>NW_028263377.1:20198136-21631469 GCF_051168715.1 Poecilia mexicana
TAATTCCAACCCCCTCTTGTCTTCGGGCTGCGGGATGAATGGAGATAATCAGCAGTACAAACTGTCAGGTAAGCCACACTACCCACACAGCACAATGAGCTCCGCTCGAGGTTGGCCAGCTGTGGAAAGACCCAAACAGAAAGAAACAAAGGCTGGATGTTGCGACAAGTTGTCTTCGCCGTGGGTTTGAAAGGCGTTCTCGCCTCCCACTTTATTCCCTTCATGTAAAACTGAGGATTTTCAAAAAAGAAAAAAAGAAAAAGAAAAGAAAGGAAACATTTCTCCTCCTCAGTTACAACATTAACAGCTTCTGTTTACATCGAAAGCTTCCTTCTCCAAAACGAGAACAGAAGCTGCAACATTCCTTTCAGCATATATGAACAAAATTCATGGCATGTGCAAGATACAAATCATGTTAAAATTCTTTTAAAATGTAGATATTTATTTATTTATTTAGAAAAAAAAATATTATTGACCTTATGTGCTTTGTTTACATTTTGTTTCCAACATTTATATGCTGCCAGACTCGGTGGACCCAGACAAAGATAGCCCTGGCTGCAAGAGAAGAAGAACTCGCACAAATTTCACAGGCTGGCAGCTGGAGGAATTAGAAAAGGCTTTTAATGAGAGCCACTATCCGGACGTGTTCATGAGGGAGGCACTGGCTCTCCGACTGGACTTGATAGAGTCCAGAGTTCAGGTAAATGCCCATTCACTGAGTGCATTTGTAACTTCGAGCTTGACTGTGTCCTCTGCTCTGTTATTTGTGACAAAAGACCCGTTTTAAATGTGCTATTGTTGCAAGTTACATCTATAAAAACAAATATCAATAATTCATGAGTAAATGCTATTTTATTGAAGACTATGAAATATTAAATTTAATTCTTAAAACGCCACATTTCACTTTACTTTTCCCTGAGTTTATTGGTCAGGATCTGACGAATAAGTACAATTTGACTTTATATTTGTTTTGAACAACTTTTGAACTTTGATTATTAAATAACACAAATAGTTGCAGGCAGAAATATCAGACATGCATAAGCGTCCATTTATATTTTTTAATTATGCTTGAAATAAAAGTAAACAGATACTTAAAAAATATTTTTTTTTCTTTATCATTACACGCTTTATTCGCATGGATAGTTCATACTTGTGGAAAATGATGTTATTGAAAGTTATCCCAACTTGTTTTGTGTTCAATGCATTCGTTTTTAATAAGGCCTAGCTAATTACAGGCCCAGAAAAAAAAAAAACATGAGGAAGGTGTAACCTCACTATTTGTTTAATTACCATGTTGCAAAGACACTGACACATTTTTTGCTCTAATTAATTTGACCCTAGCAGGGGCAGTCAGTGCTCATTACACGTGTTTTCACTTTTTCCTCCCTTCCTTCCCTTCTCTGTCTGAAGGTCTGGTTTCAAAATCGCAGAGCCAAATGGAGGAAAAAGGAGAACACAAAGAAAGGCCCGGGTCGACCTGCTCACAACGCCCACCCCACCACCTGCAGCGGGGAGCCCATGGACCCAGAGGAGATCGCCCGGAGAGAGCTGGACAGGCTGGAGAAGAAGAAGCGGAAGCAGGAGCGCCGGCTGCTCAAGTCCCAGAACAAGCTTGTTTCTGGGGATCTATTTCACACCCCGGGGTCGGACAGCGACAGCGGGGTGTCGCACGTCACCGACAGTGACCACAACACGTGCCCACCCTTTGACTCAGTGGGGGGGAACCAGTCGATGTGCGACCTCCAGAGCCAAAACCAGAACCAAAGACACCTAGACCGGGATGCTGGCGGATCCGAGCTGGACTCGCCCGACCCCAGCCACCGGCCGAGCCTGTGCTCCAGCAACACCAACAGAGCCTCAAGTCTGCAGAAACTCAACCCGTTTAGCGTCGAGAGCCTCCTTTCGGACTCCAGACCCAGACGCAACCCCGCGGCCTTACCCTCCTCGCGGCCTTTAATAGGGAAGGGACACTTCCTGCTCTATCCCATCACGCAGCCGCTTGGATTCATTGTCCCTCAGACTGCCCTGAAGACGTCATCAGCAGCGGCAAGCTGTGACGGAGACGCCCCGGCGGACAGAGACCAGTCCGGTGTCCACTGCAGCGCCTCCTCCAACTCCCCGGGATGTAGGAGCAGCTCGCCGGACGCACAAAAGCTGGGACAGGTGGGACAGGTGGAGAAATGCAGCCCGTCCAGGGCCGCGTTTGCCTCTGGACAACCGAGCTCGGCTATTTGCAGCGAGTCGACTTTTGAACTCATAACGCCCGTCGACACGGACAAAAAGGAGCACTTGGAGCACACAGTCAACCCCGAGCCTCTGAGTGACTGTCCCACACAATTAAACTCCACAGAAGATGTCGATATGGAATAAATCAGAGGGAGATTTTTTTTTTTTTTTTTTTAGAAAAAAAAACAAAAAAAAAAAACAAAAAGCAGAAATAGCCTCTAAACGACACCTTTCATTAGGCCAAAGCTTAACTACATCTTTGCATTTAACCTCCATAGGTTTTGCCCCAACTCTGCTGATTTTTTTTAGCAATGTCCCTCTCCTTATTTTTCCTTCTGCGAGTGTGTGAGAATATTTAATGTGTGATAACATGTCAAAAAAACAAAAAACAAACAAACAAAAAACAAAACAAAACACAAGACCAACAAAAATCCTCAAGAGCTGTAAGAAAAGGTATTATACTATTTATATATGTAAGGTTTTTCTTAAATAAATCTATTGTATACAAGCATCTGACATCGTGTGAGATCTTAAATAGCGGCGCAGGACGACAGTACAGTGGGAAGGGCTTTTTTTTTCTTCGTAAAGAAATCTTATGTTGTACTTTGTATATTGCCTTAACAAATTTATTCATCTATAAGCCCCCGCTGAAATGAGGTTACGAGCCCGAGGCGAAAAGGACCCGCTCGACTCCTGCAGAGTTTTGATATGAAAGTAATTATTTTCCCGGTGGCTACTGCAGGGGGATTCAGTTTATTTTAGCTCAAAGGGGGTTATAATACATTACCGATTTCTAGTGATATGAAATCACATAAACTTCCAAGAATAATAGAATTAGCATGAAAAGGCCTGGGTGTCAAATTGAAATAGGAAAATAATAGCCCCGGCAGCTGGGAGTGTGTGTGTTTGTGCATATTGGAAAGGAGATGAGGATTCGTGGGGAGGCATTTTCATGAGGTTTTTCCTCTCCTTTCTCCTCCCTCTCTCTTCCCCTCTCTCTCTCTCTCTCTCTCTTTCTCCTCACATTGTCAGGGCCCCTTGTAGCAGGGCTATATTAAGATAGATGTTCGATGATATCCCTCATTGTTCTGTCGCTTTACATTGATGTTTCTGTGTTATCAGCCTATTGATCACGCGTCGGCTGTAATAGGACGGGCTGAGGCAAACGTGCCTATTTACAATAGCAGAACACATTTGTTCTAATAGGGCTGCCGGTCCCCGGGGAAGCCGCGCAGGATCTGGGACATCTGCTCCCCCTTTCGCAATATTAGCAGCGCTGACCACAATATCAAGCCGAAGGAAGAGAGCACGGTAACAGCAGAAAGCAAAGGGGGGGACTATATATATAAATATCACATAGCCTTTAGAGTTCTCTTTGGGTTTTGATTTGCAAATAAATTGGAAATAATCAGAGGGAGCGAGCTTTACGTCTGAGCCGGCGCAAATGAATCCCTGAGCCAGTGTCCCTTTCTAAATATTTACATAAATTTCAACCCATGCAGCTGTTTGCTCTAGGAAGCAACGTCTTATTAGGTTGGTGGTGGGGGCTCGGGGAGTGGAGGCAGGGGCAGACACAACCAGCATGGCACGCGCAGAAATCACGCACGGGCTCAGGCCCGCGTGGCTCTGGGTTAAAGGTGGCCATATGTGCTGGGGTCGTAGCTTCCTTAATGTCTGTGTGATTAGGATAGTGATTTGCCTTGAAGACTTTCTTAAAGAGTCAGAAATAAGTTAACATGAGCCAAGTTTAAAATAAAGAAGAAAAAAAAAACAGTTTTAAATAATTGTAAATAGAGATATATGTGAAAGAATTAAAAGTGTAAAAACTCTGAACTAGATTGTTTAAGATGTACTTAATGGTGAAAGAAGATCAATTATATTTTTCAGCACTGTTTTCTGTTTATTTTTTTATTATTATTTATTTTTTAGTAACATTTAATCTAAAGTATTTTGTGGGAAAATTCAACAATTTCCCCGCAAATTTAAACAAAAATGTCCCTACTTTGTGTTTTCTCAAGGATTATTCACCAATTTGTGAGACAACCCGTCACAATCATGCTTGTGTGTGTGTGTGTGTGTATTTTTTTCTTGAAATGCTTCTCTTATGCTTTCTCTCTTTTTTCCTTTTTTTTCCTTGGGACGTATGCCCAGTTCATCCATAATTCATTAGCGCACTGAATAGGAGTATCGCTGGCTGCACATTGGTGGCCTAAAGGTGAAATTAGCGATTTGCTTAAGTAGTTAAGCTTTTCTTGCCTGAGAGCTGCACGCTGAATGATTCAAGACAAACTATCAATCGATATGCCCAGGCAGCCTCCAGGAGATGTGTCGTCCCATGAATCATACTTTATGAATTCAATTTATACCCGGAGAAATTTTCAATTTGAACGCCGGATCATTATGGGAGAGTGTAAATTGTTTTTGCTCTATTATGCATCGGACGCCATCATTTTTCTTTCTAATTACGGCGGTGTCAGGTCGGGCTGTCATGCAGACGCTGATTTTCAATTTAACTGATCATCATGCATTCATTTTACCATTTGATAAATCTGCTATCTCGGAGCTCCTCCATGCCCGGAATGCTAAAAAGAGAGGCGCAGATTGGGAGAAGTAATAGGGGCCTGTATGCGGCAATAAGTGCAGATCAGGCAGCTAATTTAGCACCTCCTGGTATTTCCATTTCCATTTCTCATTTCCAACTCTCAAAGGAGGAAAAGCAGCCCAAAGGCAGAAAGCTGGTAGGGATTTCATATCAGAGAAAGACAGAGAGAAAAAAAAAGTCGACCAAAATGCCTTGTTTTCAACCACCCATCTCCTAAATTAGGATATCAAGCTTAATTAAGGCTAATAGAGTTTTCTTACTGTGTGTGTTAGTTTTATTTAATAGAAACAAATTTACTCAATTAATTATGGCCGTGATGTTGAGAGTCTTCTTTACAGCATTGCCTAAATGAGCATCTTCAGGAGAAAAAAAAATCTCATTTCCAAAGTAATTGTTTTTATTTAGGCTGTCTTCATATTGTTTTCCTCTCTTTATGACAGCCGAGTAAAACTCAGTCAGTTTAGAAACTGATTGTTTCACTGCGCTCAATGAGCTGAATTCTATTTCCTGTAAAACAAAACAAACAAACAAAAAAAAAAAAGGTTCTCATTAGCAACAAAATCTACTCTAAAAATCATTTTGTCTACTTTGACTGTCATCTGGAGTATTTTTTTTTGTCCCCCGTGCATTTATTTCTTGCATATTGTGATGTGGAGAGATTTACAAGTTTCAAGTCTGAATCAACTTTAATGGACAATAACGCTCACTTGTCACAAATCCATCCGTCTGTGCAGGCTACTCATGTGCGCTTTGTGCTCCTGTAAGAGATCTTGGAGAGTCGGAGGGCTCAGTTTGGATAAGAAAGAAAACCTGGTCCCTTAAAGAAAAAAAAAAAAAAAAAAAAAGGATCCTCCGTGAAATAAAATGGCACTTGACATTTGGCTTCTCCTGCAGCAACTCTGCCATGCCTTTTAGGATTATTTTACATCTCACACTCATTAATGCGCCGGCGGATTTAATCATTCTTATCTTTCCCGTGCATACCTGGGATAAGCCTGAAATTACCATCTGCATTGATTTCAGGACAACCCTTAAAATTATTTTAATTAGTTCACAGTACTCTGCGAAATAAAAAAAAAATCCCTAAAAAATGGTTAGTAAGTCATTTGGATTTTCATGTGTTCCCTACTTGAGAACCAATAGATAGTCCTTTCCAAAATCCACTGGACTGATTTAAGCTTAATCACAAAAAAAAAAAAAAAAAAAAAAAAAAAAATCACGTCTTTACTATCATCTAACAAAGTGTTTTTTTTCTGCCATAACACACTGAGAATTTTGAAAATAATTAACTTCTGGCCATAGACCAAATACTCACAGTCTTTTCAGGAATCATTGTTAGAAGCAAAGAAAGGCCTGTAATAAGATATATTTAGTTTTTACTTAGGAAAGGAAGTTCTTCCCACTTAATATTGTAATTTATTTTTATTACACATGCTCCATATTGTGTTAAAATGGCTTTGGGCAAGGATTAGAATATTAGAGAAGTTTCATCTATACAATAAGAGAAAAATGCACCATGTTCAGAAGGAAGTAAATTGATGGCACAAAATTGCAAAATTGCCTGTACATCCTTTCTAATTGTTGCAAGTTTTGAGCTTAGAAAAAAATGTATGCTCATCAGATAACGTTCAAACATTTAGAGTGTTTAACATTAGCCATTTTGAACAAAGAAAAAAAAAATCACACGGCAATTTGTGGCATTTGTTGTGCCAGGTCACATCCTCCCACCTAAAAACCTGTTCTTAAATTTGGTGCAACAATTTTGATACAAAGTCTTATTGCGACTCAGAAAGAAAATAATCTCTTTCATTATGTTCACAACTGTCCGGTCACATGTTGCAGGCCAAAATTATGCTCAGGAAAGTTTTTTTTTTTTTTTTTTTCCATCATCATAACTATTAATCAGGTATATTTGGACTTCAGTGAGTCCAAATGATAACTTTTTCTGACACATTGAATTACAAAAGGTAAAGTTTAGAATAGCAAATAAATGCATTCTGAGCTGCAGGACATCGATCCTGGTGTCTTAAGGATCTGTCTAAAAGCTGAGTCTTCTTCTGCATGCTGTTCTGAAAAGAAACTCATCTTTAAAGAAATGAGTGCTTCATCAACTATTTTAGTTTTAAATGTTACTAACAAAGGATGCTAAAAAAACACACACACACACATGCATCGCACATTGAATACTATGGCTTTCTGAATCCAGGCAACACAGTAATTGCATGTCAAAGATGTATACACAATAACAATTAACACTTCGTCTGCTGTTTCTATTTACAATAATGGCAAGAATAAGATCCAAACATTTACAGCTTAACTGGCTCCACTTTTAGGCATGTGTGGGCAAACTGGCAAACTAACGCACAAAACCATGGCAGTGCACGAAACAATTATATAAGATGAAGATATTAATAACTCAGCCTAGGAAAAAAGTTGCAGAGGTTCATTTGTTCTCATGTAGCGTCACACACACAAAAAAAAAGATTAAAAATTTGATTCAGATATTTCTTCTTTACCTGTTACAGAAGAATGAATGGAAAATGTTCAAACAGGGCTAAGATGTATTGATCTGGCTTATCAGTCTGTGCCCTAGCGCCACTCTTCAATACATGCTACATTCTGCAAGGATTTATAAAGCTGTCATGGTGTGCAATATCTCAGCTCTGCTTAATACAAAGTCTTGCATGTGACAGTTTGCAAAGAAAAACGTGGAATGTCTTCAAGGCCTTAGAAATGTGCTCATTTACCAATATTCAGTCATACATGATGTACCAGAAAACACGGTGTGCAATATTTTACATCCTAGAAAAAATATTTTTGCACTCTCTTTGCTACTGTTAAGAACCTGCTTTATTTATTTACACATTTTTACTCATTCTGGATTGTGACTGTGTTGCGACATTTCTAGATGACTTGCTGACACTCTGAAGAAGGAACCCAGCCATTTGAATCAGCTGTGTTGAAACAGAGGTAAAATATGAGGGACACTGGTCATCGAAGGCCAGAAGTGGACTTGGTTATTCTAATCAGTCAAAAGCCAATATAAGAGGTAAGGTTGAATGAATGGCAACTTTGCAAACTGTGTCGTAAGTTCACAATAATGCAATGAAAACAAAGTCATTTGGAAATTAATTAGGTAAATGGATTCCATTTGCAAAAAAATGTTCTGAACTTCAGCAAAAATAACTTAGCAGCAACCTAGGGGAGTGATACAACTATATCCACAGAGGCTGCTGCTTTAGTATTTAGATTTCAGACAGGAACTAAAGCACCACAGGGAGGAAGGGGAACGGACATGGAGACAGAGTTGATTAAATTTCCCAGAAAACTTTATGTAATTTTTACTGTTTCAAGTTTTGTAGTTCAGATAAATGTGTAAAATTAATTCGTTTTTTTACTTCTTACTTAAGCACTTTTTACTTATTAAGGCACATACAGCCTCAAATATATTTCAAACCCAACTGATAGATGGTATGTGATAACCATCTCTATTTTAGACTTAAACACTATATGAGGAAGAAGAATAAAAAAGAATGCTTTCAAAGAATCATCAGGTTATATCATTAGGTTAGCTTACCTACTTATATCACTGAAACTAAAGGCAGCAGACCTGGAACCATCAGAAATGTCCAGGCAATAAGATGAAATGCTTTATGTAAGAGAATAATTACTCACACAAAAACAACTTATGATGAAATCCAGGGTCTACCACATCATGAGGGCTGCACACCCTCACCGGATCCTCCATATGCTGCTGGCAATGCCACAGCAGAGTACAAGATATAGAGGAAGGAGTTAGGCAGTCACTTATGAACGGTTTTGGTGTAACAAGGGTGTGAAAGCAACTCTTGATCCAAGACGGAAGAGCGACACAGACAGAAAACTCCAGGCTATAACAGCAATCAGCCTAACGTCTAAATGGTTCAGTATAACATGTGATAACCAGCAGCTATGATTATCCAGCCGAGGCTTCAAGCTCCGGCTCTGGAAGCAGTTTGGATAAATAGGAGGTGCTACTAAACGCACCAGAAGGACTTCAGGTAATGTGGGAAAGTAGAATTTTCAATATTATAATGAAGGTAATAGCATTGTAGAGCACAAAACACGGGGAGATGAATGACCCAGGAAATACAATAGGAAGCAAAGATGCTAAAACATATTCCCAGAGCTCTTCGGTGCGTCTTTGCTATATGAGAAAGTTTGTCTAACAAAATCAACTTAAACCAAAACAGCAAATTCTGAGGTTCGCATTCACAGTGTGCACAATGACTTGTTTAAATTTAAAGCTCCTTGTCACTTATAACAAAATCTGCAACAATACAAAAATAACCCCTGGTTACTAGTGAAGACGAAAGAAGACTGCTTTGTCTTCTTATTTTGCTGAGTTCTCCAAATTGAAACTGCAATTTGTAGCAGTGGGGATATTTGGGTAACCATGTGAACTCAGTTCATGAAAAATCTTTGACTTTTTGGTTCAATAACATAATCTTTTCTCTCTCGGATCAATGCAAAGAATCAGAACAAGAAACCTGGAGGTGGCTCAGTCTCAGCTGTTGGGAGGGTAAAGGTATTTTTTTTTTTACATCTATGTTCCAAATGCCTGTGGAAGCTGCATCCGAGGGAAGACACTGCGGTGGATGACAGCAAAAGGACTGAGACGACATTGGAGCAAAGTCCCCTGTGGACTTCAAGAAAAGCACAAGAATGGCAGTAGGTATGCAGCAATAAACGAGACCATTTTATTGATTACAGGTGGATGGAAAGAGTTTGGATGGCAGCTGTTTTTATGTGCTTATACTGAAGGTGTCTGTCCGTGGAGATTGTATATGATAGTCTATGTTTTTTCTTTTTAACTTGTGTACAGATAACCTATTTTTTATTTATTTTTTCTGCAGACAGTTTAAATTGTTCCATATTGGAAGTTTTTAAAACTATTTACTGGTTTCCCTTTTTCCTACCTAAGAATAATAATAAAAAGATAAAAGAAAGCCGGACGTTTACTTTAATGTAGAGAGGTCATCCTTGCTAAAAACTGAAGCTTAGAAAAAAAAATGCTATATAGGTTTGATGACCATTTGGAAAACTTGTGAATTAAGGATCTTTAAGTAGCACTATTTTTATAAAAAATAATAGCAG
Organism: Poecilia mexicana; assembly: GCF_051168715.1. Classification (NCBI taxonomy): domain Eukaryota; kingdom Metazoa; phylum Chordata; class Actinopteri; order Cyprinodontiformes; family Poeciliidae; genus Poecilia; species Poecilia mexicana. The sequence continues at coordinate 20,208,101 of NW_028263377.1, forward strand.
ATAAGAAATATTTCATTTTATGACAATCTTAACAACTCTTAATTTTTGGTACGCAACAAAATTCAGTAGCTACCAAAATAAATAAATATTGCTGCTTAAAAGCTTTTGAATTCAAGAATAAAAAGAAGTTGCAGGTAAAATTTCATATATATATATATATATATATATATATATATATATATATATATATATATATATATATATATATATATATATATATATATATATATATATATATATATATATATATATATCCTTATGGCACATGTTGTTAATTAGACTTTATTTATTTATGTTCTGTGTTCTACTTCTACATTAGAGATCCAGTAGGGTTTATTAGCCATTAGGGTCAATGACCTGGGTAATTGGCAACACAATCTATAAGTATCTTATTTCTCTGCATTAAGTACATTTAAACAATTTACCTACATGTTTACAATAGTCTGATCAAGGCCAGGTGTCAGGTGTGAGACTAATTTAATAAAATAAAAAAATAAAAAAAAATAAAAAAAGCAAGACCCAGAGCGTTGTAGATCTTGTTGTGTAGCAGCAGTGATATTACATTTTTAATTTCAGAAGTTGGGGATCATGATGGAAGTTTGACCAACACCAGTTGATTTAACTATCATGTAAGTTGAACACTTTGGCTTCCAAGTAAAAAAAAAAGGATCTGATCTACCAACCCTAAAAAAAAAAAAAATAGTTGGGTTCAGTAGCAATGGAAATCTGTAATAACTAATCATTAAATACCAATTTCTAACAAAAAACTTGAAAGACTAAATAAAAAAATGAATTTAACAATCATTTAATATTGTTGTGTAACATAAGATGATTATGTTATAGAAACATGTATGTCTTTTCGGATGCAACTTTATAAAAATAGTGAGTTTATGTGTGATGCTGGTAGATATAGAGCTCATATGTGGGTATCATAACATAAAACCTCACATGTTTACATTTCTCAGAGAGAAAGCTTGGTCTAAACCAGTAAACACTGTAGAAAATATATTTAACGTCTTCCTCACTACAACTTCTGGCAGGTGGTGCAAATCAAATGGGTCTGGGCTATTGAGACAAAAACTTTGCCTTTTCACAGATGTTGTTTCTGGCGATTAGCGAAAGCTGGCTTTTCACAGTATCATTTGAAACATCGCATATGTTTATGCGTGCACATGGAAATTTGCGATCGAGACATGAAGGTGCATACAAGAAGCATGCTGAATCGCACTCTAGGCGGAATATCAGTTATTATCTGGCGTACTGTCTGCATGTAAATGCTGTCATTGGGAGATTACTGCTCGGTGGCGATTTATTTTGAAAAAGACAAGTTTTTTTTCCCCCCCTCCCTTCCTTGACTTCCAAGGGAATCTGTGCCCCGGAGGTTAATGAAGTGTGAAGTGTAAAAACTTCCCGAGATGGGATGAGTTAAATAGTGTTCTCAGATGTTAAAGCAACACTGTCCAAATTTATTTGTGTGTGTCAGTTCTTTATAAGTCTTAAATCTGGCTAACATGGCCCCACTGGGCCATCTGCAACCACCACTCGTGCTTTTGCCATTTTATGTGTTCCAGCTAGACCACATTAACAGGTGTAATAACGACATCTAAGTGAGAATTTGAATTAAGTCCATGGAATTTGTCAAGATTGTTTTGCTGGGTAATATTTCAACTATGGGGTATATTGAGAAATTCTTCATGAAAAGTCAACAAACAAGCAACAACAGTCTTTGGTTTACATATTTATAATATATTTTACAGAAAAAAAAAAAAAGTTTTGGTATAATCCAGAATAACAATAGACTTTTGAAATAAGATTTTTCATGCTGAAAATATTTCAAGCTAAGCCAACCTACTTCTGGCCACAGCAGCGGGCATAACATATGAGCCTTAGGGACACTTCACTAATAGACATTTTTGGTCGCAATTAAAGATGGTTCCCATGAAAGACCTGACATGTCTGCTGAGGCAAAAGTCTCAGACTTTGCTCTTTCCTTTCGTCATTAAAGTGATATTGCAAATGTTCGGTGCACATCAGGGCCAAGACCTCAGATCTCACTATTACATGCACATTATTTAATCCGTTGGCTCTCTGGTAGTACTGACAAGTACAATTTCTGTCATTAACGTGCCTGTTAGCTCAGAGATGGACCAACTTGAGGTCCAGGCTTTCATTTAATGGCCCCAGGGGATGCCACGTTCAACCGGGCCTGAAATGTTACTGTAAAAGTGCTTTTGAAAGAGAGTGTTATGGCTCTGAAGCTGACTAGATCGATCACATTAGGGCTAAGGAAGTGGTGAGATGTGACAGCCCAGAAACATTTCAATACTTGACACAGTGTGTATGAGAGCTTGAGGCACACTCCTGGAAATAAAAAAGAAAAAAAAAAGCCTTGTATCACTCCTGTAAATGGGTGTGATTAGTCATAAAGGAGCTTATTGGACGGAGGCTGGAAGCAAGTTAGAGGTGATAGTGGGACAGAATCAATGCTGTTTACTTCTCGGAGGTGTGAGCGAATCCATCAGCAGCACTGAGGATGGTCTTGGTTGCTTCCTTCCCAACAACATATTGACAGGTTGAGGAAGACGGGGGGAAGGAACATTTAAAGCACAACATTCACTGCTCTGCTATCAATGAACATCAGCAGCGCTTTCCAAATAAGCAATTAGAAAAGGGAAGACAATTAAAGCACCATCCACAGCTACTTAAGCCGAATGTACGGGCAGTTTAGAAGAACATGTGCCCTGAGCAACATTGAAATAGTATTTCTTCTACTGTATCTAAAATCAAATCCAGTTCATCCCAAATTTAACTCCTTTCAATTCAGTTCATTGTAACACAATCAAACAACAGAATCAGAAAAAGTTCAATTCATATACAATTCAATTTGATCTAAAATACCATAAAATACAGACAAATTCAGTTGGTCATATAATATAATTTGCCACTGAGGAAAATCAGCTTTGAGTTGTTGAACATTATCAACAATGGATGTAATCTGGCAACGGGGAAAAGCAACAACTCCCTTTTAAATGAAGAACCCTCCAACAGAGAGAAAATCAGAGTGAACAGCAACCTGCTGTAACCAGCTGAGTGATGCAAGCAGACACAAGATAAAAAAAAAAAATAGAGCAACTTCTTCGAGAGAAATTAATAAAAGCAAAGAGTTCACAGAGTTATAAGCAGCAACAACTCATCCATGAGAGACACAGAGCTAAACAGAGGCACTGTACCAGGAGTGCTTTGTGTCGGAAAGAAAAACGATACAGGTTATAAATGTCATGGAAGGAATGTCTCATTCAATTACTTTCTTCAGAAAAGAGAACCAAATGAACTGGGTGTAATCTATATTCTGTAAGATGAACATAAAAACCCCTGAAAGACAATGGAAGACACCAATGAAAATAATGTTGCTGACAACATATTTCAGATAAAAAATACAGTTTAGATGGTTTGATAGAAATTTGCGGGATTTACGAATGCGTTATGGGAATCCCAAAGAGAATAAACTATTGATAACTATATATATATATATATATATATATATATATATATATATATATATATATATATATATATATATATATATATATATATATATATATATATATATATATATATATATATATAAAACATCTCAGGAGGGTTTGATTACTTCACACCTAAACAGAAAACAAGGTACAGAGGCTGAAGAATTGCTGATCCTAATTACTCTGTTACTGAGGAGAGAATTGACTCGCAGTGTCTGTGCTCACCAGGAAGGCCCAGAGGAGGACTGGATGAAGAAGAAAGGAAGAACAGGAAAAACTAAAGTAAAGACCCCAGGACAGTATGTTTTTTCCAATGCTGTAGCCAAATACCACAACATCTGATTTGTTAAAATTTATATGAGCAGAAAATTTCAGCTCAGCAGTGTTGGTTTTATGATGAGCGGCCGATCTAACAGAAGAAGAAGAGCTTTATCTATGCCTTTTCTGTTGTAGCTCTGTTTGCTCAGGGTCTTTGTCTTGAGGATGTTTTGTTTTAGAGCGATTGAAGTATAAACCTTTGTCTGGAAGGCTCAATCACTGGTGGATCCGTGATTCTGGTTACCATTACAGCATGAATGTAAAGGAACACTATAAGCAAATTAGAAAAAAAAAATGTCATTGAAACAATTAAGTCAGGTGATGGATACACAAAAAAAAATCTGCAAGTCCCGGAACAATTTTGCAAATGTCTTCAAAGAAAAGTGTTTTGAAGAACATGAGATTAAAATGAGATTTACCACTCAAAGAAGGGGTTGTGCATTTGCTTCTAACTTTTATCTTATTCAATTAACATTTTTATATATTTTTAAACCTAATCATTTGCAAAAATGGGAAATTGTTTCATAAATCTAACTAACCTCTTTGTGCCTGTATTCCAAGAAAATTACAAGGTAGAAAAATATGCATCTTAGATTCAGCTGTTGGTTTAATATTTTGCAAAGGATCCAAAAGTTGATGTTTGGTGTTGAATCATTTGGTATCCTGTGCCTATTATGTTTGTTGGGGGCTTTTCCTGAGAAAACAAACAAACAAACAAACAAACAAACAAACAAACAAGTCAATCACAGAGAAAGTCTCACACAGTGAGAGGAAAGACAACATTAAGGGAATAGTAGTTTAACTTGCAGTAAGGAGGTGAGCTGCCCTAGTTCTTGCAGTCGACTCACAAGCCCCAGTGTCTCTCAGAGGACTCAAGTCTCCTCCAAAGGAAGGTGACTTTGTCCTTGATAAAAGGGACTCTTTGCCACCTGCAGCTTTTTCCTCATAAGTCAGATATACATAATGCCAAGTATAAATATTGTTCAAGGAGAGATTATAGTTTGATCAAGAATTCCATGTAATTTTCCATTACATAGTAAGAATATTTTGTACCAAAAACATTTGGCACAATGATCTGCTGTATTATTGCTATACTGTTTGCTGGTACCTTGCTTTATATACACATGTTATAATATGTCCACTTCAACCTAAAATTATGACTTTCTTCCTTACATACATAAAACCAGTAAAAAAAATAGTCTAAACACCTGCAAAGTGAGCTTTCATTTTTATTTCTTCCCTATGGATCATCAACTTGTAAAGCGACATGTAGCATTAGCCTCAGTCTTCTAGCACCATTTCATCCATGGGGCCATCAAATGCACATCTGATACCCTTCGTTGCTCACAAATGAAGGATGCTGGGCCATTTGAAAAGTCAGATTCAGGCAGTAATTTTAACCAACTTTTGAAGTTGTGTAGGCCTCATTAGCTTAGATGATAGATGATAAAATATGCTACAAAGACAAATAATTTTAGCTTATAACAAACTGAATTTTTTTTTTTTTTTAATCTCAAATGTGATATTGTAAATTGCATTAGTGCTTTGTGTAAGCAGAGGATCAAAGGTTGGTCTATTTATCACACAGGGAGAACTTAAGCTTAAGCTACTTTTCTGACTTTTAAGTGAATGTTTATTTTAATTACAGAAGTTTTGAAAATATAATTTGACACATTTGTCAGATAGCTTTCAGATGGGACGCTTTCTGTTGTTGATTTCAATGTCTTGTGGCTTTAGTGGCGGATACCTGCTGTGCACATTTCAAACAGTTGTTTAGAAGCTGAGTTACTTAGCAAATGTAACTTCGAAGCAGAGCTGAAAGCGGCCTTTAAAAAAAAAAAAAAAAAAAAAAACAATCGACAAGACAACACAGAGCATTTGAAAACATCCCGCTCGGCCTCAGATCTTAAAGCATGTCTGCAAATTCAAGATATCCTCCAGTACAAAAGCACTTTCCCATTAATGAATAGTACATGAGCTGGGGAAATTATTGCTCGAATTCTCTGGGCAGATAATGATTCTCATCTTTATCAGTGGTTTATCTTCTAAGGTCAAGATTAAAGTGAAAAGTGATGTGAGCCCCCAGTGTCTCCAATTAAGACAAAGAAAGGAAAAGAGAGATGGGGGGTGTGAGAGGGAGCAGAGGTGGACCGAGCTGTATTATGCCGCTTGCCGTTCCCTCAAGTATCCGTGAGAAATAGAAAACAACACAATTAAATTATGACACCTGACACCTAGACCTCACATCAGTGTGAATCATAATGGACTAACTGCTGGAAGTGAGATTCTGTCAGACGATTAATGCGATCACACACATTAGCACCTTTCTAACTTGACATTTTCTTATACTTTTTTTCTTGGTAAAGACCGAAGGATACATGGCTATAGAAACTATGTGTATGTTAACATATACATGATCTCCATGAGGAATCAATTAAGAGGTTAACCCAGTGGAAGAAAATGTCTTTGTTGCGAAGCCAATTGGGCCTTCAGACACATTTTGCATAATTTCATTATTTATTGCCTACTGATTTTTTTAGTTCCTAGAAAATATATTTATATTACATATGGAGGAGCTCTACATTATATTTATTTATAAACAATAAATGGAAAATTACATTTTGTGTTCTTTGTTTTCTTGTGCTATAAAGGGACTGTGTTTACTTCTGTCTTGTGCTGTGAGAGGCCTCTTCCTCATAAAGCACAATTTGCTGTGATTGGCTACTCTGCTCACATTTACTAATCATTCATAGTCTTTGCTGGTTATGCTGTTGAGAAAATAAGGAATGAAGGAAAGTCTGGATGAACACGATTTCATTCGGCAAAGAGGCAGTAATTTTGTTTTTGTGTTGCCTTGCATCTTTTCATACATCCAGCCTGTAAGGTTGGGTTCACAGCTTTGCCACTTGGTGCTCAGATTTTGTTCCCACAACTTGTCATTTTGTCCCAGCCTTTTTCTATGAGTAAAAAAAAAGAAAAAGGTTTCTATGTGACTGAAAACAAAATTGTTGAATAACTTACTCAAGGCGGTATGGATCCAGGCATGATAGATAATATACAGCTGTTGGTAGATGGCTTTTTCCTTAGCCAAAAGTTTGAAATGGTGAAAAAACAAATGTGTTAAAAATGGGAAACTATGACTTAGAACTCAAAGCTCTTGTGAATCAACATGAACAAAAATTCCAGCTACACCAGAAATTGCTTTTCCAGATTTCTTTACAGAACTAAAATGTTGTTCACTAGCAGGTAAAATACTTATAAGTTGAACGATGGAGACACTTAATGTTGATATCTGCATATTTAGTGAGAACTGTCTTGTGCCACCTAGATATTTGCCTTCGATAACAGTATATTCCATTCCAGTTTGGATGTTGTTTCCTATTTATCACTCCAAGCAAAGAACAAAAGAGCTGCAAACAAACAAAAAAATAATACTTTGAACAAATACATGTTTTTGTTAGAAACAAATCTGTGATAGTAGCATATTTTGTTGACAAAAGGGTAGTTGGAAGCTGGGAGTTGGAGGGCAGTTCATGCAGTCTGCTTCTTCTAAATTTTCATCATAAAAGCCAAACTTTTCCAACATCTTGATATTAAATGAACAGAAAATACATCTTAGCACTGCACACACATGACTTACGTTATCACAAAACACCTACACATCATGCCCACATTGTAACAGTGAGTGCTTTGTTATCAACACAAGGCTTGATCCAAGCAAGAATATCCAAACAATTTTGTGGCAGCGCAAGTGCAACGCGTTTGATTGCAGAGTATTACTGTGTCACCACAAGGCACCAGAACAGTGCAAGTTATTCAAACAAAGCCCCCACAAAGATTAAAATATCAGCATAGTTGAGAAGAACAAACTGTTGTCAAACTTTGTCACAAGAAATTCAGGCACATTCTTCTTTTTTTTCTTTTAATCCTCTCTTTTTATTAATCTGTTTCACAAAGAAAGTAACACTTGGCTTTCAAATCTTTGGAGAGCTTTTTTAAAGATTTTAGGTCTTCTACTTATTTCTTCAATAGCAGACATTAAACTTTCTAACATGTTTTCAACACCGTTAAGTTATCATTCACTAAATATTACTTTCACATCGGCGCTTGACAAAAGTTGCTCTGGAGGATGACTGTTGACATACAGGCAGTTTAATGTGTGCAGGAACTGTTTAACTGACAGAATCAATTAGTCCTCCATCAGTTTAACGAGCTAAAGGGTCTCACTTTGTTTTGGCCCGGCAATAGAGACGACAAAGCAGCAAAAGAAAAGCAATCCTTTAGCTCCACTGGTCAAATAGATGATTCCTCCAGGTGATTTTTTTTCTTTCTTTTTTTTTTTTTGCTTCAGCTGAGCTGCATTGATTTGGCAGCTATGGGTGGATGTCACACATGCACTGAACAATGCTCAATGACTTTGCTATCCCATTCCCATTTAAATTGCCTCAGCGTTTTCTTTCTGACACCTGTTTAAATCAATGCCTTCCTCTGCAGGTCATGGGCTGAATGTACTGAGGCGCACACCGGCCGCCTCTCAAATCCACTAAAATCAACACAATAATTGAAATATTTTCAAGCTGATTACACCGAAGCCCGGGGCTTGGCTGGTTGCTAAGAGTACGCTCCCCAGTTGCTAGGGGGAGTAAATCATCTTGCATTATTTGATTTTTGTTACTGATATGAAACTGCTAGTCCCTCGATTAAATGTCTCACAGTCAAACACCTTGGGGATGGACGGGAGAGAAAAAAAATAAAATAGCCACTGCAAACCTGTAAAATAGCATCTCTACCTCTCCGCTCCATGGGGCTTTAACACAAATCTATCTGCTTGTTTATGTTTGTTCCTGCTGAAATAAACGAGACCTCCAGTTCTTCTCTCTTTCAGGAAAAACAGAGGCGACAGCAAAATATCTAAAACGCACATCACACAAAGGTTTGGTTTGATCAGGACTAATCTGTATGTCCGTTTTATCAGAACTGACTGCATAGTCAAGACTGGGTGGTTTGAGCAGCAATTTTAGAGCAATTTGGATAGCATGGTAAATTGATGAAAAAGTGTCACACATGATGAAGGGTCCTTTTTCCTAGTGGGAGGTATCTTCACGTTAAAGTTGACGCTTCTTGCACATTTACATTGCAGTCACAAACAGGATTTTTTTTTTTTTATTCCACCATAGTTTATCTCCAAACAACTTCCACTTCCACTTATTTCCTTCATCCGAGCAAAGAGCGGACTATCCCACTGCACTGCAGCCTCCTGAATCTGATGCTCTCTGATTACAACTGCACCTTCACTCCCATTCAATTTAATATTAATACAGCGGTGAGGAGGATTTTCTCTAAAGACTTGTCAGACACCATGGGCTGCTTCAGCAGGCCTTGTCAAATGAGATCAGTGTTCACCATAATGGTAAGGTCAAGAGAAGGGGCAGCCTCTTAACTTCATAACATCCTGACAGCGAGCATTTTATTATGTTCAGTTACTATGGAGCACATTGACTTGTGAAGTCCTGCATGCTGCACAACTGCATGTGTGTAAAAAAAAAAAAAGTGACAACGTAATCCCCTAAATAGACGTAGCCTAAGAAAAAAATCTACTCGTGTAAGGCTATCATCAGTTTATTAATGAACTAAATTTCTCTGAAACACATTTAAAGTATCAAGAGTATTTGTTGACCTTAATCTCCATAAGATGCTTTTATTTCCCAGCAAATAAACCTGAGTGGTCCACACATCAGTGGGCTTTGAAAGGGACGATACGACTTATTGCTCAGGGCACCATTCCACCAGGGGCGGCTGAAGCACATCTAAAAATGTACTGTTATTTGCAAATCCAGTCAACTGGGATTGGGTGCCAAACCATGTTAGCACTTTAACTGATTTCTCCACACAATAGGAGGATAATGATGCTGAAATTGGTTAACTGATTTGCAGATTATTGTTCAGTGTGAATTTAATATTTAGTTTCTTTTTTCTTTCTAAAACAAATTTGCCAGATAAAGACTGGGAATTAATTGAATTTATAACATGTTGATGTTTTTAGTGCTGTTTTTGTGTTCTTTGTGGTTGTAGAAAAGCTCCTGAGCCATGTCTTTAGCATGGAGAGGTCCATGGTGCACTGAAATGGACAGATTTATGAAATGATATGAAATGATCCAATGTACTTTATGAATTTAAGTTAAAACAGAGCTTTTTGATTTGGTCTTAAGTCATAAAGTGAAACAGGTCTTACTGTGTATATTCCAGGCACATAGTTTCATTTTATAGCACAATCAAGAAATTACATAAACTTCAGTTGTTATGAAAATTATGTATGTATAAAAGTAAAAGAAATTTGATTTCACATCTTAGCCATATCTGACGCCTCCGTCTCTTTAAGAAGCTCCTACCATTTCCTCCCCCTTCGGGACGTCACTACAACAGTGCTTCTCCATGCCTCCCATTGATGCCTAGTCCAGCTGTTCTTAGAAGCTCAGCAGACTTTCAGTTCCAGTATGTGTTTGCTAATTGCTGCTGCAGCTAGTCTGGAGGAACTGTGTTGGGTACTGAAGATACAAGATGGAGCCTTGAGTTAATAGGAGTTAAGGCATCCCTGAATGCCTGCCACAGGATGAATGAGTCAAAGCAACACTGGGTGTTTGATGAAAAAGACAAAGCTCAAAAATGTCGATTTTGCAGAATACTCCCTCCTTTAAAGACCTTTGCTCTGTTTATACGCTGGAAGTGTCTAATGTATATAGCAGTGGATTTGTGTGTAATCTTTCTGACTGCTGTACTTTGGTGTCACATAACTGAGGCGATAGCAGCGGAATACAGTGTTTCACAAGAGGGAAATGTGTGGAAATCAATCAAATGAAAACCCTAAACAGGAATTTAAATACATTTGTACCAGCTTAAGTTCAGATCAACTCCACCATGGATTATTCCGGCCTCTGCAACCATGTTAACATTCACCATGGCTTGTACATCATGTGGAGTCACATTCTGGCTGAAACATATATGCCTGACGTTCTTGCAGCTGGAGCTCTCCGTTTTATGGGAGTTTAATTTTTTTTTAGGGAGCATAAGTTTGCCTGACTGACTGACTGAATGGAAATGCTTCAGAATCTACGTTAGAGTCTGGAAAACTTTACTAAAGACAACCAATTAACCTAAAACTTGGTATCTTTGAGTGAACCTTCATTGCTGAAAGGTTTTCTGGTCATTACTGTTTTTCATCATGACCATTAGTATGCAGCAATCCTAATGCAATTGTTGCATTCTCCTTGAGCACTTTGTCATTTTTGGGTGAATTTTTGTGTTGCTAAAAAGTGGATGTCCTGTTTGAAAGGAGGGGGTCACACAAATGGAGTCTTTCATACAAACCCCCCCTGCTGGATCCAGAAAAAGAAGAAGTAACACTATTAAGCCATTGTGTTAACAGGGCACCAAGTCAGGCTTGTGATGGTTGGATCGATAAAGTACTTCCACTCGCTTTTATTTACCAACCAGCGCTGTTCTTGTAGCTGATTTGTCTTTAAACAGTGCCGCTGTTTAACTGCTTTATTCTGCCTCTGTACAAGACCATCTGGCCCCCTGTCCTGTAAGTCTCTCCTAAAGCCCATGCCTGACAAGCAAGAGATATGTCAGTGCAGTCCTCAGCACAAAGCAACATCTGCTATGCCTGACGCCCACCATTGTGTGGCCATTTAATCTGTCCCCCTCCTCCCCTTTAACGGCGCACAACAGTTCCTGGTATTATGTTTTGCCACTCAATTAGCATTATCATCCCGCTGAAATAGAAGCCAATTTACCTTTAATGACGTGATTGTTAGATGAGTGACAGCAGTCGCCGCAGCCACTGTCGCTAAATAAACGGAAGCCTGCCCCTGTTTTCCTGACTGGTCGCGCTGAGGGCTGGGAAGTCAGAGCCAGCCAATGGCGATGGCCTGACTTCACCCCTTCGCCACCAACATTGTTTCCTAGGGTTCAGAGAGGCAGTGTGCTGGAAAATTGAGTCCAGATTCATTAGGTTTTCAGTGTGCCGCCCGAGTCAGTTAAATTGATACATTTCCTAACAAAATTGAAGTGCTTTTGTGGTGCCTGCGGATGGCTGGTGACCCCACTCGGCCCACTGAGCAGCCGAAGCAAGCTGATGGATCCATTAGACCGCTTAGACTGCTTATTCCTCTCTCTCCATCTCTGACTGACACTGTAAATCTGAACCAATTTCAGACTCTAATCACCATTACAAACCCCTTCCACTGTCCATTTGTTACTCTGCAATTCGAATACACTACCTAGATTGGTTCAGAAATACCAGTTTAGAGGGGCCCTCCTGCTTTCCCATGGTTAAATGGCTCATGACTGGTCCCTTTTTCCCAGCTGAAGCAGAAAAATGCAGCGGCCACAGGAGGAGCAGGCGGGGGGATAACATACAGAGAAACAAAGAGCCTTGAACAATTCCCAGAAGATAAACGAGAATTAGGAAAAATGATAGATAAATGAATAAATACCAGGAAAAAAATGGGGAGTGTGAAATTCAGGGAGATGACAGACAGGTCTCAAGGCCACACTGCTGGCTGTGGTAGAAAGGTGTCCCTTGAATAACAATGACTGTTACACCTCCAAAACATTTCCTCATCCACTAGCCATTTTTACCCGAGCTTTTATCTGCTCAGTCAACCGCACAGCACAAGCGAAGTGGCTGGAGGATATTATTTCCCAGTTGGCCCAAGTCATATAACTCGGCTTAATATGCGCTCTATAATTTAAGAAACTTGAATTATAGCACAAATACGCCTCGCTTTATATTATCTATCTAACCTTCAACTTGGTTCAACTTTGAATTAGTGACTCCGAACATTTACACATAACGGGTGAAAAAAAAAAAAAAAAGAAGAAAAACATGCTTGGAAAAAGTCAGATAGCAAAGCCTTATATGCATTATTTATGCCCTTAAATCATAGCAGTTCAATTGAAGGGCTTATATTGAAAACCGGTGAGCTCACCCGTCAGTCTACATCTAATTAACTGCTGCACCTCATATCCTCTGAGTGCAGTGGAAACACATTTTAATTGATATTGAGATGTTTATGCCCTTAGAAAGTAATTAAGATTTTCAATTAATCCTCTCTTATTTCTGGACATCTTGGGTTTGATGTCCTTGAGCGTCCAGCGATTATTCCCCGAACCTCTCCTCAAATGAGGGAACTTCAATTACTTTGCAGGGAATCGCAACCCTGTGAGTGACCTCATCTGAGGCTGCATCATCATTGAAATTAAAGGCCATACAAACCCAATTAAATCATACAATGCCAGTGAAATCAACACCAACTGCATGGTAAGTTTGAATTGGCCACGTCGTGAACTCTGGGAATTTAATTTAAGTCTAATGAAAGCAAGAAGACAAGCAATTGTGGAAACAGCTGCTTTTGGGTTATCGATAGCTCTATAGCAATCAATTAAAGCAGCCGATTCTCATAAAGTTGGTCCCCTTTTGGGATTAGAATGATTTTTATGCTCCAATCCTCCCAGGCTGCAACATTAAGGCCAAAACAAGAACACAGCTCTAATAAGGATTCTTGCTCACTGACAAAAAGATAGAAAAAAAAATTTCAAAAAAACATTTTTTTTCTTCTTCCCCAACACATTCACACTGTTATAAGCAAAAGGTAACAGCTGATATGAAAGCATAATCCATGTGCTACTGTATTTTATTTGCTTTTCAGATTTACATCTGCTCCACCATCAAACACATACACAGAATATGACAATGTGACAACACTGGCTGTCCAAATGTCTATTATTATGTAAGGAATAAATAATAACTTCTCCCTGCTGCTCTTCCAGGTCTGCTTTGCTCACACATAAAAATCACCTGCCCATCTAGGCAACAAAAAGCTTGCTTAGGGATTATGGTGACATAATCTTAGCAGTGGCCTGTGAGTCGGGGGCTGAATGGGTTTGAACCCTCTATGCCACACTGAGATAACATTTCTCACCGGGGTTTCTCGGCGCCCTATTCATAGATTAGTGGACCGCCGCCTTTTCAGAATGTGAAATGGCTTTGGCACTGCTGTGTGTTTATTTTCAAAAACCTGCGCCTCTAAGGATGAGGAGAGAATCTTGTCCTTTTCTTGAGTGCGCAACCGTTTGGCCTCATCCAAGTAAACAGAAATCGGCAGCCTCTTTTGTCCATGTGAATCTGTCAGGGCAGTGAACACTAGGGAATGCTCTCATTCGATTGTTCCTCAGAGGTTCTCCTGAGATTATATGTGATATTCTAGCCTTAAAGTGGCAAAAATTGAAACTTGAAAAGCAAAAGCAAAATATGTAGGTTGATATTTCAGTTTTTCTCATACTCAGATGTTTGATTTTTTTTTTTTTTGTGAGTATACAAAATGCACAACACACACAATTGTTCAGTAAAAGGCTGTCCATATATTTTAAGCAATAGTTGTTCATTCTTGTGCTAGCCTCTAAGAAACAGCACCAGTGAAGTAGTTTTGGACTCTTCATGCAATACTGGAAATACAAAACAGCAATGAACTCATACATGTTAGCCAACTGTCTGAGATTTTCTTTTTCCATAAAAACAATTCAGTGCCTGAATTCATGCAACAAGACTTTGTCAAAAAAAATTTTGAACCTTTTGTTTCCAAAGGGCATATAGGAAATAAAAATAAAAATAAAAAACTAAATGAAACATTTTTCAAGACACTTGTTAGTACAGCACATGTAGAAATTAACCTACTCAGCTGAACATTACATTTAATCTGAGTCCTGTTTTTTAAAACCTTCACAGTATTATTATCATTATTATTATTAATGCGTAAGTGTTCCTTAACAGTATTATTTTCTTATGTTTTTTTTTTCCTTTACTTTTGTATGAATATGCAGATCCCCATGTTAACTTGCTACTGTGACATAATTTTCCCCACTGTAGGAGAATAAAGAGTATTTCTATTCTATCTGTTTTGTTTTGCTATTCTTTGTGTGCGTGGTGTTTCAAACTAGGACCTATATTTATATAGATAGTTTAGTGTAGTGTAGTAAAAATGTGCTTTACGGGTTATTAAGCGATCTGGGTGCTCAAATTTATGTTCAACCAATCTTGAAAATAAAACAACCCACTAAAGGGGGAAAGTATATTACCTCATATGACTTCCTGCACAAGGTGAGTCCTGAATGTGCAGAATGCTGCGTGCCTGCAGCTCAAAGATCAAACACACAACCTTTCATCTGTAGTGCTTAGGCGTCCTAAGCACTGCCTTCTACCAGAGATTTGTAAACATGACAAATCACGAGTAAGATGAATTCCTGGCCAGCATTTAAAATATCCCCAGAAATGTATGATTTGAAGCACCACATGAAAGATTCATATTTCACCTATATAGTAAAAAAAATAAAAAATAAAATAAAAATAAGACTATAAAACATACTGGAATAAAAAAGTACAAGTAGATGGGTGTTGTTGCAATAATGTTATTCACGTTTATCTATAATGAGGAAACTGAGTGAACTTTAAAAATGGTGCATTTTATTCTGTTTCTAATTTACACAAATGTGAGTTGTTGTTCTTCATGCTGCGGACTAATCAACTCTATCAAAACTAAAAATGTTTGAGAAATGGCATCTCTAATGAGAGGGTGTCAAGAAAAAGGGTAGAAAAAACAGTTTTCTGGCTTTGTGTGGTTTTCAAGTTTTGTTTTCCTCAAACTTTCAATCAATAAAGGTTTGATTTTGCATTCAAAATTATTTCTAATGCAGTGTTTGTCTTCAGATTACTCATTGTGCCATGAAATAAAGATATCTTAGAGATGTCTTTTTTTTTACGTCATACATTTCAGATAATCAAATAATGATATAAACATTGACAAAGATAAAGAGATTAAATATCACTAGCAAATTTGAATTGTGAACTGAATTTATTAATTGATAAAATAAAATATCTAAATTAACCTAACCCCATGTCAAAAATCTGGATCTAATATCTGGTTGTTCCACCGTTTCTTGCCACACTTACCATATAGATTATAAAAACTTAATGTGAGTCTTTGGCAATGTTTTGTGTAAACATTTTGACTGAATTGTTCTTTTTTTTTTTTTTGTTTTTTTTTTTGTTTTTTTTTGCAAAATAGCTTCATTAAACCACATTAGAGAGTTTTAAGCATTATCAGCTAGTTTGAAGTAACTCCAAAAAATCCAATCTAATTCATCTCCAAACTTTGACAAACTTTTTTTAACTTTTTGAGTTTTACAGAAGTGCACTTACAGCTGTGCTTTGGATCATTTTCATATTGCATAACTAAAGTGACATGAGTACAGCAAATAAGCTGTTGGTTTAAAGAAATCTTTAAGAAGATTAAAAATCGTGGTAAAAAAAACTGGAGGAAGCTTTAACACAAAATGTAAAACTTTTATTTCCGACTGCAGAAACTAATAAAAATATACTGATAAGAATAGCTTTCCTGGGAATGAACTAAAGACCGTTTATGTGGACCCAAAACAAGAAGAGCAAACAGATGTAAATATGTCATAGAGCAGACAGCAAAATTAACATCATGTCATCATTAATACATTGGTTTACTCAAATTCTGCCAAAGTTTAAGAAGTCATTTTGGTAGAGTTCAATCAGGGAAAATAGACCAGGAGATGACAAAATGAATAAAAAACTATTTTTTAACCTAGGTGGACTGGCAGAGTTTAAACAAAGGTTGCATTTGCATTATTTGATTACAGTTCTCCGCTGCAGCCCTTGTCGACATCTATTATGTGTCTGTTACGTGGTGAACACTTTGTTTCATGGGAAAATTCATTACTAAGAAAAGACAACAAGGCAAAGCTTTAATTATAGCTCAGTTATTTGTTTTACTCACCGCAAGAAACTGAGGAAAACATTGATCTGCTTCTGCTTTAATTGTTTCAGCTTTAATTAATTAGCCGTTACCTGCGACTTTATTCATATTCTCATATAAAGGACAGTATTTCTCAAAATTAACTGGTACTACTTTAAGCAATAATTAAAAAACAATATCACTGTATATCAGCATGGTAGTTTCTGTGATCCCCCTGAGTAAATGGTTTCTCAAGTTATCTTATCATGAAAAGTCATTCAGCTAAACATTTGTGAATCTACAGTACGGCTACAACTCTGCAGCTCCGTAACACACCCACTGTGTATTATTTGAGCACGCTTCAAGGGGTCTTTAATCAGCCTGAGCGGTCCCCACAGTTAGCATTTAAAGCGAATCTTTGCATCACAAAAGGGTGGGATGTGTAAATGAGATGTGACATTTTATTTGTGCGAGGCTATGCAGCAAATAAATAAATATCAGCCCGTGACAGACAGAGACTGCTGGGAAAATCTCCTTTACACTGCACTTGCTGGTTAGCTGTCACACCATTAAATTGTCTTTCTCGTTGACATGTTGCCATCCGATCGGTTAGCAGATGTAAAAAAGAGGGAACACTTGCCAAACTGCC
Organism: Poecilia mexicana; assembly: GCF_051168715.1. NCBI lineage: Eukaryota > Metazoa > Chordata > Actinopteri > Cyprinodontiformes > Poeciliidae > Poecilia > Poecilia mexicana. The sequence goes on from NW_028263377.1 coordinate 20,225,413, forward strand.
TCCAAGAGCATGAAATTGATATTGTGAATTGTATGTGACAGTGCCTCTTCTGGCCTATAATTGATCTACATTAAGGCTACAAGGCTTGAGCATGTGATTGGGAAGCGAGGCACATCATGAAGCTTCTGTGCATCCCCGGCTGGCAGCCAGGACAGTTTATTCTTGCACTGGAAAGATTACATCTTCAATTTTACCTGGAGTGTATGGACTTCAGTGTGCCAGCAGATATCTCTCCATAAGTGGGACCTTACTTACCGCTCTTTCAAGTGCTAGATCTATCCATTCACTCTAATTAAATTGAGCTTTTTAATCTGGTTCTTCTAATCCAGAGTCAAGTGTGTTGGGAGTTGGATGATGTGATTTGAAAGTGAATACTCTTGATTCGCTGAAACACTGTTATCTCTTCCCTGCTATTGAAATAAATTTGAAAATTAGGTTTGTGCACTTAAGTGCCTAACATTCAGATAACCTGAGACGGCTGGAGTACAGTGTCTTTGAAGTAAAGAGGAGGCAAGCAAAAATCCGTCAATCAGCAGCTATCATTTTAAAGAACAGGGAGCCAAAAGCGGAGCTGAAAAGCAGTCAGAAATAACACCGCCTTTCATTTGCATTTATTTATTTATTTGTCCAAACAAACCTTGCATTGTCGTGCTGTTAAAACCTTCTAATAGCCAGATGGTGAAAATGGGAAATCTAAACTCCTGGCCAACCAGAGAATTTCAGTGCCAAACCCTTCAGTGGAAACGAGAAAATAAACTGATAAATAGATAAATGAGTGGGATTTGTACGAAGATGACCTCTCTTGGCAATCCCGGGGTCCATCTGGCTGAAGGTAAGCCCTCCATCTGAAAAGCAGCATAGCATCTAGTGCTCCACTCTGCAACCTCTCTGCTGGGGGAATTCATGCAGTTTGGTCTTTAAGATCCAGATCAGGACGAGGCTTGATAAAGCTTGTTCTAGCTGGGTATCCAGAGATAGGGGTCTTACCTATGAGTCATTTTCAGCATGATCACCCTTATCTGTGTTGAGCTGGTCTCCCCCTGGTTACTCGTGGGGCCCCCTCTGTTTAACCCTCCCGTCACCCTCCATCTCTCGCATGGCTCCACCACTAAAAACACACACAAAAGAAGCCCTCCCACTGCCAAAGATGCTTGTTTGTCGAGGATTAAAGGTATTTTCCCCTGCCTCTGTTTCAGCATCTGTATTTGGCAAGAGTGGACCTTTATTTCGGGTCACAGTGTCACCACTGTCACCAGCAAACCGTAGGCCACAGTCCAACTTAAACTAGCTGACACAAATCTGTGCAAATTGTGACAGAGCTACTGCCATGATGAAAAAAAGACAATGGGAAATATTTAAGCTAAGTATTTTCTTCATTTATGGTGTGAGACAATTCTTAAGAAAATGAATATTTTAGAAAATTAGCCTAGAGAAAAACAATAAAAAAAAAAAATAAAAAAAAACTTCTTAGACTGAAAAAGGGAAGTTGTGGGAACGTGCAAGATTTCTTATTGCCGTGTGTTTAGCCTGGTAAAAACCAACCCTTTCCACAAAGCTTTACTTTGTACAGAATGTTTGGACCATTGGCTATGGAGAAATGATTGCCTACTGTAGATTGGACTCTGTTGAAGTTTTAAATGATTGGAACTGATTTGTCATTGTTCACAACCTCCTCATTCTCATTGGTGATTGGTCAGCATAAATTTCATCCTGAAAAATCAAACTCAATGGGAGAAATCCCAGATGTAGTTCTGAAGGAAGATGAGAATCAAATGGAATTGTGTATTAAAAGTCAATGGTTAGGCTACATCCTCGGAGAAAGTCATGTTTTTAAGTGCACCCTGCCTCCCATCCCTTATTTTTAGGTGGTTTTAGCAATTAATATATATATATATATATATATATATATATATATATGTTTATATATGTACATTCAAAATGCATACAAATTTCTATTTCAAAAGTAAATAATGTCTTACATCATGTGCAAATTAATTAAAAATATTGTTAAAAGCCATCATGTTTGTCTATTGTGATATTGTCCACATCCATGCTTTATTATTCTCTTTAGGAGACCTCATGTGTATGTTTGTCATACAAGTGAATAACCAAACAACTGTCTTTTTATGGGGGCTGTGGAAATAGTAAGAAATAGATTTGAGTGACTCACCAAAGCCTACAATAGAGGCTGAAGAGTTGCCTCTGCTGTGACAGCATTTCTTGTATATTTACATCTTTTCCTCATGGGATTGTCCATGAATGTAGGACTACCATCCCCAAAAGGAATATCACAGTAAACTAATCAAAAAGCTCTGACACAGGCGGCTCTCATGTCCCAAAGAGGAATGCTCCCCTCCACACTAATTGGTAAAGTTACATCCGTTGTATATATCTGCAGAGACATCACTCAACGTGAACATTTATGATGAAAAAAAAAAAAATGATATCAGGTTTTTTGCACACTCACGAGGCAAAGTCAACAGGGGGCCTCAGTCGAGTCCCTTGTTTGGATAAACAGACAAACATCAATTTAGCAACCCTGATTCCATCTCTTTAGGCTAACATACATTACCGCTCAAATAGACTAAATGGATGTTCTAAACGGCAGCTCATAAACAAACGACAGCAGGGTGGGAATGATCTTTGCTGTAGCACAAAAGGATGGCACTCCAGGGGGTTGCATCTCTCCGCAGTGGCAGGATGTGATCAGGGATGTCCCTGCTGAAAACTATCCAGGTTAAATTATACCCAAAGCATAGGCAAAAGAATAAAAAAAGATGAATGTAATAAGAAAAAAAATGTTGACCTTAAACACTTAAAGCCCACAAAAACAAAGCAAAAAAGCAATTCTGCCTTAACAAACACAAGACCTTGGAGAAAAGAAGAGAGAAGATAGAAATAGAAGAGAGGGGAATAAGTGTGTAAGCTGAAGTGTGTGTATGTGTGATGCCAAGAGGGAGAAATAAATGGGAAGATGGGGCTAAAAGGAAGTGAAATGACAGAAGAGAACGGAAGTATTGGGGTCACACTGATGGGCACTGAATTGTGTTGTGAATTGAATGAACTCATCTTTGAAAGACTACTGTGTATTTTTTCCTTTATTGAGAGAATAGCCATATTAACATCCTGTTCTCTTTGCGAAGTCAAAGCCATATCAGATGATGATTGGGTTTGAGAAACGCTCTGATGGGAAAATAGAGCCCATTGCATCCACATCACCATCTCACACCACACTGGCATATGCGGCTCACTGCCTCTTACTCCTGCCAGAATTGAAGAGCTTGCACAGAGGAAAGTAAATAGATGGTTGAATAGCAATGGCCTCTGCCACTGAACCTTTTATCAGTGGGAATCTAACAGCCGTGCCGTTTTAGAATTTCAGTTTAGCTTCCGATTACGGTATGTCCCGGCATTTTATTCCCTACATCTCTATGCTTCATAGCCTTCAAACACTTCTCGGTAACTGCCTATTATCCAACAGTTCCACTCCACTGACCCTGCCAATAAAACTCTTCATATCCTTATAAATGAACTCAATTGCGGCGTTCTAAACATTTACACTGCGCTAACAGATCATCTTCACACCTCGGAATTGGCTAAATTCCTTTTTCCTTATGAATATATAGGAGGAGATTAGAGATATGATAGCTTTTCAGATTGCTGCACCCAGTGAAATTAGTTTAGTGAGCGTTTACAGACTAAATTGGAACCATTAAATAGCGGATTGAATTGATGGCACATTCATTGTCTCTCCATCGGTATCACTGTAAAATCAATTAGCCGTCACTTTTCCATTCTCAATAAAGTATGATTGTCAGCTACGGATGAGTAAAGAAGACCCCGACAGCTTCTCACACCAGAACGCCATGTGAAAACAAATCTGGGCCAGGGGTCTGGCAAATGTAATCTGTAATTGTGCAAAAGGAAGCGATTTTCTGCACCATGCATAGGATGTGCCATAAGGTTAAAAATGTATCACTAGAAGTGATGTTGTGATGCTCTAATCACATTGTCAAGGTAAGAAAATGTAGGCATTGCCTATTGATTTTTGTCATATTTTTAAATGTGTAGTGTTATATTTACAGTAATAACATTTGTAAAATCTGAAAAAAAAGAATAAAATAAAAAATAAATAAATATATATATATATATATATATATATATATATATATATATATATATATATATATATATATATATATATATATATGGGTTTTTTGGAAGTTTGTTAAGTTTGGAAGATGAGTAAAAAAAAAAAGCAGAAGTGCATTTTTTACACTACGGAAGAGGATTAGGACCACTGGAAAAAAGAACAAAATATCTGACTTTAATCTCAGAATTCTGAGATTAAAGTCAGAACAGTTTTTTTTTTCTTTTTTCTCCAGTGGCCCCAATCCTCTTCCGTATTACACAAATGCTTTAGTGATAGGAAATAAAATGACATAGTGATACTTTTCATGTTTAATTGCAATATAAACTTATAACATTATTATCATCATCACCCTATCCTAATAGGTTTCTCTATTTTACGATTACACCAGGAGTAGAAGCGTTAGTTATCATTTTATCTGCTTATGGCTGGAGGATAACAAAGGGGTTAAAATGATTTTACAATGTGAACCATCGTATTTTTAACAATAAGAATGATTTTTTTTTATTACTTTGCAAATTCCAACAAATAACAGTAAATATTTACTGTCATGTTATTTTATTATGTATTTATCAGGTTTTGTTTTCCAGTTCTAAATCTACAGAGTTCAGAAAGCTTCATTCAAGTACGACTCTCTGCTACATACATAAAAACACAGTTCTTCATTTTTTTTCTACAAGACAAAGAAGACTTTTCTTGAAAACCAGGTATCAAATTAAAGTGCTTGTGCAACACCATCATCATTCTCTTGTAGCTTCTGGTCAACGTTCACCTTTTTGCCATTTCATAACTTTATTTTGTGCTCATGGATTGCCATTTCTATCTCACCTGCTACCATTTGGTATCTAGGAAAAAAAAATTATTCGTACCCACAAGCCTAATCGTCAACATCATTTACCATGTTGTACAAATATAATTACCACACTATGTATTTTTCTCTGTTGGTTGTTTGGATAAGTTATGGTGATAAATATTAATTCAATAAAATGATAAAAAATGCTAATTTGCAGCAAAGTACATGTGCCTTTGTTCGCACTGGAAACAGACAAATTAGTCTGGGCCTTGGGTCAGTTTGCAAATTCATATTTTTATATCCAAGTGTTCCCATTTCTTCTCACCCTACTTCCATTTCTGACTCTTAAATAGCTTAGTACCCATGTAAAACCCTTAAAAAAACATACTTTTCGAAGGGTTTTCTTAAACCCTTTTTCTTAGCGCAAACTAAGTAGATTTTGGGAAATTACTTTGATTGAAATGCAAATTGGGGAGAAAACCAATTAAACATGGGTAAAAATTTGTACACACTCAGTAGGAAATGTCCTGTAATGAACAAAAGTTGGGTGAGAAAAGGCCGTAAGTTCTGAGATATAAAATGTATGTCTTGTTACAGTGTGCTACTATTATGTTTTCAGCTATTTTAGTTACTTGTTTTTACTAGACACGGTATTCATAATGTAAAGAATTAGCTGGTAACATTTTAACGTAGGGTTAGGGACAGACAGGTTATGGTCTTTTTGACCATGAATTGACATGTAATTGGTACAAAATATTCTGTGGCAAGTGATTTTTTCCACATGTAAAATATTGAAACTGCCAAGCTAATGAAAAAGAGGTTAAATAACAACCTGCCCTCAGGATATTAGTCTGGTTTGTGTCTGTTATAAACAACTACAGTTATCCACTGCTATTATTAATAGACATTCATAACATTTAGTTATTTTATGCATAAAGATGAAAATCTACCTTGTATAACATTTATTACTATCATAATTACAATCAAGCTGTCCTGTAAATGCATTACCATATGGTGGAGTGTTTTGCTGGCCTGTTATATATTACACCACACCGTAATGTTCTACTTCTGGTCTTGCTAATCAAAAAAGTCATTTGTTTAACAGATTGTCGTTTGGTATATATTTGCATTGTTAGTCAGCTGTTCTGTTTGTGCTGCAAATCAAACAGCTTTGTGTCTACCAGTTTGCCAGAGGCACAGCTAGATATCCTCCGAGATCAAGACTCTCATCTAATTTTTCTTCTAATGAAATAAAATAGGTTCTCCCAGTGTCCCTCATCCAAACGCTTTGTGCAATGTCTGCACATAGAGCCTCTGGTCCCGACACCTCCTTATTTTCTCTGCATGGAGTAACATATGAACATGCATATGAAAATTACCAGAGGCACCAGCATCACATATGCTGTAATGCCATGGATGGCACAATGCAGCAAAGCCAACTTTTCATTAGGCCATTTTGTTTAGTTGAAACAACAGATGAAGCTTTTTTTTGTGTGTGTGTTTGTTTTCAGCTAGAACTGGATTGGCCAACAGCCTGATTGACACTGCAACTTTTAGGACCTGCCAACATTTATCTGCTGGCAACAGTCATCTGAAAGAAGGGCAGAAAACACAAGATTAGCAATAAAAGGTCTGATCTTTAGAATTTTGCCATGCACATTCTACTCATTTTGTCGAACAAAACTGTTTTCTAATAGCAGTAAGAGGAGTTAAATTGTTTGACTTTGACTGTTTGTATCGTCCACTGGGCAAAAATATTCACATTGATTAAAAATTTTGATTCACCAAAGGTTTCACTAAATCCACAAGGTTTCCAAATCTTTTCATTCTAAATACATAATCCATCTCCCTTACTCCTAAAGGAAATCATTACATGCGGCAAAACGGCAATTGATGTTGACTGAATGATAGAAAATATTACATTCCTGTCATTGCAATTGGAGCAAAAAGTATTAAAATCATTGTCAAGACCACATTCCTTAAATGTCTAAGCAAAATTAAAGCATCTTTAGCCGCCTGCATCAGGCGTCACAGCAGCAGAGGATTGATTATCTCCTTACAGATTGAGGGGCTTTTAGATTCTCAGATGAAAGGGGAGACGTGAATGCAGTCGGGTCTTATTGCTTCATGTTATCAACATTTCAGCTACCAATATATGTACCAATACACAGCAGATGCTCATCTCGCAGGTAAATACTTTGATTTCATGAATACAAATGGTTGCTCACAATAGGAACGGTAAGAATTCAATCTATATCAATCTGATTCAGAGACTTTGCAGGCTCTTAGAGAAGAATGAAGGGATTCAGTAGTCGCCTTCAGATATGAGCTCAGTGTTTGGTTTCAGTGGAAGTCGGGGGGGAGGTATAATAATAAACTGACTGTGTGCTTTGCAGTTAGCCAATAGCTGCTGGGCTCTCAGGTCGGTGTGGGATTGACAATGTTTAAAGAGGCAGGCCAAGCAGCATCAGGGTCAGAAAAGGTTCCAGGTACCTGATCAACCTTAGACCAGTCCAGGAGCTCTTTAGTGCTCAGAAACTAAATGCGGGTGAGCAAAGCTTGCAGGGGGGCTTTTCTCATGAACCTGGCCAACGTGGGAGACGGGCTGTGGCGTAGGTCTGGAGATTCCTCGGAAAAACCAACAGCTGACGCTTGGTAGCAGGTGGGGTGGCGTTCTGTCCACAGGTGCGGCACAGATGCCTCCGAAGCAGAGCGAGCACCAGTTATCCTGGGACCCGGACACTCGCTGGAGTCTCCCGATTCCGTCTCACCCACAGCCTCTGCATCTGCTCAGTCAGTCTCGTAGAGTAATTACACTTGACACCTGGTGGGCACATGATGGATGCTGGGAAACAAGAACAGAAATGTGACATGATTGTTTTACAGGGTTCAGTGACAACAGATTAAGTCAGATCTCTTCGTATGACAATAGTTTTTATGCCGTTTTATATGCCGATATGAAATAAATGGCGTCTATATTTCCTTACATTTTATTTTAGATGTTCAGAATTTCAAAGACATAATGAAGAATAAATGAAACGTACAAGGAAATGCTTTCAAATTGGTGTCATAATTGCCATTTGGAAGATTCATAATTACAGAGTGCAGCCATCAGATAAAAGAGTGTGGATAAAAAAAAATGGAGTTGGACTTCTAATGAAAATCTGTTTGGAGGGGGATAGTTTCTAATAAGTAATTTTGCCTAATAAACTATAACTGATTTAATCTCCACGTTATCAGGCCAAGATTTCACCACTTTCCTTTTTAATTGGCTATTTTGTAATCCCGATTCCCAACAGAGCGGATGGTCTTTCTCCCTCTCTGGAGAGATACCATGAAATCAGTTTGAAACAGTGTGTCAATCTCATTCTGAAGTGGCCATCTGGCCAGTGTACAGAAGCAAGGGATGGCATGCTGAACCGCGGGGTCTCTGTGAGGCAATCATGAGCAGATTTACACAATGTGTTAATGCAAATTTAATAGAGACTTCCTATCAGCCACTTTAATCTTCCATGTGTTCTCTTGGCCCGACCAAAACCAATATTTAACATCGAGATCCCAAAAATAAGCATCAACTTTCAGATTTTTAAACACGATTCAAGTGGAGCAACCATATGTCAAAAATAACTAAGATGATTTACAGTCCTGGGTAAAACTATTAGCATACTTAGGCAAAATACAAAACGCAGTTTTCAAACAATAATTTAATTTATTTAGGGGGAAAACTATTAAAATTAACAAGGCCTTATACATAAAAAAATAGATCATTTCTCCCTTATGAACTATTTTTTGGAATGGTGCATTTAAATTCACAATCGATACCCACACCTCATTACTGCCAGACTTGTTCAAGAAATGACTTACACAGAACCTGCCAGACAACACGAAGTAGACTGAAAATGTCCTGCATACCAAATTGACTCCTACATCAACAATTCATCCAGGAGGTGACACAAAAACTCATAACTACATCAAATGCACTGCAGAGCTCCCCTTCCTCACTTAAGATTAATGTTTTATTTTCAGTAATATGAAAGACACTGAGCAAAAATTCTGTCCAAAAGAGCAGTTCAAGGTTAAAAATCACTGTTGACCAAAGAAAGTACAAAAGCCTCTCACACATTTACCAAAAAAGATGCTTAGAAAATGTGGAATTATGAGAGGAAGGTGGATCTTTTGGGAAAGTGTACATCCTGACGTATCTGTCATTAAACTAACAGCATTTTACAAAAAAGTGGGACGCGCTGGTGCTACCTTACTGCTGCAGGATCTAGACAACTTGAGGTAATAGATGAAACCATAAATTATGTTTCCTGCAGAAACCTTGAAAGAAAATGTCCGACCAGTTCAGTTGAGATACGTAAAAGGAAATTGATCTGAAGGCACAACGACAAGTACTGTTGGAAAATAAATGAAGGTTTGGGAGTGGCCAAGTCAAAGCACATATTTAAATTAAGACATGGGCATCATATTTGACAGATTGTTTAAGATTAAAACCATTTTGAAAAGAAAAGTGGGGCAAAGTTTCTCAACGGTGACGTAAATGCTTGACGAAAAGCTGTTACTGTCAAACATGGTTGAAGCAGTTAATTACTTTCTTCACAGTAGGGTGGTTTGGGTAGCTTTTTTTATTAATAAAGTAACTCCCAGTTTTTGCAGTGTTTTTTTTTTATAGTTTCTTTCAGTTTTTGAATGACTGAAGCATGACAAAAAGGCAAAATATATAAATTGTTGCGCTGTAAACATTTGAACCATTATTGATGTTAATTATATCCAGCTAAACAAACAAACTACTAACCTAAACTATAAAATAAAATGAAGTCATAGACAAAGACTGGATAATACTCAGTGCCACACACCCACTATTGACAGAGCCCAAACCATCGTGTATGTCTGCAGACTTGTGAGTCAGAAAGTCAAACATCAATAAGTGCTGAGATGATGGGATGTATGTCAAAAGAAAAGACTTTATATTTGTTTGGTCCAAGTTTCCAAGTAAATAAAAGATTTCTTTATTCTCTTATTTACAATAAAACTGAACTTTATGAGACAAAGCACTATATATAAAATGAAATAAAAAACAAATACTATTGCCCAAATATAACATATATGGTAGATTTAAACTTTACTTGATTGTTAAATCACAAAAAAGGATACAAATATAAAAATCAAAGTGTGAATTCACAAGCAGTTTTTACTGCCTGTATGATTTAATCTCTGAAATCATTTACCAGGAAACATGTAAAGAATTTTTCCAAGTCATTCCAATCATTCTTTTCTTAAAAAAAAAAGTCACACAGTTTCCCACAATGTTACATTTCTTTGACATCCGTCAACATAGAAGTATGAAGAAGCTAAAAAAAAAAAAAAAAAAAAACCTCTACGGGGTTCCAAAATGCCTTTCATAACACTAATTTGCTAATGACTGCGACTTATAGCCAAATGTTTAAAGACATTTTTTTTTCTACTTGGTGTTTCAAATTTAGTTTGACAGAAGAACAGCTGAAGTAAATGACATATTTTTAATTATTTCAACCAAAAAAAAAAAAAAAAAAAAGACTATTTGCTTTTGTTCAAAGACAATAAATCTACATTGTCTTGCGGTGTCCTTTTCTTTATTATTTGCTTTGGCCCTGTCGGACCCTTTGTTGTTTCATCATGCAGCTCCACAGCCCTGCTGCAGCAGTCACATATGTACCAGCAGTCTCCCCTGAGAGAACTGAATGAATGCATATTAATGAGCTTCCATATGAACACGCGCCACGACACTGGTGTTGTAAATGAATGAAGACGACAGAGGACCTTATACCCCTGCCCCCTCCCTTTCTATGCATAAATGCAGTAAACAAAAGAACTGATTCCACATTTTCACTTCATATTAAGTAGAGAACGAATGATAAAACTTTTAAAAATATCATACATAAATTCTGTTTTAGAGTAATAGTTTTGTTTTTTTTTCCTTGTGCTGTCAGAACATGTCAGGGATGAGAGGAAGAGTTAATGAGGCTGTGAATCATTTCCCAAACTTTAAGGAAACTTTTTAATAAACCAGCCAACTCAGAATGATAGTCATTCCAATCACTCGGATTAATAAATACTCCAAATTGTTTTGTTTCAACCCTCCAAACATTTGGAGTTTTATCTTATTTACACTTGTTGGACCTTTCAGCTTTCAGGCACCCTGAAATATCTTTTTTGTCATGCTACATTCTCAGCTAATTAAAATACGCTGAATGGTTTTCCTGCAAAATGACATTGTCATATCTGCATAATTCAGGGCCCCGGTTTTTATAAATGGCTAAGAACAGGTAAATAAAAACCTTTGATTTCATTTCAGCTTGGATGTTTCTTAACAAAAGAGACAAGGCCAAAGACAGGCTGTGGATATCAAAATGGAAATTTCCCAGGGTGTTTAATTGGATGGCCACTTTTACTTAACTTATCTTTGCAGCCAAACTCATTCACTCGAAGTGAACATTTTCCAATTAAAGAAAAATAACTATTTCCTCTCAGGTTAAAAGCGAGCCTTTAACTGTCGCATTCAGTTTTGGCAGCTTGTGTCGGAGTAAACAAACAAAGCGCTGAAGCAAAGTCCATTTTTGACCCCGTGAAGTGTATCAAGTTTGCTTGCATACCACAACTTCTTTTGCAAATTTACCAAAACAATATATATACTGGAAAAACATGCGTACAGCATTTGGGTTTTAATGTAAAAAGCATGCTTATTTAAAGATCTGAAATTAAAATTCTGACACAAACGACTACCCTGAAAATCCCCTGCTCCTCCCAAGTAAGCCAACATGTCATGAATCATGATAAACATTTTTAAATAACACATATTTTACAGTTTCAACAACAAACTCAGTGAAGAACAAATGATTTCATTCGCTTCAGAATAATGGAAAAAATCTCCTATATTGTTTTTTCTTTTCTTTTTTTTTTTTTTTTTTTTCCTTTTTGTTCTTGGACGCTGCAGAGCCCAACATTAATCCCAACTGTCTGTAAAATTGAAGCAATAAAAACCACAAGCAGAGGCATCACATTTCACCATGGTGATGCTCCTCAAAAGTATAGATCCACAGACAAACAATGATATACTTGATTGTTTCAGTAAAGATTCCTGGACTCTCTGCATTCCCTTTGTTGTACATGAGAGAGACATTACACCAATAGTGGATATGACCTCATTTGCTGCAAAGAGGAAATTTAATTAACAGAGCAAACAGAGTCTGCCAATATGCCTCCACAGAGACTGCAGAACAGGAACCTGCAATACTGTCTTTAAAGACTGGCCAACAGCTGGACTGTGAGGGTTTTTTTTTTTTTTTTTTTTTTTTGTCTATCTGCTTTAAAAACCGATAGATTCATATCTTCAAAGAATTCTGCACTCGGAAATTAGGTAGACGGGATCTACATAAACAGTTAGAAAGCAGAAAATTCTAAAATCTTCTTTTTCGTAATAATTTATCTCGGAAAACTGCTCACTTGACTTCAACGCTGTTCTTCTTTGCTGCTTTTGTTGTGCCAAAATAAACTAAAAAATCCCAGGAGATACTGGTGTATTTCTTCTCCAATCCAGTTCATGTTTTGGCCAAACTTACTTTATAAAACACAATGTGATGAAAAACATTTTCCCACTCTACTTTGCGGTGGAAGCACAAACTCATCCCTGCACACATGCCAAAGAAAGAAGTCGAGCTCACAACCTTTGTCCTCTCAACATTTTAAAGAAATATTAACTTCTGGTTTATTTTCTTCTAATTTTACAAAAAACACAAAATCTGCAAAAAATAATATTTACAGTGTCTCTGCACGGTACTTTAGGTGTTCTCATTTAAGAGTCAGATAAAGACATTTTATCAAAACCTGGAGGCGAGGTTGCCTTTGTGTACCTGCTGCTTCAACAAAAAGCCCCTAAAGCAAACGGAGCAGATGTCATTCTCAGGTGTTTTATTACCCGAACAAATGACAAGATCCAAATGTTTCAACTAACTAAAGATGATCTGCTGAAGAATTTAGGATACTGGCACTTGTGTTAGTTGTTTTTTCTATCTTTTAAACTTGGGATTTACTCTCAGATTTAGTCTGAGTTACGCTTGTTGTTTGGTTTGGTTTTTCGTTAGCACACCTTGAAGTTGGATAAAATCTGGTCTGCCTTGTATTTCAGTTACACTGGGGGGGGGGGGAAGTAGCTGATTGCAAATAATGCTCTAGAATGAGCTTCTCTGCAGTCCAGTGAAATAAAAATATATCTCAATTAATCTTACACACGTTACCCTATTATGCCTTAAAATCACATCGTCCTGATTATGTGTTATATATTACCTTATTTATCTCAAATCTACAAAATTTGTCGGTTGAATACAATTTTTTGACTTTTGACTATATTATGAAAATATATTTATTCTCAGTATAACAATTTTAAGAATTCAAATAAAACTGAATCATTTTATGGCATTTGCCTAATTTCTAAATAATTCAGCTGAGAACTTGAGGGCAGCCATTAGAAGATGATCTCAGGGTTGAGCCATAAGAATGTAAAAGAAAATATGACATAATAAAACACCAAGAATTCTACAATCTTGATCCAAATATGCTCCATTCAAAATTTAAGTGTATGAAAACCAACCTGTGGTGTGACAGGACCTTATGGTCCACGAAATCCACTTCATTCCATTTCATACTTTCCGACTGTCTACCATACTTGTTTTTAACATGTAAACAAATATGGAAAAAGTAAGAGAAATTTCTGATAGCAGCTTCAGTTTTAGAAAAACTGAAGGTCGATAACAGGAAGTGCATAACAAGATAATGGCAAGAATTTTATCAGAAATCTAATCTTCTCTTAAAAAGCTTTAAACACATTCCGAGTAGGACTTTGGACATATTCTAGAATTCTATTTGTAAATGAAACACCAAAGAGTATGCAAAACATTTGCCTTTAGCAGAATCATGTTTTACATGCAAACAGCCTGTGCTTAGAGATAGGATTAGCAATGAACAGCATCAATCTGATCCCAAATCTGTGGCGCGATTGAAAGTATATCTTGATTACAAAGATGCCTAGTTTTTCAAGGGGCTTGTCAACATTCATATGTGATTTTGTGATTCAAAAACATGAGTCTAAATAATCTGAAGATGCTTGAGGAAAAGACAAACTCTGTAAAGTTCTTGCATGGATCTTTGGAGGGTACAACAGAGTCCTTTAACATTTAACTTCTGAACATATGAAGATCATTTTCCTACAGACAGTTTTCTTGACCAGTCATACAATACATACAAGTCAATTCAAATGGTGTCAGTCATGTTACTGACACCAAGTGGTGTCAGTAACATGAAAATCCAACTAATGTAATATATATATATATATATATATATATATATATATATATATATATATATATATATATATATATATATATATATATATAGTGTATGCATAATAATTGGAGGCCAAATCAGTTTTCTTTCACCATTTTACATTGATTTAATTAGGATTGGTTGCTACATCACATACAACTATAATCTTATGGGTAAATAAGCCTTGCTGTAATTAGCTAACATACACATACATTCTGAAAATAAAGATTTATTATCACATAGGATTATCAATGAACCATTGAACCTGTTAAAAATATTACAAACCCCTACATCATTATTTTTGAATAAGTGGGTTTGCCAAATCTTTTGCACAGGAAAATTGTTTGTTTTCTGGTCAACAAGACAAAAGTTACATTTTCTGATTGGATTGATGGCTCATCTATGAGCTATGCTAATGACTGTGCAGTCTGCCTTGACCTCTCAATGCCTGTACAATTCACTGACATCTCTCAACCTGCGTAAAGGCAACACCCTCACATACCAAACAGGGACAGACGTAGTGCTCCATTACCCGTGTAGCCCATTCATGGTTATGATTATTATTCCTCCTCTGCCTGAGACCTAAAATACTTCCAAGGAGGACTGGCTTCACTGATCTTCTGGTTCCCGGATGGTTGAGCGGACTGATTTGTTTGCTGAGGGAATTGTTGATGTGCTATCAAGAGCCAATAAAATAAACAAGAAGTCTGGACCCCTTGATGTAAAGGCACATCATCTCCTGTCGGAATATGAAAAAGAACAACAGATTGCCATCCAAAATATCATTATATTCATGTTTCTTTCCCTTGCTCTTAATTTTTAATATAGCGGCATAATTGGTTTCTGTGATATAAAATTCTTAGCTGCAGTGAACAGAATCTTAATTTCAGTAAACAATTTTAAGCCTAATTTGGTATGAGACACAAATGGCCCAGCGGCAGCGTGCAACTCCAATTATGATAAGGATTAAGCACATGCAATCAAAAGATATAACAAGATATTGTGCGAAGATACATTTTGCAAAAAGGCAATTAATTGGAGAAGCATGACACCCTGCCTGCACAAGATGAGGCAGAAAGATGATGTTTCAACTTTTCTGTAAATTTAATGGCTAAGACAGCCAGTCTCCCCTTGTTTGTGTGAAGAGTCTCTCGTCATTGCAAAAAAAAAAAAAACCTACAGTCTGTTGTATTTAGAGGAGTTAGACAAAGCTGTTCAGATGTTTGGTGCTGCTTGTGGTCCCTGTCTGTTCTTGTAGAACCCAGGAAGCAAGGAGTGACTCAGCCCACAAACTGATTAACGAATTTTCTCATCCAGATGTCAAATTCGTACTTACTGGGAAGCACCAAAAAAAAAAAAATCTCTAAATAATTTATTTGAATGCAGAGAGTTTAGAGCAATTTAATACATCAGCTTCTGTCATCATGACAAATGTAACGTTGAAGAAAAGGTGGTCTTTATAGGTTGCATGAAAAATCATGACAGATCCTTGCCAGCGCACAGATTACAACACAACGTTGATGAAAACATATGTTGAATCTGTTTGACTTCTGACTTTTCAACTGTTGGGAGAGATGATGAGATTAATTGGAAGCGAGATCGCTACTGAGGGAGAAATGAAGCTGTCATTATACAGTAGGTGTTGAGTAATGATAGCTGGCTTGCCTTTATCCTCAATGAGACTATCTGCCTCTGTGCTTCGACTCCGACCCAATTAATGCCCCAGGTAAACAGGTTCCCACTACGGTCACAGCCTCAGTCCTCCTGAGACTGTTGGTGAAATGAAGTTTTATCCGTGCATCATGCTCGGAAAGTCAACTTGACAGAACGTGGAGCACTTGATAAACAGTCTATCTAGGGCACATCCAGTACAGCAGCTCTCTCAGGGGGGGCAGCTAAAACCCCAGACATTACGGGGAAACCCAAAGCAAATTATCCTGACATGGATGAAACAATAGCAAATTGGACAAATGATATAATTTGAGTCGTATAGGCCCCAGCAGAGTCTGGTTGTTTCTTGCACTCGAAGGGATTTTGAAACAAGAACAGTGTTCTATGGTAAAGGTCATGATACAAAGGAAGCTTTCTGTTTGGCTTTCACAGCGATGACAGTTTCTCAGCGAAACAACGCCACAAACAAACATATTCAAGTATTTTGCTTCTCTTGAGTATCACAAATGCCTGTCACAAGGAGATATTTTCTTAGATATTTTTACTCTCAGAGTTAGTCATTTTGCTACAATCGCTTTAAAACTGACACCAACTAGTAATTTTATTAGTTATATCTTATTAGAACCAAATGCTTCAATCTCTTATTCCACCTCTTTCCAAAGGTGCTCTATTAGATTAAATTCCAGTGATTGTGGAGGTCAGTGAAGTGTGGTGGTGAACCATTTGAATATGATTTGATCTTTGTCATCTGGTGCAGCATTACACTAGAAATAGCCATGAGAAAATGGGTACCATGTGAACAGAAAGGTGTGAACAGGGTTAGCAACAACAATTTTCAGATAGGCTGTGGCATTTACATGATGGTAGGTTTAAGTTTCACAGCCCATAAGAAAATATCTACCTATTATACACCACCTACCTGAAGCATTAGGGAATGTGAGGATGGATAAATGCTTTTATATTGGTTACACCAAATTGATAAATGGCGAGATTTATCAAACTTTTCCAATCATTCATTGTCCAATGTAAGGCCCAAAACACACCAGAACTGTTTTGGCATCTGATCCAACGGAAAATCAGGTCAGATGATGAAGTGGGCCGAGCAGACTGCTCGAGACTCCCTATGACTATGTCTCAGACTGTCCAAACAATATATACCAGCAATTTGACAACAATGTTATGAGTGAGACAGGAAATACAAACTAAAATCTTTTACTCACAAAAAAATGGTGAATTTACCTATGGCATGTCCTGAGTAGCACAGAGAATAAATGAAAGAGTGAAACAGCGATCTTACTCAATTAGCTTTCGGTTTACTGCCGGACTGGCTTGTGTGGACACCAGTGGGTCGTCTGGTGTATACTCCCGCTTTCGTGAGTCTGATGGTCTGCAGAAGTGGTGTTGTGTCAGAGCCTGTGTCTTATGAGAAAATCTAGTCAGAGGATGAAAAGTGATGTATAAAACTATGCAAATCATAACCTTAGTTTATTCCAGATTGAAGGAATGGCTCCCCCTGAGGTCCTATGCTGCTGTAGTCAATCTATTTCAAGGCTTGATGAATTAAATGCATTCAGACATTGCATTCTAGTTCCTCTGATTGTAAAGAGTGAGCTAATGAGCTACTGTTGCCTTTCTATCATCTTCAACCTGTCGGCTCATTCTTACCTGACCTTTTCTGACCTTATCTGATCAACTGTGACTTTTTGAATATTTTGTCATCTCAAGCCATTCAAACACAACCATGCCACTTTCAAAGTCATTTAAATTTATGTTCTTCCAAATTCTGATGCTCAGTTTGAATTTCGGCAGGTCACATGTTTCTGTCATTGGCTGATTTGCCATTTGTGTCAACAAACAGTTGAACAGGAATGTCTAATAAATGGCTTGTGAATGTATGCTACTGATGTCACCAACCAACAATATCACTACCTTCTGATTCCAAACACGTTATGTCCCCACTTGTGTTGCTAATTAGACTTGATTAATCACAAGGGAACAGACAAATGTAAATGTGACTTTCCACTTGAAAATCAATTACAATTTTATTTTTGAGTCAGAAGAACAAATGTGTTAAATAAGTTCAAGGGGACAAAGGTCTCCATGGAATTAAAAATTCCTCTCCTGGCGTACAGGCGTCTGCTAAGAGGGTTGCAGGTAAGGGAAAATCTTGTTCTAGACGAATATTATGCACTTTTCAGAGGGAAGGAGCCACAGCAAGCCATTAATCATCCGCTACTGACACTGAAAACCTTCTACCCCTCATAAGGGCAAAATAACCTCTGACAATGATAGGAACTAAGTGGCCAGAGATGATGGGATATTGTGTGGTAGTTTATGTTGCTCTCATCAGCAGTCCAGCCAGCCTGAGACGATGGAGCAGCCATTTGACACAGCTCCCAGATCATATAGAGCAGCAGGAAGGGACATTATGTGGTTAGCCACAGTAAAATAGCCACTGATTCAAGGAGCATGCCGTTCCTCAAGACAAAGAAGCAAATCTTCACATAGACAAAGAAAACTGTACTACATATACCCATATTGTAAGCTAAAGACAATAAGGGTATAGGTAAATGTTCACCAAACTTGCCTTTCTTTTAGTTTTGGTCTGTTCCA
Organism: Poecilia mexicana; assembly: GCF_051168715.1. Classification (NCBI taxonomy): domain Eukaryota; kingdom Metazoa; phylum Chordata; class Actinopteri; order Cyprinodontiformes; family Poeciliidae; genus Poecilia; species Poecilia mexicana. The sequence continues at coordinate 20,244,000 of NW_028263377.1, forward strand.
ACAAACAGAAATACCAGAAGGTCAAGTATTCCAATAGTTGACCTTCTGGTAAAGTATTGGAATACTTTACCAGCATGGTACTAAAACTGGAATACTGCTAAAGTAATACTAGATCCATTCTGATTCATTCTGAGGAGTTATCAGGACACCAGTGGTGGAACAATACACCCAGCTCAAGGTACAACAAGATAACTGATACTGGCTTCATAACAATGAGACAAGATATTTACCCCAAAAATCTAGGAAAATTTAAGAATCACAGTTTTTGTGTCTTCACAAATCCCAATCTGCATTTTAAAGAATCTGCAATCAGTTTTAAAATATTCCAGTCCAGAAAACTATCCACAGAAAATAGCAGGCAGAGTTAGATCTGCCTCAGTTATGCCCATATTATCATAAATGCTGCCCTCTAAGGAGGCTAAATTAGCAAATTACTGTAATATTTGTCAGAAAGTAATGTCATTTGTTACGTTTAAACGGCCATTACCAGTAAAACAATGAAAGATCTCTAGTATTTGCAGCTTCATGAAAACTGAGTAATGTCCTTCTGCAACTAATTGCAGTTACAGCCACCAACTTGAGCTACATGTAAGTAGAGAAAATTTGTCACCAGAGAGCTGAATATTTCAAACAAAAAAAAAAAGTTCCCTGGAGAAAGGACCAAGGACCTACAGCAATAATGCACATTTGCATCGCAGATTTCATGAAGGCATGAAGCTGATTGATTAATAGAGACAGAGCATGCCAAGCCATATCAAGAGCCCTGTGCAGGTTAAATGGTGCTAAGATTGTTTTATATCGTCGGTGATTAGAGGATGAGGAAGGAGGGTTTGATCTCCCAGACTTACTGACCTTCTAATCACAGGGGGGCTTTAGATCCTGCAACAGAGACTTCAATAGGGCACACTGTTTGAGTTGGAAACAGACAGCGGGAAGAAAGAAGAAAACACAAAACTGGACTCAAGTAATGCTTTGATAGATTAAATTTTTGTATGAAGATTCAATTTGAATACTTTATGCCTAGGATGAAATATTTTTGATGGAATGTGAAACACGGCATTTTTAATTTATTTAAACTAAAACTTTAAATCATAAAAATAAATAAGACGACGCTGTTTGAGGTTGAAAAGAACAGATTTTTTTTTTTGTGTGTGTGTCTGTGTGTGCGTGTGTGTGTGTGTGATGTGATGTGATCTCACAGAAGGCTCCCTACGCCTCCTGGTTCTAAAAAAGTCCCAAAGACTCAATAATGAATTTTATGTGATTGCACTAGACTTAAATTTAGGTTTGTGATCAATTTTCTAATTTTATTTATTTTTTAATGAGTAAATAAAAACGGAAGCTTGTTCTGCAAGGCAAAGATGGCCAGCACAAAAACATCCAACTAAAATTAATCTGGGATGATCTGTTTTGGGAAATTTGGGGCAGTTCAACCAAAAATAAAGTCCACAAATTGAATATACTTTCAATGATGCACTAAAATAGTTTTACCAATCTAACAAATACTGTTTCAAACTGACTTTTCAGTTTAAAACATTTTAACATATTTGCATATTTGATCAGAAAAAGGGAAAGCTATAAGGTGCTTCTGTGGTTTGCAAAGGAAAAAAGAAAAAAAAACATAAGTACAACATAATTATCGACATCATCAAAACTAATTATGGATGCATAAATTAAATGCATGTCAGCACCCCCATTGTCCAGTGCATATTTGTCCTCTGCACAGATAACACTGCATTAACATTACAATAGAAGGGCAATAATGGAGCTGCCCAGCTGGGGCTGAGGGAACATGACAATGAGCCTCAGTCAGCCCTCAGTCAGTCATGGGCCTCAAAAACTAAACAAAGAAAATCTTTTAGTTTTTCTCTTCCTCCTAAACATAAATTTTAGGTTTCTGAAATTTGGTTGATCCTTCTCTTGCATGAATTACTCACTACCATGTAATTTTTAGACTACTGAGTGCACCAGAATATAAGCCGCACCCACTAACTTTGAAAAGAAAACTAAAGAATTTTAGTTCTTTAGTTTTATTTTTATGTATAAAAATAAAAATGTGTCCATGTTGTGCTGAGGTTGTTTTTTTTTTATTTAAGAAAATGTTTTAACAACTATTCAACTTTAATTTTTTTCTTTCTCTTTGATAAAGTGGTTCAGTTTGTGTTTACCACTTGTCCTGTATTCTTATTTCTGATTCACTTTATTTTTCCATAGTTGGTCACAATGGTAACATTGCTGTTGCAACTTTGCTTCACTCACTATCACAGGTTTGTTTGTGCTAGTGTTGTGTTGCAGTGTACATCTATGTATATGTTTTAGTTAAACATTTCTGGTTTCTTTTATTTCAAGGCACATTTATTGATCTTTCTTTTTTCACTCACCACTGTTTGTCCATGTCAGATGCTACAGCCTGAGTGGGTGTATGGGAGGAGCTGGCCCAGCATTTCCTGCTTAAATGACTGTAACACTGATTGCATCACTGGGTTCTACCAAACTGAGGGTTTTTTCTTTATTGTATTGTATTGTTTTTTTGTTTGTTTGTTTGTTTATTTTTTTGCCCTCTGTTACATGTTTTATTTTGCAGGCCATTTAGTTATGTAGATAAGTTTGTAAGTTAGATGAATGATCTTATCCTGTTTCTCTGTTTAGATTTTGTTGTTTGACTTGACTTGTTCTGTTGTGGTATGGTCTAATGAAGTGCAGGTGTGTTGCCAATTTTGTATAAGACCAGTAAGATTTCAAATGCTCAAGAATTACTTAAACATAAAATAAATAAAGCAGTTATTAAATTGTTGAAGGAAACAGGATTATATATAGGAATTTAGACTAAAGGGAGATACTCTGGTCCACACTCCAGCATAATAGATGGCGATAGTAATTCTTAAAATTGGATGTCACCCTCCAGTAAAAATCAGAAAGATGAACAAATTCTCAAGATCAATGTCAGATCCTAAATAAATGCTAAACAATAAAATGTCAGACCATCTTAATCTCATTCAAATCCAGACTTTGAGAGTTAGACCTGATTGTGTGCCTTAGATTATTGTCCACAATATTTGAACTTGAAGACAGGGGTTCTCATACTCAGCCTCCTCAAAAGCATTTCTCTGTTGTTTAAAAAAGAGAAAAACGGTACCAGTTCAGTATGCATTTGAATTTTGGGCTTCTAATTGTTTTTCTCAGTAATGAAGAAGTAACTAAGTAGAAACTGCATTTTCAACAATAATAGATGGGAAAAGGCATCTCATACAGACACCTCTCTGCAAAAGTTTTCACACAGACCCACGGGGACTGCAGTTGTCTTGGACATTTGGGACTTAAGATGAACAAACATAGCTTCTGTTTGAAATTGAATGAGCACCAAATTCAATATTTTGATAAGAAAAATGAAAAACTAGCCATTTTCTATCAGACATTACAATAATTTTTATGCCTCAAGGGTTTTTTTCTTTTATTACTTTTGTTTTATTATCTGAGGATGATTCATTAAGACCCAATCTGACATTTTCAAACCAACTAGATGATTTGAATGTAAATATTACAATATATGTCAGTGGATTCAAGTCTGGCGAATAATTATTTGTCTGAAAAAAAAACTTCAAGTTGAACATCCACTCCACTTTTTTAAGCTTTTCCATTCTAATACCACTCAGATAACAAGCCAAATGCTGAGTGGAACCAAAAGCTATTTAAATTTTCAATATTTGAGCTCGCCGTCGAGAGTCTGTTATTTGTCAGGCAGTCAAAGCATCTCTGAAATGATTGATTGTCAAACATTCTTATCCTCAATCAACAAGAAGTGACGAACGCCTCCAAATGCTCGATCCACATTATTCTCCCAGTCTTCTGCGCTGGGTTCAGGCCTTTTTTTTTTCTCCCGAGCTTCAGCCGTCACACCAGGCTTTCTCCTCTTCAGTCGAGACACTCTGAGAATCGCTGGCAGCTCATATATCAAGGGAGATCCTCACAGCGGTACTCCTCTTCCTTTTTCAATGTGCAGGGTAAGTATTTTAATTAGTTGGCTAATTGTCTAAGTAATTGGAAGACAACTTAGCTCAAAGAGTAATCAATCTCTACAGGGCTGTGTTCTATCACATCAAAAGATCTGTAATTAACATTGCAAACCATGGGATGGTCTTTGACTGAGCTCGGTAGCGTGGGGGCGTATCATCACAGATAACACAGAGGTTGAGGAGACGGATCTGCAAGGCCTCCAGTGTGCTTGAAGACGAGATCCACTCAGAGAAAAGCGGACTCAAGAAAGCAGAGGCAGACCTGTGTTATCTTCAAACAACGCTCATCAAGTATACAAAAATATGTTTATATTGTCAATAAAAAAATCAACATGATGGTATCGTTCCAAAACTCGAACGTCCAATGCATATCCTGATTTTAAATTTCCCCACAGAAACTCCGCTAGCTGGATTTTGAGAACAAAATTGGCAATTCATTAAATGTTCTCATGCATCTAGTATCAATTTCACTTTGCATCAAAGCTCGTGCTGGGCATTAAAAGAAAATTATCCATTTGGGATGAAGAGGACTAATCATGTCTGAGATTCATTCATTTGACGCCCCTTAATTTCCCCACTGTTGAAAACAAGACGTATAATGAACAATTATACATAAAGTCAATTTCAGCATTGTGGTGGAGACTTAATTAAAATGTTCCAGCTTTTAGTAATATAAAAGAGAACTGCTTACAGTGGGGAAGTTTATTTGTCAATTTTAATGTTAGAAGATGCATTTTTTTTTTTTTTATGGAAGGTAATGAGAATGACCCAAATGGCAACTTTCTCTATATTTCCTTTTCAAACACATAAAAAACATACACTCCCAAACCTATCTTCTAATTCAAGAAAAGCAGTTGACATAATTGGGTAAATTGTAAAAAATAAATAAATAAATAGAGCAGCTAAATAGCTTTTAGTCTTCATAAAGTCTGGGAGGAGGTATCAGATTATCAATTAACGAATGTCGGCAAAATGCGAAAAATCACTGTCATGCTTGTGGCAGCAACCTAAAATGGATAATTACGATGAAACATCCAGAGGAGAGCAGCAATTGGAAGAGATGATATTCCCCTAAAGGATCCCTCCCACCCCTCTCTGCAGCCTGGAAGGCAAGGCGAAACTCACACGGTGGCACTGACAGATTGACAAATAAGGTTAATAAGTACTTTCCAACCCTTCCTGAAGGCTAATCAAATATTAATCCTTAAGGTGTGGTCAGCAAAATAATATACACAACAAACAATTGGTGGAGGGGAATTGATCTAATTGATTCTCTCTCAAAACTGTCCAGATAAAGAAGAAGAAGAGGAAAAACAGGCGGGGGTGGCGGCGGCGCCAAGTTGGAACTGTAGGAATTCATTTCAGGCTGAGAGTGGACAAATATTTGGATATAAACGCTTAAAGCAATTTCAATTTTTAATCCATCTCCACATTCTGGTGGCTCTGTGGGGGCAGTTTGCTCACCGCGTTCTCACTGTAACGTGGGAGTGAGTTTTTGCTCATGACCCCCACCCACAGCCGTTTCCACCCCCTTACCCCCCCACCCCCACGCACACACATTTAAAACAATATAGTTGATGCTCTTTTGCATCAACTATATATATATATATATATATATATATATATATATATATATATATATATATATATATATATATATATATATATATATATATATATATAACAATCTTCTTTGACATAAATAAATAAATAAATCAGAAGAGCAGAAAAATGTGATATTAAAACCTCTATGCAAGTGAGCAAGAATACTAATAAAAAAGGAGCACTGAGAAAACATTACTATTGGTGACAAATGAGAATTTTACAAAAAAAAAAAAAAAAAAAATCTCTTCACCCGCTCTAAGGGGTTTTCACAAATCAGAATCCCCGGGACATATAGGGGGTCTGGTGGACCTGTGTGAGTGGGGCCACACACTCCTGTACTGATAGGGCAAAAATTGGATCCAGAAGGAATGCAAAGAGGCTTATCAACCAACACTTCCAGGCAGCGCTCTCTGCAAGAGCATGTGTCAACATCATTTATTAGATGTGGCTGGGGACTAAATTATGTATGATCACAAAACGGGGGAGAAAAGGGGGAAAAAATAGGAGCGCACAGAGCAGGTGGATAGAATAATATTTGTGAAGAATATTAAATTATTAGCAGAGGCCCTTAAGGGAGAATATTTGTTAACATTAACCGGCGAGTCATTTGTAATGGTTGGTCTTTGTAATTAATCATGCCGGACGTTTCAGAGTCATATTCTGACTTAAGTGAATGTTTGGCACAGGCTATTCATAGTTTACTGTCACATATATTATCTATGTTAATGCTCACTGATACAAGGAGTAAATCGTTTTTTAATGGCAAGCTTTATGGAAAAAAAAAAAAAAAAAAAGTAGAAATTTAAAAACATTTTAACCACACTCCGCTCATTCTAGCTAAACACACTGTATACTAAGTAGCTTTAATATTGCCAGACGGGCAATCTCTCAAGCAAAATGCTCTTTCGAGATACTATGTAATTGACTCCACATCTAACAGTATGGAACAAATCCCACTAGCAGAGGGAGTTGACAAATTGCATTAAAAACACTCAATTTGGCCTGGATTGGATAGAAGCTCATGTTCCTTCTTATCCCATTAAACATGAAACAGTTTAATCTCCAAAACTTGCTGACATACAGGGGAAATGCTTAAGCGTACGGCGAGTGTTTGATTTTGCGGGAGGAAGAAATCAAGGTGCGACAACGCGCCCTTCGAACCGCGGCGCTCCTCTGTGCGCGGGTCACACGTGTAAACAAGACTGGAGTTTACTCTCGGCGCATAATTTTAATCAGCGTCAATTACACCGCTTAAAAAGCTCAGTGAGAGGGAAATCCTAAACATGCATATCACTTATCAGCCTCCTCAAAGTGGTGAATGTTAAAGAGACTCAAACTGTCAAATCATCCAAGTTTTTTTTCTTCAATAGCTTACCCGATTTGAACATGTTCCGCTTCTTTTCATGACATGTAAACAGGTTTTGACATGGGTCTAGTTAAATGTGTAAGACATGCTGAAAAAAGGAAAAGGGAAATGCCTGTGTGTAGAAAAAAAAAAAAAAAACTCAAACCTGTCAACACACAGTACCTGCTTTAAATCTGTTCCCCATTTCAGGCAATCTGTGGGAACCAGGCCTGTGGAGTCTAATCCTGTTTTCATCCGTACCCCTTCAACACACCCCCCTCATCCGTATCACACTTTCAATTCCACTTGCTGGTGCCTTTGTGTGATTTTCATTTGATCTACTTTTTAAAATTCAAAATCTATTCAGGGATTTTTTTTTTTTTTTTTTAGTTGGATTCACGCTGGTGCTGTGAAGGCCTATTTATGTTGTAGATTTGGAATTGCAAATCGAGAGTGTACTATTTGTGACGGGGCGCAAGGGTGTCCAAAAGTACCCGGATTCGCCTTTTATGAATCTGTAGGTTTAAAATGTTAACAAGGCCATTTTAGCAAGCTGATTTGTGAGGTAACAAGCAAGCTGTGAGAGCGCAGATGACATACTCTTCTTTTGGGACTGTAGGAGTCATTTTTAATAAAAAATAACCTGCATCCCATACCGTTCGGAACATTCTGTTTCTCCAGCACAGATAACTTCAGTTAGAAACAAATGAATCATCATAAAAACTTGCCCTTTAAAGGTCTAATGATTAGCAACAAAACATTAGATTATTATAATATTAATAATATCCCTTACTTGTAATGAGGAATTAGCCTTCACATCCAATACAATGCTTAGGAAAAAAAAAAAATCATCCATGGGAAAACAGTAAGATCAGAACATCCAATACTCAGAGAAATAACATTAGCATGTATTCATCTCAAAGTTTTTAAATTATAAAAAAGAGAAAGAGAAGAAAAAGTGTCTCTTGTTCGGATTTTGTGCAGAACAGTAAAAAAGAGCAGAACAGCAAAGATGTGTTTTGCAAAGTTACATATTTGGGCAAACCAAAAAAAGTTTGGAAAGCCGAAGCATGGACAAAACAAGAGAAGGATAAGACCAAATAAACATGTTAACATTTTTTCAGACATCTGAGGCAAGATGCCTGATTACATTATGCATCTGCTGTTGACAGTATGTGCATTTTACAAGTCATCAGATTAATAAAAATGTGCTTCCAATTGCTGCAACCGTGTTTCATGGAAACTCCTCAAAGAAACATATCTGCCAGGACTGCAACTGAAAACGTTAATACGATCATTTCCACAATGCAAGATGTTGCTGGCTGTTCTTTATCTTAATGTGCATGAGAATAAGTCAAATAAATAAATAAATACAACTCTCCAACTATCATAAGCATTTTAAATTAATATAACAGGAAACTCCAAATGACTCTGCAAATAAACTGTTAAGTTTTGTGTTCAGATATATAAGAGGCAACTGATTCTTATTACCGAACTCCAGCCATTAACATTCAAAACAACCACAAAAATATATCCTTCAAATGTCCAGGCAAACAAATCAATATTTTTTTCCTTCATCTAAAGCAAGAGCTGCAATGTTTGTTTTTGAATAAGTTGCAACTCATATTCACGTGCGCAGCGCTGGCTTATCAGACAATATTCTTGCGCTACTTGACGCCCGGCGAGGTACATATGAGAGCATTATAAACCCAGCCATAACAAGTCCCATTTCCTGTGATTATCTGACACAGGGCGCTGACAGACGTCCGATGTTGACATTTCTGTTGATATTGGCAGTGAAAAGGACAGCACAGGCTCAGACTTGGAGAGCCTGCAGGACACACAGGAATGTAATTCTTCTCTTTGTTGGCTCAGATTGTGGAACTTACCGTATCATCTGCGGCTGAATGAGCACGCGCGGCACTGACCTGTCGTGACAGACTGACTTCCTACACATCAGGCGTCAGGGGCTTGCTGCCCACTGTCGTCACAGTTTGTGTGGCCAGAGCTGACATAGGGAACAGCTGAAGCATCAAAAATGCAAAATATAAAAGCCCCAATTACAGACATGCGTTTGAAAAAGTAGTATGGATAATGGATGGAGAGTCACAGTGTCAATGTTATTTTATGTTACCATCTGATCCTAATCTGATTGGTCTTTGTTAGACATATTAGAAGGGTGTAGACCCTGCTTTCCATAAAATAACAGGTGAGGTTAATGGCAAATGATTTGTTGCATTAAAACCCGAGTTTTTCCATCTCCCTCTTTTTTTGTTTTTGGTCTAATGGATTTTATTTTACTGAATATTCCACGAAAGCATGCATAATCATATGTGCTTGGAAATCTATGTTTCATGAATACAAAGCATCATTAAAAGCAGAACTTAGAGGACTATGAATTTATAATGTTTTTATTACTAGGAATGACAAATCCTCAGTTTAGAGCATTTTCTCTCTCTACTGTGTGTGGTGATTTATATTTTGCTGCAACAAATCACAGCTAGTTTACATACTATTACATAGATCTGAGAAGGCCTGAATTTACGTGAAATAAGATGATATCTTGCAAGTGTCAGAAAGTCTCTCTACAATGTCACTAATATGCCACGTCTTATTTTAATCCAGTAAACGTTTCACTGGTATTCACAATGGTTTTATTATACTTTGAAAACACGGTGAGATAATCATTGAGTCAGTTTTTACATGCACAACAACAAAAAAAAGGTTTTCCACAATTATGTTTGTCATATTACAAACCATTAAGCAACAGATGTTGTGTTACTTGGCTCTATTATATGAAGTTGATGTTGATGTTGTACAGCCTCGCATTTTATGCATATATTTGATTACCTGGTTCTTGGCTCAAATTATATTAGAAAACACTGTGAATTCCACACAGTTCAAAAGGACAAATAACTATAGACATCTTTGTGTCTATAGTTATCATCTCTATGGTTCCCATGAAAGTGTCGCACCGTATGGCAGCAATTCCTCTCCAAACACTGGACATCCACAAGCTGCTTTTTCATTTCGTTCAGCCCGCAAAATACATTAGAAAGCAATTATTTTAGCTCATATATTTTGCACAACCTTTGTCTAAACAAAGACTTTGAAAATCAGCCAGGTTTAACAATTTCATGGACAACCTCTTAACAGAAAAAGTATGTGTAGATAAATATATACACATATAAATTGATAGAGAGAGGGAAAGACATCCAAGGAGTAAGAAAGTATGAGTATTCCCTTGCAAAAGTATTCACACCCTGTAGTCCTTATATATATATATATATATTGTCGTTTCACAACCATAAGCTTCTGAGTATTTCAATGGAATGTTATTTGATTGACCAACAAGACATAGTCTTATTTTGGAAAGTTGAAGAAAAATGGTAGGTGTTTTTCAATTTTTTTTTCCACATAAAGGTATGAAAAGTGAACTGTGCATTTGGCTGTATTTACAGGGCCGTCATCCAGCTGGAAGGTTAGCATTTTCCCCATTCGTCATGATTTAACCATCAAGTTTTTCAACACATATCACTGTGCATACATCCCAAAAAGTAAAATTATTTTTGTTTTTTACAAAAAAACAGCAAGAGCTATTGCTGTTTTTTTTTTGGTTTTTTTTTGTTTGTTTCTTTTGTTTTTGTTGTAGCAATCTCTGTCTTGCAAGGAGTGACTTGTGGGGTACATGACTTTGAGTAACATGGGTCTCTTGACTGTTTCTTTGAATAAAGCATTCCTAAACTGGCCAGTCAGTTTCGGTGTATGACATTTTGGTAGGTTTACACAGATATGTTGTACTCTTTTAGTTTTTGGATGATGAATTCAACAAAGTTCTTAAAGATGCCCAAAGCTTGAAATAATGTTTTACAACCTACCTCTGTTTTAAACACTTTCAAAATCTCCACAACTGTTACATCCCTTGGTATTCATGATGTTTGTTCGTTGACCGGATTTTATTTAGAGGTACCAGATTGTTTTGAATACAGAACAAGTCATATGGTTTGTATTTTATTAGTTAAAAAAAAGATGCATAATTAATTTTCCTTCTACTTCAAAATTATTTACTTATTCTGGTGTCATAAAAACAAACACAATGAAGTTTGCAGCTGCAATATGACAACCTTTTTAAACATTTATAAGGTGAAGACTTCTGCAAATGATTAAGTCTACATTGATATGTCTAGAAGTATAGTTATAAACCAGTTCTAAGAACAACATTTAAAGAAGAGTCAGAAAAAGTGGCAGGCACCAATAGGACAATAATAATTCTATAAATATAAGATTTTTTGTCAATCCAGCACTACTAATGACATGATGCACTCTTTAGTTTTCACAAATGATTTCAAACACAAACTCATGTGCCTGTAATGTGTTTATATTGCCAGAGGTCTGTCATCAGGCTTTCCTTAGAGCATTAGTGGAATGATAGTGGAACCAGCTTTTCCCATGACATTTGGAGGTTAATTTGTGCTGGTTTCATGGTCATTTATTGACGGGGGGGTTCAGAAATCAGCATTAACCACGCTATTTATTGACAGAAGTGTTTAATAACCCATCAAATCAAACAGGATGGGCAGCCAGGAAGCTCCAATGTGGGAAAATACACTTTATTTAAAATGCATATGGCTTATTTATTTGTTGATTATACTAAACTTTTAAAAATAGAATCCCATAATTTTATGCAGAGATGTTTTTTTCCGATATCATTGCAACTTCACGGTAAATGTTGTTTTGGAGTTGTTGAAACCGGTTTTTGGGAGGGAAGGGGGCTGCATGTGACAACTCTGCATGAGGTGCCATGAGCCAGATGGACCTGGTTATTGCAGAAGAGAACGGGTGAAGTGGAGGATTCATCTCCTCACCAAAAATCCTTCCTTATTTAAATATATTTACGGACTTGCTCGAACTAGCATGTCTATTCCACCCCCCCAAGTCGAAGACCTGTTGTGAAACTTTGCTGCAATTCTCTAAACATGAGTAAAATTGTTTTATACTTTGGCTGAAGGCCTGCCCATTTTCATTCTGAGAGGTTTCACAGAGAGCATAGGCTATGGGACAACATAAAAGATCACAGACATTCATTTCATCTGAAAAGCTCAAGATTTGCTTGAGCTTTTCTGATTTTTGACTCTGAAATCGGCACAAAATGTCTGTGATCTCTTTCATATGCCAAAGCCTCTTCATACACTGTTATCGTCTTCTAACCAATGTTTGCAACGATTTGTATAACTGCATGTTCCACATATATTAACATGGTATCTCACAAACTCAGAGTGAAGGATAATCATGTTCAAAAGAGTCTTCATGTTGGAGGATCTGGAAAATGTACTAAAAGGAGTAAAAGGGTGAATAAAAAATCTTTCAGGACTTACTTAGCAAATGTTTCAGCTCTAAGAGGAAAGGGAATCTTGGGAGTACAAACTGTTAGTCAGCAATCAAAGCTTCAACAGCAGCTTTAATAACACTCAGTACTTCCTTTAGATTACATGACCGAATCCTAATAAGTAAACAAATCTGACTTCTAACGTATAGTTACTGGACAAGGTTAATCCTACAGGTTAATAAATACTACATATTCCTTCTTAACAGTGCACACAGCCTGTTCGGAGTTCCTTTATCTCCCAGCCAGTCGGCGAGGCTGTTATATAATTATGTCATTGCATTTGTCATTGGGTTTCATCCCTGGGGTGAAGAACAAATTAAAGCACAGACTATGTTAGCTTTATATTCCAAATGTCCACAATACACAAACCATAAAAAAAGTTCATATTTTCTTTGTAATGAATGTTGCATTATTTATACTATGAATTATAGATGAACTCGTGCAGACCTGTGCAGCTCTGAACAGGCTGGCCTGTAATCAATCCTTGTCAGCCGGACTTCTCCGACAAACATTTATTAGTAGTCACACTGTCTTTGGTTGGTTTGGAGAAAACTGAGCTGTGCCAGGCTGTAAAAGGCGCTATTATTACCTGCACTCGAGATGTAAATTGCACCACTATTCAGAGGGAATGCATTGTAATTTAGGAATAAATATTAAGATGTTGTGGCTGTGATGATTCGAAGATTATGGCGAACGAGATTAAACAACGTGCTGATTTAAAGGTGCAGAAAAGCTTATTGAACCAGACTGTTAATACCGTTCAAAAAATACTAAAGAGAATGCACGTTAAATGACAGCATCCTTTGAATTAATACACTTTGTAACTTCACAGGCAGTATAAGCACTGAGCCGAGATAGCGGGGAAACATTATTCATGGTGTTTTTCATCCTAACTCTACTTTATTAGCTTATTTGATTCCCCATTCTCCTCCTAGTTGATTCAATACATTTCCTATTTGCATAGAACTGTCCGGTAAGATTATCTTCACTTATTTGATCTATCCTAAGAGTCACCTTGTTCAGGATCTTATAGGAATAATGAGATTTTAAATTGGAAGACACTCACACAGAGAATGAGGCATTTACAGTTAATTCATCTCATTGAGTTACATTGCTTAGAGGTATTGGAGGGTTTAGATTTTCATTCAAGCATCATATTTAACAGTGTCTGCTTCTCCCCCTTCTCCTTCCACTTTGCCGGCATTGAAATTTAAATGGCCCAAGCCTGACAGATCCAATATTGCGACCCACTGTTGCTATTTTCCTGGGAGCAAATATACTGTCAAAATCCTTATATGCAGAGAATAAGGAGGCAAAGAAAAGGGGGATCACATGCAGCTCTTCACCTTTGAACGAACATTTCAACAGGGCGTGTTTAAGTCTAGTTTTAGAGACATCTTCCTTATCTTTCTCGCTGCTTTTAAAATTACGTTAAAATAATAGCGTGCCAGCCGTACAATAGAATCATACACTCAGATTTGTGTCACACATGCTCACACGTTCCCCGTGATTTGACAGTGAAAGAGGCAGAGAATTAAGAGAGTGGGAGAGACAGAGCACGGGGGAGGGGGTTAATTGGCTTTTTATGACTCCAATTAAATAACATTATGCATATACTGGCTTAACGGCTTATATGTGGCCTCTATTAACAATGTCCTCTTGATTGGTTCTTGGGCTTAAGGTCTCCTCCATCACGGGCAGCACTGGTCATAGTGTTAAAGTCCATTTGTGCAGAAAAAAAAGAGAAAAAAAAGAGAGAAGATAGAGATTTTATGTGCGTCTGAATAATTCAAAAGCAAAACTACAAATCTTGAAAAGATCAATGACCCTATCTATACGAACACAACCGAGCAACAAGACCACTTGTACTTTTATCTCCAAGTTGACAATTGAATAAAATAAATCTCGTCATTACGGCCTTATCTCGAAAGCAGAAGAGTGAGAAAGAAAACAAGCATGTGCCCGTCCTGAAGCGGAGCTCCTGAGGTGTTAACTAATCTCTGGTGGCCAGTCTATACGCTGCCTCCTCTAATTGCTCCCTGTATTTCAGTCTGGTGTGAGAGCAGCCATTGTAGCGAACGCCCAGTCAGCCCCCAGAGGTCTCACACCTTCATTATCACTCTTTATTGCAGAACCTTATACGGGCACTCAGCACCAAACAGCCTGCCCGTTAAAAATAGAGCCTTCTCCTCTCCTCTCCTTTTGGTGGTTTCAGTTTTAATTACTAACACGGAGCCAAAGCCAGAGTCCTCAGCAGGCCTGACGTTTTTTTTTTTTTTTTTTTTTTGTTCACTAATTAAAGCGAGGATGGAGTTTATTGAAGGGACCCTGACTCTGCTCTCTCATCTATTATTAAGAGGGCAGGACAAATCATTTTCAAATTTATATGCTGAAACCTATCCAGGGACAGGCAAAGGGGCGTCAAAGGTTGGGGGAAGGTGGGAGGAAATGGTGCTGAACACAAGGAAGGGTAGTTGAGAGTCTATATGTACTGGAGACGTAAGGCGGTTCTGAGGAAGGAGGGTAAATGCAGATAATCATAACACAAACACAGAGTTCCTGTAATTTTTTTTTTTTTTTTTTTTTTTTTACCATTAAAAGAGAGGAGTGTGGTGGAGCTGCATCGGCGCTGTTTGACAAAGATAATGGGATTGATTGGGCGGACCCCCTCTGTGTGCTCCGTGTAAACAGTGTGCATAAATACCAAAACAGCAGGGTGGTAAAGTGAGAGCACAACGTCCAGCCAGATTGATGTTCTGTGTGATTCACTAACCCCCTCTGTCTAACATTCCTAATTGTCTAAACAGCCGTGACCTCGGCAGCTGCACAGGTAACTCGGCGAAGGAACAAAAAGAACCCTAAGAAGGAGACAGCTGGAAAGCGCAACATCAAGCAGAGCCAAACAGACACCTGAGAGTGCGACCCCTTCCCGGCTGCATTCAGATGGTAACATAATCTTGGCAAAAAAATAAATAAATAAATTCTGATATCAAATATGCTTCAAATTGGCGAAAAGCTGTCATAAATGAACGCTTAGTTAAATTGCTTCAGGTCCTCAATCCTATGAAGTACATATCCACATGGAAAATGAGAAGAAGACAATTAGAGAAAAAAAAACTTCATATCTGGTATCTAACCTTTGTAAGATGAGGTGGAGGGAATTGAAAAGGGAGAAATAATGAATTTAGCCAGCTGAGAAGCGAGTGAATCCTTCCTTAGCCTAACAAGCAGCTCGCATCCTCAGGGCAATTAGTCACTGTCATCTGAGGGCAAATGTAGAACCTTTTGCATGCTTGTTAAGTAAAAACTTACACAGAGGTCGCTGACATGTAAGAGAAATGCAGTCCAACCATTGAGCTATAAAAGGTTTTTTTTTGTTTTTTTTTACTGTAAAATAAACTTCAGGCTTACAATAAACCTGTTTTGTTAAAACTGTAAATCTACACGTGAGCCCAAAATTACTGATAAAACAGGAAGATTTACATTTAAACGTTTCTTTGTTCAAACAAGAAGTTTGTTACTGAAAGGAAATGTGACATGGGGTTCTCAGAGATAATACAATAATACAAGAATATTGTCACCTTTGAAAATAATTTAGAGTTAGAATTACATGTTATTCAAAAATGTTATTTGAAATTAATTTACAATGATTAAAAAACAATGGAAAAATATTTACCGTATTTGCTTTACAACAATCAAGGTGCTCTTACGATTGCTAACCAGTTCTTTATGTTTCCGCTGGTATTTTGTCGATTTATCTTTGGGGATGAGCTAAACCTGGAAGACCTCCATACCATCACCCTAATCTTTAGCCACCTAGACAGATCTCTACCAGATCCCTAGTGCCACAATCACTATTTCAGCTCATGCAATTAATTACTAGCATTTTTTTTTCATTTAAGATTCACTTATTTTTGCTACTCTTGGTGTCCATAAACTTTTATCACTAATCCTTGACTTCCTGCTTTCCTGAGCGATATATCGCAAAGACCAATTTCGATTATCCACTTTCAAAATGTTAATGATAAGCGAACATGCCAGCTAAGTAAAGCAGTTAATAGAAAAATATTTATATGACATTGTCAGAGGAAATTGTTGTTAAACTGATGCTTCTACAATAGAAAATTAATTAATTTTGCCTCTTATTACAAGACTTTGCTGGGCTGCCAAATATTGTGGGGGGTGCTGCATACATCTGCCCAACCCACAATAGGGAGATTTCTGGTGAGGGTGAAAATCTCTTTGTAAGCTCTGAAAGCAGAGCTTTAATTAATTACAGAAGTTGGCCATTATTGTTTTTTTTAACTATTTCATTAAGTTCTTGTGTACTGATATTCCTACATCCGGTTACATGCTGATTTGATTTAACACAACAGCTCAAATCTTTGCACACAAAGCTGAAGAATGTAGCGAATTTCACAGCTATTCACAGCACGATTGTTTAATTTTTCCATTTCTACGCATTATAAATAATTTTTTCCAATACATACAAGGAGGGATATATAGGTCAGAGACCCTGGTGCCTTATCAGTAATTCACCATTGCCTGGTTATTAAGGACAGCTTAGGTGGAGAGGCCTGGAGTACCAGGAGGGGTTAAGGTGAATTGATTGCCTGTGGACATGTTAAACATGACCCTGTCAGGTCTCCACTCTACTCCTAAAATGCGCCAACCTGTGCACCTCACTCCAAGTAATCAGCTGTGGAGGCTTTAATAAAATTCAGAAAGCCCTGAGAACTTCCCTCCAGGGACTGTGCCAAGTTGGAAATAATCGAAACCCGAGGCAAAAGACATTTGCACTGTGTTACCGTAGGAGGCATAACAAAATGCCAAGTGCTCTGACCCTTTCAAAATGTTTTTAGGACAAAAAAGAAAAAAAAATGGTGGTTTGTGAGCATAATTGAAGCTCATTGGCTGTTGTTCACCACTAAACAGATTGGAAACTAATCATCAAAGTGTCTGTTCCTTTACTGAGTCGGTTCAGATGCAGCAGCTTGCGGAAGAGGGGCAGTGGCAGGGTAATTATGGGGTAACTTGGGCTCAATCTGTCTGCAGACGCCCTCCCTCTTGGAAGGGGGTGTTTCCCTTGATTAGCCCAACTCAGGGTGAAGCCCCCGCTGCAAACGGCAGATTGAAGTTCATCACAGGGGTCTCAGCTGCCAGTATGTTGCAATGAATTGCTTCCCGTAAGAAGGTGTTGACAGGAGCAGCTGGACATCAGAGAGTGATGAAAAGAAAGGGAAATTCATGGAGAACCCAGACAGGGCAGTCCGTTGGGGAAAGCTTGCAGAATTGGTCATCTGCTGGTGGGGAACAGAACTGCATCTTTTATTTTGGCATTTGGGTGTGCGATTATATTCTGGGTGTAGTTGCTGACGTGGGGTTTTCATCTTGGAGGATGCCACCCAAAGATCACCAAAAGTTTAGTAAAGCTGACTGAGTGGTCAACCGATGCTTCTGAATCTCAGAATATGGAGTTGCATCAAATGAAAATGCAAAAAGAAAGAAATTTCCTGTAGATGTTTATAAACTGTGAACAGTGATTCATGTTCAAGTGTTGAGTAGACATTTGACATAAAATCCTGTGTAGAAGCCAAAGGCTGTTATAATGACAAGAAATTGGTCTTTTCAGGATGGCTGGCAGTGACTGTAGGACATTACATGTGTCTATTGTCTCCCAAGTGCTGCTCCTTAGCTTCACAATGGTGACTAATGTTAGCGAAAATGAGAAATGTGTGCACTTTGATGAATAGAGATAGTGCCCTAAGGTGAGGACGGACTATATTGGTGTGATTTTACCATTTGCTATATTAATGAACTGCCTAAAGGTGCAAATTGGGTTTTAATGGGTGTTACTTTACCATCTTGGTTCTACCACGTGCAACAGCTCATTCACTTAGTGTTATTTCTGCACCTTTGAGTTAGGGGGAAAAAAAAGAAAGAAAGAACACACTTTCCAGCAATCTGAGTGATGCTAAAACAAAACGCAAACATTAGCAGTTCAGCTCCTGAGTAAAGAAGCTTTTGGGTCATTATGTTTTTGTCCAAGCTGCCAGTTTTTTTCATAGCGCTCTGTAAATCAAGTTGAACCATCATGTTTGCTCATGCAGAATAATTTATCACTCTGTCTTTTTCAGCTTATGAATTTGAAAAAAACAACAACATGTTTCTACAGTACAAAACAAAATAAGTTAAGAAAAAATAGGACCCTGAAAATATTTCTTTTGACAGCAGTGCTCTGATTAACATAGTATTTTTGCACGCTTGAAACTTGACACTTCTTGGTGGTAAACCGTTCAGAAATTGGATTTTGCATGTGTTACTCCTGAACATTTCTGTAAAATTAATCAAACTCACTTTACACATTCTTTCAGACCACTGAGGTGTTCTGGATCTAATCTTCTCTGCATCTCCAGAACCAGAACCAAACATGGAGACACAGCATTCAGATTCTATGCATCACAAATCTGGAACAAACTAGAAAAACTGCATGACGGCCGAAACACTGAGTTCTCTTAAATCCAGCCTAAAACTCCACCTATTTAGAGTTGTTTTTTGTTAGTATTAAATGGAACATTGATCAGCATACTTGATGTGTGTTGGTAATTTTGATGATATTTGACAAAATGTAATGTTTGTTGCTTCTTTGAATCTGCCTTGTTCCTGAAATGTTCTATACAAATTAAATTGACTTGACATATGAAATCAAGGTTAGATTTCGATCTTTATTTTAATGTTTTAAATCAAATTCCTCTTTCAAAGTTGTTTAATTGTAAAATATTTTGTATACTATACAAGGACAGAGTTGAGGATTTCTGAAAAAATTGATAACAGAAAAGTTGCTTACAGTTCATATTAAGCCTAATAATGAAATGAACATGACTCCACTCTAGGATCAGTTGGAGTATATAATTAGATTATATAGTTTTGCATGTTTTTTTGTTGTTGTTTTTTTTAAGTGCTGTGAGATGAGAGGTGCTGTGGATTGGCGATATATAAATACATTGAAATGAACTGAAACGAAATCTGAACTTTCACACTCATTTAATTCTTTTCAACCTGTCTTTCCCATGACTTTAGATCTGGTCAAATTAATCATTTATAATATAGAGAAAGTCTTTGTACCTCTATTATGTGACCTTACTATATTGTTTTGATAAATAATTTTGTTTTGGTGTGTAAATTGCTACATAAATATAAGTACGCCTTATTGAATAGAATGACTTCTGTGTAAAACCTCAAATTGAAGCAGCCCAACCAAATGTAAGAGAATCTGCAATGATTATTTATGTTCTCTCTGAGTTTAATTTAAAGAGAACGGTTTAATGAAACTGTACACTTTCCTTTCTCTTGTTGCAGAGAAATGCTAAAACTGCAATGAGACAAAAACAAATTCTGTTTCATTGAGTGGGGTAGGAAAATATTTAACTATCCTATCTGGGACAATTAAGGAGAGAAGCTCCCCCCAAAATTTGTGATGCTCAAACTCAAATTAATCTATTTTCAAATCTTCTAAATGTTTCTCATCAGTGTTCCTAAGGTGAGCTGATCAACATGATTGTTGTGCCTGTTGTGATGTCATGAATCCATTCACACCTGAAGAAAAATTTTCCTTTTTTTTCTCCTGTGCACTTTAAGATATGTTGTATTTGCAATACAAATCTGCTCTGTATTACACAGCGGTGTTTTTGCTGTCATTGTGCATTAGTTACTGGACAAAAGATATACCAGTGGGTAATATGTTTAAGACGCGGTTTGCATCTGTACAGTAATCTGTCACACCACTGTCAATACCTGATGAGACGATTTTGACACACATTAGAGTTGACCGTGTAAAGTCTACAGGGAAATCTTGGGAGCCATGTTTCTGCCCGTATGGCTAGGCTGTATTGCATTTTTTTTTTTTTTTTACTCTTTAACTCCTCCACTCAATCTCTAAACATACTACAAAATCAATTGTCTTATTGATCTATAACTAATTAGGGGAAGATAAATGGTTCTGCTATACAAATACGGGCACTATAATGAGCCAGTGTTGAGGAAGACGTTTTAATTGAGCCTGACATATGAGGTTATTTTTGAAATGTGCTGTTAAATGGCTAAATGTGACTGTTTCTCAATGTATTCCTGACCTGGTGGAAAGCAGAATTATGGCTCTTAGTTAAAGACATTGTCTGACTTCCACACAGGGGTATTTTGCGAGCCGTTGTCGGTGTAGCAACCAGATCCCATGGCATACCCACCTCTTGGGTGTGACTCGTGTTGTGTGCACTCACCAGCGATCAAAGGCTAATTAGTTTCAGCGGACACGGGCTATGGCCCTCAGGTCAAAGATCATGACTGATGTTATGGAGATGATGGCGAAGAAGGAGGAAAGAAGGGAGGAGCAAAGGGCTCAGGATCCTCATTAACCAGAAATTGGTGCCCCCTGCATGCGAAACCTTAGCTGAACACATATCCTCTCCTAATCACTTGTTTTACATCTATACAAATCTGAACTATATAAACTCTAGCGTGCATTACATTAAAAAAAAAAGTCGCTGCATGTCTCCTCTAAATGTTATTTATGAAAGCCTCCAAAAAGTCAAGCAGTTTACATTATACAGTTGTGACATATTAGTTCATGCACTGACTCAGAACCAGGAGCTCCCTCTACAGGTCATCCGCTGACTCCAACTGCGTGTAGACGAGTCTCACTGACAGCCTGCTCTCTTGCAATGCTTCATTTGTCATAGCAGATGTTCAAAACTATTTTCCCTGGAAGCCTAAAATCTGAAGAAGTAAATTAATATCCCCTCCCCTCCCATTTTAAGTCCCGCAGACTCAGTTCATACCCTGCACTAAGTGCCCTTGTTGACTCAATTGGATTAGCACTAATATGTAAACACAGGAGGTAAGAGGACTAATCCTCTAATGAGAAGAGAAAAAAAGTGAAATAAATAAGTTGAAATGCCACCCTGCGCCTTTAACTGAGGCATCTGTCAGGTAAGCTGCAAATGCTGCACAGATAGAAGCAGGTATTAAATGTGGACCAGGGGATATTCTGAGGTAAACTGTTGTGACCATTCAGTGACAGCGTAATTACTTGTTTGTAACTTAGTTGGATAATAGGAAAAGAGCCTCCCGGGGAAAAGACAAAGACTTGTTAATTATTAAAGCTTACATCAGCCAGCCACTAGAGAGTTGCAATTATTAATGTTGTTGTTCTTGTTTGTGCTTAAACACTACCTCTGCTGTTAATATACTCATTAACCGAAATGAGTGATTTTATTACTGCTGATTTGGTTTGGGGTTTGTTAAACATATCACGGGCTCAGCTGTCGTTGTTTACTCAAGGATAAACACTTCTGGCAGGTGCGGACAGCAAGTCGGGGAACATCGCATTTGATCACATTAAATTCAAATGTAGAAAATGGATTTTTTTTTTGTTGTTTTCTTTGTTGCTGCAATGTGATGAAGCTAAATGCATTCCTTCAATTAAAATAAATCATTCAAGTTGCTGGAAACTAGTAACAGTTTGAGTCTGAGTCCGTTTTGACATTATTTTAATTCAGTTCAACTTAATTCAAGTTGTCCAGCAAGCTGAGGTCCATAAGTGCATCAATATGACTAATAACACTATAAAAACATAAAACAACAAATATGTATGGTATGTGGGAAATCTAAATTAAACCATAATATACTAAAAAAAATGTTGCCTAAAGAGACTCAAGACAGTCCATCCTCAATATGGATGCATAGCAGGCACAAAGAACTGCAGAATTCTGAATGCATTACAATAAAATTGAGAGCGCCATCCAGATGTTGTATAACATCAAAAGTTAGATTTCTTAAAAAAAAAAAAAGTGCAGCTTCTGGCATTCACAAACATCTGATTTTACCCTGTTTATGGTTCTCTTGGCATCATTATGGTTTCAGCTCCCTGCAGCATAAAGCTCCATATAAAATACTCAAAACAAAGTTGTTGTTTTTTTTACTCCAACTAAATAGAAGCTAAAATTGTGTAAAAAGATGTTTGCCTCTCATCACCCACCATCATTCACTGTCATCTGTGATGAAATGACTGGTAATTCACCTGGCCATACTACAGACCGCAAGAAAAAATAAGTTATTTATACATTTTAGTCTTGCATGATATTTTATATCATATTTCACAGCATGGTAATAAAGTATATTAAGGAAATGCTGTAAACCAGCATAACTACCTAGACAGCTAACTTGTGGCATACCATTATTCATAAAATCAGAGAAACTGAGGCCTACTTGTTGAAGTAAGAGTTTTCCTTAAAACCCATTTCATATCAAATGCATTATTTTAAATGAAGTGAATGCCATTTTAAGTGAATTTTATATTTCTCTAGTATAAACTTTGAGTGACACAATTGCAAAGTTAGCGACACTGAATTTAAAGTAAGATCAGGCGGGTATAAGCTTCTTGAAATCTTCTTATAAAGATACAATACTGGATTGGAGCCATGAGTCGCTTATGACAATCCTGAACACAAATTAGGGTATCTTAAAATAATTTGTTTTTCTTAAGGGACTTTTTTAAGCTTTACTATTGTTTCACATTAAGCTCTATGTTGTCACTTCTAAATCTGTCTGGATCTGGATGTATAGGCTTTATTTAATTTGGCAAAAGTATTAGAATAAACTATTCTTAGAATACATAGAGAGATAGAAAGAGAAAAAAAAATAAAGTAAACAAGCAATTATATCTGTTCACACTCTATTGTGAGCTAAAAACCATATGCAGCCTTAAAGGGTGTTTCTCTTCCTAATGGGCCCCTGGGGGATAAAGAGGTTAATTGATGCAGATGTTGATCGCTTTTACACATGATGCAGGGAGCGTCTCCCTGGTGGCTCCTATTAGAGGGAGTTTTAATGAAGTGCTAAACAGAAGGCTTTCCTATGGTGTGGCCTGTCCTGAGGAACACCCAGCAAAGAAGACACTTCACACACGAAAAAAAAACAAGGTCCACTATTGATTGTGGTTCCAAATAACCAAATCCTCCTCTAGTCAATGCCTATTTCTCAATTTATAGACGCAAACAGAAGACACTGGGAGAGGTAGTCAATAGCGAAAATGTTGATGGGGGGAAAAAAAAAGTTCAAACAGTTACTGACATTTTGCAGTTTGATATTTAGAATAATAAAAAAAAAAAAGCTTGATTTTTAAATGTATATTCTTATGAAGCCTTTGCTGTGAAAATAAAATATCCAGGGGACTATTTTAAACCAATTCAGAAGCCAAAGACTTTTACTTCTAAGATCACACTTGGAGAAAATCACACCTCATATGTCCTAGGCTGTGGAGGCTGGTTAAAGTGATGGTAATGCGACTGGGCTTCTCACACGGCGTTACCAGCCCATAGTCACTAAATTCAGCTCATTAAAATGACAAACCCAAACACACAGTTACTCAGGCGTGATCTTCAGCTGTGTATGGCATCTGGCCCTGATGCTCCTCCGCCCCCTCCCCAACTCCCAGGAGCGTCACACACACATGCACACGCACGCACACGCATACACACACACACACGCACACATACAAGAAGCCGAGTCAAATTTTAAAACAATCAGCATTCCTTTCATTTCCAATTAGGTCACCTCACCTGCCACAGTCTCTTATTAGTGTCCACTATCATAAAGTATTAGGTGGGGGTCTATAAATGAGCATGGTGTCTTCCTCCTCTTCAGTCTGACAGTTTTTTTACAGTCTCCACAGCCAGTTTCTCACTTCATCAGTCAGCCTCCTCCATCCTGATTATCAGGAGACACCAGTTTCAAAGAGACATCTTAATAGTGATGTCAACGTATTAATTAGAAGTGTTAATGAGCTAAAAGCAACCCAAATTAAATTAATGCAGCAATAGACAGAGAGCGAAATTAGCTTCAATTTCTGTAAATGATTCTGAAGTGTGCACAACATATCAGCCTGTCTGAACATTCCCATCCCCCAAAGCTAATCAAGAGCTACATAGCAATTAGCTGCTTAATTAAAGCAACACTCTGCTCAGAAAATCCTGCACAATTAAGTAATGGCTGTTATAGCATGAAGACAGACTGTATTTTTCTTCTGGAGGGAGGGAGGAAAAACAGAAAACAACATATTCTATCCCTAATGGCCTGCAGGGGATTGAGCCAGTCAGGATGTGCCAAGATGGAGAGGTTTCTATCTCACGCTTCAATGGGGATCTTTGCTCCAGCTGGAAGCCTTGTGAATCAATGACAGCAAGGCAGATCAAACTGCCGTGCCCATGGTTGCTAAGACGTCTGAATTGGCACTGACTGGGGTGACTGCGTCCTAATCACCAGTTCTATTTTAGCAGCTCTATGGCTTCCAGTTGGACAGAGGGACTCCAGACTATTGACACTTTGCACATATTTCAGCAGAAGACCTGTTACTGATCTCTGTGGCTGTGGACACTGTTGTCCTTCAGTCCCTGCTGGTGTGGCTGGAATGTACCACAGTGTTGGATAAACACTCCCTAAGAGCCAGAAATATAGCCATCGGCAGATTTTGATAAAAGTTTAAATGTCCACATTGCACTACCATTACAAATGTAAACATGTAATTGGCATATAAATGTGGCTAATTAGCGTCTGAAGTAGGTGTGAACTTGCTCTGGACGTCAAAAGTTTGGTTTGAATTTCCCAAAAAGTAACAGATCTTAATAACTCCCATCTTCAGAAACATAACAGGCACATTTTGGAAATCAAAATGTCATTATAGAGGACGTGTGTTATTTTTTTTCTGAATTAAACTAAAGTTGAATTAGATTAATCACAATAATAATATGTCTAGAAGTAAGAACAAACATGGAGAACATTTCTCAAACAGGAAATAACAGATGATTAGCTACAAAGGGTAATATTATATTTAAGATTGTGATGAATCATTTATTTTTTTGCTATAATTTCATTACATATTTTTATATTGCAGTTAAAAATATAAAACAGGTTTTGCAAGGTGGGCATCAATTGTTTGTTCTCATATAGAATTTGCACATTTTATGTGTATGAAATCTTGACATTGTTGTAGTTATCCCTGTTGCTCGTGTGCCTTTTACAAGACACTTTTTCCTTCCACTCAATTTTCCACCTAACTTCTTTAGCAGTGACTTTATATGAATTACTGTCGTTGAAGAGGGTGTCACTGTCCAAGACATACCATTTCTGTATTGTGACTTCTTTTTATATTTGTCTAATTTTTTACTCTATTTTTTATGTAGCAGGATTTGGGGTCAAAACGAAAAGAAAAAAAGCACTTGAATAAAGTTGTGTACAATGTTTTGTCCATTTTGATCAAATACAGAAAATTACATTTGATATTGCTATTTACTGAGACACACCCTTTATATTATTTATTACTTTGTTTTTGTTTTGTTTTTTTTGTCTGTAATTTCAATATAATTCAAAACAACAAGAGTTCTGAAAGTGAATAAATGGAGTTAGAAGAGAATTGTCTTCAATGCCGTCCTCACATTCTGAAATAGCTACAGATTCATTTAAAATGTTAACACTGTCAATACAAGCAGTACATTATGGCATTTTGGCCGGGGTCATACCTTCACTAAGTTTAGTGCTTTGTGAACTTTTTGGTTTTACATAAATTGGTAAAAATCTGCAAACCCTTTTCATTACATTAATATATTTATTTACCATTATCCAGCAATTTTGCTGCTTTTGGCATCATTATACACATTTGGCTATTTAAAAAGTGTCTTGTTCCCTTTTTATGTTTCACCGTGAATTGTGCTTTAATGTGTCTAATCTCTCAAAGAAAATACAGCAAAACTAAATAAGTTACACAGTTTTTGGACCCTTGCATTATATTTAGTTTTGAGGCTTTAGAAGTTTTTTTTTTTTTTTTTTTTTTTTTTTCTAACTCTTTCTCAGACTTTAAATCCTACCTGGACCCTGTCCTTCTTAGGAACCATAATTCTGTTGTGGAATAGCAGCTTTCAGGTTCTCCTAAATGGTGCTAACAAAAACATAATCTCATTTCTCTTCAAAGAAAGTGTCAATATGGGAAGATCAAGTGAGGAACTTGTTCTGTGTCGGCGAGTCATTTACTGCTTTTCAAAAGTGCCTGAATGAGTGTTGAGCTGTGATTAACAGCCCCTCTCAGAGGCAGAGTCCAGAGACTGTGGTGTGAACGCCATCCTTCAGCAGGTGTAGGCCACAGCAGAGCATATGCCGTCAGGTAACCAAGCTGGTTCGCTCTGCAGAGACTCAACTGTGATCGTTTCCCCGGGCCCTGCTTCTGCTGGGAACTGGTGTCACTCACAAACACCATCTGCCAGAAAATCAGGTGTGCCTGCTTAGAGCATTTATCAGTGGGTCATGGAGTGCTGTCTTTCTACACACCTGCCCGAGAAAATAAAAGGAGGAGATGCACTGCATTGCTTTTAATTTCCTTCTCCCTAAGATTCCTCCATGTGTACATAAAGCAGCAAAAGCGCCAGGCACGAGACAGTGCTCCAGGATACCTTTCCCTTTGGTAAAGAGAAAAGACACCTGAAGAGTCTGACGCTAAATTAGCTTTTCAAAGGCAATAATTAGACTTCCACCCTAAAGGTAAATTACCTGCTAACCAAGTGAACCCTGTTCTAATTATAGTATCTTTCCTTTGAGCCATTGCACGGAGCTTTGTTCCCTTCAAGAAAATGTAAAACATGCACACACAAAAAAAAAATCCATGTTGAGGTGCTAAAATCTGCAGAGTACAGAGGGTAAATGTGTTCAGCCGTCCCATCGCTCTGCAACAACGAGCAGGAAAGCTGATGGATCACTTGCATAACTGCAATAACCTTTCAGAGGATTTGAACAAGATAATTTCATACGGCGACCAGATGGCAGCTTTCGTTTCCTTATGCGCATTCTGACAGAGGAGGTTGACTGAGCAACACTGGATGGGTGACAACTAGGTGCTTATCTGTGCTTTGCATATATTTGCAGTTGATGTTGTGACCCTGCAAATTGATTTGTAAGACACAAAGCCAGTGAAAGGATATTGAATATTTACACTCGCCTGGTAATAATACCTATCACGTCTGCGGCGGGGAGGGTTTCGATGGCCTTTGGGTCTGAGTAATTTCTCCCATTGTTCTGCAGGGTTGAGAGCCGAAGCCTCCCACAAGGCGGCACTGTGGCTCGCAGCAAAGGGGCCGTGGCAACGGGGCCCCGCATTTGAATTCATCCTGCACCAATAGCCCTGTCACTAATTAATATGTAAATTTGACACTGTTTGTTTGCTGCTGTGTCAAACTTTGATGTGAAGAGTGGCTTCCAGGTTAACAGAGATTTAGTTGAGATTGAGAGCTGGAGACCTGCCTCATATGCCAACCACCCTTTAATCTAACAATTTATTTAAATACATCAACTAATACTGTACGTCTCCGCAGCTTAAAACCTGGGAGACAGGCTAATGATATTTTATTAAGCCAGAGTAATTGAGGATCCCATCCAAATATGTAATTAAACACTTAAGGATAATTACCCAACACAGTAGGAACTCGATTAAATTAATTTAAAAAAAAACGTCAATACATCAATTTATTTGAATTCCTCTGTTCCTTTTCTACTAGTAATAATTAACATTTTAATTGCTTTAATCTGTGATGAGTAAAAAGAAATGTGTGTTTTATTTGATGCCAGCAATAAAGCAAGAAATTTGAGGAAATGATTCTTAATGTTAGCCACATAAAGCTCATAAGCCCTGGAAAAAAAAAAAAAAAAAAAAAAAAACTAAAAACGAAGAATTTCATGAGGTGTACATTCTGTATGTGTGTATGTGTGTGTGTGTGTGTGTGTGTGTGTGTGTGTGTGTGTGTGTGTGTGTGTGTGTATTAGCTTGCTTGCCTGGGTATATGTTCATTATCAGCAAGCTGCCTGGGTTTGATGCATACCTGGAGAGCAACTTAATATCCTCGGGCCACTACTACATGTCAGGCCGGGAGAAAGATACGCACACAAGACAGAGGAACATCCCCGGCCCCGGTGGAGCCATTTACCTTTCGCCAAGTAGGTTCAAGATATTAATTAAGATAAATCTACCTCAATTCACACATTCTGCCATCTGCCTATTTATCAGAATTATGTTAATCATTTCTGTAGGGCAGAGGAATTATTACCCATTTTGTGGGTAATTTGTATTAACATTTAGAACTAAATAATTTAGCATTTTGTTCCATATGGAGTCCTTACACCATGACATATTTTCAGTGTGTAGGATAGCAGAATGACAGTAATGCCATAAACAATATGGAAATGTATCTATTGTAATCAAATACCCCCCTCCTCCCCCAGTGAGTTATTTGTCATGATGCAGTTCATATGTTTGAACAGCTTTAAACAAAACAATAATCTTCTGATGATCTGTTCAATCTCTGTGGCTGTGATTTGAAGCGATTCAAGACTCTTTTTTTTTTCCATCCTTGTAGCCAATAGATGAGCTAGTTAATTAAACTCAGAGGAGATAATTAAGACGAGACGGCTGCTTGAATCATTCCGGTCATTCTCCCATTATCTGGGGCAAGCCGACAGGTGGCACGAGTCTGCACCAGGTGACAGCTGAGCCAACAAAGCACACGATATGGTGGTAGAAGGCGAGTTTTGGAGCGTTGCCTGGTGCAAAGCCCTTCAGCAGGACGCACACGTCACGCAAATCTACAGTAGATCTGTTGAACCGCCGGACTTGATGTCAGCTCTCAGTTTGTGTCCGCTGGCACGTCCAGGTCAGAGTTAGGGCTCGGACAGAGAGTGGCAGAGCTGAACGAGGGCAGATTGTACTCCTCCACAAGCCAAGGACTAATGAGGGTGAGGACAGGGCCAGGCAATGCTGTGTGATTAAATTTAGATCTGGTGGGAGATCTTGACCCACGATGGCCTGTGTCTAAGTGACATTTACCCAAGAGAAACAAGCCGCAGCTGAGGCTTATTAACCTTTTAAAGATCTAAGCACTACCGCCTGTCTTTATGGCAATTGGATTATTAAACAGACCAAATTCAAAGTGATTTGATCCATCGAGGTCTCTGCAGTGAGGAATACATTTTTGGAAGATCCACTCTGGGACAATGAGCTCATCCAATCGATGTGAACATTGAGTAAAATATGAAGGGAGATCTTATCAGCTTAACTGCAGGCAGGTTCATCAGAAAAGTTTGAATTAGTTTCAAAGTTAAGTTTCAAAATTGAAACGTAAATGTATCTTTAGGATCAAAACGTCTGGCATTGTTGCCAGATGAGGAAAAAGCTTTAAAATATTTTTCTCCCCTCAGGTTAAATTTCACACTGTGGACCTACAAATAAATATATCTAAAGCTTTTGTTGAAGTTTTTTTTTGTTGTTGTTGTTTTATATATCTCTTAGAATCCCTTAAGAATTCATGACTTTCTGTTTTCCTGAGGGGAAAAAAAACAAAGTTTGTCTTGTCATCACCATACACAGTAAAGGTGATGGAGAAGGGCGTCAAAAAAGTCTCCAAAGCTCCACCTTTAAAAACCTCATCAAAAACCTCTAACTTGTGCCACCTAGCCTCCATGACAACCAATAGACACTATTTAGAAGCCAACTGATTGCTTGGTAGTGATGACAGAAAATACTTCTCTCTCCTACCGCAATAAACGTGTATAATTCAACAAATTTGGACTTTAACTGCAATTATGTGCTTTGCTCAAATGAGGGATGAGAATTAGCTTTTTGGCCTCAAACACTCCTGGTGGCTATAGCGAAGAAGAAAACACAAATATATGGAAAAGCACCTCTTCCCCACTCATAATCATATGGGAGGATGCTATGATGTTGTGAGGTATGACAACACAGACTCAGACATATCAGGACATTTCAAATGACACACATGCTATTTTATTACTCTACTCCTGCTGTATGTGTAGGACACCCCATGGTCCCATCTTGGGGCCCCTCTTATTTAATATCTTTATGCTCCTGCTAGCTCCAATTATAAGAAGAAATAATATCAGTCACCATAACTATTCACACAATGCACAGCTCTCATGCCACCAGGTGACTATGAACCCATTCAAGCACTGAGTAGATGTAAGGAGCAAGTCAGTGTGAGGAGGTGCCATAACAGCTGAACAGAAACAAAACACTCAAGTTAATATTTTTACACTGAAAGAGGAACAATCCAGATTACACAGCTTCAGCCGTTGCAGCTAGAAACTACTGAACAGGCCCAAAATCTGGGTGCAGTGATGGATCCAGACCTGCACCTCTAAAGACAAGATTAAAGGACTAATTTCCCAACAGGATGAGTTAAAAAAACAAAACTCATCTATATGTTTATCTCGAGTCAAACTGATTACTTCAGTTCTCCATAAAAACTGAAACGGCCAGCTACAGCCGATCTAGAATGCTGCTGCTCGCATTCGCGCTAAAACTTGGAAGATAGAGAATATTATTGCCATAGTTACATTGGCTCAGCGTGATTGTGTCAGTTTAAAAACCACTCAGTGGCTTATAACGCCAAAAATATACACTTCCACAGAAATTCACAGAAAGGCCGTATTAAAAGCAGATCTAAATAATACAGATGAACAATGGGGTCAAACTAATTTTGATATATTCTATAAATATTTCACAATTTTTTCAATAATTACATGAGCAATATAATGATTTAAACAAGGAGTGGCATGAGTGCACCCATTTCTGGTGCTCATGTTGCAACTCTAAATATTGATCATAAAGCCAGCTGAAAGCTTTTATTGATCACTTTGAGTAATATCTTATGTCTGATAAATCCTTTATTTGCTCAGACTGTTTAATGTGAAAATGTAAACGGGTGGCTAAGCCCAATCACCAATAAAACTACATTACACAACGCCTAAAACTTCCCTCTTTTTTGCTGTGTTGATGAAGATCCTCATTTAGCGAAAGATGGATACTTTTACAGACTTCTTACAGTCAGTTAAGATGACCGACAAGCACTGGGAACATTAGTTCTGTGCCACAAGTCCCATACATCAACTGTCTTGCGACAAATAAGGGAGGGGGATCAACATACTCTGACTGAGCAGACATAATCCCACTGAATGTGGAGTTAAGCCATTTCATAATTAGCAGATTTTCTAATGTATGCCGGGCTTTAATGACCTTTGCAAATGAGAATGGTTGTTTGAATTTCCATCCTTCACATCGTTTTATCCCTGCCATATCTGCCTGATAGAATGAGTGCGCCAGTTGATGATATGCATAAGCTTAATGAACAAGTGCACACACTTCCGAATGGAAACTGATGGGCTCAAGCCAGGAAGATTGGAAATGCATTTTCACACCTTGCACATCATCATCATGACCGTAAGTGGTGCCTCTCTGACCCGTTAACAATGCATTTCAAGCCTTTTGCTTCAATTAGGTACACTTCTCAGTCAGATTTCTCATCAAAATGCTATTAGCATACTATAGTTTAGAAGTATACCAGCCATCTAGAATAGCACATCCCTTTACCTGCTGTAAATGACAAAATTATTCTTCATTTAGCAGCAAAAATGGCAGTCATAATGAGCTTAAGACTGCTGCTGCAGTTAGATTGATACTATGTAGACATTTAAATGGAAGTTGAAGCCAATATATCAAGCTTTAAAAGAGGTTGTAATCAATATAATTTCATTAACACTGAACAGATGAGTTGAATTTGAAGTGGCCATTTATAACCACAAGCAAAGAATTAATGCAGGGTTAGCTCAAAACCAAGTTTGAAGCATCTTTGGAATTTTTGTTTTGTTTTAATAGAAAATATTTCTGAATGGAAAGGCTGAAACGAAGTCATTCTCAGCACACACACACACACACACACAGTAAAGCAGGTAAGGAGGCAGAGTCATTATCCTGTAAGTCTACCTGGTCAGACACCACAGGTCACCTACAGGGGTCAAGTGGAGTCCATGTTCAATTGCAATTGTGTCAGGGCTCTTCAGGCAGCAAAAGACAGACAATGGCAGTTACCTGCTATTTCTTAACAGTGTATGTAATAACTGCAGGACTTACGAGCTCAGAATCTCTTTTTTTTTTTATAAAATATTGGTGCTGCAAATCAAAGAAGGAAAACATAAATTGTACTTTTTTATTAAACAAGAACTAATCACTTGAATGTTGAGTTTCATAGGTTAATTTTCAGAACATCAGAAATGCCAAATTGTCAAAATATCTGCCGAAACAAAGTGAGGAAACGTGCCAGAAAATGACATGGAAATCAGAACGTTAAACTGATTCTCAGAGAGAATTTTTCATCACGACGCCGGTGATAAATTTACATCTCCGCTGTTCCACTTCAGGCCCGCGTGAAACCGGGTGCTGGGTTCTGCTGAAAGCCACCAGCAGTCATCATGGCTTTAAAACTCTAATCTGTCCGGGATTGCATGTGTGTTAACACAGCCGCAAATGCAGAGAGCAAACACTTCAACAACACTACATAAATGTCTCAGTATCTTAACTAGACAATAAACAGCCTATTCAGTTTTGGGGATTTGCATGAGAAACGTGAGCATTAGCGAGAAGAGACAAGTCGTCTGCCTTTCTGCTGAGGGGAAGGAAGGCTTCCAACATGATCCTTTGTCAGACTGGATGGGATAGACAGACACAAGCTCTCGGTTTTCACAGATCTTGGCTCAGAATGCCATAGATTAGTAATAGCCTGACCACAGAGCTGAAATAAGCTAATTGCTTAATTAGCTGACCCAATTCTATAAGCTTCTTTTAGCATATTAACAGGAGCTATGTAATGAAATAGCGTGGTTACACAGAGGCGGTGTTTGTTTATAGAATTACAATAATGAGGATAAAACAACATATTGTCAATGGTACTTATAAAATTTATGTTCCACAGAAAGAAAGCATTATAATTTTCCATAGAAACACTGGAGGTGGCTCATTTATGTAAAAAGAAAATAGGCCACCTCGGTGTCGTCTGAGGTACAAGCAACAGCCCTCATGCTAATTTGTTACCGACACCAGTTTAATGTCTGCTATGTGGGAATTTTTGTTTATAAATTGTTTTTATTCTGTTAAACAATTAAGATGCATTGAGGGGCAATAGTTTAACTGGCCGTTTGAGCAATACCGGTCAAATGAAAGATGGGATGGAAAAGAAAAAAAAAAATCTTATTAGACTGAATGATGATTGAAATGGATTAATTTACATTTCCTGCATGCATACTTTACATACATGATCTTTGCTCAGCACAGGGAGTTCTGGGCTAAAGAGCAGTATTTGTACGAGATGAACTCATCTATATGCTAATTCATTGGCATGTAGACCTGCCTGCCTCATTTCTTCCATTCAAGACTGTTTACCTATTAGCTCTCATAGATGCAACGGGAATTGAAATATTAAAAACCAGAATAAGCAAAGGAATATGGAACATTAGCAGTACATAAGCTGTTATTACATTTATTTTAGAGGGACATTTTTTGCCCTTTGTTTACGATGTGACCATGAGCCAACATAGGTGACATTCCACAAATAAAATAAGCCAATATTTTTGCATGTGTCTTGTCACGCACGAAGTCACTGCAAATTTTCAGAAGCTTTTTCAATGATCGGAGCATATATTCGGGGGTGGGAAAAAAAAAACAGTGATTTATATTTGAAATTATGTGGCTCAAAAATTGAATATATTCCTATTTAGCATTTCTGCTGTGCATCATGATTCAAGCTCAAAACTTAATTTAGACAGATAAACACCAGGCAACCCAAGGAATAAGCAAGTAAGCAAGCTGATCCCCCTCTAAAGGCCCAAAGGCCACAAAGGAGCTGCAACCAGGGCTTGGATCTCAAAGCTGCACAGTTATAGTCAAGTTTGCCAAAAGTGAACCTGTAAAGAAACAAACAAACAAAAAGCAAAGTCTACAATGTTTTCTGAATTGCTGAGTTTGAGTTTGTATTGAGATGCTGCATACTGGCTAAAAATGGCAGAACAAACGAGTAAATCCTGAAAAAAATACCAGTACTCAATTTATTTAAAGTTACCAGCTTTTAAACCTCTTGTTCTAATAACTTTGAAGTAACAGAACATGTTCCATCAGCATAGAAATGAAATAAAAAAGTTAAGAAAACATTCTGGGGAATTGCCAAGAAAATAAGAAAGAAAAATTTACTGCAACTGAATCTGGCAAGTTGGTCAGACTTTTTTTTGATTCACCTTGGAAACTTTCTTTTTTCTTTGTTTGTTTGTTTATTTTTTGCTGGTTTGGTTTTGTTTCTTCACATCTGGAAACAGATTCCAAGGAAGGAGTCATAAAAGTGCCTGACCAGCCTGTCAGAAAAGCTTCTGATTTGGACAACGTGTGGCCAATGTGAACTAGACATAACATAAACCATTTTATTTACAATTTGCATGAATTTGTAAATAAGTAAAACATAGTGCCACCAGATTTAGATATTCCTACCTTCACTTTTTAATAAACTTTTTATTTTTTTTTTGTAAATTTGGTGGTGGAGGGCGGTTATTCAAAATAAAACAGCCTGCAATGGCAAAATCAAAGCGTGTTTTTACAACAATATGTAAAAAGAAAAAGCATTAAAAAGCAGATGTGCCTAACTCTTAGACATTCCCCATAGGACTTCGAACTGTCCTTCCTCCAAAGGTCCAAAGGTTGCAGTGACAAAATGTCGATATTGAATTTTCAACGTAGTTTGAAAACATCTTTTCACATAGAAAAGAAATTAAAATATGTGCAAATTAAGTTTGTAATAAAATTGAAGGATAACAAAAAGGGGCGGGGGGAGGAAGAGGTGTGGCTTCTTTTACTGGCAATGTGTGATGAGTTAGGTAAGAGATACTTTGATATATTTTGGAATAGTGTTTCTATTAAGCTTAACTCATCAAGGTCATAACAGATTTTACATTTCGATGGTTCGGGATGCCGTTGACATGGAATAGAAGATTTTGGTTAAATTCAAGAGTTTGTCAAGGGCATTTAGGTGAAAACAGGTATGAGATCAGACCCGTTTTCTGATCTCATAAATTTTATTTCTTTCAGACTCAAAGCACATATTCTTAAAAACTGGAGCGTTTGTATGGGATGCTGGTTCTGCTGCGGTGACTGACAAGTGGAGCCCCAATTAAAATTCTGCTTTTGGGTCCCATTGCAATCTCAGGACAGCTCTGAACATGTCCTTATATGGAGATGTTTGACAGATTAAGTTAAAAGTGATGACTAAATGCTAATGTAATTTCACATGCCCAGGCTGAAAGAGATGCAATCAAGCAGTTCAGATTCAGAAGGCTGTTGTGTTTAAGAGGATGACAACCTCTTTTCCTTATTGTCTATGTAATTCACCAAAAATTGCCACTTACAGTCGCTAAGAGCCGGACGTTTCATCTCCAAGCTTCCTCTGGTCTTTGCTACTCATCCCATTTCTACTTCCTCCAAAAGTGCCACCACTTCATTAACCTTGCCAGGCATGAGATAAGAGAGGGAGTGCATCAAAGCTGCCTGCTCACAGAGAGAACAGAGCCCTGCATGTCTCCGCTACACAGCAGCCATCATGCACACAGGCAGATACACAGTCCACAACTTATCCCGCACACAGAAAAGCCCTTTTGTGTTGCCAACTGTCGTTCGGAAATGTTGAGCGTGTGCTCGCGCATATAACTTCATTATGCTTTTTAAATACAATTCAGTACCAGAGGTTAAGAGCATTTAAATGCAAAACAATTCATTCTGGTCAGAGTCTTATTCAGCAGCACAAAGTGCGCACAGCACTGTCATCTCCCCTGACCTGTGCACTTAAAACGTCAAAAATGAGAAAATTATACAAGAAAACCATCAAAGCCAACTTCGGGCTGATGAGTAACAGCTCCGGAGTTGCTCAAAGTATGAAAGTGGAAGGGAGGAAATGTGTTAACTGAGTCACAATATTGTTTTACTTGCACCACATACAAATCTCTCTGGTGCATTTAATCCTTCTACCCACAGTTTCTCAGAAAGGAGGATATAAATTATTTTCCTTTGGTGGAAACGGCAAATCCCTGTCTGGATTCTGTTAAAAGGCTTAAAATGTCACTAAATGCCAAGGCTGAGACTCCTGCTAACACGTAGGTCTTAGAGACAAGATGTTAAAGCGTTGAAAGTTACCTGAAATTGATGAGGTTAATATTCTTATCGCAAGCCGAGGCTTCTGAGAGCACGGATATTGAAAATAGCCAGGTAACCCTTCATATTAGAGGCTATCACGCGGATTAGCAGCATAAACAGCAATTACACATTTCATTGTTTATTGTTGGTGGCGTTAAGAAAATGTGGCACGTCGCATAAATTAAAAGGATTGGGATGCTGAGCAGGGTATTTTCCAGCGCCTTTTTATTTTTTCCCCCAGCAAAGACGACAAGAAAATATCCCTGGAAATAAGTCCAAATGCTGGGTTGTAAATGAGTAATTTACCATGAATATCTTCCTTTATCCCTTTACAGCCAAACGAAATTCCAGACCACATTATACAAGCATGGAAGGGTCTGTCACTGAAATTTGAAATAGAGGACAAAGGGCCACTGAGCAAATAGGTTTTTTAGCCACCATCCTCCGAGTTCCCTGCCAGTGTGAATCAGAGGTAAAATACAGTGCATTAAGTCGACCTCTGAGGCAGCACAGAGGAGGGTAGAGTGAGACATTCCGCTATCTATTAAGACTTACGTTATGTATATATTGTGTTTTGAAGGAATTTCACTGATCCACAAAACCAGCAGGGAGGGATAAGAGCGAGTCCCTAAGACCATGTGGTAAGAAACTGCAGAGCAGAATCTCTGGCAAGTTGAAAGTTGCTGTGCCGTTAAGGAGGAAAGTCTGGCAGGATCCTGCATGCCCGCTGATAACATGGTTGGATTAAGGATGTTTAAGGGAAGTGAAAATTATTCATTTGAGATGGATGAAAGCTGCACTTGTCAAGTCCTACCAGTCATGGACTTTATACATTTCATTTCCACTAGCCAGCATGCATAATTTCCCCTCAATGCAAATTTCTACACACACTCACCGAATTTTGTGAGCATATTTACCCCCGCTCTCCCAACGCATTCTCCAACAGTAAATGGATAATCTCCACTCAACAGCGCGCCACAGCCAAAGAAAACAATGCGATTTTGTTTTCAGAAGTGTGAGAATCTCATTTTTGTGCAGGAAGATAAACTTAAATGCATTTCATTGAAAATACTGACTGAATCAAGAAACTTGAGTTCTTTTTTTGTTTTGTTTTTTTTTTATTTAAGGCTTGCTCGTCACAGTGGCACCCGTTAAATAAAATGCACACTTATTAACAGAATGACTACTTATTCTAAGCCTCGATTTCAGTGTTGGTCTAAGAGACGTGTAACTGACAACTGTGCGCATCTCTCCCTCCCTTTTTCCCTCTATACAAATATTATGATCTCTCTGATGAGAATAAAACCTCTATCCTGAATGGCCAATAAATTAGGAGCACGCTTCTCGTTTACTCATCAGAGCTAATGAGGCTGATAAAATTACCTCGAGGATCATAATTACAGGCTAGTGGCAGAGAATCTGGCAGGGGCTGAAACAAGAGGAAGCAAAATCTAGATCGTGCTGCACGAGGCCGTAAAAACCGTTACACCAATTAAACCTCTAATAATTCATGCATCTTCATCCGAAAAAAAAAAAAAAAAAAAAAGAAAAATCCAAATTCATTTCGTCAGTCCTAAAAATGTACAGGATTAACAATATAAAGATGTGCTCAACAGTTGTAGAGATTCCACCTCAAACTGATTTTTACCACCCTTTCATAAAGATTAAGCACTTCATGGGTAATGGCATATTTTAATGAATGATGGCAGCCTGGACATGAGAGCTCACCTCAGAGGATTCCATTTCATCACACATTCACAGGATGAATTGTTTTACTTATGAATATTAATGTACCTCTAATTTGAGGCTGTTGTTAATGCTTGTCGCTAGGAGCTCGGCAAATCAGGTCCCCATTCCTGTTAAAGCCGTGTATTAGACACCCCCACCACCAAACCCCACCCGACACTAAGCCCTCGCCTTTGATTCTTAATTGCAGAAGTGCAAGCATTCGCAGTAGATGGGGCGCAAAGCTTTAATTAACTCTAATATCACACATTCAGTCTTGACTGTCACCCACATCACGCGTGGCGTTTTTTTTTTTTTTTTTTGTACCAATATCATCCCCAACTCTGCTCAGCTAGAAAGATTTTTGTTCCAAGTTTGTGATCACGATTTCATGCATCTCAAAATGAGAGAAGTGTTGTTAATTTACTGTCATCGGTTTATTGGATCCATTTTAACTTTGCTTTTAAAAAGGCTTCATTAAAAGCAAAACGTAATGCCATTTTCAAGTCAACGCTTAGCCTTCCATACGAGCGTCTCGTTTTTTGCATCAAACCGCAAAACACTCTTAAAAAGGGAAGGGATCACCTTAGTTTAATAATCTGGGTAAAAAGAAAAAAAAAAGTCACTATGCATAGCAGTCTTAGAAGGATTTTTATTGAATAGATTTCAAGTTTTAAATTATAATAAATAGAAAAGTGTACAGACAGTTTAATAGCGCCTTCAGGGTGTAAAATTATAAAACATTTTCTCACAAACACAGCAAAAAGACATTTTCACAGATGAGCAACTCCACATGTCCTTTGAACATTTTAATAGCTCAGGTATGGAGCCATTCTGATGCAGATATCAGCAAAGAGTAATGTTTAATTAAACCTGGTTTCGAGATAAAATGCTTAATACAACCTATAGTTTGTAAGCCTTTTCCTCAGCCATGAGCTACAGCTCTGCCTAATCCTCTTTCACATAATGTTATTGCATCAGCACAGCTGAACACTTTTTGTGGCATTTATAAAATTAGCAAAGAAATTAACTGTCTGTACTGTGGCAAATTGGATTTCCCCAAGTTCTTGCCTTGTGATACTGCATACCCAGGCTGCCACCTACAGTACAGCGGGAGATGAGCCACAGCCTGCAGCAGCTCAACATGTGTGGCTCCAGACACATTTGAAGTTAATGAGGAAGACCTTTAATATCCTTTTGGTAAATTAGTTAAAATCCATTATTAAATAAATACTTAAATAATTCAATTTTGGACCAAGACTTTTGAAGGACCGTGCACATAAAAGAGCAGACAGACTTTCTCTGTATTTTAGACTTTAAAATGTTGGTCACAACCTAAAATACAAGATGGTGTTTAACTAAATGCAATATTTTTTTTAAATTACACATCAAATTCTAGTTAGAATATCAATTTCATACTTTTCTAACACAAATTTGTAAATTGTGGGAGTGTTTGTGTGCAGTGTTTTGGTAGAATATACTTTTTTTTTTTTAACAAAGCTTAAAACAACATTTTAACAGTGAAGCAATGTGTGAGAAAAATTCTGGAAGGAAAAAACAAAGCCATCTTAAAAAAAAAAAGAAAGAACTGCATGTGAATTTTAAACCAACATTTAACAT
This sequence comes from Poecilia mexicana, assembly GCF_051168715.1. Lineage (NCBI taxonomy): Eukaryota > Metazoa > Chordata > Actinopteri > Cyprinodontiformes > Poeciliidae > Poecilia > Poecilia mexicana. Next base: position 20,283,800 of record NW_028263377.1, read on the forward strand.
GTCAACCACTGCTCAATTTTTGATTCATTTCAATTTTATAAACATGACTTTTGTTTAGAAGAATGTTATAAAAGTTACACATAATATTCCCTCGATCATCATTCGACCCGCCTTTTACTTCTTCGCTTGAAGATTTTTGAGATGGAGGATTTCCTTTTAGTTTTGCTTTTCTTCACTCCTGTTCTCCCCAGAAAAAAAACAAAAAACAAAAACATTAAGTGGCTTATTTAGGTGTCTTGGAAAAAGAGTATTTTTTTGATGGTTAAGTGCTTACCAAGATCTTGCATCATCTTATTCAACTGTTTGTCCTCTTCCACTTCCCTGATGAAAAAATAAATATAAGCTCCAGATAAACCTACAAAATGCATTTGACAAATTCTTAAAAGTACTTCTAAACATTCATTACGTTACCTCAACCTGTCTTCGTCAAGCACCTCCACAATCGCATTTCTACCATCCACAATCTCCATCAGTTGCTGCAGCAGCTTCCTCTCCCTGTGTTGTTCGTCTCTCGACTTCAAGTGATCTGTGATTGGATTATATAGACGACGGTCGTGATTCTCATCTTGTTGTGAGGTGTGTCCAGACTCAAACTGGACATTAGCTGACATTTTCACATCGTGTTTGCCTGCATGGAAAAGAGCTCTCCATGCCTTCAGTTTGTTATGTTGCAAACTAGAAATATTTCCCATAACCCAAGCATGCATTTAGTGTATGTATTCTTTATATCTCAAATTCCACAGCCAACTCTTTCAAAATATATTGTATGGTAAATATTTACTATTCATTTATTTTTAAAAAGAAATCAGTAAGACAAGAGAAAACATGTGTATACATAAACAAAAATGAGCTTGCCATTACTTTTCTGTTTGAAAAGGAGTAGGAAGGAGTTCCTACTTTTAAACAGGAACACTATCAAATATCAGAGCAGTGTGCCCACAGCTTATGGCGACTGGTGATCAAAGCGTCTCATAATTGGGACAAAGGCCTGTCTGGGTGGGAAGCAGGTTAAAAATATTGGTGATCCTAGTTCTACCTGGCTTTTCCAGCAGCCGCCGAAGTTCTCCCTCCACTCCTGGCTGCTGTTGCTCCAGCTCCTGAGTCCTGGCTCTGCAGTAAAATGTTCATTAAGCCGCCAGACATCTTAAATTATGCAGTTTGTGTTTTATGGTTACAGATCACAAGTCTGTGGTATTTTTAGCTTTGAAATAAGTTCACATGTATATCCACACACACACACATTTAAAAATGCATCTATAAAGTATTACTCACAGGTAAACAAGCTCAGATTCCTTCCTGATGTACATCTGTTTTTTGCGAATGAGGTTAAACCAGTCTACCATCAGTGGATCCATTAAAATGTCCCCTTCTCCCTCTGCAAACAGATTGATGTACAAGTTGCATTTCAGAAGATATTAATATTCTGGAATTAGTAGTTGGATTACCAATATGTACACAGCAATAAGGGGCAGTTCATTTAAATTCATAAAAATTATTTTAGTCAAAGCTTCCAGTGAGTTTTTTTCTTTTTACATGCAACTCATCCGTTCTGTTTGGCTGATACAAGTCAACAGATCTCATTTAAATGTGTCCAGCTGGAGTAAAGGAAATCCTGCAGGGACAAATTAGGTATTTATGTACATCTTCAGAACTGTGCATCTTGCAGATGAACAATGACGACGTCAAAGATTCATGTGAATAAATTAAAAAATGAGCACAAAGGATATATATATATATACACATTTATAAAGGTGATTAACTTGTTTTGACCAGATCATTTACAGGCTAGATTTCTGTGAATTTTAAGTTTGGGACAGAAGTGCTTCACCTTTTGGGATAGAGTTAAAGATGTAAGTCTAATATAGTCACTTTTTTGCAATTTTGGTAGCACTTTATTTGAAGGGGGTTGAATAAGACTGTCATGACACTGTTATAAACATGACATAACACCTGTCATGAACATGAATAAGCCTTCATGAATATTTATGACTTTTGTCATAAAGCGTCATTCGGTAAATTATGACACTTTTAATACAAAGTTGAAATTATTGAAAATGTCTTTATGACAACTTGACATTAACCAGGAAATCATTACTGCTTAAACTTTACCTTTAATAACAGTTACCTAATTTTTAAAGTGCAATCAGTAACAGTTTTATAACAAATTTATATCAGTAATGATTTCTTGGTTAATGTCAAGTTGTCATAACAAAGACATTTTGAATAATGTCAACTTTGTATTAAAAGTGTCAATTTAAATATTCATGAAGGCTTTTTCATGTTCATGACGGTGTCATGTCAGTCTTATTCAACCCCCTTCAAATAAAGTGTTACCGCAATTTTAGTGTTAAACATGTGTTGCACATAATGCAAAACATTTTTTTCTGTAAAACTAATTGTAATTACTTCCCTGTAAAACATAAGTGCTTAACTTTCTTATTTAATCTGAACATTGAGCATCACAAGCTGCTCTAAAATGTTCAGTTCTAACAGTCCATTATACCGTTTCAATCAAGCAGGAGTGCATCGAGATCAGGGGAGAAATTTCCAAAATGAAGCTCAGATTTGATTTTGATCACCATCTTAAGATATTTGAAAAAAAATAAAAAATAATGACCTGATCTGTTTAAATATTTATAAAAGACCGGAAGACTGAGAGATTAAGAGAGACTTATGGAAATCAACATGAGTTAAAGGCCATTACAGAGCCCCCTACAATGGTCTTGAGAGGTACAATACTTTTCAATAATAGCTTCATCTTGCCAGCCTGATGATGCAGTCATGGTGAGGAGATTTTTTAGAGTTTGAGCTGAACTCTTACATTTTGTTCATCTTTGTTTTAATGAAGAATGACATTGTAGAATCTGTGCCATGTGGTTTTTCCCACACTTGAGATTAAAATTAAACCAGTTAAAAATCCGATTAAAGATCAGGTCATTTATAGGTCAGAGCCTTAAGGACTGACTGCAGTTGAAGTGGTAGATTAAACAAAATGTACTCTGTCCCCGCAAAAGAGGTACTTGTCTTGACCCAGAATACATTTGTTTAGTCAATGGTTCCTATGCACTTTGAGAATTCCAGTTTGACTAATTTAACCTAGTTAAGGCTTTTCTATTGAAACCAACCTTAAAACCAGAAAAGTAATATAAATACAAGTTGACAGAGATGACCGATAGTCTAGAAATACCCTTACAAACCCGACGGAAACCTTCCAACATGCTCACAATTCTAATGTCCAAATATATAAAGAGGGGCACAAATTATATTAAAAGAAGAAAAAAAAATACAAATAGTTAAAGTAACACGCTGTCTTTATATCAAATGGTAACCATAATTGCAATCACTGTGCACAAAATCGCAATGGACTGCTTGGAGAAGATTTTGTATGATACCAGACATTAGTGGTCAGACATTCACACTTTGTAAAACTTTTTGGACCAGCTGGATGGACTCTGCTGCCAATAGGTCACACCTGATGCAGTGTCCAGGCAGTTAGAACTCATAACTCACACAAAAACCTACAATTCAGCATAAAACGCTGGTGCTGTAATTAGGGATTACCTACAACCAAATACATTTTGTCACCTCCTGAATGACACACAAAAGTGTATGATCCTTTGTGCATCAAATCCCAATATACATTAGTCGTAGAGAGTTTATATGGCTAGAAAGTTTAATATTTTAATGTTGCAATACCCCAGTCATGTTGACCTTGAGCAAAGCAATCAGGTCTCCCCCCACTCCCACAACCACAAAGGAGAGACTGCATCTCTGTGGGCTGGCTGTGCCTCTCACCTCATTTGGCAGCAATAACTGTAATAGAGATGGCAGGTAATTTACCCTGCAGACAGTGAGTGAATGTGTGAGGCAATCGGGGCACAACTCTGATATCCCCCCGGGATTCAGAAGTCCATACAAATGTAAAATATATTTGGGTGTATATCATTTGCTGCAAATAAGCGAGTGGTGGCCACTGAGTGGACAGTGGATTATTCACCTCCAAGACCAATGCATGTCTGACCAGAAGACATGAAGAGTGAAGCTCATCTTAAATGCCAGCGTAAAAACATTAGATAACAGCAGGAACATAAAGGACAGAGAGATACAGAGCTGAGGGGCAATTATTGGATGCAATTAATGAACATTTTAGCAAAGTTTCTTTAATAGAAAACAAAATGGCATCTGCTAAAATAATCCAACACCAAAAGTGTCTGAGCAGAAAGCAGAAATGATTCTTTTACAAAAAACAAGTGCAATAAGTGTCAGTTTTTGGAAAAGGCTAACCAACCTTCCTCATAGCTGCGGAGCTGCTTTTCCAGCTCAACGCCCTCCCTCTCCAGCTGAACCAGGTTCATCTCAATATCATCCAGCTCCTTCTCAATTTGCTCTACCGGAATGTGATGAAACATCCACTGAAAAAAAAAAAAAAAGGCAGGATTATTTTAATTATAAATTTTTACTCTTAACCTAAAGAAGCTCTGCAATTTTTCACCAAGAATGTAATGAAAGCATATTTGCGTTAGTGTTAATTAATCTCTTAAGATACTTAATGGAGGAAACTTACAGAGGGTGACCTCATTTCAGTCCTGAAGGCGGCGTTGGGTGACAAATACTTTCCCTTTTTAGCAGCTAAGAGGTAGATAAAACGGGATTAGATGGTCCTTTCATGCCAGCTTTTCAGACAGCATTGTCAAAATTGACTTACAAAAAACTCAAGATCTACACACCGTCTGGCTTTGATCATTTTTTAAAAGCAAGTGGAAACCAACCTGAAGGATTCTCAAGAATGTCTAAAGCAGTTGTTGAATTAATAGATTCCACAGCTGGAGGTCTGAGTGGGGATTTCACAGGTGAGCAACTACCTTGTTTTAAGCCTAAGAAGAGGAACAGGAGGTTTTACACATTTTAGATTGGCAGTTCATAAGTTCAGCCTGCAATAGATTCATCGCAGGAACATTTGCATCTGCCTACGCCCATGATGGAACAGATGTTCCTCTTTTATCACTCTTCAGTTCACGCCACTGGTTGAAACTACAAGTCAACTGGCAACATTAGGAAAGTTTGAGTAGAGGTTTGTGTTTCCCTAATGAAAATCTGATGATCTGCCTTTAATGTAGCCGTTTTAATATTTATTCTGTATTATTTTTACTTGCAACTTAAAGTTACATTAGACTGATTATGCAAAATAATTTAACCTTTTCATGTTCTGACATGGCTCATAACACCCACTTTGATTTCAGAGGTGCTAGACAAGAAATACTGACCATGTACAATAGAGTGCATTGCCTGTTAGAAAAATGTTACTTTTTTCCTCTCCAATTTGAATGTGATAATGGGATAAAATCCCACATCAGATCTGAGGCAAAGTACAGAAGTGTATCCAAATGTAGACTTGTGATACGATACAATAAAAAAAAAAAAAAAAAGTCAATTCATCACAGTAGCTTTGACTCAATGAAGCTGTGCATTGAAATCAATTACATTTGAACTGAACTGTATGTAAATGGATACAAACCACAATTGTGTCAGACTGGAATGAATGCGACAAATTTGAATCAGGCAAAATAATCAGAGTGCCTCAAAGTGACATCAATTGTGAATTGGAACTACATAAACAAAAAAAAATCTAAAATATATCAAAAACACAAAATGTTTTACATTTGCTTGATGCAATCATTATGCAAACAAAAGTCTCACCGACGCCTTCACAGATAGGCAGGGGTTTCCTGGGATTGACTTCCTTTAAGCACACAGGTTCAGACAGACGAAGGGCAACTGGAGGTAGTGCAGGTGTCTGACCTGTGGGAGGCCTTGTTGGACTAATGGGAACATTAGATGAAGTTGTGGTTGTGTAGCAAAGTGAAGGATGTTCAGGTTGACGAGCTCTACAGAAGAGAAACAGTAAAAACATAAACAAATAAAACAGTTCAACAAAATCCAAAAAAAACAACAAATGCTTTAAAGTTTTTAAAGAATGAAAAACAGATTAGACTGCCTCACCTTGTATTTTGTAATGTTAAAATGATGTAAAGAGTGATGAAACATTGAACAGAGAGGTTAAAATTAAGAGTTAGCGTAGAGACAGTCAGGCCAGGCACTCCTTGGGGCTTGTTAAGATGGGAGACAGAGCAAGCGGCTGAACTCTGAGCCAGTCAACAAGAGGAATGGAGGAAATTCGGAGAGTCTGCATTCTAGAGAGTGGATAAGCTGAGAGGTCAGACACGTACATTCTTCCAAGACTTAATGCAACCCCTGGACTTGTGTCTGAACTAATTGGTATTAGTGAATATTAATATACTTGCAAACACGCACTTTAATCCTTGCTCAGCTTTCACTGGTGTGAGATTTGTTTGCCACTCCTGGTAGACGGGACCTGTAGAAACAATGAGGGGGGAAAAGAAAAAAAAAAATAAATTAAAAAGCAAACATGTCATTAAAACAGCCCGTCTGCATGGTCAGTAGTAAACTGTTTTTGAAAACAATAAAATAAAATAAAAACTGTAGCATAGTGTCATCTGCAGGCAGCACTACAAATTACAACTAACAGAAGACCTGCCACACACTTCTACTACATGTGCGATAAAAAAAAAAAAGAATGATTTAGCAGATCACGTTCTGAGCCACCAGACCTCAAGTATCATATTAAGTATAACTCAAAAATTTTGACTATTGCCATCATTTCATATCTTTCTTTGAAACCGTCATGCTTGCAGTGACTTTGTTTCGTTTCCCCCACAGCAGCTAGCGTCTTGAAATCTCACTCAGGAGACTGACAAATCATCTTTGTGTACACGTAAAAATTCCCCCAAACAGAGCAAAACCACATTTTGTAATTTGCAGGATTCTCAAGGCACATATAACTAAGCAGGCAATTTAAGTCCAAAAGACTTGACACTGTTAAATAAATAAATATTAAACAGCTCTGATAGCATTCACAATTAAATCCAACAATCATGCGCCAGTCTTCAAACCCACTGACAACTATTCACATGCATCCATCCCAGGAGAATGACAGTTCAATAAAAGTTCATTAGTTTGAGACAGAAATGTCAGCTAAAAGCCTGCCAAATGCTCTGGCTGTGTAAAATGGGGCAGCAATGACAATAGAGCTTTGTTTTCTATAAATGTCTGAGGCAGACAGAAAGAATGAGGCTGAGGTGGGGGTGTTGGCAACATGTCAAATAGTGGATCAAGAACAAGTGAACTGAAATTGCATGGAGCGTACCTTTGGCCATTGTGTGTACCGCTGTTGGCCTGGTGTTGTCCTTGTTGATAGTCTTCAGACATTGTGATTCCTCGTTGTTTGCTTGGCTGGTACCGGTTTGTCTTTCCCAGTTCCCTGCTGTGTCTTGGTTGCCTTTATTCTTCCTCAAACCAGGGAAGTCTTTTGAAACTGGGTCAACGCAAAATCTACAAAGGAAAGAAAAGTCCTCGCAATCAAATAAAGTCCACATTCAGAGAAACAGACTTTATTGTAGCGATACTTGCCGACTTTCTGCAGATCTGATGGTGAACAGGTTCTTGTTGTTATTGTTGCAGTTTCCCCCACCTGGTTCCTTTCCGATCGTCTGCCTAGCCTCGTTTCCGTCACCAGAACTCAGAGGGACCTTTGGATCTCCCGAGGACATGATGGGCTTCCCATTTCCAGGTGAAGATCCTGCAACTTGCGGCACAGTTTGGAAAAACCTCTGCCGGGCTGCCTGAGTCTTCTGGGCTGAGGCTGTCCAAGACTGGGAATTCGGAGCAGGACTTAATGACTTTGGCAAAGCATTGATTGGGGCTGATAGCACGGAGGATACAGACGGTGGTGTCAGAAGAGTCTTCGCAGCACAGTTTGGTGGCACAGCTGAATAGCATGATCCAGTTGTGTTCAAGAGGCAGGTTTTGGAACTGTTCTGATGGGTGTTACAGACAAACGTGCCTGGACTCTTCCCAGGTTTGTAACTTCCTGTATGAAGTACGCAGGAGCACTCAGTGCACCTAAGGAACGTTAGCATTTATGTTACAAATGGAAAAATGAAATATTACAAAAAACATTCCTGATAATAGACTTCCCTTACTTGAAACAGCTTCTGTGGTAGAGTTTTCCTTCTACAAAGTGTCTCTGCACCAGATGGACGTGACTCTTGCATGCGACACATTTGCTGTTAAGAGTTCCAGTCTTATTTACATTGTCAGCCAAAACCATCCTCTGGGGGAGGGGGGAAAAAAAACTAAAATGAAAAAAACTTAATCTACTGATTGATAATTAATTAAAAGACAAACAAAGCTAACCTCAGCAGCAGCTCCATCCACCTTTGGTGATTTGCGAGCAGCGACAGTGGAAGGTAAACAGTTCTCCGCGCCAGATTTAGACGCCAACATTTTGGCGACCACTGGTTGATTCTTCTTCTCTGATGGCTCTTCTTTGGAGCCCTCTGCTGGCCTTTTGACTCCACCAACTAAGAAGAAGTTAAACTTTATTAAAGCGAAAGACACACTCCAACAAATGACATATATGACCAATGTTTGACATTTTTTATGGAACAAAGAATTTCCAAGGAAAAGATACTCACTAGGGGGTCGTCCTTTGAAGTAGTTGTAGTACTGAGACACATAAGTTAGAATGCTCAGCCTGTCAGGGATCTTTAAAGCCACCATGTCTTCAGCATCCAACAAAGCTGGAATGCCCAACTTCTCTTCTGCAACTTGAAAAGCCTTAAGAAAATAAATGTTGCAAAAGTAATGTACGAGCCAGTCCAGCCACACAACACAAAAACAGATATCCTAGCAATAAATAATTATTTCAGTAACTTCTTGTACATACAACAATGTAACTTTAAATAGAGTGGGACTAAGGTTCAGAAAGGTTAAAAAAAAGGATGATGAATAATGAATGCAACTTCCTGCCAGCTTGTGGGGAATTGTACCAGGGCATTGTTCATTTATCAGTCTAGACGCACCTCCTTCGGTAACAATTAAAGCAGGCAAAGCTACCTTTACCACATGCTACCAACAAATTTTTTACTCAAGATTTAAAAAAAAAAAAAAAAACACCATAAGTAACATGATACTGTTCATGAAATATAGAGGAGTGTAAATTACTTCACTCATGTTTCAGCACAGGGGGCATTAACAGAAGTTTAAAACTTAGCCTAATCAAACATTCTACTCCCTGGCCTCAAATTGGTTTGTCTTGTGACACTGAAGAGTACAGAGAGATCCATCATGATGTGGATCGAATAGCAGATGACAGCAAGCTTCATTCAAAATGAATAGGCTGGACAGCCATTCCCCTGAGATCAGTTTTTTTTTGCTGACTGTCAGGATCATCCAGGACAACAAGGAAGTAATACAAAGAGTAGTACTCTGCAGGAGACCCAACTCTCAGAGGAAGCCGCTAAGATGGCAGAGGACTAAATAAACAACTTTTCTGCTTATATCACCCAGAAGTTAGCCAAATAAATTAGCTTAAATATATTAATGCAGGAAAATCTGAAGTGAAAATGTAGACTGTGCCATTAAAAATTTACTTACAGCTAAATATTAAACGAGCAACAGAAATGCCTGGGACAGAACAAATATTGCCCACTGCTGCCTGTGCAGTCATGCATCTGGTTTGAATAAAAATGTGCGTTTTGGAACACATCCCAGGTTTCCTTCAGTTTAAAATTTGCTTCATTTTGTAAACTAAATGTTCAACAACCTCACGTCTTACCAGTCTATTGTTCTCAAACACATCCTCCTTTTTTAGTGAGTCATAATCTCTGAGAGGGGGGAAAAAAACAACAAAAAATGAATTACAGAGGTAACACAGATGTGAAAACTTAATTAAAACTAGTAAAGATATTTTCTTAAACGTTTCATCTTCAGGACAGCTCAACAACCCATTCAGTTGTTGAGGGTAGCAGAACGACTTTGTTTAAGACAAATCTGACACATTTTAAATACTTACATGAGATCCGGTCTGTATTTGTGTATAAGAGCGCAAAACGCCAGTCCGTTCCTGAATGAAGTCGTCATGTTAGTGACGGCAACATCTCTGTAACCATCACACTGAATTTTACACCACTGCTCCAGCGCCTTGATGGCCGCCATGCTTCCAGCGACGCGGTTCCCTGAGACTCAGAGCGGACTAAACCGGCGGAGCTTTTGAGCGTTTGTGGTGGAGGCAAAGGAAAGGGGAGTTAAAAAAAAAAAAAAGACAAAGGTTCCCTGCTCGGAGGTTTGACCGTGAACTGTGTCGCTGCAGCTGCGTCCTGTTTCCTTCGCTTTTGCTCTGACTAGCCGCTGACTCTCCGGGAAGAGTTTCTGCTGCTGGTGGTGTGGGTTTCTCAGCTCATTACACTAATTGGCATAGGCATGGTAGTCCGTCATTCACAGCAGCTGATTAAAACTCGCCCTTAAATGGGCTTAAAAAAAAACCACAAAAAAAAACAACGTTCTATTAATGATTTACGTACTTTTTCGCGTAACTGCTGAATGTTTTAATGTATGTAATTGACTTTGTTCAACCTAAAACCAACACTAAGCGGAGCAGACATTAATTAATATCATGTTCGCAGCATAGCTGGAGTTCATTGGATTGGAATTTCAACATTTAGGGGTTGTTAAAATTTCTGACAGTCTTATTATTGGAAAGATGCTTCGTCTTCTGAGACAAGACAAGGCAAGGTATTCATATTTAGAATAATGTATTGTGGTTTACAGGAAAGTAAAGGAACAAAAACACATAAATAGCAAGAGGTACATCAACTGAATCAGAAAATGTTCAGCATCTTATGAAAAAGGAAAATGTAAAATACATCTTGTAAGCCACTTATTCATCTTTTATGAAAGTAATTAGCCTATTCTGTTGTAAACAATAATGCTTTAATTCCTGTTTTGGAGAAGGCAACAGTTTTTTGTCTCTGACCTGATTAGGTATTTCATATCCAATAAGCACCACTGAAATGTATTTAGTTTTAGGGTAATTAATTTTAAATTGTATGTTAATACAAGCTTTCTCAGAGGTTTTCTCGCCATGGACACATTTCGTGATTAGGGATTGTGCATAGATATTCAGTAAAAGTAGGCCCAAGAATGGAGCCTTGTGGAACTCCACATATGTTCTTTGCTTGCATGATTTATAATTGCCAAATGGCACAAACTACTCACCGTAAGAGCTAAACCAAGCTCACATAATTTGGGTCAAATATGAGAAAATTCACATTTGTGTGACCAAATATTGTATAGATAATGATAATTCAGATTAGTTGCTACCAGATCAGTTCACACGTTTTAATTCTTTACGACAAACTGATCTGTTTGTTTGCTCATCAGAGCAAAACATTTCATTTTCATAAAGATTAAACTGATTTTTCTGTTTTTTATTTTATTTTATTTGTTGCATAGAGATTGTGGAGTTATATATTCACCATTACTGTACTTGTCAAGTAGGTTTGCATTTTACAACTAGTCCAGCTGTTCTTGCACCTCTTCATGTATTATCATATCCTAAACTGCATAAATAAGGAAAAACAATGCTTATATTATAACATTATAGAGGATATAAAAAGGCTAGAATAGGGGCAGATTCATCCCACATTAACATGGAAAAAAAAAAAAGCTGGATCTAACCTATTTAGAAAAGCAAAATTTGACCCACTGATCTTGTCAGACAGAGTTCAAACCTCTGACTCAGGGAATATAATTAGTGTGAGACCAGAGCTTAATTTGAGTCTATAAAATGTGAGTAACCCATACTGACCTCATTCACTCAAAAACTGTCACTACTATAAGTTATCGTCTATTGTACCACATTTAGACAACGGCTGCTAAAGCAGTTTTACATTGCCATGAAATATATAACCTACTTGATTTTGTAAATTTATTTTAAGTGAATGTAAATTTTGCAGGTGGATCTAAACCACCCCATCTCTCCTGCTTGTGGGAGCGTGTTAATGCCCAGAAGGGGGCAGTATCTCACTGCACTGTGTGAGGACTCTCCTAAAGATGACTCTTTAAAGAAGATTCAAACTAGAATCATCAGAAGAAGTGCCTTTTTTTCTTGCTTATCCTTTTATCCTATCTAGAGTATGACTTAAAAAAAAAAAAGGTTTAATACTGGTGTAATTCTGAGATCCAATCTGTGATTCTGAAGACAAATAATTGGATGTAATTTGATATTATGGGTAAAAATCTGACTTATCCTCTGTAGTTTTACAGGTGTTTTTGGAAAGTGTGGAATTAACAATAAGGACAAGAATAAAAACCTAATTGCTTAGCAGCTCCTGGAATAGTCAAGAGTCGTCTGTGGAATTTATCTGTTCAATAGGACCAGGATTCATGATTTCATTTTTTAGCTGTTTCCGCCTTTTCCTGACAGGACTGTGTTCTTACATGCAGACATCCTGGCTGCAACCTAAGAGGTCAGGGATGTCATTAGTGAACTCATTTAGAAATCACTTGACTGTATCCCATTTTTTGCATTGCCCTTATGTTAGCATTTGTCATTTGTCATTGTTATCTGATAGAGCTTCAGCACAGTGGAGCGTTCCATTAACATACCATCAATCACATTTAAGATGTGCTGAAAACTGCATTCGGAGACAAGAGTGCAAATAAAATGACCAGATTTTAAATAAAGTGGAGAACTTCTAACCTCCTTCAACAGAAACAATTGTGATATTACACTGAAAATACAAACTGAAAGAAATCAGTGGTGCCATGACGAAAGGCCGATGGGTGTAGTGGGGGTTGGTTTATGTTTTGTGCCCCTTATGTTTACCTATGGTGCCCGCTGAACACACACACACACACACACACACACACACACACACGCAAACACACCCCACCACTAACAAGATATTTCTTTTCAAATGTTAAAGAAAAAAGATTAAGTAATTGGAGATGTTTTTATAACTATTGTGAGTTTTTTGTCCTTCACAAGTTAATAAAAATAAATAAATAACAACACAACTCAAATTCAGTTGTGAGTTTTGGTTTTGGTGAGCCACACAAAGCTTTTTATTGGTTCCAATCAGTCTAACGCTTCAGTTTTAACGCTGATTTTGTCCAGTGTTAAAACTGAACAAAATTTGCACTTTTTTTACATTTTTTTTATTATTTTGGTTGACTTTAGGTCCATTTAACATTTGTTTTTTTTTCTGGGAGAATAACATAAATCTCAAAATTTTGTTTAGTTCTCAATAAATGTACCAAATGGAAAGAAAAGAATCAAATAATTTTAATTGTTCTACTTCTTTTACCTTTGTGAGTATTATTGTCACATTATTTCTTCATCACAAGCGTGCGTGTGCAGGAACCTTCACACTAAATGTAAGAATTAAAACTACACAAATCTGGGTTGCTTTGCATTTTTAATGGAGTTGGTCGTCAAATGCAAAATAATTAAAAACTATCTTATTTGGCGATTAATTATAGGGAGTTAAATTTATATTTTATTCATTATCATTCAATGTATTTTTAGGGAATGAATGTCAAAAGAAGAATTTTAACAAGAAAAAAAATATGGATACATTCAAATCTTTCTGAGCAAAAATATACTTATTTTATAAGTTATTTTTAGTATAAATTTATGCACAAAGTTAATAAAGGTAAAATGCATTTTTTACATGAATTAAGACTAAAAAAAGAAAATAAAATATAAACATGTTGTATGATAAAATATCTGATAAGTAATGATTTTGTAGAAATTATACATTAAATATAAGCTATTTAATCAATGGTCTGTTATTTAAGGCAAAGTGACGACATGTTTGCCAAGAAGTTCAAACAGTTCAGTACACTGATGGTGTCCAGAGTTTTTTTCTGTATAAACAGGAAGAAGGAACATTGTTAGTCACTGGGAATGACATCGGTTTCCTGTGTTTGTGCCTGTAAGTCACTGCCTGACATGTTTACAGTGTTATGGATCTCGGCCTCATGCTCTCTGGCTTTGGCCCGCAGCTTGGCGATGCTGCAGGAGCGGAGCTCCTCTGAGCTGTGCCCCTCCGGCCTCTCCCACTTCCCCAACCTCAGGGTCACGGGCTGCTTCCGTACGCTCGGCACAGAAGCCGGCGCTTTTGTCCATGGGTAGATCTCTCCTTCCTGTTGTCTCTCCCAAGCCTCGCTGCTGCAACTTTCTGTCTGCGTGAGGTCTGGGCTCCTCCGCTCACTTATGCCGTCGTCTCCTTTCGTGAGAGGCCGAGCGAGCTGGCTCTGGATTTTTAACTGCCGTCTCATCTTGGCTCGACGGTTTTGAAACCAAACCTTTAAAGCAAATGAAAGAAAATATATGGGCAGACATGAGATGTGAGAAAATGTAGATTATTTTTTAAGAACTTCACATTAATTGACAAGACACGGAGGTATTAAATTTCACCATTTTAAAAAAAATGCATAACCTTTAAATTTCTCAAGTTGATTTCTTGAAAAAAAATATGAAATTCTATATTCTAAAAGCCTGGTAATTGTTTATTTAAATATGCAGTAATTTGTATAAAGTGAAAATAAAAAATGGAAGCTGAATTTAAAGACTAAAAATGTCCAACGCCATTCAAGACGACAGTGAAAAATGATCAGATTCTATTAGCCTCATTTAAACACTTTTTACCTTTTTGATTTTTGCCTTACCTCATGTTACCAAGACTTTATTTCAAGAGGAAAAATAAGTGTTTAATTGTCTAAAATGAAGGTGCAAGATGAATAAAGTTAAACATACTGCTAAGCTTGGACAATGTGGCTATTTTGAATTGTTTATTGTCCCTGTTAGTAATGTGTCACGCAGGAGGCACACATTTTTAGAAGTTCAAGCTATGAAAAAACAATAAAATAAAATCTATTCTGTCATGGTTTTGACAGAATAGAAAAAGCTGGGATTAAAAAAAAGAAAAAATTCATGTGCAGCCTGACGCTGATCGTGAAACAGTTCCAGCAGACTCATTCAGAGCACAACTTACCTGAACTCTGGCCTCAATCAGATCCAGTCTGAGGGCCAGGGCCTCCCTCATGAAGACATCTGGGTAGTGTGTTGTTTTGAAAGCCTTCTCCAGCTCCTCCAGCTGCCAGCTGCTGTAGTTGGCTCGTGCACGCCGTTGCTTCACTGGCCTCTGTTCATCTGGAAAGTACGGGACAAGCACCAATTAGACAACTGCCAACGGGTGACGGGGAACTAATGGCCCTAGATTGGATAATTAGTGCGGCAATCACTAGACTCGCATTAACACTGCTTGATAATTGATTGTTAGTTACGAGCTGTTAGACAGTCTTTTGTAAACATTTACACTCGCTCTCACAGACTGTCTTAAAAGCCGTGGGTACCAGTTTGGGCTGCGCTCTGTCTCAGTGAGTCCAAAACCACAGAAGCAGAATTATTTCTGGCCAAATTAACCGAGGGTAGAACTCACCTTCGCTCTCAGCTAGTGGTCCTATCCCAACCGCCTGTGTGGCCAGCAGCAAAGATTCTTTGCAAGCCTCTGGCTGAAGATAATTCCTCAGGGATTCATAGCTAAAAAAGGGCCCAGGAATCAGGAACTGAGGTGGAGTGCTCAGCCTGGCTGGGAACGCAGGGAAAAAGTGAGCTGCAGGAGAATGGAAAACTGCAGGGAAGAGTGTGGACACCATTTGGCTTGGCCTGAACATGTCCTCTTGATTAAGAGTCCAATTTTTGATGATGTTCCTCAGATAAGGGCCAGGGTGACTTCTAGTGGGATGCTGTTTGAATGGCGACATGCATCCCAACATCCACGGTAAAAAAAAAAAAGTATAACTGCAAAGATGTGTCCACTTTGCTACAGGCGCTGCTGCTGCTGCTGCTATATGTGGCTGTGGCACTCAGTGCAGGTAGAAGGTGTTGCTTAAAAAGTGAAGGTAGAGCTTGAGTAGGAGGTGGTCTCACCTTGGCTTCCCCCTCCTACCTGGTCACATTAAACCAAACACTTTACTTTATGGGAATGGATTTTATTTTACCTCTTAAATACCATCACACCATCCATACTTGCTTCATTTGTTGTAGCTGTTCCAACAACATAAATCCTAGAATCTTTTTCTGACGTATAGCGTATGCTCCTCATTCTCAGGCTTCATCTGGGACAAGTCGAAACACCTTTTGGCTTCTGAAGTGTCAGTGAGTAAGACCAAAGGCAGCGTGATCAACCTAGAAGCTATCCGAGCCGTCGCCTGACCGGCTTAAACCGTGTCAAGAACCGCAAAAACAAAACCACTGCAACAGAGAAGTCATGAAAACCGTTGCTCCGCTCTGAAGGACGAAAGGCAAACAGAAGAGCAGCAGACCCTGAAAAACGGGTCCCAAAACAAACACAACGGGTAACAAACCTCTGAGTTTGTCAGCTGTTTCTTAAATCTTTGCAGATATTCTGTTTGTCCTGAAACTTTTTTATCTTCATGCATCTGCATATTTGTAACTTTTCCAACATTCAGTGCTATATTTGTGTCAATTCAGGTGATTTTCTCATTTAATATGTCTGATTTAATTTTTTTTTTGAAATTACTAAAACTTTTGGTACCAAGTAGCTTTATCATGCATACAGTGGTGCTTTCCCCTTTTCCACTTCCTCACACAAAAATAAACACACTCACATAAACACACACTCCCTCCCATGACAAAAATGAGCTTCTTCAACATGCAACATATCAGAAATATTAAGAACTAAAAAAGTTTTGATATTAAGAACAATGAAGATGTAGGGGAAATTATTTTTATATTTAGAATGAAGGTTAATAGGCTTAAAATCTATGGAATAGAATTTATTCTTTAAGAAGCAATATTTTGAACTTCATGGTTAAATTCAGAAATGCTGTCCAGGCTCCATAGAAAACACAGAAATATCTGCAGGGACATTGTTATTATTTTTTATTCAACGGATTCACAGAATAAGCAACTTCTAATTTGTTTGGAGTGATAGATAGATAGAACTGATAGAATTCTGTCTCCCCTTGACAGCAGCACCCTGGGCAAAAAGCCACATCACCCATATCAAAATGTTACATTAAGTGCATATAATCAATGTTTCCTGTGATTTGATGCCTTCAGAAGAAAAAAAAAACTACAGAAAAAAATATGACTGTCTATAGAAGACACATCCAAGCTGTTAAAATGCATTGAAGCATGCAACGGAGATGTAAAGAATTAATTTTGATGATCTGAATCTGCTGGTGTCAATCTCAAGAGATCGTTGGGTGAGAGGTAGGGTACATCCTGCACCGCTCTTCTATCAAAGAGCAACACAGAGAAAGCACAACTTTATGCGCAGGACGACCAGTCGACCTATCAGACATGCAATCAAGCAAACTGCATGTCGAAGGACCGTGAAGTTTCCTGTTGCACTTTCAGTGCAAACAGCTGTGCCACTGTGTAGCTGCAAAACAGAGTAGAACATAAGTTTTTCTTGTCTCTGTTCTTATTGTGATGTTATCTCAAGAGAGTTTTAAATGCTATGATATTGTTGTAAGCATTGCAACTTATTTACAAAAACCTTTTTTTTTTTCTTTTTTTTTACCTGCTTGAGTTACCTGCTTGTTAAGTCTGGCAGAGCTGGTGTGGGAATCCCTTTAGCAATTTTTCTCAGATTTGACAAGATTCTTTTTCTTTTTACTGGTGTAATATCTTTTTACTGGTTAGATAGCTAACCTCATTATGATTAAATTAATTGGTTTTGCTCAACTGCATTGAACATTTTTATTTTAAATATAGTGCATTAGCGTTTTTGGCAAAAAAAAAAAAAAAGTTCTGAAATTGATCAAAATCTGTGAGAGATTACAAAACTGAGTTTTGATCATCATCCAACTGTCATACACACATTTTAAAATTTGTTATAAATGTTGCCTAACGCATGAAGAATGTTTCCATGTCTACACCTCGGCACATTAACAGTCAGGACAGGAAGATTATTAACACTTTTTTCATCTCTGAGCGAGACAGCTGCAGCTTAGCGCTGACGGATCTCTGATGAGACGATGAGCTCTGTCTGTGTGAATTAAACCCAGGTGTGTCAATTAATCCAGAGACACAAATCAGCCAACAACACACCTCGCTGACTGCTCAGATAATGGGGGGGCCAGGCGGGGAGGGGGAACATCCAGCTGTCGGTGTTGTCACCAATGAAACAGGCAACTTAAGGTGGCTTTGATCAGAGAGGCAGCTGGCCAGAGCTCAGGTGAGTCACAGGACGGTCGGTCCTCAGTAGGCAGCGAAAGGCTTGAAACTCCATCACCTGTGTGGCCCTTTCATCTGCACCTGTTCAAACACCAAACTGATGCCTCAGCGGAGGAAATAAGCTGCAGAGCAGTTTGTGTTTCTTCAAATATTTAGTTGAGACTAAAAGCTGAGGCTGGGTGGAGCTGAGAGGTTGGTTTCTTTTCAGCATTTACCTGGTATACTTAAGACTTACTAAGTCACGAAATCACTTCCAGATTATGACCTGCGGACTGCATTTTCTTGGGGATTGGCCAAACCTAAATGTGATCCAGATCACTTGCCACAAACTTAAAATAGGCTGCTTTAAACTTTTTGTAAAGTTTAAACTAGGAAACAACTGTCCACCTGAAGTCTCAATGTGTAAAAGTTTGGATTTTAAAGTCAGATATTTGCAATATGGTATCGCTCTTTGATTTGATTTTCATGTGACACGAGTCTTGGATGTTTCTGATGCAGAAATTATGCATTACAGATATAGAAGGGGGCAGCAAAATTGAAACGGACAAAGCCAAGAGTCAAATAAATTGATAAATGAATTGGGCTTTTCCTGTTTTGTTTTGTTATTTTCTTATAAGTCCTTATTTTAAGTAGCTTGTACATCTGGGGCCTACAAAAGAACGGTTGCAAAACACCTTAAAATCTTACATTACCCTGAAACAATAAAAACATAGATTATTGTCATATTACCATTGTGAGCTGATGCCAACGTGGTAATTAACGCATGCAGAAACACTGTCAAAACCCGTTTCAACAGCATGCCAAGTCAAAGATTGCGACTTTCAATCACTTTGGTTTTCCCCCGTACAAAATAAATCGAAGGTTTAAAAACAACCCAAAACTCCGATGGCTTTTTTTGTTTACTGTTTATTTCCAACCAGAGAGGAAAAGAAAAATCTAGAACCATTTCACTGACAACAGTTGTCAGATATAAACTCCATTTCCTGGACTTTAAGAAGAAACTAAAACAAAACAGATTCTTTAAAGGTCTGTAAAGTCAGGGCGTGTATTTAATGTGCAACAACGCGTCGCCATTGAATTCAAAAACACTATTGACAAAGGTCAACAACAGTGTTTTTGAATTGGATTAAAGATCGAAATATCCACATTTAAAAGTTATTTTAAAATTCAAAGTCTAATGCAAAAATCTACTTCAATGTGAACGCTAAACTGAACTTTCAATTAAATTATGTGGACTAAATTCCACCGCCACCCCACACCCCCTACTGACAGGCATGGCTGAAGTGGATTAACTATCTGCCCTGCGTGTGATAAGATCTGATATAAAAGTGATCACGAACAATGCAGATTATTATTCTTTCTCATCTACTACTATGGTCCTTCAGCTCATAAAACAAGCGTTCTGCCAAATGTCATGCAAAGATGGATGATTATCGTTAGAGCCGCTGTCATGGGAATTTATCTGCGTGGTGTAATTTTCAGGCTGGAGCAGCAATGAGCACATACTCAATATTTAATGAAAGTATAAGTGAGGCTTGAGGGTTGTCACTTATGCCTCTACTGTTAATGATGTGTCACATTATACTTATCGGATTGGGTCAATCTCGACTGCAATCACTGCTCTCATTTCTTTTTAATTCATTACAAATATTGGATCGTTTTTGTCCAACTCTATGCAAACACATCTGCATTGCACTCTCGTTGCTTGAATCGACATTTGCGTCAAATGAGTGCACAAAAAAAATAAAAATCTATTAGTTGGGCCATGAATTGGTATAATTCAATCAACACACCTCAAATGTGTTTGTAAGTTGGACAAAACACGTATTTCATGGCTGAGGAAGCCCCTATGGTTGGTGCCTCACTCTCCCTGGTAATAGTATCCCAGAGTGAGCAGGTTGATTGTTTTAGTCCTGGATCACTGGCCATGAGATAAACCCGAGAGCCCAGCCTGCTTTTCATGTCAAAACCTTCAAGGGAAAGCAGCCACAATCCAAGGGCAATCACACTTGAAACATCAAAGTGCCAGAGAGAAGAGAGGCGAGAGCCGGTCTGCATTTTTTTTTCTTTCTCTCCATCCGATCCAAGTGCAACTCAAGCGTGGAGGAAGAGGAGATGATCTAAGGCGAGGGTGCCATTGAGAGGAAGACGGAGAGCGGACAGATGTGCATGGGCAGGTAGCAGCACATCAGGGCCCCTTTCTGGAGACGCAGAGAAGCCTCCGCTGGTCGCATTCCTGCTTGCTGCTCACTCACTGTCCATTTTCACACTTCAGGAAAACGCAGCAAAGTAACTTCAGTTTTAAGAAGAATGAGATACTTGATGTGCCCCCAACAGCTTTAAACTTTTAGTTTGTTAAACTAGAAAAGACCTCGACTTCCAAGATACATAGATATTTACTGTTTCAACATAAAATTATAGCCAACTTCCAGTTTAAAACTCTATGCCTTTGGATTGCTCTAAAGTAGTTTCACGTTTGAAATAATCTGAAACTTTAATTTTTTGAGGCCTTTAAATTTTAGATTTCTGTTTTCACAGATTTCTTCTTTTCTTTTTACTTCATAAATTCAACTTGATACAAGAAGCACGTAAGCTTGCCAATCAATATGTTCAACATGGACAAATAAGCAGATGCATTTGAGGGCATCCGCGCTATTAAGATAAATAAAGGAAGAGGTTGTTAGCTTGTCAGTAGTCTGGACACCCCTTGAACCCCCCCGCCCCCTCCACTTCCTTGTTAACTGTCACTCATCCCTGTTCCGCCTCACTGCTGTCCAGCCAATGGGATGCTGGCGCCCCACCAAGGCCCCAAGCTGCTACGACTTGTGTAAGTTGGTTGATTGATAACCATAAACAGAGCTTTTTGGCTGGTCACAGGACACCATGCAGGTGCAATTAACACATGAAACAAAAGGAGCGATGAGAGATGAGCAGATACGGCCGTGAAGGACATGATTGGGTTTTATATACAGGAAAGAATCTGAAGATGCATTTTTAAGAAGACTGAGATTTTTCCCCATCATTTGATAAAGTGTCATAAATGTGTTCTGCACTTTTAACAGAAAGTGCCACGACAGGATCCTCGTTTCAATCATCTGATGCATGTATCCGCAATAATTTTTTTGACAAAATGCACTGACCCGCCGGTTTGGGCATGTCAACATCTTTTTTTTTTTTTTAGCTTTGGCTTCGTCTCCATGTCCTGCTACATACCACACCAGGATCACAGCGCTCTGAAACGCTACACTCTCCAAAGACCATTTTGGTCTGTGTGATTGTCACCAGTTATCGCCATGGTTAGTTAACCGTCAATGGAGGGAGATCCCCTTTCTGTGTTCACCCCCATGCTTACAGCAGACGGTTAACTGTTTCTTCTGACTTCGTTATGAAGTTTTTTTTTTTTTTTTTTTTTTCTCAGACTTGGAAAAAACAACCCATACTTTCACGGCAAAGTGGTTTCCATCACACCACGAGCATTTAGCCTTTAATTTGTCAACTCCAGCTGAAAAGCTGGTCTACGTATCAGACAGCAGTATTCAGTTTTTTTTTTTGTTTGTTTTTTTTAATCAGAATCAGAATAAGATTTTACTTTTAGTCATTTAATTGTCAAATTTGAGGTAATAAATTATCCTGGACAATTAATGAGTTTTTGTTTCAATAGTAAAATAGAAGTCTGACTTTTCACAGAGCAAAAATGATCTCCTGAAATGTAACACCTTTCACTTTCAGATTGTTGAAATAAGAAAAATTAAAGATCAGTATTCCAAGAATGCTTTAATTCACATCAAAGCGGCTCACATATGGAAGTTCAGACTAATTTACAAAACTGTTTTGAAAGGTAACACTTCTCAGTTTTGGCCTTAGTTTTACGGATGTCAGACGTGTTTGAAAATGTGCCGATTAGTTGAAGAAACATGGCAATTAATAAAAGCTGTTCCTGTGACGCATTCAGAATAATCTTTTAAGAAATTCTACATTTAAAATAATGAAAAACATAAAAAGTCACATTGCTCGGTTAACCAGTGGTAATCTAAACTTACTGTGCAGTATTTCCCACCTATTAAAAATATGAAGCCAAAACAAAGTGGTGCGATGAAGTGAGGAAGTAAAGTAATAATGTTTCTAATTGTATTTATCTTTTCACATTTAATTCTAAGTTGAGCTGTAGTAGATTATCAGTGGAGTGTAAAATAACAAGACTGAATTATACCTACTATATATTATTAATACTCAAATCAAATTTATTACATTGCCTAAAATATGCAATATAAAATTAAAGTGGAGTGGTTTATATTCAACACTTCAATTGTTTTTCACTGTTTTTACAGCAAACCACAAAAAGTCATCAATTTATTCAGAACTTAAATGATTTAGGGGAGAATCTTTAATCTGAGACAGAATGACGTTATTTTTAGACAGACTGAAAGTCACAGTTAAGTTGTTGATTCCATATGAAGCACCTTCATGGACTCTGAGATGACTGAGCTGGTGTCAATTTGTCCATAGATGCCAACCAAAAACGCCTTGTGGAGCAAAATATCAGCATGTTCTGCAAAGAAAACAGACAACGGTTCATTGCAGTGACAGATGTCTCACTATTTTCTTCAAAGATGGGCTGGACGAGTTTTTAAACTTCTAAATCACCTCCTGCAAACTTTAGCTCGTTACCTTGACAGAGTAGTACGTATTCTGGGAGATTCCTTAGAGAAGTCTGAACCACGTCAAAGTTACCACTCCCTATGCAGTACATGAAAGTTGGCAGGAAGTCTGTCGCCAAGCTACAGGAAGGAAAGAAAAACAATATTTATACAAAGTAAACCTAAAAAAAAAAGAACTAAAGCTTATTAGGTGAAAAACGGATATTTTCCAAACTCACCTGGGATTATTCTGAATGCAGCGCAGGGCCAAGCTGAAGGCCATGTTCCGACTCAACTCCTCGGACGACGTCATCAGTCTCTGCAGGTCGTTCTGCAAACAGCCACACAAAGCTGTGATTGACGCGTTACACACAACGACACGGATCGGAGTTGACTTTTTCCCTCGTGACTCACGGTGAAGTACTGTATGATTTCTGGACTCCTCCTCGACTTCTCATCCACCTCTGTCAACACTTCCAGCACATCTGCAGCAGACGGTAAAATTCACTCGGTTAGTCACTGCAGATGAAAACGGTTCACGTTCGGGTGAAACTGCCGCAGCGATACGGTTCTCACCCTCCACTGCTTCTCCCTTTGACATCTTCTTCAAGTACATGGTCATATCTGCAGAGCTCAGTGTAAACGGAGCAGATATGTTGACCAGGGGCAAAGAGCCGGCAGACAAATCATCTGCAATGAGAGCAGAAAAATCAGTCGGGAATGGGAAGCAAAAAAATGGAGCTGGAAATGTATCAAATGCTTAAAAATGAGTAAACGATTTACTCTTTAGGGTTAAAAAGTAACCTAATTGGACAGAAAGGTGCTCACCATCTTTCTCCTCTGTTGTGACGTCTGCAGAGGAGCTTTTCACTGGCAGAGTGAGTCCAGCGAGTAGAGATTTTAGCTGAACCAGATCTGGATTTTCTGCACACAAACTCCTAAAAAAAAAAAAGAAAGCAAATCAAATTTTCCTTAAGATCTCCAGCAGTGCTTGAAACCATCAACTTATAAGAGGTGTGTCGGACTTACTGTAAGATGTCAGAGTGTTTCTGTAAATAAGGAATGGCAGCTGCAGCGTCGTGTGTTATGTACTTCTGTGTAAACTGCAGAAACTTATTAATGAAGATCAGCGGAGAACGACTCCTCTGAAAGTTCTACATAAAAAAAAACAAAAAAAAACATGACATAAAAAAACTTAAGACATTTCATTCACTAAAATACGTTTTGTTTGTCTTAATTTTGGAATCCCCTTAAAGGGAAAATGATTTGAGCACCTGAAGGACTTTCATAAATGACAGGAGGCAGTCTTGAAGCGCCCTCTGGTGGTCACTGTGGAAAACGAGCGGTTGCAGGAGTTCCAGGATGGCAAGCACGTTGCTAAAGAACGTCATGTGGTTTTGCTGACGGAACTCCAGCATGTTCAGGTGAATGCGACCGTGTAGGAGTCCTGCAATCATGGGGAGGTGTCTGTGGGACAAACGGAGCAGATGGAACCAGTCACCGTTTTCAAACTGTCCTTTAAAGAAGTAGAAAATCTAAAAGATTGACAAATGTGTTATTTTAACCTACCTGAGTAAAAGAACAGGATGCGACACAGCCAGCTTCCTACAGGCAAGGTTGGCATCAGAGACGCGACCCTCAACAGACTTGGAGTCGCCGACGTCAGCAAGCAGCGTCACCAGGCGATGAACCAGGACATCCAGCTGAGAAGCAGAAAGTCACAAAGTATTTATGGCACAGTACCGAGATTAAAAATGGATTTAATTCGTCACTGAAAGCATTTAGCAAACAAGAAAAAAATAGAGATGCACCAATCAGGTTTCTACAGGTTGATTGAGATTTCTGATTTTCTGCAAGGTCTGATCGGCTGATTCAGATTTCTCTTCCACCGACTACAACGCAAAACTTATTTGAGTGAACTTTCCGTTACACTAACAGTCGACTGTAGAAGATATTAATCACAGCCAATAAATTGCAGTGGTAAATCCACGATTATGGCCGTAATCTCAAATAAAGTAAAAATAGATGTCAACTACACTAATTCCAATCGTCTACGTTTTTGTGTGAGAACCAGTTTCTATGAGTACATCAATACATTTTTGTTAACATTAATGTTGTGCATAAGGAGTCTTTTATACTTAGCAGAAAAAAAAATCTAGCACAAAATGGCTCAAGAAACTGTTGAATCTGTAGCACATGAAGCAGGAGGGACATGTTTTACCTTGCAGCTGCTACCGTCTGCAGCCCCGCCGCTGCTAAACGTGTCTCCAGGCAGGGTCACGTGCTGGATGACCTCAGGGAAGTGGAGATAAATTTGCAGCAGCAGGTTCTGGCACCACTTACTCATTGCACTGAACAAAAAAAAAAAAAAAAAAATCCAAATAGAAATCTGTCCACTACATTTAGAAGTCAAATAAATCAACACAAAAATAAGCAAGAATTGTAACTTTGATGTGGTTCCTTTACGAGAAACTGAGCCTGCCAGAGTATCAACAGCAAAAGCTACAATAACCCAACTGGGATTAATGCTGATGATGTACTGACAACTCAAAATCAGGGCAATTGCAGACTTTAGCAAGTCAAATTTAAGAATTTTTAAGAACTTTTTAAGGCCAGCTTGAATTAAATGTAAGACCGAAAAAACTGTGAATATAGGAGACAACTGGGGCATGCTGTTGGCTCATATGGGCTGGTAACAGAAGTGAACCAATGGCATCGTCCAGCCTTATGCTTGATAGATGCAAAAAAAAAAAAAAAAAAAAAGGCATCTCGCTAGGATATATTAGCAGCTAGTTAACGTCTGACTCTCATCGCAAAACGCAATGAAGACACGTTAAAGGATGTGAACACCCTCCAAACAATTAAAACAGTCAATTTTCCCAAAGTTTTTCTCAGCTTTATCTTTTTAAAATGAACAATCATCGGATCAGATATCCCAGAGAGCAGGAAGCAAAGCCTCCTTTTTGTTTCGGTCCACTAGCAACATCAATTCGCGCTACGAGCATAAATAACATAATGTAATTCAAAGGTATTTGCATTTAAGTCACCGCAGTTCCACCAAATCCTCTTACTGGATAAGGCCCTTGTCACACTCGTGTGATGCAGCCTCTGCTAAATGAGGAGTTTATTACAGCCACGCTTTAAAGCAAATCACAGCGACCTTGAACAAGAGCAAAGAGTTTGCTGGTTGTTACCAGTTTGGGTGTAATTGGAATAAACACCAGCTTATCTGACAGAAAGCTCCCCCAGTAAGAATGCTTTACATACCCTCAAATGTTTAGCCAACACAAGGCCGAAACCTCTTTACTTTCAGCGTGTTTTTATGCTGCCATGTTCCCACTTGCAAGTATTTTACCAGGAAGCTTAGTGCTACTTAAAATACTGTAATTCTGAAGCTAATTTCGCCTGACCTTGGCCAAAGTTTCCTCATTAAAGTGGTTTAATAAGCAGAGACGTGTTCATGAAAGAAGGGTTTGCCTCCACAAAGAGTTGCACCCTGATCTCTGACAGCTAAGTCAGAGCAGGAATTCACAACACAGGCAAGTTTAGGGCTTCAGCCTTAATCCTCTTGCCTTCATTATAATACACTGAGCTTTTAAAGAGATCACACTACAGACGACTTCTGCTGGTTTTAATTTCACACCAATAGACCTAATTATCGAGTTCTCCCTGGTCCAAAGCATTGTGGGTGACAGGGGGAAGTCTAAAAAGTTCATCTGCACGGAGACGGAAAATCTGGTGCAATTTAGCTCGAGTCTATCAGTGCAACATAAGAAAATAAAACATTTTGCAATATTCGAAGATATTTTTGAGGAAATGATTGAGCACTAGAATAAACACTAATTACTGCCACACCATTATGCATTTGTGAAACAAATTAGGCAAATTTCAGGCTGCATGGTGGTGCAGTTGGCAGAACTGTTTCCTTGCAGCAAGGAGGTCCTGGATTTAACCCTGCATTACGTCTGCATGTTCTTTGCATGTTTTCGCCATGCATACATGGTTACCAGGGTGGTACGGCTGTTGAAACACACAGGCTGCTCTGTGTGTCGTAGAACCTCTATTCTACTGGTATTTTCATGCACAAAACATCTCTCAGATTTACAGAAATTGGTTTGAAAGAGACAAAATATCCAGTGAGCTGAAGTTGAGTCAATATTAAAGCACTGCCGACGATGAGGACAAGTTCAGAGAAATCGGACAATTACAGATTGAAAACATTTCCTCGTCTGCCGAATATCGGTTTCAGGTGCAACGTTAAACTTGTAAGATCAGAACTTTATCCATCCAGTCTAGGATCAGTGGTCCAGCCTGGGTTGTGTAATGGTGTTGGGGATATTTTCTTGGCACACTATAGGCTCCTCGACACCACAGACCATAGTGTTCCCTCTGCTGATGACGACTTCATCCAGCAGGACAATGCACCGTGTCACAAAGCTCAAATCATTTCAAACTGATTTCTTGAACATGACGAGGAGTTCACAGCACTCTGATGTGCTTCTACAGGTATCAGACCTCAGTCCAACAGAAGAACTGTTGGATGCTGATGAACAGCAAATTAGCGTCATGATGCGATTATGTCAACATTTACTAAAACTTTGTGGAAATACCTTAAAGTTCTGCCTCTTTAAGCCATATAACCCATCATTAACATTTTTATAAATGTAAAATTATTCAGTAAATGTTATTAAGTGATACTTTTTTTTTTGTTTAGTTTTGACATCAATTGACTTTTGTGTTCAATTATTGGTTAACAGTTGGTATTTATTCTTCTTCAAATATCTTTAAATATCACACACACGTTAACGCACATTAACTCTTGAGGTGTTTTTACACCCAAGGCATCACATCAGTTGAAAACCAAGTTTGGTTCTCACCAGGAGTGAGAGCGAGCATGATCCAACATGGATCTGACTCAGCTTCCAGATCAGCAGGTTTGAGCAAAACGCCTTCCTGTGGCCGGGTTTGCGCTGCATTCAGGATGAAATACAGTAAACAAACTAATAAAGAATGGCTCTCCATTTTTTTCCTTGAAGCATAAAGCCCTATTCAACTTTCAAGATGTCTTCTCTGATAATTCTGACTGAAATAATGCAATAAAATTAACTTATTTGTTTTACACTGGCTCAGAAGACAGAATCTGCTTTCTGTGTTTACACTTGGTTCTCTCACCCTGGACACGTCTGACCAATAAACAGACTGAACGTTCACACTTGGTTTTTAGTGACAGATTTAGGTCTGCTTGAAGTTTTCTGTGTGTGAAAACAAACCGAGCCACTGGAAAAAAGTTACGAGTTAAACTCATTAACTGATTCAAAGCAAAGCAAAGAAACTACAGGTGTGAAATTAAAACCTTACCTGTCATCCCTCTTCTTTGTGCAGTTAATGAGGTATTCCGATACTTTCTTGATGTTTTCGAGGGACCCGTCACAGTAGGAGTGAAGGAGAGGAAGTCTGGACTGGATGAGGGAGCAGGAAGCCTGGTCCAGGCCGCTTCTACCATCGCTGGGTGAGCTGACGCTACTGAGCTTTGATTCTGACAAGATCAGGTCCACCAGGCTAATGAGCTCCTCGGAGCTCAGCCGCAGTACGAACTTCTCCGTTTTCTTCTGCAGAAGCAAATACAATCAGAGTCATCAGCCGCAGCAGGTACAAATGTATCACCTTGTTTTCAACAGAAACAACATGAAGTCAGGAAAGTGTGAACAGTTTAAAGTTACCTGAGGAATCTTCTGGTCACGTCCTTGCCAGATGCGTGGAATATGACTGCATGCCCAGAGGAAGTCTAGGGCTGATGAAGGATCCAGTCTAACAAAAAAAATAAATAAAAATATTTTAGTCATTTGTAATTTAGTATATATTACTATGTCATGAAGAATATTGCAGATGAATTGTACTTGTAGTCTCTGTGCTTGCAGAGAAGTGCGCTGATGCACTGCAGCAGGGTGGACCAGTTGGACTGGTGAGTAAGCAAGGCCAAAAGATAAGGTCTGTAAGCCGGGGTGCCTCGTGCCTAAAGCACACAGAAAAATGGATCATTTTTTTGTGTTATCCTGTCATTTGACCAAATGAAGGAAAGTTCCTGTACAAATTTGATTTTACCTTGTTGAGGGCAAAAAGCAGCTTCTGCTGCAGGTCTGGGCACACTGAAGTCACTTCAGGGTCGAGATGCTCCAGCCAATCAACCAGCAGGCCGGAGTTCAGTCCTGACTTAGTTACCTCACAACCGCTGATGAAGGGCAAACGGAGAGGTTAGCTCCTAAACCTATAAATCTGCTAAATCAATTAGGCAAGACCCAACAGCAGCTTAAAAGTACAAGACGACACAGAGCAGGTGCAGTTCTGCTGGCTCCGTCTCTGTCAGGTGTGTCTCTCATTTGGTTCAGTCAGACGTAAACATTTCTTGTAGAAACCAAACGGGATAAACTGCTACAGTGCTCACCTCTTCGTTTCCACTTCCTTTTTCCCTAGTCTCTCTTCGCCTTCCTGGAGGAGCAGGGATATCACCATGGCAACAGGGCCAGCCACCCCATTCTGAGTACCAACGGTCATCAGCAGGGACAGGAGCTCCTCCAAATACGGTGACTTTACCTCCATCAGCCCTTTCAACACTAACAGAAATAGGACAGAACGATTAAACCAACAGAAACAACCACTGAGCTTTAACCTGATGCATGGAATTAAACTTAAGTTTGAGATGCCATTAGGCTGCAGCTTTGCCTTCTTCTATTAATTGCATTAGGGCTGAAACGATAAATCACGATTAACTGTGATAAATTGACTACTGAAATAATCATCAGCTCTTTTAACTATTGCCTAATCATTAACTGGAGTAAACACAAGCAGAAAAAGGCCATTTGCTGATCAAACAACACAGTCAGAGCAGTAATTTGGCCAAAACTGTACAGAAATAAACATTTTGCAGTAAAGATGACTAACATTTATCTGTAAATATCTCCTACCCTGAACTCAGGTGGCATAGTTCTAGCTGCACTTGTTTAAAATTCTGTAAAAACAATCTTATTAAGCACCTTTAGCTACCCAAATATCACTTAATCCAAATAATTGTCAAAAAAAAAGTTGTTCTACATTGTATTAATGGTGAGTTCTTCACACGTTGATGATAGGAGTATTTTTTTAGCAGCAGATGCACCCTTGGCAACAAATGATCAAGTTCACACCAAAAGAATGCTGTTTTGCATTTTAGGCAAAAATAAATAAATAAATAAAATTCTAATTTCAAACAAGGAATCAAATTGTTTATTTGCATCTTCTTTCTATGCGATTAATGATCAGAATAATTTATTAATCGATTACTAAAATAATTGTAAGCAAAATTACAAAGTGAGTAGCAGATAAACTTCAACTTTCAGCCTGAATTCAGACAAAATTTTTGTTCATACAAAGGCTCTAATGAAAGAATGGTAATGTCAAAGCTTTGTGTATACACAATAAACAGCTTTAAGGATCCGTTTATTGTCCCTCAGCTCCACTGATACCTTTGCCAATGAGCTCAGGTTCAGCGTTGCACCGCTCTCCGGTTTTCAGCATCGCCATGACAGCTCTCAGCGGCACCTCGGGGTCTCTGCGGTACGCCAGCGTCTCGGCCAGATGGATGAAACCCGTTCTCACTGCAAAGCAGCAAACACGCATCACGTTACTCATGCAAACATCAATCCACCAGCATATAAAAAGAAAGTATTCTCACCGTCACTGTGGCGCTGTATGTGAGTGCTCTGACCAGCGAAGGTCTTGAGAAGGGGTTTCAGAGGTCCGACCTCCAGCGTCGGGTTGTCCAACCACATCAACATCTCGACGACGACTTTTAGGAATAGAGAGGAGAAAGCAATGTCCTGGGAAACGAGGCGCTGCAGAGGCACAGGGCAAAACAAAATCAGACAAAACTATTACATCAAGCGGGAAGACGGTTACACACTGCATGGTTATATCTTTCACCTGGTACAGATGAAGTTGGCGCATTAGAGGACAGGAGAGCGCATGGCTGCGGTGCATTGACATCACAATCGGCCCCGCATGGGTGGACGTGAGCAGAGCTGCAACAGCCTGCAGGAGACGAAAGGCCAGACCCCCCTGCTGAATCTGCCCCTGCCTGGCCCGCATCAGCTCCTTAGCCAAGGCCTGCTGCAGGGTGAGAGAGAGCTGACTGGGAGGAGGCCCGTGCCAACGGGGGTCCACCTTTATCGGGAAAATCTGGGGAAGACAATATAAACCAATTGGTTTTATGTACGTGCTTAACAACTTCACGGACGACAAGAAACAAAAAGTGGTTTGGGAAGTTGTTTAGAAAACCAAAAGAAAGGAAGACCTGAAGCAACATGCCGGTGAGGTCATCCTCAGGCCCGACTGGTGGAAGCTGAGTGGCCGCTCTCATCTTTACCGAGCTGTGAGGCGTTTCCACGGTAACTTTTGCCTTGTTCGTTTCCAACGAATCTGCCGAGAAGAAAGCATTTAGGAATCACAAAACCTAATTTGTATCCTGTGGTTCATAAATTACATAAGTATGTGGAAGTTTAATGACATAATAAAGTTTTGCTGATTAAAGTTATTACAGCTATGTAATCATTTGCTGAACATATTGTTTTTATGTGCAGCACAAAAACAATAAGACAAAGTAACTGACCTCTGCGTGGCGGAAGGGATGAGCTAAGCAAAGCATGGAAAGTGTGCCCCCCAGTGGCCCCTCGCTCATGCTGCACCTCAACCAGATGAGCCATGTAATCTGTTGGTGAAGGAATAAACACATTATGACAATTTTAACTGCATTAACTCTTAAAAAGAACGTCTGGAGGAAAAACCTTACGTTTGTCCATGATGTTTTGCTCCAGACTGTCTGGATCATGAGAGACGGCCTGATCCAGGTACTGCAGGAGTTTACTCATGCTGGAGACGGGAATGCCAAACGACTGGACGAACAGCAGCAGCTGCTGAGGCTCCAAGTCCTGTAAAGCTGAAAAAAAAAGAAATATAAAACAACAATGTTTGGTTCATGTAAAAAAAAAAAAACTTTCCCGTTGGAAGGTAATTTTAGGAACAGTAGGACATTTTACCTGCATCTACTAATCGAGAGACTTCTGAACGGATCATCCTCAGTTTCAACCAGTCCGGCAGCAGCAGAGCCTCCTCCGAGGTGTCGACCAGGAAGGCAGTAGGCAGAGGTTTCTTCTCAGGAAACCAGATGTTCAACAGAGCATAAAAATCACTCTCTCCTGTAGGAAAATAACAAAGGGGATCCCACTGTATTACAATCAAGCAGAGCCAAAACTATAAAAATCATTTGGACGAACACTCTGTTCTTCCATCTTCTTTAACAAAGCAAACCTAAAGTAAGCTAGTCTACCTTTGGGTGGTCCCAGCGTTAGCAAGATGACCATAGCATGGACAACAAGAATGTGCATCGTGGCCGTCTCTCCTGTCGTCCAGCGGAGGAACACTTGGTCCTGAGACTCTGACTGGGAAAGAAAATTAAAATAAAAAAAAAAATCAACGTTGAGATCTGTTGCAAAGTTTGAAGAAGCGGTTTCACTTTGTGTCAATTGTTCGTCTCACCCAGCTGTACAGATCCTCGCCCTCCTTCGTCTTCCTCATCCTCTTGATGTACGTGGAAAATATAGTGAGGAAAGCAGAGAGCACTGCGTCGGACTCGGGTCTGCCGGAGTGTTTGGAAAACAAACTGTTCATGATGGTGGAACGCTCCACAATGAGCCGGGCAATGTCCTGGAAGAAGAAAGACAGCGAGAGAGGGGAAAAAAAAAAAAAAAAAAGCTGTCAGCACTCCTCTGGGAAATAAAAGCGGAGGCAGGAGAAGATGCAAGCAACTTGCTTTGATTACCAGCGCCAGGTCATTATGAGCTGCCTGCTCCTCTATTGGAGCATGCTGGGAAAGGTAGATGAGGTATGCGCTGATGGTCTGGGGATCTGTTTCCATGTGAATGGCCTTTAAGAAAGCAAAAAAAAAATACATCAATTGTTAGGTTCCCACAGTAAAATTTAAGCATTTTTCAAGGTATGTTTTCAATCTTTCCCAGCACCACACTTTGGAGATAAAAACAAAAGAAGACAGTTTCAATTCATTATTGTATGACAACAGTTATTACTGCTAATAATGTCTCGTGATGGTATTCCACATAGTAGGGACAAAGTAAACTAAAATATAACAAAATGCTACTTTTTGAAAAGTCTCTCTCTCCTATACGCATATCACTTGAGCCATTAGGAATAACAATAAATATGCATTACATTGAACAAATCTGTTTGTGTTGAGGTAAACGACCTTCCGTCTCAAATTAAACACAATAAGACTCATCGCTTGACTTTCTCTAAACAGTCTTTTCTTTCGCAAAACTGTGCAAATGGAATATCGAGCACTTTCAAGGGCTATATGCAGAAATCAAGCGCTTACCAAACCTTGAAAACATCTTATAGAAACTCAAGCACTCTCAAGAATTTCAAGCGCCCATGAAAATCTGGAAAAAAGCTACACAAACGGCACGAGTTAGCGACAGCCCGTCGTTGATCCGGACTGACCTGCTGCAGGGCGGTGGATGTCATGCCACGGACGCTGTCGAACAGGGGGAGCTTCGGGAGGTCCTGCAGGAGCCACTGGTAACCAGGCAGAAGCTCGGCATCTGCAGAGTCTTCCTCCATGGGCTGCTCTCGCTCCTCTCCGTCTTTTAAGCCTCCTTCGCTCAGCACCAAAGACAAACCCTGCATATACATAAAAAATACAGGAACTTAATTTGTTCCCCCAACACAATGCGACTAGCAGGAGTTTTCACTTGGGTTTTAGTTTGGTACCTTCATGGCTAGGACTCTGGAAGCAGCTTGGGAAGAGCTAAGACGGCGCAGGAAGTAATCCAGAACTTCGCAGGTTGTCTGTTCATCAGCTTTAGAACCCAGGAGAAGATCCTGGAGTCGTCCAAGCAGCTGCCTCTGCTTTTGTTGTCGCTACGAGACCAAATAAGGAACAGTTAAGAATCTGTGTTTTGTATAATCCAGCATGCATTAACTTTAAATCCAGGATGGTAACTATAAAAAAAGAGAAAAAAAAAATGCACCTGTCTCTTTTTGGCTTTCTGCTCTTTGCTCTCTCCGTCTTCGTCGTCCTCCACTGGCAGGCTGTCATCCGCTGCGTCGTGCAAAAGGAACTCACACAGACACTGAACTGGAAGCACGTCCAGGGAACCCTCGCTGGACTGGACCAGGTCGGCCAGCCAGGGCATGGACTGAGAGGACGCCTGTCAGATTAAAAAGCAGAAACCTCAACAATCAGATAAAACTCACATTTTCTCTTACGTTTATCCATACAGCGGCAGAAGCAAGTGTCGCACGGATGTTTCCATCACCTGTCTCTGGATGATGTTGAGCAGAAAGTCGGGGCTGCGGCTGCGACAGAGGAGATGACCGAGGCGGAGCGACTGGTTGAGGCTTTTCACCTGCTCCTGCACCTGAGGAGGGGGCCGACGCGGAGGACCCCTTAAGGAAAAAAACACACATTATGGATTTTAGAAGGCGGGGGGTGGTGGGGGTGTTGTAAGCTTAAAAATCTGGATCTCTCGATTAACATCTCACTGTGGGTCCAGGCTGGTGAGCTGAGACAGCAGCAAGCTGTTGCTCTCTGTGATGGTCTGCTTCGTAGAGGCGGCCGCCAAATGGCTCTCAAAGGCCAAAATCTCCTGCTTCTCCCGCTGGGAGATCTGCAGCTCCCTGTTGATCATTTCTGTCTTTGTGTCCTCGTCGGCGACGGTGCACGGCGGGTAAGTGTAGTTACTGAGAAATAAAAGAGAGAGAAAAAAAAAAAAGTCTTAGCCGGTGTTCGCTTGGAAATGATTTTACTACAAATTACATGGTGTACTTACTTTGTCATTACCATCTCCATAAGCATTTTCAGGGTAGGATAACCATCCCAAGCAGCCAAGCCTGAAGAAAAAGCAAAAAAAAAGAGAGAGAGAGAGAGAGAGAGAAATGTTGGAGCATAATAATTTCAGTTCATTACTAGAGTATAACTTCAATGTATGTGATTGATCACCAACACAAACTAGTGCATAGTTGTAAAGTTAAAAAAAAAACAATACATAGTTTACAATTTCTCAAAGATAAAAATGTGACAAATTTACCATGCATTTATTGCTCATGTATTGTGAGAAAATAGGCCAAGGATGAATACTTTGCAATGTGCTATACGCATGTTAGTACTCTACCTATTTTTTGAGGATTAAAGGCAGCCACCACCAGCAGCAGGAGCCACGCCTTCCAATAGAGAGTGGATATCGCCAAATTTGGCGGTTGGTACCTTAAAAAAGCAAAGTCATGAGTTATTTTTAGTTTGTGTTTGAGTGACCCAGTGTGTGTGTCTTTCAAAGACAATAAAAGACCAATGTCCTACCCAGCTGGCAGCTGAATGTTGTCTGGGTGGTGGTATGTACACAGATTCAGCACAGCATCAATGAGCTGGATCCTCTCCACTCTCAGGACCTCTAGATCTGTTTAACAGGAAACCAGATCAACAAAATTAGCTTTGCTCCTGCTTCACAAACACTACTCACAAAGATAAAACGTGAATGAAGGAGTTCCCTCTCTGAATAAGTCAGGCGACACATTACGCTGACGCACACGTGTTTAAAGTACTGTCCAAACATTTTGACAGAGAGTGAAATAAACGGCTGGATCGGATCCTCGCTCACCATCGGACTGAACCGCGGCGGCTCTCTTAACC
The DNA here is from genome assembly GCF_051168715.1 of Poecilia mexicana. Taxonomy (NCBI): domain Eukaryota; kingdom Metazoa; phylum Chordata; class Actinopteri; order Cyprinodontiformes; family Poeciliidae; genus Poecilia; species Poecilia mexicana. Next base: position 20,319,306 of record NW_028263377.1, read on the forward strand.
AGGTGATCTGCGAGCTCCATGGCGTCGGCCGGGCCCAGAGGCAAATCACGGGACAGCCCGATGACCAGGATGCGCATCAGCGTGTCCTCGAGCAGCGGCACCTCAGAACAAAGGCGGAGGAAGAAACTGAGGGACAGAAGAAAAAAAAAAAAAACAACAACAAAAAACATTAAATCAATTAAAGACAGTTGGAAAACAAAAGGACGGTCAGAAATGCTGAAAGTAAACTCACTTCCTGTCACTTTCTGGAGGCCAGTTGTCCCACTTGTAATAAGTCTCAGGCTGCTCGGTGAAAAGCACTTTGTGAAGGCTGCACACGAGAAGGAGATAAAGTAATGGAAACAAAAGTCAAGCGCAAAGCTAGTTTGACAGTAAACATATCGGACAGGTTTACACTCACCAGTGAACGTAGTCTTTTGCGCCCACTTTGCTGATTGTAGGGACCACCGTGTGGAGCCACCACACAGCGTCTCTCTGGATGGAAGCAATCTGATTCTGGAAGGACCTCAGGACTTCCAGATCTGAGAAAAAAAAAAAAAAGAACTTGTTCAAGTCAACAAAAAGCTGATCACGCATCATTGATCACGTCATTCCGTACTTTTTTTCTCTCCTTTGTCCCACGCAATGCCAGCTTCCTTAACTTGAGCAGTGATGCCCAACATCATGGAGACTGTGAGTAAATCCGTCACCTGGATCACGAAGCGCTCCTACAGCGAAGGAAGGGGGTTAAATAAATAAAGAAAACGGCTGAGGTGAAGCAGAGCAGGAAGGGAGGGGGGGGGGGCGATCTTCACATCTGCTTACTTTGAACTCCATGTCCACATAGCTGGTCTCTTTTCTCTCCTGCATCAAGCCGAAACAAAACGACTGGAAATTGATCTCGTGCTTCGTCTGTTTGATGATCTCCCTGAGCAAAGCTCGAGAGGCTCGCAGGTAGTCGTCCTTATTGGTTAGCAGATCCTGGAACACCATCGCCAAGAACTGCACACGCAAAGACAAGAAAAGAAATGTCTTTTGAGGAAAGAAAACAAACTTTAACTGATTGCAAATGAATAAGAACATTAAATACCTTCAAGGTTCAAAATTCAACTTTTTTTTTTTCATTTTAGAATTTTAAAGTGCTGTAAATTTCTGGACTGTTGAGCATATCTGACAAGAAGCCACATCAACTAACTTTAAGAAAAACAACAAAAAGTACATATATAGGCTGTATTTGTCTATCAACCACAGGAGTCCATGTTTTAACATGTATACACAGAACTATTTTTTGAACTTTTAATGAAAATAATTACATAACAATATGTAGTCTTCCTTGCCTCAAAGGAACCCTCAATTTGTGTCCGTGCGACTAAATGAGTCTAATCTCACCTTTGGTGCTTGTTCGGGGCTGTGCTGCAGCACTGTGTGCAGAACCTGCATGTTGTTGGGATTCCTGGCATTAGAAAGTTCATTGAAAATCACCAGCTTCACCGTCGTGCCCAAGTTGTCTCTATGTGCATTCAGCAGCTCTCTGGAGAAGAGCATCCAAAGCACATGTTAAGAAATGAAAGGAAGAAAATAAAAATAAAAACGCCGACACTTTTATAACAAGTCAGAAGAATGATAGCGAGCGGTTACACACACCTCACACACAGCATATAGTGATTCAGCAAAACTTTAGGTTTCAGGCGGATCTTGATGAGGCTGGAGATGACCTCCATGTCGTCGGCTCCGTGTGTGCTGCAGTTCATGCACAGCGACATGAGGAGGTCCTGAGCGGGTCGAGTCAGCTTTGTACACAAGAAGGAAGGGGAAAAAAAAAAAAAAAAAAAAGCAACAGTCAGCTACAAATAACGACGACGGAGTGCCTCTAATATATTGACACAACTGTACTAAAAGTCAAACTTTAAACCAGATCACAGTTGATATTGACTTTCAGAAAAAGCTAAACGGTCCAGACATTTTTTTTTAGACCCACAGATGAAAGTGATAAAATCAACCAGCATCACAAATGAAATCTTCAAAGCAAATAACGACCCCATTTCAAACAGGAAGAGTCTATGTCCTTTGGCTTTTTTTTTTTTTTTTTTAAATAGCTTATTTTGTGAAAGACATTACCCAGCATTCATGTGTATTTCTTACCTTCGGGTTCTGGAGCCACATCTCCAGCCTCTGCACAGCCAGAAGACGGGCCTCTTTGTAGCCACAAGTTGCGGTGAGCAGACGCAGCAGGTTCCGGGACACGTTGTCCATCGGTTGCCTGCGGTTCAGCTGGTCCCTCAGGACGTCCAGCACGTAGTCTTCCACACTCTCTGCCAATTCCTCATACCTATAAAACGAGACACGATCAGAAAAGGACAACAAAACCACAGCAATTTAAGAGGTTTTTGAAATAATGTTTTAGCTTATTTAAGTGCAAAACACTAACAGAAAAACAAAGAAAAACAGCCATGCATCAGTCATACCTCGGCATAATTTGGCCTTCATCCTCAGGACTAAGTTTCTCTTCTGCTATTAGTAATTCAGTCTGACTGTCATCTTCATCTGGCGTTGATGGATGAGGGCTGTTACCTAGCAGATCAAAAAGCAAAACATGACATCAGAAGTCGGTTAAAAAAAACAAAACATAGATCTGGCCAGGTCAGAGAGTATTTACGCCACCTGCACTAAGATCCCCAGGAGTGCGACCACTGTCAGCCTGCAGCAGCATACTCTTTGGTGGCATCTTAGTGCCAAAAGCCGTCTGGATGTTGTCGACAAAAGTCTTACAGTGTGAGCTGTCAACCCAGATTCTTTCTCCAAGCGAGTCTTCGATATAAACCTAAAAAAAAATGCAGTTGAGCACGTGCAGTAAGAATTTAAACCAATACTTATATTTTGCTAGTTTCCAAATGTTCTCACTTTGACAAAGATTTCTGGCCAGTTCTCGTCCTCCTCGTAGGCTGCCATGAGTAAATTGCACGCCAGAACTGACACCAGGCTGTTGCCTTTTGCTTTAAAGTTGATGGAAGCGTCCCGACGCAGGAGGCTGCACAACGCCTGGTGATGCCGGAGAGACAGGTAAAGAAAATATACTAGAAATTTAACAATTATAAGATTATTTGTTCACAGTCAAATTCTTTTCTGAAAGAATAATTGGTTTATTTATCAGAAAATTAGAGAAAAATAAAACAAGCTGTACAAGAATCTCTGGTTTAAGTGTATACATTTGACATGGTGGCGACGATGTACCCTGGCAACTGTATGAAAGTGGATTGTGTGACTGCAGAATTTCAAAATTTGTCAAATTTTATCATTTAATCTGTGTGGATTCTATTACACCTGCATTCCATTCAGTAGATCCTTTTGAGTCTCACCTCAATAATTCCTTGAGTAGCAAAGACATTGGGCTTGATTTTGGCCAGAAACATTAGGCTGAGGTACAGAGTGATATCCGGTTTGGCTCTGTTCATCTTCAGCTGCCTCACTGCTCCGCACAGCAGTCCCTCGACGCGATCGTCGTTTCCATCTGACTCTGCAGCTTCGATCTCATCCAGCAGAACGGCTGGAGATACTGCACAAATGAGGAGCAATCTGTTAGGAACTACAGAATTTTTAGTTGGTCATTTGTCAGATTATGTGCTGACATAAAACAAGTGGTTTACCTTCAATTGGTACCACTGAAGGCTCCTTTATCGAGGGTGATATAGCCCTCTTGTCCACTGCTGCAACATCGGCGAGGCGTCCCAGAGCACTGACAGGAGGAGTGGTAGATAATTTGGGTCTCTTGGTAAGGGTGGACAGGCCGGATGAGGAGGGCAGAGCAGAAGAGGCCTCTCTCTTACGGTCAGCAGGTAAACCAGTTGATGCTGGCTTTAGGAGGACAGGAGGCGCTTTGGGTTCTCCTGACTGGCTCTTTGATCCCAGAGCGATGAAATCCCCTGGTGGAGGATGGGCTGAGAAAAAAGATGGCACATTTATCATGTCCAATTTACTTAAGACAGAAATCAGAATGAGGCTGGCTTTTTAAATTGTGCTACCTGACGGTTTTGCAGCACTTGGGCGCCTCAGTGTTGTAGGTTTTGGACGATTCATGTTGATAGACCGGTGCAAGAACTCAAACAGCGGGATGAGCTAATAACATTGTCTTTGAGGAGCCCTCTAATGATAAAATAGTAAAGACAAAGTGCACACGGTTGTGTTACAGATTTAAAATAATTTCTATATGAAGCCTTTATACTTTCTATAACATTCATATTACACACAGGAGTGGCAAAGTAACAACAAAACACAAGCAAAGCCAGTTACCTTTAGCAATTTAAGCTAACTTAACGGGCTAAAGTTTTAGCATCAACGACAATCACAGCAATTTTTAATTTATCTTAAAACCAGACAGACATTCAGAAAATATAAACGCTTTATAAAAAATGACTAACTCTGACAAGGAATAATATACCATGTCAAAGTAAAAATTACCGTCTCAATAAAGATACCCCAAATTGTAAGCGATGGTGGCTTCTTCTGTTGTTATAACTTTTTCATTATCCAAGAAAATTACCAACACCGCCATCCTGCGTAACGTGGCGTCATAACAGTAAAGCGGTACAGATCGGATTTCTGCTCCCTTTTTCTAATCTATTAATAATATTGGTAATAATGTTATAATGATAAATATTACAGTCAATTTACGTTTACATCGAAATACTTTCCAAGAAACCCGCAATAACCTTAAGCTTAGCAGTTCAAAATATAATGTTGATGACTTGTAGTTACTCAATAGGTCCACCAGGTAGCAGTATTATACCTACCCATCCTCAAGCTCAGAGACTCGCTCACAGAATGACGTACTATGATGTTCACAAAATGGATGTACTTATGCATAATGAACACATGAGGGCAGTAAAAACATAACATTTTTGATGGAAAAAACATAAATCAACTTTTTTTTTATCTTGAATGATCAGATAATTAAAACATATTTGGGGTCAAATGTGTATAGAAAGCATCCAGATGGATGAATAATCCCTTTAAGCTAGAATTTAAATTGGTATGTTTTTGTGACAATGTAAGAAAGGCTGAATAAAAAAAATAAACTTGTCGAAAAGGTTATTTTTCCCTCTCTTTTTTCACCAATTACATTTTGATGGTTTTAATAGATTCCAAACAACACAAAAGACAGAAAAAAAGGAAAAAGGAAAAAGAAAAAGATATATAAAAAATATTTTAAAAGATGAAAGGAAAAAGATATATCTACAGAATCATTATCAAAGTAAACTAGTTAACTCAGAGCCTCTTGAAGCCCCTCCTGTAATTTGTGTGGGCAGAGGAGCCCTTAATCACTTTAGCCTTTAGCTACATCAATCTCCCCAAAACATGAATCATGTGATTACGTTTATGACTGAGTCAGAGGTTGGAAAAGCTTTTTACACGTCACAATTAAAGTTTGAAATCAATGTTGTTTGTGTCACTGCTCTCTCTCTCTCTCTCTCTCTCTCTCTCTCTCTCTCTCTCTCTCTGTCTCTGTCTCTCTGTGATGCTTTCTGCATCCCTTTGTTAAACATATGTAAAACACACTTGATTCCCTCATAATTGACAGGTAAGCATCAAATGTATTGTTATAGATATCCATGACAATGACTAGCATATGTCATCACCTTGAAAAAAAAAAGCCACAATCAAACAGTGTGTTGGCAGCATTATGCATGGGGAGAATTTTTTTGAAAATGGGCATGGAAGCTGGTCACAGTTAATTTCGGTCTCTCCAGATGAGCAAACATGATGGAGACAAAAACTTTTACCTGTAAATGTAGAAAAACGTTACTTCTCAAAAGGAGAAGTAGCTGTCTGAAGGGGCCTAGACTCAACAGAATGTCATACTCACCATGTCAAAAGAGATCAAAACAATTTCAAAAAAGTATTTAACCTAAAAAACACACAATATCTACAAATTCTTAACTGAGCTTTCACCTTTATGCGTTACTCACAAAGCCTCTGTTCTCGGAAAACAAAACCGAAGCATGAGAGCACTTCTTTTCCTTCATGTTCATATTTCTTCCCAGCCGTGATTTGTTAATTCCTTGGGATTTACTCAGCTGTGACAAGACGGTTTAGTATGGAAAGATTTTCCCATCTTCCCACTGAAATGCGTAAATGAAGATACCAATACCACAACCTTCCATTTTGTTAATTTAATACATACTAGTGACGAAGCAGAACCTTGAAGCACTGAAATCAATCCACAAAGGCTTCTCCAGTTGCTGCTGTTGCCACCACTGCTACTGTAACCCCACCATGTTCCTTTCCATGCAGTTCTGTGCTGCCAGCTGGTTACGTAAAGTGTTTTTATATGAAACACATTTTGGTGAAGTCAGTGGAATGTCCAGTAAGTGCTCCAAATTAAATCTTGTGTCACTCTGGGAGTCTACAAGTGTGCAAAAAAAAACAATTCTTCAGCTTTAAGGATGACGTACGGCTCATGGTGCGCCAGAGGCAGCCTTCTGATGTGCCAAGTATTTATTTTAACCAAGCTGTGTCTGAGAAAACTTATTCAAAACTTACTTAAAAAAATATTTTTACATTACGCATTTCACTTTCAATGCTTCAATCAGCTTAGAAAATCTTGCAAGTTAAACATTGATCTTTTTGCTTCAATCCAGTGCCCTCAGAAGTAGCAACAAAAAAAAGAAAAAGAGTTCTTTACAACAGAAGGCCTCTTTCAACCAGATCAGATTTCTGCCTTCAACAGTCTGAGTCAGAGAGAAAAAAGATTAGTGAGTCAGTGTTACTTCCTGTAATCCAAAACTGGCAGAAAGGAAAGCAGACCCCACAGATAGAGAAACCAACAGGAAAAAAAAATATATATATATATATATATATATATATATATATATATATATATATACACACACACATAGATTCTGGAGCAGATCTTTTAAATGATGTGCTGAACACATTTGTTTATTTTGGCCCATTGTTGTGCTTGCTCCAGCAAGACAGTGTTCAATTGTGAGAGCAGCTGGATATGTGACTGATGCAGAATTTCAGAAATGTTCCCAGAGATGCTTGATCTTATCTCTTTCTGTGATGCGCTGACTCTGCATGTTTCTTCAGATTCAGTCTATATGTTTCTCAAATTTTTCTCAGCTTTTTTTAATCGACATTAGATTTAAAGTATGACTTGACCACATCAGTGTACACCTCTTTTCAGTTTATGTGAACTCATCTTTAGCCTGGGCTAATTTCATTTAAATAAATCTCATTACTCAAACAATCCATTAGAATATATGTATATATATATATATATATATATATATATATATATATATATATATATATATATATATATATATATATATATATATATATATATTCATCCAATTTTGCTCTACTTAAAAAAATCATTTAATCTCCAATATTGTCCAGTTGAGAGTGGTATTATTCTTACAATTCCAATTAATGTAATAATAAAAGTCCATGTTGGATAACCTCTAATCGTTTTTGATCCCATCTGATCAAGTATTTATGTTCTCCTCAGCAAATTTAGTGAATTTCACAATAAAATGTCTATGCCTATAATTGTTTATGATCCCATCAGATGCCATTTGACCAATACACTTTGAAATTCATGTTGTTTATTTTGATTCGATGTCATCTAATCTATGTTAAATCAGTATGTGGAAGATAATGCAATCTTATCACCTCTTTGGTTCATCCAGATTGTACACTATTTTGTTGGATCTCCTTCCTCCATTCCTCCACATATTCACTCTCTTCTGCTTATCTGAGGTCTAGCTGTAAAAAGTAACAAGGCAATTTCAAATCCCTCGGTGTCTCCAACAACACTTTAAAGCTTTTTCTAAGGGATATATTAATCTCCAATCAGCACTCTGTCTTCCTTGTGGAACAGAGGTGGAAAACCTCCAAAGGTAGAGGTTCATGAAGCTTGGATACTTAAACCGTGTCAAAATGACCCCTTTTGATGCAAAGGAGCAGCAGCAGCTTTGCTATACCCATGACTGATTTTTGTCACTTGGCAGTCATAAAACTGAGTGCACAACAATTACCTGCGAAGTTCTCCAAGGCTCTATTATCAGGCCACTTTCATTCAATATCTATTATTCTCCCAGCTCAAATTATGGAATAATGCAACATATCTTACAATGGATGTGCTCACATGTTGTTATGAACTTTAACAACTACATAAAGCCTACCACTTTATCAGCATATTTACACTTACAAAATTTACTAGAAGACTTTTATCAAAAAGAGGACAAATCTATTGCAGCAGTTTTGAAGCCAATCAGCATATAAAGTTGATTCAGATTCCAAATCTAAATATTTTTTTAATTGTTGTTCTTACGTTTAACTCTATATAGGAAAAAGAAAAAAAAAAAAACAGAGGTGGAGCGGCTCATCAACCCATGCATCTGCCTGACTGTTACATACAGGAAACGCTGCGGTGCTGCTGGTGGTTAATGAGGCAGTGATACAAGCTGAGAAAACAAAAGACTGTTAGTCATCAGGTTCAAGTGCCATTTGGCTTTAAAACATGTTGCAATACGCATGCAATAATCAGACTCACCATCTTCAGCAAACAACTGATTCCACGTGTGATTTAGAGAAAGATACCATTCTTCGGAGTCATATAAGGTAAACCGAAACAGTAACCATTAATGTTACAACCTATCAGCATGGTGCGACGACAGAGTAAATTAAAAGAAATCTGAGTCAGATTCACCGGAATATGCCTTTTGCGTATTGGACAAACATTCCTTTGTGAGCTCAAAGTCTCGTTGCTAATGAATTTTTTTCCTCTAATGTAAGTAATCTGGATAAAACAGACCATAATCGCAGGTAAAAGACACACTTGTTTTGTTTCTATTTGTCTGAATAAACGCAATTGCAAAATTCAGTTCAGCAATTACTAATCAGGCATAAGTCAAGGAGTATCTAAAGGTTAGGATAACATCATGCATGTGACTGTGTGAGTGTGACGGATTTTTTTTTTCTGTGCATTTCCTCATTTGCTGCTAAACATAGTGTCGTAAAAAAAAAAATTAAATTAAGCATCACACAGCAAAAGAGTTTCAATAATGAGACAGTGTTTGACCTAAAATGGTCAATGACAAACAAACGCATACACGCACACACCCACCCACACACACACACACACACACGCACACACACGCACTCTACAGAACTACAATTTATTTCTGCAAGGTGTAAAGAGGTGATGCTTTACAATGTGCATAAATTATTTCACAAGTTTAAAGGATAAACATTTATATAAACAAAGTAATGTACAATTATTAGTGTTTTTAAAGGGGGGATGATCCTTTCCATTGTTGTTTATGACAGTGCCCCCCAATAGGCAGGCCAAATGTTGTTTGGGGCCCAGATTAGAGTTCCTTTTGGGGGTCCACTTCCAACTACACTCATCACAGGATGAAGGAAGCTTTAATGTTTAGTTCACAGGCAAACAAACCAGGCTGTTACTCACTGATCTATACCAGCAAACAGTGACAGTGTGTTCATGAACTGTGCCCCTCAGCTAAGACACATGAAGCACAAATTAATAAACTAGCATCAAATATAGACGTGTTATTGCAACTTTCAAATTCTGAAGGTGGTTTAATGTGCAATCTAAATCACTGGTGGTGCATTTTGAGTATATTCATTCCAAGAAATTGTCATTTCATCACTTATGCTGCCATTCCAGTAAAAAAAATATATATAAACTTCTCCACTTCATTTCCATTGCTTATCAATTAATTTGTCCTGGCAGCTATAAATAGTTTAATTTAATTGTGTATTATTTTACTGAATATACTTCATTTCACCTTACTTGCACTGATTGCTGTTTTAAACCCAGTTTGGACCATTTTATTTTTTAATTTTTGAATATAACATATGTCTCCTGATCAAACTAAAATAAATCTAATGTGTGGAATATTCTTAGCAACGTCACATAACTCCTTTCCTCACTGCAGGTCATAAGCAAGAGAGAAAATGACTTTAAATGAACTGATACCTGGTTCATGTAGAATGTCATATGGATGAAGGAACCATTTGGAAAGAGACAAAAGTCAGGGATGAAATGACCGACAGTCAAAAAGTATGAAAGCTCAAAGTTGCAACCTTGAGCTGTTGTGTAAATTCAAGTGGTCTTGGACCCCCAGGCCAGCAAGGCCCCATGTAGAGGCAAAGTCTGCTTATAATGTGGATGAGCTATTTATAGGTGTTTAAAGTGTAAACAGTGTTTTTGTCCTTTTTTAATACCATTGTCAAATAAATCAGATTGTTTTAAGCTGAAAAGCTGAACCGGCAAATCAATAAAAGTTTCGACCTTATATGGCTTAACATATTTAAGGTCAGTAGTTAATTACCCAAAATAGCAGTGACGCCACATGCTGCAGTTAAAATAAGAGAAATCCTGTGACTTCTGGGCTACTACTCTGCATACTTTCCCCAGGAATGGAATGCTGCTGCTCCCAAAAGGCAGACAGAGCGGGTGGGGAGGGGGAGCGTCGCTGTTTTCCCTCCGTTAAAGCACATTTTTGAATACCTTGTAGCTCAAACCTGGCCATGAACGTGTGCGCTCACAGAACAGGCGGCTCGTCTGGCGGAGAGAGCAACAAGTACAGCAAGTAAACTGCTGGCAAACCGACTTTGATTTGTTTTGTAAAGTAAGCAAAAGCGGTTGCCAGCAGTATCTGTCTTCTATTTCTGGCCTCCTCCCCCCCGCCCCGGGCCCCCCTCTCTAGACTGACGTCAGCAGAAAGTTATTTTCATGAATGGAGGGGGCGGTCACGAGGAACCGGTGACGTGAGCGCTTGCGGAAGCAGAGCGTGGAATGTTGGTACATTGTTGTTGTTTTGTAGTTAATTCAGTACGAGGATACACCACTACCCTCCTGCCGCGTCTCGCCGACTGGGTCAACTCACTTCGCCGCTTGGATAGGAAACTTACTCCGGTACCTTTACGCATCCCCGAGTACACATATCCGCGTTCACAGAGGTATGATTGTTTTTTTTTTTCTTTTTCTTTATTTCTTTCTTTCTTTCTTTTTTCTAGAATATGTTTTGACATTCCTCAGAAAATTGCTGAAATTTGTCACGCTGATGTATAGGCGCAGACACGCTGGTGTTGGATTCACTGGCCGGTTAGGAAGCTTATTGGTAGTGGTTCTGGAAGTTTATGTTGACTTTGTGGATTGTTTGAGCCGAGAGGACACGTGTTGGTGCTGGAGAAAAGAAAAAAGAAAAAAAAGAAATAGTGCACAGAAAGTGAGTGCATTTGAAGTGAGGAAATTATCAGAACTACTGAAGATGTTTTCCCTCTTTTTTATTATTGTTACTTTACTAAAGTAAAGCCATAAAAAATACTTTAATTTATCATCCTTAAGTTTTTTATAGTAAAATAATTTGCATGTCTGAAACCTTTGAAAATAAACTAGCATCAAAATAGCCTATAACAGCATTGCGTCAAAGCTGAACACTCACTTAAAAATGACAAGACCATCGTATATCATTACGAATTGAAAACACACTTTTTAAAACTTTTTATAATGGTCGTGTTTTTCAATTAAAAAAAAAAAAAAAAAAAAAAAAACATATCGCCAGTCGATCAGGTTTTTAAGGAAAGTGGAAGTGAAATAATCCAAGAATTTCCACCTGTCTCAGCTGAAACTATTTCCACGCACATTTTTCACAACCTTATAGGTTGTTTCTAACACTCAATAATAGGTTCCCCCTTTGCAAAATGCCAGTCTACGGTTTTTGACATCGGAATCAACACGTGGTCTGCATTGTAGACATGTGGGAGAAAGGGCACCAGAGACCACCGGGGCTGACTAGTCCGTTGCAGGAGGGAGGAGGGGGAGGAAGGGGCATATTTCCACAAACAGTAAACCACTCAAATGGAACAAGTGCCCCTATCTTATCACTTGCTTCATTACGATTTCTGGGGAACAGAAATCGTCATTTCTTGGGTCAAGATAAGGGAGACATCCTGTAAGGGCCAATGACATAATGGCACATGATTCTCATTACTTTAGCATTATCTTCTCCACAACATTTTGGACTTGTGGTCCAGTGATCAATAAATGGAAAATATTTGTCTCTCAATGGTTTATTCCACTGAGATCTGCCACAGATCCGGAGCCAGGAGGATGTTCTGATTCACTTTTGTTTCTGGTGGGCGCCTTTCAGCCTGAAGGAGGGAGAGGGTAGCGTGTGTATTGCGCTGTCATAAGGTTAACATGTGGCTCAGTCACCAAAGTGATGATGTGTTTTTTTTGGAGGGAGAACTTGCAACAGCTGACTCATTGTGCCACCAAAGCACTCGAAGAGAATTTCCCCCCAAACAGGCAGCATATATATATATATATATATATATATATATATATATATATATATATATATATATATATATATATATATATATATATATATATATATATATATATATATATATATATATATATGTATGTATGTATGGATATATTATATATACACAGTTTATTCTCAGGGTTTACCATTTTGTCTGGTCAAATCAGTGTCACCGATTGCACAAGGCGTTGCGGTGAAATGTTGTGAAAGTGAAATATTTGTGGTCACTTATGGTATGATTCACATGGAACACGTTCACTGTGGTGTGTTTTGCTCCTCTTGTTGGAATAAAAGAAGTCTTGTTGATAATTACCTTTAAGCATCATACATTTTTAATACTGTTGGATGTACAAAGTGGGGTATAAACAGGAAAAATAACACATAATTGAATGAAGATGTGTTTTTCTTCTTGAAACAGTTCTCTCTGCCACTTAAAATTGCAAATAGGGTTTTTTTTTCTCTGCTTTTCCTATTAAAGTCTTAAAAGGTTCCTTTCAAGCTTGTAATGTTTCAACAGAGCTGGTCTCAGGTTGTCCAGGGACCCAGGGGCTAATTTCCACCACAGCCCCACTAATGTCAAAGGGTGTGGTGATACATCCAGCTCACAAGACCAAAGACACCATTGTGATTGTGAGAACAAGAACAGAATCTATGAAACTTATTTTTTTATTTATTCTTTTGCTTTCATAAACAAAAGTAAAAAAAAATCATGGGCCTTAACAAATATGTAATTAGAGTAAAAAATAATAGATTTAAAGAGTCTCTGGTTTTATATTTTGTGATTTCTTTCTTTGATGAATATCTGTTTGGTGTGGGATTTTCCAGTCTATGTCTAATGAGACTATTTTAGATTTGATCTAGAGGTGATCACATTCACTCTAGTCTCATTTTTGTCTTAATAGGAAACTTCAGTGCTGATAGCTAAACTATTGGCCGGCTCAGTATTCTTGCATTACTTATAAATTGTTCCTATGTTACTATGTTGTCACTCCTACAGTTTAATGTTTTCCAAAGAGCATAAAAAAATTGGCATTTAAATTATTTCAAGTTTAAGTAGGCCTCATTAGTATTTATACTCATGTTGCTAGCCAACCAAACGAGGAATAACTTAAGCACTTTTTTCCACGTGGACTTGAAAATAAGACTTTCAAACAGATAGGTCAAGCTCAAAGCAGTCATCTTCATGTCCAGGCCAGAGATTTTATTGCACTTTCCTAATTTCTCATTTATGCCGAGCATGTTTTTGTTTTGCTTTGAGAGTTTGCCACAGCTCGCTTTGAAGGAACTATTGAGCCTGAACTAATACCTTAAAAGGAGAGCACAGATATAATTAAACAGAGTTTTATTGAACAGACATGAGCAGTGTAACAGACATGAGCAGAGAGTTATGTACCAGCAGTAAATAACTCTTTTATTTTGCTTAACAGATCAGATTTTCTTTAAAGGTCTAGCTAAGCAATGCTGGATCAAAAGCAAAATAAACTTTTGCCATCTTAAAAAAAAACAAACCCCGGCAACCTCAGAAATGGCGTAGCAATTTCAGAGAATTACTCTTATTTTATCAATCATTAAACAGCTGTCTTGTTTCACTGTTTCTTTATGGGGATGGCATTTTTCCCAACCTGACCTGCGAAATATTCACTGCTATTTTAAATTATTTCCCCGCAGCTACTGGGGGGACCCTCAGAAGCTGCATGTGACGCTTACACTGTGGGCTGGTTCTGGGTTTTATCTATTCTTTTTTGGCTTCTTACCACTGTGGTGAGAATAAACGGTGATCAGCAGGGCAAACAAATAATGCAAAGCATTCAAAGTGGTGGTGTTTTTATTGCTTTAAAAGTTGCAGGAAAACCTCTCAACTATTCACTAAAATTAATGTATGGAACCCTGCTGATGATCATTTTCTTGCTCACTCATATTTAATGTCAGTGTAAAAAAAAAAGTGAATAGAAGTGCGTGTTTCCTCCCTGCATTCCTAACATTTCTATCTCAGTGTCTGGGAGAATATCTTTTCCGTGAGTCCTCCTCCCTTTCCGCACAAAGGTTCCGGCTGATCGTAGCAACTATTTCCAAAGTTCTCTGTACTTTTCCTTCCTTTCTCTGAAACAACGGGATTTTCCAGGAAACGTCAGATCAGGAGGGTGTGATTCCCTGCCGCTGGTCGTCGCTTTTACCCGTAAACAGCATGACTCACCATGCAGTTATGCTCTCCGTTTCCTTTGCATAACATCCCACCAAATGTGCTGCGCTGGAGAAAGAGCAAAGTGCCACGCACGTCAGTCGGGAGCAAAAATCTCCTCGCATTCTTGAATAAGTGTGGGAAAAGCTTTCTTAGAAGAGTCTAGACAAATCTGTTTTCTGTTTACTTCAGACTTATAAAGGAACAAAGACAAGTCAGCTCTTTTTTAGCTCCAGTGTATGAGCTCATAACTCTTTTGATAAGCTGTTTATTTTAGGAGGCAACTGGGCCCCACAGTATCATGCTGTAACCACGATTTGGTAATAGTTGGTGTCACTGATCATGCGGAAAAGTTTACTGAACCTCTTTTTGAGTCAAGTTGTTTTGGATTCACTCGTCTTGTTTCTATTTGCCTTCTTACGTTAATGCTAAGCGCAGGCTTTTGGGTGTCAGAAGTCTGTTAGAGTCTCCTTCTAATAAACTGCATATTTAGTTGAAACGAGTTATTTTAATTTACATAACCTTTTGTCTTCACTGACTTTATATAAGATGGGGAAATTTTTACTTATCAAAAAATGTCAGAAGGATGAGAATTGTTTTTGATTGATTGATTGATTTTTAAAATTTACTTCGCATTTGGAATTTTACTCTGAGATTTGCTATTATACCTGTAAATAGTCTGGAAAAGCCCAGCTGATGATTTCATAGATTTATAAACTTCTTTTTAAATTATTTAAAATGATGACATGTCTGTATATGTATTTACATGGAAACCATCAAATGCACTGTTTCGTTGTATGATCATTGAATCAGCTAAGATCAGGAAGAGATTGATGAACCTTAATAAGTCTTAATAACCCTTCATCTCAGTGTCTCTAACCCTCTTGTGAGCTTTAACATCTCAGTTACAAAAAAAAATAAATAACACACAGTGTGGGCATGAAAGGATGTTAAAGTTTATCCTACATGTTAAACATGTTACTGGGAGCATTGTTTGCACGGAATCTAACTTTCTTCAAAAAATACTGCATTTAAGCAATTTGTTGCACTAACTGATATTGTGATTACTGTGAAGCAATATGTTGTGCAGCTCTGTCAACCTCATATTAAAAGCAAATGAAGATTCTGGCTGAAATTGGCGAGATCAGTTCATTATCATTATGCTGAATGATCTGAAAGAGCACTCAGAGGAAGAAGCCATAGCTCCAAAGGTGGCACAACAAAAAGACAGATTTCAGTTGCAAATACGGGAAGTATGGCCTTTTGATTCTCTGTTGAAATTAAAACTGAATATGTCTAAACTTCCAAAATTAAATAAATTAAAGAAATAACCTGCTAAGAAAATCTTGCTCTTTATCATGGCCTTTCGCAAACAAATATTTTTCTAATGCTAGAATTCCAATAACACCAAACGTTTTGGCTGATTATTTGTCAGACATTTGGGGGACAAAGTTTTAGTTATACATTTAAACGTTTAAACAGATCCACTAAGAATGTGCACAGCTCTCTCTCTCTAGTGTGCTGCTGAGTAAAAGTTATCCTTAGCTATTAGTCACTAGACATGTTTCTGCAATGATGAAACATATGGAACCTGAGAGTTAAAAGTGGTCTGTATTGTTTATGTTTCCTTCCTCAAAGAGTGATGGTGAAGTGCTTGCTTGCACACATGTGCAAAGGCTGCAGATGATTTGTTTGGGCAAGCAGTGGATGTGAGACTCTTCTGAATTCCAGACATTTTGGAATTTTTGCAACCATTATGCTAAGAGTGGGGATATTGGGACCCCCTTGCCTCATACACGAGTACATCACAGAACATATTTCAGAATACATGCGTTCTCTCTCCCGAGAAGATTTACCCATACGCATGTGAGAGATTGCACATGTGTGCTCACTCAGGAATGCAATTTAGTTTGCAGTTGTTGTTTTTTTGTTTTTTTTTGTACCCGCCATCTGCGGCTTTGCTTTGAGGAATTTACTCAGGCTGCCTTATGGAAAACCTGATCTAAGTCGGTTTCTTGACTGTGTTGAGAAGCCATGTTTTGTTTGTGTCTCGTCTTTACGAGTGGATTTGGTTGTGTGACATAATTGCCACTTTCCCTCTGAGGAAACTTGATTATGAAAACCATACCGGCGTGCAAGTTGCAAAAAGAATAAGCACATGGCTGAAGAATTTCAGGGCAACAACTCGTCTTCTGGATTCTGGCCGGAGGCCCCTTTTCAAGAAAGGGAGGCCTTACACCACTTTTTCAAGACTTTCAAGACAACAAATATAACAAGGGATCCCTTTTGACACAATACTACTCAAAATTGTCATGCTATAGACCAACTTGTTTCAGGAAATACTTTATTTAAAGCTTCTGAAATATCGATAAAGCGATGCTCTCTAGTGTAAATGAGACATTAGACCGGATCGTTCTCAAAACTCTAAACAAATGTTTACACACATAGTTTAACACCTTTCATGTATTTTGCTTCTGTTTATTTTCCGTTTAACTGTTCTAAGGGAAGTTCTTGACGTTGCAGAGTATCACGGTTGTTTTTCAGTTTCACTTCCCTGCAGTTTTCAACCGCATTCTACAAACTCTTGAATTAGCATAGACCTATTTATGGCCTAAAATGTGAAAACATGATGAATATCACGAAGTGAAACACTGCAGCACCCGGAGCGTTTTTTTTCAAGTGAAAGCCGCATTTCAAAGCGCTGTAGAGGATATTTGTTCTCCCTCTGAAGTATCACTTATCACATACTCTCCTAGATTTGTTTAGTTGGCAGAATTTTATGTCAGCAGTGTGAGCTAAAAATATCCACTAGAGTTAAATAAGGGCATGGAGCAGTTCAGGAAAGCCCAATGTAAGAGGATCCAACCGGAGAAAGACAGCCTTAAATCGATAGACTACATTGTCTCTCAACAAAAATACATCACTGACTGTAAAGGAAACTATTTCCCTGTGACATTCTCCCTCCTGGAATTTTCCACCGCTGTACTCCTCTGTAAAGTTCAGCATAACTGCAAATGTTATACTGATGTGGGATGAAAGAGTGGAGCACTGCAGCCTGACAGTAGACCCACAGACATCATATTAAAGGATTAAACACTCTGCAAAAGACAGGATACGAGCTAACTGGTAAAATTAAGAGAAATATCACAGAAGCTAAGTTTAAGAGAGAGTATTATGATCACATTTAAGAAAGTTTGAGTTTCTTGTTAACACTATCCAAGGGCCATACTGCGGTTATGAATGAGAGTTGTTTACCCTTTTGCTGACCATGTGACTCACGCTCCCACGCCCATTCACAGGGCGTTTCCATGGTAGCTGCGGAGCATGGAACAGTGAACTCCCAGTCAGGCTGGTCTGCAGGTTCTGAAATGGAGCCTTGGGGGGATGTGTGCCACACTTGCTCAGTTTTTTTTTCTCCCCTTTTCTTTTTCTTGTTCTTTGGTCATAAGAGCAGCCTGAGAAACCTGTTCCGCTGTATAATAAGTGCCAAGGGGGCTTAAAAAAAACCCCCAACTCTGACGGACACACAGAAAGTTTAAATCTTTAAAGAGTTCTATGAAAGAAAAACCTGGTGGGGCTTAGCTGTTTTATTTCTGCTTGTTCTAATGAACAAGTTTGGCTCACCTCACTCTTAGCAGAAAAGACAAACGCTGTCAAAAACTGATGAGGTTTAACGTGGAGGCTTGCTGCCATCTGCTGGCATGTGTAAGCCAAGCTACTGTCAAAACTGTTACAAGGAGAAAAAAATATATAGTCTTCAGTAAAGCTTATAGTGAGATTGGGACATTTGTCAGTCTTTATTCAATGAAGTGAAATGACCAAACTTTAATTAACCTAACCTATGCATTACATGACAACCAGTTTAGAAACATACAAGATTTTACTTGAACAAGTGTTGTTTCTAGCCAATGTGATGGGTTTTGCTGATAAAGAGCAATCAAAGCTTTTTAGAATTCTATAGTTATATAAAATCAGATCTACAAATAAATAAGCTTTATTTCCAAAAGTATTTCCTCATCTATCCAAATAATTGTATGTTGTTCAGATGTTTAGCAATAGTCTTGCTCGATACTCTAAAACAAATGGCATCAAAAACTGGTGATTATGACCATTCAGTTCAAGGACAACGTTCATTATTGGGAGTGAGATTTGTCAGGGCAGAGCGAGAAATGGAAAGAAAATCTAAATTCTCAGTCCAAATGAATCCGCTTTTGGCAACTCTGAAAATTGTCCTTCGTCGACGAAAGTGGAATGGGTAGCTGGTACTGATAAGGTCAACTAAATGTGCTGCCAATCACCTTTAACATGCTGCTCTCCAGCTAGTTGAAGTTAAACAGTCTGTTTTTTATCCGTTTCATTTTCAGTGCAACTTCTGTGAGGTTCTGGTCAGTTTTCTGCATGCAGGGAATGACGACTCATTTCAAGACAAGCAAAGCTTTAAGGGTAAGCCTCATGAATTTAAGAAATGCTTCATAAAATTGCTTTCGCACGTGGAGTTGTTCTTTACTCACTACCCACCTCCGGCAGGTCAAGAAGGAGACGGGTGAGAATGCCCCGGCGCTTAGCGACGATGAGTTGGTGGCCATGTCGGTGCGGGAGCTAAACCAGCACCTGCGTGGACTGACGAAGGAAGACGTCGTCCGGCTGAAGCAGCGGCGACGGACCCTGAAGAACCGAGGCTATGCAGCCAGCTGCCGCATCAAGCGTGTCACCCAGAAGGAAGAGCTGGAGAGACAAAAGACAGAGCTGCAGCAGGAGGTGGACAAGCTGGCCAGAGAGAATGCCAGCATGAGGTTGGAGCTGGATGCGCTGCGAGCTAAGTACGAGGCCTTGCAGTGTTTCGCCAGGACTGTGACCCGGGGGCCAATCTCACCCGGCAAAGTGGCCACCACCAGCGTCATCACCATTGTCAAGTCGGCTAACCACAACACCAGCCCCGCCCCGTTCTCAGCTCCCTCTTAGTGCTGACAGGACTGGGCTTTCCCTTCTTTTGCCTGGTCTTTGCTGGCTCTGACGCATCCTGAAGCCAGTCATCCTGTACTGAGAGGATCCTCAGTAGTTTGTTAGACTGAAGGATCGGATGCCAGGCTCTGTCACGTAATGCTGCATTCACAGTTCTGTCTCCGTTCGCCTGCCTCTTACACAATCTATACTGTCTGCACACTGTTCACAACCCCGTCCCAACCCCCAGCACCGGCAGGGTATTGGGCCTCTGTGACCCGACCTCTGTGACTGATGGTAGAGATTTATTACAGTTTGTCTTACCGGTGTAATACTTGATGCTGCAGAACATAAAATACAAATGATTTGACTTTATGGGAGTATAGCTATTTGCCATTTGTGTAAATTTACATAAAAAACTGTAAATTTTGAAGCTGTTGCCTTAAAGATCTATAAGTACTCTACAACTAAGATGCAGTTCAGCACAACAAGGTGTTAAATTTCCCAGGATTAAAGTCTAGAGGTTTCTCAACAGTTTCCAGTGATATAAGAGATGGATGAAACTGAAGTTTTCTCAGATTTTCATTTGTTCTTGAGCTTGTTTAGCTTATGCTAATCCATAAAAGAAGCTGTTAAGGGGATAACTGACAAACATATATTTGTGTTTCATGTTTGGACAACCCTGGTGTGGGTAACATTAATTGGAAGGCATTGCCAAATCCAGAGGATCTCTCCTCCATGTTTGCTTCAATTATGAAACATACCTAAAGGTCCTAATTTTTTCGCCATTGTTGTTAAAAAGGTTAAAAGGTATTAAAGTCATTGTAAAGTTTGTTTGGGAAGTGTTGGGTGTAATTCTGATGGCTATTTTATGGCCCCATGACTTTTTTTTTTGTGGTAACATTAACAGGTTTTAAACCTTTTTGCAGCTCAACTTACGACTAACTTTTTTACATTTGAATGTGCTTAGAAAGCAGATTGAGATAAATTTGCTTGTAATAATAGCATTTACTTCATTATAGCACTTATAACTGTAACGATACAGTATAAAGTAAATTACAAGATGCAACAATGAAATTATGCTTGTATGTACTGGGGCTTAAATGTGCGATGATGATGATGTGATGGGAATATTTAGTGGAAGTCTAAAGTTAGCAAGGATGGTAAACTCTGCTGCACTTGCAATGTTTGGTGGGTAATCCATATTGGATATAGTGATAATGAAAGTAGTCCTTGTAAAAATCAACTTTCTTCCTGTATATTACAGATTAAAGGTGACAAATCCTCTTCTAGTTATATTGTCACTTACGTTGATAAACTCCGTCCAGACATAAAAAAAAAAAAAAATCATTCCTACCGCTGGGTCACAAGAAGTGCTGCTGCCGCCGGTGTTGGTATTTTTTTTTATTTTTTTTTACAACCAGTAGCTATTTACTTTGCATCTGACACACTCTTCTTCTACAAGAGAAACTCCTGACGCTTGTCTTCACCAAAAACATATGTTAAATGCAGTAAATGCCTTTTTCTCTCTATGAACATCTTGCATTATTTAAATATAAAGATGACTTGAAAACAAGCTGTTCCTACAGAGGATCCATTCCTAAATTGGAGTCAATGCAATAGAGACTGCTCATGTCAGGATTTTTTCTTGCCTAAGAAGACATGACTGTTCTTCCCCTGTTCAGAAGCTGCAAAGAACAGAATGGGGAACTATGCTGCTGTACAACCTGCTGTGATTTTATTTTGTTTAAGCAGGGGCATTGCTGTGTTCTTAGTCCTTGAATTTTCACCCAGTTCTTTTATGTCCTTTGTTCTTTTTCTGATATCAGTTTTATACAATATACATACAAAAAAAAGTAAATATATATATATATATATACATATACGTGTATATTACTTATTTTTCTGCCTTTCACTATTCTGGGAGTGGTGTGTCTGTGTAATCACTCACTGAAGTTAGTGACATTGATGCTGACCGTTTTCAAATTGTACTCACATTTACGAGACGACTGTGTTTATAACTTAAAACCTTCATGTATTTATACTCGACAATTAACTACTTAAGGTTACATTTAGATGGCTCATAACCTGCAGCCTTGCAAACAGTGGAAACTGCAGCTACGTCAAATAAAAGCTCATTTAGAACTATTAGTAATGCACTAGTGTTAGGGAGATGTGAAGTGGACCTCAGTAGAATGTGATCAAGCAATAAACCATATTATAGAATCCTTCAGTGCACATTTTAAAGCACACATTTACGTTCCCACAGAGATGAGTGTTGTGAAGACTTGGAAAATGAAAGTGCATCGTCAGAGAGTCTTTAAACTTCCACGTTGAACATTTAAGGGTTTATAAGTTTTATGTGTAAACCTGGTGCAGACACCACAGGTTTTGAAGTGTACTCCATTATAGTGATGCTTTTAGTGCTTTATGTATTCAGCACCGTTAACCCAGACCTGTTAATGTGATGGTGTGTTTCAGTCCTAAAGTCAAAACCAATATCGTTCTGTTTGCGTAAGTCAATTTTTACACATTCATGACAAATAAAATGCAAAGTATTATGCTGACCTCTAGTGGTAAATCTTCAAAACTATTTATACACACTTGAACACTGAATCTGAGACTGGGGTGATTGATTTTGCGCACACCTTAATATTATACGTCTTGTTTCCTATTTTCCCATATAAAAATAAAACAAATTCCTTAGTCAAATAAGAGACAAACCTTTCTTTGGGTGAGTTAAATACACAATCACTGTATCCAGGCCAAGATACATGATGGTCTTTTCTTCTATGCAAATCAGTGGAAAATGTTTTTCCAATTAAATTGAACGGATGTTAGACAAAAATCTAGAAGGCTTTATTTGTGAGACGAGGCACAGCTATCTTCCTGCCGTAGATGTTTACTAGACTTAGTCCAGACATTTTTCTTTCCTCTTACAGATTGTGAATATATTTGGCAACATCCAGAAGTTAAGTTACCTTCCACCCAATACTTTTATATGAATTGTACATATATAGAGAAGTATATATAAAACTTGTATTTTGATCAAAATGTAAGAACTTTTATAGATTTTCTTTGAACATGTCTGATTAAATAAGCTTTTGACACCAGCTTTGCCAGTCTACAAGCTACTGTTTAAATTCAGCCATGTAGAGAATAGGCTAGAATACAGAAAGGACGACAAAAATCAAATATGGTTTTAGTAACTGCAGTTTGTTTTTTAGCCAAATTAGCTTGAAAAGGAAGAGTTTTTCCATAGTCTCACAGCAATAATTTGAGGCCAACTAGTTGCCATCCATACTAACCTTGAACGAGGACAGTAAATGGCAGCATACCAGTTATTTACCCTTTAAACTTGTCAATCTGCTCATATGTTTTGTATTTATTTCATTGGTTTGTGTAATTGTGTAAAAGAAGAACAGCTAAATTATTTTTATTTTGCATTTATTTACATGTTTTCTCAATGAACTACCCTTGTGTACAAATAAAACATTTTTTCTGCCCTGATTGAAATGAAAATATGGTAAATTATTCCTTTTAGTAGTATTGATGTGTTTTTATACCTCTAAATAAAATTTTCCTCATCAAAATGTTCAGTTTTTGTTGCATTAACGCTTTAGAAAAGTCAAATTTGAAGCCAGTTTAGCACTACTTTGTACATTTATGTTAATAAATGCCTTCCCAGAAAAAAAAAAAAAAAACACATACACATTGGCACAAGTTAAAAAAATAACTTAACAAAAAGGTCCCTGAAAAGCTATACTTGCATATAAATTTAACCATAAAAATTGAGAATAAAAAGTAAAATGTATAAATGTTCAATAGTTGAAATGGCCCGAACTTTTCACAATAAATAGAATAAAAATGTTCACAATTACATATTTGTACACAAACCATACTGAGCAGTACAATTAACACTAATCAACTTGTGAACACATTTCATGACCCTTGCAAGATGGGATAACATGAGCATTGAAATGAAATCATAAAAACTACACAAAAAATAGTCACAATAGAGAATATTCCTAAAAAAAAAAAAAAAAAAACTTAGCCTGTATTACATGGCTGTCTATTTGGGCTACTCTTTAGTATGCTGAGAAAATTAATGAGATGATCCAACTTCCCTTTTTGTAGACAACGGGTTTATCTAATTTATGCCTGCTATGGTGGATACAAAGGATAGTGAAGTGCAGTTTGAATTGCCTGCTCCAAAACTAATACGTCTTTGAACAAAAGCCTTTCATTCGTCAGGAAACCATGCCGAGGAATGCTCAGCAAATACTTCAAACAAGCAGATGTGAGTAACGGTCCATGAAGTGCCATTCTCAGCCATTGCCGGCTTCCCCTGCCTCCCACCTGGAGTCACATATTAATCATCCGCTCTTTGAAACTGACATGATTCAGATGGAACGCACTTCAGACAGCCAGAGAGGCTGCCGTGGCGAGATGGCGCGGACGGAGTCGGTGTCGGGGGGCGGGGGGGGACGCAGCTGAAAATCCGGCAGCTTGATTTAAGGGAAGCGCGTGGCTCCTGAATCGTGTGATGAAGTGAAGATGACATGTCATTTTCTAGATTATCGCAGCAAGATGGAGACGGATAAGTTGTCGGCACATTCAGCGGCGAAATATAAAACTTAAAATTTCATGCACATCCTCTGATTAAAATCATCATTACAGAAGCAGGTAGTCCTGTCTAAGTACTTGCGAAAATGAACCGCCTGTGTTCAGCCCAGCTCTGTGAGTAATGCAACACAGCTTTTTTTTTTTTTTTTTTCCCCAGGGAGTCAGAGGTAAAGGTGGAAAGGGCACCAACACCTGGGTCTCTTGCTGGAAAAATGCCTAGAACTCATCATCTGATGTAATCAGCATGATTTTGTCAGACTTGCGAGAGCTCTTGTTGCCCGTGGCCACTTTTCCATTAGTGCTGGGCTGGCTGACCTCCTGTGTGGATTGCTGAGTGTACTGTTGATAGGCTGGCGAGAAGTTGTGGATGGCGTCCTGAACCATGTCGCCTGGGTTTATGGTTTCCTTCAAGCCGCTGGAGATGCTCTGCATTGGGGGAAGATTCTCTGCAGAAACAAAACGATAAAGTTTTTTGTTTTTTTTCCATGTACAAAACTGTGCTGTTACTTTTTTTTTTGCATGGCATAAATAACAGTGAAGGTAGGTGTAAAAAAAAAAAAAAAAAAAAAGCAAGAAACTTGTCACTTATCTGGAACCAGAAAGATTATGGTAATTATATCACATTTAATGTGTTCGTTACAATCTTTTTTCTTTGCCTTCTTGTTTTATTATCTGGGTTGTTGCTTCTTATGCTCCTAATCTGTGCTTTTCTCTGTCGCCTCATTTCTTCGGTGTCCTTTACCAAGAATGCTCTGAAAACTGAAGCTTGGTGTCCTAATGTGCGGTCACTGGCCATCTCAGGCCCCAGGGCTGCTTGTTCCTGATCTGTGACTGATGGTCCATCTCTGCGGCCCATTCCTTCCAAACTGTCATGCCCAATGTTCATCTCTGCTTTGAGACATCCTATATTCATTATCATGCCAGCCCACTCAGCTGTAATATAACTGACAATTAGCAGTGACAGTAATAACGACTTGTTCATAGGATTAAAACAGTAATCCTTAAGAGAACAATGTGCACCTTCAAAAGCGTTTCCATAATTACTACCTTGAATGCTAGATATTTTTCCCTTTATTTTATCCTCTGTCAGTCTTCTACGCACCATGCCTCACTTTCATGCATCGTTTTGGTTGTATCCGGCTTGGATGGTAATTTGCTTTATCTCTCTTTTCCTTTCCACCTCCCAGCTGCCCTCAGGCTCCTAGTATGTGAGCCAGTTTCTTCTGAAGGTTTACTCTGGTTAAATACATTTAAAAACGGTGCTTTTCCTTACGACTGCCTTTAGAGCATATCTAAACCAATGTTGCTTATGGGTTTCATTGCTTTATGTTCTACCACTAAATTATTCTGTTACAGCACATTGCAAAAGTGAAATATTCATAACTCCATTTAGATTGTCTACATTTTGTCACTACACAACAACGATAAAAAAAAAAAAAGCAATGACATGAATGTTTTAAAGCAAAGAATGTTTTTGTATCAGAATGGCCCAAACTGTGTGGCAAGACTTAAAATTGCCCATCAAGGACAATCCATCCAATCTGATCGAACTTTAGCAATTTTCCAAGGCAGATTAATTTAGTTTTCAGTTTATGTGCACAGCTGGTGTAGATATACTCCAAATGACTTGCAACTGTGCTTGCTGCGAAATGTGGTTCTACAACGTATTGACCTTAACATCACACCTTGTACATATTTCTTTTAGTACAAGCTAATTTTCTTCTACTCCACAAATCTGATACTTATATTTTTTTTGATTATCAACAACAGCAACAAAAAAAAATCCTACCATAAAGCTTTTTATTTTTTGGAGGAGTTATGGTGCAGGAGCGGCCTCGAAAAAACATAAGATTTTTGATGGTGAGAGAATACTTTTGCAAGACAGCGTAGAATAAATTATGTGTACTACGGCTTCAACGGCTTCAGCTCGGCTGCACACAAAAAAAAATCTGCATTGAGCAAATCAAGGTACACAGCATCAATAAAGCCACACTGTTGTAAGCTGTGCAGAATGAGGTCTGCAGAAGCAATCACAGACCCAGACCAGGCAAAGGAATTACCATTACCGTACAGATTTTATGGCGCCTGAAGACTTTGCAGCCCTTTGCACCCAACAGTCATAACCTTTGCAGTCAGTTTTCTGAAAAATCCTTAAGTCTTTTCATTGTTGTGCCTCCCAGATGTTAAAGGAATGAACACTCTTTGTGATTTCACATAGACTCTGTTCTTCTCCCTTTCATTGTTCAATAAATGCAACTCATGTAGTTGAAGCTCCTTTTAGATCCAACCCAGACGCCCACAACATTCATGTGGCATGGATCCAAACAGTGGTTTGTTTAAAAAAAAACCATCTCAACTTTTGTACAAATAGACTGAAGATAATTTAGAAACAGATGAGATGTTTGCGAGAATCTCAAATTCTTTGATGTCTTTTCATGTTCTCAGGGCATGCATTCAAAAGTCTTTTCTTACAGAGGTAAAGAGGAAAACAAACAAAAAGCAATAAAACCCTAAGGTATAATCTTTCAAATGCTTTTGCCTTCATCAACATCAGAGCTGGAGAAATAAAAGCTTCAGTTAATGTCAACTATTCTGCCAGGCTTTGGAGAACGCGTCGGCTTTACAACACTGTTTAAAAGGCCAAGCTATGAGTTAAAGGTCAGTGTGACTGGGCCAGCAGAACGAGATCACCAAAGAAATGCTGCTAGAAACACTTTCAAGAATGTCATTGGAAATGCGAGAAGGGCAATTAGCCTGGAAACACGTCAATATAGTTTATTTGTTGCGACAGCAGTGCCCATTTTCAACTAACGCAGCTCACCTGGCACATCGTTTTTCTTCTCCTGGTAGACGGTGCAGGTGAAGGCATATCGGAGCGCAATGGCCGCAAAGAACATTTCGATGCAGATGATGAAGTTCTGCCAGCCGGCTGCAACGGTTCCAGCACCCACATTATGTCCTTCGATGAAAAGTGCGTTGGGAATGACCCCACACCGCTCCAGGATAGCAAGGACCATTCCTGCGAAAAGAGCAACATTTTACCAGTTCATTTGTAGCTTCATGCACCGGTGGCAACCAGATTTCTATAAAAATAAAAACACACACACAAAATAAGAGGGATGAACTTACCTTGCCAGAAGGATAAAAATATGACAGACTTTATTGTGAGGAATTTGAGCACTGGTTCATACGGTCTGAGCAGGTCACTTGTGGCAAAGTAGAAAAGGAAGAGTGCGTAGAGGGCCAGGCTCACAGAGAAGTTGTAGATGATTGTGATGTACAGGTAGCCTCCATTAACACTGCATTGAGAGGAAGTGGAACAGCGTCAAACAGCATTTAAATATTTGCCTAAGCATAGGTGTAATTCCATGAGTGCATGAGAGAAGCAGGCAGACTTCCACATTTGATTGTTTCTTGTTGCACTCGAACAGAGCCGCTACGATGATTCAGCTGTGACAGCGCTTAATAAACCATTGCAGAACAGAGCGCATGGTTGGATGAAAACATAAGAAAACAATGAGTGATTCATCGTGGTCTTGCAGCAAAGCTTGGAGGAAGATGTGACGTATGTGGATGAATAAGAGAGGGAATGAATTAAGAACATCTTTAGGTTTGATATGAGAGCGAAGAAGAATGCTAACTAGAAACTTGTGTATCAAGCACTCATTAAGGTCTGCTTCCTTTACGTAATTTTGAAACAAGTGTTGTCACAGCTGACTCTTCAGCTAGAGATGCTGAGGTGAGGAGGTTCAGAAGATATCTAATGAAGAATTTAGAAGAATTTATATATGCTAATTCACCCTCCTTATGTTAAGAGCTTTGCTCTTATCCGAACCCTTGAAACTTTTACTAAACTTTCTGAGTGCAATTTATGCCCATCTTTTACATGAATGAGTGCATGTAAAAGTGTAAAATGGAACGGTCTTTTTTTCAATTTAAAGTACGCCAGTTAATTACAACCCTTCGTTCCAAAGCAAAAGTTGCAATATCACATTTGACCAAATATAACAGACTGATCCCATAACTTTGAGCTCAAGTCAACCATTTTTATCATTCTCCCTGCAAAGAGGCGATATGCCTATCTCCATTTCCAAATTGTTTACATGTTCACAGAAGCAGCAAAACAAACCCTCTGGAAACTACATGCGTCAGTGGGATACACAAGAGAATGAAATGCAATAAAAAAAATAAATAAAAAAAAGGAGGTGCTGCTCACTTAAAATCTCCGTCGTGATATTTGCCGAAGGCCTGTAGGATGATGGTGATGGCCGCCATGATGGGTTTGACAGCACAGAACTGGAGAGTCGCCTGGAGGTTACATGACAATTCAGAATGGCATACCAAGAGACAGCAAGCAAGGGCAAAACCAACAAGGATGGGGGCATCAGAATGAGGTTGGGAAAATGTTTAGGACTGCTCAATGACGAGCAGTTTTTTCTCATCATCACAAACAAAAACATGTTGATTTTACTTTACTGAAATACATTTGTTAGTAATGCCTCATACCAAAGATCCCAATTTTGTCATATCATTAAAAATGTCCCTGTATTGAAGTTTATGTTATAGACTAACAAAAGGAAGCAAGAAATTACAAAGAATGTCATGCTTCTTGGACGAAAACTATTGTTTTTGTAACTGTTTTCTTAGTAAGCATCTAAAAATATTTGAAGCTGGCTTTGCTGTGTCTGCTTGAGTAAATACTTATGAAATCTCTTTTTGCATTATTTGCAACAGCAAGTCATTTTTTAATTAGTCTATACCAGCTTTGAGGACTTAAAACCTGATTGGTCTATTGTTACAGCTCAAGTTCAGTCAGATTGGCTACAAACCATCTGAACATCAACCTTCATCTCTTGCCAGTTTCTGAATTTAATTTGGATCTGTACTTTGACTAAGCCATTCTGACAGAACGAAAATTGTCTTGTCCAAACCATCCAATTGCAGCTATGTATGAACCCATGGTTGGCAAAACTCACTTTTTGTATATATAGTTTAAGAGTGACTAAATTAATTAAGGTAGTCTTTTCTTTAAAATAATTAGTTTTTTCTTAGTCTGATGTTGATTTAGAAGAACAATGACTCCTGGAGAGAGAAAAATTCAAGCCATAGATCCAAAGCATTCCCGATGGCAGGAAAGTAGCACTTTGTGTCATCTACTGAAGTCTGAATAAGCAAATCTAACAGAACTTCTCACATGAAAGTAACTGGCCGGCAGTGTTCAGTTTGATTAGTCAGAGGGAAGCTTCCCATGCTTTGCAAATTGCCATGAACAAGTATTCAAACTGCAGAAAAACTGATTTACTTTGAAGTTTCCAGTGCTGACAGTCATTATTTGCCTTTAACTTGTTGCAGTGCCAGTCTGTCACTCTGAAAATTCTCAAAGCAAAGATTTCAACATGAAACGCTGACATGTCTGGAGTTCAAAAATACAGAGCATGTTCTTGGTTTCTCCCAAAACTTAATCCTCCAACTTGCACTCTTTGGAGATGTATCAGAACTTCATAAGTAAATTTACATGTTGGTACACATCATGAAAAATGATAAAATGTCAATTATGCATGCCTAATTAGGATCATCTTCGAGTCGATGCAAAACTTTGATTTTTATTACTCTACATGTAAAGCTGTGAAATTTAGGTTACATCTTGCCATGGTTGTCATCCCATGAAATTGCCATTTTGTGTTGGTTAGACAGTCATTAGTTAATACTCTTTCTGGTGTAATATAAACTATTAAACTGTAAAACTCTGCACTTAATTCCTAATTTATTTGGATCTTGTACAACAGTGCCAGGGGTCTGCAGGGTTCTTTTTTCTGCCCAATAAAATAAAACCTTCCTCAAGCATATAACAATGACACACTGAAATGTCAAAAAGCAGTTTAGCATGTAAGAGCAGCCCGCCCTCGCCCTTATCATCAAAACCCACAGTAACTTCAAGCTGCTTTCCCATATCAGTGATTGAACTGGTAAACTGCCTTCTAATGACACTAAAAAGTTTTCCAAATGTGCAGAGACTGCTCATGTTAATAACCTCCCCACTCCGTATTTAAATAGGAGGGAAGGTCTATCAGATCTGCTGCATTGGTTTGATTTAAAGTTTAGCTTCAAGGCACTTTTAAAAAAAGATTTGTTCTCATCTGTGCCATTTTGTTTCTGTAAACTCCAGAACTATTGCTTCTAAAATAAGGGCATAAAGAGCTCAGAATAAAGACGGATGCTTCTGAGAACGCTGGTTCGTAATTAACACAAGGAGTCCAATGGATGTAGACCATTTACCGCATACTTCTGTGTGGTTGCTCATAAATCACCAACTTGGGCCGCAGTTCAGCCCTTATAAAATCGCTTCCAAACTCTTGAACGGGTTTTACTGCAGTTATTTCTGTTCCTTCAGCATGTCCCCCCCCCGCCCCCCCATCTCATTTTTTCCTTCCACCCATCGTCCCCTTATTATAATTTGATACAGTACTCTGAACAGCCAGCTTCTTTAGCAATGACCTTTTGTAGTATTGCTTAATTTTGGAAGGAGCAATAGACCGCCTGCTGAACAACTGTCAAGTCAGCAGTTTGGCCATGACTGTACAGGCCATAACTTTTTTGTGCTAAAAAAAAAACAAATGGACTATGACAATTTTCAGACAATTTCAAGTTTTCCATTACCTGTAAAACAAAGCCATCAAAATGACAAGAAATAAATGCTTCAAATACATCACTCGGTGTATAATGAAACTATACAGTACAAGGTTCACTTTTTGACCCGAGTTACTGAAATAAGTTAACTTGGATGCTATTCCGTTTCATTCAGACACACCTGTTATATGCAAGGCAGAATTATTATATTACTCTGAATCTCTTCAGCACTCCTTTCACATTGGTCCTGCTGGGCAAATCAGCATTTATTAACGTCACTGAAGCACTCTGACAAATAGCGGTGAGAATTATACAGAATAATACGTTTCAAACTGCAACATATCTGTTCTCAAATTACGAGAAATAAACAGATTCATTTATTTGTGATAAACCTAAATATTAAGTACTGCGTTCCACTGTATTAGAGAAATATCCTTTACCACTCTCTCAGTTGTGCCTCTAGAGAGAATTTGAAAGGTTTTCAATTTAAAACCTGTGTACACAACACTGTCAAAGTACACAGTTTATCATCTGCCTGTGGGGAAAAAAATAGTCCTTTTCACCATGCGTTTTGTTCTGAAGACATCTCTCAGTTTCAATATCCATCAGTGTTAGAGAGGAAGCCTGTGCAGCATCCCAAGACACAGAAGGAGCTCTGTGCTGACAGTTCACATCATCTCTCTGTGTACATCATCATGCTGCCTTCACCCAGCCTCACCTGCTTTTGCTTTCCCTTTCCAATGTTTTTAAACCCACAGAGCATCCAATTACCACAACTGTCAATTGTAAGCAGTTTGGAGGCTTTAAATAACAGCTCAGGGTTTTTGTTTATTTATTTAATAATGACAATCTAATGTATTTTTATTTTCAGCGTGAGCAAGTTTATTCCAGAGATCAGAGAGATCATCTCCAGAGTAGAGGAGAGGACTGAGGCTCACCTGTTTGCAGAATCTTAAGAAGCCGATGGAGTAGCTCATTCCAACCAGACAACACGTCCCATATAAACAACTTGACCTGTGTAGACAGCACGGAGAGATGGACTGATTTTGCATTGCCAAACAGGAAACCTACCAGAATGCAAATACTAAGTGCAAATTATCACATAAACGAGAGCACATTTGTACGAAAACAAAGATTTAATCAGCATTTTAATATATACCGTTGGACTACGTGATATACTGACGATGTACCAAGCAGCAAAAATTGTTGCTTTTAATTCACTTTTAATTGGATTATATTGTTAGTGCAGTTCTGCGCTTCATGCATTCATTTTGATTACTGTATTGCTTAACTTGCTTATTTACCGTCAACAACGACCCGAAGTCATCTAACCATTCCAATAATCATTTATCGCCCACGCATTTGACAATTTTCCCTTCACCAGCGCACATTAAACTTCAAACATTTTATTGCAACACGATTTACATAAGAGAATAACAAATGTTTGAGTAGCAAAAAACTAATTTAACAATCTACATAAAATCAACAGGATATCTGTTGAGCTACAACACCTGTCTCTACCAAAATGGAAGTGTTACTCATTCATTTAGAGATGTAGTCGATTTTTATTATCACTTCTTGAGGAGCTGTTAAAGCTTTTATTGTGGCCTCAAGTCTAGGAAAGATTAAGAAAATTAGTCTGCCGAAGTGCAAATAAACCTCTTATTGTGGGTTTTCTTTATCTAGGCAGCAAATCAGCCAGGCATATCTAAAATAGGACTGAGCACATAAAAATGATAAAAGTAGAAAAAAGGTAAGAAAAAGTCCTTTGCATTACCAGAAATAAAAATGTAAGTCAATATATCTTTTTAAATTACCATAACATCCACCTTGCAGGGTTATTTAGAGATGGGATGCAGGTTATTGGTGTTTAAACAAAAAATGGGGCTGCATAAAACAATCGTAAAATAATATTTTGATTCTGTTGGGATGCTTAAATTAAATCGAATGTATTAATGTGTCTTACCGGTGGCAGAGTTCAGCTCTGTGTAACTATATGTGAAGTACAATAAAAATAATAATAAAAAAACCAACTAAGAAACTTCCACTTAAGGTGCTAAGTCCTTAGCTGTGCTACTGCCAAACTAAAATTCACCAAGGTTAATCTAAAAGTAACTTCCTTTATAATGACAAAGGTTTTGTCATGATATATAATTATTCATAATATACCTTAAATGTTTTTAGGACTCAAAATATAGACACTGCTGGTAAAATGCCTGATTTCTGTGATGCCAAACAATAGACTGATGAATAATTTCTAAACCTTTTCCACATATGTGACATTTATTTATTTTTTAACTATTTAATAAACAGCGTAAAAGATAAAAACAAAAGTTGCCATAACTTGGTTATGAAGGTGTGCACCATGTTCAGATTCATTTACAGCATTTGGTGTCAAGAATTCACACCTACAATCAATTATAATAACTAAACTAAAGCTTCAATTGTCTTGAAGGTTGACATTAGCCCACCTGCATTTTTTACGTAAAGTCATCATTTGCAAAGTGGCTATAAGTATCAACATTATTTTGTACAAAATGTCCCATGGCATTATATACTGTAGTTGCACAATGGTGCTTTGAAGCAAGTGGGAAATCTGGAAAAACAAGGACATTAAAAAAATCTAAACTGACTAAAAGATGAGTAAGAAACTGGTTAAGGAGGCTGCCAAGAGTTCCAGGAATTTCTAACAAGTAGTGTTGGTCTGCATGTGACAGCCATCTCCTGTATTCTTAATGTCTGGACTCAGAAGCAGAGTTCAAAGACAAAAAGCATTTTCTTCCAAAGAAAATATCCAGCCCTCAAAATCTTCCAAACCAAAATCTTCCTAACCCAAATGTGTGAATGCCTGAAGGAGGTAAACTTCAATTTCAGGATGATCATCTCAAAGTGCATGGATAACTTTTGCAAGGTAGAGCAATTTAATTCAAGGGTGTGAACATTTATGCTGTGTTAACTGTATTTGCTTTTCCATTTTCACTATACAAGATTTTGTCACATTTCCCAGAGTAGAAAAAAAAAAAAAACTTTCAAAAAGATTTAAAATAGTTTAAATTTCAGAAACATTGCATTTTAACAGGGGTTTGTAGAGCCTCTGTCTATAGTATTGATTTAGTCGAGCTGACCACTGAGCACTATGAGTCACATTCACCCATCCACACTCCCAAATTGCAACACAACTATTCTTCCCGCTAAGTCACAACCACCCGCCTCCAAAGGTTTTCAGTCCATTACGAAAGTTGTTCCACTTGAAGCACAGCTTTTTAAATCCCAATAAACTTAAAGTTTATCATCACTTCTATCCCTAGCCAAATCTAAATGAATAAATGGGATAAATGAATTAATTTATTTGCAGGAAATTCCTGACTGGTTTGACTGTAGACACATTGACATTTTTTTTTTTTTTTACACATTTCATATGAATCAGGTGAAACAACAAATGTTTCTGACAAAGAAAGTCTAAAACTAAAGATCTGAACATTATAGTTCTGTCTTTAGAACCTGGCAAAGAGTCTGTGCCCAAAACACAGACTATAAAGGGCATTTCAAACGCTGAAAGATAAAGCAACTGCCACCTATGAGAGTTGTTTACTACTAAGACTTTCAGAGTGAACTTCAAACTAAATGTTAATCTAAAGGCCAGAAAGACAATTCTGCAGCTTATATAGCCATAGAAATATTTGCACAAACCCAGCTGATGCATTTATTTGTCCTGAATTAACATTTTGAATATAAAATGAAGAGGAAATACATGTAATAGGTAAAGTGATTCAGTCTGTACTTACTGTATAGGCTTCCCTCTAATCTCAGACATGATTGCACTCTCTCCTCCAAGATACTCGAAGGACAGGCTCAGGAAATTGTAAATAACAAAAGCTGAAACACAAAGAAATGTTCTTCCTTTAATAAAATATCTATATTTTGCACCACTGCAGCTTCAGAACAGTTTCCCATCCCCTTCAAGTCTCACTTTTCTGTGAAGGTCACAGAACATGAGATGAAAATAAACTCCCACATAACAAAAAAATAATAATCATCATTAGTTCGACTTTATAGAACAATGAATGCTTCAGTACTGACATTAAGGCTTTTCCAATGGTTCTGCGTCTCAAAAATCCCTTCTTAATCCTTTGTTGCTATTTAAGGGAGGATTAAATGAAGCAAATGCAGATTGTGTCCGGTGTAGAGAAGGTTCATTATGCTTTAGCTGCAAATAGTGTCAGCGCTTTCTGGTGCAGTCACAATATGGGGCTTTTAGTAATCTCCACAATCTAATCTTACAAATAGCTTTTATTTAAATTAGAATGACAATCACCTTTGCAACTTAGAAAATACTTATATATTTCAGTCTACAAATAATGATTAAGATGTACAATAGTACATCTTAATCATGATAAAGTGCTACACGTCACACTTTATCAAAACTAACAAAAGCAAAGCCTGTTACAGTCCAAGAAAAAAAAGGGATGGCACTAAAATTACTCCTCCAAGAAATGCAACACCTCCTATAATGAAGTCTTTAGTTATGAGAACAATGGCTGGAGGAAGAAAAACTAGTTTGGTCACTTTCGAGGCTCTCTGATATCTGCAATGACAATGAGGGCAAGAAAACACCCATCTCTGCACAAAAAAAAAAGAAAAAGAAAAAAAGAAGACATCTACCAGATCACACTTTTAGTGGTATACATACCTTCATAACAGTCTCGGACGGAATCGAAATAAACATAGTACTGGTCGTTGCTGATGAATAGGAGGCTGAGCCAGGAGTCAAAGGCATAAACTGGCACAATGAACAGTATGCGGATGATGTAGCGCTGCTCATTGGGGACAGTGTAGGACCGGAGGTGTGTGTAGATCTGGAATAAAAAACACAAAACATAAGGCATCAGTTAGAAACAAGAATATAGTTAGAAAACCACAGAATTTACTTAGGAATTTTACAATGTGTGAACTTTGCTTCTGAACATGGAGTAAAGCACGGCAATAAAATCGGACCACTGCATTTCTGAAATCAGAAAAGCATTGTAAAAAACAACAGATAAGAACATGTGCTGCCTTAGTCAGTCTGTCTTAGTTGGGGTTTGCATTTGATAATCACGCCGTCATTAACTGATAATGCAATTAAATCAACCGACGTCCTGACAAAGCTGCCTTGTCAGCAAGCTTGAAAACTTTCGTCTCCAGTATACTTTCTGTGACAATTGAAAAAATAAATAAAATTAAACGTGGGGTTTTAGTGTTGATGATTTTTCGTAAAATGAAGTTTAATTTAGATCTTTTGTTGCTTAAATGTAGTTGTGAAGCTCTTTGCATCCTGATAAGGCATTACACATTCAAGCTTCTTCAAAAATGACATTCTACCATGACATTCGTAATTTCTACCAACCTTAGGGGGCTTTGTCAACCTGCTTTGTCAACCAGTTAGTTAAAGCCTTATCTACTTTATTGAACTTCTGCTTTGCAATAAGGAAATGCAGTTATGCAACTAATGATGTCGATCAATAGGAAGTTGCTTGGACAATTTGAAATGATAATGGACCAAATAAGAATCGACTGTCCCAAAGAAGAATCAGAACCAAAATGAAAGGAAATATAAAATCTTTATAAACCCATATAGAGTAATTGTTAGTTATGTAATTATTAATCTGTTAATCTTATCAAATGATACAGTTAAGTAATGGTTAAGCACATGGGTACAAAACAGTTTGTTTACAAGTATGAAGTGAAATAAGATTGAGATGATATGGCAAATAGGGGTACAACTTTGTGACAAGGGGAATTGGCCTTTTAAAAATAGCTAAAGGCAAAATTAAAAAAAAAAGACATTTTATTATACTAATTCAAAACGAACAGAGAGCTTTAACTTTATAGGATATCAGACATGGGTGTAATTTCCCATCATTAAACATCAGCAAAGTTAAGCATCAATATTCAAAAGCCTGCAGGCCCAATTTAGATCTTGCATCACTTGTAATTTTTATCCAGCAAATTATGTCAATTGCACATAAGAAATGAACACTTCATTTTTTAATTTTAATTGCATTTATATGCACACGAAAATTATGTGTTCCTTTGTTCTCGTCTGACTTTGCATGAGATTAAAGGACGGACTCCTCTCGTTTATATGCGGCATACATAAATGGTTAATTCCAGTTATTGGGATTCTTTAAATGATTTATAGCTCTCGGTTTCAAAGCCATTGTACGAGACCTCACTGTCAATATTTCTGTAAAGAAAAAAAAAAGACAAGCGGCACCCTCATTGAAAATCTCTGCACATCTTTCTGTTGTGTTCACATCAATGCCTCTTCTGTTGAATTGAGTCAAATAAATACCTGCAGCTACTGGCGAGTTATATGCCGCATTTCCATGTCAACTTCTCACTGCGCTCAGAAGCCAGATGTCATGTTTTTTTATTTTATTTTTTTTTT
This sequence comes from Poecilia mexicana, assembly GCF_051168715.1. Lineage (NCBI taxonomy): Eukaryota > Metazoa > Chordata > Actinopteri > Cyprinodontiformes > Poeciliidae > Poecilia > Poecilia mexicana. Next base: position 20,356,456 of record NW_028263377.1, read on the forward strand.
TTTTGGAGTATTGTATACAGAGAACATGATGCTACATCATTATCAAAAACAAGATTGTGACTTAGCCAATGTTTACATTTATAAAGCTATGGATTTTATCAGGAAGGTATAATTTATAGCCACAGATTAACTTGCACCCACTGTTTGTCTGCTATTATGAAATGAAGCTTTAACATTGTCTTGAATAAACAGATTACCCAACTCCCATTTTAACAACCTGCCCAACACTCATGCTTTAAACTTGCAGGGCACACCTTGTTTACAACAAGAGTGCTTCCAATTGAATTTTCACACAGGAGTAGAGAATGCAGCATACCAATGTTGTTTCCATGGGCTGATTAAGGTTTTAACACACATGACTCTCCTATGTGGCCCCCTATGGCCTCCATGAATGTAACATGGCACATCTGACAAGTTTGGGAAATACACACAGGAAATGTCAAGCAATGCTGAAATTAATCTCAACAGTGACCTCTGGGTTCTACAAAATGTCTAAAATAACTAACACTCAAGAAATACATTTTAGAAATTAAAATACAAACAAAAGTGTTTGTTATATTCTAATGAAATGGTAATACTGGTATTCAACTAGAAAACATAAAGTAGGATGTATGAAAGAAAATTTATAAAATTATTCAGACACGCAGGGATTTACCTAAATTATTCCACTTTGACACCACAGCTTTTAAAACTTCTCTGTATAAGAGTTATGATCACAAATGGGAATAAAACAGCCACAGGGTTAACAGATTACAAATACCCGAGTTATGCCAAATTAAATTAAAAACATATCTGACTAATGTACTAATATTTCTTCATCTGAAGATTAATGAAGTTGTAAATAAAAAATGTGCTCACAAACTGCTTTGGGAAGAGTATTGCATATTTAGGAAACGGGTTGTTAATTTTTTTTGTATTAATTTAATGCAAATCTTTGTATTAATCAGATTGTTTTCTCTAAATGCATGAAAAAAAAATATTTCATGAACAGAAGCTGCTTGATTAAACTTCCATTAGAAGCTGCTCATTAAATCCCGATCACTGCGAGACTGGGAATGTGATGAATCCTGTGGACCGACTCCACTTGGCAAACAATCCAGAACAGAACCAGAGTTCCCTCTGACTGCAAAACGCTGACCACCGACGACAGCAGCGCAATCGTTTTCAGCTTGGACTTATTTCTGCAATTTCCCACCTGACAGCGGAGAGACAATGCACAGGCAACAGGAAGCAGTTGAAACATATCAGCTCCTTTTCATTTCCAACACTTTAAGTTCCAAAAGAGCTAATACGACCACCTGGACAAACGCTTAAATATCAGTATGAACTGAATTGTCAACATCGCAGAAAAACGATTTAAGGTCAAAGAGTGTTTAGTATTCAGAAAGAGCATTTAGCAGTTTATAGCCATTCTCTGAAGCCAAGTCGGATGAAACACTGCCAGCATTATAACGCTGGTCCAACAGACCGTTTTATTCCCCCAGTGTGACACAAGAGATGCCTGTTGCAAACTGACTCTATTCCCCCAGCAGAAAACTTGCTATTTATTTGTTCAATTAAAATGTCTTGCTAGCAAGTGTTTGGCCAAACACGTACTATATTAAAAACATAGAAACCAATTTGCAGGATATTGAGTTACAAATCCCTAAACGAGGGTGTTGGTGCTGCTGTTGTTGCATCTCCCTGATGCGCAGATTACTCATTAATTATTTCCACAACACAGCATACAAACACATGTTAACAAGCATTAAAGAAATTCTGTGTGGCTGCTTACTAAATGTTTTTGTGTTTTATTTTAAAACAAAAGACGGATATTATGGCTGAATACGAACAAAAAATAATAATAATAATAAAAAATGTGACCTGGAAAACAACAAGCTCAAACAGCTTCAAACAGCTGTGAACATTATCCCAGTGTCTACCGATTTCCCTGCTGATAAAACACAGCACTCCTTTATATTCACAGCAAATGATAAAATTGTAATGATAAGCTATCATCTCTGCACAGTGGGCAACGTTCGCTCACATGAGGAAACACTAATTTTACAACAATGATGAGATAGCAGCGGGTAAAGGTGGTCCACAGTAAACCATTTATTTCTCCTGGCCATCAACTTCTGCCATGCAGAGAGGGCTTGCTGTGTTTCCGTTTCTTTGTAATCAACTAGGATTTTTTTTTTTTTTTTAGTAACTTAAGGTCACTTTTGTGTTTAGAACAAGCAAACTTTGAAGACATATGAGAGTAAAAAGAAGCTAACAGTTTGTGTAGATCAAGTTTACTGTAAAGCATATTTATGAAATGCAACACAATACAATACAGAAACCAAGTCGCTGTCCGAGTGGCATCCCAATGTTTTGCCATGATTTTTCAGAAGGCTTACGGGAAAAGCATTGAAAGCAAATGCGCTTTCTTTCAAAAGCGTATTTGTGAGGTCAGACACTGAAGTTGGGCGAGAAGGTTTGACTCAATCTAATTCATTCCAAATGGTGGTTGAGGTCAGAATCAAGTTCTTTTGTTATAAACCAACTCCTCCATGTCTTTTTAGGACAACACTTTGTGCACTGGTATAAAGCCATGCTGAAACAGGAAGAGGCCTTCCCCAAACCATTTCCACAACATTACGAGCAATATTTTTTTTTCCAAAAAATATAAGCACAAGCCCGTGGTGAAGAATGAAGAATTCCATTTTACTGGAACTAAAGGGCCGAGTCAAACTCCTGAAAAACAGCCCCATGCTAGAATTGCCTCTGCAATAAATGTTGCAGTTTACACAATGCAGTGAGGAGAGTTTTGTTCTCCTGGCAACTGATAGCCCCAGACTCAGAGAAACACAATTTGTCACTAAAGAGCCCACTGCATCCAATGCTTTACATTACACCTTTTGATGTAAGCGCTTTGATCTAGCTGTTCGGCCATGGAAACCTATTCCATTATACTCTCTTTCCACTGTTCTTGAGCTAATCTGAAGGCCACAAGAAGCTTGGAGTGTGTTGCTACTGATTCAGCAGAAATATGGCAACCTCTTTTCTTTATGTGCCTCAGCATCCAGTGTAGCCACTCAGGGATTTTACATGGCCTACCGCTTTGTGGCCGACGTCCTGGCGTTTCTAATCATTTCCACTTTGTTATTATATTACCAACTGTTCACTGTTGAACATTTAGTAGCAGGGACATTTTATGGTGTAGACAGATGGCATCCTATCAAGGTACACGCTTGAATTAACCAAGTTCCTGAGAGGGATCAAAGGTGTTCCATCTTAAAACTGGAAATATTTCTTTAAAAATATATAATGTACAAAAAAAACTTAAAGCATATGACTTTATACCATAAATTAGTGAAATAAAAGGTATACATTTGCAATAAGTATAATCTTCAAGGGCTGCATGGTGGCAGAGTTGCATGTTTTCCTGTGTGTGCATGAGGTCTCTCAGAATACTCTGGATTCCTCCCACACTAAAAAAAACAAAACAAAAAAAAACCAAACATACATTTTACTTTTAATGGCCACTCTAAGTTGCCCTTAGGTGCAATTAAGTGTGGGCATGCACTGCAATTTTTAAACAATACAAGGTTTATTCAGGTGTAGCAAATGGATGTCCCCTTCAAGTTAATGTGTTTGGAACACATCGACAATAAAGCCAGACTTGCTAAAGTTAAGGTTTGAATATATACAAAAAATATATATAAATGAATAAACGTTTCTGTCAAGTCCTTATCAAGTACACCACTATAAGTCAAAGTGCCATTTTTTTAATGTAGCTGTTGATTATTTGTGAGATGTCTCTTTGCCTTTTTACGGTTGCCAGTGCTTTTTCAGCTTGGATATGGAAGCAGAGTGCAAAGCAATGAAAACTAACCACTGTAATTAGGCACATTAATATCAGAGATTCAAATGGGAGGCTGCAGCTCCCATTTGTGCTCCAATCGCTAGATTGGTAATGATGCTATTAGTTATGCAATTCCCTCAAAAAAATAAATAAATAAAATATTTGCCATCAAAGGTTGCCGTTTTTGGAAACTCCTATTGATGACCGAATGGAAATACACCAAGTCTCACTTATCGTCTTACAGATTACAGCAATGCTTTATCAGATAAAGTTGGTTGTTTTGGCAAACAACAACTTTTCTGCTCTTCTGAAAATTTTGCACCTAAAACAATAACACATTTCATCAGCAAGGCCTTGGTGCAGCCTTCAGTATAGCAACACCCTTGAAGGCAATAACAAAAACAGCCACCGGTAAAAGAAATAGCAGTATGAAAGCAGAAGTGGCCTTAAACCTCAGATTCATGGTGCAAACCTAGAAAATAAAATGCTTCAACCCTTTATTGCAGAATTCAAAGTATGCATTTCTTACTTAAGGCAAAGGAGGAGTCCCCTAGCATCTCTGATTACATTTTCACATAATTGTGGCTGCAGAGCTTTAAGGGTGTGTTTCCCTCTGCTGTTGTTTGATGATGAGATTTTTGTTTTTCTGGCTATGGGGTGTGTGAAACATAATTTAGTAGAGCACCACAAACTCACCTGGTGGCATGTTATGAGCAAGGCGGACCAGACAAATATCCCAGACAGGGCCTGAGCAGTCACTGTGTTCAGAAACATCTGATCCGTGAGTGACCCGTTCCTTGTCCGAATGATGGTTATGTTTTCCGGAAGGATTGGCTCATCCAGGTGAACAATCGAGTTATTTTCGGACGATGAATCCATGTCCAAAGAGCCGTTCATCTAAAAGACGAGAGTAAAGAAAGAAAGTCACCGTGAAGTGAGTTTATTTTAGCAGCGATAGATTTTACAGATGACATTATTTGAAAAAAAAACATCTCAGACGCTGATCGGTAAATGTCACTCATTTGATCTCTCTCTGCTGTCAACAAGCGGCTCACCGTGTTCCGAGTGGAAAGCAGCTTTATCCTGTTTAGATGGCAGTGATCGTCCCGGGTCAGGGTTAAAGGATCAGCATAGAGCACAAAACACCCGTTTGTCAGCCGTGAGCATCTACAAAACCCGTTTTAATTTCATATACGAGACGTGTTGAGCAGGAATAGACTTCCTTGTTTTTAACAGGTGCCTCAGTAGCGGAGGTCGAAGTCCACACAGAAGGAGATGAAAAACTTAAGCAAAGGTTACAACAAAGAAGGAACTACAACAGAGTGCTGTTCAGCACACCAAGATAAGCATCTAAAAGCTTTCTAAGAAACACTTAAAAACTGAAACCTGTGTGCGCGCAGCGGTTCGACTCAGCAGAAGAAGTAAATAGGCTGGGCACAGGTGAAGGAATCACGTGGTCTCGACTAAACGGATGTCGTCATCACGTTGACTAACAACGTGCAATCAGTTTTATTAGCCTTATTGGCGTGTCAGGTGCGGAGCCGTTTTGTCTTTACATTTTATACATTACCAGCATTTCCGGTTAACATGAATGAGAACATATTTGAGCAGGGGTGGAACTACTTAGCATTACTCAGTTACAGTCACTATATATACTTTATAAGGAAAATACTTATATGTGGTAGTTTCACTGCACCATATATTAATATTATTAGTGGTAATCTCTTACTTGAGTATTTCTGCCTTCTCTAAACATCTCATTAAACTTACAAGGATGGTTTAAACGAAATATCCATGACACACTTAAAGTTTATGTTAAAGCGGGTTGTTTGTACACAATCTGTTCTGTTATTTTCTGTATGCGTGTATATGCAGGTCAAGTGAATATACAGTTAAAACAATAGAACTGGAATTACTTTCCCCTATCCTACCATACATACACCACCTTTTGTAAGTATTCCCTCTACAGCTTCAAGTCAGGACTGTTTGGGCCACTCAAAAATCATAAAACTGCTTCCAGTCAGAAGAAACAAGTTGAGTTTAAAAATTACTGCCAGATCTATGAATAATCTGTTGCTTACCTGAAGCTGCCAAAAATACACAGCTTTAATTAGATCAATAAATTGGTTCGTATTGGCTTTATGTATAAACTTGCAACATTAATCTTTGCTATATCATTTACTTGCAAAAAATTATATTGTCACTGTTTGCATGGTGAGCCTTATTTCAATTCAATTCTGAATTGAATTGAATTTATTGGGACTACTTGACAGCTTTGAAACACATTCAAGTTTTATAGCAAAGCCTCACCCTAAAAAAGCTAGGGCAAATCTAAGCTTCAATTTGAGTACCTAAAAGTAATTTTGAAAAATAAATTAGGCACTTAATTCAATTATACTTTATTTTACTTTTCAAGTTCAGCCATTTCTAGGAATGTCTAATAAATAATCTACACATCTCTTTTTCCATGGGGTATAAGTATGACAGATTTAATGGGTCCATTTCTTTTAGCCAAATGGCCAGTAGGGTGGATGACAACCCCTGGTTATCTTGTAACCAGTCAGGATGGCTGGGGAGGTAAAATTAAAATCTTCAAAACGCCCTGCAAGAAAAAGAAAACAACAACAACAAAGACTGACATGTTAGAGTAAGCCAGTTTTTAAGTGACCCCCCAAATCCACTCAAAAAAACATTTTCTGTCTTACTTATCATCACAGATTGTGGAGTTTGCTAAACCCAGCTAGGACTTTGACTGGAACAATGTGCTCTGGTTTGGTGTGGCAAAGATTTTTGGCATAAGCTCCAGGTATCCTTAGCATGAAACAAAGAGGAGAAATGTAGAAAGGCATACCAACAGTGGAAACAATGTGATGTGGTTTATCTTCTAAATTGCTTTGGAACCTTGTTAAGAGTTCATGGCATTATATTACTACTACCAAGACCATTTTAAATAAAATTCTGAGTGACAGTAAACTGAAAATGGTTCAACAACTGGTCTTTTCAACTTCTGTTTTGTTCTACTGTTCAAAATATGGACAGCGGGGCTACCAATGTTGGAACTTTCTAAATTTATGAGTGCAAGATTATGCTATGGCCATTAAAGATCTCATAAACATACTTTAAAAATCAACTCGTTCCTCATGAAGTAATGAAACATGTTCATTAAACCAAGATGAGCACACGTTGGATCAACATCTGTCTCGCACCAAAAAGGTTCCAGTCAGTCATTTCCAAGCTCACTAAAAGCCTTCAATTCTCACAGACTATTATTATTAGAGAAATAAAACAATCCTCCCCCACATCCAGTAATAAAGCAATATCCAGCTTTGAGAAAATGAGAAATGACTGTTGACCTTTACTTCATGTTTCTGTGATAAGAATGCCGCAATAAAAAGACGTCACCAAACATTGCGCAGTCCAATGTGTATGGAAGGAATTAGTCATTTATAACAGGCAGATAAAGCAACCAAAAAAGTCACTAGACTTAAAATAGTATGTTGAACTTGTCATTAAAGAATTTTATTTCTCAACATTTCAAGTAATACAAAACTTAGCTGATGGATTTCGAAATACAAAAAAGTAATATTTTATATCATTTTACAAAATATGACACCGGTAGGAGCAGCTACCGTTATTTCACCAGGTCTTTTTAGTTACAGTCATTATTTTGGGGGCTCTGACTTTCTACCACACTTTGCAGCTTTTGATGATCTCTTTGATTTCTCGTATTGTGTCTATGGAGGAATCCTTCAGGGCCAGTCCCAGTAAGATAGGCCTGTTTCCAGCTTCGAGGGATATGAACGTGGCCAGGTTTTTAGCACAGACATGAGTCAAAGGCTGTTGAAAAGAGGAAAAAAGAAAAAAAAAAACATAAATTAGATATAAAGCTCTTAATATTGCATGTCAGAGCTCTAAATCCATACACCCGGTAAATAAGAAATCAACTCAAAACCACTTTCCAATTGTAACTTGAGAGAAAGCCTAATCAAATAACATGTCACTGCTGCTAAAAATGTGCTACATTATTCTCCGTCTTCAACAATATATCATAATTCACTAAATAAACACCAAGTCAAAGGAAAATTGCTGTTTGAAGCTGTTTTTAAAGCACTCATACATCTCCAAATAGAACAATCATTTATCTTTATTCTGTTTTAATTAAATTGTTCATGTGTCCTCAAGATGCTGTGTAATGCATATAACTAGGAGATTACAAAGGAGAAATGTCCTTATCTTCTTCTGTCTTTTCAAGACAGAGTAATTATTTTTAAATAAATTAAAAGTCTAATCAACATCTTGCGCAAACTTTGTAACAATTTATATTTCTACGGATGACACACCTTATGCACTGTGTGCCTGTTAAAATGACAAGCTCAAGCAGAGATGAAATGAGTTTTCTTGAGTAAATTTTAAAAGACCGCTGAACTCCGTGCATCTCATTTCTCTACAATCTGCCAGAGTAGTTCAGAGCTGATCTCATCTGGCCTTTCGCCACGTGAAATGAGTTACCCCATGTGACAAGAAGTCTATAATCACACTGATGCAATATTAATCTGACCAATTTCACCCAGCGTACCTCATCTTTGCCCAGCAGCACTTTAGTGGAGAATGTGGGGGTGCTGATATCATTAGATCGGGAGTCGGGTGTGACCGAAATCAATGTCCCGATTTTGCCGTACTGGGTAAGGACCACAAATATGTAATTACTGAACTGTGTGCAGACGACTTCTGTTGAGATCCCATTCACTTCTTTTTGTGCTTGTCTCGATTTGATGATGGGCTCAGCCATTTTGTTAATCCTGGAGAGAGAAGCAAATAAAACGAAAAAAAAAAAAAACACTAAATGAATTATTATTTCTGAAAGGTAGCTGGGTCTTATTATTGAACATTTGATCCTACACAAACAGATTTAAGTTTACTGACAATGAGTTATTATATTTTAAACTAATTAAACAGTCTGCTAGTTAATGTTATCAAGCATCTAGATTCCAAAAGTATTTTGATTGCAAAAACCTATTCATTTAATTTATTTCAGCTTTAGAACTAAACTATAATGTTTCATTTAGAAATGCTGAATAAACACCAGTCAAATGTATAATTTTAAATACTTAAAAAGGCAGAACTCTCATTAATGACAGATTGTTTAACATTGCACAATATCTAAAAATCATTTTGAAGATGAGCAGTTTTACTTTCAGATAGCTAACAGTTTGAGCCAGAGTGACTTTTTTTTGGTATACTTGCATATTCAATACATGTATTTAATACTCCTTTAACTTTTCCTTTAGTATGAAAGTGAGAAATTGTCTGTACTTGTATATGACTTTATCTAGTCCGGAAGACAGGAATGTACAGCTTAAATTCAGAATTGTATGTATATTTTGAATAATAAGGTCAAATGAATTTCTTTTCAGATCAGATTATTCTCTGTTTTAGTATTTAATGGGGAAAACATATTTTATCAGTCATTCTTGAGAATAGGGACAAAACAGGTCCGATGGATAAAGCACAAAATTTGAATAAAATATACACAAAATATAATTTTTTCAAATATCTAACTCAACTAACCTGGGTCATGTGAGCACAACAATGTATATTTTCCTGGTATTTGCTGAATTCTTTTTTTATTTTAAACATTGTAGTAGGTGGCTGGTGTCTTTTAAATCCCTTGTCCAGGAGCATAACTTAATACATTATAATAGTTTAAAACAATTAAAGAAATACTAAAATTATTTATTATGAAAATTAAGTATAAGTAGTCATATAAATAATTATAGAGGTACCAATAAATTGAATTAAAAATCATTTTTATATATTTTCGAACTCCATTGAAATTTGTCCCTAGTTTTTGTCAACACCGTCAGACATAAAAAGAATGTAAAAAAATCAGGCATTATTGGGGGGCATCAGAACTTCTGAGGACCCCATGACCACTTCCTTTCTCTTCCTTTGCTAAGAGGGCTAGTTAGCTCTGGTTAGCTTATGTTATCATTTAGTTTTTTCTTCTGTTCTATTCCTAAGTTGCTCGTCACAACTGTGATGTGTCAACATCATAACTGACAATTTACAAAACTTAGATGAAATTTTGTGAAATAAATCTTAATTTTGGTATATTGTAAAGATTTGATGGACCTGATGAACTACAATATATCTTCCTTCAGAATAACATATACATTGAGGTAGTTTGGAATTTTGTCAACTCCATCAGATGTCAACGCCATCAGAGTTTCTGAGACTCTTTCAGTGAAATCTGAAATCACTTATCTCACTTAAATGTGCAGTTAATTCATTTTAATGTATTTTACATAAATTGCATTACTTCACATGCATCAAGTATTTCTTTTTACTCACTAGTTTGTCACCACCTTCAGTTCTGTGTCAACTCCGTCATGCACTGTCAACTCCATCAGATTGACTTTTTGTTGCTTTTTGTTTAAAATATACATATTTTTTTGTTTCTTGAGAAGCATTTGTCTGTAAAACTGAGTAAAAATATCACTAGTAAGGTACTTCAAAAATAATTTTATATTTATTTTTGTCAGATGGTGATGACAAAGTTCTGGGTCAGGTCGATTAAAAATGTAATTAAAAAAAAATAAGGCAACTAGGAGCATGCACTTTAGCATCTTTACATTTCCAAAACATTATTTGTCATAATTGCATACATAAGGTTGAGAAATAATGAAAACAAATTGGGGGAAATTAAAACCCATTTTGTCCCTATTCTCAAGAATCACTGTTATTAAAATTTTTTGGGGGGCCCGAAAAAAAATATTACTACAAGTCAAATAACCTACATGTTATTCTAACCACTAAAGGAACAGATCATTAATCAAGAAAGGATAAACTACGTGCTGCATAGTTAGTAAAGGAAAAAAAAAACTTAGAGAACATTACACCTTTTTTTTTAAGACATTTTCCTAATCTATCTAGTATAATCATACCGGCTGATATCTTTGAACATTTTCAAACGGGGCATGAAGCAGACAGATTGCACAACTGAAATGGCTAAATAGACTACAACTACGTCAGAAGAGGATATGCACTATATACTCAAATATATACTCAAATCCACAAGCGAGCAAGCCAAGCGGATCATTTAAGGTATTTTGAGTAAAGACAAGCTTCATAAGAATTGCTGAAGCTGCAGCTTGGAAGCTAACGTTAGCTTCCCAGCTACGACGAGCTCCGGTAGAAAAACGAATATCGCTATTAAAAAGAAGTACAAACGTATAAAACTCTCACCATAAATTTCTGTCTATCCAGTTTATCTGTATGGAATATGAATACTTTTGTTGGTTTTAGCTCGGCTCTGCTAATCTTCCACCACTATGACAACAAACCGAAACAAACGTGTTCCGCTGTGTTGAGAGTACGTACTTTACGTGATAACGTCACACCAAATCTCCACCTATCGTGTGGTTCGTGGACAAAGCGGGTCCAATTTCTTGTTTAAGTTGGAGGATTTGGCATGACAAGTGACAGAAACTGTTTAAATTTCTCTTTTAAATGTAAATAACTTGCAAAGGAGGCCACTCGACACATTTTAGTTGAAATAGATCTAAAAGTCAGTCGAACCGAAGAAAAAGGATCATAAAGAAGAAAATGAAGGTGCGATGCCAAAAGCAATTTAAGAAAAAGAAAAGGTAGGATTTATTCAGTAGAAGGCGTGAGAGATGTGGAGAGAATAAATAGTCATATCACATCTTAGTTTCTGACATATAGGAGTTACAGTTCCTTAGTCGTAGTAGGGAAACATAGGTAAATGTGATTATTGTTGAAGATGGAACTAATGAACATATTCTGCTGGACTATCATACGATAATGCACATGTGTCAAACTCAAGGTCCGCGGGCCACATGTGGCCCGCCATGTCATTTTATGTGGCCCGCCCCAGCATTTCATAGGCCGATGATTTACTTAAAATAGGTTTTGAGCACAAATTGACTACAAACTACATCTCCCACAATGCATTCCGATTTTTACCAGCCAACATTACGGCTTCTCGCCACTAGAGAGCAGCAGAGTCACCTCAAGCTGCTTATTGATTTTCCCAGCGAATAAAACTGAGACATCGACAAGCTAACATCAAAACGTCCGAGAAAAGAAAAATTGATTTACAAGTAAGACTGTGAATGAAGATGTGTGTGAGTTGGTGTCAGGGCGGCAGGTCGTGCTAGATGTTATTTTGACCGACAACATAAACAAATAAAAAAAAAAAATAAAAAAAATCGGTCATGTACTATTTTTATCTGTGAAATTACAATCATATTAACATGGGCTATTTAGTCGCATTTTATGCGGTTTAGTTAATATTCACCGTGAATCCAGATCCCATCACCAATTAAGCAGATAAATGTATCCACATCTAAGCGACTTCACATTTCTAAGTCTTCGCAGCGGCGGAGCCGCGTCCGCAGTGGTTGAACAGCGCACTGCGCATGTTACAGTCTAATTAACTTTTGCATCGTCATTTATTTCCTCCAGATAAACTACCGGCTCCTCAAGTGGATTAACACAACGTTGCATTCTCTTTATTTTTCTCTGGTCTGAGACTTGAATTTTCAACCAAAAGTTTGTAATGCGCTTCCTAACCGTTTTTTATTTGTAAGAATTGATTTTACTTTTTAGCCATTTAGCCAAGACTCTATAGAACCATTTGTCTCTGCTAATGACATCTGCAATATTTTTTGATCCCAGGCTTAGTTTATGGACTGAACAGACACCACTATATATTTTGAACTGTTGATTTTATTTTTGAACCATTTTTTAATTTTGAAGTGTTGATTTTGTTTTCCAACCATTTTTAATTTTAAAGTGTTGATTTTATTTTTGAACCATTTTTTTAATTACAAGTTGATTTTATTTTTGAACCATTTTTAATTTTGAAGTGTTGATTTTATTTTTGAACCATTTTTTTAATTACAAGTTGATTTTATTTTTGAACCATTTTTAATTTTGAAGTGTTGATTTTATTTTTGAACCATTTTTTAATTGGAAAGTATTGATTTTATTTTTCAACCATTTTTTTAAATTGCAAAGTGTTGATTTTATTTTTGAACCCTTACTTATTGTAGAGTGTTGATTTTAATTTTAAACCCTTATTTATTTTGAAGTGTAGATTTTATTTTTGAACCCTTGTTTATTTTGAAGTGTTGATTGTCTGAAAGACCTTAGACATGAATTGCCCCAAACGAGGATTGAACCGATGACCTCAGGATTACCAGCACAGTGCTCTAACCTGCTGAGCTAACCTACCTTACAAACTGTTGGGTTTCCATGGCTTTAAGAAGAACTTACATGATCTTACCACAATGAAGATTTGATAAAAGTGCTTATATTCTAATGTTTTTCAAAACAACATACATAATATTTTATTTTCCAGAGATTTTGTATTTTGAAGTGTTGATTGTATTTCACAGATATTTTTTAATTCAATGTGTTAATTTTATTTTTGAACCATCTTTTATTTGTAAGTGTTGATTTTATTTCATAGTCATTTAGCCAAGTCTCTGTAGAACCATTTGTCTCTGCTAATGACATCTTCAATACAATTTTTTGATCCCAGGCTTAGTTTATGGACTGTAATGTTAAATTAGGCACAAGTATAAGTCTGACAGTTTGTTCACCAAGTTACTGTGCTCTCTGAGAGGATCTGTGGTTCAGAAACAGATTTAGTTTGTTCTATTCATCACAGGAGTTTACTCTGTGGTGTCATGGTCTGTACTCTGAATCCAGGCATCTGAGTGCAAACCTAAGTTGACATTTTCATGTTGCATCTCACATCATCAGCTTTGGAACCTCAAACTGAAACAAAGCAGAGTAGTTCTGTTCCTGTAGTGTAGTGGTTATCACATTTGCTTTACATGCAATAGGTCTCTGGTTCGAAACCAGACAGAAACGGTTTTTGTAGGTTATGCATCTCTTGGGGTGCAGTGAGACAACAAGAGCCTTCCTCTTTCGTGATGGTTCATTTGCCAGTAGGCTTCTTTGAAATCGAAGCTACTTTACTTCAGTTACCAATTGGCAGTTCTATGGCGTAATGCACATCTGTCTACATCTACATTTTTCTCATAGTGACAAAAACCACCCCAATAACTTTTAATAAATTAAATTAAGCGACTTCACTTAAATTAGCATCACGTCACCCGCTGGGGTCTGAACGCACTTCCTCCTGGTTCCCATCTGCAGACAAATCTGCGCTAATTCATCAGTCAGTTGGATCTGTCTGATCCAAACAGATCAACTGAACTCTGTGAGTGTTTTACCCTGTGCGGTCCGGTGTGCGCTTTTACCAGGATTTTTATTTTTTTGTTTTGCGTGGTTTTGCTTCTCCGAAACGGACAGATGTTACGTCTGCAGCTCCTCCAGAACGCCACTCTCCTGGGTAACGGGCACCAAGAAGGCTCCATTTGTTAAATCCGCTGGATGAGTTACTTCCAGCGGTTTATAATTCTTCGCAGTCCGCAGTGGTTGAGCAGCGGACTGCGCATGTTACAGTCTAATTAACTTTTGCATCGTCCACAACGTTGCATTCTCTTTAGTTTTCTCTGGTTTGTAATGGAGACTTGAATTTAATGCGCCATTTCAACCAAAGGTTTGTAATGCGCTTCCTAACCAGACGCTCCAAAGCATCCGGTCCATAACTCTTCAACACGCTGTCAGCTCCCGGTCAGAAAGACGCATTTAGTTCAGAGTCCATGAGATGATATTCAGAAAGGATTTTTAAATTAATAGATTTCAGTTGCCTCTGAGACTAAATCTTTGCGTAAAGTCTATAATGTCTGCCCATGTGACTTGTTTTTATCATTTGTTTTCTTACCTTTAAACACTGATTTAAATATTGTAATTTTTAAACTGAGCAGTAATTTTACATCCATGGAAACTCAAATGTAATATTTTAAACTTCAATACATAAAATCAATTATTTAACAATATGAGGTGGTGTTTAATTTATTTTTAACATTATATTTTTATACATTTATGCTAATGGTGCCCAAGTCTAGTTTTCCAGAGCTACCATCTGCAGCTTTAGATGGATTCCTTCTCTAACACACCTGGACCATTGACTCATTATAAGCCTCTACAGAACTGAATGAGGGAAGTCAACCTTTTGTCTGGGTGTGTTTTAGCAGGGATGCACTCCTGATTTGTACCGTCAGTGTGGCCCGTTGAGGGGGGCCAATATGCTGAAGTGGCCCTCGGTGAAATTGAGTTTGACACCCCTGCGATAATGGCATACGATAATTTTTTGCCATCCGCCAAAAACCATAAGAAAGAAGAAATCTTGTGAGTTAAATATTTTTTTTTTATTTTCATTCTAAATTTCATCGTAGTTCAACTTTAGTAGTGTCTGTTTTTCATTATTTTCAATAGCTGTGATTCCAATTTAATCTGCTTTTGTTCCTTTAAATGGCTTAGTTAGGATAAAATTGTTTGGATAGAGCTGGATGGTGTTACAGTTAGTACCACCATCATATTGCAGCAAGAAGGTCCTGGGGTCTTTTTGTGTTTCCCCATGAAAGTGGGGTAGCATAACTCCAACTGTTAGCTAAATTGATTGTGTACATATATGTATATAGGGTTTTTTTGTCCCTCGTCTTTCTGTGCTGTTCTGTAATTTAAGTGGTCTTCCAGAATAATTTCTTTGGTTTATATGTTGTTTTTGTGTTTTGTTTTTTACTTGCATACATACATACGTTTTAAATAAAGTACTCTATTCCTTTCATTTTTGACACAAGGACACATCATTCCTGAGTAGTTTCATGAGTTTCCCAAGTTTGAACTTATAAAATTGTGTTGTTGTTTTTTTTGTCATAAATTGATACTTAATTAATTTACTGTGATCACAGAGAGGAAAATGCCCTTCTTGTTAAGTCAAAATCTACTCCCATAATGATGCTTTAAATAAAAAGCACTTTAAGTTTCCCTTGAGTTTCATAATAAACTGAATTTAAGGCGCCTCCACAGTTGGCTGTTATTAAACATAATTTTCACAGTAATTTCCCTACAAATAACTGACAAAGCAGGAGAGATTAAACAAGGCTTTCATAAAGTATATTGCAAACTTAATTTATTTGGGTTTAAATAAAGTCAACTGAACCAGCTGTTCTAAGGCAAGCAGCTATACAGCCAGGGTGTGTTTTAATTATAGCCATCAATGGAGCTTTCAAGGTAGCAGATGATGTGTGGCTGTTGATTTTCATCTTTGTGTCTTCATTTTATTAAAGACAAAGTTCAGTACATTCCAGATTAACCAAGTCTCTGATTTTAAGATGATCAGACAAAAAAAAAAAAGCTTCCGTACTTTCAACCCAGGAGACATGAGTTGAAAGTATTTTAAGTATCCAATATTTGAAGAAGACAATAATGATGTGATTAAGTGAAACACATATAGATTGAAGTTCTAATATTTTTTATTGTTAAACATATAGTAGCTTAGGAATTAGTACACACGTGAATTGAGAAACTACTCCAGATCAATGACTTTTTCTGAAACTGCAGAGATGGACAGCTGAGGACTTTTCACTGATAGAAAAGTGCTTGCATTACAATTTTTTCAGGTGGATGTAAGGCTCCTCAGAAATCTGTGAGTGCTGCATCAGGCTTCCTCGACAGGATGGGGGAAAGCATCCTTGTGAACACGTTGCATTCACAATGTCAAAGAACCAGCTCTGCTGAGTTGTTACTCATTCTGAGCAGGCAGCAGCTTTGAAATTGGCTGGACCAATTCTTTTGCATCCTCACAACCCAATATGTGTTCTTGAGTGATCATCTTAAGCTTAAATTCTAATCCAAATATTCCTATGATTTCAGTATATATGTGAATAAATCGTCTTGACGACAAATATGTTTTTATTTGGAAATCGCCTGCTGCACAAATTGTATTTTAGAATTAGTTTTAGCAACAGTTGTTAATGATTTGCAGCATATTTGAAAAGCCTGTTGATTTGGTACCTACATATTAACTTAAAAAATTATATTATTGAACATTCCATTTAGTAAAATAAGTGTGAAGGAATAAAACAGAGAGATGGTCTTAATTTTAATAGCATGTTTTTATAATACTTTAGATATATATCTGAGGAATATGTTTGTTCAAGCTCATAACCAGTCATTTTATTCATGATTAATTCACATAGAATAGCACAACATTGTAGTCGTTGAACCTAAGCACCCTAGAAACGCTTATTTACAGTACGTATCCTCGATTGTATTGGCCTCCTGTAACATGAGGAAGCTTGAAGTTAATGTTTTGCGAATCACATCCTTTTACTGAAACATAAAAGGATGTATGCACCATTCAAATATATATGTACTCATATAAAACAGAACTATGAAAATGATATGTTTGTATATTTATGTTGTCCAAGAAATTGTCCAAAGCACCCCTTGTATCTAGAATTTGCATGTTCTCCACTTACATGTCTGGTTTCTCTCCAGGTACTCCAGCTTCCTCTGATTATCCACAACGTCACTAATAAGTCCCTATATTAGAACTATATTTGAGTGTGTGTGTGTGTGCGTGTGTGTGTGTTCATTTGTCCTGTGTGTCTCTGTGTTATCCTGTGATGAAATGGTGACCTGTCCGTGGTGTACTGCGCCTCTCACCCAGTGACCGCTGAAGATAATCCAGCGGCTACCTGCCGCCCTGCACAGGTAGCCGCTAAAGAGGATGGATGGAATTTTGAATGTTAGCTGTTGCTCAGGGAACTAACAACAACATCTGACACCGGTTATAGCTGCTCATATAATGTTTGATCTTTTTTTATGTTTCTCTAGCTTAAAATACCACAGAGAGTTTGAAAATAATTCTTGTCTCAAATCACTTAGTCCATGTAATGTTACACTGTGAATTACTTAGGCTTTGCTTTGCATAATGAATTGCTGCCGACTCCTGCTAATGGCTGCAGCGGCTGCAGGGCTTAGGGGCTGCTTGCTGTTTCCAGAGAAAATGAAGAGTACTTTAATTTATTATGAGGTGATTTAAGGGGAGATAACACTGGGCATGGACTCCATCTGTTTTTTTGTTGTTTTTTTTCAAATCACAAGTTTGTACTCTTATTTTGCCTCCATGTTGTTCCTTGAGGTATTTTACATTTATATAAGATAGATAGTTTGCTTTTATCTGGAGGAAATGCATATAAATGTAGCCCTTTAAGTTCCAACATCATAATCTAAAAAATAATATGGAAAAAAATAAATAGAGGGAACAGAGATAAGATGCTCTTTTGATTTTTTATTTTATTTTTTTTTATTTTTTGGGGGGGTGGGGTGGCAATAAAAATGTGACAGACCCTAAGCCCAGACGTTTAGCTTTGGTGTGACAAAGAAAAGAAACAGAGCTGATGCCGCTTAAGGGTTCTGAGTTCTATAAACACTTCCCACGGTAAAGCTGAGTCTTTGTGTCTGGCTGTCTCAAAGAAAGATTCTGTGTGTCAAGATATCTTCCCACATAAATATCTTATTTGCAGGATGAAGAAGTTGCTGGTCACTACCACCCCCACTAGATATTGTTACATTCAATTTGTGTATGCCTGTTTCTCTTTAGCAGAAGCTCTCTTTTTTTATCATCTGTGGACTTTCTTGCTTGGTAGCTATATTTTTTACTTAACACTAATGTCTGGAGAGCATTTTCATCACAGCTCCTTAATAAAGTCAGGAAATATATTGCGGAGGAACCTGTCTGCTCTGCTGATCCCCTTATCATAAAGTCTCACCCTAACCCGTATTTTATAGCGCAAGTCCTAAAGACAAACTGTAACTATCAAGCAGCTCTGGGATTAATCTCCCAAGACATCCTTTCTCCAAAGTTTTATGACTTTGAAGGAAGGATCACCCTCTCAAAGCTAGCCATGCAATAGACACTCAGACATTACCCTGGTGGCCACTAGAGTGCTGTGCTGCATTACAGATACAGCTCAAACACAACTTTACCCTGATGTTTAGGCTGATCTTATGCCACATTAGACGAACCACTGGGAATATTGTAGCACTGGTTAGAAACAACAAAAAGTGTGATTTAGCAAGATGTGAAAAGCCAGTGTGGTAGTTCTGTCTGCAGAGTCAATATTGTCATAGCTCTCTTTTGTGTTCTGAATTTATTTAAAAAGGACCACTGGGTGAAAGCAGTGTGAAACTGACTGGCAATGAAAATGAAAGAGTAGCAGGGGACAACCCCTTTTAAAACAGTGGAAACTGTTTATTAATAATTAATTATTGCTCCACAATCAATTTGCTACGGTTTCTGGATATTTTCACATTTTTCAGAAGGCCCACTTTAAAAAAGGAAAAAAAAAAAAAAATCTGCAGCAGCAATCCCATGCTTGACCACTTTCCCGTCCACGTTCTATTTTTAGATGGGACTAGAGACTCCAATAACACAACCAACTGCTCAGCAATGCAATGCAAAAAAAAGAAAAAAAGAAAAGTCATTATAGTATACTAGAGCGTAAAAGTGGTTTTGATATTTCATGTTTGGCACATCCTTGTCAGCGCGACCGTGATTCTATTTTGTCACCGACAGAAGGAGGATTCAAGTATTTTACAGAGGAGGACAGAAATCAAAGAGGCTTTGAGCACACCTCGATTTCCGTCTCCTCTTCTGACTGTGCTCCAGAAATGCACACATCAAATCCTGACTGGAACATCCTTCAGTCAGTAAACGTTTTCAGCTCAGACTTGGAATGCTCTTAAATGACTATATGCACATCAAATCATATCGCGCAGCAGCAGAGGTGACACAGAAACACACATCTCCCAAAACAGCACCGCAGCCAATTTAACGGTTAATCTAAGCCTTCATCAGCAACGCAGACGCTCCTGGTTTAGATCACAAGACAGAATTTCAAAATTCTACTTTTAAATGTTTTGTGAAAATACAAATCTTGGGGAAACATCAGTTTCCCCAAGAAACTATGTGTAGTTTCTTGGGGAAAATATATGTAGTTGATGGGAAACTTCAGAATGAAAGGCTGCATGAGTAAACATTTCAATAATTTAATCATTTAATTCTCAAAAATCTGTGCACACAAGGGATGAGGCAAACGATTACAGAATGACTGAATTGCAAATGGATGTCCTTTTTGAGCCAACAGTCATAATCGGAAGGGAAACACAAAAGCTTTCAGAACTTCTGTGACTTAATTCTGAGATAAAGTTTGAGCACCATTTATTTGGGACTGAATGCAATAAAATCAAACTGAGTGAAATTATAAAACTTATTTTATTGGTTTTAGAAATTTAGATGGCACACCAACCAGACTCGGTAATGCTGTCATCTTTATCTGCTTAGAATTTTTTTTTTTTCCGTTAGGAGCAAATATCTAAGAAAAGAAATAGTAGTAATTGCAGGTTTAGTCTCAAAAAAGCTGGGAAACTCCTAGAGTGATGCTGGCAGAAAGGAGAAGATGTTAGAAGAAATCTAAAAAAACAACAACAAAAAATTAATTGAAGTAATGATTCTTCGGAGTAACAGAGTTTGTATTTGTAAAATTACTCCTCATTAGACTGGTAATGGTGCTGTATACTTATTTAATATTTACAGCAGTTTTTTCAATCTCAGGGATTTGCAAGGAGGGTGAAGAATAAAAAGAGTCCAGTGGTGACAGAAGAATCATTACTTTGAGTTTTTCAATTTATTTTGCACACATTTTATTACTTGCACTTTTGCTGGTGCCCCATGTTGAGAGATTGTTGTAAAGAAGCCTCCTCCTAGTGTTTGGGTTACTTTTCAATGTCTTTCTACTGGATGTTTACTGTTTGCATGTTAGTCTGGATCTTCTCTTTCACTTTGTTTGCCAAGCTCAGCCCTTCTGTTAGCTGTCACAACCTTGATCTCTTTCCAACCTTATGTTGTCCTTAGGCCTTTTGTTTGTGTATTCCACTCACCTATCAGAAACCAAGACACTGTTTGTCATCACAGTTGCCTCACAGCAGAAACGTCTGCAAGAAAAGCCGTTTCAAGGTGGAGTTTGCCTAATCTCTCTCATAGCCTCAATGTTTAAACTTCAGAAAATAATATACCGATAGTGTTTTCTGTCGATGTCTTGGCAAAAATAAACAAGCGCCTAATTAGAATATGCTGGAGAAGAATTGGTACAGAGTGCTGTGAAATACAGAAATTGTCCAATTAAAGACGTGTTCAGATTTTTTATGCTTTATTGTTTCAGATCAACAAATGTTCAAAGAAGACAGAGAGAAATCTGAGTGAATGCATGCTTTTGAAATAGTGATTCAATTCATTAAGGGGAAAAAAAACTGTTACAATCAACCTGGTCACATTTGAATAAATAATTATCTCCCTTACTGAATAATGAGTTAGGTTTAATTAACCAAATATTGAGGTTCGGTTTCACTGGCCAAGATGAAATAGGTCAAAATACCTCAAAAAGCAACACATCCCTGATCTTAAGACATTCAAGATTAGAAGGAGAAAACATATCAGAGACATATTTGCACAGAAAAATGGAACAGTGGTGAATCTTTCCAGGAGTGTTCGTTTCACTAAAGTTACTCCAAGAGGCCATCAGCAGCTCATCCAGGAAGTCACACAAGAACCACAGCAACATCGAAAGCACTTACAGACCACATGAACCTCACTTATAGTCACTGTTAACCACTGGTGACAAAGAGGTTTGAAACGCCTGTCTCCCATTTGCCAAACAACATCTTGATGTTGTTTGGCAAATGGCTAAGACTAATATTCTGTTGGACTAATGAAACATCGCACAACTTTTTGAAGTTGTGCACTTTGTTGCATCTGTCCTGACGTCAAGTATAGTGGTGGTAATGTGACATTCTGAGACTACTTTTTCTGCACCTGGGTGACTTGCTGCAACTGATGGAAACATGAAGCTTGCCATCTGGCAAAGAAATCTCAAAGGCGAATTCATGATCTTAATGTCAAGTATATTGTGGTTACACAGCGGGACAATGATTCAAATTACTCATTCAACTCTGAATGTTTTTTAAAAAAATGTACAAAGTCAAAATCTGGTTGTAAATCTGATAGAGATCCAGAGAGGGTTGGGGGGGAGGGGTGGTATTTTTGGTTTGAATAGCTTCCTTTAAAAAATAGTTTGATGATCTGAAATTCAAGTGTGAAAGAGAAGCAAAGCGATAAATAATTACATTTTCAACGCTGTACTTCAAATGGTACCCATATAAAAAAGAAAGAAGGTTATAAATTGAAGTGGAGCTGCAAAGTCTGAGGCCTCTAATATATTCCCCCTTCTTGAAAGTGAAACCTAATTCTTTTGTAAAATCTATAAGGTTACACAGCTAGGGACACTTTACCATCTATGCTCAGTTTTATCAGGTGTCTCGTTACATTTAAATAGGAAAACCCCATCTCACTTTTGAATATTTTTCGTTGCTTAGATACTCTCCCTGCAACTAATTGCTCTCATCTCTGAGGTACTTGACATATTAGACTCTTCATGTTTTCTTTATTCTCACAGTATTTTATTTGTTTGTGATCATTAATTATTGCTAATGACCTTCATTAGGTCTTAATGGAGTTTATCTTTGTCTATGCATGTTGATTGTACCAGATGAGAGCGAGCCGTGGCTAATTAAGAAAACACAATGCTTAATAGAAGATGGAATTAACGTCCTTGAAGTCAAGAGTTATTGATGGGTCGCACTAAGACCATATAAATAGTTGAGCACGCTTGGTTGATGAGTTCATTAATGGTAATCAGTATCCATTGGCTTTTGACACGTGTATCAAAATGAAACATAAGTACTGTGCCCTATAGTGTTGTTTAAATTCTCACTCAAATGCATCAACTGATTAATTCAAATAACTGTGTTAATTTGTGCTACTGATTATCTGCCCAGGCTTTGATGCAGCACCTCATTAGATTTGAATAGCCAGAAGGCGTTCATAACAGCTTCACTAAGAAACAGAATATTCCGAACAATTAATGATCATTTTCAGAGGCATGATATGCAGTTACAAATTTGCTATGCATTTCTAAAATTAGTGATATTTCACATCTGACATTGATGCAACCCTGTCAACCCACCTGAAGTAATAATGTAAGAATGTAAGACTCTTTTTTTTTTTTTTTTAACTAAGGTGCGAAAAATTAATTACGTAGGAGAAAGTTTAAAAACACATATTCCTATTTTTCACATAGTAAAGGAAAATAGAGATTTTTTTCCCTCAGAGCCTCAGGAGCAGATCTCAAATGGCATCCATTAGTTTTCTGTGTTATTGCTCAGCTGTCCCATGGAGAGATCACCTCACACCTTCAAACCCACAGAGATACCTTAAAACCAGCCACCTCCTGGAAAAACAGTAGGTAGATACACAAGGAGTTTATCATTACTGACAGATAGTGTAGTTTGAGGGGGAAAAAATATCTGCTTCCAAGAATGAATACAAAGTTTATGGTTCCCCCAAGGTTACTTTTAGGAAGGGTGAACAAAAAACAATCTGAAAGTCTGCATCCAAAGTTTGATTTTTAAAGACAGAAAGGTAAAAGAAAAATAATAATTGGAAACTTCAACTTTTGAGAAATGTTGTCAGAAAAAAACAGACACATTAGTGCTTGTGCCTCAAAACAAAAAGAATGCAATTGTAAAAACCTTTGGGTGAAAAAGCAAACGGCGGACAAAAACATCAACGGTTTTTGTCTGCCGTCCACTTTTCAGCAGCAAAAAGCAATACAGTGAAGACGTTTTCTAAGAAAGCCCCAGATTATGCTGAATCGAATGTTGCAGAAAACCACTTTCCTTATGAAAGACTAAATTTATTTCTGACAGATTTGAAATACTTCTGAAAAAAAAGTTACAAAAAGTGATACAAAGGAAAAAAAACAAAAAGGAAAACTTCACAAAATCACACACAATTCTTTTTTTTTTTTTTGAGAGGTTAATGAAAGAAATCTCTGATATCCACACACACTCTGTACCAATAACTAAAAACCAATATTCAGCCTCTGCTAGAAGTGCAGCTCTGATTTTTTTTTTACCTTTTCTGAAAATTCCTTATAGTTATTAAAGTCTATAGTTATCTTAGACTATAGACTTGTTTTCTAGATTCAAAGCCTAGACTCATCAAAAAAAAACAGCCACTTTTGGTAAAGCAGAACATCTGTAACAATATATTTTCTGACTTATCATTTAACTGATTGTGTTAAAGTATTTTTCAAATCCCCTGAGAGGTAAGAGGGAACTTTAAAATGTAGAGGAGTGAAACTTCCTTTGCATGTATAATTTGCTGTTATTAATTTGCCTAATAGCACACAGATAAACACAGACATAATTATGCTGGTTAATGATGTACATTTTTTTATCATGGGGTTTCTTGTAGAACTCCTTCAGAACAAAGGTGAATAAAGAAATGAGATTTTCCATCCATGTTTCACATGTGAAGCTGAAACATGTATGATGTGACAGAATGATCGCACGTGAGCTGGCACATCATCACATTCAGCTTGCATGAGCAAAACCTCTAAACCGTTGTTGAGTAAAGCAACACAAGTGGCTCCTGTGCCCTTTCGGTGCTAATAATTTTCATCCTGTGCACAGCACTCACATTTTCAGTCCTCTGTATTGCTGTCTGAAAGGAATCTTATCACAGGGTCCTCTGTTGTCTGTCCCCTGTCCTTGTGTTAGCACGCAGAGCAGCTGAGAGAGGCTTTATCAGCAGACAAGAAAGCCTTTTAATCACCAACCCATTCTCAGAGAGGAGCCATGGAAGCAGGTTCGCACCACCGGGAACGCTCAGATCCTCATCTAATATTCGTAAAGGTGGAATACCTAGTAGACAGATTTTGGGCTGAGCCAGGGAAATAAAATCTGTTATCTTTTAGGAGTCGGAGCAAGCATTATTTATTATAGCACACACCCTCTTTTGAGATCTATTATGCTGCTGTGCTGAGCTGTGGGATGTTTTTGTATAATTTATCACCATTAGCTGTTCAAACGTGTCGTAAGCTGCGTCTCGGATGGAAAAGGAAAAAAAAAAAAAAAAAAAAAAAAAAAAAAAAAATATATATATATATATATATATATATATATATATATATATATATATATATATATATATATATATATATATATATACAGAGAGAGAGAGAGAGAGAGAGAGAGAGAGAGAGAGAGAGACATTTTGCCTACTGAGTCTTATTTCATTGGCAGGATAAGTGTCGAGTTTGGCTGGCATTCACAGTTTGTTCTGTGATGGATCCATGAGACTACTGGGTATATTTTTTATAATAACGAGGACAATATTTTACAGTGACATGGCATCATCTTTGTAGGTGGGACAGCCTAAATTCATTCATCAACCCGGGTCCCTGTGTTTGATGACTGGCTGGCATTTAGGGGAGAGGCTGTGATTCCTCATTGGCATTATTTACAGCAGCATGAGGCTCACAGATACATACATTGCACACACCTGAGAAAAGGTCAAGCAGAAAGATGGATAACAGTAGCACATTACCTCTGCACCCCATTACTGGTCTTTGTCGCAACATGTGAACTATGAGCTCTTTCTTTGGAAGCAAACTTTCGCAGTTTGAATCCCGTTTGATCTGAAGCTTGTAGACATTTTTAATTTGCTCTCCTCAAGTCTGTGAGCAACAGCGGGAGGCTGGTGAAATTATTTATACCAGACGTTTAATTTTTGATAATCCTTTCACCAAAACAGTAGGTTGTAACATTGATTCAAGGTCTAAAATGTCCAGGGGGATATTTAGGGATATAAATGAAGTCTAGTGACTTGCATTTTGTTCCAGATTCCTTGAGGCTGTTATTTGATGTGTTTGCACAGGCTCGTTTTGTTCTCCTCTTTCATTTATTAACAAGTGTCGTGACCCTCAATAATACTTCTGAGCAAAAACTAAGTACTTCTGAATTTGAGTTAAGCACACCCACCGACCACTGGGCGCAGCTTGCTGGGTTGGGCCTTCAGGATTACCTTCATTCTTGATGGCATAGGTTCATCAAGGTGTTGTGAAAAATTCCCACAAGATTTTCTATCTATCTATCTATCTATCTATCTATCTATCTATCTATCTATCTATCTATCTATCTATCTATCTATCTATCTATCTATCTATCTATCTATCTATCTATCTATCTATCTATCTATCTATCTATCTATCTATCTATCTATCTATCTATCTATCTATCTATCTATCTATGATATTTTGTTTGATTTTCACCTGGCATAAAAGTACCTCTCAGTTTTTCTGATTTCTATCTTCTCTTGGAGCAAATGAAAGGACAGGGTTTGAAAGTCTTTCTCACCCAGATAGATTTTTGTCCAGTTCTCAAAAAGCAGAGAAACAAAGAACATTTCCACCTCACGTCTACAGAACCATTATCTCTGTCTATGCAGGTCTCAGAGTCGCAAGGATAGCTGTCCAACTGTCTCTCTCTCTGACAAATGGGTTTTAGGTTGTGTCTGAGGGAGTAGAGCGAGCGACAGGTATCTGCCTGACATATTTAGATGTTTGGATGTATTGCGAATCCCCGCCGGTATTCAGTCTTAGAATAAGAGTTTAATAAGTAAAATGTTACTTTCTGAGAAGTGGTGACAGGAGGCTCCACAGTTCATGAGAGGACACAGTCTTTTTAGGAGTCGCACAGAATAATCTTCTCAGAAGGCATGAGGGAAAACAAAGGCTTTCCAGATTGCAGCACATAAAGTTTCAGAAATTATGCAGACAAGCAGCAAGTGATGTTGACGACAAACACGGCAAAAGAACTCCCCCTGTCAGTCTTGCACAGTTGATCAGGGTGGAAAACTGACGGTTTTGATCTGAGAGAGCAGAGTTCACACAACTCACTTTCTCTCATTTATAGTTATGCGTTTTCTCTCTCCTTCTCTGACAACTTACATCTATAGTTCATTTCGTGAATTTCCGGAGACACTCCAAATGTTGACTTGTCGAACCCTTGCGTGTGAAGCGTCAACCAACGTCATCTCCTTGCAAAAGAATCTTAGGAAAGACCCTCAGAAACACATTTAAGTAGGTTAAAAATTGAGAACTGAGAGTGTAACCACATCACTATTATTCATTTAATCTTTAACCATATAATGAAAACACAATTTATATTCCAGTTACAAAGAGATGGAAAGGGAGCACAGCATTTCCTCTGTTTAGAAAACAAAGACTAGCAGGAATTTTTCCAGTTCAACAGCTAAGCTGTGTGTGAGTATAACAAAGCAATAACAAGCCGTAATTGTAAACTGACAGTCAGCAAACAAGGGAAACTAATAATATCACATCCAATGGTTGACTAATTCTACACCTGAGACAAATTATTTTATTTAGCTATGTGCAAACTGCAACGGGTTTTTATGTAAAACAACACATACACGTAATCCCCCTGAATCAGAGATGGAGACAACGAAACTGATTATCTATGTATAACTTATCCTAAAACTATTTAAAACTTCCCAATTTTTCTTCCATTCAGTCAGCTCTGTGTCACCCCAGACAGAGCTGAATCGAATGCTGCAGACTTTTTTTTTTTTTCTTTTTGCCGAAACAAATCCAAACACAAATCCAACTGCAAACACAAATACTGGATCCTCTTTATGCTGCTACACAGATAATCAGTGGGAAAATGTGTGTCTGTGTCAGTGTCTGTGTAAGGGATGTGAGTATAATGGCTGATGAGGTTAAAGAGGTTCATGTGTACCTCTGTGGGTCTCTGTGGTGTCTGCTTCCATTTACAATCTGCTTCGGAGAGACTTGCAGTGAAAGCTCAGAGGTTCAAGGCTGTGCTTCTTTGAGTGTTTGCAGTGTCCAGGGCTCATCAGGCAGACTGCAAAAAATCTGCCTGTTTAATGTGCTCACTGAGCAGGAACATTGTGTTTGGCTGTGGCTGTTCTTATCTGCCCCTGGGTGGTAGCCTTCTCACATCCTAATTTACTTCATACTGAAAGGGACTTTTACTAATACATTATTCCAATATAGGCTGTGACAGTATATGCGCAGCCTATATTGCAGTAGATTTTAAATATTTGCATTTAATATTCCAATTAGGGTACAATGACAATGTTGTGTTTCCAAATAAGAAAAAAAAAAAAAAAGACTTATCCAAGAACATAGAAAATATCCCTGGGGATAGCTACACAGTTATTGGCACCCCTGGTTAGAAAAATAAATAAATAAATAGGTGAACTTTCATTGTAGTAGCAACATTTGTATAAAATTTACATTAATTCAGCTTTATAAAAAAATATACAGTTCAGGAAAATGGAAAACTTTCAAAGCTTAAACAGCTTTCAGTACTTTGTGCAACTCTTTTTCTGCTAACATACATTGCTAACATTGTGATATACTTTCACAATGTGTTGGATCTTCCTCACTCATTTTCTTCGCAATTTAAGTCCAGAAACTAAGATGACCATCACAGATGGTTAATACAGTGTCTGTTGAACTATTTCTTTTATTTATACATCATTTTTAGATCACTTTTTTTTTTTTGCTTAATGACCAAATAATGACAAGCAAAGATAACAACATTACTAGATTAGCATTTATTTAGTGAAATTGCTGAGGGTGAATACATTATTTCTTACAGGGGAAAATTTCTTCTGCCTGAATAATGCTTGAATTTTTACAACATATATTGTGAAATATTATAGTACTGCATTCCTCAAGAGTACATCAAGACTTTGATATCTGTATGTTTTCCAAGGAACATCTCACAGTCTCATAAAAACCATAAAATGTCAAACCTAATATTATGTTTTAGATTCCTACATTTTCATCACAAATTTTGGAGTGAGACATATACGCCGAGTTCATAGCTTGCCAAACACAAGCTGAAGGGTAGGACAAGCCGAGAGAACTTCATTTCCTTTGTGGAAAATGACAGGAGCGGCCATCTCATCATGCGGAGGTACAGTTGAGCTTTATAAATTGGAGCCTGCTGTCATTTGGATCTGTGAAGTTCTGCGATGTTGCAGGTTAAAAAAAAAACATAAAAGCACAGCAACAAAGCAGACCTTTTGACAGGTTATTGCAACATCTGGGACATCAAAGGACAGGGGGGGGGGTAATGGGGATGTTAGCAGATCCGACTGATGATTGTAAGTCTATTCTGCTCTTCAAAAGATAACTTTGACCCAACCTGTTCATTATCATAAAACCAGTTACAGCCACATTTTAAAGAGGTGTATATTGATAGAGAAAGATTGTTTTATTCTTGAGATAATTTTTATATAAATATATCTAAAAAAGGTATTCATGCCATACATAAATGGAGCTCGGATTTCAGAGAAACAAAAAACTTTTGGATTGATAGCTTAAAGCATAAAAACAGCATGTAAATGAAGGCGTTGAATGAGTCACTGTTTAGTTTATATTTACCCAGAGAGCTAACAGCCATTGCTACAATAAAGCCATTGGTTTGAATGTGTTCTGGCAATGTTATTGCTGATGTTTTATCATTTAAAAGTCTTTGTACCACCGTTAAAGTTTAAGATCAACTATATATAACTGCCAGCAGGCAAGTGGCGATATTTATGCAACAGATATGAACACTTCGCATTCAAACAGAGCTGTGGAAAAATATGTTTAAGTTGCTCCTGCTGAAAGTGGCTTCAGGCTCCTGAGCTGCTCAGTAATTAATGAGAGTTTTCCAGTGATGGCAATATCTATGAATAATCATATCTCAAGCCACAGGAGACGTGCATAGCCGTAATGGAGGTTAGAAAGCAGGATCATTGCTTTAGCATTGTTTACATTTATTTTTTTTTTTTATTATTATTTATAAAATCAGTTTGCCACAGTGATGTCAGCACTGATTGAAGGCAGTAGGATCAAATATCAATCAACAACCCGTGTCACAAATAAAAACCCATTCGACACTCTCCTCTGTTGTGTTCCTGTGTTTTCCTTAAATGCATTTATATATTAACATTGCATGAAAGATTAATGTTTTGGATTACAGAGACTGAGGCATGTGTGGGAAGAACAGGTAAGCAGAAGCAGGAGTGTTGCTATGGTGTTGGTTTTGAAAGTACTCTTTATGTTTCAAGATATCAGACTTGCGTGGGCAAAGTCTGTGCAGTTGTCATCCTTCCGACCTCCCAGCTCTAGCTGCTTTTTTCCCCTCTGTTTTATTTGATCTTCCATAAAATGTCTAGAGATAAAGCGCAAAAAGCGAGCCTCGGTGATGAGGCAAAAACGAGTCAAAATCAGTGATTCTCTTTTAAGATACATTGTCACAGTGTATTACATTAATTTATTTGAATGTGACAAATGAATATTAATAATCAGTGTCTTACTGCAGAGGACAGGAGATTGCTTTTACTTTTCTGCAATCTAGCCAGCAATGTGGTTGAACAAAAAGAAACAAATTTTTGTCAGCAGCATACCAAGCGTACCAACCAAAATAAAAAAAATAACCCTAATCCTAACCCACAGTGGAGGTCAGGTCGGTTCCCCTCACACACTTGGAGACTCCAGTCTTCACCCTGTTTCACTCTAGCAGATGTTTGTCCAAACTCTCTCTACCGGCTGGCAACAAGTCCTTGATACAGACTTTCCCTAACAAGTCCTTGATACAGACTTTCCCTAAAAGGGAGTCAGGTGAAAATTGTGCTGAAAAAAAAAAAAAAGTAATAATGACTTTTCAGATAAAAATCAACATATTGTCAAATTAACACGATATTGGCACACAAGACACCTTCTATAATCATCTCAGTCTAAATACACAGATTCTATTGAAAACCAGTTATAAGAGCTAAAGAGAAAGGTTAAGATTACAATTTATTAACACCATCGTTGCCACTAGCTGTGATACAACTGATTAATATGTAAATTCAGCTCCACTGATTAAAGGTTAAGAATTAAAAGTTGGATTTCTGCATCTTTTTGAGTAAAAGTTGAATTAATTTTAAGGATTTTAAAACACGTCTGCCAGTCTTGTCCAATAGTTTTGGACAGTGTTGTCGGAAGAGATTATAGAGAAAAACAACAATCAGCACAGAACAGTCTGTGCTTATTGGTGGAAATTGGCATAACAAATACTTTACTGTGATGAACGCATTCAGAAATAATATTTGTGCTGAAAAAACATTCTTTCATTCTTGTTATCTCTGTGGACACTTTCACCCATGAACTGAGCAAAAAAAAAAAAAAAAAAAAAGCCCCGATCGTTAGGCTCTGGCAAGCGAAAAGCCACAGCAAACACACAAACACACACAGAAACAGAACACCAAGCAGAGTTCATCTTTCCTTGTTTTCTTTAAACCAGCAGCTCAGTTGAGCTGAACTCTCTGGCTCATAAACACAGCACAAAAAGTCCCATATGCACAAGCAGTGTTTCAGCTGAGTTCACAAATTGTTTGCCCTCTTTCTTTCAAAACTCTGTGTGCTTACAAATAGCACGCCTAAGAACCAGAACAGGAGAGTGGACCCAGAAAGCCTCTGAACTGTAAGCAACTTGTTTTGTTAAAGTAAGGTTAGTAGGTAAAATATATATATATAGTTAAAGACAGTTTACATGAATTGAATTTGACTGTATTTGGGTTAATGGGGTTTTCTTTTCTCAAAGAGTTCAATTCAAACTTCTTTTATTTTTGGTGTCTTCTTTTCCTGATTTTCGTAAGTTGGATGAGTTGAAGGAAGAATTACTTCAACATTGGATCATATATTTGAGAACACTTATTTGTGTAGTCCAAGCACTGAGTGTGTATCCAACAATATTAGATTAATGGGATAATGCAGCCCAGTTCAGTTTTTTTTTTCAAACTTCACCAACTGCAGCTTACAAGAGTTCTTTCAATGGAAATCTTTGTGATAGCCAGAATGAATCATTACAGGGTTTATATTGGTAGTATCTCTACTTGTCTCAGAGGTATTGCTCTAATCAGAAACTTTAGTATGAACTGTCAGTTATGAGTGACTAACTTCCATATATTAAATGAAATCTTTCCATTTTTTTGCTTCGATTTTCTGGTTTCTTTCCATGAGCTTCACTTTATCAGTCAGATCATTTCATTAACAAACTCCTGTGGAAGACGCGTGGAAAATAAATGACAGCTGAAAGCAGTGCTGTGGTAAACCAGCAGTACTAGCCAGAGTGGCCTTGTCATGTTACTTGAAGCTCTCTTAAGCACTCAAAATGATTAGCTCTTGCCCAACCTGAACCAGTGCCAGGGTCAAAGCACGGTTTTAATGTAGTACAGACTAAACTGGGCTTGGGCTGTATTCCAAAAGGACAATTTAAGGGAATTACTGGAGGCAAACAAGTTGTCAAGATACCATTCCATCAATGAAAGGCAGCAAAAAAACATTTTGCTACCTCAGAAAATATACCCCTCTCCTGTGGCCTTTACTAATTAGCATTCAGGCATATCCTGAATTAGCTTTAAGCTACAATTCAGCGGCTAAACGATCATTATGTGCGTAACACCCCCCTTCAAACGACCACCGGTGCTTCACATTGTGTGATTCTCTTGTACATGTGACAAATGACTAGTGGGTTTGTCTGTGTGGGCTGATGCACAGAAATCCATAGTTACATAATAGCAGCAGTCCCCTGATTTCATTTCAGTACCTTTAAAGAGCTCAATTATTTGTGTTTTGAAAGAGGTGAGAAGAATCTCTAATGTTATTTTGTGCATCCTCTGCACTTCCACCGCCATTATCTGTAATGCTCCAAGAGACAGCACAAACAATTGGCTTCAAAAGCACCAAATGACCTGTAAGCATTTGGGTTATTTTTTTTATGATTTTGTTTGTTGATTGCAAAATTGAAGTCACTGTTGGTCAAAATGATTGACAAAATAAAACAAAAGTAGTTAGTTGGTTGTTTTTATGTCTCAATTAAATCATTAGTCTTTCATTCCTGTTAGCAGGGTATGTTGTTTCAGTTATGTTGTTTCAAACCAATAAAGCCATCCTGTAATCACCTAGAGACCGGTTTTTAGTAAGTCAGATACCTGTCAATCTGTAAATATCTCTAGTAAGTATATATAAAATGAACCAATTTAATCTATGACCATATATCTAATTAGACTATTCAATGTACCAATTCCATCTAAAATTGGAAATACATCATTGATTAATTTCAGAATTTAACCATAATTTTTTTTTTTTTGAAAGAATCCCACAGAAATGTCTTTTAGTTTCAATGCAGAATTTGTTTTCTGCTAATGTATTTAATGGTCAATATATCATATTCCATTGTAATGAATGTGACCTTTTGGTTGAATAATATAAATGATTATTACAAGTCAATTAACCGCCAGTTATTCTAGCCACAGAAAAGGAAGAACATTGGTAATATCTGATATATATTTCTGAGGAAAAACATTTTTGCTGTGTCTAGATGTTATCAAGAAGACAACTGTTTAACTCGAATAAAGTGGTGAATGTGCCATCAGTCAACCTGGTTCTGAAGTTTTGTATGTGTGCCTTTAACACCGACCTGGGTTGTTGAACTTTTTGGTTTAGACCCACATATAAATGATGTTTGTTTTTTTTTCTATTAGTGTTTTTTTTCTTAGGAGCATATTTAAAATAATAAAATGTTTTGTTTTTCAAATTGCTGACAAAGATGTGGTCTATGGAACAAGTTAGTTGAAAGATCTCAAATAATTAGGCCAGTTCAAAAAAAATAATAGATAATTTATGTAGCAATAACATTTTGGAAGTATCTTTTGACCAGTTCTACAGCGTATCCATTTTTAATCATCAAGTAAGTACATAATCAAGCAATGGTTGTTTTTTGAAACAGAAAAAAAAAAAAAACGTCTTGTGTTTCCACCACAAAGTAAAGTACACACAAAATATACTTATTGCATCTTGTGAACTTCTCTTGAAACAAAAACGAAAAGAAGAACAAAAAAATCTTTGACCAAGACTTGTGTTTAGTCAATGCTAAATGCCTGCACTGTTTTTATGTGAGCTGCGTTACAGCTACTGGCACGGCTCAGGCAAAGGTTGTGTGTAGAGGAAATTATCTCTTCTGCTTCATGGAATCTTACTATGGTTACTGATTTATAATTGTAACAAACTCTCTAAAAAAACGTCTTGGAGGCTCCTCAAAAATAGCTCACATTTTAAAAATCCTGAAATATCGCAGTTGAGCAATTGAACATGAAGTCAGTTGGGGGGTGCTTTGGCTTTCAGTCGAAATGCAAAGCAAAACATCATGCGTGAGACTGATTAGCCTCATCAAAGGACATCAGCGCTAGTTCTGATACACATAAAAGAAGTGAACCAAAAAAACTGGTTCTTATCTCAGCTGTACAGTTGTAAAGCGTAACCTTAAGTCCACTGACTTTCATTTACCAAACCTTCCATCTTTTTGTCCATCGAGCATTGCATGTAAACTTAAGTCAAGTACTGTGTGAGAAAGTTACATTTTTATATCAAAGGGTCTTTTTCTTCCACTTTTCCACTGTTAATGCCCTGTTTGACCTATTATGAGATTCTGGTCTGAGCTGACGGACAGCACCTGAGCATAAATATTCAAACGCTGTGGCACCATCTGTGCCGCCACATTTGATAGAGAGCACTCATTTAATGAAACAAAAGCTGTAATGCTGCACCTACTTGTTGAATGGCAGTGCTCTTGTTGCAGCTCCGTAAACAAAATGACATTTTTCAAAGTGGAAAATCATTCACTCTGATTGTTTTATTTATTTATTTTATGTTTTTACACAGAGAAAAGATTTCTAAAGGGTGCCTCGCTATTACTGTGGTTGACGAGACAAACACTTCCACATGTGGGACAACACCATCACAAAATTGAAATTAAAGAGATTTATCCATGTTAAATATTTTTCTTTTCTCTCTGAGTTCAATTTAAGAATCAGAACAGAAACGACACCTACATAAATAAGAAAAACTGCCACATATTTGCTCCACTGATCTCTCAAACTGTGTCAAATATTATCTCGAAAGGCATTTATTTCTGAATAGTTACAAAAGCAGCTTAGATATTTAGAATTCTCACTAAGAAGTCTTAGATGTTCAACCCCAAGAATGAATTGTTGTGATTCGCAACGAATTCTGTAGGTTTGATATCTGAAACTAACATAAAGGTCTGCAACTCAGAATTAAAAATGTTTCAAAAGGATAAAATATGGTGCATAAAAAAAAAAAGTGAAGTAAATGATCGTAACTTTTTCCTCAATTGTTGCTGGAAACAATAGTTTATCACAAAAAAAAACATAAAAGCATTTACAATCCTGTAATAGATAGTCTCTCTCGCTCTCTCTCTTTTTTTTAACCAGATATGATTATTCTTAATCAAACCCAAACCATTGTAGAAGTGTATTTTCTAAGAGGCATATATGATGGCACCAAAATAAACCAAACCCCTCTGGTACAAGTATTTAAAAGGTATAGAGAATTTGTGCTCTTGGAATGAGAACATTTTCTTGTAAAACCAATCTTAGAACTAGACTCAAGTGGGAAGCAATTTAAAAGCTTCAACAGATGCCTAATAAAGGAAGGGTTCAAAATATTCTGCGGACAAAACGAATCACCAAGGGCCAAAAAACCAGAAGTCCTTCTTGACCAGTAGGGAGCAAAGTTGATCCAAGAGGGCAGGGAGAAAATGGGAGTGAGAGAAGTGAAGTGTGTAAGGATTGAATGAGGTCAGTGAATTTGGTAACTCTCAGATGGATTCAGAGAAAACTTACGAGTCCTGTTCCTTTCTGTACATTAAAGATGAGCTCTGTTACAGGACGGTGGTGGGATAGTCAAAGCACATGATTGTAGTCATGGAATGAAAGTCCTAATATTAATGGATCACAAACTAAATTTACCTTTTGATGATGAAAACCTGTATTAAACTCGTATTTCATGTGCTAAAATGTTTAGTTTTTATTGGTATGATGTAATATTCTAATTTTAAATTCCGTGTTTTCATTAGCGGTAAGCGGAAAATCATCATAGTTAACAGAAGTAAAGGCTTGAAAACTTCAGACTGTGTGTAATTAATCTTTATAATGTGTTTCAGTTAGCGAATTGAATTACTGAACTAAATTGACTTTTCAGTTTTATTCTGATTTATTGAATGGGTCTGTAATGCTCATCGTGGATTTTTTTTCATTCTTATTGCACTGAAGACATATGTTGAGATAATTTTTTTGAGCTTTTAACAGTTTATAAAAGCTGTTAAAAGCAATCAAACAGCCTTAAATAAAGTGAGCCTTTCAGTTTATCAACATGTAAAGTGAAATTCAAGAAAGCAGTTCTGAAGAAGACTTTTTTAAATGTGATTTTTTTAAGGGAATAGAAATCCAGGAAGCAAGATTGAAAGTTTGTTCCTTTTATTCCTCACACAAGTTCTCTGCTGCCTGATATCCATCCTGCATCTCATTACAGAGCACAGGTATTGTCTCTGTTTATGCTCTGCGCAGACTGTGAAGTATTGAGAAACACCTACCACCCAGTGATATCCTTAATTAAAGTTTAAAATGTAAACCATATGGCCCACTGCATGCTGTTGACACAGCAGGAGGTAATTTGTTTAAAGTATTAGCAACTGCAATGATCAGTCATACCTGCAATCCAAAAAATATAGTTCATTGTAAGCAGAGAGAAAATAAAACTGCAGATCAAAACACATTTAAAGAAATGCTCTATAGCTTTTCATCGTAGAAAGAAAAATCAAGGACTGCTTTACAGATGGAGTAAGTAACCTTACCATTATGTTATGGTGCAGCAAAAATAACATTTAAATCTCATTATATATTCATAATTTAGCTTATTTTAAACTCTCACCAGTTATTTGTTTAAATAAAAAGTTCCACCTACAAATAAACAGCACAATG
Organism: Poecilia mexicana; assembly: GCF_051168715.1. Classification (NCBI taxonomy): domain Eukaryota; kingdom Metazoa; phylum Chordata; class Actinopteri; order Cyprinodontiformes; family Poeciliidae; genus Poecilia; species Poecilia mexicana. The sequence goes on from NW_028263377.1 coordinate 20,393,061, forward strand.
GGGGATTTCTTCAAGCTAGTGCTACAGCATTTAATTAGTGTTATATTGGTATGCCACTGTTACATGTATAGCTGATTAAGCTGCATAAACAGCCTTAAAATACATCCAGCTTTTATTAGCATAGCCTAATCCCACACTGGCAGATTTAATAAAAGTGAGCTTTGGTCATTTTTTAGCTACCTTAACGTTCTGCTCGCTGTGCGCGGCACCAAGACAAACCCGGGTCCTCATCCAGCCATATCTGTCACAGTTCCAGTTTTAATTTAATTTTTTTATTGCTTAAGTTACATGTATGGGCAGGTCTAATAACCCTTTATTCTCTTGTTTCCATTTCCTGGCTTCTGAACATTAGAAGCTATTTGCCTTACTTAAAGGGAATTTATTTGATTTCAATTTCAGAGAGCACTTTAACAAATATTAATGTGGATACATAATCAGTCTCAATAACTCTCAGAATATATAGTATAATAAGGTATACATAATTTGTTGCTATTTTATACTAAGGTTTATTTTCAAATGATTTAGCAACTCATTGAACAAAGCAGACCAAAAATACTAATAGGATCAACCGCTTCCACAGGGAATTGTAGGATGAGAATATATTTTCAATACGTTATCTAAGTTGATTAAAGATTTACCTTCATCAGACATTCTTTGATTTCTCTGACTGGAGTTGCATCTTGTTTTTTGTTTTTTTTTTAAACAGAGGGAAAAAAAATAGAAGGAACTCCAATGGCCGGGACATTTAGCAAACTGAACCAAAACAGCAGAGACAGAAAAGGAAAACAGTAGCCACGGTGTGTCAAACAAGGCAGTTTATTTTCTCCAAATCTCTTGTCTTTCTGCTCCTTCAGTTTCTTGGTTTTCTTGGCTGGAAGAACAGTCAGATGTGGATCTAACAATATCTATCTTCCTGGAAGCCACTCCTGAAAAGGCAAGCAGGTTTTTGGTATATCTGGGAGCTCCTCGCTTTGGATTCGGAGACACTTGGTGACACTCGTCAAGTCACTCAGGGATGTTGAAAGTCTTTCCCACGCATGGGAGCAAACCCTTTTTAATTTGTGGATCATTTTGTGACCCTTCACTGTGTTCTACCTGTGTTAATTGGTCTTAATTGCTCTCCTCCACAAGCTGTACAGCATTTTTCCCTCATTATGCTCTTCTACTCTCAATATTATTCTCCAGACTTTCCTCTGTATTCCTCTGGTTTTCAGTTTCCATTTGCTAGTTTTTTCAGTTTATTGTCCAGGATCCATGTTCTGTTCTCCCTGTGCATTGCCTATAAGCTTTAGTCCTCTTTTATTATGAAAGCCTTCAAATCAACATTCTGCTCCCGAGCTCTTTGTTTGCAGTTTGGCACTGCACCAAACTCACAATTCATGACAATTGTGTCTTGGAATGCAGCCGTCCTTATGAGATATAGGTAAGATTTGTAGTGTTGGTGAAAATAATATATATATATATTTTTTTTCCTTTCAATTTCGAAAAGTGGCCAGGAGAGTCGGACCCCAATGTCACATTTTAATTGTACCCACAAAACATGAACTCATAAAAGTTCATAAACACTGTGGTCATTTTCACAAATGGAGGTGTTGCACATGTCAAAAAAGATAATGTTTGTTTACCAATAAAGTCCTCTATATACCCCAGTGCTTCTTTTTACCACTTCAATTTTGCAGAGGACCAAATGGAACAATATTTTATTTTTATCCCTCATGGCAGTGAAACCACCTGTTAACTCCTTTGTTAGCTGCCTCTATCAAAACACTTCATAAGTAAAAAAAAATATTTTTATGGTATAACTAATGTCGCATGTTTAAAAAAACTACTAGCGATAGACATCATGATTATTTTTACGATAAGTTTCACCCTCCATTTGTACACTCACCTTTAAAATGTTACAGATGACCATGTCAAAAGGCAAACCTTTTTTTTTCCCCCACTCATTGAGGATCTGATAAAAGGTTTGCACGATGAATTCTGACAATTCCATTTAGACCCATGAAGCATGTAGAATACACTTACCAGTCTGCAGCACAGTGTGAATGCTAATTGATCAAAGTTTATCACAATGACGAGTCTGAATGACAACAACCCTGTTTGGCAGATAAAATTATCATTTTAAATGCCTTTCTGTTCTGCACCCTTTCCAGCCTCATGACCTCCTCCCTGAGTGAAGATGTCCCATTGAATATTAAATAAGCAATATAAAGATCCCGACTGTTGAAAGGTCACAGGGTCTCATTTTTCATTTAGCCTTTGAGACCATCTCTGTCTACTGAATTACAGTATCATTAGCAAACTAACTCTCAGTCCAACTCGCTCTGTCTTGATGTATGTGATGACATTCAGTTTCTGAGTGTCCCTTCAAATGTTCACTGGAATCTATGAACATTTTTTAATAGCATAAAAATGCCATCTGTGCAACTAGAATTTAATGATTTATTGATTAAAAAAAAGAAATTTACACATTCCTGAGTCTTTGAAGAGCGCAACCACATCCTGTATTTTTCACCCCATCTGCCATGCTGAGTTGCCAGCTTTTATACACTAGTTTGTTGTTTTTCCAAACACATTATGCTTCAAATTCAAACTTTTGCCAAAGTAATGTCTGTCTTTGATTTAGAATGGATGAGGAAGACTGCCTGTTGAGAGTCAACCCTCTTTCAGAAATTAGAAAAATCCCCGCTTGCAGCAAATTTAACTCATGAGTAAATTCAGAATATAATTGGGTGCACACCAGCTGTTTCCTCATCAGAATAATGAGTCAGTTTTCCTTTAAAGATAAGAATGGGATTTTTATTTGAATGCAGAATGCTCAGCTTCAGTTTTCCGTCTTTTCGCTGATACTGTGTGTCCTAATGGCATCATTGCAGCCTGAGGTACCCAGCTCTGGCCTGAATGTGTGTCAGACTGCCATCTGGCAAGAAAGAGAAAAAAGGAAGGTTTTAACATGACAGGTTGCTCTCAGTTAGATCTGAGCTGTGGCAAGCCTGTCTTTGTTGGTCAGAACACAGGGGACTACTTCATAAGTGTCCCAACTCATCTCGGTTTCTCTTAATGGCTCATTGCACTCTTTGATTGTATGCAGATGAAAGAACGTGATGAGGTCAGTTTTTGTGCACATGCATAACTGCAGGGTCTTAGATCTGCCACTTGAGTGCAACCTATTAATGATTTCTGGGACTCCAACTCTTACATATGCAACGAGAAATATAAAAGGTTAATAGGTATTTTATTTTCTCTGGCTGAATGATGGCTGGAGCTCTTTGCTCTCAAATCAAACTCCGTTCTGGGTTTAAAATAAAAGAGCCTTCCGGCATGGTGCATGATTGTGAATAATAGCTATTTAGTAGCCATGTTGAATAGCAGATTTAATGTAATGCGTCTGCTCGCACTGAATCAGTAAAAGGAACATATACACTTTTGGTCTATTTAATGAGCAAATACCTGAAGAGACTTATCAACATGTGCTTTCTACTCACATTTGGTCAAATTACTGCCCCACATTTGAGAAATAAAATGCAATCAAATCCAAGAACAAATGGCTGCGAAATATTTGATTAGTGATCTAACTCCTCTCCATGGTACATGAAGTGTTCCTTTTTTGTCCTAATTTCAGCATCAACCAAACACGGACATCCTACAGCCATGTTAGCATCTCTCCGAGGGGTTGATTTGAGTTAAAGGGTAATATAATCACGCTTAAAAGTATGAGGTAGAACAAGCTCGAGAAAAATTAGCCACGTCTGCACTCTATATTTACAAACCAGCTTAAAGCATTTCCACTTGTTTGAGTGCATCTTTTCTCCCAGTAAAGCATATTTGTGAAAGCCAGCGGCAGGCAAATTTTACACCTGATTGTTTTGACATTTACCAGCATAACACTGCAAGGACTGAACAGCAAGATACAACAGATTCTTATGCAGTATGATGTAAGAGCACATTCTGGATACCACTGTAAGCCCTTATTGCTGATTGCCAACCCCAGCACAAGAAATACACCTTCAGAAGTGCATGCACTTTTATTGGCTGGGAGAAGTAGACTCACATGTATTGCAATAAACTGCCAAACATTATGTTGCTGCAGTTTGTCCTTTATTTTGTCTTCTAGAAGAAAAGCCAGCTCATCCCCTGAATGAGGTACAACATGTACTACTTTTGACACCACCGTGATATGAAGGAGAAGGAGGTCACATGAAAGGAGAACAATGTATGTTATCGTGGGATAAAATCAGACAAGTTCATTACGTTTGGACAGAGGAGAGTACCTGAACATCTGTTATTTTCAACATTTCACTATTTAATCTGAGTTATAACATCAGAACCAAAAGTGTTTAGTTCACATTTCACACTGTTTCAAAAAAGTAATTTGTAATGCAAATGTATGTTTAATGGAGTAAAAAAAAGAAAAAATTTTTTTAATTACAAATAGATCTGTAAATCAAAAACTCATACAGCTGCACAACCAGCAGTTTGATAGTTAATGGTGTTGCATTATGGGGAAATTAGAAATATCCCTCAAAAGATGGCAAAACAATGTCAGAAAATCAATGAAAAAAATATGTTTTAATTTACATTTTACTATAAAATGACAGGTTAAGAACTATTTAAACCGTCTCAATAACCAAATTAAAGATCTTTATTGGCATTATACTAATCAAGCCTGTCATATAAGTCTTGACCAGCCTTTTCCTCTGGTATTCTGACAATTTATCTTTGGTGATGAGCTTCAAGTATTGATGCTCTACAAACTTTCTTGGGAGTTTTTCCAAATCAAATAGTCTTACTGAATTACTCAGGATGTTGGTAAGACTTCCTTACTGTTGCGGCCACTTCAGGTGTTTGGAACATTGAATACTGAAATTCTGAATACTGAAAGAGGTGCACAATTTTGTGATATAAAATCAAAAATCTGATTTGTGTTAGTGTGACGCTGATTACCAAAACTTTGTTTTATTCACACTTCTGTTGCTGTTTGGAGTTCTTATGGTCTTTGTTGTTATTAGTAAAGAGTAACTCTCCAAAAAAAAAAAAAAAAAAAAAAAAAATGAATGAATATACTTAATATAAAAAAGATTTTAATGAGTCTATTTTATGCAATCACATGTGGAAATTAATAACATTATAGTTTTTAATATTTATGAAACTTGAGAAAAAGTCATTGGTGGTAGCATTGGTAAACACACACATAGAATCTTTTGATTAGGCCTGTGTAGCACTTCCTGTCAGGTTGTTGTGGGAGTCATAAATCACAATACTGGATGCTGAACGTAAGGTGACCTCAACATTGGCACGGCAAAGACACCCGAATACTTGCATGTGTAGGACAGAAAATAAAATGTACTTCACTGACTGTTGGCTCAACCGTTCAAAACTTGCCATCTTGTTCTGACCAACCTATTTTGTTATGCATTAGGGCACTGTTTGTTTCTGCTTTAGCGGCAAGAGAGTCGCAATCTTGCTCCTGTCATTTTGAAGGGTCTGGTTTATACTAAGCCAGAAAATGGCTGTTATCAGAAGGAGAGCATTTGCAATTTCTCTCTGCTTTGTCTTAATGAAACCCAGAATCTTCCCACATGCCTGTTCAGCTTGACACAGAGCAGTTTAGAAACGTAACAATGAAAGCTCCAACTCCATTCTCCAGACATTGTTGCCAACAATCTATTTGGAGTCATTTTGTAATGCCTGTACTTTATTGTCAACTAACAAAATATTTGTATCAATTTTATGTTAGGCATAATTTCCAGATAATGTCAGTGACAGCAACAGTCAGTCTCTGCGTGACAGCAGCTCGTTGCCCCTGCAAAAACTAATCAACTGCTGTGAGGACATAAATGATGTTTGCACTAGTTGCTTGCTGTTTTTCTGTTGAATATTCACGTATGGAACAAAAATAGCAGCACAATGCAGTTTAAAACAATGGAGAGTGAGACAAAATTATCTGCCTGGGAGCTTTGTTGCTGAGGTTTATTAACAAGTAACTTGCTGATCCACAAATTTATTACAAACTTCTGCAAAGCCTTTAATGAGAATTCTTTAATTTGGCGTAACAGAGCAAAACCAAATACTCGAAGGGAGCCGCCACAAATTTCATTTGGACTTTAATTTAATACCAAGACATTTATGGATTTGACGTTCAAAAAACAATTGAAAGAGGAAAGAAAACTTGTAGGTGTCAGAGGAAACTGTATAATTGAAAATGAAATCAAGAAGCCCCTGAGGAGACCCAGTAATTTACATAATAATGAATAAGCATGTGTTATTGTGTAGTCTGGTACATGCTGTTTAACAACATGACGACTTTGAAATGGTCTGTTCCCGGGCTTTGAACCTCTTGCTGCAGAGCTGATGACTTTGCTCTCAGCAAAATGACAGGGAAATAATGAAAAACCATGTCGCTCACATCCGAGTTCTCTGTAAATTCATTTGAACACATCTGTTCCCCTGGAGTGTCATCAAGTGATGCAGCTGTGAAATGTGAAAGCATCATCTCTTAATGGATAAGAGCACAAATGGCTAACATTACCCATCAGCCCCCCATTTATTTAGGAATAAAATGGGCCTATTTATGTACTCAGTCAGCTTTCTCTCCTCAAGGGCCGACTGAATGATAAATAAAATGAAATTGTCCCAAAATGTTGAATATAAACCGGCTATCTAATTTATCAATTAAAAGAACATGCTTTGCAAGGGCCATATGCCTGTCATTAGCAGTCTGCTCCTCATTGTGTTGGCGAGTGAGTGTTTTTTGCCCTTGACCTGAATATAAAACACACACACACACACACGCACACACGCACACACGCAGGCTGAGTTTGTCAAACACGTGCAGGTGTTAGCTCGGGGTGGGAAGTGAGTAGACGTCTTCATCACTAGCAGTCAGTCATCAGGGTTGTCATTGCTCCTCTCTGACCTGCTCTGGGCTACTTGACGCCTGAATCATTTTAATAGTTTCATCTTGTGGAGCCGCAGACGTACAAGGAAAGATCACCGAGATTGCATCTGCCTCACTCCAGTGATGTCTGTCTGTGTCAGGCCAGCGAAGGGTCAAAGAGGTCTGCGGCTGAGGGAGCTGCAGTACGGTTTGACAAAGCTGCAACAAAGCCAGAGTCTGGAGACAAAAAAGGAATCTGGCCTTTTCAAAGTCATTGTACACACTGTTGTGTGTGTGTGTGTTTTTCTGTGCTCCAATGTTGAAACACATTTTCGTGTTGGTAATGAAACAAAAATATCCAAAACAGGGATTCATGGGATGAATATCTGATAATGTTTTTTGGTCCTTTGGAACTGGAAGTGGACTGACTAACAAAAAACTTCTTACAGCACAATGAAAACAATGCTTTCTGAAACATCTTGATTTGTCTTGTTTGTCAGATAGAAAGTACTTTTCAAAGTCAACGACACAACACAAGAAATTTTCTGCTGTCGAAATCGTCCAGAAGGAGAGAATGCTGCAAGTCAACGCCTCTATGCAGTCTGCTGGGTTTCCTTACATAAACTTTTTAAACTACTTTGATTAACTAATTGAGTTTACTGTACTCTTTGATAACTAGTATCAGTTGGAATTTTTTGTAAAGTGCCTTGAGACGACATTTGTTGTGAGCTGGGAATAAATAAAACAGAACTGAACTGAATTGAAAATAATAACCTTCAAAAATGCATTAAGCATATTTTTCATGAAGCCCAAATTTCTGTTTAAAAAAAAATATATATATTTTTTATTGGTCTGGTGTACATTCTAATTTTAAATGTTATGTTTTTATTAGCTGTAAGTAAAAAATACCAAACAGGCTTTCAAACATCAATCTGTCTGTAATTAATTTATATAATATACTTTACTTAGTGATAAAGCAATTGAAATAAATGGACTTTTCAAAAATATTCAAATTTATTGAATAGACAAAACAGTAACTGATGACACAATCTGAACACATTACTACAACTGGCAGGTTAAAATTACTCACCTTGATAGAACAACAATATAATGTTAAGAAAATTACTTTTTAACAGTTGACATATAACTTTAACCAGATAGCATCTCCACACAAACGACAGCAGTAGAATCTACTAAAATTGGAAAGGATGTGCTCCGAGCACATAGCAAAGGAGCTGAGGTTCATCAGGCTTTTACATATTAGTCCTTTGAGATCTCATAAGAGGAGAGAAAGCTCAGTCTACAAAGAGCCCACAATACAATCAATAAGACCCCAAGGATCTATTGCTAACATGACCAAAATGCCTGAGGAAGTCCTTAGATGTGGTAGAGACTTTGCTTAGTTTGATTTACAACAGCAACTTTTCTAGAAGCTTAAGCATTAAAAAATATATATTTTCAGCTCCCCACATCGCAAGGTAATGTGATTTTTGTTTTGTCCTTAGATCTTTCAGAGTTTCCTATGGAACAATCTTATTTCAATAGCAAAATATTGGACGTAGAAATGCAAAAGCAGTGTTTTGTTTCCTTCAGTCTGCAGTCTTCCCTTGTTTCCTGTTAACTAAATTATCTGTAACACGTTAAATAAGGATAATGAAGCTTTTGACGTATCCTTGTGGAATCTCTGCCTTCAGTGAAACGCAATGAAAGTCAATAAACGTGACGTGTGAGCGCAGTTGCAGTTTTGTGTAATATATGATGCCTTAATTAATGGTCTTGCAGCCCTTGGACAAAGTAAGGCAAGCTGTTACCTTATTTCAGCTGTCTGTGCTACGCATGCGAACCATGGCCTCATTTGGAAAACGGCTAAACAAAAGGCAGGTATTAGTGATGCCCTTTGACTAGGAAAATTGAATAAACACATTCCCAATATCATGGAGATTAAAGGTGAATGTGAGGTTACAGAATGCTCTGTATGTATATATACAGCAAGGCTCTTTTCAGATGAATGCCCCCATATGCTGCATGCTTCACACATAAGTGCTGCGGGCCTGAAACAAGCTTGGAGCGGTCCTCAGCATGCTTCACACATGCTGCTCTGTCTCTAAGGCTCTTGGGTTTGCATGTGTGAGACCAAGCACAGGCAGAATTTAAGCAGATTTGGAGACACCCTCATTTCTGAGAATCGGAACACATTTAGTCCTAATGAATATGATCCTAATTTTCAAGCTTTTTCTGAGTTAGACTTTCTGAAGTGCGCTGGAAAGGGAACATTAAGTGTTTTACAATTTTCTTTTTGCTAACAGCTTCTAGCCATTGTATCGAACAGCAACACCAGCTGCTGCCCTTAGCTAATCTGTACTTTTGATGCTTTAGTAAATACTGAATGTGGAAGCATTTGCCGCTCTTCCTGGCACAGCGAATAGTATCAGAGAACTAAAGCATTTTTCCCAATGTGCAGCAATTATTAAAATGTCACTTCAGCAGAAGAGCCTTTCTGATCCATTTTCCTTGTACCTTTGGAATGCTCTTCTTAAAGAGAGTCAGCATTGATGTAGCCTCTTGATTCAAAGCGGGTTCCTCTAAGAGTGGCTTCTTTAAAGAAAAATGTGACTTGTGATTATCTCCACTATTTTAAATTTAATTTTGGATGTAATGAGTTGCCAGCATCATGAGGAGCACACATTTACCACAAGTAACATAAAAGGTTTTACAGTATTAATGATGTTCTTACTTCCATGAAAAAATGATGCAGTTTAATAGAAATAAAACTCCAATATGACATTTAACATGGATTTGAGGTTTGGGGTCTGAAAGTGCTTCTTCAAGTATTCATTTAAAATTTTAGAAGAAATACATAATTTAGTTGACCACGAGGGACATTACAAAACATATAAGTGTTTGTAGCACAGGCTTTCAAGTAGTTAAAACCTCATAAAACAATTCAGAGTTACAGGTAGAACCTGAGGAATGATCCGTGTTGAATGCACTGTGGAACCAAATGCTTCTACAGTGCAGCTCAAGTCAAATCATAACTACAAGAAGTAGCATCATCAGCATTAGCCAGTAAAGCAATAAAACATAAATGAACTGTCATAAGAGCCAAAGATGAAAGGCATGACAACCAAATGAGAACATAAGATGGTAAGAAACAATTACTATTTGTAATTACAATTTGTGGATTTTCTGCAGAAATTTCAATCCTGGTAATTATGTGCAGCACATAACTCTATGAGGTGTACACATATGAAGGTTTCTTAAAGAGCGTGGCGGGGCTCTGACTTGGACATAATTTAACTTCTACAGTATTTATAGTGCTCATTTACAGGTAAAGAAGCTTTGCAGAATACTTACAATGGATGTGCTGGCAGGTTAAGATAAACAGACCAAAAAAATAAATAAATAAATAAAAATAAACACAATACCTTCATAACGGTTCAAAAATCCATCACCCTTTAGTGTTAGTTGTTAGGACTCTAAACTCAGACTGACTCCATACATTGCGGAAACTGGTCACAGGCTCCGGCCACAAGATGACAAAAACACACACACTAAAACAAAAATAAACAACAACAAAAAAAAAACTAAACAATCACTTCTAACTCCAGCAAACTCTTATCAAAATATACAAAATAAATAAAATAAACACTGAAAATAAGAAACATTTAATGAAAAAACAATACTCAGAAAACACTCACTTAATGCAACGTATTGATGACGCCATTATTACGTCATCGCGTGACTCCCTCACGGCGTGCTTGGATCCGGAAATAGCTTTGTTTGAATATCTGAACCGGGAAAATGTTTGACGCTGGAAATTACATGCTGGACGAACATGACACCTGAGGCAAGAACACCGTGCGTGCACCCAGTCGAACCGCGTCAGTTTGTGCTGAAACCAAAAAGTAAGTTCTGTTTGGTGTGCCGATGTATTCAAGCATTTGTGTGTGCATGTGTGCGAGTGGGTGCTTACATATCGGCACGGACTTTGCTGTAGCACCTCCGACCAAAGTCATGACGGCTCCTCCTTCACAAAGAGACAAAGAGTTAATTTTCTTCTATGCCATGTTTGTTACAGCGCGTATTTTTATAACTGAACGTAAACACAGTTACTTGACTGTGCTATCAAATGGCACTATGTACCTGGAAAATACATAATATTGTGAATGTCCAAGGAAAAAAAAAATAACAGGAGTGGATCAATAAAAGTCCTTAAATCTTAAACCAAATCATCATGTGAATGATGGAATAGTTTTTGAAAACCACATTCTCTATTTACTCAGGTAGCTTCCAGAAAACTCCACAGTTCCTTTAAATCAAGGCTTAAAACCCAGCAGAGTGGGTTGATTAAGAACACTGACATATTTGATGTATTTGCTTGATGATGTAAAACACCTTGAACTGTCTTGTTGCTGAAATGTGCTATACAAATAAACTTGACTTATCTTTTCTAACTGTCTCCATGTGTTTTGGTGTGATAAAATACTAAAAAATCAAGTCTGCGCCAGGACAAATACATTTTCAGAGTGTTGTTTGTTGTCCGTTGTAAACTATCAGATCAGAAACCGGAACTATCTGAAAACCCTGCTGTGATTTCAGCGTAATCTCAATATTTGTCTATTATTTTTTGTCTCCAGATAAAATGTATTTGATCCACAAAATACTCATGCATGACTTCACTTGCAGTCATATCATGTTTAGCCAGGAGTTACAGTCTCAGAGCCATATCACTACAATATTCTAGTTTCATAACTCATAATTTAGTTATTAGTGATTTTCTATAGTGCATTTGCAGGGCATTTAAGTTCTTAATAATTAGTATATTTTCAGATATTACAAGGTGACTGTCCTAAACAAGATTTGTTTTTGTCCCCAATACAAAAGAATATACACTTGTCTGAACTATTTCTGACTCTTAAAGTCCAATAAAGTAAATTAAAAATACATTTCCTGTATTGAATTCACTGCCCGCTGACATTCTAAATGAAGCAATTCAGTTTAATTATAGAACATGACTTTAAAAAAAAATCCACTCAGAATAAATATTATCTCAAATCAATACATATATATTCTTGCTGATAGAGCAACTTGTAGCTGCCACTCAATGACATCTTTCTAAGGGAGCCCCAGCGGCAGTCAGGTCACTCGGTATGAGGGTCGGTGTAGGTTAGCAGGATGCACAAACTATGCTAAGATTCTGTATTCTCTTTGCATATCAACAGGTCACAAATTTAAAATCTTGATTGCCCAAATTGTAGTTTCCCTGCTTATTGTCAAGCACCATTCAGCTGAGAAAATAACAAACTGTACAGTAACAACAATAGTTCATGTTGATCAGCGTGTGGCTAATTTTGAAGAAATCTTACTATTCAATAAGCGTTTGGCATCTATAATTAGAAGGATATCGTTGAACATCTATTTCTCTAACTACAATTTTCTGTGAAAATATTTTAGCCGAAAAGCAATATTGACATTTTTATAGGACAGCCTATAGAAAACGTATAGATGGACATGACAACGTAGACGTTATTGCTGCTGGTTTTAGTGTCATTTTTATTAAAGCAGTGATTCGCTGTAGAAGGACATTTTAAAAAGATTCTTCTGAAAAATGTACAATTGGAAAAAAATTTAAAATTAAATTCCGAAGTTGATGATCGTTGATTGCCATTTGAAGCTTGACTTATTTTATGCGGCATCAAAACCATGGAAAAAGTCAGCAGAGAAGAGAATGGTGCTGTCATCTGTCAGTGTCAGTGCAACAGTTCAGCTTTGTATATACCCCCGCATGTCAGTGTGCGCGAGTGTCATGCTTTTATTGCTTTATAACTCCTATAACAGCACCTGCAATAATAGCTGGACATGTGCCTGCCGTGTATGAGTGCATTTCACTTACCCTCCTCTCACCTTCGCAGAAGAAACAGTGTTCGAAAGAATGGACGCTCTTTTGCCCCGGGTTTATCAAACAGTCCCTTTTCTGTTCACCGTCGGTCAGGAATCGCAGACCAACTCCCAACCTTTCAACCTCATTCTCTTCTATTCAAGCAGCTCTGAGGTGCAGCAATGGAAAGTTTCAGAGGAACTCGGGCTTCTGTTTCTCTAAACTCATTTTCAACCTCCACTGATTTCACAATCTACTGAGCTTTTTTCATGATTACGTGAGCTGGGGAATCATTTAGACAACACAGTGTAGGTGGATGTCCTTTTGTCAGTATGCACAGCATCTGTGTGGGCTGCCTGCTGGCCTCAGCTCTCTTATGGATGGGGCACTGGAAGGCACAGGCTCCCTGGCTGCAGTCTGACAGATGCAGACTGGTGGGCGCCTGATTGCTAACAGCCCGCAGACAGACGCACAAACAGTGGCTGCAGTGAACCAACTCTTGGTGTGAAATCATGACCACAGTGGGGAAGGTACACCACACATGCGTGCTTGAGTCCTCTTTGACCTTTGACCTGCCATCAGTTTGTTTGTATAAAGAGTCATATGTTATGAATGAAAAAACAACTCTGTAGGATGAGGAATGTGTCTTCAGTTTTGATGCATATGTAAATGACATAATTACTTGTTGGCCTCAGAATTTACATGAAAAGAAGAAAAATATGCCTTTTGTTTGGTAATTAAAATAATGTCCATTTTGTTATAAGTTACAATGGACCAATCTTGGATTGCATTGTCTATACTTGTTACATTTAATCTTGAATTACCTAAAACACAAAGCCAGAACTTAAAATTGCATCAGTTTGGATCTGTTCTGTTTTGGCATTCATTTAGTTTACCCTTCTTTAAATAGAGCAAACAAAGCATTGCATGTATGTTGTTTTGTGTTGCTGTCTGGTTTGTAGGATTTTTTTTTATGAAACCAAAATGCATGAGTGCACCATTTGCTCTCACAGAAAGTTTAGGAAGGTTAACTGTATAATTTGAATACTAACAAGGTTTTGAGTTTTCTGCATTTAATGAAGTAGCTAGAGAGAAGGACGTGGCTAGATAGAGATGCTAGTGTTGAATTTCAGAGAACGTGTGATTATCAGACATCCTCAACCTATGCCCTGTGCCTTATTGGCACAGGGCATAGGCATAGTAGATGCTTAACCTGATAATGGACAAGTAGGCTGTGTTTTTCTTTGCAGGTTTGCTGATGGAGAATGTTGGCTGGTTAATCAAGTATTTAGGCAAAAAAATATTTTTGTCTAGTATTTAGACAAAACATATGACAATGCTTATCCACAAATTTTTAACAACAAAATAATAAAAAAAAATACTAGATTGACTAAGCTGGCATAACCCAAACAAAACCAGTGGACACCCAGAAAACCAAAAGTGCTTTTTGTGCAGTTATGTTCTTGCCTTGACTCAGGGCTAACGTTTCAGAAGGTTAGGAACATTGGAGAGTCTTATTCAGGCCATCGGGGTTAAGGAGAGTATCTGTGTAATCTGTCTCTCTGTGAAATTTAGTCTACTGTGACCTGCCTATGTTGTAACTCTGACTCATGCTTGGTACAAGCTAGGATTGGCTAGGATGGATGGATGGATCTTTAGTGATGTCCCAATTCTACAGCACAATCATTACTGGACCAAATCTTGCTCATTGTAAATGCTGAGTAATGGTTGCCCCATATAGTTTCTCAGGTTGTAAAAGTCATGTGTTCTGGGTGTATTTTTAAACTCAGAAAGTAAATGTGGAAGTGTCAGCATTTTCTTCATTCTGCAGACGTGAGTTTGACATGAAGTATCAGCTAATATTTCCTGGTTTCTTTTTATATTATCCATAATAAGTTCTGAATAACCTTAATGGGTAGTACATCCTTTACAATTGAGAGATTTTCCTCTCTTCCACATCTCTGTTGGTGCGTGTGTCTGCGCTGTCTGGTTGAGATGTTTCTAAAGACATTTTGTATGATGAAAGAAGGCATCGGTTCCACTGGATGAATAATTAACTGGTTATTTTTACCCTTTTGGGGGTATGAAGCGGCTGCCAGTACGTGTGCAGACAGGTGAGAGGATTGCTGACTGTATAAACGATGGCATTGAGTCAGAGGATCTCATGGCTTCATGGGCGTGCAGCCAAGCTTGTTAATAAAAGACTCCAAGAGCGGCTTGCGCTGAATTCAGAGTTTCAAGTTTGAATAATTCAAATGCAAATGTATTGTGAGTTTATGTGACAAACTGCGATGCTGTTCTTGTAAATAAAGCCATTAAAACACAGAGGAGGCATCTAATAGAGTGCTTGTGTTGTACCTGCTTTCTGTAAAGATTTCTGCATCAAAGTTAAAGTAGTTGTCATCACAAAGAAAGCAAGAAAAGAAGAGATAGCTTTTATGGTCAAAAGGTTAACACTAGCAAACACTAGCATTTTCTTATACTGTCTAACACACACATTTTTCTTTCTAATTTAATGGATGTGGAAGGAGGGAAGGGTAAAAACAGACTTAAGGAGGGATAGAGGCAGTTTTAATTATATTTGTTTTGAATCCCCCTGTCAAAATAACCTATCATAGTAATCTCAGTAAGCACATTTGAGCTGGACACTATTTAGAGCTCCGTTCCCCTGGTAATGGAGGAGGGCAGCCAACCCTAAACCTAAACTAGAGTATCTCAGCTGGGAGAGCCGAGAGTGCCACCATCGGGTATTTTCAGCCTTTCCTCCATCAAACCCGTAAATAATCCTCGTTCATTTCATAGTCACAGGGCGCAGTCTGCATGTCACAGCTGTTAGAATAGCCTTGTCTTCTTTGCAAGGCTTTTAGTGTAGGAGGTGTGTTTATACCAGGCAGCCACCATAGGAGCTCGGCCTTCCTCCCTGAGTGTTGGCTGAGTTTGCCCACGCTCCCCTCTCCACTTGTGCTGTCTGTCTCTTCCAGCACCCAAACTGTCAACTATCTTCACAGGGAACATGTAGGATTAAGGGTGCCAGGAGTGGACATAATTTTACAACACAACATAGCAAGTTATGCTCTTTTTCCCTCCCAAGCTGTTGGGGAAATTATGGTGTAAGCTTGACACCTTGACTGCTGGATGATAAGTGCAGACGCAGGGAGACAATAAACATCATGGAGGATAATACTTTGGTTTAAGTGACATTTCACTTCCCCTGCAGAGCCACCGATAAGATGATAAAATCTTGAATTTTTCCACTTGTCTTTGTCGACAGCCGATTGATATTTCAGCAGCACAAACAGCATTTCAGACCTGTGGAGATGTGTGACATGAAAATAAGTTCATTGGTTGTTCACTTGGTTGCTCACTGGAGGCCTCTTTGCAGATCAGAAATGGAAAGGCTTCTTGAGTCTTGATGTTTGTGCTGACTATGTGTTTAAATGAATATAAATGGCACTTGCACAATTATTCATGGCTTCAGATCAATGTCATTCTGTCTCACTCAGTGGGCTACTCAAAGTAAAGGTTACGCCAAGGATTAGTAAGACTTCAGCAGTTCCTTGCATTTGGTTTAATAAACTTGTCAGAATATATTATGATCAGACTTCCCTTTGTTGTTTTGATGTTTTCTTTTATCATTATGTGACTCATAATGAACAAGAATAATTCACATTAAATTCAACTTAGATATCTTATATTGTGTGCTCTCCACAATTATTGACTCACTTAAAGATGTCTGAAAATCTTTAAATATATTACTGTGTAATTGCAGTAGTATGTAGCTTGTCACATTTTGAGTTCTTTTAAGTTTCACTTTACTTTAGGTTTCGCTCTGAATAGACTATAAAACATTTGTGGATTATTTCTTGAAGGCACAGTCTTGAAGACCAAAACACTTCTAAGTTACAATAATGGCATGCTCTCTTTTCTTACCCATTTTGAAGGGTGTCTAGGAAAAATTAACATCTGCATCATGTTGTGTTTTGAAAGAATAATTGGACTACATCATCACAGATCCCCTACCCTATAAACATTAGTCATGATATGTTTTATTTCCGCAGATTCATTTTTTGTTTTATGCCAAATCCACTTGCTTATAATTATGCTAATTGGACAGAAAAAGCTTAATTTTAGCCTCAGCAACCATCAGTTCTTATGGAGACTGTAATGACCCCAAGATGCTTTTATTTGTTGCAATTTTCTATCAGTCAGCTTTTTAACTTCCCTGATAAGTTTTCTGATAAGAAAATCCTGGGTCCTCATCTAGCCTGATGGCCGGTGGCTAGAAAAGGGCGTCTTATTTGTGTTATATTTATACACCAATGAGAAAGAAAGTCAAACATTACGGATGAAAGTTCATTGAACTCTGTCTAATTTTTAAATGTAAAGTGCAAATTAAAATGTATATCAGTTACATTAGTTTTCAAAGCAACATTTGGGGTTCCAGCAATTGTACCACATGGTATATTTTCCTAAGATAGATTTTTTTTTTTTTCCCCACTGGATGCTGTATTCAACTTGAAGCTGTCTGTCTTTCTCTTTACTATCATACTGTTGCGGTAAAAGAGTAATTTATTTTATGGAGTGTTTTTTGACCCATCTTCACCAGGGGTGCCAGTAACTGTGGGAAAACGCATTACAAAGGCTAAACAATATGTTCCACTCTTTAGCCTCTAAAATGGGTTCCCCTGCACTTCACAAACATCAAATATCCCATTATGCAAACCAGCAGTCACTGCCTCCTCCTCTGAAACCTGAAATATTGCTTGCCCTGTCACATGTCTCAGCACCAAATTGGCTTAGCCAAATTTAGGATTTGAATAATGTTTCCCACCGTTTTCATCTCCACCTAAACTGAGTCAACTCCATTCAGTGACACTGTAATGCTTCTTTCATTTCCGAGCATCATCAGTCCTCTCCAGTATGAAACAATTCAACCTACTTCAAGGTGAAATCAGAACTACTCTCTATTAAAACCATTTAAATGACAGGTAGACATCCTCATAGAACCACAAAAATACTTTAGTCTGGCTCTCCTGCTCAACTAAGCATCCGCTCAAACTTTATAAGTAGTCATATCTACATTTAAGCAAAAAGCTGTACGGTTTTTATGTTATGTTTTAAAATTAAATCCGTTGTCGTCTTGCCATATTCAACAGAAGGGAATATGTTGTTTTATTAGTCTCTAAAAGGCCCATGGTAACTATGAAGGAGCTGCAAAGATCCACAGTTAAGGTGTGAGAATCTGTTGACAGGACAACTGTGAATAGCTGAAAAAAGCCATAAGAAGTCTCATTCTGAGATTTTGACATGCAATGTAGGGGGTACAGCAAATGTGGAAAGGGAGACTTTTTTGAAATATATGGGAAACATTTGGTGTGGTGCAAAACTAACACTGCAGATCACATTGAACATCGGCACCCATGGTGAAATATTTTGGCAGCATCATTGTGTGGGAATATTTTTTTCTAGCAGGTCAAAAAACACTAGCCCTAGTTGATAAAATGGATGGAGCCAAACACTGAATAGTCCAGAGGGAAAACAAGAAGCAGAATGCAAAATCTGGGATTGTATTAAACATACAGCCAACAATGGAATGGTTAAGAAGAAGGCATATTCACACATTTTAATCATCCACATAAATTTCATATCTGATAATACATTAACAAGAATATATGGCAATACATGGAAATTCATTTTCAGAGACGCTCACCATCCAGACTGAAGTTGAGCTATTTTGCGAATAACAATGGGGGGAAAAAATGTCTTACTTCAAAAGCCTTGTAACTGT
Organism: Poecilia mexicana; assembly: GCF_051168715.1. Classification (NCBI taxonomy): domain Eukaryota; kingdom Metazoa; phylum Chordata; class Actinopteri; order Cyprinodontiformes; family Poeciliidae; genus Poecilia; species Poecilia mexicana. The sequence goes on from NW_028263377.1 coordinate 20,411,604, forward strand.
AATTACAGTAATAGAATCAATGATTTAAGGGGTCTGAAAACAAATGAGGTCACATTTCTTGGATTTTCATTAGTTGCAATCTTGAAAACCCTGTATGGTTTTTCAAATGTTTTCCCAATAAGCACCACTCATGTTTTGGTCAGGGGTAGTATAGATTAAACAGTGAACTGAGAGGCTTATTGTTCTTTTAGCTTACATGGAAATGTCTCTTACATGTTTCTATTTTTCTATATTGGCCTGTATGAATTATGAGTGTATCATGACTTTGACTTACATAAAGGGAATCAAACCTTATAGATAAATGTCATGTGAGCAATTGTGTCCTCAAGCTAAATTTAACTGGAAGGTTAATCATTATAAATCTTCTCCACAACCTGCTTCAATCTTTGAGCTACAAAAGCCTTAAGTTTCTGAATTGTCATATTTAGATCATGCCTGAACACTTTCAATAATTTAATTTATATTTTTTGTAATGGGGCAGTTCACTAATCATCTTTTTTATGTAAATGTTTCAATCTTTACATTTAGGGGATTAGACGTAATTGAAAGTGTTAAAGTTTTACTCATATTTTCTGTGGTTGTGCTTCCTAGCAAGAGAAAAATGACTTCTGAATATGACTGAGTCCTCTTCAGTCTGCCACCTGTTTGTCCTGATATCATTAAAGCTTTGCTTTTTTTCCATTTAGGGTGTTGTTCAGTGACAGTGCAGGGCTTTGGGGCTGCAGTGTTTGTATGAGGCCATGTATCATGGGTTGTGAAGACATTAGGGGGCATGATACATTGCGTCTGTCATTCTCTGAGCTGCAGCTGCATTGCTGTGACTTTCTTGGCCAGGCCGTCCATCTCCACATTTCACAGCTCCAACGTGACTGCAGCAGGGAGATGAGGAATTTGCCTCGTCCTTGCCAAGTCCCCCCGTGCAGCCACTTGCTTCCTCTCAGAGAGGAGCATCTGCATCCTGTTTGCCGCTTCCTGGCTTGCTTGGGTCATCCCCCAGTCTACGTCATTACAGAGGACATCAGGCTGCATTCTCCATAAATTAAATCTGGGACTGCGTTTGCACAGGGACACACAGTCTGAGTTTAACCCTTGAGGTGCACTTCAAATAGCTTTTCTGTTATTGTTTCTTTTTTTTTTATTTATGAAGCCTATGAATATGTGCTGTCAGTTTGATCATGTCTATAAATTCCCCTATGGTGTTGTTTCTTGTTTGCGCACAACATCTGAATGTAGAAAAACTGTTTAAATAAATAACATGTGCAGTATTATGAATTTTAACTTTTTTCTAAGCAATATTTTGTATCATATTTTGTTCATACAATTTCATGAAGGTTGGAACATGAGTTCTGCATTTTTGTGCTAAATAATTGATCAAAGATCTCTATTGACTTTGTATCTCAGGGGTGACGGCATGACCTCTCTTTGAAGTGAGGGCTATTTCATTGCATTCTGTGATTCTCTAACATTTTAACCCTTCACTCAAACCACATCTTTTATTTTGAGTGTTTTTTGTCAATCTAAAGGGGACCGAGTTATGTTTTTGTGTACCCGTTTACTGCTTGGTGCAAGTCTTTATTCTACTTTCTTGAGGGTTACAGCTGAGGTCAGTGAGAGAAGTTCAATAACACTACACTGCACAGTTTGTTGTTGTCATTGGAAACCAACATTTACCTGCCACTTTATTAGGTACACCATTTGGAGCCCTTGCTGGCAGTAAGGAAAACTTTAGTTATTTAAGTATGTAGATGTTGTCAAACAGAGTATCAGAATAGCTAAAAAATGTTCCATCCAAAGCACAGAAGAACAGACCGGTTGCCATTCCTGCTAAATATCAACAGTAAAATGTGGTTATAACTCACACAACTTTCTTGTGTTGGATGAATCTGGAATTGTTACTAGCAGGTTGTACCTTAAAAGTGGCCACTGAGCGTATTAAGTGGAGCCCGTATTATCAGACAGTAGTGCTTTCAACAGGCTCGTCTTTACATTTTTCAAAACACAGTTACCAAATAGTGATAAACGATCATATTAAAGTGACTTTTGATTTTAAAGGAGCCCCCTGCTGGTTGCATCAGTAGGCTTATTTTTCCTTGAGGAAGAAACTAATCACTGGCTTGCAATACCAAATGAAACACACCCCCTACCAGACTGTGAAATTGGATAGTTTGAAACTGTTTCAAGTGTGGAGAAAAAGTTTGTTCATAGATAACAGTAAAGTTATTGGAGCTCCAAATCAATAAGACATAACTGACTTTTTTCCCTTGTGACTTAAAAATGATTTTTTCTTTCTTTTTTTTAATTCAAAGGAAAGTTTACGAAGCGTTTTTTTCTTTCCTTCTTCTATTTTCACGATGCCAACAGGGGCTGCTGCTATAACCCTCCCGGCACCCGTCTTCAACCAGCAACCATTTATAGCCTCGCGGTGACAAACAATCTTATTATGAGATTTAAACTTTGCCTCTGCCAGTCTGGAGGATCAACATGCGCTCCCCTCCCTTCGCACCTATTCCTCGATGTTTCCCCAACTGATACTGTAATATCTGCCTACCTACACGCCTCCCCGTGACAGTGGTTAAACGCCGGTGTCAGCTCTCGGTGTAATAGAAAGACCCAGGCAGGGCTCTGGGTCTCTTCAGAATAACATGAAGGCGAGCGACGAGAGGAGCTCAGTGCTGAATTAAATCAGTCTCCGCTTAATGGATCTCCCAGTCTCGCTTCAAGCAGGCAGTTGCTGCTGAGCCGCCCTCAAACCGAAAGCAGAAAATCTGGATCCTTTTTTTATTTTTTTGTAATTATTATTATTCCGCTTAGAAATTGTACTTTAAATGATTGCTTTGAATCTCTAACGCCGTAAATGACTCAGTTCTGTTTGAAAATGTGTTGTGCTCGTGGTGAGATACAGTAAGCCCTCTTGCTTAGTATCGGGACGAAGGTTCCTGCTCTGCCATCACTCAGCAGGTAAGCTGATTTTTTTTTTTAAACCTAACTTTAAGGTTGCAGACTTTGAAGAGCATTTATTATGATCCGCTTCTATGCTTTGCATTCACATGTTGCTAGCGGCAAATCTCTAAGCCCAATGTTGTGATTTGAATAATAGCGCGGCTGAAGTGCTTTGGCTGTTGTGTCGGTGTGTGGAACAAGTTAGTAATGCTTACCTCTTAAAAATTAATAGTTCAACTTGAGCACCAGTCTGCGCAAGCCGGTGGATTTTGCACTAGTTTCAGTGAGAGCTCATGCGCCCTGACATCAGATGGATGGACGCAAGGCACGGAGAGCAATTTGTCGCGCCTGTCGTACCATCGACATTTAGTTTCGTTTTTTTTAATCACCCGAAATTGTTATTTTCTTTGAGCATAAGGTTTGCATTAATTTTTCAAGTCCATTCAAAGCATATCGGGTACTTGGAAGCTGTAAGCCTCATACTTCAGCCGCTTCAGCACCATGGCCAGCTCCAGATCGCTCTATTTGATTTACTTTACTAACTTTATTTCTTAGATTCATAGAAAGAAACAAATATCAGATAATGGGGTTGTTTTCTGAACTTTTATGTTTTCTTAAATATTTATTTAACACATAAATACTGCTATTTTCTTGGGCCCTCACACATCCTAACAACGCATACAAAAGGAGAGCCTGCATCACGAATCTGTATGTACTTTTGACAACGTCAAGAAAAGTCAAGGCATACAAACTGATGCAACTTTAACAGAGTAATTTTAAGCGATCGGGCTATTTCATGCAGTGCTATGCAGTATTGGTGCCCAGTTCTCGGAGTTGCTTTGTGCAGTCTCATTCAGATTAGCTGAGGATTTTGCTGCATGTGTGCCATCTGTCTGAAGAAAGCATACTAATTGTTGTTTCCTGGACGTGTCGCTTAATTTTAACAGTGGAAGTCTTCGTATGGAGTGATTTTCTCTTATTCTAAGTCAGTACAGAATTAATCTTATAGATGTTGAGCTTGCTGGAGAGTCTTTTCTACAAATGAAGAATTATTGGTGAAATTGAGAGGGGCATCATTGGGGTCTCTAACGCCAGGTTCACTGTAATGACAGGTTACACAAAATAATTTTAAAAATTGTAATATTCTTTTATATTTTTTTCTTAACAAATTCTAAATGATATCTTATTAGTGGTATTAAAAAAAGCTAGACTTCCTTTAAAGATTTTAAGCTCATCCTAAGTTGCTGTCAGTGTTAATCTTCTTCCAATATTTTTTATTTATTTTTTTTTTTTGTGCAAAGGACACACCTGTATTAGGATTTACCAGCCAAGTGAATCTTCCAACTTTTGATGGTGGGAGTTGTGACAGTTCCAAAACATCTCCGTTTTGCTGTTGCTGCTAAAGATGTCTCCTGCATTTGCCTTCCACATCTCCCTTTTCCTGTCCCCGTCTCCCTTATCTTGATTATACAGCTGGATGATTGAGTCAGCTGTTTTGTATGCAAGCTGCCTTGGCTCGGCTCTTTGTGGAGGAGAGAGAACGAGATCGTGCTGAGGATACTGAGAGAGAATTACAGAGGCTCATGACCATGAGAAGCAGAAAAGACGAGGCTGCCCTGTTCGATAAATTGCTATTTGAGGGAGACCGATATCCTGGGGGGTGGGGGGGACAGTGGTTTTAGAAATATGACTAACCTTTCTAAATGGAAATGGCATTGTGCATTACAGTTTTCCACAAATCTTCACGTGGATTGATGAATCCAAATCGAATTCAAGTTGACAGTTTTCGGCATAAAATCTGGCTTTGTAACTTAAACATATGCATTAAATGTGCTGTGCTGATACAAAAAGGTTTATTCATGTACGCATATTTTGTTCTCCTATCTTGTCAGTTCTGATCTTACACTATAAACTTTGCCCAATAAAACTGATATAAACATTTTCAATCTGTTAATCAGTTTATCAAACTAGAGTCATATTATAAAAAAGTTATAAGGGGCTAAACAAATCAATGGAGCGCTGGTTGTTTGGTTAACAGTGTGCAAAACTGTAATCAAAGGGACCAAGCAGGGTTTGTAGAAAAAGCTGTGAAACATATGGTACAACAGCATGGTCTAATTCAGTGGCACAGTTCTTGACAACCATTAATACTTATTGTGCTGTGAATACTGTGTGCCATTTTACAAGAGCAGTTCTGCCACCTCAGTTGCAAGTGTCACATGTGACTCTCAGCTGTTTTGTTAAAAGGAATAATGAGGCAACGCTTCTTGGTTTATGATGAAAGGACGGATCATGGAATTAACCACAGGAGGAAAACGAATGAAAGGGACAAACTGTTTATTTGGCTAAAAATGAATAAAAGAAGCAACATTTCACTGGAGCCTGACAGCATATAGTGCTTGCATGATCCACTGTAACATTTTTCTGTGTTACAACCACAAAGTTCAGTGCATTTTTTTCAGGACTTTAATGTGCTTGACCAACTCAGTGATGCATAATCATGTAAAGGAAGACAAAATATGTGTTCTAAATGTTTTAAAAATCAAATTCCCAAAATTGTAGCCTGCAGTTTAATTAACCTCCCTTTATCTCTAAAAAAAAAAACATTTCAAACACGTGCCTTCAGAATGTACCTAGCTTACAACGATAGTCGGAATGTGTCCAATTCAATCGCTTAATAAATACAGCCATTCTCCGGGGACCTTGGAACTGTTGTATATTAGAAAACATTAGCGAACATCCGGCATTGTGATGACAAAGGAACACAACAGACAAAATCAGAAATAGTGATTTCAAAATATTTTAAGCACAATTATGGAGTAAATATTTGGTAAATAAATGTACCAATTTGCCATACAGTACCGTGGTGTCCAGTCATCTGAAATGGATGACCAACAAAAACATAAATAGAGCAGTATGTAAAGAAGCAGCCAAGAGTCTAGTGACTCTACAGCTCTACAGCTCAGTTTTCCATATTTGTTGAGCATGCCACAACTCATTACTTTTTCAAAATAATTGCAAGGGAAAAAAGCCATTGATGCAGGAGATGCATAAGATGCCTCACTTTAAGTTTATTTAAAACCACATAATGGACACACTAATGCTCCAGACAGATGAGACTAAAATGCAACTTTTTCAAATCCACGGAAAATACCAGGTGTGGTGGAAAACATTGCACATCCCCTTCAGGCCACCATCCATATAAGGGCAGCATTGTGCTGGGGGCACCCTTTGATTCAGCAGGGCAGGAAGTCTGATAGAAATGAGGAGAACATGTAACTAAAGGTAGGCCCATTCTGGGAGAAAACCAGCTGGAGGCTGCAAAAGATTTCAGACTGTGGTCAGGATTCATCTTCAAAAAAAAAAAAAATAAATAAATAAATAAATACAGCCTTCAACATACAGCTAGGATATCATTTAAATAGTTTATATCGAAACATTCTAAGTAAAGGACAAAGACATTTAAATTTTTTATATTTTACAACTGTCTAGTCCAGGGGTCGGGAACCTTTTTGACTCAGAGAGCCATGAAAGCAAAATATTTGGAAATTTATTTCAGTGAGAGCCATATAATATATTTTTAGACTGAATTCAACTAAATGTGAGTATAATAAGCCTCTGAATTTATTCTTTTAAATAATGTTGTTATAATACTCACCATTAATGCGACTTCTGGTGCTGCATCGATTTGCTGGTGGCTGCGCCAAATGACTTACGTCTGTTGACTCATCCAAAGCCAGGGAAAAGAACGGCGCTGCATTTATGTCCTTCACTTGCATTTCCTCCACTTGGTTTGCCATCATGATGGTACGATCATGAACAGTTCTTGCCGACAGAGGCATGTCTTGTATCCGTTTGATTATCTTATCTTTGTTCGGAAGATCATCAAAAAGTTCATTGGCTACATCCAGCATCAACGTTTTAGCATACTCGCCATCTGTGAATGGTTTTCCGTTCCTTACTATTGCTAAAGATCCAGCAAAACTAGCGGAATTATAGTCGCCTTGCCGGGTCCATACGTGGAGTTGCTGCTGGCTAGCTTGCACCCTGCTCAGCAGCTCTTGGCACGCTTTCTTCCTGCTGTCTCCCGCAGGGTATTTTGATGCAAAGGTAGCATGGCGTGTGTCGAAGTGCCGCTTTACATTCGACCGTTTCATCGATGCAATTTTGTCATTGCAGATTAGGCACACCGAAGAACCTGCTCTCTCTACAAAGGCGAATTCTTCAGTCCATTCATCCTGAAATGTACGATACTCATCATCTTTTTTTCTTTTCGCCATCTTCTTCGTTGAAGGGTTAGCTTTGAGCTAATGACCGAGCAGACTGATTCAAAAGGGGGCGTTTACCTGTTTACCCAGCAACGGCCAATGTAGGCTATTATCATCCAATTAAAATGATGGACAATTGCTGCAGCCAACTGCAGCCCTGAACAGGACATGAGCAGTGGAAAATCGATGGATGGATTAAAACAAGTGATAATATTTTATGTTTTATCTGAAAAGCCGAAATCTGCGAGCCAGATGCACTCATCAAAAGAGCCACACCTGGCTCGCGAGCCATAGGTTCCCGACCCCTGGTCTAGTCAAAGTACATTCCTAAATCCAAGAGTAATTAGGAGCATATTATAAATGGACATTCCAATGTTCAACTATGTGCTGCTGAACTTTGTGGTTGTAATGTGTCAAAATGTAAAAACAAAAAAAAAAAAAAAAAAAAAAAATTCAACATTTCTTCACAGTAATTCATCGTTTTCATATAAAGACTTTTAAAAATGGTGTCACAATGCTGTGTGTTTTGACAGCGGCTGCTAATCTGTAAAAGTCTAATCTAAGAATTGTTAGTTTTCATTGCTTTTGACAGAGTTAGCCTTTTATGTGCAGACGTCAAAGTGGCATTATAGTGTAGCACACTTCACTGGAAACAATGCAAACGTATAATCAGTTATTGTTCCTTTTAATCTTACTCATTGGATTCAGTAACAATTGAGATGATTGCTGTTTTGAGGACACATAAGATATGAATGAGCACAGTCCAAAAAAAGACAGAAATAAGTTTGATAAAGACCCATAGGATTATTGTTTTTTGGAGTCATATTATAAAATGTCAGTCTATTTTTCCACATCCTTTGCGGGCAAATTTTATACTGCAGATTTTCATCCTTCCCATCAGGTTTTTCACTTCAGTCAGGCGTCCTCTCAACTAATTACTATCCTAGTCAGGGGTGTCCATGCTTTCTTTCCAGTGGCCAAAATTGTTGAGTCAAAAGTATCCTATAACATAATATAACGTAATATATAAGAAAACTAAAAGCAAATCAGGAAGTCAGATTTCTTTGTTGTTGTTTTGTAGGAAAGGGATGTTATCCATTGTAGATCCAAAACTCCAAATTTGTCTGAGCTCCAATGAACAAGTTTATTCTCAGTTTTAAGAGCAGGATTTGGATCACTTTCTTTCAAAACACAAGCTATATTTAGTCCAGTTTAATAAATTGAATAAAGGCTGATTTGGTTGCAGCAAAGTCGGCTTTTCAGTAAAAGTCTGTGGATGTTTTTTTCTTATTATAAGAGCTTTGTTATAAAACGATGAGTACTTTGTCGTCGTATTAATTCCACTGTAGGAAAATTATGTCGGTAATTTTCACCCTGATTAAAAAAAAAAAAAGCTTCAATTTGCATTTGCCACCTGTTCTGGACAGACCAAATTAGCATCACTCTTAAACTGCAGTTGAAGGCCGCACAAAATCACTACAAGGTCAACAAATGGTCCCTGGGCCGCCCATTAGAAGCCTCTGATCTAAGTAATAATGCAGACAATATCTGAACATATAATAAGGGGAAAAAAAACAATCATGTGAAAAATTGTGATGTGAATAGTTATCTCCCACCTGCTTTAGTGCAGTGATTCCTGTTGGACCATCTGCTTACAGATGTTTGTGGTAAAGGACAGGCCCATCAGAAACGCCCTCTGAGTTCTGCCGTTGGGACGATTGGTATTAAACGGAAGTGTGAAGGAAAGTAATTTAGTGCTCTGTATAGAGGAACTATTTGCTGAGGATTTCCAATGTTTAACGAAGGCTGTAATGAGCAGATAAGGCTGAAAAGACAAAAAAAAGAAAAAAAAAACTACCTCTCAAATGCAACCAACCTCAGGCACATTTTCCTTTAGACAATGCAAAACAAAGATGTGCTGTTCCTGAGATTAGATCTCCTACAATGTTTTCTTAGGAAAACATTAACAAACTCCATCTTGAATCACCACCTTATGAGTAACTGCAAAGAGTAATTACAGACCTGGGATTTAGGCCTATTTAGGGAAAATATGTATATAAATTTACCCGGAGCTGTTGATTGAAAGTGGCAGAAGTAGCGCAATAAATTCAAAGCTTGTTTTGAGAGAAAAGAAACGTAGCAGATGCAGCTATTATCTCTTAAAATTCCCATTTCTTTACCTGAAAATGTCTTCCTTATTTCTTTTTAAAGAAAGTACAGTGATGTAACAGAGGGGTTTGTATTTTAAAACCTGATCACCTAAGACAATGTGTATTGTGTGCTTGAGGTGGGAAAAAATGCTCAGCAGACTATAAGACTGATAAAATGTTGGGGGGGGGATGTTGGAAATGTGCAGATTCACTCTGGGGTGTGAATCAGTCATCATTCATTTGGAAGTGAACAAAAATGAATCCACCGCAGAATGCCAGAAACGTTTGTGTAGTTTCCTCAGCCACCTGCTGGTTGCCTTATGATGCACAAAACCCTTTAGTAAACAAGCATCATGAAATGGCAGAATGAGGCATATTGAACGCTGCTCTGGCTCTTATTTGCCACCTTTTTGCAGAATAATTAGGTGCTGGGTTGCATGGCGGTGCATCTTCAGGCACCTGCATCGCTTGATGAACATCCTTTAGATAACAGCCCGATACAGCTGGCCTGCAAAAGTCCTGTCAAAACCTTGTTTAGGAACGCTGTTTCAAGTGTTAGGGGATAATCACCATCACTGAATGATTTTTTTTCTAGCTGCATATTATGCATGTGCTAATAAACATAGGAGAAAGAGTTGTGTTTTATGGCGTCTCACTTTTATACTCGCTGTGGGTATAAAAGTAAACGAGACAACTGAGAAACCTAAAAGATGAACATAAAAAAAAAAATCTTACCAGAGAATAGTCTTTAGATTATTAGAAACAGAAACGACACATAAATGCAGTGTTTTATGGCTCCATGGCCAATGCTGTTTGCTGCATGCATTTAGCATAAAACAAGCAGATAGTTGAAACAGATATTTATAAACACTGCGTTAGAGGACTTTTTTTTTCTGTTTTAGGTCAAATAGGGCTAAAAATGATTCGCTTTTCACAATTATCGCTGAAAGAATTGTCCATTCCTCCAGAAGGAGCAGGTGCAACTGGGTCAGGTTTGATGGCCACCTTTTCAGCTCTTTCCTTAGATTTACTGTGTAGTTGAGGCCAGCGCTTTGTGACGGCCACATAAAACCATCGACTCTCCTGTCTTTTTCTGTTCTACTTTGGGGACTGCATGTGGTCATTGTCCAACCAAGGTTTTACTCCCTGACATATGAGATGTTTTTTCAATAGTTTTTTTTTTTTATTATTATTTTATCGTCTTTCCTCATGGTTCCACTTAGTGTGTGAAGAGCACCAAACCCTCCTGCAGCAAAACACCCACAACAACATGCTACTCATTCCTTATCTCACAGTTGCATTGCTGAGATTCTTTGGTTTGCTGGTTTTCAGCTTTTTTCACCAACTGTAAACTCTTTTATTGATGGCTAAATACTTTTTTTTCCTAAATCATACCACAGTGTTTCATAGTTTCACATTTCTAAAACAATTAAACATGTATTTGTTCCACATTTTTTGAACTAAAATTACACTACAGGCCTGACATTCTAGATCCCAACGTGTCAGCTTTTGAGTGCAGTTTTGACTACTGGCAAGTCTCTTAAACACTAGCATTCAATCCTGTCACAATACCTTGTCGTCATTACTGTTTTCTTTAGGTATTTAATTTTTTCTTTTTACAAAAGTCATCATGTGACTTCTTTAAAAGGCTTCTTGGACTGAAACAGAGATCATGTGAGAAATTCCGGTTATTCAGAGAAACAACAGAGTGAATGGTATGGATTACAGAGGCACTCAGTCTTTACCGCAGCTTTATGATGGAAAAGGATGAACATCTTAGATAGGACGCTCTGCATAAATTTTCATCAGCTATACTTGCAAGGACAGAGGGGCTTTTTTTCTATGCGGTCGTGATGCTTTTTTTGAGCACACTTGAGCTTGAAAAGCAACGCATTTCGCCTGCTCAATCAAACTGAACCTAGGAGAAAACCCTAAAGGCTTCCATGAATTAAATTCAACAGACTGAGTGTGAAGTGCATCACCAGGCATGAACGTACAAAGCATAATGCCGTTGGTTTGACGAAACTGAAGAAATTGAGAGAAAATAGCATGTCATAGTCCAATATAGATTGGAGTTTAAGGACATCTTCAGAACAATAAACATGCTTTCCGCCACATTTTCAACTCAGATTTAACGATCAAGTGCTATTTAATGGACATACAGGAAAACATACTCTTTATCAGTAAAAGTATGAACAGCACAAAACCAATTGGTCCTAAAATAAAGTTTGTTTGCACCAAAGCCACTTTCCAGTTTGTTTTGCAGACATCTCTTAAGAGCAGTGACAGTGTAAAAAAAAAATCAGCTGATTAGATCGCTGATTGGTAATGCAGCATGATTAAGCAGTTTGTAGTTTCATACCAATTAGAAACATTTTAAACCGTCAGCCATTGAAGATGACAGATGCTCGATGAATGAAGCGGCTTCTATGTGCCACAAAGACTGCTTTTCATCTAACAGGAACATCGTGGGTGCCATGAGTTGCTCGATGGTAATCAATACATGGCCTCTCCTTCCCATAAATGCTGGGAGACTCTAGTTTTTGCTTCGTTACGATCTAATGAAGCGCTTGAGAAAATTAACCAGTTACATGGTGTCAATAAACATAAAACCTTAATTATAACATTTCTCGTTCATGTCCTCCACATAAGAGTTTATACCTTCCTGATCTGTTGAATCGTGTTCTTTGTTGTTATTAGTCATTCAGTCTCTTTGCATTCAGTGAGTTTTTAATGCAAATAAAATTACCTTGAAGCTTTTTAATTTCACACTTCAAGGCAACTCATTCATGCTATGATTTGAGACAAATGTTGTGTTAGAGTAAATTAAAATACTCATCAGTAATGTCAATAAACCTGAGTTTGTGGCTAAATATCTCTATACCTTTGCACTATCTCTAATAATACAAAGGCAAAATTTGTAAAATTTGACTGAACTACTCCTGCCTGTAGCTTCATGTTCCATGCGTTGCAAAACCTTTTTCTGCCCTGTCATGAAGGCTAACAAAATTAGCTTGCTTCTGAAATGTGTAAGGATTTGGGATGCCATAGGATTTAGGAAGTTTGGTGGATATCAGAGATGCAGCAGTTGTAGACTTTGTCGCATATATAGATAGAAACCATATTTATAATCAAAAGATGCAAAAGACACGATCTAAAGATGATGAAATGAAGAGGATTTTGTGGAACATCAAGTTTTATTGAGACAATCTTTAAGACATAAAATGAGTGTTGCTTTTGGTGAGCTACTATTACTAACAGTGAATCTAAACTGGGATAAATGGTGTGGAATTCAAAATTTTGACCTGGTACGCTATGTTCTTTGTAATATCACTTATCTGGTACGACTTACTATATACACACTCTATTTTTCATCCTTCAGATGTTTCACATGGCCTAGAGCTATTTTGTTTAGCTTTGTTTCTGGCTTGAAGAATCCACTGACAGAGCCAGTGTTGCTGTTAGCTCTGTTTTACTTTTCCATATAAAGTACACTCGGACCAGTGCTTCTGTGTTTTTAGTGCGTCTTGTTCTGTTGTTTCAACCACCGGTTGACTCACAGCCGAGGCAGGTTTTGGTGGAGGTTTCATTAGGACTGGGGCAAAATATGATCTGCTTGTATCAAAACAAAAAAAGAAAGAACGTTAAGAATGCAGTGAGTTGTTCCTCTTCACTGTCGCCAAGTGCTTGCTTAGAAACAGAGATTGCTGCAAAGTCAGAGAGTCAATGCAACCCTCTCTGCTTCCCTTGATAGATACATTTATGATAGTTGCTATTAAAAACTGAATGTGTCTGCACTATAACTCAGATCCAGCTGGAATTACTACTTCATGATATAAATATATTATATTGATTAGAGTATAGATATATATGTATTTTTAGGGAATTAATAATAATTGTTCAATGGTTAATTGAATCATTTGTCCTGTGAAGTACCTTGAGATAATGTTTGTTGTAAATTGTTGCTACATTAATAGATGGAGTCCAACTGAATTTAAATAAAATGCGATAGCTCACTCCTAGCTGCTCTTTTACAGCAAAATCAATAATGAAACACCCCCTTTGTGCTGAGTGCTGCAAAAGATTTATGCTCATTAAGGAAACATACATAATAATGAAAACAGAACAGTGCAAGAGGGAATACATATATACATACACTTTTGGAATTAGAGACTAAAAATACATCAGATTTTAATTTCTGGCATTTATGTATAAATCTATGTCAGTAACTGAGACTTCTGGCGTTTTCCTTCTTCTTAGCTGTCACAACATTATCTATAAGGCTGTTTATTTTAATCTCTGCACACCTAATTGCCCTTTAACAGCTGAGCAAACATTTTTTAAGTGCACAATCATCCGAAGTGAAAACTAAGAAAGCGAGTAGCAATCAGATGAACCAGCCCAGGATTCATCTCCACTTTGATGTTGTGCGAAGGTCATAGCTTAATCTTCCTCCGCACAGCAGCCCAGCACATTGTAGAAATTTCTGATGAATGGCCTGAGCAAGTCAATCGCTTCATGTTGAAATGCCTCGCTGAAATGCTTCTGAGAGCTCAATAGCTGTTGGGGGACTCTCAAAAAAACATTTATCTGACACGAGAAACCGGATTACTGTAAAAAGTATAAGGATTTTCTTTTTTTTATTCAGATTAAACTAATTTGCCTAAGCAAATTTATTCAGTTGTTACCATTTTTTAAGTCATTTAGCTTCAGAAATTTTTATTTTATTTCAGAAAACATCCTAAGTTAATACATTTGTGGTTGTTTTATGTATATTTATTGTAAAGATAATGCATTTTAAGTTGGTATTTCTACCTAATTTAAACTTAAAAAAAAAGCCTGGCACTTAAATCCATATTTTAATTAAAAATAATGTATAAAAGTGACTATTTTCATTTCTTGCAAGTTAAATCTCTTGGCCATCTTGCATGTGATTTATCCCTCAACAATCCCATCATCTGTTTTTCCTCTTAAGTTTTTTTTTTCTGCATTCATCTTGATTACAGCTACACAAAAAGATTTTAACTTATCTCCAATTAATTTTCATTTATCACTTGTGTCATTGTTGGACCAACATGATTAAACCCGTAAGATTTGTGCCTGAATTGAGCTTTTAAAATGGGGATCAGTGACTTTGAGACTTACATGGAGAACTCACAAAGTCAATCTGCACCAAATATTAAAACATTGCAGCTTTAAAAGTCAGGTCAGAGGGGCATTTTGTACACAACAGTGTGAATCACTCATCAATAATCCTAACAACTGTGTATCAAGCCTTGGTTCTTCTAGTATTTGGTTTAAAAATCAGTTATTTAGGGTGTTGCTGTGAGGAAAATATGTTTTAACAACTTCTGAGTGTGCAAAAATGTCACAACACCTCTAATGCATTTGTACAAATGAAGCACAGTTTTGGTTTGTGAGTCATAACTAGTCCAACTAATTACAAACACAATGTAAGCCTGTGAAATAAGCATTAAGAGTTAACGGTCATTTCAAAAAGAGATAGTGATTAAATCTGCAAATCATCATCAAGCAGTGAACATAGAGCACTGTTACCATAGAAACTGCTTCCAAACTTGGACCAAACATACTAGCAACTACTTATAAAAAATGTGCCAGTATTCACACCATTTGCAGGCCATGGTGTACCACAGCACTCGTTTTTGGAGAGAAATGCTGAATACTTGACTTAGTGTTCATTGACACTTATCTTGAGGCTTTAGTAATAATGATGAAGCAAATTATTCAGATATATTTCTACACACTCACCCCAGAAAAGCCTCAGTAAAGTGTCATTTGAAAGTAAAGCCTTCAAATGTTAATTTTGCATACCAACTTTACTAAGACATACTACACTGTAGAAAAGCAATTTTTTTTTTTTTTTTACAGCTCGCACAGTTAAGTATTCTGCTGTAAAGTTGTTGAAATTGTCTGAACAACACTAAAAGTAAATTCTCAATTTGGTGTACCATGACGTCTGTTTTGCTCTGATAAACGTTTTGGTGTATGTCGAAGTTTGTGATTCAGAATATGTAAAAGTCCTTTTCTTAGCAGATTTTGTACAGCGTGTAGAAACATCACTATTTACCTTGATAACGGTTGTGTCGGTGTCGGATGAATGAACAGCAGCGAGACGTGAACATCTTGTGACCCCCGACTCATTCTCCGTAGTCTTGACAGCACGAGCACTTCTGCTAACATCCCCTTTTTGATTATTATTATCTTTCAGACCGACAGCTGGCAAGAAAAATGGCCCATCCCCAGCTGCAGTGCATCAATCTGACACCCCACCTGTTGTTTCCTCACTCATGCCCTCCATCGCTCATTAAACAGCACTGCCTTCCAGGCCGAATCAGCTCAGGCTGGTGATTACCCACTGGGAGACCAGAACAGAGAGATGGGAGGGATCTGGGGTGCCAGATTGTCAGGCCTATGAGGTGTTGTTCCTTAACTAAAAATGGAGATTATGTGGAAAGTCTACATGCCAATTATGCTTTCTCACTTTATTGAGGCCACTTGGAGTTTGTGTGAAGTCATGCACAATGAACACAGCAGGCGCAGTCCTTTGAGATTTAGTTCAAACAAAATCGGGAAATAGAATCAAGCGGAGCACTAAGTTTATTTGATAGTCTATTGTGATGGTTTTACATTCTACCCTCAACAAACTAAATTTCAGGGACAATAAGGGTTATGAATTAGTCCCGCTCATGTAGTGCAGGTCTTATGTGGGTTTTCAATCATACCCATTCAGCTTTCAGCCTTTGTAAAAATAAACCCCTTTTCACTGATTAATTAAATTTGCTGTTTATAAAGATTTAATCGTTGGAAAAGCTGGATTTTTTTTTTTACCAGTGTACTCCTTGGACTTCCTGTATGAGCCTGCCCAGGGCCTAAAATATTGATTTACTAGCATGTCTTACAGCTTGTACTTAGTTAGATTTTGAATTCAGTTCAACTCCCAGAAGGGATGATTGAATTTTTTTTTTCTGTCATATAGAATTTCTTTTTAAGAAAGGGAAACAGGAAAAAACAAAAACAAAAAAACAACAAATGGAACATGCAAATTCAAGTGGCATTATAGTTTCTTGTCACTGGGGTACAAATACAAGTCTAGAGATGTGATTAGCTTTTGAAGAAGTTAAATGCTATAATAAGCAAACACATATTTGCTTGGGGGATTTTATTCCTCATCTTGACAGACATTGACTGCATAATAATGTGCTTTATACCTATGAAACACTATAGAATTTTGTATAAGTGTGTATTTTTTTTATAACACTATGTTATTTTTGAGTAGGTGCAATATGCATTAACATAAATAATGAATTAGATACAAAATTATCTGCTCCTCACAGAACAGAGCTTTACTCAAAAGCCTTACCCCCATCTGCAGATTACTCAGGCAGTTTTATTTTTTTCACTATTACTTATTTAAGAAGTAAAATGTATCAGGTGTTAAGGTAGTCCTTCTGCTTTTTAACACTCATGTAACCCTGTCTTTTTTCTAAAATCTCTTCTAAAATCTTTTTCTTATCTAAAATTCTGTTCCAGGCAATAAAAATTCCAGAGTCCTGGTCAAAAATCAAAGCCTGCCCTGCTTAACCTAAATTATTATTATCAGGCAGCTTTTTGGTCAGTAATTTGCAGCTGCTAAATAATGATAGTGTCTCTTGTATAGCAATTTCAGCAAAGTGATTTTAAGACTGCAATTCGAGTACATTTTCATCCAACACACTACACAGAAAGATCATCAAAGAGCACAAATAGTGGAGGGGAAAAGTGTTAAAAAAAGGCTTTGAAGTGCAACAAAAAAGTAATTACAACATGTTTGTAAAGAGAGGAAACAGAGTAATGCCAAAAAAGACAACGTGTGGTTCTTACTTTGTTTATCCAGTCCCCCAAAGGCTGATGTCTTTCAAATAAATGTGTCCTTCTTGGTCAGTGCAAAACTTGAGAACGTATTTCAGCATTTGTATCAAGATTCTGGCCACTGAGACCTTGAGTTTAACACCACTACGTTTTACCCAGTTTTTACAATTTCACATCACACTTTTCTATAACTTTTAATAATGTTAATGTTTTAGTGTCACCTTATTAGGTTGTGAAGCATGTTTTAATGTCGCCTTCAAAGATGCTCAAGTTACCAATGTTATTTGCACTAATGAACCTGTGTAGTGGTGATAAAAAGCCTTTTTATCATTTCTGTCCTGTTCGACTTGGACACATCAGTGAAGATGGGTTTTAATTTTGCCCACTTATTATGTTTCTGGTAGATGCAACAAAGAAATACACTGTTTCAGACTTTTTTTGAAAGTGTTTTTTTGTTTGTTTTGTTTAGTTGCAATGATCTCACTCTGTGTGTTTTGTGTTAGACTTTCACTAGGAATTTTGAAGTTTTGAGACATCAACATGGGAGGTACCAATTACCCTTAAGAGTGGTTGTTGCTGTGACTACATGTATCCATGAGTGACATTTTCTGTTAAGATACTGCATGGAATACCTGCACTGCTACAACCAATCAATTACTGACCTGGACGAGCTGTAGATCTGCTCCACTGGTGTAAATTAAACCTAAATTATGATTTTTATCTTTACGTCGAGAGGCCTGGAAAGTCTTGCCTTAGTTTTTAGTGTGTTTGAGTTTCTTTGTTAGATGAGCTAGGACAGCAGGGAAGAGAAAAGTGGCTTTAGATTACTTTTCAGGGCACCAATATGCCTGGGAAATAGAAAGCTCCCTGTTCCATCAAGGGCAATTGATAAAATCTTCATAAGAAAGTAGAGAAGTTTATATGAAAATATTTAATAATGGTGTGATCGTGAGAAAGCTATACAGTGAACAAAGCTTGGCTCAGAGAGACAAGGGCAGTCAGAGAGAGGACGAGTCTTAGGTAACTTTGCTGATCTTTTATCAGTGTTATGAAACATAGGAACCAGTTTTTATTATAAAAGCAAAAAGATGCCAGACTTTGTGTGCTGAAATACAGTGCTTTGTATGAATATGGATGGCACCTTATGTCCGTTCTAACAGAGACACTCAGTGTAGTGGAGCATAATTAATCTTGAGTCATCACAGAGTATGCCCACTATTCTTTTGATCCGCATCAATTTCAGTAATTTACAGCTATTGAACTGAACATCATCTCTCCCTTTTTACTCCTAGCGCTGAAAACAGAGGTTTTTACCAGATAAAGAAAATATATTGTTTCACAGATTTTTGAGAAGGAAAATGTTTTAGGAAAATATTAAACAAAAGCCTTATAAATAAAGAATATGGTCAATCCCCTTTGGACCACTATGCTGCTGGCCACACACTGGTCGGATTTGAAGAGACAGATGGAAGGAATGGAGTCAGAGAAAATAGACTTGAAAATGACAGCATAGGGAGCAAGAGAACATAAAATGATGAAAAAACTAATAAAGCAAAAGTGTCCCCACAACACTTGATTCTAAAAAAGGCTGTTATTAATTCATTTATCTCAGCTTGTTTCTCTTCTAAAATAGTGAAGCAAATAGTTTTTTCACACTGATTTATTTTAACTTAATTATTTAAACATTTAACATTACATTATTTTGTTTGAAACTAAAAGAAAACCTCTATAATTGTCTGTGAAATCTAGTATTTAGGTGTTACTAAGCTTTGGAATTTCTTTTTAAAATTCAGTAAACAGAAGAACACATTAAAAAATTAAGGTTTGAGCAAAACAAAAACAAAAAAACTGTAAAAATGGAGGCTGGAGACAACCTTAGTTTAAAACAGTTGGAATTTATGGAATGAAATGTTAGAGAAACAATAGACACAAAAATAAAAATCTGGATGCTCTCCATGACCTGCCTGAATTTAGAGCCGCCTTTGGCAAAACACGGGTCCTCACGTTGACAACTTGTTGCCAAAAACGCACGTGAAATCTTCATAGACTTGAGTATGAAAACCTTAAAATCATTTAGATGTACAGAATAAGGAATAACACAAATTTCCTTAAGAAACACAAGCGATCTTTGTGCATGATTTGGGATAAAGCGAGGATATCCAACAGACTGGGTCAAACTGTTGTTTTACTATTTCGCTGTGAAATCTTTACAAAATACCCACGTATACAAACAGCCATCTTTTCTCTCTTGCGGATGCAATGAAATGATAGTTTCCATTTAGAAATCTAAAATATGAATGTCTTCACCCTTAAAACTGTGACTCTAATTCTAAGGACACTTCCAGGAGAGGGGGGTGGTAATGTGAGCAGTTTTTTACAGCTATATATATTCATATATACTGTATGTTTTATTTGAGGACAGGGCTTCCCTTGGGGGCCTGAGAGCCTATTAGCCCTGCGGGGGCGTCTGCTCTGGCTTCAGTCCGCCTCAGGCACACACCCTCTGTCAGTTCTTCTGTGCCCTGCCTCCGGTCCCTCCTTCAGGGGGGCTTCTCAAAGTTGTACATCTGTTATGTCACCACAATGTCAGCGTTAACATGATAGAAAACTTGCTTTATTGCAATTTATCTTAATAACTCAATCACTTTAGCTTCACTAAACGGTTAAAACAGATACTTATAAGGAAATATGATCAGAGCAATCTATCCATCATATAAGAAGCATAATAAAAACCGTAATTTGGGATTGGGAGAATGTATGTGGGAGATAACCCTTTTAGTACAGCATGCATAGTGAAAAGAACCTTAATCAGAACATAAGAGGCTGAAATTTCAATTAACTTTTTCTTGATAGTCTTTAAAGATACGAGCCTGATTAAAAAGTATAATCCATTTTGAGAAGCGTACAATCCACATCAGACAAAGAGGACATGTCCAGAAGGAAAAAGTGCACACAGCAGGAAGTCTTGGGCTCTGTACCTTGATATTAGCAGTTCAAGATGGAGTAAATGCTTCCATTTCTGTCTAATCTGATTTACAGGCCAAAATGCATGTGCCTGAGTCTATATTTCAGTGTCACGGTACCTTTAATTAAAATGTTCGATCTTTCACTTTTGATTATTCCCAGTGTTTAAGGGTTTCTAATGGCTCTGTTAGATCCGATTAAGAAGAGCACCGCGCTCTGGTGTGAGACATGGAATACTGTAAACAAAATAATGTTTTGCTCAGATACTCACTTCCCGTGTGGGACTAGCAATTAGAAAATGGAAATGAACACTGTCACTACTGATGTTTTTCATGTCTTAGCCAAGAATCCAGATTTAACAACTTTCTCCAAAGCTGTACCCTGAATGCATAGATTAAAAAACAACAACATCAAGAAAGTGCATCAGAGAAAAAAAAAAGGTGCACCATATTGCAAATGAGTTTTTTAGGAACAGGTTTCAAAGTGATTACTTTGCAACTTTTGTATACAATATGCAGAATTCATCTACTAAGCTGTAGAAAACAGAAATAAATGAAACATAGGAAGGCCACTTGCACATGAAAGCTTTTAAAGATTTTTGCATCTGAATGCATCAGTCACCATGAGCCAATAGACAGCAGTCAGGTCCCTTGGGCAATCTTGGCTGTCGTCCATGCAGCTCGGACAGCTGCCAGAGTTTCAAATGAGTCAGTGGTTGCGAAAAATTGAAGGGACCTCCCTGTAAAGCGGGCAAATTTGAACTTTCTCTTTTATTGATTCAAAGTTAAGCTTACTGTGGAAATTAACTTCTTGTAAAGTCATTTGGAGCTTCTCAGCTCTGATCTGGTGCTTTCGTTTTATTCCATAGAAAATTGATTACGTTTAAGGCAATGCAATTTTGCAAAACGCAAAAGAAAGAAACTTTGCACTCGTGCATTAATGCAGTTATGCAGTCAAAGGAATATTGTTGACCCTTTCTCGAAGTTAATCTTTTCATTCTCATGTGAGCAGCGATATCCAAAAGGGCCTAATGTGATCCCTGCAGTTTATTTAAAGCAAACCCTTATCACTAATGTAATGCATATTTTGTTAATTGTATCTCTTATCAAAGCATTAATCTGTTTAAAGAGGAATATTGATCATCTAAAGGTTTTATTAATATCTCCATTTTGACTCCAGATTTAAAGTCTTTTGCTGGAAAGCACCACTCTCATTCATTGTGCGTCAGGCCAACTTCCTGCTGAACCCTAAGCTACACTACCTTGACTCATTTGCATTGTATGCATCAGAGCATGTGCAACCACTGTCCACATGGGGCTTTATGCTGACCCAGTGTCATAACACACATCCTATGTAACCACGATTTCCTCAGTAGGATTTTGGCTGGGGGGCTTTGTCAGTTGTCTTCCCCTCATGTCATTATTCTGAAATGCCATATTAATGCAAAAATATCACTGAATCTTGAGTAATGAATTCAAGTACCATAATAAATTGGACATATTTTAATAAATGTGGGAGTAAAGATTGATGATTTAGACGTTATATAGATTTATATGTTCTTCTTCTTCTTATTATTATTATTGATTTACTTTGCAGATCACTGCCTGCAGGGTGTGTGGCAATCATGCTGTATCCAGTAATTATTCTGTCAAGCTGGACCTTCAAAATGTTCAACTGCTGCTCCTCATGAATTTGCACTCAATTTACAAGTACGGCTGACACCATGAAGGATTCGGTGACGGCAGACTGTAGGCAATAGCACAGCTCTCTTAGTTTTGCGGCAAAAAGAAATTACATCCTTCAGAAAATACGAAGCATTGATTTTTGTTGGTGCTGAGCTTAGAAGCCTCCTGGGACTAAGTGAACTAAAGTTACAGGCCAGTGTTGAGTAAAAGAAAGAATTTAACTTGCTTTGCTTTTTATGTTTTTCGGCATTTTTCACTGTCTGGTTGAGATTCACATTTTAGCTGCTAATCAATTCAAGGAACCTTGAAGATGCATGTTGTTCGACATTTTTCATTTTATAATAATCATCGTGCTGGCAGGTATTCTGTATTCACCGCAATCATGTTAGTTTTTGCAGCACAGAATGAGGAAACAGGTTCGTATAAAATTACACAGGAACCCTCTTGCAAAACTGGATGGATGCCAGCGGCAGCTTTTAAGGGAGCAGCTAGACAGATCTTCTCTTTTCTTTTTAATGTGCTCTGGATACTCAGCCATGAACGCTTCCAACACTTGCCTACATACACATTCTTTTTTTTTTTTTTTGTATTTGTTTCTCTGGAAGTGGCCTATATACATCTACATCTCGCTGCCTTTGACTTTTCCCAAAACACCAATGGTGGTTTTAAATGGCCAAGCAGGTGGAGTGCTTTCCCCTGTATATTGTTTTTATTGACTCAGACAGTTGAGGAGCACACTGCGAGAGGCTTGAAGATGGAAAAGGGAGTGAGATAATACGCTGGGGGTAGTTTCTGTTCAGAGCGTTGTCAGTTCTCTGACACGGCACATAGATAAAAAAAACACACATTTGTCTTGAATTCAGTGGGTCCTATAGTATTTGATTTTCTCACAATAATTAAAATACTTTAGTCATCCACTTCAAACAAGAATGTTTAAAAAAAAAATCCCATGGCTGATGACATATGAACCAATAAATGATTCAGTGGAACCTGAATCATTTATTGGATCTATGTGATCTATCAGAGGGGATCTATGTGTCCAAAGCCAACACTGGACTGTCACTTCGGGGACCTTACAGTTTTGTTTTCCTTCAATTTTAAACTAAATATGAAAGGAAATATTTAAGAATACTCAAATTGTATCATTTAATCAATCGTGAATCACAAAGAATGTAATATTCATGTGTTTTACTTTACAACAAAATGGGCTGCATGAATGCCGAGCTGTTAGTGCTGTTGTAGATGTACTATTCTCCCCAAATCAATGTGGATTTTCTCCAGCCATTATGACTACTCAAGTTTCCTTCTATAGCCCAAAAACATGTTCATGAAATAAAGAAAGAAAAAAAAAGCCATTTAAACCAACCTGGCCCTGTGTGAAAATAGATTTGTCACCCTTATTAAATCATGAATAAAGTGTGAATAATCACATTGTTCGGATGGCTGAATTCCATTTCACCAGCCACACCCAGACCTGATTAGATCCAAAACAGGAGATTATAACAATCACACACAGTTAAACATTGCAGTGGTAGTGTGATGGCATGAAGCTACTTTGTTCCTTTGTGACTGTCGTAAAACCATTATATCCTTAAATTCAAACGCATTTAGGTTAACGAGGGTAATGATGCAAAACACACCTCTGCCTAATTTGGTTCCAAAAACACAAGATGAAGGTTTTGGAACATCTTAGCTGTTTGTCAGGACATTAGTAGGTCTGTTCATACTTAAAAAGAAAAAAAAAACACACACACTCTAATCTACTTAAATTAAAACACTTCTGGAAAGAAGATTAGGGCAGAATTTAATTTAATTTAATTAATTATTAATTGTTTCTTTTTTTGGTCAGATTTTCACCATGGCGATCGATTTAAGTAACTCATTCAGGCATCACAAATGCAGTTGTTGCCACTAAGAGTTTTGGAATGGATTTTTGTCGTTGTTGTAGTTTGTAAAACCTCCTTAACGCTGTTGTTTCAACGGTGCATCATTTAATCCTGCTGTGTGTTGCACATAATGATCTTGCAAATCGAAAAAAAACAACAAAAAAAAAACAATCTACAGGTTATTTTTTTATCAGCATCACTGTGTATTAATGGGCTCCAGGCTAGAGCGGGTCATTATAACTAAAAGCTTTTAATAATCTCATCTCGGACATCCTCCATTTAAGAGCCTCATCTGATAAAATGTAAACAAAAACAGTGAGGGAGAAGTAACATTAATTGTATGAGTAGATGGATTGATGGACCGCCAAATGCTTTATAAACCTTTTTTTTAAACATACAAACTATATTTTGCAGTGTGTGTCTACATTTTTTTTCAAGAGATCTCACTTTGAAGAGAAGGAAGCACATTCAAGGCCTTTTAAAGCACCTATCTTTTTGTTACTGAGGTTTTTTTTATTGCTAATCTCAAAAGCTGTAAGAAGAAAAAAATGTAAGATATAATGGAGAAAGTCAAGTTCTAATATCACTATCTTAAATTATTTTAAAAAATAATTGCTTGACTATTAAATAACTAAAAACCTCAATGGCATTTACTAAATATGAGTCAGTAGACATTTTTACGTAAAACAGAAGAACATGAGAGGAAAAACTTACTATTTTCAAGATCTTTTCATAAAAAAAATCTATTTTTACATCATATTAAAAAAATAATAATAAAAAAAGAAAAAAAGGTATTTATTTGAACACATGTAAGAACCGCCGGGTGCTTTGATCGCATGTATTGTAGAAACCAAGGCCACACAAACGCCCTGCCTCCCCGGCAAGCTGTGAGCTCTCCCATGCACTCCTCTGAATTACCTGTCAGCATCGATTACAGAGAGACTGTGTGGATGGGATCTTGGATTTTCTCTCCCTCAGAATTAAGATAAGCTCCTGCCTGCCTGTTTGAGTTGCCCCTTCTTGACCCACCTGTTGAGTGCGATGTGAGATGTGTGTTCCACCACTGTGGCCATATTATCCTCCAGCAATGCACACGCAGGCACTCGTGCCAAGCTGGCAGCACTCACTGTCCTCATCTGTTTCATTTCTCATCGCCCGTGTTCCTTGTCTCGTCCTCTCACCTTTTGTTTTCAGGCCATTGTTTTTCTCCTCTCATCTCTAACCCCCCTCTTGCTAAGCTATCTGTCTGCTCTTATTCAACCTCATCTCTCTCCCCACACTTTGTTGACAGCAAATTTCAAAGAGAATGTTCTCCTGCTCTTATCCATGCAGAAATAACACATTCTGCTGTTTGAAATTGGATATATGAGAATTTAAATGGGCCATATCACTGATAGCTGGGGTACAAAATATTATCTGCCATTTCAGCTTAGATCTGAAGTATCTAATTTATTTTTTTTTCCTTTGGATTTAGTTCAAGGTTGCCAGTTTACACCTTGTACGTCGTAGTGAATTGTCCCCAGGGTGTTTTTACATCCTACTAAGCTTTCCAAAATACTTCAGTTGCCTTCCTCTTTGTTGTTCCTTTCTTCTTTTTCATTAGATATATATTGTACATGTTCTTACAAGGTTAAACAAGAAGTGGAAGTCTTCAGTGTCCTTGATTAAAACTGTATGTCTTCACTCCACAGTGAATCCACTGCGAAACAGCTAGCAGAAGTGCTCATTTGAGATGTTAATCAACTATTTGATGAGATGAATGGGCGGGGTGAAGAGGGGAATGTTACAGGTTGATAAAATGCATGTTATGATGGATTTCATTTGGACCCTAAAGTTGACATTTACAGCTTGCAAGTCATAAAAATCTACTGGGGAGCCATTTAAGGTCAGAATCTTATTGTATTTTTAAATCTAAAATTTATGATACATGGAGCTATTATATAAACTGTATACTCCCAGTGGTTTAAATCACATTAAATCTATTCTACACACACTATTACGCAAACTTTGTCAGTGAAGAGTATATTACACTCTGGATGCATTTCTACCTGGCAATCAAGACACACATCACAGCATAATGCTCCTGAAGTCTGGCTCTGTGCGACATGAGACAAGTCAGACTGCCATGGATTTCTTGAGTATGTCCAAAAAGAAATAAAATTAAATAAAACCTCTAGCACAAAAGTGTTGCAGCTCTGAGACTCCATATCAACATTAATAGACTGGTTGAAAAACCTAAAACCTGGGAAATTACGCAGGCTTTTTGTGCTATTGGATCATAACCAGGTAGAAACAGAAGCACAAAAAAACTAAACAGCCATCCAAACATTGAAAAGAGTGTGTAAAGTAAAACAGACATTTTCATGAGCTGATCAAAGTTTAAGTCCATAGCTCTTAGAGTCAAAATGTTCTTGTAAATCCAGCTTTAATGTCGTTTTTTTTTTTTTTTGACAGGCATTAGCATAATCATTCTCTGATTGCAAAGGCAAAAGGCTCTCTGTCTTTAAATGTGGCCAAATTGTCAAGAAGCACAAGCAAGGCCTCTTCACTTCATAAATTAGAAGCAGTAAAACAGTCATGTTGAATTTCTTAGACAACCCTGAAGGTTATGGGATAAAAGAGCACAGTCCAAACTTTTCAGCTGCGCCAAATCCAACGGCGTAGCTGGTTTGGATCCTCATACCAAAGTAAGACTCTTTCTGATGCTAAATGCAACCCAGCAGCATAATACACATTTCTTTTAACTAATGTTTGATATATTTAAAGCCCTTTTATAACAAGTGAAAGTAACACTTACATGACTGTGCAAAAAAATGGCATTTGGCAGTGCCAAATCCAATTATTTTGTCCCTTGCTTCTGTTTCTCCCTTTTGCATTTTGAAGCTCAATTTACAGCGTAATTTGAAATACTTCTAACTTGCTGCCTCTTATTTGTAAGAAAGAAAATACACTATGTAGCCTGATAATCTCTTTCTATGTAAATATAAGTTGAACTATGGGTGAAAAACAATGTAGAAGTGACCTTGAGACCTAAATTTAAACTATTATTTCAATTTAAGCTAACTCTTATTTCCATAAACACAATGCTGGATCCATTAAATGATCTAAAGACAGAATAAGAAACAGGAGGAGCCCAGAGACTCTTTTTTTTCTACTCTGGCTCCACTTTGATCAATTTTGTAACATCTGAATAATGTAAAGCTCTTTAATCTGTGGTTCAAACAAACAATTTATGAGTCTTTCAAGTTCATTTCCTATTCATTACCAATGAGGGAGCTCCAGGCTGTGTATCAGTTTGACACTGCAGTAAAGTATTGGTTCTCTGCCGTGGAGAGGTAGTTAGTCAGTTCTTGGAGTTTGATTATTCCCCCTAACACCCTTGGAAGATGATATGTGACTTTGTAGTGTTCCTAAACCATCTGGAAAGGTTTCATCAAGGAAAAGAAGTTGGTCCTTGAAGGAGCACTTTCCATAATTTGTGAGGCTTCAGGTCTAATGTTGAGTTGATGAGAGATTTGTGAATGGTAGTCTGAGATCTGATATAATTTCAGCATAGGGCTGATTACAGTCTCAATGGTGTGCTGGCTTTTCAATATGTTGGGTTAAGGAGACATGGGGAAATTGCATCTTTAGCGTTCTCAGGAGGGATTTCATTTTTACTTCCACTGATTGGACTTTTCAGCGCCAGAGGAGACAAGATAGGAGTTCATAATGTGGTTTTCATAAAATCGAATTTGGAGGAAAGGCTTTGAAAGAATTACAAAAACAAAGGTGGCTGGAGTTTAACGAAAGCCATTTCACTGAACTATGACGTAGCGCAATAGATATGGAATGTCTGGAAAAGTTTGTTCTACTTTCTATTTGAATTGTAATGCCACATTTTTAATCTATTTTTCCCCGTTAACATAACTGTCTACGTGTCCACACAACACATTCACATTATATATAGCGAAATTTATATTGGTTTACTGACGACTTTTAAGAAGTCTAACATATTTTGAGTAACTATTGCGTGTTCATTTTCCAGCAGAAACCAATTTTCAAGTGTAACAGTGAGTCAGGTAAAAAAAAAAAAAAATTCTCATTCCCCACCTTTATCAGCTTGTCTCAAACATGGCATGTAATTGTGTCCTCGTCGAGCCATATTGTTATCGTACTTAGAGCCCCTAATCCCCTCTGGTAATCCCATCGACTTCACTACGACTATAAACTCCCTGGTTGAGCTTTCCTGAACAGCTGTCAGCTGCTCACATTTCACTGTCAGACTGTTTCTGACAAAATATGAGTTTATTAGAAAGGTGTAATATGCATTTTTTTTCCCTTGTTAGCTTTTCTTTGACTGACTAAGTGTGCCCTTATGAAGATGTGAAAATGTGTGAGGTGTGGGAAGAGCAGCTCTGTAATTGGATTCATACGGAGATGATCATTGTACCCATTAGTGCCATTTGTGTACAGTGATGTAGACTCCATCTTTCATTGCCTCTCATTGCCTCCTGCTTTCCCCTTGGAAATGAACAATTATCTTCCGTAAATTGATTTCTGCAACACACCAAGTTGCACATCAAATGCAGGCACATAAAAATCACTCTGTTCGTCTCATTTTGTTTTATAGCATGTACAGGCATTCACTTTGGGGCTTTATCAATTCATTTGTACAAATAAATATTTCTGATCAAGTGAAAATTCAGAACATACAGTTATTTTCATGTTTGCTGGCCTCTAAAACTTCTGATAATTTTTATGCTTTGATTTTGCCCCCTGCGTTTGAACTTTAGTAGGATTGAATACAACTGATAAAGAACCTAAGGGTCAATGCTTGATTCAATTGCTAGAAGAAAACAAAAAAACAGCAAAAGCTTTGAAGAAGAAAAAACAACTAAGACAATTTAATCTTTGTGGAAGTTAAATACTTATCAGCTCCTGGTGAATCAAAAATTAAACTACTTGGGCTTTGAGCTGCTGTTGGTTATTAGAGGAGATGCATTTAATTATCTTGTTAAATAAACTTGGCCAACCAATGGCCATTTTGCACTTTCCCTTAATGGACAGATTACCAGTCAGCCCTGATATATTCACAAGTTTCTGAAAATGGGATTGGGAAATTTTACTTGGGCACAGCAGATGTACCCTGGGGGCATGCCTGAATAAAATGGCTGATTAAACAGATTTGGATTATTTATGTGTTACTGATTTATATCGCCTTTACCATTGATTGCCTGAGTCTTTAAGAATATAAAATCAGCAAGCTTATATTGGAAGGAAAATCACCTAGTACTTCTTATAGCTGACATTTATCTTTAATTTATGTCTTTTTAGAGACATCCATGCAGATTCTCTTCACTTCAGATGTTACCTCAGCCTTGCATACTTTTGATGAGTCCTGCTAAAGCAACTGCAGTTAAAGTGATTGTCAAAAACTCTTAAACTTTAAATGACATGCACTAAACGCAAAAACTCATGTCAATGTTGAAATAAAAATTCTCAACTAAAATAATTAAATTGTGGACTGCATTCGTTTTTGTTTTTTTTTTTGTTTGTGTTTTTGTTTGCTTTATACACTTTATATAAGTGTAATATGTTTTGGGAAGAAAGAACGTTGTTCTTGTAGCCTCGGGTAAATTAACACATTTCTCTGGTCTTGCAGGGTATGCATTGATCTCTACTGGGAAGGGTGGAGGATGTGTTGCATTTAGACACAGTAGTACAATAAGAATTTGTTTACATATATATGTCAAATGTATAAAGGTGATATTAGTTAAACATGAATAAATTAATCTTTTCTATAGTTTGGATGAGAAAAATATGCATTTCCAGTGTGGGGTGGCAAAAATACATTTCTCAGTATTACTTCAATAGCTGCCAGTAGCATGAAATTTTGAGGAAAATATGCCTGCAACTTGTTTGAGTGGAGGATTAGAGAGGAAATCTACAGGAAACGTAGAGCTAAAACTCAACATTGTTTGTTCCTGATCTTGAACAGCTTGAGATTTCATTACATACAGCATGTTCACAAGCGCTGTCCAAATGCTGAAAGAAAGCCAAGTACCTTAAGTACATCCACAAAGACTGTCGGTTGACAAGTCCCATGGGAGAGGTAAAGAAGCCTTTCCTCAAGGAGCCAGAGGCAGGACGTGCTCTGTGGGTGCACGAGCTTCCCAGGTGTTGTTTAGGATGCAGTTTAGACCTCGAGCCTCCTTTCTGCTGCTGCCTCCAGGCTGCCCAGGCTCAGCTCAACTCCACAGGCTCTCTGTCTCTCTTTGTTTATCTTTCCTGCCTCCACAGATTCCCACAGCAGAGAGAAGAGCCCTGACCAGCACTCAAAGAGATGATGTTTGATGCAGCCAGTTACATGCACTGAGACCGGGTGTCTTTAGAGACGACTGTGCGTTTATGCTTTTAAGAGCATCTATTTTCAACGCGTCTCATTGTGACGGTGTTGCTTCTTCTCTTTTGTAGTTGGTATGTGAATGTGTTCAATAGACAACAGATCTGTGCTTTATATACCCCTTGTAAAGCTTCTTCATTGGGTTGACAAAAGTTGAAATAGAATGCATCATTCAAAAAAAAAAAAAACTACATGCAATCTAGGAAGAGATGCTCTGATCAGAGATTTGTGCCCAATTTCCAATCACCTTGGAGCTCTGGCTTGCCAATACCAAATCTTTTCGATTCTGATTTCTCTTTAAAGAATTAGATTTAACAAAAAAACAAAAAAAAAAACATTCTACACTTTCCTCCTGTGAGCATTCATCGGTTATTTATATTAAAAGCGAACTGACAGAGAGAAAGCAAACAAATTTATTTGCCTCATTTAGTCAAGTTATTTTTGTCCCACTTGTTCGTAGATACGATGCATTCACTGAAAGAAAAACATAGGATTTTTTTTAATCTGACTGGTCACTCATCAGGTTTGGTGAAGTTGAAAATCATTCGCTTCCAGTCAATAGCAGCAGCTTCCTCAGCGCATGTTTGTCAAATATTAAATGGGATTCAGCAATCATTTTTTTTATATTCACAGTGCAACATCGAGTAAAGACCTTGTCCCAGGAGATTTTGTTTTTGTTAAGAGAGCAGGTTGCTTGACTCTATTTCTATCATTACTCATCCCATCACCTACTCAATATATTGATGTAAGCTAACCTCCTCTTTGCAATTTCTCTTTTTCTTCAGAAAACCCAGAAAATTAATAGTGTGCTTTGTTCAGTCAGTAAAAAAAGAAGCATGAACCCATCCTATTAATGTTTCATAAATCCCTGTGTAGCAATTAGCTACTGTGACTGATACTGCCAAAAAGCAAGCAAGCCAAATAAGCTTTGTCATCATAATAAACCTTACCGTGTCGCTGATGGTTTGTGTGGTCTTTGGGGGACTGGCCTGGCTCTCACTCAGGGGCTTATTCTGGCTGCTCTGTTGGGTGACTGCTGCCATCATCTTTGCTGTCTGTCTTACTCACAGTCTCACCGCTAACACTGGCATCTTCACTCCAGAAGCCGGAGGAGCAAGCCAAAATATGTAATTCTGAGATTTGATGTGCAGCTACCTCTAGTGTCACTTAATTTATTCATCGCATTTTTGGCACCATCTTTGCATGGGGGTACATTCAGTTGCGTTCATATCTTCATGCCCCACGTCTCCCACATTGCGTTTTGCAGGGCGTATCTGACATATCCACAATAAACATAGAGCAGAGACTTTGATAAGATCGCTGTCAGCAAATGTTACCTTGCTACAAGCCGGGACTCATCTTGCTTGATCTGGTTACACGCTAAATAGCAGCAGAACTAATGCAGAAAATGTTTGTAGCAGAGAAAATACCTTCTGCTGTTGTTTTTTGTTTGTTTGTTTGTTTGTTTTAGACTCATTTTTTTCTCTCCTTTCAACAGACAGATTTTTCACTCATAAAGTGGTTTTCCAGTGATATCAACCACATTTAGGTTACCATTCATGTTCACCCAACTGCATTCACAACATTTAAACACTGCTACACAAATCACATCTAGCTCTTCAACATATTTTAGTTGTAAAATGTTTCTACTAACTAATATTGCTGCCTTCATTCTAATTTTCCTTTCATTTTAAGTTTTTTTTTTTTTGTTTTGTTTTTTTTACATAGAGACAATTACAGTGAAATTTAATTTCTTTCCCCGGGATGTTTGTACAGTGAGAGTTTGTATTTGGAAATAAGCTACCCAAAAAATAATAATGGAAATTAAAATGGTTCAATCTAATCCCCCACTCACACCACTGTCAAACGTGCACACTCACAATCACAGTTGTTTTTGACACAATTAATCCTATACTATCAAACTGCTACAGGCACCGTCCAGAGAAATAATGATGAATAAAATAAATATGAAAACAGTTTGTCTGGAAAAAAACAGATGGATAATTAAGGGGAAGAAAATAAACAACTTCTATTATGACTTAAGGGACGACAGCATGGTGTCAGGGTGCGGTTAGGGTGCTCAGGGTGGTTGCTATCCATGAGCATTCTGCACCCAAAACCCAACACACAACCTCAAATTTTGATGTCACGGAGATGCCATACATATGCTTTAAAGTGTATGCCCAGGCTTACAAGTAAAAAAAAAAAAAAAGCACTTCAAAGACATTGTTTTTTGTTGCACTTCAAAATGTTACATAAATTACCCGTATTTTGTAATATTCTTTTTATATAAGGTTTTGCTGCAAGAAAGAGCTTTAATTTGGGTGATTCTGCTCACAGAAGTATTGCTCTTTTTAAAACATTGCACGCACCTCTGATGGCTCTGAAAGTGAGCATCTGCATCATCAACTGCATTGCATACAATACCCAGAAGAATCAAGGGAAGAAACACAATTGTAGAAGCAACACATGGAGTATATAGTGACAAAACAATGCCCAGCATCAAGAGGGGCGCCTTGGGCTGGCTTTCACTCTGGATTGCATGCCTGTTGAAGTTATAACAATGAAGAACAGGACCTAAATACAAAAAGAAGGTAGTTGGGGGTAAAAAAACAAAAAACTTTTGTTTCTTTTTTTTTCTTAATAATAATAAAAAAAAAAATAAAAAAAACTTATAAAAACTAAGGTCCAGAGAGGAATTCAAAATAATCCACATAAGACCTAGAAGGGAACAGGCTTATTCTTGGTAGTTTGATTAATGGACTACACAGGTGAGTTAATGAGCAGATGGGAGACTGCTTGAGGGTCTGGGAAGCTGAGAGACTGAAGAAAGCTACTGGGCAGCTCTGGGAACACAGACTCTAAGAGAAGTAGAGAGTAGCAGTGATATAAACCCAGCAGTCAGTGTTGTGTTCAAGACCACCTAACCCGAGACCAAGACAAGACCAAGACCAGAGTGTATCGAGACCGAGACAAGACCAAGACTTTTAGGGTCCGAGACCAAGTCAAGACCAAGACCGAGGGAAGTCGAGACCGAGTCAAGACCAAGACCAGCTACAGCTACATGACACAATAAAATGTAAAATATGATCGAAATTGCTTCTCAAAATAATCTGAAAGATCCATATTCCCATAAAAAACACCTAGATATTAAATACTTAATACATTTTACCAATATTAAATATTCCATTTCTGTGCTAAAATGTGTGATGGTCTCGTGCCATCCCTAAAAACATAACACCCTGGGCATTTGCCCATATTGCTCATGTAAGAAACCACCACTGTCTGCACCATTAAACATAGCAATTGAGGCAATGCCCTGATGGTAAATAACGCTCAACTACCAACACTGACCAAGGAGCAACAAGCAAGAAGTAACCAAACAGAAGGTGCTCATCGTGACTGTTTTCACTCTCTATCCCAGTACATGAAGCCAGGTAGTCTGACACCATGGCAGACATTACAGCTGCCACTTTGAACAAAAACAATCAAAGAGTGCATGCCCTTTCTTTCTTGTGTTTTAGTTATTTGTTAATTTAAATATCAACGTACATAATTAAATAAAATAATGATGCAGTGCACACAGAGCATTACAAGAACAAAGAACGGGTGTTCTGTCAGGTCAGATCGTCATATGCTTAGCACAAACTCACGGTGTTCTGTCAGATCAGCATACGTTGTCAGATAGTCGTACGTTTAGCTCAGACATGCATACGCTGTCATTACCATATGATTTTTATTTAATCAGCAACATAGAATCATGACGTAGATCATTATTAACAGTTATTAACAGTTGTATGGCATCCAGCTGCAGCCAGACCTGCTTTAAATACACTTTGAAACCATGACAACGCATGTATATCTATCTAGTTATCATATTATGTCATATTATAAACAATTTAATGACTTATTTTCGTCATAACTTGTGCTGACAGTTGTCAGCAACTGACAACTCCACTGACGGTCGAACTTCTTAAGGCGCATGCATTGGCATGGTACTCACTGCATGTATGCTAGCAACATAGAATCATGACGTAGATCGTCATACACTTTGTTATTAACAGTTGTATGGCATCCTGATTTAGCGGTTAAGTGAGTTTTACACAGGCGTGTGTTGTAGCTTACTTCAGCTGCAGCCAGACCTGCTTTAAATACACTTTGAAACCATGACAACACATGTATATCTATATAGTTATCATTGAAAACAATTTAATGACTTATTTTCGTCATAACTTGTTGCATGTGGTGAACTGACAACTCCTCTGACGGTCGGACTTCTTAATGCGCATGCGCAGGCATGGTACTCACTGCATGTATGCTATTCTGACAGTGTATGGTAATCTGATAGAACAACGGCTCTCAGTGAGTGACACTCCAGTCCTATCTATAAGTAAAGAGCCATGGAGAAGAATCGACTGTTTCTGAATGTCACATCACTATATTGCAGACTTTTGGACATAGCGTTGTCCCATATATGCGACAAGACAGTCAACATCTCCGCACAATAACTCAGACAGTGAGTGACTTTTTTTCATTACAATGCTTATGTGTCTCTGCAGCTAGCTTTGCTAACATCACGTTAACGGAGCTTACCTTCTTTGAGCTACTTTTCTAAGTGACGAAAATAGTTAGATGTTGTCCCCACCGTCTGTGAAAGCGAAGCGCTGCTGAGTTAGCTGTGGCCATCAGATTTCTTACTATTTATGCAGCGCTATTATATTACTGACCATTAGACAAACATTTTCTGCCGCTGAGAGAAAACCACTGCGCATGTCCTGGAGCGCCGCGTGCGAGTGAAAGGTGGGGAGGGGAGGGGGAGGAGGGAGTAGCGCCGCGCGCGAGTGAAAGGTGGGGAGGGGAGGGGGAGGGGGAGAAACGCGTAGTTGCTTGGATTTTAATCGGTGCGTTTTGCATCAGCTGAAAACAAAGATGTTAACAAATAAACTGGATAGTATGCTGCACGTTTAGTGATATTTTCACAGTTGCGGTCTCGACTGGTCTTGAAATAAAATGCCGAGTCACCAGCGCCCGAGACCGAGACAAGACCGAGACCAAATGCGGTCGAGTCCGAGACGAGACCGAGACCATCAGAAAACGGTCTTAAGACCGGACTCGAGACCAAGACCGATCTCGAGTACCACAACACTGCCAGCAGTACACAGAAAGTCAAATACTACCGATTCTGAACAGAGTTAACAAATGACCAGATAATCAGGAAGTAAGATAAAGTAATTGAAACTATCAATTGCAACTCTGAGCAGAGAAAAAAAAATCAACAAGTCATATATTAGAGTTGAGAACAAAACAACACTGAATCTTAAGACTAAGGATTTAACTAAATATGAAAAGGAAAGGCAGAAAAATACTAATATAAAGAGAAGTCCCAAATATTTGATAGAGCAGTTGTGATCTGTCCAGTAAAAAAATATGAAATTAAGCTAAACTTACCAAATGCATTGGTAGTTTTTTTTAGTACACCTGATGTCTCTTTTATAAAAGACCTTGTGTTTCCTCATGTGGATTAAATATTGTGCTGCACTTTCATGTATGACGCTCTAATTTGCTTGGTGTTCTACCTGTATTTCAGGGCAGTGGGGGACTGGGTTGTCTAGTTTTTTTTTTTTTTTTTTTTTTTTAAATCACAACAAAGCTTTGATATTCAGTATCATAATTGTTATTTTAACTAGACTTTTATTTGCTTGACATTTTCCATTCGGGAGGAGCTATAAAGTCCTTGCTTTGACATATTTGCTCTATGAAATACCATACTTGATGGAACCATGAATTATGGTACCAGAAGGAGAATGCTCACCAATCAGTCCATGACCTTCGTGTCGAGTGTACTTGTGTAATATGGGAAGACAAACATAGAACAGAAGCAGTCTACTTCTTAATAGTCCAACAAAATAAAATAAATGTTTTGGAGTGGCCTAATTCATAAATCTGAACTTAAATCAGGCTGAGAAGCTATAGTATGAGCTTAAATAGGCTGTTCAAATCCAAAACCTTTAATTTTTACTGAATTCACAGTGAAAGGCTGATTGCTAATTATAACAAAAGCTTTTTTGCAGGTTGCTGCCACTAAGGGTTTCCCAACCAGTTATTGGGTTTGGAGTAATTACTTCTCTTTAGAAGTGTGTTGATCATTTAGAGATAAATGATCATTGGAAAACTCCATTAAGCATTTATTTTGGTTATCTCTGTCTGACATTAACCTTTGTTTGTTTGTTACATTTATTATTTACAATTGTTAATATCTGTCACAAAAAAAGAGAGAACTTTCACTTTCACACCACTGTGTATCTGGTATATCAGATGATTGGCAGTCAAGATCTGTAATGTAATAAAATAGTGATTTTTCTGTTACCATCTTAATGAGATTTGGTCTTATTATAAGGATACTCTGTGAAATCACAGCATTTAACCTGTCGTCATTTTGTAAGTTTATAATTCACATTGACGCATAATTATTATATTACATTAGAACTGAACGGCATAAGGAGTAAGGACCAGTTCCTCTAAAGTCACTTTTAAATTACCTGCCCAGTATTGCCAAAAGTGCCGTCCACTCACAGAGGGGTATCTAATTTTCACCTCTGCTAAATAGGAGCTATTGTTTGTAACTGTGCGAGTGGATTCATCAAATTTCTTTTTGCTTAGTGACACTGGCAAGGATCTTCCATCGTTATCACTAAGTAGCAGTCCTGTCCTGAGGCTCAGAGGGAACATAGGCCAGTTAGCTTGATGCAGTGTAATTTTACAGGATTTTGAACCTCTCTATGTTAAGCTACGACCTGCATGTTGAGATAACATGCTTCCTCTCTGACGCTTGCTTGGGTCCACGTCGGCACACCGGGTTAGAGCAGCTGAGGGAGTGTGGTGAAAAATAAAATTGCAGCAAACTGTGCATGCTTTTCCAGGGTTTTGACAAATGTGCTGCATCTTCCTGGGTGCTGGGGCATGAGTCAATCACAAGTCTATAAGCACAGTACATCTCTGCATGTCCTAGCTTCCCCGAGCTCCTTCAATACATTATGGGGACGGACGTGTGTCAGGTGATGAGGAAAAAAGTCAAGCGACTTACACCAATCATTTGCTGCCTGACATCTTTGGCAGTTCGGCGGCTTCATGTAAAAGAAAGGATATATTGAGGTAAAGTGTTGCTCGGGTTTTCTTGGAAAGGACGGACCTCTTCCCACAGATCAGCTGTTAAATTCACTGAACTGAAAATCAGTTCTCTTCCTGCAGTGCGTGCCCAACTAGTATGTGTGAAAATATCCCATCTTTGATAAAGTGTTTCTTGCTCTATATTCCTCTGGGTGCTCTTCGTATTTGGAGAATGCTTTGTGTTCCAATAGTTTGTAGCTTGAGGCTTGAGTGTTCTGGCAATTTGTACACCCATTCAGTATAATCATACACTGTTCTACAGCAGATGTTTTAGCTTAGGCAGGGTTGGCCTTGAAGGTGCCAACAAACACGAGCGCTAGCATTTATCTTGGACGAGTTTAGAGGAGCAGTATACCTTTTGTGAGACAGTCTTCATCATTTCTGTTGTGCTTGTGTACAGACAAGCACAACAGTAATTGGACAGACAAGCAATAACTGGATAATAGCAACGATAAATGTAAGACTTGTAAATGTCGGGGTATATCATGGACAGGCTGAAAGCTCATCTCGGAGTGTGTAAATGTTTGTGGCGGTAAAATGATGTTTTGATTATTCGAGATGTAAACCCGTTTTAACAGCTGTTTTATTCTAATAGATTTTTGCAAGAAAAAATGAGAAATTTCAGGATTTTGAATGAACTTTTTGTATATTTGTCAGAAGGATAAGGACTGACCTAATTTTACTTCAAATTTTCTCAACACTTTGTTGCTTAATCTGAATAGAAATACAATAATGGCCAGTATAGTCTGTAACTCCTGTTATTAAACACAAATAAACTAACTTAAAATTACTAAAAAACATGAAACCAAAAAAAAAAAAAAATACAATTCAAATAAGACTGTTTAAAGCAGAACAACAATCTTGGAGAAATGTGATTGCTGACGAGTCTATCTCCATCCAGACAGAATGATTCAACACTTACACGTATTATCAAAAGCTCATACTGACCCAGTGTTCAAAGGAATATGCACCCCTCTTTGATCCTTAGCTGGCACACTTGATGCATATTTTCTAATTACACAGACGCATCGTCACAGAACCGAATGTTTCATAATGCGTACTGGGGGGGTTGAGTCATTGTTCTGAAGGTGAACTCTTGCTGACTTTCATGATCCTTTCATTTGGTGCAACTCAACACATTAGCCAGACTGATTAGAAATTGCCATGAGGTTCAAAGTTGAGAAGCATAACTGTAACTGAAATCCACACCCGGGGCCTTAAAGGCAACTTTGCCTCAAACTTCTGCGTCTTGCCAAAGTTAAATCAGCATGTTCAGTCAGGCAGGAGCCTAAGTCGGTCCTCCGGGAGCAGATTGAAAACTCCTCTTTGTTACAGTTTGTGTAGTGAAGTGCAATTACAGAGCCCTCTGCCCTGACATAAGAACAGTAACAAAATTATATTTTGAAGTTGGTCCAATACAACTTGCATTGTTTAACCTCCAGTAACAGGTCAGTAGCTGTGGTTGGAGTTTTCCAATACATCTTGAGTCGTAAGCACACCTCCTTTAAACCCTGACCAGAAAACTACATATATAAGAGGAGCAAATCGGTTTGTATTTTTGTTTGCTAATATATATGCAGATCTTATATGTTTTTTTAATGCAATTTAAAATGTTAATGCAGCAATGGCAGTTTTACAAAGAATTAAAATAGTCCAAGTAAATAATCTAAAATACATGTGGTAGTGTTTATTTTATTTCATCCAACATTTTAATCATGACTAATTCAGAAGGCAAAACTGAAATTCCAGCGGTCCTGTGAACATTCAGGCCGTTTATTACTGATATTTGTATAACTCTTCCTACAATTCACAGATATTTTTCCTTCAGTTCTCTCACACTGAACTTGTTTTATTCATGTCAAAACCTCAGTGAAACATTAGAGGGCAGAGTATATTGAATATGCATTAGGGCGGAGTACCTCTTTATGAACTGTGTCATGTAACTTGGTTTAAGAATCTGTGGTAATTCTGCACTCTCAGGTAATTGTACACGTTTCCTCCTGGATGGGTGTTAAATTTTGCAGAGATTTCCTCCTCGTTGCACACTGATGTAAGGCTTTCAGCCAGCTGGTGTGTATCCTGGTAGAATGACATATGGCAGGGAGGCAAGCATGAGTGATGGGCAGCAAATCACATTTAGGTGAACGCAATCTCTGCCTCGACTTTCGTGTTTCATAAATGATGCAGCAGACACAGAGGAAAACATTTGGATTCCCCTGAAGCAAAGACAAATACCTCTTTATACCTCACTTTTAAGTGCACTTAAACACGATGGGGATATTTTTTGTTGACCGTCAGTGCAGATAGTCGAGGATTCTGTCCAAGCATTTACCAGAGTAGGTCAAAAATACCACTTGGCTTGTTTAACTTTGACCTGAAAAAACACTTACCTATTTTAAAATGGGGCACAAATCCACCACAAGCAGGTCTAAAGCTTCAGCTTTAGTAGGGCCGTGTGGGGATAGAGTAGCCAGGTTTGCACAGGGGGTCAGAGTTCAAACAGATTGTCAATGAAGCAAACCTCATTTGTGATGGTTTCTCTCCCGACAACTGTATTTCCACTCTTGATTTGCTCAAAATAATTTGTAGAACATTTGGGAATAAATATAAGTTCTTATCTTTATTATGATTGAAGGTGTCACAGAATTGTGATGACCAGCCTGAGTTACTACAGTGGCAAAATATAATTTTTTTACAACTTCCATAAGAAGAGAGAGAAAAGGCCTTTATTGTCCTACAGTGGGGAAATTCAGGTGTCGCAGCATGATCAAGATAATATAGGTTCACAGAAGAAATAAAAAATATTCAAATAATTTACATAAATTTACAAAATGTAAATGTATATATATATATATATATATATATATACATATATATATATATATATAATGATAATAACAATACAATACTCTACAAGATTATTTTTTGTTTGCTTGTTTTACTAAAGAGACATTAAGAGTGTTGAAAGTGAATGATGTCACTGTCCTTTTGTTACTAGAGACATTTTTTGTAGGTTTTATTATTTTATTTCTTTCAGGACAAAGAAGACCGTACGTTTTCACAAACCCTTTTACAGTTACACTTGACTGACAGTTGCGGAGCACAATGTAAAAATGTGTATTAGGAAGGTCTGCTAACACTTACAAGAGATAATACTATAATTAAGAAGCATATTAGAAGAAAACTGTGACTACTGTGACTTTTCTGCAGCAGTATAAATTAACTATTTTACTTTCATTTGATTGTTTTATATTAACACCTCAGACTGACTTGCGTTAGACTTGCAGCTGTGTAAGAATACACATAGCTGGCTGTCTGACACTAAGTCAGGCTAAACTTTGCAAATAGATTTATATTTGCTAAATGGAGGAAAAATTATACTTTTTTTATTACTTTGTTAAAACTCAGAAGTCTGAAGGAAGCCCATGTAATGATGCCATGGTTTAATATCCTGGTGACTGTGGATCATCCTTGAGTAAAATGATCCCCTAATGCACAATGTTTCTCACCAAGCATTTAATAAATATGCAAAAACACCATGGATATGTGCAAAAATGTATGCATCAACTTCACAACAAAAATTAGATGTTGAAGATGATGTTGACTGAAGCTGGTGAGAGAGACAAAAATGGGACAAAAGTCCAACAAACGTGAGAAGCTTGAAAGAATAACACCACCTTTGATAAGTGATGCATTTATAAAAAAGCAATTCTACCAAATAGTAAGGAAATTTTTGTAAACTTTTAAATTTGAAGGCAGTAAAAAAATAATAATAAATAAAATATTATCAGTTCTTATTTGTGAACTTAAAACAGAACATCCTTAGTTTGATTTAATCTCAGACAGCGAAAAAAAAAAAGGTTACATGCATATATGCAGTGTATGTACATATCTGGTTTCTACTGAATATTGGTGCTGCTTTTGAGAATTAGAGTGAAGCATCCACCCACTGTGCTGCACTGGAGACTCGAAAATGACTAAATGAGATGCAAAGTGAAAAGCAGAAAGGAAGATAAAAAATACAAAAAAAAAATAAAATTGAGAAAAAAGAAACCAAATTAATGTTCTTCTGACTCTGACAACTTTTGGGCTTTTGTGTGATAGCTGGTGGCTGCGAAAAGATAAGGTTTACTAATGGGGTGCTGAGAAAAATGCTTCATTTGTTATCATACATTACTTATGAGACTGTAGAGTAATATAGCGGTGGCACAATTCATATAAGCCCTGAGAGCTTTAGACTGGGGAACCTGCTGTAGAACTTTCAGAACGCATTAGTGAGATACTGAAAATACTTTATTATTTACTAAGAACATATATAGCTATATATCCCAGTATTATCTAGTTCTCCAAGGTAGCAGTCTTCCTAAATAGTTTATTAGATAGGTTTGGTTTGCGTCTTTATGAGATAAACATTTCTACAGGCAGATTTGTTTCAGCAGCTGTTTGGTATTTTCAAATCAGAACTGGATATTTCTGCTGATCATCAAGTTTTCTCCAGGATTTTTCCTTTTTTTTCTTGTGCTGCCTTGATAATGATATGGAGCATTTACTTTTATAGCTTAACAATGTCTCCCAGCTTTATTTCTCTTAACATCTCATCTATTATTTAGCAACGATACAACAAATTACAGCATGGGCAAAGCAACATACTGTCCATTTTTCTTAAAATCTTGATCAATCATATTACAAATGAGATAATTCAGCACTGGTCCTGGCAGTTTTCCCTCTGCTGATTACACCCCTGTGTTGCCCTCTGTTATGTTATTACATAATAATAATAATAATAATAATAATAATAACAGAGATTTTTATTTTTTATTTTTTTGCATGGTTGTTCAAGTTACTAATTAAATGTAGCTGCAATGAGACTTTAAGACAATGAGCTTTTGGTCACATTTGGCTGCTGTGTAACGGTATCCTACGTTTCAGAGACATTCATGTTTAGATTAAGCTAAATTGAGCGAGATTATTGTAAACTATATGCATCCAACACTCTACACATTTCACAGGCTAAAAAATCAAGATCTCTCGGTTTCAGGAAAATGTGCACATGCGTAGCATTACCAGTCAGAGCATTGATTTCCAGTTGGCACACTGGCCAGAATCCAGAAATGATCCCAATTATTTCTAACTTTTATAACTTCTGAATTTCATGTTGTATCTCGAAGGCAATTAGACTATAACGTATGAATTCTAAAATAGGATATAAAACATAGCTTCTAATATGTGAAGCTATGCATAAAAGCATCAATTAATTCCTTCCTGGAATATGTGTGCAATTTTCAAAGGATATGTTCAAACTTACTGCAGAGGCTACAGTGAATATGAAGACATAGGAGACCTTGAAGATCAAAGTATTTTGTTTTTTAATGACTCTTGTTCACCTAAAGCCAAAAATGTAGCACATAAATGACACCACTTCTTTTTTTTAATTACTGCGGAAGATACATTAGATTTTTGTACAGTCACAGCTCACATAGGAAGGAGGAGAAATATTTCTGGAGCCTTTGAAATGATAACCTTTGAGTTTTACCGGCATACGACTGTAAAAGCCTGAGTTCTTATTTACTTCTTTTTTTTTTAGCCCATAAGAGCTCTTATCACTATAAACATTTCAGCTTAATTGTTGAGTTACTTAACTGTCTGGGTTTTTAGAATGATCCTGTTTTTCAACAGTATGTTCTTATCAAAGACTTTGCAAGTGCGTCATAGTGAAAACAAACAAACAAACACACACACAGACACACACACACACACACAAAAAAAAAAAAACACTGAGAGGTTCTCAAAAAAAATCTTGATTTCTAAACCTCGGACCAGTTTGTGTTAGATCAAGGTAACTGCTTCTATACTGTGTAAAGGGGTTTAAAGTGAATAACACCATTTTATCCTGAAAGGATATGAGTGAATCGTTGTAAAAAAATAAAAAACTGAATAAAAGAACTTTCAGTCATTTTGCAATTTACTTTGTAGTTAATGATTGATTTATGGATTTAGATTTGAAACATGATATTATAAGAATAATCTTTAATGTAAACACATCATCGTGTTATAGGAAATTAAATGTCACCACAGCGTTTTATTTTATTGGCATTGTGCAAAATGTAAAAATGCTTTTTCCTGAATGCTGCACACACACATGCAGTGGTTTTTAAAAATGCACACCACCCCTGTTACAAATAACTTCAAAGGTGGCGAGAGTAGGGTAGGTAAGTGAAAAATAAAAACAAACAGAAAGAAAACAACTAATCTTTAGAGACTTAATATTAAATAAACAGATGTCCCACAACATAAGACACCAGAGAATGATCAACAAGGTAAAAACAATGCATGTGTTAGTATTTTTTTTTTCTTGTTTATGACCTGCTGAAAGAAATTATGGAGGCATAGAAAAATAAAGACCAGGAATGTAGCTAACCAACAAATGCTAGAAAATGCACCAAAACTCAGCACAAAGGGAATGATGTGTCTGAAAATAGCCAGATTGCGGCCACTCAACATATTAAAGAAAGAGAGTTATATTTGCTTAACTCAAATGAGATGCATGCAGACACAAACTGACTGATATCACATAATAACAGAATAATCCCCATGTAGACGTCACTGACGGCAGTATTGAAAACTTTCATTCAGTCAGTGTATTCGTCCCAGAGACATGCATTAAGTCCAGCTATTTGCAGCACTCCTCTCATCCCTGGGAACTGTCCAAATCCTGCTGCATTAACAAAACTGAATATGAGCTCTCTCTCACTGATGCTGCGTGACATTATGTTCCTACTTTTCCCTACTGAGCAATTTAAAGACATGTGGAGATAAATGAAAGCATTACTTCCTGTCAGTGCTCTGAAACCAAACAGATGAGCATTTCATTGAACAGAGAGGCGACAAAATCTTTATCAACAACTTTGTCTGATATTGCAAAGTAATCTCAGAAAGCAGCCGCGATGAACCTTTTGG
Source organism: Poecilia mexicana (assembly GCF_051168715.1). Taxonomy (NCBI): domain Eukaryota; kingdom Metazoa; phylum Chordata; class Actinopteri; order Cyprinodontiformes; family Poeciliidae; genus Poecilia; species Poecilia mexicana. The sequence goes on from NW_028263377.1 coordinate 20,455,875, forward strand.
GTTTCATTATTTCTCAACTGAGATGATAGCATGTCACTGAACACCTTACTGCTGTCCCCCCTTTTGTCATCGCAGCTCAAGTTCTATTAGACATTAAACCCTCTTGAGAGAAAAGAAGATCAAGAGAAGATGAGAGAAAGAGCCCATGGGGGGGGAAATGGGTCTGCTTGTGCCTCAGGATTACTAATGAGATGTTAGCTTCAGTGTGCATGGAGCTGTCAGGTACCCAAAAAAACAAAGTCATAGATTGATAATGATAGCTCTCACCACGGTGGTCTAATGCTTCCTAGACATAAAAGAATGCATAATCTTCTTTTAAGATAAGAAGATTATTTAAAATATCTTGTTTTATTATCTGTCTAAATATAGGTATCACTACAAATATGCAATTTATTTCAATGGATCATTTATGAACTGATTATGCTGTTTTGTTTTTGAAAGAGCTGGGATATGGTTGGAAAATAAAAACAATGGCAGTACACACAGTTTAATCATTTATATCAACGCTCTCCAGTTAAACATTGTCGATTAACTGTAGAATGATCACACATGTAGAAACACTTGGTGGATCCGTTTAAGAGCCATGTGTAGGTGATTAAATCAATCCTATAATCAGTATTAAAGTTTAATCACTCATAATCATCAAATTTTGACTACAGTCCTGTTCAGCATGAAAGAAACAGGCAGACTGGGGAGAACATACTGCAGGCTGTTAAATCCAGACATGGGTACGATTAGCTGCATTATAGACATTCCCATAAAAAAAACAAAAAAAGAAAGAAACATCAAATCAAATTGGAAATCACTGATGTCTCTTGTTTCACTGATCTAATTTTTAATTAGTGTATTCAAATCTGCCATGCTTGATGTGCTAAATGTACTTTTAAACAGCTTATCATTTGCCGATGTCTTCCTGACCTTATATTCTTGAGTGAATACTCACTGAATGAGCATGAATGTTCCTCATTGTGACTGTCCTGCATCTTTATATTGTAAGATTTCATGAATACTTTCAAGATATGCTCTTAAAAACATCACACTCTTGCATTACTATCAGCTGTCAGGCTAAAAATAATTTTTAGAAAAGTATTGGGTGACCATATACATACATATTTGTTGTTTTTCGTGAGCTCTGAAGTTTACATGTTTATATTTAATGTACCTGCTGTCAGGGTGCGCACAAACAAGAGTCAATTTACTTGTTTGTGCAAAGAAATGTGGCACAAAAAATTTAATTCCTTTGCAGGAATTTCCTGGTCAAGGCAAGCAGCATAAAACAAAAACTAATGAAGATATAAAGCCAAATAAACATGACTGAAATAGATTTGGGGATAAAAAACAAAAAGCATTTTGCAAAAGCACTTCCAATCAGATGCGGCTGCCTCTTAATTTGTTTTCATCCGTCAAAAAATGAAGAAATTGCAAGATATTCCCCATTTATGAGTCAAAGCATGCCCTTCCCTCAAAACAGAGCATTCAAAAGAACATATCAGTTTCTAATGTGTTTATAGACCAATATATTGGGTGTTTTTTTTTTAGTTTTGAAGCGTTTATTGCCCTGAAAAAAAAAAAAAAATCTAATTATAAGTACTTAACCTGTTGATTACAGGTCAGAACCAACAGAGAGAAAATTAGTCAATTTTGATCACTGGCTGATGGATTTCTGCCTCGTTAGTTGCAACAGAACCAGGCTTTTGGAGGCAGTTAGACATTTTGAAGCGAGTTTGGGCTGAAATAGTAAACAGAAAATTAATTCTGTAACTATCTAAACAGACAATAAATGGATTAAATTATTATTTTTGCTATACTTAATATTTATATGTAATTTAAATGTATTGAACATTCTCTTGAATTATGTAAACTGATCTATGAAAAGCATAACAACATAGCTATATATGGTAGGACTGTATTTTGGTATTATTATTTATTTTTTTATTTTTTTGCCAGTATTTATTTATCTAAGATGCAGCATGAAAAAAAATTGTGCTAACATTAAACTGAGGCGCTCTGGCCAATAGAGTGAGTGGCAGGCAGCTATGCAAAATCCAACAAAGTGAGTTCCTAGGTGAGTCAGATTCTGTCGATAATTTGAGATGGGACCATTTTAGTTTTATTACTTCTTCCTCTTCAGTGAACCGCAGTGATTGTTAAAAGAAAGAAAAATCCCACAGCAACGACTCACACTCGCTGCCTTTAGCTCCATCAGACTTCAAAGTGCATTACCAGTCGCACTGAAACTCTTTAATGAATCAACACTGGCAAGACTCATCAATATGAAGGCACTGAATAATGCCTTTAGTGCAGGCGCTTAGCTTGTTACCGTATTCATTCTTTCAGTGCTGATTGAGGAAACAGGGGGAGTGTATAGCCTATACAGCTGCAGTACTCATTCATGGCATCAACCTTAATTGAAGTCTTTGTAATATCTCAATTTGATTAATTATTCATAGAGATATTGACACCGTTCTAATGATGTGGTGAAACTTACATAAGGCTGGAACAATCCTGCATGAAATGCTTCATGAAATAATTTCCCACTTATTGCACATTGTAAATGGAACCATGAAATGCAACACCGGCTCCTGAGCACGCCTCTCACAGACAACAATACCTGTGCATGTACGTATCTCGGGTTGCTTTCTACTCTTTCTATTATAGATGATCTTCGTTCAATTTTCCCTTTTTAATTATTCAAATGATTTAAAGGAGCAAATTACACTAATCGTCCCTCATCTAGCAGTAAAAGTCAACATGGGCCTCTGTTGTATATATATATATTTTTTTGTATATATTTTTTTTGGGTTTGGAGTTTGGTGGGAGTAATTTTGCATATTTTGCCTGAATTCTTAAAATAAAAAGCAAAAGCAGATCTTTTTCGACCAGCGGTTTGCTGACTCATGACAATTCATCCTCACTGCCAGTGACATTGGTGTCTTAGCTGCAGAGTAAAGGCAGCGCTTTGCACTGTGATTTATTGAGTGGGCCCGCTGCAGGGGGAAGCGGGCAGAATAAAGTGCTCTCACCTGGAAAGTAAGGCTGACTGCGGTCTGAAGAGTTTTTTTTTTTTCCCTTAGGTCTCACTGCTCACATTACTGTAAAAAGAGCCAATGAGGTCTGGATGATTCCATATTCATGAGTGAATTAATGAACAGTTGCAAGAATTGTGTCTTCGGAGGCAATTTACTTCCTAACATTTATCAGTGTTGAATATATGAATGAGTGAAAAACTAGAAAAATAGCAGAGCTGACAGCTTGTTCTCAACAGTGAACACAATCGGTTGGGAATGCGTTCTTTTTTGGTTAAATATGCTTAGCTAAAAAAACACCAGATATGTAAACTGCTGCCCAAAATGTGCTTCCTGTAACTCGGCCTTGCAGGTTTCTGGGTTAACATATGCGCTGTGAGGGCCCTATGGGTCTATAAGCCTCCGCCTGCTGAGCTACGTGAGTTGAGCAGGGTGGGATACCTTCTGCAGTTTTTCATGTCAGATCATGTCCACAATATGCATCACCTTGGCAGGATATGTTCAGTGTGTCCTCCTTTTTCTTTCTTACTTCAAGCAATACGGCAAATCGTTCACGCTGGGCTGGTTGATGCGTAATAATAAAGTTAAATATGAGGACTTTCTCACACTTTGACAGCCTTATCCCTCAGCAAACAGCTCTAAGGTGCTAACTGAGGATATTCACACTCTGTTAAGTTTCCCGTGATCCCATCAATTAAAATTGAGCTTCTTTTTTTACAGACGGCTTACACCTTTTGTCCTTAAGATTGCAGAGAAAAGCCTGCCATAAACCTGTCCACAAACCTGGATGGCATTCTCTCCAAATTGACACAAATACATCAATTTGAGTAGCACAATACAATAGTGACTGTCGTAGATATCCTGTATGAAAAATAGGAACTAAAATGTATCTTTTAGGAGTAAGCTAAGGTTAGCCATTTACAGAATTGATTTGATTCTGAAAATGTTTTCATTTGTGCTTGGTATTGTGAAGAGTTTTTATGAAAACAAATATGTGAATTAAAAAAAAAAACACATTAAAAGGGAGAGCCCAGTCTTTTTCAAATGCTGAACATGCCATCAACTTTTTTTTTTTTTCCTGTCGCCAGTTAATTGCTTGGAAACCTGTGGTTATTATGAAATGCATATAAGGTGGTTGTCAAAAAATGAATTCAAAGATTGCTCAACATGTCAGCAGTCTTTGTGGCTTCTGGTCTCTTGTTGACCTTGGACCCCCAAAATTACTTGAATTCTCACAAGACACAAGCTTTCGCAAGCTCATGCATTCAAATTAATGCTTTCATACTTTAAATTTTATGCAAACACAGTCGTAATTTTAAGATAACTTAATAATTTATCCAGCTTGTATCCAAGTGGGGTAAACATTTTGTACACACTACAGCTTGTTGTAAATAAATCAGCTCCGTTTTCACTCCTTAGCAGCTCAAGATCATGTTATCATCATGTTTCCTTTTAATTTTACAAAGAAAATTTTATTTTCGACATGTAAAGTGTATATAGTGTATGTACATTTGAGCTAAATGATTTGTTGCTGAGAGGTTTTGATGTCAGGAGCAAATTTCTGTTAACTCGATTTTAGAAATGTAGCAGTTTCCGCCTTTTTATTTATTCTTTTAATTATTTACAATTAGAACTATTGAACTATTGAAAGCTAATTCAGCTGAAAGAAAATTACCATATTGAAAAAAAATGCTTGAATGCATTAGTTCTTGAAGTACAAAGAGGAAATAATAAACTATTGTCTCAGATCAATTATCCCTTGGGTTATGCAGCCTTCCTCTGGGTTAAAATACTTCCACTTTTTAAAATGCTTCCACATTCATGAATAAGTTTTATTGGCATGCAGGGAGGATCAAGAGTTAACATAGAAAAACAGAAAAAAATTAAAACGTGTATATTTTTCATGATTTTCTGACCAGTACAAGAAAAATAACCAAGGCAGAGTTTGCCATGTAGTCATCGTAATTCATTGTTTGTTTACAAGTAGCTGTAGAACAAGATGTGTTAATGCAGAATTCAAGGATGGAAGAAGACATGATTGGGGTCATTGGTGCTAAAGTGGCTTAGAGGTTAATCTGAAGATGGCCCCCCACACTTAAAATTCTGCCTAAAACCTCATATAACTTCAGTCTGCCTTTGATTGACTTTACTTGCTTATTCGTTTAAAGAAAGGGCTTTTCTAAAATTAGCAGTATGAAATAATGGTACTGCACTAAAAATGATTTATTTTAAGATTTGTTACACATCTTTAACAGGGTTTGTAATAAATTTCCCTTGCACTGCAAAGAAAAAGGAGATAAAAGTTTTTTTTTTTTTTTCTTATCTTCCCTGCAGCAACATTCAGCACTTATTCTGCCAACCTTTCTGTGTCATGGTGGAGCATGTTTAATAACATGCATTTATTATATTTAGCGGTATACCACTAAATTGTTTTCTGCATGTGCAAGCATTTTAGTAATTAATCCAAACACATGTATATACTTATTGACAGACAATTTTTAATTAGGGTTAGTGTATGATATCAGGTTTTTTCTATTAGGCCACAAAAATCTGTTTTGCTTCTTTTTCTGTTGTAATTATGCATAGACTTCAGCACCAGACAGGAAACAAGAAATAAGCAAACAAATGGAATGCTAAACAGAAAAGTGATTTCAAAGAAGAACAATAAAAGCAATCTCTTTAGGTGTCGAATTTGAGTGTGTGATTTTGCTATTGCTGCTCCTTCTTCCACTCCCCACTTTGTTATTCTGTTGGGGTTTTGTGTAAAGACTGAGCCACAAGTCATTTGCCACTGCTGGGTTTTGTGCTTTGACGAGCATGTGAAACACTGAGTGGCAAATGGCTGGACAAGAGTGAAGAAGTCTGTGGGCTGTTATTATTCTGATTTTGCTGACATGTGGTCTTTGTTTTTCAGCTTCATTCAGGTTTTGTAGATAAATCTGTGTGTAATAAATCCAATTCAGATGTTAATTCCTATCATCGACAAATTAGTTGACAAGTAAGCGGAAGGACAGTGAAGACATCTTGGCATCTTTCAAGGATGATTTAAGCCATGAATTCTCTCTAAAGTTTAATACAATTGAAATTCAACATCTTAGTTTTATTATCTAAACTCTGATGAACTAAATTACATAGTTTAATAAAAAGTCTGTTTTTTTTTGTGTGTTTGTTTTGTTTTCTATGCTTCTGGCCTAAATATTTTTATTGCAATTTTAAACTTAGCTAAGTCTTTGGTTAATTGCTCACAGTTAACCACTGTGTACATCGTAGAGTCGATGTGCAAGTCTCTAAACTCGCAGCTGGAACTGAGGAACACGCACTGATGCATGGATTTATCTTTAATTATTGCCGAGGCTGTCAATTTGATGTACTGTGAATCCTAAGTGACTTCTACCAAAACGATACGAGCTTCATCAAGGAACAGCTTCATCTGGAAAAGGCAGTGCACAGGAGTTTCACACCAAGTTTTACCTGAGATGACTTCACCGTTTACCATAGAGTTGTTACAAGTGTCATAAATTCATACTCAGTCATGCTGGCACAAGATCTTTAAGATGCTGCTGAATCCAGTGTTCAGAGATACTGAACATCTGTGATAAAAGCAGAACACATTATGCGTTCGAGTCTACCGGTGCACAAAGTAGCGGGGATCCTTTCTCTTCCTGAAAGAAGCCTCTGCACATTTGTCTGTTTTTAACATGCACACGTCTCTCACGGTTTTAGAGTAGCAGGACAAAATAATGCCCCTTTTTTTTTTTTTTTTTTTTTGCAGATCTTACCCTGAAGACAGTCGGCAGAAAATATTAAAGGCAAGAGCTAGAACCGCATAGAGGCTCTGATATACCGGTCACCCTTGACATTCCACCCTACTTAATCCAGATAATAACAAATAACTGCCTGTGTCACTCAAGAAATGAGTCTTTGAGTTGTGCGCAGTAATGTTTTTGTAACCTATATGTGTGCTATAAGTCACTCTGAGCGAGACACATGGTCGCACTTTTAGTATTCATCATAGCTCATTGCTGTCCTGAATGGAAAGGAGAAACTAAGAGACAAAGATCAGCTATTTAAATGAATTCCAAAACAAAACCGCCTGGGAATGTGTGTAACAATAGCTTTCCAGCTATTTTGCCCCAGGGTCTAGTCTGCTCACAGAGCACAGAATGACTTTAACAAAAGCCCACAAATGCACCTCTGAAATGAAGCAAACGGCAAAACGTTCTTTTAATTTGGCAAATTTTCTAAAGATTTGAACTTTTAAATGCGAAAACAATGCAAGTTGTACTACATAACTGTCAAATCCTTACATAAAACTCCATATTGAAATGCTGATTAGACATCTGTAACTCTACTGTGCTACTGCAAAGTTATGCAAATCCTCTTCCTGCTCAAAATTCTTCTTCTGAATGTAAATGCAGGCCAAAAAACCGCTAACTTATAAATCCTTACTGATTTCCCCTCCAGCTCAAGGTTTTGCCTTTCATTTCTATGCGGCATGACGACATTGGCATTGAACGCAGCAATCACTGAATCTTGGCTTTGCATTTAATTCATAAACATTTTTGCTGTTTCTAAATCTTGGCTTTGCATTTAATTCATAAACATTTTTTACTGTTTCTAAATTTGATTTTAACCTCGCTAGTTTATTCCATAAGTATCTCATTAGAATAAATTTCATAATGACTTATCTGTAGATTGGAATCCTGTCATGTATGCTCAGTTGTATATTTTTTATAAACTTAAGTAGCAAAAGCATGTCCTATTTTATTTGAAACCATGAGATCAACATGTTTACTCTGGACTAGACAGAATACTACCCCAGTTTAATATTGAATGACTGAACACAACACCAGTATCTTGCTTTCAAGTACCTATTAAGAAACCTGTTCTGTCTGTAAGTATGTGTTCATTTCGCCGTGTACGGCATCAGCTGTTGTTAAAGGTAAAGTAAGCACACTTGTCTACTATTGGAAATACAGTTTCATAGTTTATTCTTAGATATTCGCTCATGAGCATCTACATATACATAGGCGCATTATTTGTTCATATTGCTTACATCTGGGTTTTTACAGGTAACTATGTTTTTGTATTTTCATCTAGAGAAAGAGGACGCAATGTTTCCTCGTCTTTGCTTTGAGAAACAGCCACTCAAATATTAAATCAGGAATTTCCCCTGCAAAGTATTGGCAAAGCAGTATGTGAATCTAATTACTTTAGTTCAGACATTTTATGGGCAGTTGGAAAATCGCCTGAGTTTGGATTCCAATACAACCTCATTTCCTCTTTTCCTCAATTAAATCCTTGTCAGACACCAGCACGGGTTGAGTCAGCAAGTCTAACACAATGAGCCCACCTAGCAGCTCTCATGAGACGCATCCAGTCACACGGCCAGGCGCTTCACATCCGAGTGGACCTTTCAGAGAAGCACTTTTAGCCAGCCTGCAACTGCAGTAGGCTTCAAAGATTCATTGCGCTTTTGTACTCCCTCCTCCACACCATCTGTCATGCTTTTAAGGACAGCTAGGTACTTCTTGATTGACTGCTCCACTGAAGTGAATAACAGGAAACATTCTCACCAGCATAACCTCGTCATAGCTTTTGCCAAAAATCAAAAATGTGCAAATTTATTACAAATTTCACAAGTGGTAGTGATTCATGCAACTGCCACATTTGGCTCGTAGTATTGATTGAGTTCTTTTGATAGTTCTGTAGTGTATGGTGCAGACACTTATAAAAATATAGCAGTAACACTTTATTTGAAGGGATGTGAATAAGACTGACTTGACACTGTCAAACATGACATAACACCTTTCATCAAGATGAGGGAGTCTTCCAAGATGATTATGACTGTTGTCATGAACTGGAATTTGTTAAATAATGACACTTTTAATGCAAAGTTGCGCCAAAAATTGCATTAAAAGTTGACTAAAAGTGTCAACTTTGCATTTTTCAGTAAATAAAGACACTGGAATCACTGACACCTTAGTTTATATGTCAGTGGATGATTATTTTTATTTTTATTATTCTTGTTTTTGTTCTGTTTCTTGCTTTTTTTATGGACCATAATTGTGTCTAAATAAATAGGATTGATTGATGTTCAATGCAAAATTCCATTAAAACTTGTATTAAATGTCCATTAACCCTTGTGCGTGCGAGGACAGAGACAAACGTAGAGGACTGTGGCAAATGATACAAGTTTTACGTGTGTGGGGTCGGTTGGACCCCATTTCTAAACACAAGGGTTAAGGTGTCAGCTTCATATTAAATATGTCATTATTTACCGAATGACATTTCATGACTTCAGTAGCAAGCATTAATAAAGACTCCACAGCATAGTGAGGATTTTGTGACAGCTTGCCCTATTTTGTCACTGTATGGCCATAACTTTTAACGTATTTTTAGACCAAAACAAAGTAGTTCTGAGTTAAGAAGTTACAGGATAGTTGTCTGAGTTATCAGCATATCAACAGTACCATAGTCTAACCCACACTGCTAAAAATATATTATTTCCAAATGTAGCTGCATTTTTAAAAGTGTCACATGACAATACGATCAAAAGCAGAAACCAAAGATATTTGTTGATATTTGCCATTAAGATATAACAAGTTTCTTCGGGGCATCAGTCTATGGGCATGTCTCCCAAAGCATTATACCAAGGGAAGCCATTTTAAGCATTAAAAACTAAAAATTGGTCGCTACTTTTCAAGGGCGACAAATACTTATAATGAAGAAGAAATCAAGACCCGTTTATCTACAACAGATTCACCTCGTAGGAAAAAGGGATTCTGAAAGTTTGTGTTTTACTATGAATGTCTCTTTCCAGGAGTTACTTGCTAAATCCTTTAAATTGTCTGAGAATATTAATATAAAGTAGGATAGCAAAACTGAAGTCAGATTGGAAAGCCCTCTTTCGTTGAAGGCAGGTTTGAGTCATTAGGGAGAATAGGTGTCATCCAAATATAATGTTTGATCTGAGGTTACATCAGAACGTAAAGGTCGTTAGGAAAGTCCATGATCAATATTGGTGAATGATGAAAGAGAAAGACGACAGAAAAAAGAAGTGCAATTAGTGTAATAATGTTCCTTCAACATTTTTGTTATGTGTCAAATCTATTAATAGGCTAATCTGCACAGAAACTTTGGCTTTCCCATTGATTGCACCTTGGAGAAAAATACACTAATTAAAAAAATGTTTGATTTTTACTTTTTTTTTTTCTCTTTACAGCTTTACAAACACAACATTTATAAAGTTACTGAACAGACTGTGGAACAAAATGTGAAACAGAATGCTGGCACCAGGAACATATTATGTAATATATTCAAGTAAATTTTGGAAACTTCAGTCTCCTCATCGACTTTTACCGTCAACATTCTTATGTCTCACAAAATGAACAGGAAAAAAAAAAAAAACTTTTTTCTATGTAAACTTTGTGCATGTTTGTGCATTGCAGCATTCCTACCTTTTATAGAACAGCTGTAGACTGTCATCCTAAATTACCTCATTAAAAGTTATCATGGGACAGAATTACCTGACAGTGATTTAAATTCGGAACACCAGCATCAAGCTGTGGACCACAGCAATCTATTTTTGTCCTCATATCTACGTGCACTCCTCTGCACCTCAGCAGCTGTGCAGAATCAGTCAGATCAGTGCCAAAGCTCAACCTTTGAACGCTCCGGGTCAGCATCACGGATGTGTGCCAGACACTCTCTGGTCTTTCAGACCATATTGGGTTTGCTGCTCCTCACCACCTTGACCACCCTGAACCCTCCCCTACCTCAACCACCACCACTCCTCCTGTTCATCTTCCTCCATCCTTGCATTTCTAATTATTTCTGAAAAGCAAAAAATTAAAAATTAAAAAATTAAAATTAAAATAAAACACAGCAAGATAAAGATGCCTTTTGAGAGCAGTAATGTATTTTAAAGTGCATCTTCATATTGAGTAAGTTCTAAGCACAAGTGGATAAAAGCAGTGGTCCCTTCTTTAAAATTTAAGACTTTAAAGAAGTGAGAAGTTTACAAGTTAAAATGCAGAAAGGATTCTTCATGGTTTGTTGTACTAACATAGATAAAATGTTGAGTTTAAACTGTTCTTGAGCTCAGTTTGTTCACAAATACAGCTAAGAAAATAATAATCAATTATACGTGACTGTTTTTAAGTTCAGGGAATTTGTTGACATTATGGATGTTTTTGTCTTTTAATTCACTCTCTTGTTTATTTTTGTTTTTCTATTGGTTTATTATGCGTCACATCATGCGACATGTCTAATTTAACACACCTGGATGTGTAGCACATTAAATGTGTTTAATGTGTGTCACATTTAACGCTCTGCCAAAAGTGAATCTGCTAAAAAAAAATTAAACTTTGTCTTCTCTGCTAGATTCCATCAAATCTGTATTAAATACTATTAATGGTGGCAATATCCTTAACCAGAAGAGTTAAGTTTAAATCAGCTTGAAGCCCCATACAACCTTAGACCAGCTCTGACTCCAACCGGCAGATAAGGAGTAATAAACATTATTTATTATTAATATTATACAGGTAATGTGATGTGTATTATAGGCAAAGACATTTGGTACAGAAATGGTCTATGAGGATTAAAAGACTAATCAGAAACAGTAAAAAAAAAAAACATTTCTAACAGCATCACATCTACGGATGTGCAAACAGATGTTTTGCTTTTATTCAAATATCGTTTAGGATATTCAAGACTGTAGAGCCAATGGAGAAAATGTAAGCACAAGAAGTCTTTATCTAGGGAGTATTCACCTGATGGCTGCCCAGAGCAGTACAACATTTCCCCATTTTCATCTACAGCACCGTGAGTACTGTGAACCAATGACAAAAACTGGTGCTTCCAAAATCAATAATGCTGCAGGATAACAAGGTAGCAGTGGTGGAAACTTAACCTCTTCTGCTAAACTAATGGTGGGTTGTTGTCGTGCCCTCATGGGGATAATAAAAGGCTGTATTACAAGGGTAGATGATGCAAAAACAATTTATCACAACACAAAAATCCATTTGCGCTCATGTAATTTGCAAAAATCCTTTTCACAGTTGCCAAGAAATTCTCACTTGCCTTTCATCACCTACCAAAGCTTTCTTGCACCCTTTGGTCATAAATGTTAATGAACAGACAGTCCTTCCATGCGATTCTCCAGTGACTTAATAGTCTAGTTATTTTGTACGGGTTAGTTGCTTGCTAAGGATGTTCGAAATTTTTTAAATAAATCTACATGTGGAAAATGGATTGGTTGAATAAGACACACAGGGCACATGGGGCTTGATACCCAGAGGACAAGAGTTAATGTCCAGTGTTGAATAAATTGCCTTTTTTAATGAGCCCACATTCAGATAGGCTAAGGTATATCAAAAGTCTTGGTTTCTGTTCAGAATATAATGGTTTGAGGTAAATCCCATCATTTGAGTAAAATAATCACATCATCATCCAGACAGGATTCTGTTAAGACTTGCCAGCATGAGTGGATGTTAAGAACTTAAAAACCATTAGATGTTAGTGTGTGTGAGAAACTGACATGTTTTTGGCACTGTGGAGAATTATCCGTTCTCCATGATAAGTTATTGATGTATGAGTTTGAGGAAGAGTCAGTGAGTTGAATGCATGGATTCCATTTATTAATACCAACATACAGCTGGTCCATTTCTCATGCTACCTTTAGGAGCTAGCAGGACAAAATGGCACTTTGTTAGCCTCTATCTAAGCTGTGCCCTAAAGAGGGCGTTCCCTGCTGTGTCACATCCTTTAACCTTAGCTTTGAGGGTGTTTCCTAACATGTCATTTCCTTTAGCTTTAGCTTTGCAACTAGCTCAAAGAGATAGAGGAAAAACAAATAATTATTTATTCTCAACAGGACACCAGAGGATTTTAAGCTTGGATCTCTTACACACATTATTGGAAATGAATGAACGATTGCTTGGTTGATATTTCAGTGATTCTTGAGAATCACTCAGAAGTTCTGGTGCCTCCCAATAATGCCTGATTTTTTTTTTTTTACATTCTTTTCATGTCTGACAGTGTTGACAAAAACTAGGGACAAATTTCAATGGAGTTGGAAAATATATAAAAAATATTTTTAATTCAATTTATTGATACTTTTATAATTATTTATATGACTACTTATACTGAATTGTCATAATAAATAATTTTAGTATTTCTTTAATTGTTTTAAACTATTATAACGTATTGAGTTTTGCTCCGGGACATCATCCACCAACTACAATGTTTAAAATAAAAAAATATTCAGCAAACACCAGGAAAATATACATTGTTGTGCTCACATGACCCATATTTGAAAAAAATATATTTTGTGTATATTTTATTCAAATTTTGTGCTTTATCCATAGAACCTGTTTTGTCCCTATTCTCAAGAATCACTGATTTACCATTTAAATTTTTAAATATTAATCCTTTGTGGGAATCTCAAGGCATTCCTACACCTAATGGCTTTTATAGTATTTCAGTGTGTTGGTCTCTAACCAGTCTTCTTACAACATGAACAGAAAATCTCAGAAGAGTCACCATCCTAATGAGATACGTAAATCACAGCAGAAGACTTCTTTCAGTGAAGAGGAGCAATGGCTCTACTCAAACGTAACCCCTGAGTGACAGAGCTTGTTACCTTTAACTCTAAAACCATGCCCAGCAACCCTAGGGGAAATGCTTATTTCAGCTGCTTGTATGCAGGATCCTGTGCATTCAGTCAGGATCCGTTTTCATGATGATAACTGAGGGTTGGAACATTGACAAAGCGTTAAATCAGTAGCCCTGTTTGTTGGTGCACTTTCTTTTCTTCACCACAACAGAGCAGAGCTGTGTCTGCATTACTAGAGATGAGACCCCGATCTCTCCCACTTGAAACAGAGATATATCCTGTACTTGGAGGGAGTCGGTTCAGAACTTGAACTGACTCACATCTTTCACACTTGGCTGAAACCCAATTGAATCACAAGCAGATCCACATTATGTGCAAAAAGCAAAAATGAGACCTACAGCTTCTCAAAATGCATATCAGTGATTCTTGAGAATAGGGACAAAACAGGTCCTATGGATAAAGCATGAAATTTGAATAAAATATACACAAAATATATTTTTTTCAAATATCTAAGTAAACTAACCTGGGTCATGTGAGCACAACAATGTATATTTTTCTTTTTTTTTGCTGAATATTTTTTTATTTTAAACATTGTAGTCGGTGGATGATGCCTGTAAAAGCCCTTGTCCAGGAGCAGAACTCAACACATTCTTATAGTTTAAAACAATTAAAGAAATACTAAAATTATATATTATGACAATTAAGTATAAGTAGTCATATAAATAATTATAAAAGTATCGATAAATTGAATTAAAAATCATTTTTAGATATTTTCCAACTCCGTTGAAATTTGTCCTTAGTTTTTGTCAACACCGTCAGAAATTAAAAGAATGTAAATAAATCAGGCATTATTGGGGGGCACCAGAACTTCTGAGGACCCCATGACGTTGTCTTTTCTCTTCCTTTGCTAGGAGGGCTAGTTAGCTCCGGTTAGCTTATGTTATTCTTTAGTTTTTTCTTCTTTTCATTCCTAAGTTGCTTGTCACAACCATGATGTGTCAACTCCATAACTGACAATTTACAAAACTTTGATGAAATTTTGCGAAATAAAAGCTTAAGTTTGGTATAATGTAAAGATTTCATGGACCTGACGAGCTACAATATGGCCTCCTTCAGAATAACATCATATAAATTGAGGTAGTTTGGCATTTCGTCAACTCCGTCAGATGTCAACTCCGTCAGAGTTTTTCTGACTCTTTCAGTGAAATTGTTGTCAAATCTCACTTAATTGTGCAACTAATTCATTTTAATGTATTTTACATGAATTGCATTACTTCACATGTACCAAGTTTTTCATTTTACTCACTAGTTTGTCACCACCTTCAGTTCTGTGTCAACTCCGTTATGCACTGTCAACTCCATCAGATGGACTTTTTCTTGTTTTTTGTTTTAAATAATATTTATTTTATTTCTTGAGAAGCATTTGTCTGTAAATTGAGTAAAAATATCACTAATAGGGTATTTTAAAAATCATTTTAGATTAATTTTTGACAAAGTTTTGGGTCAGGTCGATTAAAAATGTATTTTTTAAAAAAAAAAATTCGCAACTGGGAGCCTGTACCTTAGCATCTTCATATTTTCTAAACATTATTTGTCATATTTGCATACATAAGGTTGAGAAATAATTTTTTAAAAAAATGGGAAAATTAAAACCCATTTTGTCCCTATTCTTAAGAATCACTGATAACCAAAAGCCCGTAAAAACATCCCTGGCACACCCCACTACCAACAAAATGCCTCATTTAATGCTGTTTTAAACCTTCTTAAACCTTTTGAATCCCAAAAGAAAACATCTCTGTGAGAGACAAAAAAAAAGCTGTCTTACCTGTGTTGTATATTTATACATTTGCTTTTTACAAAATAAATGTTTAGAGAACATGTTCAAAGTATGATTTTCTAAATGTGTTTTTGGGAAAAACTCTGTCCCAGTGTGCCAAGTCAGAATACACAATGAAGAGTAACGTGTTAAGATTCCATCGCTTTATTGTGTTGAGTATTTCTGCTGAAAAGTGTATGAGAATGCTAATGCTTACAAGGAATGTCAAATTTGTCTCAAAATAAGATTGAATTTTAAGAAAAAATATTTTTTTTGTAAAAGCCTGTATCTACTTATATGCTAATATCTCAACTGTTCACAATGATAATGTTTCATACTAAGATGATTATATGACAGACTTTTTCTTATCTGAAGCCCTGTAACTTTCAGAAAGAATAATTACATTTCTTCCATATAATGAGCACCTTTCTGAACCGAAGTTCCTCGTGGAGAAACATTTTAACCATACCTAATTTGTGGCGATGATGATTTTCATGTGTAAGTGTGAATGTGTTTGAGAGAAAATGACAGAGGAACCTGCCTCCCAAAGCCCAGTGGAGAAAAAAAAAAAAAAAAACATGGCAGCAGGGGCAGCTGCCGAACTGACCCTGCCAAGGACGGAGAGCTTCCCATGTCTGTTCAATGCTGTGAAATGGGTCATTGAACAAGCTAAATGGTGTCATTATGATGAGTAATTAAAAGAATACAGCTGAAGACTCCCAAGCCACCCTTTTCTCTTGGTTCAGCTGTGTTGTGTTGTCATGGTTCTTTGCAGAAATGCAGCTGCTATAGGCCACTTTAACTATCACCTCTTTCACTTAAATGCAAATTGGTAGCTAATTGAATTGCATTAACCATTGTCTTTTCATTTAGCAAAAAAAACAACAAAAAACCTGCAGATTCACATTCCTGATTGATGAAGGTTGGATTTTGCCCATGCTTTTCATCTGGTACAACCTGCAACACACTATGAATCGAAAGACATGAGAGCACAAAACTGTTTTGCTTGGAAGAGACACGGTATAAGTGCTTTGTGCCCTACGTTGTGTTTTGAAGACATTAATATCTATGTGGGAAGGAAAATTGCAACCTTAGATTGTAGCATGCTGTAGCTGGTCTGTAAACAGAAATACGACAAAAAGGATAAAAGACAGCCAAGCAATAAAGGAATTGTGCTTCATCTCCATTAAGCTTATTTCGGGAATACAAAGTCTCCATATTTCTTTTGTGCAAAGCTTTTCCGATGTCGTTACTTCAGCTTCCAATAAAAATGCATGAAAGATGTGCCAAAGTAGCCTTCCCCAGGGCAGCGTATGCATTCTTACTCGCTTTGTGGGGAAGTCATTAAGATGATGGAGAGGTAGGAGGAGGTTCCATGTTTGATTAATTAGTAAAACTAACTTTGGCAAGACCAGGAACTGAAAGAGAGGATTTCATTAGCTTACGCTTGTTAGATAAGGTTAATGAGGTGACTCCCACTGTTGGAAAAAAAACAGTACTGAATCCGTTTTTGACTCCACAAAGAGAAAGAAGAAGGTTATCCTCTGAACACAGAGTTTTTGGGGGAAATCAAAGAGATGTACTTTTCAACGGTCATTACTTGTAGAAGGAAGAGCATTTACATGCATCTTTATCAATCTTTGTTTGCAGAAATCGGCAAGAGAAACCCGGAGAGATCTGCCGTCCTGGAGGCTATCAGGGATGTGTTCTCTAACTGAGGAGTCCAACCCAGATTCCAGCAGTAAGTACAGTACAGGTGTTTAGCACAGATGTGTACATGACTTAATTCAGCTGAGGTTCTGCATGAGCAAACGTACCCCTAAGAGGATCACATCACTAATCCGCTGGTCAATACATATGACGAGAACAGTACAGAGCCAAAGCCAAGTCATTTAAAGGACATGTCATCCTGAGTGTAGACAGCATGAATATCCCTCTGTGGGATTTAAGCTGTGTCCACGTTGTAAGTTGCACAGTTACTGCAGTTTTAGCATAAAGCTGAGCAAAATAACAATTTTTACCTAATTTATCTTTGTTTTTAGACAGCTTAAAAATGTACCTTTCCTCTTACGAATGGTGCATTTGCTGTGCATTTCACTCTTTAAGGACTGAATGCAAATTTATATCAGCGTTGTCTGGCTATAAAAGTGAAGGGTAAGTAAATGAATATGTGAAACAGACCAGAGTGTGTAATTACTTTTGTTAATTTGTAACTAATTAGTCTTTAATCAAATTAAGTTTTAATTCAATAAAATGTTTCTAATTAGGATAGAGAGACACGAGTCATCCAAAGCTACATGTCCAACACTCTGCCAAACAAATTGTTTGTTTGTTTGTTTGTTTGTTTGATTGATCAAATCGGAAAGTCTATTGTACCTTGTATTTATTTATTTATTTTTTTTACGGAATACTTTTCAGTCGCTGTGCCACACTAAATATTGATCTTTCATAAAGGATTCAATAATTTTATAAGTAAGCTGCTTTTGGTTTTTCAATAGATTAAAGAAATCAGTTTTAGCTCTTTTTTTCCCCTTTTTGTATCTGGGCAACAAGTGAAGGCTTTCGATGGCTGGTGTAGGAACAGAGACAGGAGATGCATGTGTACTCCTAACAGTTAGTGCTAATTAAGTGGGTCTTACTAAAGAGATTTGACCCTGTGAGTCACCACAGACTCATTTTCTTGCAATATATTTTCCTAACTGGTACAACCTTTTAGCTCAGCTGACTCACATGTTACTCAGGTGTCATGTAACAAAAAGCAATAGGAGGTGCCCTTTGGATTCATTATAACATTTGTCATTTGGTCCAACAGAAATCAAAGAGAGTTCTTTTTCTTCCTCCAATCAATTATTCCCTTGTGTTATTAGCTTCGCCAATGACTCTGAACTGTAAAAAAGTAAGGAAAGAAGCGTATTGTCATACAAATAAAAAAAGAGAATAATAAATCTTGTTAATTGGAAATGAATTACAAAGATGTTTCGACTTTGCACGGACACGTCTACATGTATGTCTACAAGTATTGTGTGTTTTGTGTCCTAATTGTACAGAGTAAAAAATTGCAACTGATTTCAAGTCATTAGTCATTGGAATGAATGTTCTTCGGTCTGCGTTACAAGCGTTTTAGCCCTATCATGCTGTATAGTCCCAGCTCCTCCATCAACCTGAATTTCTAATCGATGACACTGGAGAAGAGTTATTTGAATGGATTACCGTAAAGAGCACCATGGACTAGCCTCAGAGAGACTTGGATCCCACAGGGAGTTTTAAATTGCTCGCATAAAGTGATTATAAAACATCTGTATGGTCGGCAATTATACAGCTCGGTTCTCATCAAAGTAATGCCGGCCTTCCCGGTGATTTGCTGGTGCATTTATAATATTCCAGCTTGTTAAACTTCATTTTGGCTGCAGTCCATGTTGGTAAAAATAACTAACTAGCTAAATTTCTCCTCAAAGCTGATGCAACACACCTTTTTTTCCCCCTAACTGGCTCATTCATGTTTTAGATTGAAAAGGATGTTTGCTTTTCACAAATAATGGAAAACTATAAGTGTTTTAGTTCCAGATAAGCAAAAACATCTCGGAATAGGCAT
Source organism: Poecilia mexicana (assembly GCF_051168715.1). Classification (NCBI taxonomy): domain Eukaryota; kingdom Metazoa; phylum Chordata; class Actinopteri; order Cyprinodontiformes; family Poeciliidae; genus Poecilia; species Poecilia mexicana. The sequence goes on from NW_028263377.1 coordinate 20,474,927, forward strand.
TCATTTCCAATGCTGAATATTTGTTTAGTGCATTTCCCAGAGCTCATCTAATCAACATGTTCTGCTGGCTGTCATCTGCTATAATGCTCTGTATTTTCTTTTTATATATATACATATAATTTATCTCACTTCTTCACTATATAAAGTTTTTGGCGAGGACCACATCTATCAAAAATGTAAACAGTATTTTACTGGCTTAGATTAAAGGCTTTGCAGTGCAATGGGGGGAAGCGTTATTAGCAAATGCCCCACAAGTTATCCCATTTTTAACAGTGCCAGACACCTTTATTGACGCCCCTGGTAAAGCTGTGTAACAACCTTTAAAGTTAATTCAACTTTTATTGCAATGCCCTTGTCTCATGAAAAAAATGCAGAAAAAAAATACAGAAAAACTAAAACTGACTTGAGCAAATCGAGGGAAAAATCCTTAGGAATGTACAATTGTTTCTAATAAAGTCAACAATAGCACAATTGTTGGAACTGTTTTTCGACAATGCAATCTTGTTTAGTTAAAAAGACAACACTCAGTCTTCTAAGACATTTCACAAGGCTGTTGGATACACAGAGAGGAATCTTGACCTGTTTCTCATTGCACAAACACTAGATTAGATTGTCAAGACAACATAAATCTACTTCACAGGTTTTGCACAAGTAGGGGCAAAAACTGTGGCAGCCATGCAAATACAGTGATTTTATGAATAATTGTAATTTAATTGTAATCATTCATTTGTAATCTTACTATAGTAGTAAATACCCCAGTGACAAATTTTATTTTAATTGCGCTAAGAGAAACATTGCCACTAACGTACTTAAAAGTGGCCACAAGCTCCTTTTCAAAGTATTTATAATTTTTTGACACCAAAATTTGTTGCCAAACAATATGCTCTGACCAAAACATATGGTGCAATTAAGGTCTGTAAAGAAAGACTTTTGAAAAGTATAACTTTAAAATGCATATTTTAAATAAGAAGTTATTTAGCCATGTTTATTTTAATTTAAGCAATAATTTTCGATTATGAGTTGTTTTCCCCACTGAATAAAAAGTCTAAAACAAGCTTTGTTTGTTATGGTTGTTTTTTTTTTTTTTTGTTTTTTTTTGTTTTGTTATGTTTTTTTCTTTTTCCAGAAACTTAAGTGTGAAATTTTGCTGCAGAGAAAGAACCAAACAAACAAACAAATCTTACAACTTCATTGCCTTATCATAAATGTGAAAGGTAATAAATCTACGGCAAATGGGTCAGACAGGACATAGGATGTGAAAAACAAAAAAAACAGGATCAGAAAATAGACACCTAAATGTTAGAAAAGCAGCTTCATCAAAAGCAAATGTTGGAAACTTAACCAAAGACTCGATCATCAAATGTCCTTTTTGAAAGAAGAACTTCAAATCTTCCACTAGTTATTGACTATCACACTTCCAGTATTTGGCTTCATTGAACAAAGCTCCTTTATACCAACGTAACAGAAAAGAGGCAGCATTTGTGCAAACTGAAAATGGATGATGTAATTCGGAGGGTGTTTTGCTAGTCTGTAATTAGACATCTGCACCAGCCATAACCGAGGATTGGTACTGTAGATTTCAATTCTTTACAGACTTACTCCAGCTGTGGTTTTGCATAATTCTTGACAAAAGCCCATGTGTTTAGAAAAAAAAATGCACAAATGTTTCAAAATTAAATATTACTCGTGAAAATTAGACATTGTTTTCTTCTGTTATGTTTTTATGCCATAGTTAAAAACCAATTACGTAAAAAAACAAAAAACAAAAAAAACACAAAGAAAGGATGTTTAAAAAATGACATCAGGCTTTTGACAGACAGCTGTCAGAGTTTTATTTCAGATTCCCTAATGACTTTCTTTCCACACTGCTGATAAAACACAGTGGCACCTTTTTTTTCTATATGACAGGATACTTGTCTCAAATCATGACACCTCAGTTCTCCGCTCTTATTACATGCCATTTACTTTGTGAGGCAGTACAAGACAAAGTATTTTCTCCCATCTGGAATTTAGTCATTGAAATTAAATCAGAGCTCAAAAAACACCTTTTTGTTGTTTTGAAACAAACTGAGGATTTATGTTTCTCCTCATAATGCAAGTTATGTCTCACAGTATATCCATGGCAAATTAGACATAAGGGTGCATTATTTAAATGTTCTCAGTCATCTGGAAATTAAAAAAAAAGAAGCAAAAACTTAATTCTAGTGTAAAAATAAGATTAAGACAAGAAATTTGATTTGTTCCCTGAATAGACCCTGTGGTGTCTTGTCCATATAATAATGACTTATGGATCACCTCAAAACATAAAGTCTACAATTACAGATGGCTGAGTTATCAACATAGAAAAACAGAGATCACTTAGGCTCCGGTTTATCGCCTACAGAGTAGGATTAAAAATCAGAGGCTACTCGTCCCTGAAGTAGATTTTATTTTGGCCATCTGCTTTTGTTTCCTCCTTGTAAAAGCTGTGCTTTGTGTTAATGCCACTTCCCCGCTAATGTTTCACATTAATTTATTTTTGTAAGACTTTTGCCAGCTCATTTTGACATTACATAATGTATTTTACGTAATGTCAAATAAAAGTATTATCTCAAGATGTTGAGAATTTAGTCTTTGGGAACATTAAGGTGATGTTTTTTTTTTTTTCTGAACCTATCAAACTTTTGCAAATCAATGGTAAATGACTCACTGTCGACAATAAATTGTAATGAAAACTGTCAGGTGTATGAGCCTCCCTTGGCATCCCCACTCGTGTGTAGTGTCTTTCATAACTCTTTTTCTGGTGTGAAAGATGACAAGACTGCAGGATATGAGACAGCAGGCCACTGAAATGAGAAAACTGTCACAGCATCATTAGATAAACCATTTGCAAAGCGCCTATGTTATTAGGTCTCATTCTCTGTTATTTCATTCCCTTTTTTTGTCAACATTCTCCAATAACTGGGAAAAAGTAGACATCTATTTAAGAAGAGGCTTTATTATTTTCACATTTTGTAGCCTTATTTCCTCTCCTTTTTTTTTTTTTTGGAGGAATAGCGCTAAAGCTTATATTTTCACCTTAGAGGTGTAAAGATGTGTATCGTTGTCTGACTCCTGAACTGGGTGGCAATTTGTCAGCGTAGTGGTGCAAGTTCCACAACAAATCAGTCTGGCAGACTGCTTTGAAAACCCACCGTGGTTCAAGACATTAGCAATCTATTTATGTGAAAAAAAACCATGTTTGTGATGTAAGTTTTTATCGGGTCAAGGTTACTGTACAGTAGTTAAATACTGTGAACTAGTCATAGTTCATTTATGACTGATTTTTGACAGAACCAACACAGGGATTTCAGGTACTAGTGTAATGACTTTAATATTGTAAAGACTGCGAAGGTGTGCAGACAAAAGTGAGCTTACGCCTTCAGAGTCATTAATCATTATTCAATAAGGCTGTGAGCTCCTGTCTTATGAGCCTCTGTCGTGAAGTTATCTATGAATCCTGAACTTTAGGGGTGTCAAATCATTTTTCACCAATATTTTTCTGGGGGATGTTTCTGTCTTCAAACTAAGGTTGTAGGCCTGTTAGCTTCAGGCTGGTAAAGAATCCATTTGCGTGTTGTATTATGGAGAAAGTTTGCAGATTTACCCTGATAGCAAAAGTTATCTTCACCAGATCTGAGCCAACTATAGGTGAGCATTTCGCCTAAAGCCGTAAACATACTTGAGCTCAGACCTCTTTTTCCAATGGCCTGTTACAGGTCATTAGTGATGTGTTGACGATGCAAATTAGCCATGCGTTCTTTTAAAATGTCCGTCTCATTCAAAGACACCATCTTAATTAGCTGTTAGCTTCCCCCACTTCCAAAAATGGCTCAAATTTACTCTGTAAGCAATTTAATTTCAAACACAAAGTTCATCATTTTAAATCCTCCAAAAATGCAATTGAAAGCATGTTTTGTTTTTTTGTTTTTTGGTTTTTTCAAAACTTGTACTAGTATATTTAACAGAAATATATATATTTTTTCTTTTTGTCTGTTTTTTGGTAACTCATTAACTCATTCCTACATATTTTTCAGGCTATCAGATTCACGTTTCTATTTGAAGAGGCTTCATTAATGCAATACAAGGTAAACCAGGTTTTGGAAAGCTGCTATTATGGTTTAACTTCCTTTTGCTATTTTTTTCTTTATTTCTAAAGTAGCCTTAGAATATCCACACACACTAAACCTGCGTTTTTTTTCTGCTGGTGATCTTTGCTTGTTGCTGAGGTACACAGTGAACATTAACTTTCTTCTTCACATTAGCCTGTTTTCTCTCTGTTTTGATGTGGTTCATTCTGCACGTAACATATCCTCTTTGTAGTTCCAAATCATTGTGTGTGGACAAATCCCATGGAAAGAGTTGTCCCTAAACACTTTGCTTTGAACATTGTTATTATTAATGACTTTTATTACAGCAGTGTGCTTCACTGTTTCCAGATCTCTCCTACAAGGGTGCCTTTTTAGCTTGAGCAGCAGCAACCAAAACAACCTCTTGTAAAGGGTACACTGACAATAAGACTGTTAAAAAACCTGAGAATTGTTCAAAATTGCATTCTATCAAATATAATTCCCATATTTAAAGTATATGCCCCACTTTTACAATTATGTAATATCATAAAGTCTGAATCATAATCATGAGACATGAACTGGATTCTAATTTTGAAATTGCTGACTTATAGTGTTATCTACTGATAGTCTGATGAGTCAATCGAGGTAGCAGTTAGTTTGTTTCTGAAAAACCTTTTAACGAAACAAAAAAAATATGAAAAAAAAACAACAACAAAAAAACATCTCATATTTGCACAGATAGTGGGGCATTTCAATACAATACACATAGGATTGTTTTTTTATTTATATTGGTAGACAATAATAAAATCACCCCTAACTAAGCTTTTAGGGACTTTTCATAAGAAATAGGAAAAAACTGAGGGTACTTCCCATTAATTACTCCTTTTATCTATATCACAGTCTTTCTAACACAATGACTTGGGCAGAGTAAACTAATCCACAACCAGATTGGCAGCTCAGGTGAAAGTAGTAGTCATCACTGTGTTTGAAAGCTTTCTCTCCAAGGATTGCAATCATTTCACTCCAGTTTAATACCCAATGTCTTCGTCCATTATGTATTTTAAAAGTTACAATTACGATCAAAGTTTCTCTCTTGGAGAAAGAGAGATTTGCCTCATCAGTTCTAGGAACACGTTTACATTTTTGCCACTGATTGACTGCAACTGAATTTCAAATGTTTGATGTACCACTTTTAGAGGACTTGGAATAAACTTAAGTGCCATAAATAAATAAAAACTAAAAAGACAGATATCTCCCAATTCACCAAAGAAGAACAAAAAACTTCCCTGAAGACGAGCTCTAATATGCTACCGAAGACCAAATATTTAGGTGCAGAGGATATTTAGGATAACATTTGTGTTTTTCCAAAATATACATTGAAGTAAAACAGCAACATTAACGTAATAAAGTAATGTACATACATATTTCCCGGTACTTTTAGTATTATGAAAAGCAATTAAGGAATTCTCACATTTGTGGAAAGCTTCAGAAAGATTATGCTCATTCATAATGAGCATAATCTTTCCTAAGCTTCACAATGTACACTTATTTTTTTACGTTATGCAACTATGAACAGTGTCATGTTGTAGGAAAATAATAAATTATCAGGTCATTTGCGGGTTTAAAATGTGGTGAATATCTAAAGGAATGAAAAGCAGCACATGTTGTTATAAATTAAACGGAAATTAACACAAAATGTGGTAGAAGTGTTTGAAACACAGACGCTTGCCAAGTGCCAACAGAGCAATAAAAGGTAAACAGCACCCAGGTGCAGTTATTAAAATTCATAGACTGAAAGATTATTTGGGAGTTTTAACAGCATTATAAAAGGAGAACTTTTGACAGTTTTATCAGGCTGACCATGATATCTTCAGAATACCAAGTCTTTGGATGATTTGTCCAGTGTAGTGATTTAGTGCTAGGCATAAATAAATACCTGAAACTTGAAGCAATATTGTTTAGAAGAGTGAAGAAAAACTGTTTCACAAACATATGGATTCATAATAATCTCATCTGAAACATGAACAATTCAAGTTGTTGCTGTTGTCTTGTGTTGTTGAATACACACTGATATAAGGGTTGTTTAGAGGGCCGCTTTAAAGTGAAACACCATCGTGGCTTAGATATTTTTAAACTAATGCAATAAAATAAAATGTTTACATGTTATTAGACTCTGATTAGGGATGTCTCTCAAAAATAAGTCAGTAAATCTTACCAGTCTTTATTAAATGCATTGTAAGTTAAAATAAGTGTATTTATACGAAAGCACAGCTTATTAAAGATGTTAAAAGTTAAACATCACATAGAGCACGTGCCCATTGCCTCTGCTTAGTAATTGTACCTTATGCCACATGAAAAGTTTAGTAACTACTTTTTTCTTTCCTTTTTTTGCAAAAATGTGCTATATAAAATAGAATCAAAGATAACTCGTTACAAGTTATGTGCTCCAATATTGAAATTTCTATACCACCCTTGAAAATATCCTTACTGATATATATATATATATATATATATATATATATATATATATATATATATATATATATATATATATATATATATATATATATATATATATATTTTTTTTTTTTTTTTTTTAAATAAGAAAACATATACTATAATTAAAAGTGTAATAGATAACTATTCAGTTCTATTAAGTTCAGTTGATTTATATGCATTGGCACCAAGTCACAACAAATGTCATCTCAAGGCACTTTGGAAAAAATAAAAAGTGGCAGTGGACCAGAACTTGGCTCATTGTGAGCTGCTATCAGCCATGACTTAGTGGGGGTTTGAAAAGACAGAGCCTACATGCAAAAAATAAAAAAAAAGAGAAACACAAAAGCTCTGATCCAGAAATATATTCTTTGTTTACAAAAGTAAAAAGTTAATGGCAGTAGTAACTCCTTTAGTGGCCTTATCAAGGAGAGTTTTTAAGTCAGTAGGACTACAACATTCCTTTGCATTGCAGAAAACAAGTCGCTTATTAGAAAAAATATTTGGAAAACATAAAGTAAATGCTTTTTCAAATAGACATGATAGAAACTACTACTACTTAAATGTTTTACATTTAGCAGCTGCATCCACTAAACTGACTGGAAAATATACCGCTAGTGGATTTGTAATGTGCTGAGCTCACTTCTAGGTGTACTTTGATTTTTAACAACAGGCCTGTTAAATCTTCACTGTCGACCTTAAACCCTGGTTGCATCCCCTGCTCCATATTAGGCTCTGACAAATATGTCCTGTCATGAAAAAATACCTTTTATTTTCAAATCACAGACAGTTTTATTTCGGAGGTGAAACTATCACACAAGGAGGTTGTTTCCATTTGCCACCATGGAGTTCCCTTTCACTTCTGAGCTTACTGCAGATGGATCAAACTGCAATACAAGGCAGGCTTTCCTAATATCCTTTTCTAGAACCAATTGATTTTTCTTCCCGTCACCTTGCTCAGCTGTAATAGCCTTTTCTTTAAAACAAGAGCAGGTTCAGGTTGGAATATGATGATCTTATTGCCCACCAAGAAAACTAATCTGCAGCTGATTTTCCAGAAAATCTGTACACCTGCTTAAGAGAGAGAGACATCTGTTTAATTAATATGTCACTGAAGTTCCTATTTGCTTTCAGGAACAACCATCTGCTCAAATGTTGCATTCACTGAGGGATTACTAAACAAGTCTAATACAACGAAGCAAATCTGTTTATATGATTAACCCATATTTGAGTAAAGTTAAAACCACCAAACAGTCAGTAAGTCGAACTTACCCTTTCAAAATCTCATTCATTTAACGTAAACCTGTCTTCACGTCGTTTTTTTTAGGGGAGACACTAATCTCAAAGTGATAATGTGCACTTCTTAAATGTGTCAGGTAGCCCTGCAGGGTCAGACAGATCTGCACATTAATGCTCCTCTTCACAGCCTCTCAATCAGAACATGGAGGGATGCTGAGCTGTCAGTCAGACGCATGGCCCTGCAGTCCGGTATAATTGAATTAGCTCCAGTCTCTCACTGAAGGTTAATTGGTGGTGAAACTTTTCCTGAATGTGGCAAGGTAATTGACAAAGATAAGGAGGGCTGTCTTATCTCGAATTTTTGTCAGCATGCATGAACTTTATCACTTCACTAACAATTAGACATCGAAACTATAGAGGAAGAGCTGCCTTCACATTGTTCGGTTTAAATCCTCACAGACCGACGTTTCCACAACTTCCCGGCTTGGTCAGGCCTGCACAGGAGCTCCCACTTTTGTTCAATATGTCATGAGTCAGCAGCCGTAGACATGGCTGGCAGATGCTTTGGCTTGGAGGGCAAAATATCGTGGCACGTTGATAGTCGGTTGATGGCCTGGAAAATTGCATTTAAACCTTCAGGTGTTATTCTAAGTTGTAGCTTATTCTCAAACATACTGAATTAAATTAAACTCTACTTTGCTCCTGTCCCTTTGATAAATGTTCTCTATATTCCAGTTGCTTTCCCCCTGCTCAGTATGCATCCTGTAAAGCTGAACTGTTATGGTTTTATTATAGATTGTCATTCCTTAAGTCAACAGCAAAGAGATTGCCACAGAAATGCTAAGAAGGTGGTGCGGAGGGCCTTGCAGGATGGACTTATCTTCTTTCTGGTTAGTAACGATTGCAGTCAGCTGCTTTAATTCTCCTCCAGGGTTTCACTTATGCATCTTTTTCAATCAGTGCACCGTGATTCAGTACCATTCTCCATAGCTTATCATTTTCATAAGAGGAGTCACCTAAAGTCGAGCCTTTAGTTTGTAATGAGATTTTCTAGCTCTTGTCTAAGCTTAAGTCATACTAGGTTGTGGGGCTGCTGAAGGACTCTTGATACAATGAAGAACAATAAAGGAAGATATAGGGGATTTACAAGAGATGGCAGGGCAGTAAGTCATTTAAAGTTTCACAAAGTATGACACCTGCATGGAATACCAAGTAAGCCGAAATAGACCGAGAGACAATTTCAAATTCAGATTGCCTCAGGATATATTTGTATCAGCCAAACCAAAGCTCTCAAGGTCTCAATTATCCAAAAAAGACAGTCATCTGACATTTAACACGAATGTATCATCAGCATTAATTGAGATGGAGCAACTCTTCAGCAATACTTATTATCTAGATCCTGATTTGACGCTTATTGCTATGAAACTGACACTAATTGGCAGCAGAAATATTTCATGACCCACATTAATTCAATGGTTTCCAAGAAATACCACAAAAATTAAAGACGTGGTATTTTATTTTTGAGCATATTGTGCTATGTGAAAGTCTCAAAAAGTATACAAGGATTATATGCTATATTGTAAGAAATCAGCAACTGAGAAAAGCAAGCACTTTATCATGTCACTTTCAATCAAGTTAGTCCTACATTTAAAAAAGGGATTTTTTTTTTTACATTCTTAAATGTTAAAAAAAAAACACACGCACACGCACACACACAGATTTTTATATTCAGGTGTTTTTCAGATACACTACCTTGGGCTCTATAATCTTGCACTGTATACTTACAGGTGACTTTAAAGGGGTTAATTTTATATATATATATATATATATATATATATATATATATATATATATATATATATATATATATATATATATATATATATATATATATATATATATATATATATATACACATGCATGTATGGTTTTGTTTATTTCTTATTCGGTTGGTGTAGAAGCAGACCTCTAGGGTATTGACTTGTATTCACTCTACCCTTGTTTTTCTCCCCCTCTATCTCCTTCTTTACCTTTTTTCACCATGTTTCTCCCTTTCCTTTCTCCTTTCTTTTCCATCTCCGTGTCCATTGCATTTAATTAAACTCAAACCAATGTATAATTCTGTTTTTATATATATATATATATATATATATATATATATATATATATATATATATATATATATATATATATATATATCAAGTGGTGCAGTATAGCAAAAGGCTTAATGCTCCACTTGTCAAAGTAAATCTGTAAATCTGTAGAACAAGACACATAAAATAAAGGGGAAGAAAAGGGGGCTTTAAGCCAAGCTGGAAAAAGTACGGAACAGCGTTCAAGTTCCAGTATGATAAAACCATGTAAAGAAGTTCTAAGAGGTTACATTTAATCTTAGAAGTGATGTAAACAAAATTCAAAAGTAACTTGAAAGCTTACTGTAGAGAAGTAAGACTCTGTTTTCTGACAGCATTTGGTGGCTCATCACTTCAGGCAAGAACACAAAGAATTTAAACTGAAACTAAGTTGCTAACAGAGGTTGCAAAGCCAGATGATACCTTGAAGAACTGAGTAGCTGAAAAGAGTTTAGTTTGCAATCTAAACTCTAATTGAGTTTAGATTGCAAGGTACAAGACCAGATGTCACTCTGATGGCAAACAATAGTGACTTAAATTTGATAGAGGGGTCAAGCAAAGGTTGGTGAGCGAGGGAGTGAGATGCCCCGGACAACCCGCAGGTGTAACTCCATGCTAGCAGACTTTCAAGAGGAGCATTACCGTAGTCATGAAAAAAAGTAACAATGTCTTGTAATGGGGATTTGGTGGTGTAGCATGCTTGTAACAAGCTGATTTCTCCTAGTTTCTGGTGTGCAAAACAACATGACCAAGAAACATAAAATAAAGGTTAGGATTAAAAACTGATCATCAGTCACAGAATGCAACAATATCACTTTGTGTTGTGGTGCACAGTCATTCTGTTCCTGTTTTATTTTTTCCTTCGGTACACAATGATGTGTCACTTCATTGTGACACAACTCTTTGGATAATATTTTGCAGCAGGGTTACACTATCCAAAGCTAATGTTTTATCTTTGGACGGTGTAACCCTGACCCGTTGGGTGTGTTTTTTGTGGCACATGAAGAGTAACTTCTATAAAGAAAGAAAATAATATTTTTTCCTATAACTGGGTTGGAAGCCTAGACATGTTATTTTTTTAAACAACCTAACCAACTTTCAAAGGGAGTTCTTAGCTATATGGTTTAAAGTCCTCACCAAATATTAACAAGAAGTGCATCACAATTTAGTACCCTGTCCATCAAAAACTAATAGGAAGATCAACCTTGAATGTGCAGGGATCACAAGCAAGAAATCTCAGCAAAAATAAATTCAACAAAGTGATAGAGAGTCTAACCTGCAACCTTATAAATTGCAGTCTGATAGCTGTGGCATCCTGAAGACTTACGGTTCAATAGGAAGGTTGACTTGGCTTAATACGCTCATGCGAACCCGAGGAAGTTATAAAAGACTTATTTTTCCTCAAATGTTGTTTTGCTTCCCACACAGACATGTAAGAAAGTTATCAAATCTTTCTGTATAGAAATTAAGGCTTTCAGAAGGAAAACACAAAAGTTGTGTCTTGATGTATAGGTTTCAATTTCAAAATAAGGTAAAGAAATTACAAACTCAGTAAAAAAAAATGCATAGAATGCATAACCTCAAGAAAATACTGAAGCCATGAGAATTGCATCACATTCAGCAAGTTTTATTCAGCAAAGACAGAATTAATAATGCATTTTCTAAATATATTTCCAGATTAATTAATGCGTAAGATAAAAGTTGTCTGGTATCCTTTTGCACATATGTGACCCTGTTCCTCTGCTCTCCAAAGCAATTCAACACCTCTATGAGCACAATGTTTTCCTGCCCCAAGAGAAATTCTTCCATTTCAACTCAATTGATTCCTCTATTCCGGTTTCCAATCTCTAACTTTTTTTTTTTTCTTTTCAAGCAAGAAGTGCATGCATTGTCAATGACATCAAATAAAGGGCAGTCATTGGTATGGATGAGGAGGATCCTCAGAGATTGAGGCACCTTCACTGTCACAAAAGCACGAGATAGGAAGGCAAGGGAGAAACAAGAAAAAGAAGAGCCTTTAACAGTGAAAACAGATTCTTTGATATAATGTTTTTGTAGACACTTGGAGGCTGAAAAGAAGAATGGTGACTTGGTATGCAGCGGAATGTTTTATTTATTTACTTTTTTTCTGGACAGACTCATTGACAAAAACAGGAGGGGACTGACAGGCAGAGATAGCTACGGAGAGAAGCGTTGTTCATTTGCATACACAAAGCTCTTTGTTGGGAGTGTGGGCAAAGTTTTCAATCTGTTTTCTACATGTGTTGCTTTTGGTTATCTGTCAAAATTACCTTGAAGACTTGGTTAGATCATCAATGCTCAGGAAGTCAGGGAGAGAGAACACACGTTTGAGATCACAAATGTGTTTTTTTGATCTCTCCTACTCATGATGAGACACTTTAAACTGTTTGTACACCATTTAACATGCATTTTTAGGACACTGGGAAGCATCCTGTGAGAACAGGAAAAATATCCAAACTCCATGGAAGAAGGTGACCTGGATTCAAACCCCAAAACGTTCTCGTTACAAGACAACAGTGATACCAACTTCTCCACCGCACAGCCAAAAATAACTCGCATCACTTCTTCAGTCTTTAATCTTTAATTCCGCAATACAAGTATGGTTATGAAATTTTAACTCTTAACATTTTGTAATTTCATGTACCTTTTCTCATACAAGGTGAGTGAGTGATTTACTGTACGGCTCAATACGAAGACCCTTTGAAGGGGTAAAACAGAAACCTTCAATAGAGGCTTCAATAGGTTATCCACAGAAGGGGGAAAGAAAAGAAAAGGCTTCATTACTGAGCACATAAAACGTAAATGGAAAAGAGTCTGTGGAATGGCTGCCTGTGTGTGATAGAGGCATACACTCAGCTCTGATGCCTTGGGTGTTCTGGCCTGCTGCACTAAGGCCTCACACTGGACCATACAGATTGCTGCCATTATGGAAAGTGGGTCTGTGGTGGCAAATAGACCTAAGCTTTCACAAGGCAACATGCACACTAGGTGCCTCGGGCTCATTTTGTGATCTGACTGGAGACTTTGGTGTAATTTGCATGAAACTGAAGCTCTGAAAATTAATTTTAATGTAGCTAGTTCTTTTGTTTATCCCATAACAACTTAAGACTGCAGGCATTGTTTTTATTGCCATTTGTTGTGTATTCATTAGGTCCCAAGTTGGACGAGTTAAATATTTTATCATATTTAACAGCACATCCTGTGCTTTGCCACCCAAAAGCTACAGTTCTACCCATCAGTGGAAGCATGGCAGTGTGTGTTTCACTCTAACCTTACATAGGGGATCTATCCTCTGTCTAATTTGTGCAACGGTTTCAGTGGTAATACAGTGACTCACTTAAGAGTGAGTCACTGTGGACAAACAAAACACAGCCAATGCATTCTAAATGAGGGGGAGGTGGGAAACTTCTCAGGTTTAACTTAAACTTCCATTTAATGGCTAAAAGCATGTTGTCACGCTGTGAGCAAGCTGAGTCCAGGTCAGATGAGTTCAATCTGCCATGCAGCATTCGCAATAAAGGTCATAGACTGAGAAACGGTAACAAGGCCCCCTTTTTTCCTTAAAATATCTTTTGCTTGGCTAGATATTCTTGCAGAGCTATATTTTTCATATTCATTTCATGGAACATTTGATTTGGAAGCTCTTTCCTCTCAGGGGTTTTCAGAGTGTTTTTTCTTCAGTGCTCCTGTGCCACTGCTCTTTTGTCATCATGAAGGTGGTTTTATAATGGCAGCCTTTGGCAGTCTGTAGCAGTATTCACGACACCATTTATTCCTGCACTTTAACTGTACTCGAATAGCTGACCAGTGCTTTTACTTGATTATCTAAGCATCATTGCTGATAATTTTGTTGCACTGTGTGAACTGAATAGAATTGGGCTCGAAAAAAACATTTCGAAGCATGACAGCTGCTTGTCTTTTTTAGCATTTTGAATAACAATTGGAGCTTCCACTTATCGACAGTTAAAAACAAAGCTTTGTTTAAAAAAAAAAAAAAAAAACTAGGTGTGAACCAAGAATTGTGAGCTGAAACAGATGAAACACAAGTGAACGCTGGCACTAAGCTAAATATCAGGGTGTAGCAAATATATTTTCCCCTCATCACATAGTGAGTCACTGCTATGTTTTCATTTTCAGCATATGATTGACTGGAAACATAGCTAATGAGATGATGGAGGCAAAACTCAATATTTCCCTCTTGTTTTTTTGTTTTTCATCATAAGCTTTACTCACCACAAAACTGTATTTATTACACATTTGCTTTATCTTATTAATTCACTCAGTTTTTATCAGTAGAAATTCATTTGCTGTCATTATCTAATACAGAAATACTCCTCTAACATTGCAGCAATTAGATACATAATTTATTTTTTCATGGATAATTTTGTCTTCTCCTAAGTACAAACATTCATTCCTGCATGATAAAATCAATTCAGCGGATTGCTTTAAATGACATGTTATTATTGTTGATTGTAGTGTTTTATCCATAAATATCTGTGCAACAACAATTTTTTAGTTTGTTTCCCTGTAAACAACACTGTGATGACCTTTGAGCAGTTAAATGCTGTTATGAAGTCTGCAATTATAACGACAATGTGATGTAACAGAGAAAAGTTGAACTCGGGATTATCCATTCGCGAGCATTGATAGTCAAATATTAGTCACAAAACAAACCCTCCAGTATAGTAAGACATTTTACTGCTAACTATAGAAAAAGATGGTCAAGATTGACAACATTTAAGAAAACTAGATATTGCTGCAGAGCACAAAACTGATGTGTTGATTGTGGCTCCAAAAGGATGGTTGTTTATATTGTTACACACATATTTTAGCATATGTTGTTCTCTAAACAGTATTTAGACAGAACAGAAGTTCATGCACATAAAGGACATAACATTCTACCTAACAGCCTTCTTGCATTGAAACAATATTGCTAACTACTAAGAGAAAGAGAAAAATAAGAAGAAGTCATCTGCAGCTACAGGCACATTTCAAAATTTGACAAGACAAATAGTTAACATTGGTCATATGTTGTCTTTGCACAGACCACTTATTCAAGCTTGTCTTTGTCAGAAATTGTGTGAACACATTCAAATCCTGCTGCTGATCTCTTTTCCCTTGAGAAACTTCATAAAAGTAAAAAAAATAATAATAATCTGAAATCTTTCTGGAAATGCCTCATGTTTTGATTTTCAGCCTTTTGAAGCCAATGTCTTTAATTATTCAAATATTGAGAAAATAATTTTATACCAACACTACTGTGAAAAAAAATCTACAAACTACATGCTCTGCTCTGCTGTTTTTTTTCTATGCTCACACTTTGCTATATGTATAATCAAATACATTTTAATTTTATGAAGGAATAAGAGTTCACCTAATGTAGTTTTCAAATGATAATTTAATTTGTTATAATAAAAAATCCTTGCCACACCAAGGCAGTTCTATATGAATTACGATACTCTTCCTTTCTTATGTCATGAATTAATTATTAGCCACCTTCTTTTGAGTTCAGTTTTACTTGTTACAACCAGGCCTGATGATTGTCTGACCGGTAGGATCAAATGTACACTTCAATAGAAACTGTCTGACAAGAAAAAGTTGGTGAAAAAAACAAAAAAATACCACATAATCTGAAAAAATTCAGACATTTTAGTCTAGAATCAGTAAGAAAGCTATTTCTTAGGCTTTGGTTCTGAGCCATTGTCCACAACTGGAGAAAACTTGGAAGAGTAAACCTTCCCAGGAGTTACTGGCCTCCAAGACTGGTGTCCATGAGTTCGTTCCAAGGAAAAATCACTTATTTCAGTGTCATGTTATAAAGTGCTTAATGACCTCCAACATTTAGGTCTAACATAAACTACAAGTAGAACAAATAATAACTAGGGGCCAATTGCTTCTTCATTGCATTGCTTATTTTTCTTGTCAACCCTACTTGCACAGGCCAAATTCATGGGATTTTTAAATATATTCTTTTCATAAATTTTTGATTGAATATATGATCTGTGTACAAGATTTATGTACTTTATATAATGCAATGCATTGAGAGATTTTAATTCATGCATTGATCCAAGCTGTCAGTTCACATGGTGCTGTGTATGTGATTTAACACGGCTTCTTAACATGGACCTCCCGCCTGACAGTCCTCAGGTTAATGGTGTGAAAACAGGGACCCTGCTTTACTCAACCTGTCAAGTGGTAATTGGCCTACAGTTTCCCTTAATAGGAGTGTGCCACAGAGACTGCAAACACTTCTTAAACTGTATACGAAATAATTGGTGAAGAGCAAATAAGAAGGGCTTGAGTAAACACGAATCATCTCTTTATATGTAACATTTTTACCGTCGACATAAAATGTTTCATTTCTTATGATCTAGGCTTATCATCCACTTTGTGCTCTTGTTTTTATATTGCAGGTTATTCATCTGTGCACATGAGAGAGACAGAGAAAGGAGAGACTTGTCAAAACCACCAAGATGAGACGGTTTAATGATGGTAGCCTCTGAGGACAAAAGCTCAAGACAAGCCGAGGCGGTGAAGTCTCCCTTTGAACATCGCCTCAAAATTGACGCAAGCATATCTCATTGAAAAGAAACTGAAAAAGGATAGCCATTTTTTTTTTTTTTCGGTACATGGGGACAATATGCATCATCACACACCCATCGAGAAACGCAAAACAAGTAATCGTAATTATTGTGGCTCTGAAAACAGCTGAACCTCCTGCTGCATCCCCAGCAGAAATCAAATCAAGGTACTGAAACAACTATAACACTAAACCCCTTTGGTTTTTTTGGATCCATACATGACTTTAAGAAAAGCACAAATGGCCTGTAGATCAGACGGGGTGATGAGTGCCTTGTTTTGGTCTATTACTCTTATATGTTTGACTCACATTGGCAGAGTAAGTGGTGACTGCTGGTTGATTGAAGGAGAAAAGGGCTTTGTGTGGCTTGCAATTTGCAGCCAAAATCAACCACCCTACGAAGCCATCCCACAGCATATCAATAACACCATTGTTGACCTTCGTCTGAATGAAAACAAAATCAAAAGTATCCATTTTTCTTCTCTCAGTCGCTTTGCCAACTTGACCTACCTGAACCTGACCAAGAATGAGATCTCGTACATAGAAGACGGAGCCTTTTCTGCTCAGTTCAACTTGCAAGTTCTCCAAATGGGCTTCAACAAGTTACGAAACCTGACAGAGGGGATTCTCCGGGGTTTAGGAAAGCTGCAGTACCTCTACCTCCAGGCGAACCTGATTGAAACTGTGATACATAATGCCTTTTGGGAATGCCCCAACATAGAAAATATCGATCTCTCCATGAACCGAATCCAGCAGTTAGATGGGTCCACGTTTACCAGCCTAAGTAAGCTCACCACTTGCGAGCTGTATACAAACCCTTTCAATTGCTCGTGTGAGTTGCTGGGGTTTGTGAAATGGCTTTCGACTTTCCCAAACCGGACAAATGAGCGGATGGTCTGTGACTCTCCTCGTGGTGTTGCAGGTTACAGCTTACTGAGCCAGAATCCTAACAACCCCACATACCGAAATGCACTTCACATGCTAACTACTGTGTGTACCGATGACTACGTGACCCCATTTATCACTGTCTCCATGGAGTCCACAACAATACCACCTGACTCAACACTTTGTGGGCTGGAAGACTGTTCCTCAGGCACAGAACCAGATGACACAACCATTGGTACAACTGAAAACGAGGTGCAGGGAACCCCTGTGATGAATCTAAAGGCAGTGACAAACACAGTTGCTACCGTTACAGTTCAGTTTCCTGATCCCTTCAAGAAGCTGTACTTTCTGGTTCTTTACAACAACAACTTTTTCACAAACCTGGACAGGCTCTACAAAGTACAGGAAGACGTAGAGATTAAAAACCTTCAACCCCACTCCAACTACACAGTCTGTGTTACTTCAGAACGCAATTCTATGAAACAAAATCACACATGTCTGACATTCTCCACTGGACCTTGGAATGGAAAAGACAGAGATGTAAACAATGCGACTGCTACTCATTATATCATGACTATTTTGGGCTGCCTTTTTAGCATGGTGATTTTTCTGGGAATTGTGTATTATTGTTTGCGAAGGAAGCGTCAGCAAGATGAAAAGCAAAGAAAATCAGGAAGTCTTAAGAAAAATATAATGGAACTCAAGTATGGACAAGAACTAGAGGGAGGGACTATTTCTCGAATGTCACAGAAGCAGCTGGTGGCCGGAGAGAGCATGGCCCGAATGCCCTACCTGCCATCTGCAAGTGAAATGGAGCAGTACAAGTTTCAAGAGATAAGTGAGACTCCAAAAATGATGAAGGGGAACTACATGGACGTCCGGAGCATGGATCATCATGAGCGCAGAGAGTGTGATATGGGAATGGCTGGCAACAGTCAGGGATCAGTGGCAGAGATTTCCACAATAGCAAAAGAAGTTGATAAAGTCAATCAGATAATCAACAACTGCATAGATGCCCTAAAATCAGAATCGACTTCTTTTCAAGGAGTTAAATCTGGAGCAGTGTCGACAGCAGAACCCCAACTGGTACTAATATCAGAGCACCCCCAAAGTAACCCTGGCCTTCTTTCCCCAGTGTATAAGGACAGCTACCATCACTCTCTTCAGAGGCATAGAAGCTCTGATGTCTCGCCAAAGAGGCCCAGCACTGCCACAGGCGGGCCCATGCGAAGCCCAAGGCCTTATCGCTCTGACTCCAAGTACATAGAGAAAACCTCCCCAACAGGAGATAGCATCATTACAGTAACACCTGCCGCAGCCATCTTGAGGGCAGAGGCAGATAAGATCCGCCAGTACAGTGACCACCGGCATTCATATCCTGATGCTCAGATAGAGGAGCTGGAAGGACCCGATAGCCACAAGCTGTTGGAACCCCTCACCCACTCCCGGTCCAGAGACTTAGCCTACTCCCAGATGTCCTCTCAGTATCATAATCTGAGCTACTCATCCAGCCCTGAATACTACTGCAAACCTTCACACAGCATCTGGGAGCGATTCAGACTCCACCGCAAGCGACATAAAGATGAGGAGTACATGGCTGCTGGCCATGCGCTGCGTAAGAAAGTTCAGTTTGCAAAGGATGAGGACCTGCATGACATATTAGACTACTGGAAAGGCGTTTCAGCCCAACATAAATCATAATTCATCTAGGTGTTTTTAAAATGGACTTTCTGTTGCTAAAATGACACAAGAACACCATTTGACATTTGAATCAATGGATACTTCTCTACCATAATTAACTAATCTTTCATGTATATCACACTCTCTTTTGACTGTGAAGAAGATGAGACGAGGATTCTAAAACTTCTCTTATTATCTAAAGCATTCATCTTGGAAAAAAATATATTGCAAATTAATTATGTATATGTTACAATGGATATTAGGTTTTTTTGGGTATCGCATGGCCAAGTCCTGTGACAGTGGATTTGCTGTTGTGTAATATGAATCTACTATATGAAGAAAATGAAACTTTAAATTTTTTTGAGGAACTATTGGGACCCACACAAGCAGAACACTTTTTTTCCTTCCTCCTTGCATATATTTAATTGAAAACTGTGTACAGATATGGGTTTCTATATTTGAAATGTTTGCTGTGTAAATGGTGAAGTATTAGTAGATGAATCAGGTTTATCAAACTGACCGCTGTCTCTTTTGAAAATATTTGTTAACGTCTAACATTAGCCCTAGAACCGCAATCATTCCAGTACTCCTCAGAACTGCCATAGGTTTTATCCTCATTTCTAGAAGCCTTAAAAATGACAAAGATTAAATTTCAACAGATTGTATTATGATCATTTGAATAGTTTTATTAACAGGAGAAAAACTATTTCGCCAATTTGTTCTATGAAATTGCACCAGGCACACATTTTCAATCATACTTGATACGTATTAATGGAGAACTCCCTTTTTATATATACCATCTAAAAAAAAATTCTAATATCATGTCTAATATCTTTTTGTGTATTTCTTAATTTAGCAAAGTAATTACATCATTAACCAAACAACAAAACAAACAAAATTAAATTAATAAATAAACAAACGGAGGAATAAAAATGCTGCGAGAAGGAAGTAATATTTTTAATGAAAATTATATTTAGTTTAATGTTGCCCTCACATATTTACAAAGACTGACTACCATTCAAAGTCCCAACAGATATCAGTCTCCATGTTGTGTTATAGATGCAGTCAAAGTAAAAAAGAAAGAAAGAAAGAAAGAAAGAAAGAAAGAAAGAAAGAAAGAAAGAAAGAAAGAAAGAAAGAAAGAAAGAAAGAAAGAAAGAAAGAAAGAAAGAAAGAAAGAAAGAAAGAACACCCTCTAAACTATAATGTGACAGTGCATGTCTGACCCAGTCTTTTCTAGGTGTTATATTTGTCCGAATATGATCTTAAATGCCAAAAATGCACAGCAGATTCCACAATGTTTAATAATTTATGAAACAAAGACAAAGCCAAAATAGAAATGCACTCATACCGACTGGATTTGTGGTTGGTTTTCTACCCACTTTGTGGGTTATTTGCACAGTTCTTGTTCTTTTTATGTGCAAATCACAGAAGGAAATTTGTGATGGTCCAAGGATGTACACAATGCAGTCAAGTAATCTGCAGAGTTCAAAATAAAATTAGAAAAAACATGAAAGCAGCCCCAGAATAAGATCCACTGGGTCTTCTACAGTGAATTTCAGTTCTTAAAGAATGAACATTTTATATATATATATATATATATATATAAAATATATATATTTTATATATATATATTTATATATATATATATATATATATATATATATATATATATATATATATATATATATATATATATATATATATATATATATATATATATATATAATATATATATATATCTTTCAGAGCTCCCCATGAAATAGTTTTGTTCATACTTTAAATAGTGTGAACAAAACTAGAGCCAATAGTTTATGGCTAATGGAGATTTGTCCTGTACTTTACTCACACATGGGTAATATTATTGTCTTTTAGGCAAATATGATGAGCACTGTCTATTTGATACCGTTTATGTAGGGTAGAAATGACTTACTTTGCAGTCCTTGGATAAAAGGTCAAATTTTTTATTATCCCATATCGTACATTTCCCATAACTGATGCAATGCTAATGAGGGACATTTTAGTAAAAGCCATAAAGTAGTAGACACTGTGGATTCAAGTCTTACTAAGAGCTGAGAATGTATAAGGAGTAAAAAATGACCTCTTTGCGGTTCTAGTGTTAAAGTAAATTCAAAGAATCCCACCAGTTATATTTTAGTTATTTTTCTTTCATTCAGTTTTTGAGCTTTTTTCATGATTCAGATGGATTCAGTTTTTAAGTTCCCTGAATCACAACGTGCAGTATTTACTGGTTGGATCCTGAAAGACACCCTGCTGGCAAAAATGCAGTATAGACCATGCTGATGTTAACATCTGTGTTTCTGTTCCATGAACCGCCATTTGTATCTTTTGTACCAAAGTAGAAAAAGCTAAAAATGTTTACAACTTTCCTGCCTAGTCTGGGGATCAAATTACCATACAGTAGTAGAGCAATATAATTTTAGGTATTTATTTTTATAAGATCCTCCTTTAAAATTACAAATTGGGAAACCGTTGTATTCAGAAACAGGATTTTACTTAAAAGCCTGCTGTTAAACACTAAGACTCCAATGGAAAGGCAGCTCTACATTGTCATTATTTAGGTAGACAGAAAGCTGCCCTGCAGGGGAGCCCAATAGATGAATGTAACAGATACATATTCTGATCTGTCTATGGCAGCTTTTTCCATGTATTTTCAAAAAAGATTTTTAAATCATGCTATTATCTCTTGTGGATTTCACTTTTACTTTTTTCTTTTGCTTCAATATTTCTTCCAGCCTGCTATATTGCATAATGTGTGATCATATACATGAATGAAGATAGTTTGTTATTCAGATGGGCCTTGTTGCTTGCTGAGAAGTTTAATGTGAATTTTATCTGCTTAGGCTGTTAAATCATTTTGTATATTATGAAAGCAAAGTACCAGGCACACATCAACATGCTAAAGTATAGTTTTCGAATGTGAAACTGAATCCTCTGACTTAATGGCTGTGAATTTATAAATCATGTTTTTTTTTGTTTTTTTTAAGTAAATATATTATTTCAATCTTTTTATTTGTAAGATGTTTATGTATTTTATTCCAACAAGGCTCATGATGATTCATCACATAGTTAATAACATGTAAGAAATATGTTTTCTGTCACGTGATGAATTGCTGCAATGTCGACATGTATAAAGGAGCTAAATATCTTTCTCATCATTGCTTCAAACATATTAAAATGCATTGCATAGCTACCTATTTACTCATATTTAAAAGAGAAGAAATGCAAATGCTATCAAGGCTCTAATCCAATTTTTGCTCATTCTCTGCTACTTGGCCGTAGTGTTAACCATTCCAACCTCATGTCACCAAAGTAAAACGAATTTGGTCTTTATATCTCAACATTTTAATACATTTATTCTGACTTTTATTAGATTCCATTGTGGTTATTACCAAACAACACAAACTTTAATTGGCTAGCATATAGTAACGGACAATACAGTAACAGTAAAAAACATTGATTCCAGTTTTACTCTGCTTTCTTAAAAAGAAACAGTAACATTAAGAGTGACCTGAGGTCCATCCAGATTAATAAATAATAAACAGTCTAATTAATGGATTAGTAAACAAAACAGCATGGCAGACATTTGTGTACAAGTTACATATAGTTCTCAGACATGAGTTAAGGATTTTTTCAAAAACATTAAGTTGATTGTTTGCATTTGTATTTCAAACCCATTTGTACATTTTCTCTGTCCATCTCATTTAAATGTGTGATGATATTATTACTTTACTCTATGATGAAACATTCATGAGCCTGACGTGAATGTCTTATGTAAGCACCTTGTTTTCTGTTAAATGGGTTGTCTGACTTAATATTTCAACCGCCTTAAATTTTTTGAGATTTAAGTAAAAGTGTAAACTGTTGTATTATTTCTAATGTTTATATTGTTGTTAAATCTTCATTCATTATTTTTATAAAAAGCATTTCAGTATGTTTCAAGAGCTGTCAGGGTTCTAGTTTATTTAGCTACTTAGAACCATGTTTTTTATATTGCATATTGTAGCACTTCTGTGTCTAATAAGAGTTCTAAGTGATGAGGAAAACATATAGAGAGTGCAACAATTATTTGAGTGCATCAAAACAAACAAGAGCACAAAGATGTGTTTTTTTTATTATTATTTTTAATTCTTAAAACTATGTTATCTGCTTTCAGACAAAATACTGTGAAATAAAGTTAAGGGTGCACATACAGCAAAGTCAGTATCTTTATTATGATTTTAACACTTTTTAAAACTACTTTTACAATGAAAATAGCTTAGTTTTTCCAGAATGTCTGAAATTATTTGTTGAGTGTAAGTTGAATGATTTGCCAAAAAAATGGATACAGAAAAATTAATTTAGGTCTAATGTACAGCCTTCAACTTTGGCCATTTACAGCTAAAACTAGACTGTATAAAAGGGCACATATTATTACTTTTTCTCATTATCTGGTATAAAAATTAGACCCTGTCCTCAGTTGGAATGATCAGAATTTTTTTTTACTTTTTTATTCAAATTGAAATTTTCCATACATTAAGGGTACTGTACAATTAAACAATTTAGGAAAGCACAAAATATAATGTGGTCATGGCTAGCATAGTTCTGATTCACAACAGACTAAATCACATTTGTGAAACTCTGGATATATTTTAATTAACATCAGATACTTTAAGTAACAAACAGATACTTTGCAGAACTTCTACATTTGGTGAGTGCATCACTAATTGCTATGGCAACAGTTTGCTTGCATGTCCTATGGATTTCAGCACCTCCCTCACAGTGACCATGGGCCCCTCAATTGTCAGTTTATGTACATTGGCAAAAATGTTTTGGTGCGTGTGACTGAGAAAAGTGAAAATGTGACGAGGCATTGTGTTGCACATTTAAATGAATCTCAAACATATGCTTTTACTTGGGCTAATTAAAAACTTCATTTTTGAAGCCTTTCCAGCAAACTGACACCATGATGGATCTATCACAGAGCCAAATCACAGCTGAAATATGTTGTAGCGATGCCAGACTGATGGCAGAGAGAGTAGGTGATTATTTTCCATGTCCATCATTCCTTTATTTACAAATAAATACACATTTGAAAATGTTCTGGAACATATGCCAAGACATGTCATGCTATTCTAAATCACTAATGGAGAAATTCATGCTTTAACATAATTAAATCTAATTAGAAAATCACACTGCAGATCAAATACTAATTTATAGCTTCCTTGGGAACTGAATCTCTCTTTTGATATATTTATTTCAAGAACGACGTTCCTCCCCCCCATTCACAGCAGCTGCCATTATGCTTTATACATATGGTGATATTTACACTAATGTCTTTTAGATATTGTGTTTAATATACATCAGGTTGACAGCTGTTAAAGGTGGACTAATGGAAGCTTCACCATTAGTTCGCCTCTCCTTTAGTGATGGTCACACTTGTCAGACTAATTTGGATATCAATTCTTCATCCAGCAGATGTGTCGTCATGGACACCTGGTCACAAATTTTAATATAGCGAAGGCAGAAAAAACAAAGTCTGAGTGATTAACTGATCTCATTTAAAACTTAAAACTTTAAATAATGACGGTTTCACCTTAGAGTAGTCTTTTTACCAGAGAACAAAATTTAGGAGCATTTTACTGGTTCTTTTCCCAGCAGTAAAAAGCAGATGAGTGCGATGAACCATGAACGGGTCTCTAACCTCTCATTTGGAGACTCCATTCCCCAGCACATACATATATGCACACCCATTAGCAATGTACAGTTGGCAAGTAAAATGTATGTTTTTTTTTTTTGTTTGTTTGTTTTTTTTTATTGAGAGAAAACCACAGTATTCCAGAAAAAAACAGAAACTATGCAGCAAGACCTCCCAGACAACATTTGAATTGAGAATCGTTTATTTTCGAGGCAAAGCTGCAAATCACTGAAGCCCAGTCCAGCCAGTTTTAGCAAAAACTAATGAAGTTAAATCCTATAATAACCTGGCAAATGTATGGCGCTTATTTCATTCATTAAGTTTCGTTTGTCTTTTTTTTTTTATTTTCCCCTCATTAATTCTCATTCTTTTTCATTGGTCAGTGCTTTATTAATTTCCCTGATCCTTTTGTTCTTTCAAAGTTTCCTCCTAATCCATCAATCCCTTCACTTAATTCCAGCTGTCAACCCAGCCCAACCCAACTTATCAATTTCTTATGCCTGTTCTCAAAACATTTCACATCTGATCAAAGCATAAGACCAGGTTTTCTTTTCTCCTCCCTACAACAATCTAATGTTTTACAAAGTACTTCATTTGTACTTGTTATTATTATTATTACTTTGCGTATAGGGATTACTTGGATTGTTGGCAGCACTTGTTGGGAATTTTATGCCAATGGAAATATTAAGACTAAGGAAAAAGTTGAAGTGTTCAATAATAATTTTCCCCTCTGCATTTGTCTGAGTTGCAGGAAACAGCTACATTAACTTTTTCAGTGTCCTCTCTAGGTTTTCATTTAATTGTACTTGGTTGTGGAGAAATGAAACTATCTTGCTTAAACCAGGGCATAAGTTAAATTGATGTGATGCCCAGTAACAACTATAACTAATCAAGCATAGCTAGTATTTCATCACTTTTTGAAGCTTTGTAAAAGTAAAAGATTAGGAGTCCTATTCAGCAGTCGCTAAATACAGACAAGTGAACAGGTGCACTGGACTACATCCAAAAACATTTAGGGGGCCAGATTCTGCAGTTGACGAACTGCTGAGAATTATTGTACATGGAATAAAGGTCCTAAAATGAGTCCTCTTCATAGTGAACACCATCTGTCAAGCTGTCATAACTACTTTTTCTGTAAAATCCAACAAACTCATTCTACAATTCCTCAACACATATTTATACTTTTTGGGGACTTATCACAGTTGGTAGGCTATTTACAGTGATACTCTTGCTTCTTTTCTCTTACAAATGACTTGTCTGTAGGGAAATGAAGGGAAGAAAGTGAATGCATCAGCTTTGGTTTGTTGCTATGATAAAGACTTTTGAACAACAGATGGGAGCAACAAACCAAAATTCTTCAGTTAGTCTTTAAAAAACGAAAGTATTGCCAATACAGCTTCATTTGAGTCACTCATGACAAAAGCTTCATTGTAGCTGTGATCTGTTTAGGAAAAAGAAACATGGCTACAAACAGTAACCTGGGAAACAGTTAAACACAGTTACACACAAACACTGATGTAGAAATGTTTTGTATGGAGCAGAAAAGCATAAATAGCTTAAAAAGGTTTGATTTGCCTAT
The DNA here is from genome assembly GCF_051168715.1 of Poecilia mexicana. Lineage (NCBI taxonomy): Eukaryota > Metazoa > Chordata > Actinopteri > Cyprinodontiformes > Poeciliidae > Poecilia > Poecilia mexicana. The sequence continues at coordinate 20,501,325 of NW_028263377.1, forward strand.
GAAAACACAACTAAGCAAAGAAGCACCAGACCAAGAGTACTCTATACGGGAAATACAAATCAGGAGAGAGTACAACATTTATTGAAGTAATAATGATGCCAGTCTCTCCATATAAGAAAGTTAAACACACTGAACTCCCATTGAGCTTACAGTTCTAGAGACTGTCATGGGAAAACAGTGTCTTCAGTTAGAGACTTCTTCAAATTTGCTGTAATACAAACTGCTACAACAGATTTTTCCTGCCAACAGTCATAATAACTCCCTGAAGAACTTCATTTAATATGAATTACGTTTAATATGAGTTTAATTGAATTTCTATGAGAAATAAAAAACAGAAGAAAACTATAGGGCCAGATATATTACAAAATGAACATGAAGGAAACATACTTAGTGGCAGCATTGACTTGTAAATAGCACAAAACATGCTTCTACAACCAATATTTTTGTTTAATAACATACTTGACTACACATGTTTATTGTGACCCTAGTAGCTAAATAATACTGTACATTTTGGTTTCCCTGGGCTTAATAACTGAACAATTAAACATATGTGAGAAATCTTAAAACATATGACTGTATTATGAAGAGACATAATACAGTCAGTGGAGTAGCACTAAAATTACCTAAAGATTCGCTTGATCCTTTGATAAAATTCAGCTTGTTTTTTTTTTTTTTTTTTTTTTTTTTTACAGAAAAGGAGCTTAATAATAACTCTGGGAAAGAAAGTAAATTGTGATAACTCCCTGAGGATTTTAATGATCTTTCCTCCAGACATTGTTATAACATGCAAAATCTGTGTGAGATCAATTACTGTTTGCCTGCAAGTACTCTTTCTGTCATCTTTTCAGTAAAGTTCAGTAAAGAAGATCAAAAAATCAGTCATTTGCAGCACTTGCAAACCCTAAGCTTAAAGTACTCCAAGACGGCAAACACCAAAGTTCCTCAGCCCTTGTCAAATTCGGTGCCTAATTGGATATGGGCGATCGACTTAGAAGAAGAGCGTATCTACAGTTGGCTCTAAAATGAGATCAGCTCTAAAGATCAAAGCTCAAATAACTGGTATAATTAACAGACTGAGCTCAAATGAAGCTGCTTTGGAGGGTGATAGAACAAGCTAATAAACTACAGGTTAAAACATTCGACAGATTCAAATTGAGAATTGTTTTACTGGGAGGCATTGAGATATATCTGTATATCTCTACAACTACCTAGCAATAGAAAAGAAGAGAATCAAATGAATGAAATGACTTGCATCACGCTTTTCATGACCCAGAAAAGACTTTTTAACATGAAATCAGTCACAAGCTGATGATGGCAAGCTGCTGGATTGTAGCTACCGCTGCCCAGGGCAATCTGAGCAAAGCAAGGTTGTTCTGACCACCACCAGCAGGCAAGGCGGGTGAAGCGTCTTACCCCAGGACACAACGACAGAGAGAAATTAGCACTTACTGGTGGGACATTTATATCACCAATACAATCTTATCCTAAATACAACTGGCATGTGAGTTTTATTTTTCCCTTAACTGTCCATAAAGTGCCTTGTAATGTACCGGTGCCCTGTCCAGGGTGCACTCTGCCTATTATTCAGAGTGAGGCATCAGCTCCGCTGCAACCCTGCATGGACAAGAGGAAATAGAAAATGGATGGATAGATGAAAATGGATGATCGTAGCGTCCCCCAGACCATGCTGCTCTGGGCATTAAACCATTTATCCATAAAAGAAATTGCTACTGGCTAAAAAAATATTGCATTTCATAACTGATCAATTCTCTGGGTTTGTCATTTTCAATTTCCAGCTTTCAAATGCATTATATGTCTGTCACTCATTACATAAAATGCATATAAATTAAAGGTAATGATTTTGATGATTTCATGTTTTTATAGTAATCAGGGTTTCAAGTTATTTGAAAAGAATCTTCCATATGAATCTTAAACACAATGTTTATGATGATTGTTATGAGACCTGCGCTTTCAGACCTACTCTCACCAACAACATTGTAAAAATCCATATTACTAATGTGTTTCTAAACACTCCACCGTGACACCCAGAGATTTTGTTCTCAAGGTCTAACATTAATACCTTAAGCACATCTGTAACTGAAAGCCAAGGGCAAACTGTACGGATTTAAAAGACTCCAGGGCTTTGATTAACCAGCAGCATTCAACTCCCAAGGAATAATAATATATAGAAATGTATTTGTAGCGGCTCCACAACTTTGCACATTTTTACTCCCTTTTAGGAGCTAAAGACTCTCATTGCTCTCCTACGTTTTGGTTAAGCCAGTTTTCTGGGACCAACTAACTGCATCTGGTAAAATTTGATTACTACAACCAATCCCAAGAGTACTTTTTATTTATCTGCATTATGTGTATTTCATTCACATCTACTTTCCATCTGTATATTCAAATTTAGTCACGGTAAACGAGCAATTAAGTTTGTTGCAATTAGGCATTGCACAAGGAAGAGTATTGTCTGTGCTTTCTTTTCGTTTTTACCAAAGGGTTTGAAGCCTGTTATTTACGAGCACCTCTACGTTGATGGGCTGTAACTCTTCACTCTTGTTATAGGAGATTTATACTGATAGATTACTCTGGAGCCAGGAGGAACACAGAACCCACTCATTAATTCAGAGTAAAGCCCAGGTGATCTCCAAGCAGACCAAGGGAATGATCCTTCAAATGACCGATGTGCAAAGGCAAGTCACAGGGACCACCTGTCAACAATGCTGCCAGCAAAGGGAAGGGGGGAACTGCTGAGCACACTACATGTATAACCAGAGAGAGTGAACAACTCATTATTATTCGAGACCGAGTGCAAATCAAAGAGCCTGTATACAGCAGAAAATACAGAAGCCATGTGCCCACACAGGCCACATGACTTTTGTTCATAAAACTCTTGCTTCTGGCGATTAATTAGCCAACCTGTCTCTTCCCCACGTCTTCTGTTCTTTCTCCTTCCCTTACTCTGCCAAACAGAGACTCATGTGATTATGCTAGAGTAGACTGAAGTAAAAAAAAAATCTTTCTTTTCATTCATGTGACAGATAAAAAGCTCTTAGGCTTTAAGTAGTTCCTCCTTGTCACTGTAAAATTTGGTTATTGCTCATTTCAGAGGCAAGGAAGCTCTTGAACATGAAATAGACTAGATAACTGCACTCTGTCATCTTCAAAATTTTGAGGTTAGGAATTTTTGACATGCTTTGTCATCCACACATTACATTTGGTACTCATTAAATCAGACATTATTATTATTATTATTATTATTAATAATAATAATAATAATAATAATAATAATAATAATAATAATAATAATAATAAGCTCATTGATTGAAATGAATAAAACACCAATACATAGTGTAACAACCCTGCAGTGCAGTACTGAATGAGTGAATGTAAGTCACTTTAGAACCATCACTCTAGAAAGTTCTGCATTGTTCATTTAAAGTCATGCATTTATAGATAAACTTTTTAAACAGATTCAAAGGTCACACATGGGCTTACCTTCTTCAGCTCTGGAGATGAAGCCTCTTAGACCAGCACAGAGCATAAACATTGGTTGAAGGTCAAGCTCCCCCTTTGCAGGTTAAAAAAGATCAAGCTTATTGTAAAGCTGCTCCTCCTGGAAAAAAATTATATATATATATATATATATATATATATATATATATATATATATATATATATATATATATATATGTGTGTGTGAGAGAGAGAGAGATAGAGCCAAAACATGGCTAACTACAATACAAAAACAACAAAGCCTATGACTGTATGTACCACCATTCAATGAAGGTTTGAGAGATATCTTAGAGAAGACCTTTGAACTAAAAAACCTTCATGGCTACTTAACAACAAACCCGGCAAGTGAGGTATGAAGTTTTGAAGAAGTTTAAGGTGGGATTAAGTTACAAAACAATATTCCAAACTTCAGAAAATCCACAGAGCTCTACTTTATATCAGGGTAACTGTGGATACAATGTAGTTTACCACTATCAGCGTATTAATGTGTACGTGAATGTGTGAATAACTGAATGTAGTGTAAATCACTTTGACTTTATCAATTTGTCTGGAATTGATAAACCACTATACATGTGCAGGCCAGCTACCATGCATCTATCATTTGAAAAAAAAGTGCCGGTAACACTTTATTTAAAGGGGTGTGCATAAGACTGACATGACACTGTCATAAACATGACATAACACCTGTCATAAACATGAAGTGTCGTTCGGTAAATAATGACACTTTTAATGCAAAGTTGCTCTAGAAGTTGCATTGAAAGTCTATTAAAAATGCCAACTTTGCATTAAATTCTCATTATTTACAAAATCATGCAAAGTTCCCACTTCATGACAACTGTCATAAACATTCATAAAGACTTCTTCATGTTCATGACAGGTGTTCTGTCCTGTTTATGACAGTGTCATGTCAGTCTTATGCACACCCCTTCAAATAAAGTGTTACCAAAGTGCCTGGCAAAACTGCCAACCCACAGAGATGTGGTTGTCCAGTGAAAAGACCAAACAATGAGAGGATTATTCACTGAACGGTTGATTTGTTGGCCACTATTTTCTGTCCTTTTTGTTTTATCCTCCCTGCATCAGCATTTTGAAGTTTTCAATATCCAATTGGTTTGACTGGTTTTAAACAGGATTTCAGTTATGATAAACTTGTGCAATATATGGGAATAATTCTTTGACTTTACTTTTGCCAAGCTGCAAATATGATTGATAGTGCTTTATAATTACTGTATGAAATTGTAGGTAAGTAAGACTTAATCTTTTTGCTTAACGTTTTGCAACCAGGAACAGTCAAGCTTATAAACACCAGTGCTGCTTTTGAAGCCATTCGTACATAAATGGACAATGCTCAAGTCTGTAAAGGTACCTTGATGCTTGACCTCCTGATGCCCTATAACCTCTAAGACACTAACAGAAATTTTCAAGAAAAGACAGATTAAGAATAGGGTAAGCCAAGCTAAGAATGGATTGAGCCTAAACTAACTAGCCAAGACAATTGGATAGAAAGGGCTTACAGCAACTAACTAGGAAGATAATGCAAGGATGGCTAACAGCTTAGATAGTGAAAACTCTGGATTTGGATTAGCTTAGGCAATGCATTCACAACAACACGAACCTGTTTGTTACAAGTAAACATGTATGGTTGATGTTGCTTTATTGTGCACTTTGTTAATTTTGGCACTGTGCGTGTTGGTAATTTGGGAACAGTAAGAATGAAACTTATCAGGTCAAAGTGAATTATGTCTTATATTAGGCATAGCTTGAGAAGAAAAAACACATTTAATTTTAATCACCTAGTCTTCATCAGTATTATAATAAATTACACTTTACTTCCATTGCTTTGTTCCATTGTAATCCTGGTTTATAGAAGGAGGATTTTACTCTGACATTACTTTCACACTGTTGCTGACCAAGTACCTCTGCCCATGGCAACGGTGCTCTTTATTACTTCTCTCGAAAAAGACAATGAGCCCTGTCACACAACAATTGTTCTGCTAAGTTTGTATTTTGGTTGTAAATGGGCATTGTTGATCCTGTCAAGGTTGATCCAATCTTGCCAACCTGATGAGAATCCAGCTTACCTGCAAGGTAAGCAGAAAGAATCCTGACAGCTAAACACTTGTACACATAGGAGTGTTCTGTCTTGTTTGTACACTGTACTGCAATGAGACGCAGATGCCAAAAGATGGAAAACAAAACCTGGAAGAGAGCAGGGAATTGGGAAGTTTGAAAAGCAATAATCACCGTTTTTTATGCCCCCCTCCTCCTAAAAGAAGCTGAAGATTAGTCTTCTGCTCCAAACAGTGTTCATGTTGACTGAAGCTACTTCAAACAACTTCACCAACAGGCACGTGCAAAGGGGGGGTGAGGGTGCTTGAGCACCTGCCCCTTTTGCTCCTTGCCCCCAAGTGCCCTTTTGGTCTTTTTTTTTTTTTTTTTGTATTATTATTTCCTAAGCCCTCTTCTGACACATAATAACATGTACTAAAATTATTTGTTTTTTGTTGGGGTTTTTTGTACAACATAATAAGCCCTCTGGTCACCTTGTTACCTTTGACTTTTTGCCCGTGACGCAGTTGCCTCTCGCGCAGTGAGATAAGGCGGCTAACTGCGGAGCTCAACGTAGCGAACGTTCCAGATTACAGAACAGTTTTTGGTGAATTAAAAAAAAATGTTTTTGGTGAATAAAGTGGAGTCGACTTGCTACTTCTCAGATGACGGAAAACGTTGAAGTATCGTTTCTGCTTCAGCGGTTTAAGCAGAGAGGTAATGAAATACAACAGACACTGACAGGCCTCTGCGTCTGCCTTTCTCTGAAGAACTACTGAGGGGAGAAGACAGCCAGGTGAGGAAAAACTGTTCTTATCTATCGGTTCAGTATTTTTATCATACAGACATTAGGCTGCTGTTGTTGTGCAATTAGCTAGTTGCTAGCTAACGACTTTGCTATCAAAGCAAGATAACTGAAAAGCTTCTTCCCTGTATCGTTAATGATATCAGTCATTCTTCAGTATCGCTTATGCAATACTGAAGGTTTTGGACAAAACCGATCATCTCTATAATGGACATATGTCTTCTAATTTCCTTTGCTGCATAATGTACAATGCATTTATTCCAGCGTTAGGTAAATGTACCTTGAAGGAGAATAGCACTTAAATAAAAGACCAACAAGGATATTAATTTAGAATTAAAAATAACTCACCCTGAATTACCATGATAGATATAATGTATGTAATAAAAGTGTATCATTAATGAAGGGGAAAAAACTCAATCCAGACTTTAAGTAAGTTTAGGGTCTGGTTCACAGAGTATGAAATTATTTTTTTTCCCCAATTATTCAATGAAAAAAAAAAAAAAAAAAAAACTAACCTCAGTTATATAAATAAAATTGTAATCAAAACTTTTGCAATTGTAATGATTTCTTTTTTAAAAACAAAATGTTTTGTTTAAAAAGCTTTTCTTTAAAAATTAAGTAACTAATTTTTTGTCTCATGAACTAAAAAAGTTATTTGCCAAACATAAACTTTTATTTGCACACATCAGAAATCTTTTGTTGCAATTTTGGGCCCTGCCCACGACGTCATGTGAGAATCGCAAGCAAAACTTTGAGTCACAAACAAAAACTTAGAATAGCAAGAAAAGTTTTCTGACATGCGCAAATAAGTTTGTTTTGCAAATATTTTTTTTTACTTCATGAGACAAAAATGTGTGATTTTAATTTTAAAACAAGTTTTTTAAGCTAAACTCAGTAGGCTTTTCTCATGGTAACATGCATTAACAATTCAATTTTTGCTCTTGTTTTTTTTTTTTTTTTTTTTCTGCAGTTCCATATTAAATGCAGCTCTGCTTTCCTGAATGGATCATCTTCATCTCCACTGCAAGTGTAGCAAACAGGCAGCTCTTTTTATAGATTACAGTACACTAAAAGGTTGCATTGTGCCCTTGTTTATATGTTTAATAGTGTAATTCTGTAAAGACAATATATCTGGTGGTCTAGCTCTGATTTACATATCTTGCTAAATTGCAGATTTGAATACTGCAATACTTTCCTATAACAAAATAGATCTGCAGAAAGAAATTACTAATATATCTTACATATGCATAATTGTATGCTCTATATAGAGATTTTCCTTAGCTTTGATTGTATATCTCACAATTTTCTAATTTATTATTGTTTATTAAACTCTGAAACCTGTGTGGCTTTGTTAATATTCTGTCCTAGAATGCGGTTAGATGTGCCCTTTTTTTTGAGCACCTGCCCCTTTAGTGGCCTCTGCACGGCCCTGTTCAGCGATTTCATTCGCAAGTATTCAATTATTTTAGTCATGTTCAATGAAAATGTTTAGTGATTTTAGATTTGAATTAACAATAAAATAGTTTTCATGTACTGATGAATACAGAACAAGTTGGACCTTGTTTGGGAATAATCATCTGCAAAACATGTAAAATCAGGGCTTTAAATGTAACACAAGTAGATATTATAGACATTATCTCTTAGATTATGTGTGGGTGTTTTTAATAAAGCACTTTGCATGTATTATCTGTCAGCTTCATAATGGAGAAGCAGAGGCTTGAGTAAAATAGTCACTGTAAATTCATTATTCAGCCATGTTAGAATCTGAATATAAGGATGCCTTCATATACAGTGAAAAGGATCCACATGTAGAACCATTTAACTTCTGTCTCCTCTTGTTTCACACTATTTGGCTGACCCACATGTCCCATATGCAGGAAAATAAAAATCAACAAAACAAAACATATTGTATACTTTTACAATTTGTATCACCAACAGATCAGTCCACGTAGTAATGTGTCTGCACTGCGGTAATAAAAGCAGCATTTAAAAAAAAGCTGATGAAACTGAATGGAGCATCTGCACACAGATGTTTTATGGGCTGTTTTCCATTTGCATCAAATATGTGCATTGATTCTGATTAAATTATACTCATTTGGTTGTTTCCTATTATGTTTGAGAATATACTATATGTGCACTAAATCAACACTAAAAACACTTATGTTCTCACTTTTCTACAGTAATTCAAGTGTATGTAGATAGATTTAATTTACTAATTTCAATGCTCTGCTGATGTGCTTTTGAAGGGCAAAAGGTTGGCAAAGATTGTAACAATTTAACACAAAAAAGTGCTGAAACATATTGAATTGCACCTATTAATTTTGCAAGGCATGTCCTTTGAACAAAACAATGTACTGTTACTGTGCAAAGCTAACAATGCTTTGGCGAATCATCTCTGACATGAGTCAGAAACTTTTCCCAGGGGTTTTAGCAGCATTTAAATTTTGTGGAAAAATCAATTTGTAGATTTAGAAGGGGGTGAGAGGTAAACTTTGTACCTTGAGATTTAAATTTTAATGTGTAGATTCAAATTCTGAATTTAAGTGGCATTTTAAATATTTTCTAATGCTAGATAACACCTGTTTGTTGGCATAAAAACTTGGATATTTTAGTCTAGTGTTGTAGATGCTTGTTTGTGCAGATACAATTTGTTCTTGTTCCGCCTGTTTTATGGTAGGTTTGTTAAACTGTGGGACCAGTTGGTGATAAAACGCTTCCCTGCCTGTCAAGATTTTCCTGAGCTCCTGTTGAGACCTCAAGTGAGCAGCTGAACAGGAGCTTTTCTTTGTCTTCCTTTTCAGTGTTGGTGAAAAAACACCTGGTTGGTCTGCACCTTATATCTGCCTCAAACTTCCTTAATCCACCCAGTCACGGCTATTTTTACATGTATCTAGCCAAAACTTGAAGTCAGTGAATCAAAATATTGCCATAAAATAAGACACTCACATAGACAATGATTTCAAATTTAAGACATTATTATTTCACATTTTAATTTTAGGACAAAAAAGTGCTGGTCATGACATTCTACGCAAAAGCTTCCAACCTAGAGTATTATTAAACTTAGCCATTTTATTATTCCTCTTAAAAACAGCACTTCTGAATAAAGAATGACATGCATCATACCAGGACAGACTGTTAATATTGGTCTTGTGTGAAATCAAAAGTTATTTAGTTTACTTTCTTGGCATGCACAGCTATTAGAACTACAAGGAAACAGCTCATGCAGGTGACTGTGAACAAATTAATTGTCTTGTATTAAGTGTTGTCAGCGATCCATGCATTCTGTCCATGCTTGATATAAAATGGGACATCAAATTTAGTACTGACATTAAAAAATATATAAATAAGGGGGAAGAAAAAAAAACATGCAATTACCAAAAGAGGATTTATACAAGTACAATCAGTGTTCAAGTGTTGAAGTAAAGCAGTTCATTAGAATATATCTGGCTAACCATTAGTGGGGCTTTATGTTTGTTCAAAGAATGTTTTGGTTTCCTCCCACAGTTTAAAAAGATGCAGCTCAGGTGAAAGAATCTTCCAATTGCCAGTAGGCATCGATGTGAGTGTGAGAATGTTTGTGTGCCTCTTTGTATTACCTCTATAATGATCTGGCAACTTCTGCAGCAGTAAATCTCAGCGCCCAACAAACACATGCTAGGAGAGACTTATAGGCCACTGCAGCCGTTAACAGGAAAAGGGTTGGAGAGAGGGTGAGAACTACCTGAAAGACTACAAACTGCAGTTTTCATCTTGATTGTCTAAGGTTATTGGAATATGATTTAATAAATCCTTCTCAAAAAATGAAGTACTGTTTTAATTTTTATTTCACTTTTACTCATACAGGTAAAACTCCTTGAGACACAATATCCAATTTTCAAGAGCAACCTATTTTGAAAAACATACAAAACATGTTAAAAATAGACTATGGGGTATGATTGTATAAGTTAAACTTCATCATACTCCTTTTCAGACACACAGTTACGGAACAAGAGGTGTATTTACATGTATTTGAGTATGTATATTTGGTAGCAATGTATTGTATCTTCACTTAGAAATATGAAAGTCTTATTATTATGTTTTGTTGCTGAAATGTCTGTCTGAAAAAAATTTTTCAGTATTGTTATCATAGTAAGTGCAGCAAATGAACTAAATAATACTGTCAAATAGCTACTGTTCAAAATAAAATGAGATTTGTCTCAAGAAATTGAGAAAAAGGCCACCAATGCATTCTTCATTAACCTCAAAATATTGCTTTTTGAAAATTGCAATCCAGCTTTGACATCTACAATGTAGTGGAAGTACTACAGTGGTAGTTTAAAGCAAGCCTACAAAAAGGTCCATGAGTCATACACAGACATTTATATATTCAGCTACTTTGTGTCTGCATAAGTGTTTATGGCTGGACTGAAAAAGCTTCTGTAAAAAGAAAGGGGATAGGTATGAATAATCCATGACTATAAGGCCAAGCTGTATTGAGGCACTTGCTGTGGTCCAGATGGTTGTAAAGTCCTTAAAATAGTTTCACTGTTAAAACTGGTAGTTTTATTTGTGACGTTATTCCTACGCAAAACTCGCCTCTCTTTGACCCTGTTTGACTTAGAGAACTATGTGGGATTAAGAAACACAATCAGACATAAACAACCATTGAGAGTTGAACTGAACAACACTGGTCATCTTGTTAAAAGACAAGACAAGTATTAGGTAGCCTGGAGTCTATGTGAGTGTGTCTGAGAAATGTATCATGTACTTGAACCTTTTCTGCAGGCTAACTCCTCTCGCCCATGGCAACAGCAGTGGCAGCGCCATGAACTTTGTCACATTGCAAATACTGTTCAGGATCAGTTCAAGGAACACAACAAGCACACACCAATAAAATGTTACTCCATTACCATAGACTCAATCAAACATAAACCCAATCCACAGAGGACACACACTGCAAATTCCCAGGTCCCTTAGGATCAACTAAGCTGGTGTAACAAAGGACACCCCAAGGACTTCACTACCCATGATGCAATTGAACTAAGCTATGTTTTACACTTGGAGGGATTCAGTTATCAAACGTTTTGCTTCTATTTTTTCAAACTTCTAATTCGGATTTCTGACATGAATTCCATTAAAATAAAATAAATAAAAAAAAAAACACAAGTGGGGATTAAATTATGGAGATGTTTGACCAATATTGTCTTCTGCCTTTATTTAGTAAAATATACTTTTGTGAAAGTTAGCTTTAAACTACAAATGCAATAAGTTAGATATTTTCCACATGATTTAAAGTATCAAACAAAGTTGCCTGAAAGCAAACCCTTCTAATGAGACCTAAGAGAATCAAGCAGTATGAGTTTCAGAGCAGCAGCAGATTGATCTGCCACACAAGCAAATTGAGATTCTTAAATCATGTAATTAATAATGCAATTATCTGTTTCAGACCAACAGCAATTACGAGCAAACGTATTTTTTAGCAAGACAGAAACTCATTTTTGACAACGGTACAGGGAATGATTAAGACTATTAAAATCCACCTGCTCCTTGCTGACCTGTCTGCCCTGATTGTTTTCCAATTAAACCGTGGAGTGTAATCAGAGTAATGAAAAAGTGAAATGAGGATCACTCATTTTCTTTTCCAGAGTAGTATATCTGCTTATGGCTTTTTTTTAAATATATAGATTTGCTCCATCCCCTCCATCTGAGAGGGTCAGGCGTCCATCTGGTGTGAGATATTTTCATCAGGAGTCTGTCAGTACTACATATAAACATGTAAGTGTGTGAATGGTTGAATGACTGAATGTGGCGTGAAGCGCTTTATGGTCCTATGAACTTGATAAGGTGCTGTAGAAGTGCAGGCAATTTATCATGTAAACATGTGGAGACAACATGTACTGTTTGACTTTATTAATATTGATTTAATTTTTCTCCATGTAGGAAAAAATCTTGATTCAAACACTATTTAGCTCTCTGGGTATTTTTTTTTTCCTTCCTTAAAGGTTCTTGGGACATTTCTCCTGCTTGGACATTAATTCATTTTGACCATCCAACGATTTTCACTCAGGCTTGTCATACAAAATCAATACCTGTCTTAAAAAACATTGACTTTTTTAAATTTGTTGAATTTTCTTTCAGAAATACTTATAATCTAATGGGCACGTTTGGATTTTTTTTTTTTTTTTGCTGAGACGCTTATTTTAATCTCAAAAGGTTCAGATAATAAAGATACTCACTAGGAAGTTCTGATCAGCTTTTTTATGATGATATAAATAGTTAATGCTTGGACAATTTAAGTAGTACCTCTTCATTTGTTCAAAAAAGAAGCGAAAAGGTTGTATAATAATAAACTTTCCCCCATGGTTTTAAAAAATAATAATGATCATTCTGCTGACAATAATCCTGTTTAATCATGTTCATTTATGGTGTTTTGTCTCATCTGTAAATCTTAACTTTTAACAACTCAAATAATAACAGATGCATACATAGCCAAATCTAGCAGTATTATTCAGATTATTAACGTAAACAGCTGGATTTGTCTAAAATATATGTAGTAAAAGTTCTGAAATATTCATAATGCTATCTGCTACTATGGAATTACAAATTGTACTATAGATACATCCCTGATGATAGTAATTCATGACTTTAAAAAATATGTAACGTAGACTACAGTAGAAATATAATTAGTATAGATCAGGATTATTCTTCAGATGCAAATATTCCCACTTAACATCAAAGCTCAACTGAATTAGAGATCCAGGCTATAAAAACAAGGTAAGGAAAAAAAAAATTATGTTAATTTAAACTAAATTTACACCCTTGATAAAAATTATTACATTGTTTTCGGAGCTACAGGAGATAAACCCTAATGACAACGGAGCAAACTTTCCTGCACTGAGACACAAAGTGCTTCTATATATTTTGCTGACTGTAGGACGATATCCCATTCTGTGGTTTTTACTGGTCTGAATCCACAATTTTTTCAGCTCTTGGGGAAAGGCAGATACCCCCCAGAATATTAAATGATTTCCATCCATCTTTTTTTTTTTTTTTTTTTTTTTTTTTTGGCGGTGGATATACTTAACAACCTTGTCATCTCTGCTTAGAATCTTGTCTGTGCCAGACAAAGCTGGGTGAGCACTGCATTCTGCTGCCCCTGGTTGTGCTCACAGTGTGTTAACACTGCATAAAACCCAGCTATCAGGATGCCAAATTACACGTAATGGATACAGAAATAGTATTCTACAAGCCAACCTTTCTTTCACATTCTTATTAACAACAATTTCAATATTTAGTGTTTAACTTAGATTTGTGTCTGTTTTTATTCCATCGGTGATATTGTGTTGTACGGAAAGACGAGAAACATTAAACAATACTTTTTTTAGTTAAGTACTCTAAACAATAACAATGTTAAGTTGAGTGAAATGATTAAATGACCCAAACAACAGCAATTTCCTATAAACTGGTACCAAAATTCAAGACAAGCACACACAGACAGCATAAAGGTGTCTGTGTGTGAAATTACAAGGTGAAATTACAATAGCAGCATCTAAACATTTGTGGTATAATCTTACAAAGAATAGAAAGGGATTTGAACACACAAGTTGTTAGTATAGACTCAGCAACTGTGACTTGAAGAGGAAAGCAACCTGACCACGGCCAAAACCTCAAACTGTGTTTTATTAGACTTTAGTTACAGTTCAAAATTATATTTAGAACTTTACACTATTTTGTTTTACTGTAATTACTTGGAATAATCACACCCTGTTCTCCCAGAAGCAGTAGCATCTAAAGCCTAAAACAATTAGGAAGAGTTATAGATCAAACACAGCGCTGCATTTTAACAAGACGCACCACACACAATGTTCCGCAGCCTCAATAAAAACAAGGGACATTTTTAAGCACAACCCTAATCAAATTATTTGTGCTAATTAACAACACCAAAACAAAGTGAAGCTGTATTTATGTTAACTGTCCACAAAACAGTATGATGGGAACCAATTGAATGCTAATTAATTGCTTAGGCCATCCTGTTAGTTACTGAGAGGCTTTGACTCAGCTTTGCTGCCCCAATGCACCAGCACAGATTTGCATTTTACTATATCGCTACAGCCTCCCCAAAATAAACAGCTGTAGTTGGGCTGTTTCAATGTGCTTGCAACTCTTACAAATTCTTAAAGTTTGGTTGCCATAAGAAATAAACAAATATTTGCTTGAGGGGAAAAAAGCCAGTTTTATCCCTCTATGCGTCATTGAAAATAGAGTACTGACTTTTGCATTTTTCTTTCAGGATAAGACCTGTTGTCAGATATTTAATATCTGAGGTTTAAGCATACAGAGCAGTTTTCATTTTAACACAAAGTTTTTTTGTTTTTTTTTAACAGAACAGTTTCAGTCATATTATTTAGACAAATGTGTAATTAGTTTCAGTCAATTTAGTCACTTGGAGTTATTTTAGATGTAATAAAATTACTATTTTAGTACATTATTTGACTAATACATTTTAGTCAAATGTGTAGAAATGGCATTGGATTGACTTACTAAATAAGTTTGAAGAATCAAATTAAGTTGTGTATTACATATTAATATGTTACTTCTGTTGGGAAAACATACACACTCTAAAGCTTAAATATGCACTGAGTGTGATGCACTATTTTCCTCTTGTCTAACATATTCCAGTGTAGAACAAGGATAACTCTTTCTTGTTCTATTGAATTTGTTCCTCAATCGCGTTTTGTGGCAACTTCCCACATCTCCCCTGCGTTCTCGAACCATAATCTAACACCCACCACAATAAAAGCTCGGGATGGGAATAGCTGTGCATATGGGGGCAGGAGTGGATGAGCAGAGAACAGGAATTGGTTGAAGAAAAATACCTGCTCAGATTTACGATAAGGTAGAGCAGTTCTTTTCCCTCTCTGCCCTCGCTCTCCTGAGAGACAAGAGGAACAATCATTCTCTGTAACTTTATATGTTTATGTTTAGGGGCAGATGGGAAAGACAAATGTGCTGATACATCACCAGAAACACAAGCAGAGAAGGGAGGGGAAATGTTCTTCTTCTTCTCCCCCTCCTGGTACAATTGTACATTCAAAGCACAACTCGTGTTTTGTTTTTCTTTTTCCTTCATATTCAGATTTAGTGTGTCCTCTTCATTTTCTTTTGTGTTGCTGTTGAGGTCCTTTTGAAAAGCTTTGAATGGCGTACAAGCTTTCTTTAACCTTTTGATCTAAAGAAAGTGCCTCATCAACAGAGATTAAAGTTGAACTTTCTTTACGAGATGTGTAATAGCTCCTCTCACTTTTACAAAGAGAAAAAATAGACAAGACACAATGCGAGCAGAATTTTCTGATTTAAGCAGAAGAGCCAATCTCACACAGGCTCAGTCTGCCTCACCTACTGTGTCTTATTGCTATCCAGTGCAAAGCAGTGCAACAGCATCAAAATCTGTGGATCTGGCCACAGAGGTTCTTCAAATTCTATGCCTTAAATGTATCAGAATTGCTAGAGAAAAATGTCTATTCATCACACTATCTTTATTTAAACTCAACATTATGCTTATAGATGTTTACTACCGATGTTCATTTGAAAAGGATGTCTATATTTTTAAGTACTCTAAGTTCAGTGTCAGTCTTGAAAATCTAAATGTAAAATTTCAGTTAGGTACGGCTTCATTCAGCAAAACGCCTTTAGAAAGCTTTCTAAAAGTTGGTCAGAATCAGGCTCACTGATGATCTCAGCAGGACAGCCATTCAGCCATGAATAGCTGTGCCTCCCTAAACCTCCACTCCTCAACCATCCCTACTATTGCCACACATAAATTCTGCACACTTACCATGGTTAAGGTTTTTTTTTTTTAAAGAAGTAGTGCGGTACTATCAAGGATGCACTAGTAAATAATAAAAACTCCTCTCAAAGCTTTACCAGAAAAAGCTAATTAAAATATTATTGTATTTTGAAGTCTAAATATTTGCTGTAAAATTTAACAGTAATAAATGCATAATAAAAATGTTATGGAAATCATTATTTGATTAAAAAAAAACAAAAAAACATGGCGACAAGCAATTGATAATTCCTACTGTGTGAAAAGCTAAAATAGAATGGAGGGAGTAATGATAAATAAAGAAATGTTTAAGAGTCATAAGACCTGGTGCTCTAAGGGAACTGAGCACACCTCCAATCACTAGGCCATAATTTAAAATCTTGTGTTTCTGAGTGTGGCACATTCAGCTTTGAATTAAGTTTAAATGTGGTTGCAGAGCATTTATAACTACCTGCCACACTGCAGTAATTTCTCATACTGAAATAACAGCTTTAGTGGCAGCACTTACTCTTGTTGTCAGCTCTGGTGCTGTCAAGCTTTCTTATTGGACTAAAAGAGAGACAATGCAGGCCTCCAAAGAGAACATGTTAAAAGGTGATATTGAGAGATTCGCCATAGTTGTGTTGTTGTTTCGTTTGCATTAATGACAAAGTGAATCTCCTCTATCTCCCAAAAATAAAGCAGATTTTGTTCTGAAAGCTAAACATAATGTATTAATCAATGTCAAGAGAGAAACCGTCAATAATCTTTAAAGAACAAGCATGCAGTGATTTATTCAGAGCTGTCGATTCAACTTTCCACTTTAGGATTGGAGCTCATTTTCCAGATAAATAATTTATACTGAATGTGTAGTTTGGACCCCTAAACCTCCCATTTGGAAATAATTAGGCTTGTTCAACAACCCATAGACATGATTACTAAACTAAGAATGCAATGTTTATGGTGTGAACACAAAGCTGAGCAGACAATTTGCAAATGTAAGGGTTAACAAAAGATTTTGCTTTATAAATTATGAAGACTTTTAAATCAATTTCTTTTAAGGTTGCATTCAGCAAGGTCTCAAAACACTCATATATAATTCAGAAGGACATGCTTTGAAGTTAAAAGCTCCAAATGTCTAGAAATCTGTGCTCTTCTCTTCTTTTGTGACTCATCGATGTGCTGTTATGAATTATATTATCAGCCATAAATGCTCAGTGAAGCTGTTGCCTTGTCAAAGTAGAAAACAGGATCAGGTCTGTTGGACATCCAGCCACGAAGAACTGAAACAGACTTAAAGCTGGTATGGCCTTTGATATGGCCTATGAACATACTCTCTGCTTTAAATCAATATTTGGTGGAATAACCATGAGGTTTTCAATGGGGTTCAGTTTCGTGGTCTCTTAATTGTTTTCCAGAGTTGTATATTTCTTTGGATGTATATATCCAAAGAAAAAAAAAATCCTTAATGTTTTGGATATCTAAACGTGTGAAAGGTTCACAATAATTCAGGAAACGTTCTGAATTTTCTCAGAACACAAAGAATTCAAACTGAGTTATGTTTAAACAAGTAGAATAACAGATGCACTGAAGAAAGGATTTCTGATTGAAAACACTAACAGCATATGAAGCATGCATTTTCTAAATCACTCTGTAAAATGCAAAACAACCTGATGCAGCATTTAATCATAAATGCTACCAGATGTAAAAACAGCTTAAGGTAATTACAGCTTGTCATTTCAACTTTGTGCATATTGACATGATTCATTTTTCCAGCAATTCTCACTCAGTCATAAAGAAGCTTTGAGTGTGTTTTTTTTTCCATTCATTGTTGAGAATATGTAGCAGGTTTTCATTTTTAAAAGGAGAAATTATTTATGTGTGTGAAATTAAATAAAGATATTTTTACAATACTATAAACCTTTAATAAGGAGACTTCAGCAACAAAATATCTGATAAAATGCTTTACTGGGGACAACAAAACTATTGATTAAGAAAACTAATCAACCATATTAATGTTTCTTGCTGTTTAAAGGAAACAGAAAGGAGCAAACACACCCTGATATTATAACGTTAACGAGACATTTCTTGTTTCCTGTGATCTTCAAGCCATCATAGGGACAGCCTTTAAGAATCTGCTGCTAAAGTTGTATTTACCAACGTTCACATTGCATCTCTAAACAATAAATGACAGTAAATCATCTCTTTAGGATTTTTTATCATTTCATTGCTTGGCCACTTTTCTACAGGCAAAATCTTTTTCTTTTATTTCCATTTCCCACAAGAATGGTGTCTGTAGTTCATCCTAAGTTGCTGTTCCAAGCAGAGGACATAAATTTGGATATTCTCAATAAGATCCCTTTTACATCGGCTTGTTCCTCTTCTCAGTAACACATCAGCCAAGAAACCGAAGCCTGAAGCTCATTTAGATCACCGTGCTTCCTGCAGCAGTTGACAGGGTTGCGGCTGGCGTCCCAGGGACTTTTATGCAACACCTGCACTCTCTCCAGATTGGAAGATGCAGCTCTGACAACATGCCAAGTGTCAGCCTTCATGAAACGTGAGGAATGCTGCTTCCAGTGTTCTCAGCAGGCCAATTCTGAAAAGCATCATGAACTTTAGGTTCAGTCCTATTCTAATTATTTGAACGTCAAATATATACGCTGGTATCACTGCACTCGTTGCTGTCCTCAAGAAGATTAATGGCTTCAAGGCGTGACGGCCCACCCTGCCTCAGTAAGGGTGACGCAACGTGAGCAGACATCAACATAAACACACAACTCTGGCGCTGCTCTTTGAAATGATCTCAAGCCCTTTGTGAACAGATTGGGCTGTCAGGAGAATGAGTGCGAAGCAATTTCGATCACAGAACATCTGTAATGTTAATGGACAATTCACATGAGATAAGAGATCTATAATCGGTTTCAGAAATTACACAGATGGTGGTGTCTGCTCGATTTATAAAGGTGTCTGCTCTATTTACACACTACCTTGACGTCAAAACTCTTCACACTGAGGGTCACAGCAGAACAATAAAATATGGCGGAAAGATTTACCCTTTTGACCATGAACTGCAATGCATAGCAACACAGCGCATCCAGCTAAAGTCAGGGGCATATTTTTCTATTTTTGTTACACAGCTTTAGCAAAGGTGGAATTAGATTTTAGATGAGCCAAGTACATCATTCTATGTATATCACAGATGTAATTGGTGTGAAAAGGAGGAGGGTTCAAATAATT
This sequence comes from Poecilia mexicana, assembly GCF_051168715.1. Taxonomy (NCBI): domain Eukaryota; kingdom Metazoa; phylum Chordata; class Actinopteri; order Cyprinodontiformes; family Poeciliidae; genus Poecilia; species Poecilia mexicana. The sequence goes on from NW_028263377.1 coordinate 20,520,719, forward strand.
GCATGGTAATCAGCTATTGCTGGCTGGATTTTTGTGCACTGCCTCCATTAATGATAGCTTTTATACTTTAAAGGCTCACTTATAGCAGGTTGTTCAGTGATAAAAAAAAATGAGCTTAACGGATTAAAATTTGTAGTATTTAATAAAAGAAGAGAAGGTAAAAGATGCATCGAGTATTTTGATTATGGGATTAATGTAGAGAATATTTTTTTTTATTTTGTTTTGTTTTTCAGTTGCTGTTTTTTCTGGGGGGGGAAATTTGCACATTTGACCTGGCGTTTGTAAGGGTTAAAAGAATAGTTCTGTGAAGAGTTTGATCCATTTCTTTGATCCCCTCACAATAGAATGAGGGTCTCCAGGATCTTTAATTCCTCTCAAATACAACATATGAAAAACCTCTCCAGGAGAAAGCTTTCTTAACCTTGTCAAAATCTGTGGACCTTTACTTTAAATTTAAGATCTTTCTATGGTTCTGCCAATAGCTTCTCAGCAAAAAAAAAAAAAAAAAACATGAGGACTTATGATCTCATTAGCAGCATTAATGCTTCTTAGATGGGCAGGATTTTTGTCCTGGCAAGTCTATCGTCTTGTGCAATTATTTTAACCTGCGGTCAGTGTGCCTATCACTTTTTAGAGAGCCATAAAATGAGCATATAATTTACTATGTTTGCATCTGATTTAACTGATCAATAAAATTTCAAAAACTGAACTGAATTCATATTTATTCAACACTACTATTTCTGCATTCCCCTGTTATAACTTTAATCATAGTTATTCTACCTTGTAACTTGAATTTTCCAGTTGCTACAAAAATGTCAACCAGCACACATAACTGCACTTCCAGAGCAGCAAACAAGGCGCTAGCGCATAAGTATTTCATTAACCAGCTTTATGCAGTAATCTTCAGATGATTGTGTCAAAATGGCAAATAACCAGAATAATTTGTATGTAGAGCTCAGTCTCATTTAAGCCCAAACACAGTAGAACTGCTCTGTAATTTAGACTGCAAAGTTGTAATAAATGCCATAGTTTTGAATCAGAAGCCAACTTTACAGAAAAAGAAAAGTGCAGTCGTATCAGAAATACAACATATTTTCAGCAATGTAGCTACTCTTGTACATTGTATTAGTAATGTAGCATTTACTGATTTTGCTATGAACTAAAAAAAAACTGTTGTTAACCTCAGACTTCAGAAGTTCATGAAGTGTTTTATTTATGAAATCTTCACCCGTGTAATATGGTTAATATTGTCTCCCCATTGTGCTCTATTTCCATTTTTCTGAAAAATACAGTTTCAGGGGGAAAAAAGACTAGTAGCACCATACGTGCACAGCCATTCATTTTGAAATTTCCACTGTATTTTAACTTCCTGTGCTACAAGTGTTGCAACATTAAGGATAGTGTTCATTTTCCTTCGGGGTGATTTCCAGGGAACATTTATTTCAGGGATTTTGATGAAGCCTCTTAGATCCAGATTTACAAATGAAATGGACAAGATCATGGTGGCTCAAACATGGCCAGATATTTCATTTCACAATACAGATCACAATAATTCTTCATCGTTATCAGACATCAACATGCTTGACAACTGCTGTGTTTAACACCTGGAGATATAATGTATATATGGTGGCAGATTCCTGAGCAAATACGCAACAAAAAGCTCATTTACTAAGTCACTCTAATTCACTCTCAGGTGGATGTTTTCTAAATGAAACCTCTGAGTCTTTGCAGGCCAGTAGCTCTATTAGTGACTCTGCCAGCAGCAGTATTTTAGCGTCTCTATGTGTTCCCGCCCCTCCGCTCCCAATAACAAACACCATAAAGTGTCGATTGAATTATGAGCCTGCTTTCTGCCTACTCATTTTGATAATAGATTTTGAGATAAATCACTCTACTTTGTTTGGTGAGTAATGCAGGGCTGACAGGGTAACAGAGGACAAAGCTCCTATACTCTGCAACCTCTGCATCATGTAAAGCACAGACAAGATCCTGCTGGATGTTTCTCACAACATGCTACACAGGAGACCATGAATTGAATTTTTGTCCACGTCGTCCAAATCTATGGCAGTTATCTGGAGAGAGAGAGAGAGAGAGAGAGAGAGAGAGAGAGAGAGAGAGAGAGAGAGAGAGCAGGGGCTGAGGCAGTAGCTTGGCTTAGAGGGGGCCACATAATACAATTACAAAGCATATAGGGATCTTTCCTGTCTTGGTAAATGGATCCTGTTTAAATTGCTGGAATCCCCCATCTCTGCAGTGAAAGCTTTGCATTGTTCATTTTCCAATTAATAACTTTACCGTGAAAGGTTTGCGGATAAACCTCATTGATCGGGTGTCGATAAAGCTCCCGGTGGCTCCAATAAAGACTTTAGGTCCTTGCTTGGAGACTGTTAAACAGGAAGACCCCCCACTTCTATCACGACCACATATACACACTCACACAAGCACTGTCTCCTCTAAATATGGGCTATTTGCTATCGATATCGATCAGCTGTTGATACTCCCTTCAGCTGGCCTGTCTGTGAGACTCTCCACTCTAAGTCATTGCTCAGCCACATGTCAATTACTGCAGATGGAGAGAGCACCACTCTGTCTTAATGAAAGCAGATGGACTGAGGACTTAAACAGTTTTCCTCAGCTCCTGATTTAAAAGGTTGCATTAGGGAAGTGAAAGTAGGTTGCTGTGGAAATGGTGTTCAGCTATTATAACAAATGATACAAAACTGTAATGTGCTGTGATTACAGTGTCAGCTCCAAGTGTGATAATTTGCAGCCACAAAAATAGGGCTAAATGTGATATACTCAGTGTGTTACATATCAAAAATGATGCATTAGAAATGCTGACTTTGCTTGTGTTGTCATTATGTATCTATTTAATTGGCTTGTGAGTGATGTTTGACCACTTCAACAGATGAGGGCTTTAACTGCAAACCTCCACCACTGTTATTTTCTGGGTCGCGATCTGAGGCGACTGAACTATTACAATATTGGGTGGGCATTTATCAGTGCTGCATAATAACTTTTGATTCTATTTATTTATTTATTTGTGACTAATAGAAATGTGGTCAGAGTTCACGGAGGCAAGAGCCAATGCAGGCAAACAGATAAAGCCTTACTTTTATTTAGTGCTTTACCAACACAGAAGCTCACATCAAGAATTGGACTGATTGTGACTTTTCTTCTCAAAAAACACATTCTGTAAACTAATAACCACATTTTTTGTTTTAAAACACAATGCATGCAAAAGCTCATTAAAAGAAAAGAAACAATTCTGTCAAATAATGACACATGTTTTCAATGCACAATGTGTTCAGTGGGTGCAACCAAGTCTGCCAAGTACAATCACAAAGTGCCCTGGAGCTCACTTGCATTTGGATTCAGGTGCAGGCGAAGACCTGTGAGGAAGCCATCTGTTGTTTCATAGGGAGATAGACAAGATGCAATCGAGGAGCTATAAAACCATGCTAAGGTTAAGCATATCTGAACAATGTTGTTTCTTGATTTGATGAAATTGCCTAAAATTGCGATCCTCAGTGAGGACGTATTGTTTTTATGTCTGATACGGTTTTGAATTAAGTGTGTCTTTCAACAAATTGCATAAGAAATATAACTACAGGTTTGCAACTGTGAACTCTTGGGTTTTTTTGTTTTGTTTGTGTGTATGCAAAGTAATGCAATTTACCTCCTGTCACACTGTGGCTTACACTGTAACCTGGTTTGGAGAGCAACCAGAAAAACTGATGTTTGACTCCGAACAATCAAAGCGATATCATGAGGCTGAACCAGCTTCCCTCTTCATCATCTAGCACAGATGAGTGAAATTCACAGCCACAGGGATGCAGCCAAGAACAACAGCCAGCGTTGCCTATTGAAGGCCAAATTCGATTTAAGAGCAACATCCACTGAACAGGAAAACCAAAGCGACAGCTGTTGGAAATAAAAGCACTTCAGTTTCGATCTGTTGGAGAACTGTGTAAAAGTAAGAAAGCCGGAGAGAATGAAATGCCTTCATCCAAAAGCAGCACCAGTTTCACTTTTACTGTTTCTGATTACATGTGAATCATCATGAGAATCAGCTAATGTCTGATAAATGCACAACTCGGGAATTAAACGCATCCCTATTAGGCAGCGAGACCTTGAAGTATGTGCAATCGTGATCCCTGAAAGCAGTTATTAGTACAATCTAGCCTGATGAGCTATTAACACATGTCAATGGAGATGATTGCTGAGATGCACATTTCCTCACCACCTGCTGCATCTGATTATCACAGACAGGGAGGAGGAAACGCCATGCTGATCTTCAAATCAAAATCCTAATTTGAAAACTTTTGAAACAGGTACGGGGTGTAGAGCCGCTCAACAAAGCCCATACAACTCCACACAGTTTCTTCAAACTGTTTTCAGTATTCAAAGAGATGTTTGCCATTTCCTCTGATGCGGGGGAAGCTACAATGCGCATGAATTAGTTGCCAGAGATAGGAGACTGTTGTAAAATTTAATGAGGCCATTTTCTGCACATCCTATCTTAGTGCAGCAGCTGAGTGATGGAGCGTCATGCATGAACAAGGTTGATTAGCGGGGAGGAGCTGCATTCAAAGTAAGATGACTAATGTGAGGAGACGTGAAATATTTGTTCAATTTTAGATTAAAACCGAGTGCCCTCTGTTATCAGAGAGGATCACGGACAGGAACACAATATGGATGATGGGGTTGGTGGTGCAGGTGCAGTCCAAGATAATAAAAAGAAAAAAAGCTCCATCGCAAATTACACTTTAAAAGTACCCTTGTCTTCTCTGTAATGCATCTCAGTAAAAGTACATCAGAGGGATGTTGAGACCTCAGAGGGGACTGAGATGTTGGTATATAATGTTAGAAAGGGCTCTGAGAGCTCTCCATACTACCACATGATGGATAATAGCGCTTCAACCAACTTCCCATCACTACAGGCTTGCTACTATGTATTCCATTATACCATACTCATAGGCCCCATAAAGAATATCGTGCAGGTTTTATGGCTTTTATATGACAGTTATCATCTCTTCAGCATATTCACCGAATGTCTCAACAAAGCTGTAAACACATAAAAGAAAAAACACACCATCAGACAGGAGAGACTCTTATCTGCTTCAGAAGTCAGCTTGATGGCAAAATTCAATTGTCCAAGATGTTACCTGATCAAAATAACCATGCTTTTTACAAGTCAGTGGTTTCACTCTTCTCTGAGTTCAGTTCAAGAGAGTTATTTTTAACCAGTCAGTAATTTATTTTAGGCACTCAACTAATGAGTGCCTAAAATAAATTGTTTAAACAATTCTTGAAAAAGACAACAGCTGAAAGCCAACTCCATATAATTGATTGATCTTATGAAATTTAGCTGCAAAAGAAAAGTGTCTCTCAAAATGGTTTTTCTGCAAGTACTTAAGTTGACTAAAAATAGAAAAAAAAATTCTCAATACAATTCTTTACTGCAACAAGGTCCAGGATGACAGACTGCTCACCAACAGTTTTTCCAATAAGCTTTTGTTACTGCTGTGATAAAGATCTTATTATCATAAAAAGGAAACCTATTTTGTTTGCAGGGTTTTATTAATAAGGACATAATTAAAAACAAAAAATAAAAAATAACATGGTCTTTTACCAGGTAATAAAATTATTCAAATGAAACCTCCAGAGTACCAAAACCACACAAGATGTTAAGCAAGAATGAAAAATCAGCATGTTGTTAATTCAGTTATTCCCTTGCTAGTGTCAGAGGTTTAAGGCGGGGGCTGTAAATCAAATGCACTTGATTAACAAGTATGAAAACTTACATGGACTCAGAGCTTTTGATGGTTTGCTGATCTGAAGAGCTGTGTCATTTTCTTCAGCAGTATAAAACATTTAGAGCAGTTCCTAATTTTCTCAAAAGATAAGACCCAAGGTAAAAAAAAAAAAAAAAAGCAAAACGAACAAAACAATACAAGAGCCGTATCTTACAATTTTACAAACCTAAGGCTTGTTCTGTAAGACCGCTAAAGCAAAAGTCCCTTCTGTTTGAAAAAAAACATAACCAAAAGGATGGGAGCTGTGGACCAGGGAGTTAACATGAACATTTTTAGGAGAGAAGCTCATTTCTTTGAGCACTTTGAAGTAAATCATGTTGCTTTATAGATGACAAATTTGAAGTGACCAAAGAGTTTAATGATTTAACTTAACGCTTCTCTATATTATGGTGGACCAGTTATTTGCATTTTCTTTTTAGATGTAAACTTTGGGTATTTTTTGCAGAAAAGCAATTTTCTCTCAAAGTGAGCCAACTGATGGATCTGCATGTTCACAAGCAGGGAGTAAAGATGGAGTTCAGCTCTGGCACACAGCTGTGTTGCTTTCTTTGCAGGAGTCTGATGTGTTTGCTTCTCCCTTCAATTCACGCTTGACAATAATGCCTTTGGGTTCATTCTTAACCTGGGAATACCTGAAGGCTCATGCCCTAATCCCTAAAACTAATCAGATTCAGCTTTGTTTGGCAGGTTTCTGCACACAAACAAGGTATTTGACTTTGGTTCCTGTTCGCTCTCAAGAAAGGCATTTAAAATATGTACGAGGAAAGTTGTAATATAGTGTTTTTTGTAACTTGTTTTAATGGTTTAGACAGAGTTTTGTTATTCATTCTTGTTTTATGGCAAACAGAGATGGCTAATGTGATAGCACATTTTTCCCTCAGTTCATCTCACTGACTGTCAAATATAGCGGAAATAACAGCAAAGATTTAGTCTTCAATTTACTTGACTGAAGGTTTTCTCCACTAATGTGCTGAAGCAAAAATCAGGATTTTATTAAAGAGAAAAATGTTGGTGGGTTAAAAGTCACAGCGATTACAAACAGCCTAAATTCAAGTAAAACGCAATAAAAACCCAGCTATTTTGAGATCCAGACATAATAGTACAGTTTATGTGAGCAAAGACAACAGGACAAAATAAATCAGCTATCAGACAATAGGCAATAACACATATATGCTATTTTGGCAATGACATCATGAGTTGATACATTGTTGAACTTATTTCAGGCAAGATATGATAAATGAAAATAAGAACAAGGTCATGTCAATACTCTGAACTTAGTTCGGGAGATTACGGTGGTGAACTGTAAACAAGATTATTCATTTAAATTGGCCGAACTAAATTTAAAAGTTCCTCTTGTTTAGCACAAGCTACTATAAAATACTATAAAATCATGTTGACTATTGTTGAGAATAAATAATTCTGTGTTTTTCTTCTGTCTCTTTTAGCTAGTTGCAAAGCTAAAGCTAATGGGAATGACATGTTAGGAAACACCCTCAAAGTTAAGGTTAAAGGAAATGAGACAGTAGGGAACCCCCACTTTAGGACATAGATAAGATGGAGATGGAGATGTGATAATATGGACTTGGTTTTGCAGCTACAGGATTCTGACATTTTGCTGTGAGAAAAACAAAAACTCCTCTGTATGTCCAAATATTCTTGAGTTAAACGTGAGCACAACTGTCCGACATCTAAAGTAGAGAATTGGGAATTGAGAATTAGAGAATTAAGTAGAGAATTGGGTCCAGCCAAGCAATAACGCAATGTTGAATGAAGATGTGAGAATCTAGATTTCTCCACCATAATATGTGAGACTGATTAATTACTTCACCTTATTTCTGCTAATGTGAGTTCATAGCAAATGGTAAACTTTTTATTTTGGGCAACATATGCGCTATAGTAAGCATCCCTGATGTATTGTGTTTTTTTCATAGGTTTATGTCTCTTTCTGTTCCTTGCAGCCCCCAGCCGGTTGAAGCAGATGGCCCCCCTTCATGAGTCTAGTTTAGGCTGGAAATCTCATGCTGGTAAAAGGGAATTCTACTTCCCCACTGTTTACCCCCACCAAGTGCATGTTGAGGATTGGGGATTAATCTGAAGTGACGTTTCACTGCAGCCTACTGCATTGGATTCTTTTCAGCTTTGTCAGAACAACAAAACAATTACTTTAAATCTATCACAGACATTGTTGCTTGTGATAGATTTCAGGTAACTGTATTAACTGGCAAGCAATCATAATATTTTTAATCAGCGAATGCATGTCTATAGGTAATGCATCATGAGCATGTTACTGTTGCTAATGTAAGCCCCTCCTAATAATGAAAGACATTTTGTGACACATGTTGCAGTTCTCAAACAAACATTAATCCTTGCCACTAGTCCAAGCATAATGAAGTTGTTTGCTCACTTGTTCCTCTCCTCAGTTATAGATCAATTTATTCTGTTGTTGACTCAGCTACTGATTCAGCTGCTCAATCATGTTGCCAGGATTTTGTCACTCGGGAGATTCTAGGAGCCTCATCCATTAAACAATGTTACATATTTTAAATTATCTCCAACTTGTGGGAGCTCATTTGTCATCTCAATTTGCCTTTCACATGCCTTGACAGCCATTATCATGTTTTTATTTATTTTACTGGTGAATTACCAGTTTGTATTTTACCACCATTAAAGCTTTAGGAGATGGAGATATAAAAACCACAAAGAAAAAGCGACATACTTTAGATTATGTAGCTTATCCACATTCAGAAAATTTGTATTTTGGGTGAAAAATAAACACATGGCCAAATCATTTGCCAACTGCTGTTTGTAGAAGCATTTGAGTCATTTTGACTCTTAAAGCAGTGTCCTTCATTAAATACTTCTGCACAAAGTAATGGAGGCAGGCACAATGTTGTTCATTTTATGCTGGCATTTCCTTACAGCTAGCAGTGTGAGACCTCAGCGGGGGAGGTGCATCAAATCCCAGAGTCCTACCTACACTTCAATAAGAATGAAAATCATTGCACTAAAGGCTGCAGTACATAGTTATATCATTTATTCAGTGCAAAGCAGTTGACACCAGAGTCCAAATGATCTTTTTTCTGCCTTAAGTTCACTAAAGAATGTCATAAATTATTCACAAGGGCTTTTATTTAGTCTCATCCACTGAATTATTCTCGAGGAAAGATTGAAGGACTAATACTGTTTGAAAAACACTACTCACCAAATTCTGTGCATTGCATACAGCATATGCAGACCACATTAAATGAAAGATATGCAAAACAGATTACATTTTAAATATTCTTTACATATTATGAAGCTTTTTACACCAGCATACTTTCTAGGAAGTGAATTGCAACTGCAGGTCAGTTAAAATAATTTTTCAAGCTTAATTCATATTTGTTAAAAAGTAAACTGCTGCTTTAAAGGTACATAAAATTAACTTTGTAAATGTGGAAATAAAAAAAAAAACATGCATGAACTGGATTTCCTTTAAGACAATATTACGCACGTCTGGTTTACAACCTTGCTTTTAAATATTGTTACATTATTTCTAGCAAATAATCTATATAAAATATAGTTCTACTACATTTTTATGTGCCATCACAAATGTATGATAATGGAAGATGGCCAGTGTCAAACATTACTGCAATAATTATCAAAAAAAAAAAAAAAAAAAAAAACGCTGGCTCACCAAAAAAAACCTTTTTACGAAACAAATCTAGTTTTAATTAAACAATTATAACAGACTCTTAGAGCGATAGAACTTATCTATTTTTTACAACTTCTTCTTTGAGCTGGGTCTTTGGTTATAGCTAAGGATACTCATATTCATTTCCAAAAATCAATTAAGATCTGAAATGAGCATAATTCGAAAAAAAAAAAATGTCCAAAAAGCAGCTGAAAACACACCAGAAAGTTATCAAAAAGTAATTATGGTAAATGTGGAATGACCTCACTGCATTACACAATGATTCACAATGATCCATAGTGTTCCCTAGTGGAAAGTTTTCAGTTCAAAGTGGAGTTGTTTCGCAATCTTGGCGTAAAAAGTGTGACTGTTTTTGAGTTTCTCCTCTTCGCCTTTTCACTTTAATGAAGCTCACCCACATTTCTTGCAGTCCTGGTCTTTGCAGAAAAGGTTTTCATTGCATCCTTACTCTTGCGTGAGCGCACAGACCATTCAACACCATCCTGTTGAAAACCTTATATTTTTCATCAAAACAATCTGTTCTGTTCTTGCTATATTTCATCCATGCATGGAAGTGTACACCCTTCTGTTTTGATTTCAGAGAAAAAAAATGATTAAAACTATGTACATTTCAGGAAAGAAAAGAATATTTATTTTACATAGATTTTCTCTGTTATTTGAGTAGTCATTAATTTTAATATAATATAAATAACTGGCTTGCAGCACTCATTAACTCTGAAAGATTGATAATCATTATTTCCAGACATGATGACCTGCTGAGCTACGTGAGAAGGATGACCTTCACAAATGCTCTTCCTGTGCTGCCACCAAGGCAACCCCATATTGGTTTTGGATAATTATTTAATTCCTAATTAGATCATCTGGTTGTAGGGTAAAGCAACCATGCATTGAAGAGAAATTATGCTATCATCACTATCACAAATCTGAATTTAACCAGATAAGCATATGTGCAAATGTCTTTTTTGGTGAACATTTTAAAAACATGATTAAAGTTTCACTTTGAGCTGTAAATTTAAAGCTGAGTTGTATATTTAAAATGTTCACTAAAAGCAGGCATCAGAAGAAGATTTTTTTTACCTTTTTACACTTATGAAAAAAAAAAGTTTTTAATATTATTGTCATAATTAGTGAGTAGTTGATGTTGAACCCAACAGACAGAAGCGTCAAGTGAATTTCAAGATTTAATATAAAAAAAGATGAAAAAGACAATCTTACAAAAATCACAGGGAGCCAGGGCAAGAACATAAACCATAAATCTAAGGGGGACAAACCAGCAAGTAACAGGACGAACCAGCAAGGAGTGACTGAAAAAGAGATGCTTAAGTCCTGGGAGGTTGAATGCTGAAACACTAGACCTGGGTTGATCAGCTGATTGCAGGTGTGAGAGGAGAGAGCAGAAAGCAGACTGAGAAGAGGGAGCGAGAGAGAAAGTGGCACAGGGGGCGAGAGAGAGTAGACAGGGGACTAGGAAATGAATCAAACATTAAAGCAAATTAAACATAATTAAACTAGAGTAGCTAAAAAGAACTAGACACAAGAAATACACATCATAAACTAGAATCACTAAGAAATTACAGAACTTAAGAGAAACAAGAAAAAGATCGATCTAACCAAAATAAATATGACAAGAGAGAGTAATAGGGTAATCAAAAAAAAAAAATCTCATCCAGAAATGACAAAAGAACCTTATGAACAATGAAATTAGGAAAAAAATATATCTGAGTAAAAATATCCACTTATGATTGTAACTATTGTAAAACATGATCTTAGGCCCAAGATCAAAAGAACAAAATTTACCTCAATAAAAACACTGAACCTATATGTCCAATAAGTTCTTTTCATCTACTTTCAGCCAGTTAGAGAACAATCTCTTCCCAGAGGATAGGAAGACTAATAAAACAGACTTGACTCATAAAATGAACACTAAGTGGAATCTCAGATACTTGACCTGGCAGGGACCTCTGAATGAGGGAAACCATTTGAACACAAAGACCAGCACTTCAGTTTTGTATTAAGTTAATTATTTCATTTAAACGTTGCTTAAACGTTGAGGACTAGCCTGTTTAATCAATGGGCAATCTTGCTTAGCTTAAACTAGTGTGAATGCTGAATTTGCCTGCAAAGCTTCCTTAGACATGTCTAAATTTGAATGCTGAAAATTACAAGTGATTTATAAAATTTACAAGCCGGAAGTTGCTGCTGATAAGCATACTTGATGATGATGCAACTGTAAGTGCTCACTATAAGTCATGTTCCTTCTCCTTTGTAACTCTTAAACATTCCCTTTTTAATAACAACCATTTTGATGGTAATACATGTATGTATGTATGTATGTATGTATGTATGTATGTATGTATGTATGTATGTATGTATGTATGTATGTATGTATGTATGTAATGTATGTTTGTCAGTAAAGCAAGGTATAAGGGTAAGTAATTTAAAGATTTCTGTTTCCATAGCATTTTATTTATAAAGTGTGATTTCTATATTTTTACCCATAAATTGGAGGCGATAAACTGGTAAAACAAGCAAACAAGCATTTTAATAGGGCAGGAATGGCATCAATAATCTCTATTTTTAACCACAGCTTGCAATTGTTTTAATGTCTTGTAACACCATCATTTGTAATCTTGGTGTCTTGAGAACACTTTACAAAGCTTGTTGTTTCAGAATATGCAGGTTTTTGTAAATTATATGAATTAATCTTTTTTTAAAATACTATTTCTTTGTTTAAATATCACTCCTTTTGCACTTTTTAAACTTTTTTTAAAGCCGTTTTTGTCGCCCTTAAGTGTACGGATGGAAAGCTGATTCTGTGCTGTTTTACAGAGATAATGTAGTGTTTTGCTTGAAGTGTGGTTGTACAAAGTAATAGCACAATTTCACCATGCACTCACTTTGAGCATCTGGGAGGAATTTAAGAAATATAGATGTCAAGTTGATCACTACACTGAGGACAGTGCATTTTTTAAAATCTTGCACAATTCAAAATGAAAACAATATAGCCTTTACAGTATAAAAGAATTTTTCACAGCATTCTCTTTGGTTCAACTCAGGATTTGTTTTCAGGTTTATCAATCATATAACATCTGGACATATTTTTTGGTAGTAATTTAGATTACTTATCGATTCTTTTCAGGTTAACAGTTTCTTATGTCAAATTTGCATTAGTATCCATTAGGGGCACAACCTTAAAACACCAAGTCTGTGTCATTATAAAACTTGAGTTGAATGTGTCATTGCACATCCACTACTTAGTAAAGGTAAAAGAGAGATTGCAAATTAAGAAATCTTAATCAGCAGCATTTTTGTGTCATTCTACCATCAAAGAAGGCCTTAACCTTGCCACTTAACCTTGGCTTTTATTCTCTTTATTCTCTTTTATTCTGCTTCATGAGTTTGATCGGGCTCTTTGACTTCACCTTTCCTCCTCCTTTGGATTTTAACTCAGCTCCGATACCCATGGCCCCTTATTCAGGTGCATCATCAGAGAGTAAAGGTAATTTAATGTGAACCCACATTGTTAAAGAACTTTCCATTAGAATTAGGGAGGTAGCATTCTGAACTAGTGCAAAACACTTTAATGGAAAAAAAAAGCCTTTCAAACATATGAAGATGAGAGTCTAGCCAGGAATGAATGAAGAAGGGAGTGGTGGTTAGAAAAACAATTAACAGGTGAGTCCAACTGATTAAGCCGCCTCTGCAGGAAATGCCCCATAACAAAGGGATGTCTAAGACAATAACTAAACTGAACATGAGTAAGTATATGAAACAATTTACTATAGTGTAAAATTAAAAAAAAACAGAGAAAATAGCTCAAAAGAATCTGTCAAGATAGATAGATAGATAGATAGATAGATAGATAGATAGATAGATAGATAGATAGATAGATAGATAGATAGATAGATAGATAGATAGATAGATAGATAGATAGATAGATAGATAGATAGATAGATAGATAGATAGATAGATAGATAGATAGATCACTTTTTTGTAAACTGATACTCCTTTTACATTATTCAGTTCCATCTGATCTGTTGAGAGATGTCTGCCTCATTTCCTGTCAGAAACAAGCTTTTGAATCATTTCCATCTAAATCTGTGAGGGGAATAAACAATCCCTGTAGATTATTTGATGTCTTTGGAATGTAACAGATTCAAATCCTGTTAAACGTGGATTATTGCTGATATTTTTAACATTTACAGTGCGTTTCTCCAGTTCTGAAACCAAGGTGATGCTATGGTGAATATTTAATGCATTAAGAGTGTGACAATATCAGAACAGATAATAGGTGCCAAAACCTGTGAAATGAAGCCTTTTACGTTTATAGCGAATATCTGTGTCCACCTTCTCAACAACAAATATTACATTTAGAGAGGCCCCTGTACAATCGTGCACCATCCGTTTCATTTCATGGTCCTACCGTTATTGATTCGGGGGGGAGGGGAGAATCTAGTTGAATGCACTTCAGTGCTTCCCTCTGAGCATGTATTTGCAGAGGCTTTGCTGTAACATAATTTTGTTCTCACTAATGTCTGCTTGTCCATCCACTTTCAGACTTATGATTTCACTCGAGGACTACGGCCTGCCTGTAATTTGTAAAACTGTCAACACATCACACTGTAATCGTTCTCCACTCCAGTGAGCTAGTTCTTACTCTGCCTGTTGCAGTAAACATCTCTGAACTGTAGTAATGTGCAACCAGGGAGCAGCTGGAAATTGCAAAGCATACTTTCTGTACTCGGGGCATACACATCCAATAAAAGCAATGTCAGCAAGAGTGATAGTGTTATTAGACATTTATAAATAAGTAAAGAGCTGTTTTCCTTAGATTTATCCAATTAATTGTCTCACGCAGATCGCTTCAACTTTGGATTACATGTTAAGAAGTAAATGTGGAGTCAAGAACGGCTCCAGCTGGCCTCTCGTTGCTTAAATGCACCACAGAGGATCTGATTAAAATGAAAGAGTTTTTTTTTTTTGCAGAAAGCATGGGCGTTGCACCCGAGGAGGACGTGGGTGTTTCAACACCCACACTTTTCTCTGCAGTGGGATTCAACAGCTAAAATTGTTTTAAACAAAAATGCTTTACTGCAGTTACTCAGTTTGTCTGGATCCATAGCATCTGCGATGAGGCTGCCTGCCTCCCCTCTCACTCCTGACGTTTCGTGAAGCCAGACACCGGCTCTGAGTGAAACTGGCTGTTGATTGACCACTGCCTCTCACGCGGCGTGTGTTTACAGTTGAGGTGAACAAGCTAAAGGTAATGGTCCGGACAGGTGTTGTGCCAAAGTAGATAGCCTCAATAGAATCTGATTCACGCTGGGAGCGCGCACTTGGCAGGAGGAGTGGCACAGCTTCACTTAAAACAGAGTTCATGTAAGGCCTAAATATTGTTATTGTGCAAGTACAATTTAGCAGTTTCACAGCCTGGTGAGTCAATATAAAGTTTACCTTTGTCTTTTTGCAAGGCACTATCTGCAAGGTGCTGAAAAGAAAAAGGCAGAGGAGATAATGCTCCTCTTTTCAATAGAATTCCCTAAAGTGCAGTTAATTGCGTTTATCAAATTATTATTTCAATTAAATAATTATGTGTCTGGTATGCTTGAAGGCCTATGAAAACTTTTAATTTTTATCTGTCCATCCAACCATTGTTTATATACAAACTTATCTTTCCAAGGTTGCAAGGGTCTAATGCTCATCTCTAGCTGCCATTTGGGCAAGAAGTTGTGTGCACCCACCCTGGACAGGTCATCACAGGGCCAGAATTTTATATAAATATTAGAATTGAGGTTTATGTGAGGATAAGAGCTAGAGGTGAAGACAAAGCAGACAGAGCAGAGTGAGTAAGAAGCCCGAGATGCTGAGGAGGAGGATAAATTAGTTGAGGTAGCGTCATTCAACTCAGATGGGGTGGATACTTACCCACTGTTCTTTAGGTCCAACCAACCAGATCGCAAATTAATTATAAACAGTCTTTGTCAAATAGGACATAGAGGCCATAAGACATACCTGATACATCCTCTCATACGTCTAAACCTACTCTCCTTACGCAGGTGACCCACATTCCCCTCGGTTTTGAAAAGCCAGCAATGCCACTGAATGCAAGTTATAATTGCAACCATTAGAAGCAACAATGGAGTAGCAATGAAGAGACGCTCAGTTCTTGTGCCTGTTTTCACATGTCCTTTGCCATCTGTTTGATCCCTCATATGTAACCGATGGTTTCCTGTCCAAGCACATTCATAAAAGAAGATTAAATAAATTGAACATTATGGAGGGACCAGCTATAGCATCTGATGTCTAATCTGAAGTGCCTGTCACGCCCTGGAAGACAGGCAAAATGTTACAAGGTATAGTTAAACACTAAACTAAACCAAGAGATCATTTCATGCAGGGAAACAAGAGGCAATATGTATTACTTATGACATCTTTATTGATAATGCATAGTCCTGTGTATAAAAAACAATAGGCAGGTACTCAATCTTTCATGGACATGTCCTCTCGCAAATGCTTTTAAAGGCAAAAATCTAACACATTCACTAATAATGGATATTATTTCAATGGATATTGTGAGCGTTTTTTGTCAATCTCACACCATAAAGGTAAAAGCTTAAAATCCCAGAGGCACAAGGAGGAACCACTAAATTGTGCATCCATAACTGTTGATCTGTATCTGTTGTTGAGGAACAAAGCCTAATACAAAGTCTGATCATTACAAATTCTTGCAATGGATGCATTAAGCTATGATAAGCTTTCACCTTTGTAAAATATGAAATGAGATCTATACTAGTTGGGTTTTGAGTTTGCCTACCAACAAGAAGGTTGAAAAACTGAAATGTTTGTGGAAACAATAAATTTGAAAAGTGGATTTAACCGAGACAATATCAAAATTGACCAAATAGCTTGTGGAACACCAGTTATTACTATCCAAACATATTTGATGACAATCTTTTTCTTTTATTATTCTAATTTCTTTTATGTATCCAATCACAGTTCTGCGCAAGATTTTCCATTGGCTCAGTCACAGAGCTTAGTGGCTCCAGGCAACCGTGAATGTCATGCCCTGCTTTGGACTGTGATTTCCTGGGGCCTTGTTCCAGAAAATTCAAGCACCAGGCAGCCATAGTCCCTGAGGCTATGTTTGCTTTTGGATCTGGCTTGTGCATAATTGATGCAAGGCTGACAATAGTTCATGCAGCAATTGGACGACACCTGAAACAAATGACTAAATTATTCTTCTCTTTGTCTGCCTCTGAGCGCCAACATTTTTTTTTCTTACCCACATTTCTGGCAAACAAACGAGTTTGGGCTTTAAAATTAAAGAAAGCATCTAAGTAAAGGGCTCAGCTGAAAGCAGCTTTGTGTGCTTCATAAATCACAGGGGAAGTGAAGCAGACAGAGGAAGGGTTTAGTTTTGCTGTCGAGGGTCATCTCACAAGAAAAAGGTACATGTAGTTATATCATCCCTCCACGGATGTGCTAAGACGTAAGAATTACAGGATAGCTTCACTGCATGACAAGTCATTTCTTCATCTAGAAGATAATGTGGGTTTTTTAAGAGGTCCGACACCACAAACATTAATCAGAAGAACTTGCTCTGCATCAATATCATATGACAAAAGAATCAGATTTCCTCATCATCTTTTAGTAACGCATGCATTTATTGTATATTGCACAGCTGCAGTTTTTTTCAATTTTCTAATTGCCGAGTTCTCTTAACCAACCCACACTTTAGACTTTAACTTATTCATTATTTTTTTTCCCATTATATTTTAATATTTGTTGCATATCTAGATGAAACTCATATGTCCTGTTTTGTTTGTGGAAGCCTTTTGCAGGTTTCCACAGCTTATAGTGAACTCCTTCTCGTGTGCTACGATGCTAACAGTTCACTGATACCCTCCCTCCACTGAACCTGACCTGGTCACTGGTTCAGACCAGGCCTTCTAACAAACCTCTTTGGATTTATTAACTTTGTGGTACACTGACCTCCTCACAAAAAGCAAAAAAGTTGGATTTCAGTGTTTGTTCTTTAAGAAATCTCACTACGAGCCTTCCCTTCGTTTTGTTCGCACATGATTGCATTATTTTATTTTGTAATAGTTTATGGGTAGAATATTAGTATGTCATATTTTCAGGATGAACAGTGATTTGTTAGCAGCCCACCACTGCTCATTTACATTATTTAGTTCAAGTCACAGTTTGCAAAAATGTTACAAAGGTTAAATTAGCTTGCCATTCAAATGTGTCAATTAAAATGCAGGTTTAAAACAATCCATAGGATTATGTATATGAAGGCAGAATGCCCTTGGTTACAAGGTTGATTAATAGTCACTGACCTGATTGCATAGGCCAATAAATGGACAATAAATATTTTATTAGACTTTTTTTTTCAGTCCTTGCACCCAACATACTCCTATAGCAATGCAACCTGCTTAATAAACAATAAAATACATTATGATAACTTTTGAGGAAAACCAATGAAGAATAAGTGTGGCATAGCCTTTATCATCTTTTGGAGTTTCTCTGTGTGACAGCTGGCCCTACTGTCACACAGACTTGAATGGTGATCTTTTTTTTTTGTTTGTTTGTTTATCCTTAACATTAGTTTAGATATTAATTAGTGAATAGTTTAGATTTTTATTTTTAAAAATTAGTTTCATTAGCCTGACTTTTTAGTTAACTATTTGCAGTGCACACATTTAGTTAACTTTATTTGTCAGTTCTTTATATTTTTGTTATTAATTTCTTTGTTTTGAGTTGCCAGTTTCCTTTGGAGCTGCTGCTTGAGGGTCACAGAAGAGCTCCAGTTAATTGATGTCCTTATATGGCTGGCAAACCTCCTCAGCAGGTAGTTCCATCTGTTTGCCAGGGGACAAGGACATTTGGTTTTCTTTAGTTTAATTTGACCATTTCTTTAATGTTTCTTCTATTTGGTAGTTTAATTCTAATGTTTATTTAATTTAAAGATTTGGTATTGTATTGATTATTATTTGTTTAAGTTTTTGTATGTTTAATTACCCCTTGTGTGTCAGCAGTGGTCTGATCAGCCACTGTTTAAGTTCCCCTCATGTCTTGTTTGTTAGGTCAGTTTTGTTGCTTGAGTTCTTTGTGTTACCACCTGAGTTGTAGTTTGTTATGTTGACCTCAGTTTTGGGCCCAATTCTTCCTTGTTTAACTATTTTTGAACTTTTTTGTAATAAATTAAGATTATTTTTGATTAAAATCAGCATCTCTTTGGCTGGTTTATGTAAGAACCCTCACACTCTAGGATTTGTTGTTTAGGTTTCAGCCACAGTCAGTGAGCCACTGATTTTGCTTCATCTTTGAATATGACTTACCTCCTGCTTCCTCTTGATGCAGGTTTGGTTTCATTTGTGTAAGTACCCTAACGACTATAGCATAAACAAAAAAAAAGACTCCCTGCAAAATGCAAGAGTCACCTCTCCTTCAGTGCTCGGTGATTTAGGCCTGCTGTGAGTGGGGATTATCTCAAGGTATCCGAGTGCAGTTTTCTGATGAAGCTGCCACAGCCTGAGAGCAATGGTGCATTTTGTCGGAGAGCGAGCAAGCTTTGACAAGATGGCTGTGGTGTCAGCGGGCAGTAGATGGTAATCTTACACAGTTGATGTTGACAAGGATAATCAAGTTGCTTATGGTCATCCTGAGAGAGAACATTGAGAGGAAAAAAGTGCCACAGAAGGTCTTTAATTATTAATTCTTTGGCAGCAACATTTCCGTGTGGGCAGCGTCAACCTGCTGCTCAGCCATTTACCGACAGAAAGACTCCATGGGAGGTTTTTATGGCCTAATGTGCTCTGCAGCGTAGTGCTGCTCGGACCACAGAGAAAACCCATTTTCATCATCTTTGTGACAGGGCTCATGTAAATTTTAGCTGAAAAGAAAAAAAAATGCCCCAGATATTTGTAAACTGCCATCTGTCCTTATCAGTACAAAGAATGAACAAGAAAGCCATTTTGATTTCCTTTTTCTTTGTTGTGTTCCTTTTCTTGCATTTTTCTTTTGTGGGCTTTGACATGTAATCATAGGATACTGTTGTCTGCATGATAATGAAAAACTGAACATCAGCAAAATCAGCAAGCGTCCTCCAACTCAGGATCGTCAGTTCAGCAATCAGCGGGACCCATTAGAAGGAGAGGAATGTAATAAAGATACATATGGGATGTGAGCCAAAAAACAGCAACACTAGTGTCCCATTGATGTCAGACTGTAGATGCCACTTTAAGGTCAATTTCAGCTGCTGCACCTGTCGTGAGGCTGCTTGCGTTGTGACGTCAACTCAATCTGCTTCCTTTGTTTGCACCGTACTGGTTAAGCGTGGCTGTTTTATTCTTTTTTTGTCTGCTTTAATAGTAGTTAATGCTAACTGGTCTATCTGCTTAGTCTCCTTTGCTGCACCTCCAATATCTGGACCGATCTGGACAGATTGGTCCAGATATTGTTTACATCTACCAGCCAATGAAGATGTTTTGTTTACATCTACCTAGCCACGCTAGGTAGATTTAAACAAAACCTTCACATAGCATTTTCTTACAGTTGCACTGCATCTAGGCGGAATTGGAGATCTGGTTATTTGGCAGTGCAGTCATTTATCAGGTCACAGGTAAGCAGCTGCTGCAAGTTATGTTTTTGTTAGCAGTTGTATTAATAATTTGCTCTATTCTTTTTAGCCTTCTGATGACTCATCAGCATTGTACCTGGAGTGACACTCGCTGCTGTTTTGCCTACCTATAAATTGTTTTAAAAGACCAACCTGAACTTTCTCTGCTGCCGGGAGCATTGATGGCACTACTAAGGGGATAAAGTGCAACTTTGTAGTGCTATTGTATCACTGTTTTACTCATATTGTTTCATTTTTTGTCTTTCTTTTAGGGATTGAGGCTTCTGTGGTGGCAGTGGTGACCCCTGGTGGCAGTGTCTTGTCTTGTGTGTTTTGTTGGAGCATCTTTTTCTTTCTTTGTTTTGCTGTGTTTTTGTAGTGTCCAGGGTGGTCCCTTTTTCTGCACTGGATGTTGCCCCTTCCCTCACTACTGCCCCCATTGGTAAGCCTCAGTTTACGTTGAAATTTAAACATTTTATTATAATAAATCTTGCCAAATGCATTCACTGTTTTAACCATTCACTTTCAGATTATTGGAAATTTAAAAGATATATTAAAGTTTAATAAATTTTTGTAGAACTTTCTGAATCTCGTCTCCTCCTTTCCAGCAGAGCTTACCTGTGTCCTTATTTCATTACATTTTCCTGGAGTTATTCCAGGTGGCGTTGTTGGTCATTGTAACCTTTAATATTCTATATTTGGGTTCATAATAAAAAGAAAATCCACCCCCAGTTTGTCACAAAACTAAATCTTCTCAAACATGGTTGTCAACAAAAGTTTAGCACCAACATGTTTGAAACCAAATGGACTACGCCTTTAGCTTCGATAAAGCAACGTTTCCTACTTGCAGTGTAAAAAAAGAATCGACTTTCCTATGAAAATGTGATGAAGTTTAAAGGTTCATAAAATAGCTTTTGCGTAATTTAGACCACAATTTTATTTTAACCAGGATCTCCTGGTTAAAATAAAATTGTGAAGTCGTCACCCCAAGAGAAGCTCTTAGCTTTAGCTGCCAAGACTTAAGGGTTTTCTGAACCTGTTTAATATTGCGTGTTTCCACTTGTAATTAAATATTTCCACTAAGAGTGGTGCATTTTATCAATGCATTTGAATTGAAACGCGGTAAAACATTGCAATATTCAGCTATTAAATGTGTTTGAACTCATGTAACAGAAAATATAAACTGCAGATGATTAAAAATTGTGACAACATTCACCTTGTGAAAAATGTTTTTTTTTTTTTTTTTTTTAAATCATCCCACTACAAAGCTTCCTCTTTATTTCAGGTCTATTTGAAAGCACCTACCTCCAATGATGCTTTTGAGATAGATTCCCACATGCTTTGTTTCTGGTGACCCTGGGTACTGAAGTTCAAGAGGGGACAAAAACTACCAGCAGTAAGAAGACACATCAGGTAATATGAATTTGGACGAAGTAAACATGATGTCATAGATTTCTATTTCAAGCCAGATTTGACTTTCTTTTTGATCTTTCTATAAAGTTTGCTGTATTTATCTTAGCTTTGAAAGAACACTATATGCCTGGCAAAGCCCAAGCATGACAAGCAAGGATCTATTTAAGAGAATCATGGCCTACAACAAAGAATCTATTTTTATGGTAGTAAATTTAGGTGGGCTACATAGGATAATTTGTTTGTTTAAGACCGAGAGTGAAGTTTAGTGGAAAATGGAGCCAGACAGGAGCCTTTAACTGTGTGATGTCAAGAAGAAGCAGCTGCCACACCGACAGACCCCTCAGGGTTCCAGGAGTTCTGGCCCCTGAGGTTAATTAGCTTGGACACACTAGTGATCTATCATGCCTTGTACAGCATTTAGCGTCTCTCCGTTTCTCTGACGGCAGTCTGGCAGAATATTGACACAAATACACGGCAGGATTTCTTTTGTTGTAAATGGTGTTAAAGTAAAATACAATACAATTCCTAAAGTCTAGATTCAAGCAGGAGGGGAAACATGAAAACCCCAGCGACAGCTCAATTATCCACACATCAATCAGCAGGGGATGTGATTGGTTCTGTAAATTGAGCTGGAGTGATGTGTTCTACCGGATCGATAGCCCAGCGGTCTTCCTCTTCTACGAGCCCATCACTGTCATCATCATCTTCACCACCCACAAAGCCGCATGTGTCCTGTGTCTTGTGCTGATGAGGAGGAAGATGCTGCTGCCTAAATGTAAATCTTTTGATTTATAATTAGCATAGACATTGGAGAAGGATTTGGAAACATTTATGTATTTGTATTCGAGTAGATTTTTCTTAGGATGATATGAGGATACGAGTATTTCGTATGTGAAGATATGTAGGTAGAAAGTTGTTTAGATTTATTTTAATGTATTATTCTGCTACACCTATTTTTCATGTACTTATTTATTTTTTTGCATTACCTGAGTGCTATTTAAAATTTTAAAATATGCTTTTGAGTAGTGCCCAGCAAGCAGCAAAGATGGTTCAGTACCAAAGCAACACAACACATAGTCTATAATAAGTGCTTATTTACCAGACATAAAATCTCATGCTTCAACTTGTCTGGAGTTTCACATGAGTATATTGCAAAGTAAACTTTTCTCACAGCTTTTTAATACAAAGAAAAAGATGGCGAAAATGGTAACTGTTATTGCATCATCACAGTGTGGCAGGAAGTCTTCTGAGTTGTTGTACAACATTGCCATTTTATGTCTTGTGTGTGTTTTTGCCTCCTACTAGTTCTACTCATTCATCTGGATTTTTAGGTTCCAAGTTGGGAGAAATAAGCACAATGCAAAGCATAGTCTTGGAAATTTTTGAGGTCCATCCGCAACCTCACTTTCGAAGTTGATATGACTGCCATGCAAATAAGACGTAGCGAAGCAGGGAGGAATAACGTATTTATATGTCCATATCAGTTTCATTTACAATAATGTTTGATGATTTGGAAAGACCCTGATCAATGCCAAAAGCGAGACATGTTGGTGTGCTGATAACATTTTTGTCCTAGTTCTTTAGTGCTGATTGAGTCTTCTCTTCACCAGATCATTGACCCTCACCTTGCATCTTGGGAGTCTGTGAAGTTGTGTCAGAAACTTTTGGATCACACACACACACACACACAGTGATCCAACATCAACTCAAGGCATTTTACACCAAAAGTCATTTCAATTCAATCACACATACATTTCAATTAATTCTAGTTATCAAACAGTACGTCATCACATTGAAAAATATATTGAAGGACAGATTCTATAGAAATTAAAGGAATGTATTATGTAATGTTATCTATTCTCCAAATCACACTAATAGGGCTTTTATTGCAGATGTAATAATTACATTGGACATGACTACTAAGCAAATCAATAATTAAACCAATAGTATTCACACTAACACAAATTAATTATTAGTGAACTAAAGAAGCATGATGAATAAACATTAAATTTGATTACTTAAAGGGAGATCTGAGGGGATTTGAGAATTAATGTTTTTACTCAGGTTCTGTCAGCTCTCTCAGGCATTTATCTCTCCGTCTCTCTGTCTTTCTGTCTCCCTGTCTGTCTCTCTCTCTCCCTCTCTTACTTTTCCTGCACACTGACTCTGCAGTAGGGGACACAGAAAGTGTCCTACCATGATGCCATACGACGCTAACCACAGATGAGAATTTTGACATGTTTTTTGTTTTGTCTGGTTTGTAAAGGTTTTCATTTTGGCTGCATTTTGTGAAATATTTTACTTTGAAAAATATCAACGTCTGCCTCTGTTCAATGTTTTTCCAGCAAAGACGCTTTCCATATCTGCAGTTCAACTCTTATTGCATTTACTTCAGCTGAACCGCTAGCACTAGCACATCATCATCAACGGGATGGATGCAGCCTTTTCCAGTTTCCAACAACCGGCAGTAGGGATTCACTTTGTTGTTTATGCTTGGAGCACAGTGGTGCAGTGAGTTGTAGCTTACCACTATCAGTGTGTGAATGTGTGTGTGACTGGGTGAACGAATGTAATTTAAAGCATTCTGGGGTTCTCTGAACTAGATAATGTGCTATACAAGAAGAGACCATTTACCACTGTACTATTTGTTCTTGGTATCCTGGAAAACCAGGAGTAGCTTTTAAGTGGTATGAGTATTCTATCAATCAGTGGAATGGATTCCATCACAAAACAACAGAAATGGTACTGGGGGATGCAACATTGTTTTGCGTAAATGTAAATAACTTGAGAATTTTATTTTATTTTTTTACAGTTCATCATAACAGTTTTATAGTCATTGCATTGGGTCACTGTCAGAAGCACCAGTTAAATTTTGTCATTTCAAGACATTTTCGACTGTCTTGGTCAAAAGAGTGAATTGCGTTCAGTTTAAGGTTAGCTTACCATCTTGGTGTCTGACGAATAATGCCACACAAACCCAACCAATGACGGAAGACTTGGGTAGAAAAATGCAGCTTGTTTCAAATATTGAACTACACCACTTAGAGGAAATGAGCTTCAGAGGTAACACACCAGTCTATTTGTTTGTGGGTTAAATACTGGCTAAGAAGCTTTTAAAAGGATGTGGTCGCATCTTTATGAGTTTTTACTTCGGCATTTTTTCTGCACTTGAGGAGCAATCATATGTTATCTTTTTCTTATTGCTTTCTCTCAATGTCTTCAGTTGAGGGTTTAACTGATTTACAAAATGATGCACAGCTTGGAAACTATTCCTTTGTTGAACTGTAGTGAGGATACAATATCAGCAGGCTGCAGGCGGTTCACGTCGTGAACAGTGAAAGCCTTTTGGAGACAGGAAACAACCTTGACAAGAACAGCACACCAATACACAAAAGAAAGTCTGAAAAAAAAAGAAAAACTTGAGACTGTTTTTGCTTTAAGTGTTTTCACATATAAGGCTTTTCCTGCGGGACACAATAAAGAATAAGGATTTAACTGAGATTCGGCTCGAAGCTTCAGCTCTTTTATTTCTGCATGTTTGCCCAAGAAACCAAGTAAGATCATAAAGTATCTGGCTTTATACATCAAAAGATGTTGCACAAACAGAGTGATAAAATAAGCAATTATCACTGTGGTGTTCCTCATTGAGTATTACTGTCGCCTCCCAGTGTTCACACCCAATATTGATTTCTCAATACACCTTGATCCTAATTATCCTCAGAATAATAGCTTGCTGACACATGGAAAGTATTGTCATGAGGGAGCAGAAAACTAAACATAGCTTTCCGTAGCTTTTATAATAATGTTCCAGGGGCCAATAATTTAACTCTACAATTTGCATCGCTGTTCAAAGAGACAGAACTGCACAGTCATTTATAAACCATTGGCTTTTTTTCTACACACCCTAGTGGCAGCAATTTAGTTTTGCAATATTTTTTTTTATTAGCTCTGTGTTTTGGAAATAAATTCCAAATGGGCAAGCATGTATGATGCTGGAGAAAGGAACACGATTTCCCACTTTTAATAAATATCTTCACGGTGCCTTTGAGGGACACAACCAGACCTCAAGAGGCTCTTTTGCCACAAGGTGAGTACTGTGGTTGTTCTGCTACTTGAATGAAGACAAATACAGACAAATATCAGATCACCAGAGCAAACACTCCTCCAAAGCTGGTTTATTTTTAACAGTAATTCGTTGCTACAGTTGAAGTCTACCTCACGTTACTTAGAAGAGAAAACAGTTGTGGTAGTTTTGAGCATATTTTTTATTATCAGGTAATTTTGTCGTGTCGAGGTAATTGGGAGGTGGTATTTTTAGGTCATTATATTCACATAAACATACGGACGTTCACTTCTCTGACATCATTTGTCTCCATGGAGCCAGCTCCCACACCTCTGCCAGATCTGAACATCTGAGTCACAGAAGAAACATAAATAACTTTGAAAAACACTGAAACTTGGTATGATTTCACGTTTGCATTTGAAGTGCACTTAAGGTTCCTGAGGTTTTTGTTTTTTTTAAATCATAAACTTTACTGATTCAATGTTTTCTTTTTTGCCAGTTTTGCAGCATTTTCTCTCTGTGCCTGGCTGGGGTCCTGTGTGTCCTGCCTCACGCACAATGACTGCTGGTGTTAAAAAAATCATTCAGTGTTTCATAGTATATACTTCACTCTTTAAAAAAAAAGTGCTTTTAAAATAGTTCTTGAGTTATTTTGTTTATTTACTTGTTTTGTCATAAAATAAGATCTAAGTGGATTAAGTGCATCTTCACAACAAACCGACTTTCGAATTTTATGCATCTTCAGAATGGAGTAGTGAGTAAGGTCAAACCAAATTTTTTGTTTTCCTCTGTTTTTATTCCCACTTTTTCATCGGTCGGTTTAACTTGTACTCTGTCTGCAGGAAACCTTCGGAGTCAAAGCGCAAAAAAAACTATTGAAGCAGGTCGTGAAGGGAATCAGGGCAGACTGGAATGTTCAGTTTAGATGTTTTAATACAAACTGTAAAACAATGGCAGCAACTTCGAAGCTGTTACACTAGCTACTTCTCAGTGCAGCTCTCTTAAAAGCATTGTTAAAAGGTAAATATGACTTCTTAAAGGCGGAATTTCAGAAAAGCGGAAGTTTATAAAGAGACAGAGGCCCAATTTTAGGCACTAAATTATGAAGTCAAATTTATTTTATGAAATATAAAATATATATATCCTTTTTATAACAACTGAAGTTACTTGATTGTGCTATAAAATGGCACAATTTGAATGGAAAATGCATAATACTGTCCATTTGGCTACCACATAAACTATGCCTCCATTATAATTAAGTATTAATGGATAAAAAGGTTTTTTTTGTTTGTTTTTTGTTTTGTTTTTTGTTGTTTTTTACTGAGGGGCTTTTGGTTCTACAAACAGCTGCTCTTTAGATTATTTGTATTTTTCTAACAGTCCTGTTTATATATCTTCAATTAAAGTCAAAATTTAAACAAACATTATTGCTACAAAATTTAGAGGATCATATTATTTAGGAAAAATATGTAAAAATGCAATATAAATTTTACAGATCCTCAATTTTACAAAGCTACAAATGCTTGTTTTGCTATTTTGAAATTCATACTGTAGTTTAATTATTGTTTTCAGATAAAAAGTACCTAATATTCAGGTCATAGACTGCGGAAGATAGACACCAATCCCCTGCAGCCCTGCACAGACAACCAATCAGAAGACCTAGACTGTGAGTAGATTACAGGTTTATGCGAGATGCTGAAGGCAGTTGGTCAAGCTAATAGAACCCAAACAGTTTGTTAACAATTATCTTGCAAGAGAGCAACATTCAGCTCTCATTTCATCTCACTTTTGACTGCAGGGATTAATTAACTCAGCAGTCTTGGCATATGTCTTGATAGGAACATTTCATGTTGTTGAAATAGTTGGTTGTATTTACTGAAGGCTAATTGGTTTTCAAGAGACAGCATTTCTGATTGACATCAACCAAAAGATTTTTGATAAATCCCAAAATGGCACGTTGCTTGAGTTAATGTTTCTCCAGACAAAATAAAATTCACAGTGTGCATGTTGACAAAGTTTGAGGCATTGTTCCCCTCTATAATTACTGCAGACTGAAAGGACCAATAGTGTGATATGTGAATGTAAAAACACAATTAAAATGCATTTAAGCCTGACATAATAATGGAAAGCTTGTACCGGCACTACTTTCTGCCATTGCTGACTGAAGTGTTTGGATTATTCGTGAAAAGTCAGCTAAATCATTTTATATCAGATAACATTTAGTTCTTTAAAGCAAGCCGAAGTGTAGTCATTCAAGATGTAGCTGATTCCTTACTGATCAGCAAAATATTTAATACTTGATTCCTCTAAATCCCCTGCTAAAAGATGAATCTAATGTAGATTGAAGATGTAAGATGGAAGTTAAAAGTTCCTATGCTCCTTTTGAAGTATCATTTATGGTGATTTAATAAGCAGTTAGGCTAATTTCAGAAATTTTATTTTAGCTTTGCGCAATTTAACTTAACATTAATTCCAATCCATGAGCTGGAAAATTTGAAAAATGAATTGATAAGTACTTAAATAATCTGTACCTGGTTGAACGAGTGTGCATTCCCTTAAACTCTTCCTTTATTGGAATCTACAAAGAATCTGCTTAACCACAAAGTCAAGAAGTTGTGCAGTCTGTGTAAGATTTTTCTAAAGATGTGGACATTTTTATTGAAATAAAATTCTCCCTGGAGTTTGTGGGTGAGAACATCATGGACAGGATGGGCAACATCACAAGGAAATAGATCAAGAATTTATGCACAAACACCTAAGGCTAATTTAGTGATGTCTGTTAACATAATGTGGAGATTTGTGAACTGTGGAATAAAGTTGTAGCACTCCTTTTTACCTCAGAGTTTGCTTTCTAACAAATGTAAGCTTGTGGACTCTCCATTGCATCCAATATGAGTTCTTAGAAATGTTACCTTTAAATCAAGAAAGAAAAATGCAAGCTAATGCCTTGTATATCAAGCCTTCTGTTGCATCATACCAGCAATCATACTTCTCAGTCAAAGTCTAGAAGGTTTTAAGTGTTTCTGCAGGGGCACTCAAAGACCATTAAGGCTGGTTTTGTTTTAGGATTGTTCTACTTGTTATGAGTTTCAAAATGCTATTATTATACAAGGACATGACGATTTTAATTTGTGTTCAATTTAATGGTATAGTTGACAAACAATCTCCAAATAATTTAACGAAATGTCAACGATTTAATTGCTTTTTCACCAACACACATAGATTTATGCAATTAACCTGTCCAGGACTCTGTGAAGAAAAGTATTGTATCTCTAAGAAACCTTTCTGCTTAACAAATAAAACAGACTTGATTTGATAAATGTCAGCCGCAATAGCTATTGTACATTAATCTAAAAAGTAATGTGATTGCTTCACTTATATATATATATATATATATATATATATCTGTGTTAAAAGTTGACACGGATACAAAGTCTTGTATTTATTTGTTGTGTCATATGAAAATTTTGACCGGTTAGTTGAACACACTGCTGGTAAAGCTGTGAAATTGAATGTACATGTTGTGCTTCCTAAAGGTTTGTTTCTTCCTGCCCGTACTGGCTGCAACAGAAACAAACATAATTCATTTCTACCCTTGTTTAACACAGTTAAACAAAATGCATTGCACAAGGCAGTGAAATAAGTTCCATAAACTATTTTACCTCCCAGATTAGAGATTAAATCAACTTTTGCAACAATGATTCAATGTATGATATATCTGAAATGTTTGGCATAAACGGTGCAAGGCAGCAATCAAAAATGTAAGACATGAGACGAAAATAGAAATGGAACGTTTGATGGATTCACTTCAGTTAAATTTCATTTGCTTCTGGTTTCAAACAAGAAGTCATTTCAATAGACTTTACAGAGACGACAGGTTCAATCTAATTCCTATTTGATCAAATTTCTTTCAGTCACAAAAGTCATATTGACATTCCAATCCAATTTCATCTAATGAGAATGCATTTCCAACCAACCCAATTCAGCAACTCATGAAATGCCAAGCATTAAAAACACTCTTTTGTCTTAAAAAAAAAAGCAAATTGGATTGTGTTTTGACCTCTTCATAGCTGGCACAAAGCATTGACCATATAGAGAAATCACCATTTTCAAAAGGAGGAAAACCCTGTGCATTGTATTTCTCGTGAGAATTAGATAGCTGTACCAAAATTAAATTATATATTTTTTTGTACTTCTTAGCTAACAAAACTATGCTTGGCATTACAGATCAAATACAAGTGAAGTAATTTCCTGTTCAACAAAAATGAGAGAAGGACTTTGCCAAAAGTTTCCTTGTTGCATTCAACACAGTAAGAAGCTGCAAATAGCAGTAGTGATGGATTACTGAAAATGCATCATAGCTGGTGTGAAGACTATGGAACACACTGACAGAGCATTAATAACAGGTAAAATTATCTTGTTGCCCAAATGTTGCCTGTGGATTTTGAGCTTGATGTGTCTTGTTTTAAATAATTAATAGCAGAGTAAAACAGAAAGAACATTACTGAAGCTAATAATGATCTAAATCAATTGCAGTTGGTTGTTGAAAAACAGCTGTATTGTTATTAGCGGCTTTTGTCGCTATTGATCACTGTCTATAGCAAAACTTAGTTTGTAAGACAACAAATCTATATTTTTTTTGAAAAGTTGATTTAGTGAAAAAGAACCTTTTTAACGTGCCTCTCTTGGAGCTTGCTCAGAATAAAATAGCCTTTCTGGTGGACTGATTCAACATAAATAAAACTGAATTGATCTGAAATGAAATCCAACCCGGGGGCCAAACAAACACTACGACACTAAATTTATTCTTCATTTGCTGTCTCTGATTGAAAATGTGTCGCATATTGTCAGAGATCTCTTTGCTGCTTGTTGGTCTTTTAAAAAATCATAAAACTCGCAGATAAATTGTTTAAACTGGCCTCATTGAATAGATTTTTACCTTTCAGAATTACAAAGGGCATGTTGCTGTTTTATTTTTATTTTTTTATACAGCCTTTTTATTTATTTTTTTTTTTTCTTTGCCTGATTTCCTATCAAAGAAACTTTTCTATTTTCTAAGATGACACTGTCACCACTTTTCTCTTGGCCTCAAATCAACCTCTGTGATAGGTTCGCACTCTCTTTGTTTGACCATGAACCCAAGAGTACAGAGACAGTAAAGTTTCAAAACCTGCCAAAATTTTACACAGAAAAGGGCTCAGAAGGTCACGCACTTCCTTGTAACCATGCTAGTTCAGCTACCCAGTGGAAGGATGTGTGACGGTACATGTCTGCGCACTGGCCAGCGCACAGGCAGGATGGAGATGCCTTCCCTCGGGGCTGCCACTCTTCGCTGCCAGCTGAGAAGATAAGGAGGCGTTTGAAACCTCTCTGCACAGCACTCCTGAGACCTGGGAATGTTTTGTCACATGCAGTGAGCACCCATACAGGACTTGGGTTGCTCTGTTACATATTCAGAAGCACAGGCTTTCATAATCCATAAATATTTCAGTTTCATCTGGTAAAAAAATAAACGAGTGCCACTTTCACTTTCTGTAATCCCTTAGAACGTCTTGTTGTTTCAGTGCAAACACTAAGAATCCCAAGGTGGGATCAGTTTTGGTGTTATCCAGCTCATGAGTGTATTGGCATTTAGTCTTCATGTGAAAAAGTAATTGTTCAATGATGAATTTAACTAATTTAACAGTGTTCAGGCTGGCTTTGCACTATTTTGTTGTAAAAATGAATAAAAAAAATCAGGGCCTAAAAAGTGCAAGTGGTGTGTTAAATGTCAATCAGTATAGAAAAGCACCAATTACTTCCTGATTACCACCACTTGAATCCAAACCAACAAAAGATTTGACAAGGATGTGAAAACAGAAAAAGCTCAATAGTATGGCGTTTTGGTGACTTTCTACTCACAAAAATTAATTTTGAGCTTCCAGCATCTATTCCAAAAGAGACATGGGATTTAAACAGTGTTTTAAAGCTGATAGCAGTTTCTGATATTTTTATTAGACAACATCCACATAAAAAAAAAAACAACAAGATTTCCTTTCTAGAATAGATTAAAAATAAAGCCAGTCACTCCCCAAAGCCCATTCCTGCTTACACCTTGGGCCCAATTAGAGGGGTTGTAGTGACAAGTCGAACATTATTGGCTCTGCAGGCCAATGAGATCTGGACTTTTGTTTATCTCTCATTTCACTTGTAGAAACCGCATTAGAATTCTTCTTCGGCGCTCTATTAATAAGTGCCAAAACAGCGTAAGCCGCATGGCCAATACATGTTCAATTAGGATTACCCAGAGACACAATTCATTGGGAGTGTGGAGTTCAAGACTTCACGAAGCTTGTCAAACTGCATAAACTTCCATGCAGCTTTAAAGGCTTCAGATATGCAATTAACTGAAGCAACAGCGAGGAGAATAATGCACCTACCCCGGCCACCCCCGCCCCAAAGCCTTCCCATTATTTTAACAAGCCCAACAGCGTATTGTATGTTAATAGATTTCCTTCCGAGCCTCTAGAGCTTGCCTGGCCTGTTGTCAGTTGTGTTGATTAACAAGAGCGCAATTAGAATTTCAGCACCTATTTTGCATTAGAATGCCTGATGTGAAGCACAATGCACCTGCATGGTCTTTCTAGGTGTCACCCATATCATCTACCTGGCTGTTTTATCTTTAGCACGCATCTTTATGTGACCTTCAATAAGTGTCATACCTAGAGCTTTTGTTGTGTTAATGTGAGATGTGATTAAATCTGAAACAAAGTCCTTGGCCTTAGCAAATGCATGGAGAATTTCAACAAGCCGCACTGTAACAAAATGCGTGCTGCAGGAAATGTTTGGTCTGTTTAACTTTAGCTTAATTCATACCGAGACTTTAAGGATAAAAAAAAAACATGTTTTATTATTCTTTGAAATAAGCAAATTGTAAACTTGGTGGCAGGAATTTACAATTACGGACAAAAAATAAATAAATTAAAATATTCAGACTAAAATACATGACCAAAACTGTTTGCATTAAAATTATATTAATTGTATTATATACAAGGAAGCAATAGAAATATTCTAAAACAATGAATGTGGTACATGTGTTTATGCCTGATAATGATCATTGTCAAGTAAGTTACAAAAAGACTCACCGTAATGTTTACAGATTGTATATGCAGCTAAACACTGCATATATAAACACTGATAATCTATTTTATTAGATTATAAAATAATATGTTAGTGGATGTTAGAAAAGGGAAAGTACAACTACTTTAGAAAATTGGATTAGGGGAAAATTTGTGATAGACGGAGTCAGAGCACTATCAAGACAGCATCTCTTGTGGAGTGCTCTCAGTCTGCAGTGGTCAGTATCTATCATAAGTGGTCCACAAAAAGAAACAGTAGTGAACCAACACAGGGGTGATGAACTGCCAAGGCTTAACAATGTGCATAGGGAGTGAAGGATGGCCTGTGTGGCCCGATTTATCTGCTGTAGTTCAAGTTCTGAGAAGTTACTGCCGGTTGTGGCGAAAAAGGCGTCCGAATACAAAGTGCAGCTCAGTTTATAGTGCGTAAGGCTGATTAGTCACAGATCAGTCAGGATGCGCATGCAGAGAACACCAAAAGCTGGCATAAGAGCATCAGCACTGAACCAGCCAGCAATGGAAGAAGGAGGCCTGGTGCGAGGAATAATACATTTCTTTTACATCACTTGGATGTGTCATCAGTCTGCATTGCAGGAAGAGTGAAACCTGGTGGAGGAAGTTTGATGCACAAAGCAAGTGTTCTTTATGCAATCTTCTCTTAGGAAACTTTGAGTCTTGCCTTCCATCTAGATCTTATGTTGACACATTACCTTGTTTCAGCAGGACAATGCACCCTGTCACAAAGAGGGGAGAAAAAAAAATGCTCCGGGAATAGTTTGAAGAGCACGAAAGTGAGTTTGAGGTGTTAACTTAGAATTCAATCCAATTCAGCTCCTAAGTAATGTGCTGGACAGACGTTCCCAGTCCATACTTAACTGAGCTCAACTATTATTGGCTATAGGCTGTAGAATATAATAACATATCAGAAGCAGCTTATGGACTTAACATAAAATTAAAGGTGAATATTATATTTACAATGCACTCATGAGGTATTTTTACTATACAAGAACAGCAAATACCAGACAAAAAACATACTTGATGAATTTAATTTTAATTTTAAAACCAAAGACAAGCAGCAAAATTATTATTTAAATTATTTCTGTTCCTTCATTCCCAACTCCATGACCAAAAAAAAAATGTAAGGAAAATATTACATTAAATTCAGCATGAAAGAATGACTTGGATCAAATAATGTGGGTGTTTTTCAAATATTTTGCAGGAATTTTGTTCCATTCCACCAGAAAGAGTAGTAATACTAAGTGAAATTAAATTTTATCTTCTCCAGACAAATGAAATAAAATGAATATATTGACAATAATTTGAAAATTCTTCTGTTTAAATCTTTGTTCAAGCACTGAATAAAACCTACTTCTGCTCTTCTGCCCGTGGGAGGGATTGTTCAGGCCACTTCAGCGGCATGCTTACACTTCCAAACAACAAAATGGCTTCGATTTTCTATTGCACTTACATGGTTGTAAAATCTAAAGTTGCTGCATGAACCTGGGACTGTTCAAATAAAACCCCACTGTGAATGTGATGAAGACATTAGCTGCTGTTAGTCGTAATTCAACGGCTGCTGCCTCTACCCCAACTCCTCCGCAGACATCCCACACAGTTATCAGGCTCTATGAATAATCTATTCAGAGCACTCCACCAGTGTGATAATATGTTGGAGGGACCTGCCAGTTAATGATACACTTGTGATTCTGTGCATAAAAGGTTTACAGACACTGAAAAGAACACCATTTGGTGGCATGAAATTTTACTTTCCATTTTAAATGTCTGCTCACCATCCCTCTTGTAATCGGTGACGATAAAATTAGCTATTGTTCTGCACCTTTTTGACATTTAGGATAAAGCACAAAAAGCCGGCATCAACAATATTTAAATATGGGAAATGCAGTTTTCTGTGCATTACAATGAAAGCCTCCGACACCTGAATGGAAATGAGACAGAAATGGAAAAAGGCAAGTGCATAAGTTGACAGTAAGGTTTTTCTCTCTCTCTTTATTTATTTATTTTTTTTAGGAAAGCACAGTGCACCATGTCACTGACTGATGGAGTTATAAGACACAACACAATGTGATTTAACAACATTTTTACAGTAGCTGATTTTGCTTTGTGAACCACAACAATGGGACTCTGTGTGGCTTTTGTATCAATGGAGGACAATAGTTAATTTGTAGCAACAGATTAATGAGTTAATGCAATCAAGGAGCCACAACAGAAACCAGGAACAAATTCTATGAAGAAGCAAAGCTTGACGATTTTGGATAATAATGTGTGGCATGTTTTGTTTTCCGTTAGGCAATACTAGGGTTTGGCGATATGCTTCATTCATATCAAAGATATTAATAAATCCCTAATGGTCTTCTGTTTCATTGTTTATGGTAATACGTTTAAGATGTATTAATAATATGATGGCTTTCAGAGGTGGTCATTTGTTTACCTATAACTAAAACGTGCTTTCTATCTCTCCGAGAAGCTGAGTTCATTTAACTAACAGGTTGTTAAGATAACATGTTCTCATTAGAGGGGCCATAGCAGTTTAACAAACCTATTTTCTTATCTTTATGCAGTATCTCTTTTTTTAATCCTGATATGCTCCGGTGGAGACAAGAATTATTTTTAAAACAGTATCTCCTAATTCAGTCAGTGATGCCTGCTTGGTGACCCTCGTGTTTACATGGAAAGTTGTGAGGAGAATTAACTTTTGAACCCACAAGGAATCTCAACATTCATTTCTCTCTGCAAGTAATTTTCCGGAGGATATCCTGACATCCTTGCATCTAGTTCAATCGATACTTTCCATTTAGACAATGAATGGATTTACGTAATTGAACCCACAGGGTCCGTCTGTAGGACTCAGTCATTAATCTAAATGCTTAAACAGCTTTCTGATAACTGTTTTAATTTTCTGAGCTACTGAGGTGAGTTAAAGAACATTTAAAACTCAAAATGAATCCCTGCAACCCAGTCAGAGAGTAAAAGAAAAACAACCCTGTGTGTAGCTTATCTGTGTTCATCTGTGCAGCATATAAATTACTTTTGATGACATAATTGGCGCTTCGGCTTAGGGTGAATGCTCGATCCTTACACACACGTCAAGGATTTTCCCTGTTCTTTGCGTTACCATTTGGCAAGTGAGATTCACAGAACTCCCAGGATGTCGAACTGTCTCAACAAATTTGGTAAAAAAACAAAAAAAAATCAGCAGCAAAATAGATTTTTTTCTTACTACGTCATTTTAGGGGGAAACGTGCTATTTTTACAGCACAGATTGCACTTGCTGTAGCTATAGTTACACTGGAGACGCTGTTATAATAATTCAGCATAACATTTTTCTCACATCTGAAATAGATGTCGCACTTTGCCACTGCACCTGCATCTGATGTTTTCCTACCAATCGCTCTGTTCCTTCTTCTTCCACTGGGTGTCTGAACACAGCAATTAGATGAAGTCATTGACGTCCCAGGGCTCAACATCAGGAGAGCCATTTCTCATCTCATCACTGTTGTACTCCTGAATTGCTCTTGAAAGTGTTGTGAGAAGCGGTGGAGTCGGTTCAGGAGGAGTTTTTTTTTTTTGTTTGTTTTTCTGTGAAGGATTCATACAGCCTTTTAAAGGTTTTGCCCTTCATACTGAATCATCCTTAGCTTTTTAAATAAGGAGAAAAAGTGGCTGTGGTCTGTTCTATTCAACACAGAGATAATTCTTAAAATCCAATAGGGCTAAGGCAGACCTATTTTAGGTGTATTGAATATGAATCAGTGGGATGTTTAGTTTTAATGTAATAATTACGAAAGTATGTAGGGTGTTTGCAGGATGGTCAATCACTGTTAGCTGGTTTAGAGAATGTGTATTTCATATTTAAATAGTGGAGCCTTGGCAAGCAGTAAAAGAAAAAAATATTTATGTAATTTTAATTGTTTACTAGTGCAATTATGTTTTTTTGATAACAGACACTTGCAGGTATTTGGACAAAATGGCAGGGCTAAATTTTAAAGAATCAGGAGTTTAAATAATAAGGGATAAGTGAAAGGAACAGAGGAACCAGATGGATTAATCAGAATAAATGTGGTACAGTTGTGCAACAAGATGGCAAATAATGTTTAGTGGTGCAAAGCAAAAAGGCCCTGGAAAGATGAATGCCTTTGATATTTGCTCAAAACAAATATCAAAAGTAAAAGTAAACAACTATTTGACCAACTAAGTAAAAAGAAATACAGAGGAAAGAAGAACATGTAAAACTGATGAAACTATTCCTTTTATAGCTGCAAGTCACAACCACTGAAATTATGTATATGTTTTATATGTTATATGAACTCTTTTTAGTAGAAAAGTGTTATTTACTGTATTCTTGAAGTGCAAAAACTGGTTACTGCTGAAAAAGAAGAAACAGTCATCTGAAAGTATGAAGAGAAACATAGGACAGAGAAAGAGAATGCACAATTAACATAAAGAAATATTAGCCTTTAAGTGGCATAATGAAATTTGCTCTTAGGCTATATATACTGTGTTTCAGTTCGAATTTATCAGGTACAGTGTAACTCATGTTGCTGTGTTGCCCTTGAAAATATTGTTTTGTGTTGCCGTTTAAGAATTCCAATATTCGTTTTTTCTCATCATATTCAGTTTTTTTTTGTTTTTTTTATAAAAAAAAATGAACAGCTATCTTAGGTACGAAAATACTAAGAATAAGAATTTAATATGCATGTAAATTAACAGTGTCAAGTTTCCTGTGACACTTCAGTTAATAAGGAAAACCTTTTGTTAAACTACAAATGTCTAACAAAATATTTCTCATTGCATATTTTAATTATAAAAACGACATTTCTGTGTGATGCAGCAGAATGACAAACAGGATTCTCACACCACAGTGAGCAGAAATTACATGGCCAGTTACATAAACTACAGAAGAAAATGTTTATCTTCCAAAGAACATGTGTCATTTAAATTAAGGCAATTATTATGGCTCACATTTTGGTGCAAAGAATAGAAAACCGCTTCAGGACACACTGTTTTAGTTAGCTCATTAATTGGGTAGCAATTATGGAAATAAATCCTTCAGGGTGTCCTCGCTTTCTACAGCTGAACTCTGTACAGTACAAATATTTCTGCTGGAGCCATTAGTGACAGTTTCCTACCTTGTTGTGTCACTAATGTTTCTAATTTCACTTCACAGCATATCTACTTTGAAATAATATTGCATACCGTGGATGATTCAGTTTATGACAAGAGATTCAGAAAGATAATGTCTCACATATTTATATGGTTTTCTGCTGTTTACCCTTTTAGATGTTTTCACATAATCTAAAATATACTGTAGAGAGCTGTAAAAGTCAAAGCTACAACATGAAACCAATGTCATTTTTTTTTGGTCATTTTCTGTGGATAATCATCCCATGACTGTGATGAAGATGAGGTGAAAGGCTTGAAGTTGTGTCAGTTACATATTGTTGTTCTTCAAAGTGGCAAATTGGGTAATTGGGAGATTTTTCGCTCCTTCGCCTAATGCAGATGAGATGAAGGCTTAATAATAGCATCTTTCAACCAAGCCACATCTAGAACTGTATTTGTATCTATTGATGTAAGGAGATGTTAGTGTGCAATGCATGTAATAACATTTTTATAATACAGAGTATGAAAGATGCATCAGAGAAATAGACAAGCACGACACTAT
The DNA here is from genome assembly GCF_051168715.1 of Poecilia mexicana. Taxonomy (NCBI): domain Eukaryota; kingdom Metazoa; phylum Chordata; class Actinopteri; order Cyprinodontiformes; family Poeciliidae; genus Poecilia; species Poecilia mexicana. Next base: position 20,559,130 of record NW_028263377.1, read on the forward strand.
GCATGCTTACATACATGAGACACACATACAATAAGAGAAAATGATCTGGGTTTTTTTTGTTGCCTACACATTATTGTAACCATAGGTAATTTCTGTGGGTTATTTTCACCTTACACAAACACACTGTTTGTCAAAGCAAGAAATGAAGCTATTTTGTTGGATCTTTAGATGTTCCTTATACCGATGATAAAAGCTTCAAGATGGCTTCAATTTTCACGACTAGACATAAAGTTGTGTTCATAGGCTCCAAACTCTTTGCACTTTTATTCCTCAGTCAAATATTACTGTAAAAAACGTAGGATCAAAAGAATATCGAATTCGAAGGGGACTGCGCAAGTGAGGACTTATGTGATGCAGACATACCATTCATACTCACATGTATCTGACACTGCACACACACACACACAAACACACACACACACACACAGCCACAGGAGCTATTGCAGGCAAGTACTGTGAACCTGCAGTTATTAAATGCAATGCACGCACAGTACATACCAGTTGTCAATATAATAGATAAAATAAGTATTGGACACTGACATTTTTATTAGCTTAAATATTTATACAGTGCCACTAGCAAGTAATTCACAAATGAAGACAGGTTAAAAAACTATGTTGAAATAGGGAATAATGACATAAGGGGACAATATGTGCAAGAAGACACAGAAAGGTACAGAAATGAAGAAAACAGCTGAAATCTATTAGTATTTAGAAAGCATGCCTGCTGCTATGCACAAATCAATATCAGCTGGTTTTAATATTGACTATCGATAAAGAAGATTCTTATTGAAAAAATATTCTATGGAGCAGTGTGATTTGTAAAACAAGGCTTCAAATTTGTCAAAAGAATTACAAAAATAACTGAGAGCACTCACAAGAAAGCTTCAGAAGGACTTGGGAGCATAGAAGCAATGAGTAATGCATTCAAACACAATTGTCTCTGAGCTCACACTGTGCATGAATTTGCTCCTGACAGGTTAAGGCTTGTTTAAGTTTGCTGCATCAGATTTGGGCAAACCAGAAAAATACTGGTGTGATATAGTCTGGACAGAAGACACAGCTAAGCTCTTTGGATATCATCGCTCATATACTACATTTGCAGCAAAATGCTTCTGAACCCCAGAATTTCCACATCTAAAGTGCGGTTTGAAGATGGCAAAATCATGCTGTGGGGGACTGTCTTTCAGCGTGGGTTTTTGACAGAAATATATTGAAGGTTGGATAAACGGAGAAATGTACTGAAGGGTTCTTGATAAGATTGTAAAGATGAAACAAGTTTGGATTTCCAAGCAAGACACTATAGTCTCACACACACATACACACGCACGCGCACACACACACCTAAGGAAACTCTTCATCTGTTTTAGAAAAAGAAAGTAAAACTGGTAGAATCACACAGTCATTCAACTGACATGTATTGACATAAAAAACTATGGAAAAATGACTGCTCAGGGTGCATAAAAGGGTCCGCATAATCTTCCAAATCTGACTAGTTTGTGTGGAAGAATGGATGAAAACTATATGTAAGCATTGCATATGAATAGTCTCCATACAGGAGACTTCTTGAAGGTGCCATTACCAAGAGAATCTTATGTTAAAGATTTGATTTTATTTCTATACGGATGTTTCAAAAATTATTGTTAATGTCATACCCATATTTTTTTTCTACATGTGTGGATTACTTGGGCTTTTGCTATCATCAAAATATATTAAGTCATTCAATTTGTATTTCATTGACCTCTTTCAAAATCCTTACACTAAGACAAACTGTTTATTCAATACTTACTGTACCTCGTATATGACTCACACCAAGAGCAAAGCGCCACAAAGCAAAAATTAAATTCTCCCACTGGCATCTTTATCCTTAGTAAATTAAGTTCTAGCTGATATGAGTTTGTGACTAATCAATTAGCTGACTAACAGAAAATTAATCAGCCACATTTATTTTAATTTCCACCATACAACTAGATGGACTGCATTAGCTGTACTGACACTTGACTTAACCAGAAAATAGGATTGGCTTGCCCTATAATGAACTCTGAGTGTACATCTGAAGGAAACGCACCCTGTCTTTTGAAGCAAAGGGAAAAGACATTTTATGTTTTATCATCGCAATTTCATTACAATCATTACACTCATGTGGTCACTCATGTGACCACACCATGTTGGTGTGGTGAAGATAACATTATGAAGCATATATTTGTTCAAGCTCTCTCATTTAATTCTCCATGGTTTTCTTATCAATGTAATTATTTGTTTTCTAAATATATAATTAAAAATAAAACTGGTGGTTTGATTGTGTGAACACAAGTGATACATTCTTGACAAGAACTCCATAATGATACAATAGCATGCACACTTTAATAACTAAAGTTATTAAAGCTTCTATTGATTTTTTTACTTTTTTTTGTAACTTGTCAAATGTAGGACACCTCTACAGAATTAACCCAACTACTGCTTAGCTGATGAAGATTTGCACTTCTGGTGTGGTGAAACTAATGACTTGACCTACTTTTTTTGCAAAATGGCTAATCATTTTCTGACCACTTGGGCTGATTATATTGAAATCCCATTCCTCATGGGGTCAGTTAATCCTTAAATATGGGGGAAAGAGAGAGTTAAAACAATAGTGATGGTGATCTCACAGCAAAACCAACATGCACTGTCCACATGCAGCAGAACACTGGGAATGTAAAACATTAGATCTCAATACATTTGCCCTATTTCCAATGAAAGAACATCAAAAAACAAAGACATACTCAAAAGATAATACAGGCTTGATGCGCAGCATAATCCCCTTCATTTGTTCATGTTAAGACATGCATATTTCTTTTTAACTAACCAGCAAACAAAACAAGGCAATAAACTGTTTATTTGCTAATTTAGTGACATATCTACTACACTGTGATTAAAACCTTAACATGACTTGGGATTGTATGACGTTTTGTGACACTGGTTCAGTTATCCCTTTACTGAAGTAATGCTAATTAACTACATATTCACATTTTAATGAGACCATCTTATCTGTGCTGGTTCATATAGAAGCCACTGGGCTCTTGAAGGTAATTGACCTGCTAAAGGCTTCATAATCTTTCATTGTGTCCTGAAAGAAAAACTTAAAGAAGGTGAATTTTACCATAGATGCATAAATGTGGGTACTTGCTTTCATCTTCCTCTCAGGCCCTCCCAAAAGAAAAAAAAATAACGTAAAAACACTTAATACTGATAAACAAAAGGTTTTTCAGAATTACAATGACTGACCTGAGACAGTAACACTTTTTTTAGACAGACCCAAATTGTTCAAAGTTTTTACAAAAAAACTCCAAGTGTTTACAAATTGGGTTGCCCAAGGATGTGTTACTCCTTGCTAAGACTTCTGTCTACACTCTTCCAGCTTATGTTTTCACTATTTACATTACCATTACATCAGTAAATAACAAAATAATAATAAAAACTTTGAATTTGTTTCACTCGGTTAAGTTTTGACCGTGGACATACAGTCTTTGACTGCCAACATATAATAAGCCAAAAGAGAATATTTTAGAGAATGGCATCTTTTTAATTACCTTTAATCAGCTTAGGAGTTAATCTGCGCTTAGCTGTGAGGCTCAACATTTTTGAGAGAGAACATTAAATTTGTATGACATTTGAGCCTTTACCCAGTCAAGGTTTTATTTCTAATGAGCAGCAGATTATTGTGTCAGTTCTAAAGGATGTTGTAATACATAGAAACTTGATAGAGTCCATGTTGGGATTTTACATAGAATGTATGTTTGTGTGGTTAAAGTTTATTAGATTTTTTTTTTTTTTTTTTTTTTTTTTTTTTGCCTGTTTATGCTGGATGATTCTCTTTTGTGTGATGCTTAGTTGTGTTGCTATAAAGATTCAAATGAAAATAATTACTGCTTATGTGTTTTAAAGTGTAGTGCTTCTGTTAACGTCGTGCAGTCAGTTATTAAATCCTTACTGAGTGAATTACTGGTTCATTTCATACCTCTGTGATCGTGGCACCAATTATCCAACAAATACAATATCTGCACAAGTGCTTTCAGGGGATTAAAGGAAGTTTTTTAAATTGGAAAAATAAACTTCTGTCAATCGACTCATAAATCCTTGAGATTAATAATTAAATTGGAAAAGGCATAAAAGTCCATAAAAGAACTGTTTGAAACTCCAGTAACTCAAAAAGCACACTTTTTCTGTTATTGTAATCAGGAGTAACATGGCCATTACCTTTGCTGTAATGACTGTACATGGCAGTTGTTCAAATCTATCTCTGTAATATGAGAATAAGCACCTCCTCTGGGCACATACCTCTGAAAATCAAATATAGGGAGAAGAGAATTACTATTTTGTTAACTCCAATATTACAGGATTTCTGCCAAGCTGATGACAAACAGCCTTCATAACTTTAGCAAACAAATAGAAATGAGCATCAGTGAAAGTCTATTCCTGGCAAAGTATAAAGATGCTCATTAAATTCATAAAATGAAACTCATGCGGCTAAAACAGCAATTATGAATATGTTTCTGTTTCATGGTGAAAACTGATATGTTCACATCAGCATCTCTACTTTGTAAACTTTGGATCCATTTTCACATCTACCTACATGTGTTTCTTCTTCATGTGATTAAAAGCATGGGGAGTTATTTTTCTGCATTCGATTTCAGTCATGCACTTTACTATTTTTTTTAAATTGCAACTCCAAATTCGTCTGAATGTTGTAGCTAAGAATAAAACTGAAATCAGGCAAGGCCACATTTTTTTCCCCAACCTGTTTTTGTCACATTTTGCTCATCATATGTGAAGTTCATCCACAGATTTGAATTTAAACGTGGTACTTTGCCTCGCGTGGCTGTAACAAGTGGTTATAACTGCTACCCTCTTCAACCAATCTGTTCATTCTTCTCTGACCTCTGGCATTAAAAGGCATTTTCGCCCACACACATTCAGTCTTTTTGAACAATTCTTTGCAAAAAACTGACAGATGGTTGCGTGTGAAAACCGCAGTAGGTCAGCAGTTTCTAAAAATACTCAGACCAGCCAGTCTGGCACCATAACCATGACACATTCAAAGTCATCTAAATCCCATTTCTTTCACAGTCTGTTTCTTGGTTTTAACTTCAAGCCCTCATCTCCATTCTTATATGCCTGGATTCTTTGATGTGCTGCCATTTGATTGGCTGATTCTCTGTCATCAAATAATCAGCCAATCAATTCCACACATTTCATGCATTTATTGATCACAATAGTAAGTCTAACGTTTACCTAAGTACAATAAAGGTTTAGAGACCAACCATATTACAGAGGTATAAAAAAAATTAGCTGTGATTATATCTCAAGATAGACAAATGGATAGAATTTTAATTTGTGAAGTGAAGCAGAATAGACAATGATACAAGTTACAACCATTTTTTTCTATTTTTTTTTTCTTTGTCTATACTTATAATTATTGAATGACCATTTGAAAACTTATTATTGCCCCTGACTGGTAAAATAATTATTAGCTCAAAGAATCCATAAGTAACTTCCCGGCCACATCAGCTGCTCCAAGTAGAATGAATCTTCTTCAGTGCAGAATGAGCATCTGCGTGGTGTTAGGTAATGTTGATCGCTTCTGTATATTTCCCAATGGTAGCACGTATGTCCTGTACATGTGGTGATTTTGAGTTGTGACATTCATCAAACAACAGTTTTGTTCAGACACCTTGTAGCGCTGTGGTTTAGCTGGAGAATACTTTGCAATAGGATCCAATTCACAACCCATCATTATTTAAGTGATGGGGCATAAAGAAGGAAGTTCACATTTTTTATGGTCTGAGTAGTAGAAAAACTAATATTTAATATAAACAAATATGAGCATATCAATATTCCACCAAACTAGTCAAAATATATATTGATACAGTGTTGTTGTTTTTTTTAAATCCTGCTTTACTCAAAGAATGATGAGCAGAAATAACTTCATTGCAGACTTCAACCTTACACGAAGGCTGAGAAATGCAATTAAAGTAATACACAGAATTGCTCAAGCAGAGTAAATTTGTTTTTGTCTCCCCCAATTGAGACCTTCCTCATGATGATAGGTTTTCTCATCCACTGTCGTTCTGATTGCACATCCAGTGCGAGGCTGGAAAATAAGCTAATTTCAGTTTTGTCATGGGTAATGTCACCTGATTTTATGCTGCTGAATCTCAACAAAAAAAAACTACCAAAGTATCCACATAAATCATCCCTGACAGCACATTAAAAACAAATGCACGCTAAAATCCTAAATGCAAAGTCACACTGCATCTTGGCTGCACGCTGACTGGAGCTTGGCATCGACCGACCCGCATTTGGCACCACATCATCAGTTATATCTCCATCATCCACTTCTATCAATGTCAACAATTACAGTGATTAATAGTGGCATTTCCTTCATTGTTTTTATAACTTGCAATTGCTTTCCATGCAGCAGTGTAAACAATGCACAACAGAAGACAAAACATGATGGACAAGCAGTATTGTGTGTGTCTGTGCATATCTTTCTGGGTGGTCTGCCGAAGACACTGTGATGAGAGGCAATGTTCAGCGTGACTCATCTATTTGGATGAACACACAGAGTCTGAATACCGCTGAAAACCAATGCACCACTGGCAAGGAAACAGATTTTCTGCTTCATGCAATGGCAGCAGAATAATCAATGAGTCTGTTGAGCCATTTCTACCACTACAGGCACATGTGGCAAAGACATTTTCGTTTTAATGAAACGCTTAAGAGACTAAGAAAAACATGTTTTTGGAGGTAAAACAGTGAAGCTAGAATCCAGATGAGAAGGGTGGTAGAAACAGACTAAGGGAAAATGACGGAGGGAAGCTGTTTATCTGCCGAAGGGAAGAGTTCAGGAGGCAAGATTGTATATAGTCACAAAGGTTGGAAGGGTAATGAGGCCCATCTAGACAGCTGGAGCAGGAAAAGTCACAAATAAAAAAAAATTAACAGAGAAGGGTTTTACCTGAAATCTGACCCTGAAAAAGTTCCTGCTCTGGGTGATTCAACAGCTTGCAAGTTGTTTCCAGTGTCAAAACAAAATGTTTACAGGGAAAGTTTTCTGGTATAACAGGGTCCGAATAAAGGCTTTTTTTGAAGGAAAAAACAAGAGCCACTGCCATTTGCTTTAGTGATCATTTACTTTTTGATACAAAATAATTAATATGAGTTAATCATAAAAAAGCTACATTTCAGTTAAACTGGCCCAACAAACTGTGTAAATTAGCCTGCTGTATCTTCTCTCTCTCCTTTGGTACCAGAGAGAGTGTGCACAGGGGCAGAGAAGTTGTTTAGTATAGCAAGGTAGTCTGCCTGACCTATTGATTATTTCTTTTGATTCAAGTTTGTACAAGTTAGACTCCATGACTGTGACTGGGACCTAAGAAATATCCACATCTTATGCTGTGGTGTGGACTGATAAATTTATGGCACTGTCAGTGGTGCTGAAGGAAGAGCCTGCCTTGTTATTTTATTTCAATGAGAACTCTAAACTCTGAACTATGTTGCATTAGTCAATGAAAAAACACAGTGCAGACTATGAAAACTAAAGAATATTTCTTTTTTATTATTTTAAATGGCAGCACATACTACAAATAAGCAGCACTGAAAATGTTTGATGTTTCTTTTCTTCCTTATTGTGTGAAATCACAAGCACAAACTTTGTTATATATTATTGAGTTTTTTGTCATAGTACAATACAAAGTAATGCTGTGCATATGTATCAACCACCCTTTACTCAAAAAGTTCTCAGTTACAAGTTTTGCGTAAAGTCTTCAAGCTTTACTTGAATTGTCAGGAGAAAAGTGCAGGATATGCAGCTCTTTGGTTGGAAACCATTTTTTCTTAATCGTTAATCAGAAAATTGCATTTAATTCATTAAATTTACTAAAGAAATTAAACAAAAAGGCATAAACGGCCATCAATAGAAATTCACATCAATAAAATTAGGCCATTAAAACAAAGAAATTACCTTATATTCAAATTTAGTTTCTTAAAAACATATTGTTGCAACTTTTACTCCTAACAGACTGTAAAAAGGATAGAGCTTCATAGTTGCATTTAAAGTTATTAATATTTTTATTAAATCATAAATAAGGCATTATAGGCAGCATCAGCAGTGAGGAAAACAAAGCAAGGTTTACTTAAAATCTAATAAAAAAATTGAGGAAGTAAAGGCTGCCAGCAGCAACAATAATCAAAAATTATCTCTTTTCATCTTCAAAGTTAAACTGCTGCCTTCAGATATTACACACTGTTACACAGTTTTATGGTGCTTGATAATTAGATCTATCATGGCATTGTAAATAGTTGTATTCCCCCATGATGCCATTTTCTTTCTGAAATCTTAGAATTTCAGGTCATTAAATGTTCACTTCATTTTTAGCACTTACTTCTTCCTTGCAGATTTATGTCAGAGCCATGCAACAGTGTTTTTCTTCAATAAAAAGCAGACCTTTTTAAAATATTTACCCATCATAAGCATCTCATCTGGCTCTATTTGCAACCCCAATTTCTCTTTCAAAAGCAAGGCTTAAAAGTGAATTCATTCTTTGTGGGGTTTTACTGAGGTATGCATATGTGGCTTTGTTCAAATTCAAAAAGAGTCTAGGAACTTATAATGCAGAGGGGGAGTAGTTTAATAAGTTAGTAACCAATTTAAAAAGCATTCAAGTGTGTAATTACTCTAGATCAGATCCAGTATATTTATTAGAAGTATTTTGTGACCTCTAGATGCTATAATGACCAAAAGATTGTATTGATGGTAACTATTTCTGACCTTCTTAAGTGTGGCTAGAGTGTGAATACGCCATAAGGGTACCTGATACAGAGAAAAAGAAAAGGTCCAAGAATCGAATCTTGAGGAACTCCTCCAGAAGGAAGGGTTGGGATGGACATATTTCTTTATATTACCATAGAAAATATTTCACTTAGGTAGGCTTAAAATCCTCCAAAAAGCTACACATTATACTGAATCGCAATTGTCATCTTTGCATCAGTATGTGAAAGATCACCATTGCATTATGTGAAATAATGCAATGGTGAAAAGTTTGCTTGGTTACAATATTTGATAAGCGATGACAATTAATGTGCCATGCATTCAAAATCTGCTTTTCAATAATACATTTGGCTAATTGAATGGAGTCTTACTGTTTGCACCTGACATAAATCTTGGCCACTCAGACAATAAAGCTGCAATTGGGACAAAATGATGATGGGAAAGATAGATAGAGAGAAAAAAAAATCAAGAACAACCACAATTGCATTATTCTATAATCTTCTTCTTCTCTGCTTTCAGCTATTCCACAGCAAATCATCTGTCTCCATCTAGTCCTATCCTTTACATCATCCACCTTGACACTAACAAATTTCTTGCTATTCTATCCCATTCTTGCTATTCTGTTTTTTTTTGTTTGTTTTGTTTTTTTTTTCAAAGAAAATGCAGCAGCTCTCATTCTCAAGTAATAGCTTTTAAATTATTGGATTATCCATTTATTGTCACTGAGTAACAGCATATTCTATCTGTCATATTGGTGGTGTTTGTGAGAACATTTTTGTTAATTTTCTTACAGAATAGTTTGTAGGTTGCAGGCTGTTGAACTATCTATGATTCATTGTAGCCTCTATAGCTGACAGGCATTTAATCAAAACACAATATTTGAAGATTGCAGGACTTCACTTTATTGAAGTACATGCCAGAAAATAAATGACCCCTCCCTCCTCCAACTGTTGCAGTATAAATTCGCAATGACGGCAAGCTATATAAAGTTTCAATCCTGAGTTATAGCGCTTTTATTTAATCAGACAAATACCACTGCTGTGCCTGACATTGGAGCTGTAGGTTGCTCGCAGCAGACCAAAATATTCCACTTTCCAAGAATGAACATCCACAGAAACGGTTTCTTCCGACCGAGGGACTGAAGGGGGCTTTTGCAAAGTTTTCAACAATGAAACATAAATTGAGGCTGTGGGCTCTGGAGGTTTCCGCCTTCCTTATTCCAACCGTTTTATGAAAAAAAAAAATGAAACTATTCTTTAAAAAGACAATAAAGCAGAAGTCCACAAAGTTAAAATTGATTTTTCCTTCTTCCCTTTACCGTGAAGGTAAAAGTTGGTTTCCTACTTCAGAAAGATTTACAAATCTTATAGAACTGTGCATATAATAAAACACGAAAATGCAAAGTGAACACACAAATATAATAAGTACCAGAAGCATTACATTTTGTCCACCTGCAATAATGTTCTGAGGTGAAAAGGCTTTATAACCAGGAGGGTTTGTCAAAAAGTAAAATACATGCTTCTTATTTATGGAACATCAATACTATGGATGTACTGTCTACAACTTGCTCTGTTGATTAACTCACTTCATCCGCATCTGCTCTCATGGGCTTGTTTCAGCAACCTCAATCAATAGCGATTCTGTTTGTTAAACAGCCACATGAACCTGAGTTATATTTTTAGCAGCAGCATAATCATTTCCTGCATAGCCGTGCTGATTCTAGGTTATGTGGAAAACGGCTGCGTCAGCACATTAAAAACATAATTTGTCATAATTTGTGTATCTGTCACTGTGGCTATAAAGTGTCCTTCATTAATGAAATTAATTTTGTAATGCTATCATTTGACTTTAGCTGTACTCTAAAGGTGCGTCTCAATAAATAAGCACATCATTTCAGTAATTTAGGTATAAAAAAAAAGATAATTTATTAATGTAGAACAAGATGAAAAAGTATTTTGAGAACAGATCTTTTTTTTTTTTTTTGCCCTACACAATCATAAGAAAGACTAAATGTCCAGCAGTCACTGACCCCTTCCACAAAGGATCATTGCTACAGAAGAGGCCTCTTTACGGAGGAGTGTTTCTGATCATATTCATAGAAAGTTGAGTGGAAGGAAAGAGGGTGCCAGAATATTGTGCACAGCATTGTTTTTTTATTGATCTTGCGTAATATTCTAACTGACTATGCAGAAATCCACAAAAAGATCAGTAATCTAAAGCATGGACATGTTTACACTTGCTCCAAGAGTCAATTAAAAACAGACAAATAAGTCACTGGTAAACCTAAGAGGCATGTTCTCAGACTCTGAAAAGCGGGAAGAAAATGCAAATTGAAGGTAGAAAGATTTTATTCACTATCCCCGTCCAACATTATCCCCGTTTCCTTCACCTTCCATTTCAAAGCCCTTTTGTCTTTGTTGTAGACTGACAGCTTGCAAAAGAGAAGAAATAAAAGAAGAAACAAGCTATTTTCATCAGAGTCAGTTCAACATCTTTTTGAATAGATACATGTTATTCCCATGACCTCACTTCAAAACTGTTCACTTCTTTTATGGAAACAGGCTCCTTTTAAATCATATCTTGTTTCACACCTTATGCCATGATTATAAGACACAGTTTTGAAAAATGAAGTAGGGCATATTTTTTTCAGTCAGGCAATAGTCCAAGAATAGCTCATTGTTGAAATGCAAATCTTAAGATAAATCTTTCCACATATTAAAGAAAGACTTTCAGACACAATTTAGCTTTTTATCTGTCCCATTAAACAGCAGTGTTGTGCTTTCCAGCAGCGTTTGAACAAGTCTACAGGTGCAAACTGAAAATAAAGTCTGTGCTAACAAACAAGCTTTTTCACTGCAGAGGTCAACATTTCTGCTTTTATCCGTCATGCTTTGGTTTCATTAATTCACACTCAAAATGTATCTCCTGTTGAGAAAAACATGCAGTCGCTCGACATGAAAAGCATAAATGATAGGGAAAGACATGAAGCAAATCTCTCTGTTCTGTTGTTACCACAGTTGGCTTAACACAAACACAATTTAAGAGAAAAACAGCTAGTATACAGCCTTTATTCTGCTCATGCCCAGATTCAGTGGAGGTTACCATAACTACAAAGTTATTGCTGTTACTGGACCACGAATCTCATAATTACATTACAAGCAAATGTTATTATTAATGCAAAAGGATTTTGTTTAAGTCTTTAAAGTTAAGATGTCACAACTGACTGAAGAACAACCATGATATTCGCTTATAATTTTCCAGGAACCTTCATTGAAAATAGCAAAAAAAAAAAAAAAAGCATGAAATGACAGGAAATTTCCTCACTTAGTCATCATAAATATATAAAATCTTCCCTCAAGCTGGGGTGCATCTTCACCTCAAGATCTTAGGGTCTAAACTAAATGTTTCATAGCCATCCATCTGTTCCATAAAGCAAAGCCTGGCTGCAGTGTATCTGTTAGATAATTTAATTTTTGCTGCCCCAGCTATAAAACATTTTTAAGTGAAAATGGGGTTTCTACATTTGGTGATGTCTTTCACACAAATCCAAATTGATACTAGGTTTCCTGCTGTTTTTTTTGTTTGTTTTTTTTTTTCATACTGGCTATACCTCAGTCGGGTGCTTAATTTGGTTGAGCTGTTTCTACGTCAAAAGAGGAATGCCAGGTTGCTGAGAATACATACCCTTTGTACATGAGTCCCCGAAAAAATCAGTAGAAGAACTTAAGTGAATGGTTAAGTCTGAGGTGTTAAAGATTGTTTGCTTAAAAACACATCTAGTTAAACAACCATTTGTAGATGTTCAAATTTAGTGCTCAGCCTTTCGAGTGGAGCAAAACCTTGTCTAAATTATATAAATATATTGTCACACAACTATGTGACAGGCAGCACATCAGAACTAAAGAATAAGAAGTAATTATAGGAATATAATTAAGGTATTCTAATGAAGCACAGGCAAATGCCTGGCCGATCCTTCTTATAAAAGCAGGTGTTTATACTAAATCTCTTATACACAACGAGGGATCTCTGTATAAAACAACGAAATAAAAGAACAGGATATTAGACGACGGAGAGGTGGATGCCCGAGGTCCAACTGAGAAAAATCTCTCCAGCAGATAAAATACTAGGATCATCCAGCTTTTGCCACATTAGGCCCAAATTGGCAAGAATCCCTAGTGGTCACACTGCTAAGGAAAAACATTTATCATACAGCCTGAGCTGATTATTGAAAGACAAATTGAGAGGATTTTTTTTTTGCTTCTCTCAGTGCATATAAAAACTCTCCTAAAATCTTCAAATGCTTTCCATCTTGTGGTTACTATGGATACATTTATTTTAACTTTACGTTACCAAGGTAATTTTTGAGATGAATATCTACCATTGATGGAGTTATCAAAATTGCTGTTCAGTTGCACAAATTCAAGCAGTGGAAAAAAAGAGAAAAGGAGCAATAAGCTAGAAGCTGAAAAGAAATGTTGCTCATAAACCTTCATAAAGAATAAAATGTTTATTTCATATATCCATATTACTATTATTAATATTATACACTTACAAATAAAACAATAATTAAAAATGAAAATTAACAGGTGACTTTAATTCTTGCAGGCTTAGTCATTTTTATAAATGCATTTATGACGAACAAAGACAAGGACAGAGTGACCTGTAAAGTTTTTGTGTGCGTGAGAAATGCAATAATTTTGATAGCCTTTACCTACGTATTTTTTTTATTATTAGCTACCATTAGACTTTAATAATAAAAAAAAGTAATATACCTTAATAGTGCACAGATCCAATGCAGACGTCGAGCTTTGAAGCCACCCCAAGTATAAGCAGGCAATGAAGTGACTACAGAATGTTAGAAATTCTAAGCGTTTGCTACTCTTAATATCATTCAAAAGATTAAACAAGATTTGTAGACACTTTATATCAAATCTAAAGCTCTAATTAGCTTTTATGTACATTAAAAGGCATGAATTATTCAAAACGCAGACGGCTTTGCTGTGCCATGAAGAACCTTCTTTGCTGACATGGCTGAGGATAGAGGAGCTGCAGGAGCAGAGGGGAAGTAGTCAATCTCACTTTTAATGTCATCGTGCTGGAGCTAAAAAGCCATTAGTCTGGTTTATGCTGCATTCACACCATGTGATTGAAAATATGCTAATGACCTGTGAACGTTCACATCATCAAACACCTCAAGATGGTGTATGATTAGAGAGCTGGCCAGGTGAAAGTTAAAAACGCTGCATTAACTTGTGTTTGATTTAATTAGACGCAATGACAGCTTTCTGCAGATGTACGATGGAGCCTTACCTTTAAACCATTTCTGTATTATATAAGGACAGTTGAATAAGTCTGAGATTTTGGCGAGTCATGATTACAACTCATGTAAACATGTGAACAGACTCCTTAATATAAAAAAAGAGAGAAATGTGTTTAGCCACAAATAAATACTAATGCTAGCACATAAAAATACATAATGGTTTTATTCAAATAATAAAATCTAGAATTTAGACTAGGTGATAGTCAAATTCCATGTATCCAACATATTTCACAAAGCACACTAAAGTTTAGCTTGAAACCACCACTGTATTATGATTTCACTCAGAGTTTGCAGCTAAGGAAATTCAATTAAACGTCTCAGCAGAACATAAAAAAGAGAAACACATCACTGCTAAAGGAAATATAAAACCTGTTGCTGGGGGTGGAAGAATAAAGACAAACATTAAAATATTCCTTCATAAGCATTATATAGTTTCAATACTCAGACGTTTTCCAGTTTGACAATATGACTCACATTAATGTGACAAACCGTTGTTACACCTAGAAAACCTTTGACACAAGATGGAGAGACTTTGCTTTACAGACGCTGATGCAAATTTACGCTTGTATTTTCTCCCTCATCCAACTTTGCCCAAGCTTTCCACCGTAAACAATCAAACTTTATTTTCCATCACAGCAGTCAAAACATTTTCTGCAAATCGCTTGCAAACTTCAGCCTGGAGCATCCTCTGGGAATTTTACACAAATTCCCTAATGGAAAGACTTTCATTTCTTTGAAGTAATTTAAACTCCTTAACCGCATCTTTGAAAGTTTCTACACTATTTCCAGGGGGACCGTGCACAAAATATTGCAACAATTGAGGTGCACTTCTTTGCATGTAAAGCATACTCTAACAAGGAGTCACTCTACCGTCATCAAACATAAGCCCAAAGGGAGTTGTTACATCTTTCACGTGCAACAACTCCCTTTGCAACAACTGCCTCTTGACACACAAAGTGTCACGAGGATTCTTTTTATGATCTGATGTTGTATAAACAAAACATAATCTTACACAGTCATGAAAACAATTAGCATTACTCCTATGCTTTGGACAAGCCAAAGCATAGGAGTAGAAATAATGCCAGAAGATTTGAAGAAACAATTACCTTCTTGTGTGGGAAATGCACTGAAGTAATGGCTGTAGGGAATAGTGTAGGTAAGTATGAGAAAACAATCACATTGTTAGTGCATCTGGAGCTCCATTTGCTTAGCCCTCCAGAAAGCAACTTCTCATCTGGTTGTTCCAACATATCGGTGCCTTATTGGGCAGCAAGCCAAGTAATACATTCTCAGTTCAGTTTTTACTTTAAAAGAAGGCTTTTCCTCGAGGTGAAAATCCTTTGGTTTTGTTTTAAGTGGTTTTCTTCCAAGAAAAACAAACTGCATCCTCTTCATGGTCTCCCCAATTATGTTTCCTTAGTTTCCCTCGTCCACCCACAGGTAAAAAAATATCATCCTAATTACTTTCCATGGTGGTGCATTTGCTGCTTCAGGATACATGAGCACCAAACAGATTACAGCTTCAGAACACATTGTTTCTCAGCCAAAACCCCTCCAAAATGTCCCTTCGGAGGTTTTCCCTTAAAGATTCCATAGGGTCAAAACTCTGCGGCAGACCCAGAATAAGCTCTAGCACATAATGGGTTCTCACTGAAGGAACTCTACACCATAGGATTTAACTTTTAGCTCTTTCTCTGCTTCAATACACTTCTGTCAAGGTGTCAGTACACCTGGAAAACCTCCAGACTGAATACTGAGGAGATGATTCAAGCATTCAATTCAGGTGTGTTGGACCAGGGACACATCTAAAAGTTGCAGGACACTGTCCCTTCAGGCCTGGATTTGAAGACATCTGCTCCAGAATGTTGCTGGTAGGCTGTTCTTCCTACATGTGTTGCATTTGCAATCCTAACTTTGGCTACTTGGATACCAGCCATTGAGTCTTACTTCTGTGCTACCTGTTTTCACAAATAAACCTCTATGAATACATTACTTAAACTTGTCTGCTACATTAACCTTAGTCGGATAGATGGACAGAGGATTGGTTGGATGAATGGATGATGTAAAGGCAGACAGATAATCTGTCTTCACAATGATACATGTAACCACAGTTATGATTAATTGGTTAATCAGATGAAAAATAAAGTGGCCACGCATCCGAACAGCAAGAATAGCTGTAGCTTATTCTGTGAATATCAGTAAACAATTATTTTTATATTACTCAGGCCGCATATCAAAGCATTTAGAAGACCCACCAAAGCAATAAGCTAAACAGATAACTGCCCACAACAAAATTACTACAATCATTTCTTAGTCAGGTCCTAGATGTCAACTGGGTCCACTTTGTGGTTTTGTTTATGGGATTTCAAGGGTTTGTCGCCTGAAGTTTCAGGTTTCACAGTTTTCCTTGAGGATCTGTAGTTTCTGGCTCCCCACACAGCTAATTAGGAACTCTGTTCCACAATGGACTGCCATCTTAGCACAGCTAAGCAGAATCTAAGTCACCCAGTGGACAACAATATTGGCAGGAACATTTTTCTGAAAATCATTACAGATTTAGGGGATTCACTTTCACGACATTTTGGTTGATCCCCAGCATTATAGCATTTTAGGGACAATTTTAATGACAATACTTAAGTCGCTGATTTGTCAACCATTAAAAATTAACAGGTGGCTTTGTTTCCTTTTGCTTCATTGGCTATTACCAATCCCAGCAAAAATCAGCTAAGGCCAGCTATAAAATAGTTTTTGTCTGCTCGACCCTCCAACCCTTTTTATTTCTTACAAATTTGAGGTCCAGAGCCAGTCACTTTGCTTCATTCATTTTCAGGCAGGCCACAGAAATAGATGAGAGAGCAATTGTGAAGCAAAATCAGAATAATAAAATGGGAAACAAAAGGACTGCTCATCTTGCAGAGTAGGCGAACCTGAACACTCAGCTGAAGTTCGAAAACATTCCCTGCTGAGGCAACCCTGCACACAAAAAGATATAAAGAGAGGAAGACGGCAGGAAAAAGATTATTTTCATAAAATGAAGCTCATATAGGCAAAATATGAGGCCACCATATGGCAAGGCAGTGGGAATAAGGTGCAAGTGCACAGAAGGATAGGGACATATATAGAGACAGTTAATGGGACTCAGCTGCTGCCTGTTGTCTCATCAGACCACCCCTCAACCTCTCTTTGCCTCATGAACAATCTGACTTGGCCTTGTGGTTGCTACACACATCTATTTCATTTATTTCTTCAGGTGCATCCGTTTGGTCCTGATACATTGGAATATATAGTAGAGTATGTAGTAAAGTTGTGAAAATAAACCAATTCCAAGGATAAAGTCACTTACCCCTCTTGAAACTTTCAGTCACAAAAAATCAGCATGAGAATCTTCTTCTAGGAAAAGCTACTTTAAAGTTTTTTTGAGGTTTTCCAAAGTAAAATACACCAAAGCAACCATGCACACGCAGAATACCAAATTCTCAATTTATTATTTTATACAGAGACAAACGTATCGATTTTGTTTTGCTCTTTGCTCAGCTGCTGAGAAATATGAGCTCTGAAATTTAAATTAAACAACAACCTAAACCACAGTAGCATACCAACACTTATCTGGTATAACATTATGACCACCTCCTATCCTAACAGTGTTTGTCCACAATCTGGGCTTTACAGCCCTGCTCTTTATGTTATGGACTCTACCAGCCTGCTGAAGGCATTCTTTGGTGGCTTCAGTGGTGATTCTTGCATTAATTTTCCTGGTGAGCCCCTCCCTCTGTGCACCAGTGCATCCATGTCACTCTGAGATGAACTAGCTGCTTAAGGCTCTGCCCTTACCAATGACCACTACAGACCCATAGAGAAATCTCGCAAGCAGCTGAAGAAATAAACGACTATTTGTATGCTGGAGAGTGATTAATGGGAGTGGGACCAGGATTAGGTGAGTAGAATCAAAAGAAGCAAACTGGGGACATGGCCCTCAGAGCTCAAGTAAGCTTACTAATGAAACAGACCTAAGTAAGTAACAAAAGAAAGCACCGAGGTAAAAAACAAAATAAATAAAATTGGACAAAACTAGACTAGCAGTGCTTTAGCAATAACGAACCCCGATAATGTTGAGTTCAGTTCCTCCAGGTAAGGGCCGTGAACTCTGGGACAAGTAGCGACAGCTGCTGACAAATATCCTCGAATGACAGAGTCATATTATCAGTTAATGATGTTCACAAACCCCAAAAACAATATGACTGAGATTTTGCAACTATTCCTGCCATTTCTTCCTGCTGTTGGTTCCTTGAGAGCAACGGTAACTATTAAAAAGTGTTACAGTATTATTGAATGCAATCATTTCATCCTCTTTAGTGGTACAATTACACAACTTAATGGACCTTGTGTATGGAAGAAGCTTGTTTGGTAATGGGTTTTATTTTCAGAGCAGTATTTAAGTTTGTGTGCAAATAGATTTGTGGCTATAAAGTAAAACAAACAATTACAACTCCTTTTGATGTGACTTTTATCATTACCACCAACTATCGCAATATCGTCAAGAATATCATCCCTATTCTTGTCTATCTGTCTAATACAGGGCAAAATGTTCACTTGCTGTCTAACATATCCCAGAAATAATCAGTTATCAGTGTCACCTGCCAGTGGTCATATTGTTATGCCTGTACAGGGTATGCCTGTTTTGATACATTATTGTATACCAACACTGAAACTGATAATTCATCCTGAATAGTCCTTCAAGTTAACGTAAGATCTTTGCAAATTGTATGAATATTTAAAATCACAGCTTGAATCAACCAATTGCTGCACCCAAAGCAACCGTAATTTACTCTACTTACATAACAATAAGGACATGTTTTCCCCCTCCCTCTACATCATCAGCCTCCTGCTGCACTCTTCTCACAGGGAGAGTCCTGGATGACATGCCAACAGCATTGTCTTCCTCTGCTTGTTTGTAGAATGACAACTCCCCCAATAGGTGAAGCTTTGCACCTTCCAGGAATGAAACAAGTCTGTCATAACAACCAGCACAGCGCAGTGGGAGCTTACAGACAGCTCAGATGATCTGTTTTTTTGCCTCCGCCGGAGAAAAGTAAAACTCAACACAACGCCTTTGGTCATACAGCCAGCTCTTGGATACGGCGCTGACACGAGCTCAGGGATACCCACAGCAAAACCATGTCAAGTCATGCCTTCAGCATCTTCAGGAAGATTAATGATCAAGACCATTCTGACAAACTCCCCTGCTTCAGCTCTCACTTTATAAGTAACCCAGTGGGTTTTCAGTCATCACCTGAGGTACGACGTGGGTGACTTCACTTTAAAGTTGTGTAATTGATCAATTATGTAAGTGCAATGCAAAACACTTACAAGTAATTTTGCCCAATTGAAAATGTGAAATTACAATTTTTAACAGACATTGTGAAGCTGATTATATGAGGGTTGTATATTTTACATATTGGTATATATTTTTTTTTCCAGTTTCTTGTTGCAAACAAGTTCTTCTGACAGCTCTTCATCTTGCATGCAGACAGTGAACTAAATTGAGATGACGTACAATTAGCGTCATCTATCTTCTATCCGGTTTGATATATATGCCATTTGAATTTCCCCATTTGCCTGTCTACCACCCAGCAGATTAGCTCCATGATCTCCAGAAAAATGAGTTGCCATCTGTTCCAAAATATTTTTAAAATGGAAATCTAAGATTTAAAAATTGTTAACAGACATACTATATCACACACAGGTGCTTCCTGGGGCAATTCACTGAACGGTTTTCATAAGTTTGACTTATTTCGACTCTTGACAGTCAGAAAGGAACAATTTGAGGTTCAGGTGATGCAAATGGCTCTTAGCACCAAAAGAAAAAAACATAGAATGTAAAAAAAAAAATAGAAGAAGAAATTATTCCAGCCCCGTCAGCCCAGATAAAGCCTATTTTTAAACTGGGGTTTGCAAATGGAGCGCCAACAGGATGGCATCACCAGGGAGTCACTGCACCCTGTGAATATGAAGGAACTGACTGTGCAGTCACACGAAAACCATCTCAAACCTGACTGGAAAACTTTGTTGCGTTTGCTCTCCTTTTCTTCCTTGTTGTGAACTCTCTGTCACTTACTATTAAAAAGAAAAAAAAACTGCTTGGAAATTTTCCAGAGTGTATTTTTTCCAGGTTAGAACAACAATATAACTTCAAGGGGACATTTATATTATTAAATTATTTAGTGTAGTTAATTATGAGTTTTGCCTTTCCAACTTGTTAACAACCTGTGGACTTTTCATTCAGACCTAAGAGAAAACGACAAATACTTATTCAACTTTCAGCATAAAGAATTGCACAGCATCACGGTATGGATAGATTCTCTGCAGTCGAATCCTATGTTGAGTCTTATTTGATCCTTGCAATCAATAGATCTTTCAGTGGTTCCTTCAAGATTACTTATGGATGAAAAACTACTTTGTTCTGGGATGCTGTTCTGGGATTTCTTCTTAGAAGAAGCATTTAGCTCGTTTGGATGAGTCAGTGCCTCTATTGGTTTTGTTATGAAATGTTACAAAGAGATGACCTTTCTTTGTAACATTTATTTATGGGCAATAAAAATGGATGGATACATTGTTGGAAAAATCTGAAAAGTTGTACACAGCCTTTAAAGGATATCTGATGTTAACAATATTTTATGTCCAAAGATTATGTAAAATAGAAAATGATGGTAGGATACTACTTATATGCAAAGATGTCTATCTCCCTTGAACTTACTATACTACTACACCACTACAAACTTCCTTATTTATTTCATTTTTATGTGTTAGACCAACATAAAGTTGCACATAGATAGTTTAGGTTTTGAGTGATAAAATCTGAAAGTGTGGTGAGCATTTGAATTTAGCCAATAAATCATGAGCTGTAGAATCACTTCCATCTAAAGCTGCCTCTCTCCACCAACTTTAAACATATAGAGATTGAACTTTTTGCCCATTCTTGTTTGCAAAAGGACTCAAACACTAGCAAACTGGATGGGAATTATATGAGCTGTAAGGTACTTATCTTGCCATTGAGTCTAGATCCGATTGACTGATTTTAGATCTGTACTTTGACTGGGCCATTCTAGCACATGAATATGTTGCGATCTAAGCCATTTCACTCTATCTCCATTAGTCTGTGTTCACTGTCCTACCAAAGAGTCTTAAATCTTTTGCACATTCTAACATGTTTTGCTTTGGTATTTGTCCCATACTCCTTTAAATCATGATGCTACCACTGCTGAAAACACCTGATGCTGCCACATTTTATTAATTGAACATTGCATTGGATCAGATGTTCAAAGTTTAAACTACTGTTTAAAAGTGTCCCCCTGCTTTAAACATCCCTACAATATTATCCCTGACCTGTCTGGTGTGTTTTTTGGTCTTCACTGTGCTTGTTGCTTCCTTAATGTTTGCTAATAAATCTCTGAGGTCCCTCACTTCACTCTCAGAACCTTCACTAAATAGCTGAGATTAAATTATGCAGGAGCAGATTCTATTTTCTAATTTGTTGACTTCTAATGGTAATTGACTGCTCCGGATTCTTTTAGGGATATTAGTGATCAGAGGCTCTAATTACTGGATTTTTTTTTTCTTTTTCCTTTGTTTTTTACTTAATGACCATGCATTGTTTTTTTCTACCTTTAAATTATGTGCTACTTTGTGTTGGTCTATCACATTCTTAATAAAATTAAGATGAAGCTTGTGGTTGTAACATGACAAAATGTGAAAAAATTAAAGGTGTATAAATACATCTGCAAGACACTGTACAAACATATTAGATAGAAATATATTCAAATTAGACATAATTAACCTACCTTTCAACGGTTTGAACATTTTCTTTTTACCATTTTGTGCTGATTTATAAGCACAAAATGTAGAAAAATTACCCAAAGGGCGCCCACCTCTTCTGTAGAAATGTTCATATAAAGTTATTAGTTTTCTGATTTCACCTGCAGCTTTTTTTCTGCTAAGTCCAGTAAATGTCAGTAGACTCAGGGATGAAAAACCACTGAGTGCAAAATGCACTTTATTTGTTCTCAGTAGCTGTTTTGTTCCTTGTTTTTTCTGTCTCTCTTTAACCCTCGTACCACAAACTAACCCTTACTCGTGTTCTAAAGATGCTCTTGACATTTTTCCGCAGCACTGCTACAACCTCGAAAAAGCAAAAGATCAAGAGGAGATAGAGCTATTATTCACTGATGTCCTTTTGTGTGATTTTACCACAGAGGGGAAAACAGGACTTCTTTTTTTCATTTTATCTATCTACTTAAACCTTTTCCAAAATACATAAAGGGCCAACACAGGCACCAACTCAGAGTTATTAGAACGATAGATACATATTCACATGTATACAGTTCTGCTCTGAAGTTTAAATACACCAATCATGGGTATGACTGGCATATCGAATTCAAGTTATTACAGTGTTTTTCAATTATTCTTTTTTCACATCAATTGATTTATAATGTCTGGATTCTCGCTCTGTTCGAACAACCAAATGTGTTCTCAGGTCCTCACTATTTTGCCTTTTTTCTAGTTAGTGTTCTAGTATCATTGTACTAGAACCATTGTTCCTAATCAAAACCTCAGCATGATCCTGCCACCACTGTGCTTTAAAGTTGTAACAGTGCTCTTACTTTACAAAAATGAACTCACTTTGCCTCCTCCAAACAAAACATCAAATCGTGGCCAAATAACTTCCTGCTTATGTTGTCTGAACATAAAGCATGTCTTCAGAAGGCATTTGGCTTGTGTTTAGTCAGGCTTTAAGATATTGATTTTGGAGCAGGTGCTTCTTTCTTGGCCAGCCTCTTCTAAGTCCATGTTGATTTATGTGCACGGTGGTGATGGTGTTCCAGTTTCCAGCTCATGGCAAGCTTGATTCCCCAGGTTCCTCATACTAGCAACTTGCTTTAATCTTGGGATGACAGTCAGTTTGGGTCAGATAGATTAAACTTGGATCCAGTTTGGTGTTCTGACAAAACAATGATCCCTCACATACATCAGACCTGATTTTTAATGAAGCAGGATAAGTTTGGAATGGCCCCAACCAAAGCTTTGTTGTAAATGTATTGAAAATTGGGGTTCAGGCTAGGAAACTAACTTAAATGAGTTCCAGCATTTCACAAAAGAGCTGCGGTCAAACATCCAGCCAGAATGAGAACAGAAGCTTGTTGATACAGATATTAGTTATTGAAATATTAGTGAGCTATTTGTATATATTTTATATACATATATACATAGCTTTTGTCATGTGTATCATAGAAAAAAAAAGATTTGCAGTAAATTAAAAATTGGAAGATATTCATTGTATAAAATAGGATTAGGCTGCCATCAGATGTGGCACTTGCAGTTTCCCGTTTTTCTCCCCAGGTAAATTCAGAGTGTCAGTTTTCAATTTCAGTCTGTGGAGTGATGTTTTGTTATTCTCACACACAGTTCAGGCTTTGAATTGATAAGAAGCTGGTAGAGTCTTAGCTTTATAAACAGAAAAGATTCATTGCTTTCCTCCTTTTGCCCTTATAATTGAGTTCAGATTTAGAAGTTGAAGTACTCTCATTACTCTGTAGTAAAGCTCTGTTTAATATCAATCATGATAGTTACAAATTGAAATGCTATCATTGAATGATTTCATTCTTAGACGGGCTTAGAATGTCGATATGGGTGAAGTCATTATTCTTATATATTTGCTATCTTGAGGATTTTTATGAGAATTTGTGTGGAAATTTCTCCATCCTTGATAAAGATGGCTGAGGAATTACACACAAGGGCTTAACATCTAGTGCCAATTAAAATATGGAGTGTCTCCTGAAAAGTCACCAACAATATAGCAGGAAGGTCCAGGAAGTCGGGAGAACTTTTAAAAGCTTGATCAATGACATGTCAGATAAAAAGATGAGAGGAGAATAGATGAAAAGCCACCAGAACAAGTGAGACGTGAAGTTCTGGTCATCTCAAGATAAAAGCCATCAGGAATGTGCCAAAGTGACAGGAAATTTCTTTGCCGTGTTGAAGCTAACAGCACCTGCATTGCTCATCTGCATTATTTCTGACACCATGTCTCTGCTGCAATCAAGAAGCCTATTGTTTTTCTCCAGCCCTTACCGAGAAGATTATTCTGTGTGACTCCTAAAGAGATTTGCTTCCTTTTATTCATTGGGGAGCTTCCTGGCAACACAACCAGGCGAGTAATTCTTCATTTCTCAACTATTATGCTGAGTTTGGGTACCGGCTGGAATCCGAAACATTCCATCCAGACATCTAAATCTGTTAGCCGAACACTCTTTAGAGTGCGCGCCTCCTTCAAACATAACCCAGGCCAGGCGTGGGGACGACAGCCTGGAATCCTTTGGCAAAGAGAGATAGACAAACATTGGACTGCTGTCCTTACTGTGAATCTGAGATCTGTAACTCCAGAGCTTCCATGGACATGAGGTGGGAGTATTCTGTTACTTGCAAAAAAGGACAAAGAACTTCAACCCTTCTGCTATTCTGTTAGAGAAGCCCACCATCAGACAAACAGGGACACTTTTATAAAAGATTTCATAAATGTATATATTAGCTGACTGGGAGCAAAGTCATAAATTGATGCAAGTAGTAGCTCATGGTGATTCTTCTCCTAATCTTTGGAAAATGCCTTTTCATCTGTGTTTGAAAATAAGTCATTATTAGAATAAGTGAGGAGAAAAAGATTAAGCACCTGGTCTTCTTGAGTGCATGCTAATTGAAAAAAGAAATTGGTAACTAGATTGATTAATGGTGAAATATAGAAGACAGATTTTTATTATATATATATATATATATATATATATATATATATATATATATATATATATATATATATATATATACTGCTCAAAAAAATAAAGGGAACATTTCACTTTAATTTTGTGTGTGGCTCCAAATCCAGGCCTCCATTGGTTAATAAATTTGATTTCCATTGATGATTTTTGTGTGATTTTGTTGTCAGCACCTTCAACTTTGTACAGAACAAAGTATTCAATGAGAATATTTCATTCATTCAGATCTAGGATGTGTTATTTGAGTGTTCCCTTTATTTTTTGAGCAGTGTATATATATATATATATATATATAGATATTATTTGTCATTTGTCTCTGCTAATGACATCTTCAATATATTTTTTGATCCCAGACTTAGTTTATGGACTGAACAGACAGAAACAGTTACCATATTACATTTTGAACTGTTGATTTTATTTTTGAACCATTTTTTAATGTGGATCATCTACCAGGAGCACCCCAAAAATATAATCAACACTTTACAATTAAAAAATTTATTTTTTAATCATTTTTATTTGTGAGTATTGATTTTGAACCATTTTTTAATTTGAAGTGTTGATTTTGTTTTTGAAACCTTATTTATTGTAAAGTGTTGATTTTTGAACCTTATTATTTTGAAGTGTTGATTTTATTTTTGAAACCTTATTTATTGTAGAGTGTTGATTTTATTTTTGAAACCTTATTTATTGTAGTGTGTTGATTTTATTTTTGAACCCTTATTTATTGTAGTGTGTTGATTTTATTTTTGAACCCTTATTTATTTTGAAGTGTTGATTGTCTGAAAGACCTTACACATGAATTGCCCCAAACGAGGATTGAACCGATGACCTCGGCATTACCAGCACGGTGCTCTAACCTGCTGAGCTAACTCACCTACCTTACAAACTGTTGAGTTTCCATGGATTTAAGAAGAACTTACATGATCTTACCACAATGAAGATTTGATAAAAGTGCTTATATTCCAATGTTTTTCAAAACAACATACATAATATTTTATTTCCCAGAGATTTTGTATTTTGAAGTGTTGATTGTCTGAAAGACCTTACACATGAATTGCCCCAAACGAGGATTGAACCGATGACCTCGGCATTACCAGCACGGTGCTCTAACCTGCTGAGCTAACTCACCTACCTTACAAACTGTTGAGTTTCCATGGATTTAAGAAGAACTTACATGATCTTACCACAATGAAGATTTGATAAAAGTGCTTATATTCCAATGTTTTTCAAAACAACATACATAATATTTTATTTCCCAGAGATTTTGTATTTTGAAGTGTTGATTGTATTTTTGAACCATTATTTATTTTGACGTGTTGATATTATTTTTGAACCATTTTTAATTTTCAAGTGTTGATTGTATTTCAGGGATATTTTTTATTTTAATGTGTTAATTTTATTTTTGAACCATTTTTTATTTGTAAGTATTCATGTTATTTTATAGCCATTTAGCCAAGTCTCTGTAGAACCATTTGTCTCTGCTAATGACATTTTCAATACAATTTTTTGATCCCAGGCTTAGTTTATGGACTGTAATGTGAAATTAGGCACAAGTATAAGTTTGACAGTTTGTTCACCAAGTTACTGTGCTCTCTGAGAGGATCTGTGGTATAAGTATTTGACATTGTTCCATGCCCATCATTGACATTAGTCTCTAACAAAATGTGGATCATCTACCAGGAACACTGCAAAGAGTATGAGTCTCTGTAGTGTAGTGGTTATCACATTCGCTTCACATGCAAAAGTTCTCTGGTTCAAAACCAGACAGAAACAAAAGGGCTCTGTGGTGTCATGGTCTGTACTCTGAATCCAGGCATCTGAGTGCAAGCCTTAGTTGAAATTTTCATGCATTGCATCTCACATCATCAACTTTTGAATCTCAAACTGAAACAGAGCAGAGAAGTTCAGTTCCTGTAGTGTAGTGGTTATCACATTTGCTTTACATGCAATAGGTCTCTGGTTTGAAACCAGACAGAAATGTTTTTTGTAGGTTATGCATCTCTTGGGGTGCAGTGAGACAACAAGAGCCTTCCTCTTTCGTGATGGTTCATTTGCCAATCGACTTCAATGTAGGCTTCTTTGAAATCGAAGCTACTTTACTTCAATTACCAATTGGCAGTTCTATGGTGTAATGCACATGTGTCAAACTCAAGACTTTTTTGTTGTCCTTATCTTGACCAACAACATAAAAAAAAAAAAAATCGGTCATGTACTATTTTTATCCGTGAAATTACAATCATATTAACATCGGCTATTTAGTCGCATTTTATGCGGTTTAGTTAATATTCACCGTGAATCCAGATCCCATCACAAATTAAACAGATAAATGCATCTACATTTTTCTCGTAGTGACAAAAACCACCCCAATAACTTTTAATAAATTAAATTAAGCGACTTCACTTAAATTAGCATCGCTTCACCCCCTGGGGTCTGAACGCACTTCCTCCTGGTTCCCATCTGCGGAAAAATCTGCGCTAATTCATCAGTCAGTTGGATCCCAAACAGATCAACTGAACTTTTTGAGTGTTTTACCCTGTGCGGTCCGGTGTGCGCTTTTACCAGGATTTTTTTTTTTTTTTTTTTGCGTGGTTTCGCTTCTCCGAAAGGGACAGATGTTACGTCTGCAGCTCCTCCAGAACGCCGCTCTCCTGGGTAACTTACACCCAGAAGGCTCCATTTGTTAAATCCGCTGGATGAGTTACTTCCAGCGGTTTCTTATTTTTCGCAGCGGCGGAGCCGCGTCCGCAGTGGTTGAGCAGCGCACTGCGCATGCTACAGTCTAATTAACTTCTGCGTCGTCATTTTTTTCCTCAAGATAAACTGCCGGCTCCTCAAATGGATTAACACAACGCTGCATTCTCTTTAGTTTTCTCTGGTCTGTAATGGAGACTTGAATTTAACGCCATTTCAACCAAAGGTTTGTAATGTGCTTCCTAACCAGACGCTCCAAAGCAGGGGTCCCCAAGCTACGGCCCGCGGGCCTCCTCATTTGGTCTGGTCCCCTGAACAATACCAGAGAGCATTCAGTGTTTTTTTTCATATATATGTGGATTTTTCTTCAACCACCAGGGGGGCTCTTGAGCAGATATGAAACTTAGTCTCCCTCAATGGGATATATATACTAGTCAGTACCAGTCACCGTTTCGCTCACGGTTTTTTTCCATTTGCATTCTGGGTAAAAATCTATCTACAAACGCGAATATGTCGTCGGCAGTAATCCAGCCCCCCCCTTTCACTCCCCCCCCCGCCGCCCCCCATCCCTCCCCCCTCAACAAAAGTTTTCCAAGGTTTCTTTCTCGAAAAACTAAGACCGGCCCCCGAACAGAAAAGGGAACAGTTATGTGGCCCTCGCAGGAAAAAGTTTGGGGACCCCTGCTCCAAAGCATCCGGTCTATAACTCTTCAACACGCTGTCAGCTCCCGGTCAGAAAGACGCATTTAGTTCAGAGACCATGAGATGATATTCAGAAAGGATTGTTTTAATTAATTGATTTCAGTTGCCTCTGAGACTAAATCTTTGCGTAAAGTCTATAATGTCTGCCCATGTGACTTGTTTTTATTATTTGTTTGCTTACCTTTAAACACTGATTTAAATATTGTAATTTTTAAACTGAGCAGTAATTTTACATCCATGGAAACTCAAATGTAATATTTAAGACTTCAATACATAAAATCAGTTATTTAACAATATGAGGTGGTGTTTAATTTATTTTTAACATTATATTTTTATACATTTATGCTAATGGTGCCCAAGTCTAGTTTTCCAGAGCTGCCATCTGCAGCTTTAGATGCATTCCTTCTCTAACACACCTGGACCATTGACTCATTATAAGCCTCTACAGAATGAGGGAAGTCAACCTTTTGTCTGGGGTGTTTTAGCAGGGATGCACTCCTGATTTGTACCGTCAATGTGGCCCGTTGAGGGGGGCCAATATGCTGGAGTGGCCCTCGGTGAAATTGAGTTTGACACCCCTGACGTAAACACTTGAGAAGAACTGGAAGAGATATTTTATCAACAATTAGGAGGACATTGTAAGATCATATGTTTAAAGTTAAAGGAACAAAAAAAGGAAGAATATTTTCTGAATTTGCTGCAGTCCTGATAGGATTTACAACTGGACATTTCTACCTTCAAGATGTCTAACATCAGCTCAAATTCATTTTTGCTATAGTCTGATCATTTTAGAATTGATGCGAAAGCATTCCGAAGATTTTAGTCCCTGTATTTGCAAGCTGGCCAAAAATGTGATTTTCTTCTATTACACCATGGAGGATTCATTGAAGTACTGTGGCAGCAACAAACATGAGTCTTTTAGTTTTCTAGGAACCATTTTGCTGAACGAAAGTCAAACATTCTTTTTCACTGCCATCATAGTAGCAGTCCAAAGTTTTTATCTATAAATGTTTGTTTGGCTCTGTCGTCAAACATTCGGAGGCTGAGAGAAATGATTAATGTTGCCAGACAAGAAATACATTCTGGCAATTCAGGTCAGCCAAAGGGAATGGATGACACAATGGTGGAAAATGATAATGCCATTTCTTTAATTTCCTGTCAATTGCTTGAGATAATGCATGTTCTGTGTTGTTTGAGATGGAGCAAAGATTCTAAAAGGAAACATTCTTTCTTTGGCCAAATGCACTCAGTGTTTTATTGAATGCAGCTTCCATCTTTGCACAATGAGCTCTCCCAGGCTCCTGTCCGGCAGGCAGATTTTAATAAAAGCTTGAAGATGGTGAAAGAAATCATCTCAGATTTCAAAACATTCAGCGGCTTTTAAAAAGTAAGACTCACATGCTCGGCTTCGGCACCGCAGCAATCTGGAAGGGGTGAATTACTCTTTTAAGACCTCAGCCTTTTGAAAACTTTGCTATTCAACCTGTATGAAAAGAGAAGAAAATTTCTCCATCACAGACTGTTTTATACAAGGAAATTCTGTCATTGTGATTCTATTGGCACTCTTGTAACAAATAATTCCACTAAAACTTCAAATATCTTTATGATATTTAATGTTTTCGTTCAAATATGCAACTGCATGAGTTAGAATTTAAGACACAAAAGACCAGAGCAATTCAAAAAGTTCTCTCAGCTTAACATCTAAATTTAACATTTGTTTCTCTACACCTGATTTCCTCTCTTCATTTGCTAATTCTTACATCTGTACCTCCATCTGGCCAGAAAAGAATGAATTAACCTGTGAGCGAATAATCATTCGTCGCGAGAGCGAGTCGCTCAGCTCCGATGGAATTTACACAGTTCCCACAGTAATTCTGAAATAATTTGAATCTGAATAACGCAGGGCAGAATAATCAACAAGTAATGAGAAATAAAATTGGTCATCTGCTCACATCTTTCACTATATCAGCTTCATCAACAGGCATGACTGCTCCCTTTCATTCCAAACAATCATCTTTAGAGGTCAGTCCCCCTTCTGTGCAGTTAATTTTGCCGAGAGGCATGAATGTTTCAGTCAGTACTGTATTGCTCATCACTCCGGAGACACAAAGGCCAAATAGCAGCCTATTCTGGTCTTCCTTTGCGGCATAAATGCAAATGTGATCTTGATTGGGCTTTTCTTTTTCATTTTTTACTGAATTATCAGAGTTAAAAATCTATTTAGGGATAATCTGATTTCACTTAAAATGATCATTTATGACTAATTGGAACCAGTTTGCTTTTCTGAGGAATGAAAATGTGCCAATTAAACCAAGAGACAAGAATTCATTTAGAAAATGAAACAAACTAGGGGAGTGCTTGACAAAGCCATTTAGAAGTTGTTGTTTTTTAATGATCTTTTAGCTCCTAATAAATAGATTTTTCACTGCAAAATTGTTTTTCAAAAGCAACATCTGACCTTTGATTCTCTTCTGAGGTAGAAACACAAAAGGAACAACGACCAGCTGCAATGTTCCAAAAACGCCATCGACGCGGATGCTTAGAGGCACCAGATGATCCTAATCTGAGAAATATGTTGATCAGCAAAATCTAATGTTGATGATAATTTGAGGATTCACAATATTTTTTTGCATTACAGTATTAAGTGTATTTGGACAGCCTGCATGTGGACCACAACACAGACCACAGCCAGATGGGTTCATGGTTTGTTATGTAACAATGAAAGCCTAGTAGCTGTTTGGGGTTCCTTTGCATGAATTATTGCACCAATGCAGCATGGCATGGAGGAGATATGCCTACAGCTCTGCTGATGTGTTAAAGAAGCCCAGGTTGCTTTAATAGCGACCTTCATCTCAACTGCATTTTTGGCTCAGGTATCACTCATTTTCCTCTTGACAAAACCCCATAGATTCTCGGGAGAGGGTATTAGTCAATCAAGCACTGCAATACATGCTCATTAACCGGCACCTTGGGCAGTGTGGGCAGGTGCCAAGTCCTTCTAGAAATAAAAACAGCATTTCCATAAAGCTCGTCAGCAGAAGCATCTTAAATTTCCTGGTGGACAGCTGCTCAGACTTTGGACTGTGCAGCAGTCACACAGGACTTTAAGGAACTTCAATTCAGTGGCCCAAAACTCTCCCTCCAAACTTTGGGACTTTAATTTCTACATGAACTGCAAAATTTACTTTCATGCGAAAAAAAGAGTCTTAACGAATAAGCTACAGTCCGGTCTCTTTTCTCGTTTGCCCAGCATGAAAGGCACTTTTGACCTTCAGGAGTGTCTTGACATAAGGAATAACTCAGGTGTGGCAAAATGTTCTGAATAGTGAGCCATGGTTCTTCAAGCACAGTCCATGCTTTTTAAAACTGCCCTAAACTCTTTGCTTCCTAATCCCCCTAAGGCTGTGTGTATCTCTGTTACCTGTGCACCATGTTTTTACAAGACATTTTCCTTCCACTCAACTTCCCATTGATATGCTGGTAAACAGCCCTTGGCAATTTTTCTAGTGGCCTGCAAGATAGCTATCAACTCAACTGTGTTTCCCATGATTGTGTAGATTGCTTTTGAGGAAACATCTTTTTTCAAGTGGTTTATGAAATATTTCCAGTGTTCAAAGTTTCTGAAACTGAATGTTGCGCTTTCCTAGCCATAATCTCAAGAAAATTTTAAATTAAAGTTTGACATTTGTCACTCATGTATGTATGTAAAACAGGGTTTTATTTTGGTAGAATTGTGAATGTGAAGTTTGCCTAAATTTGTTTCTTTATTCTTTGAGTTTGTTTGGTGTGGTCAGAAAATTGTTTCTCCAGACATTTATTGGTCTTTTAAGTTCTGCTACGCTGTGCTTGACAGTTGGTGGTTACCATAGTAACCGGTAACTGATAGCTCCTCCCCTTTTGCTCTTGCTGTCTGTTATATTTTATAATCAGCTGTTTTCTTTACAAGTGTTATATTTTAACATATAGACAAATTTGATAAAATACAGTGTTTCATGAATAATTTTGCTATGTTTTGTATATGTTAACTGTTATCATTATTGATGTTACCCATTTTAGTTATGTTAATTTTACAAATGTTAAATGCTGATAACTGCTCATTGGGAGCGATTGCTTAGTAGTTCGTTTCGGGTTATTTATTTTATTTTATTTAATGTATAGGAGCAGAAGCTGCTGGATTGACATTAACCACTGACTCTATTTCCTGCTTGTTAGAATAAATACAATGAACCTGAATGTGTCTGTGATTAAGTCAACCTATATGGAGAGCTTTCCATAAACCTATTGTACCAGAGACAAAAATATAAGGTTTACATATGTAATCAATTAAAATAGGTTTTTGAACTGAACTGAAATTAATTTATATTTTAATGATATTCAAATTTACTGAGACACAAGTGTAAAAAAACTTTTAATTGTTCTTGAAGTTGCCTTTTCTTTATGCAGCTAGGATAGGCATTTATTAAATGGTAAATAAATTATTCACATAAATAAAATGTGGAGAGCTATTAATGCCAAATGGAAAAAAAATAATGCAAAAAATAGTCATATAACAGCAGAAACTATTATCGAGGTGTTCAACTTTAATTGCATAAACAAACTTGTCATTATTTTATCACATCTTCTGTTCATTAATCATTTATGTGGGGAGGAAAATAAAAGTAAACTTGGACTATTTTCTGAAGTGTTTTGGCAGTCACTGAGGTAAAATTTAAGGATAAATTAAAATTCAACAACTTGGATCTGGCTGTTTCTCCTGTCAAGACAGCAAAGGTGTACAACACACATATGCATGCAATCTTTACTGTCATTCTACTTTCCATTAGTCACATAGTACATGACACTTAGAAATTTGTTTTTCCCTCCGTAAGCTCTTTGCAACAAAACAGCTGAACATGGCTGGAAGATCAGAATCTTACAATAAACATCCGAGCTAAACGACTTTCTGCATCAAAGCAAACAGTAAAGAGAGACTCTGGAACAGCTACTGGGGGCAATAATAAGAAAAATGCTCTTGAGTAATCTCACTGAGTCTTGCATAGGTTTTCATTTTACTGATTAAGTGCTGCTACTGCGTTAGGTTTGCAGGGAACGGAAGCACATTACGGTCTTTAATATGCTTGCATTTGTGCCCGGAGCAGCAAGCCTCACTGATGTCTCAACACTGCCATCTTTTGATAACAGCCACTAAGTAAACCTCTTCATGTTCAAACAGCTCACTGATCAGAGACACAGAGAGGCACTTCAGCAAATGTGCCAGTCATAAGTTAAATAAAGGACAACAAATATCACTTCACGCGCTTCTTGTACATTCTAGCAAGGAAATATCTCTCAGCTGAATCCTTTCTGCTGGCGTCTGGCTTTATGGTCCGAACACTGCTGAACACAGATGAGAGTTTCTCCTGGAGGTGATGGGAAAGAACCCCGTCCCAGTATTTGCAGAGCAGAGAGCCTCCAGGCAGCAGAATCTTCTCAGCCAAGTCTATCAGAGACAAACACATGGTGATCAGTTTCTCGTGGTCCATGTCTCTGAAGCCGCTGGCGTTGGGCGCCATGTCACTCAGGATGACATGAGCTCGGCCCCGGGGGAGGAGCTCCTGCAGCTTGCCGTGCGTGGCGGGGTCGGTGACATCGTGATTGGAGAGGAAGTGGGCCCCGTCCAGGGGTGGTATGTTGAGCAGGTCGATGCCGATGACTGTTCCACGTGGCGAGCCTTGATCTAAAACGACAGCCACCGGAACAGTTCATCTCCCTTCTACATGTCTTATCTGTTCACACAAACAACAGCCTGTGGCAAACTGAGCGATTAAAAAAAAATAACACCAAAAACAAAAAGCAGAAGAAATAGTTGGCCCTCTTGTCATCTTTGATATCCCTTTAGTTGTCTCTGATTCTTATACATTTTTCAAAGACGAACTTGATGTTAACATAGGAATACCGCACTAATGTTTTTACAAGTTACGCATATTTCAAATAAATAAAGTGACAAATTAAGTTAAATTTCCTTTCCCTTTTTCCAAACCAAAGATTGACTGATTAATGAGATTTAAACTCATCTTTTAGACTTTAAACATGCTTTATCTGCGCAATCCATCACAATCATTAACACATCTGCCTTTTTTTTTTTTGGACAAAGTTACATGTTTGGTGGGTGATGATGTAGGACAAACTTATAATATCCATCTTCATTTACAGCAGCATCATTAGACAGCAATAACCTCAATGTGACAAGGATAACTAAGGATACTGATTAATGTTCGGATTAATTACGGGTTCTAAAACAATGAAACACTCAGGCCTGCATAATAAATGTGACAGTTTACTATAAGACAATAACCCTTTTTTTCTGGCTCATGTGGCAGAACATTATTCTCAAGAGGATTTGATATTTATCCACTGACTAATATGTATTTATTGCTAAATCTTTTGGAGTTACTAATGCATTGATTATGATTCTACACGTCAATACCAATTTCTGGTATGTTTTGTTAGCTGGCTTGCTGATTTTAATTTTGAATCTTTCACATTTTTCTTTTGTCTTGTTTTTTTTTTAAGTACAGTAACACAAAAGAATAAGATATTTGTGCACTATAGCAAATATTTTATGTAACCTTATTAGACTTGCCAACATGCACAGGTCTGGCTCTCCAGGCAAGTCCACCTTGAAAGTTCCAGATGCTAAAACTAGTCTCCAAAAGCCCAGAGATGTCATGACGGGACCCACAGAACGTGTTAAATTTTATCTTGGCAATGCATTAAAAAAAAAAAAATAGAACATTTGTTGTGTTCTATGTTACAGCAGTATAGACTGGCATAAAAAGCAATATTATTTTGTGATAAGCTAAATTATTAGCAGTTATAAACAAAAAACAGCTGGAAAAAGCTCCAAACTGCTATGCATGTAAAAAGCATGACAAAGCATTACATAATTGTAGTAATATTTTTATTATATTCTGTACTGTGGCTCTTAGTTCTACCTTTAATGTTCTCAGTCAAGAATGCAATGTGGCTCTTCTAATGACATAAAATTAGAAAGATAAATTAACTAATCAATTGAATCTAAGAGTTAGTTTAATGATGCGTGGAGATTTCGTTTTTTAATGACAATTAGAGATTTGATGTGGGAGTTGAACCCATGTGACTGAAACCTGTCACGTCTACCTGTCCCAGCAGAGTTGATCCTTTGCACAGCCACTTGGCTCCATGCTCCAGGTGCAGAACCGCAGTCCACCACGCTGTATCCGGGCTGTAGTAGACGGAACTTGTCGTCTATTTCCAAGAGTTTGAAGGCGCTTCTGCATCGAAAGTTTTGAGCATGTGAAGCTTTGACATACGGATCTTTCAGCTGCCGCAGCACCCAGCGCTGCTCTGTTGCAGTTTTCCCCTTCAGCTTCTTCGTTACACTCAGCGAGCAGTGAAAAAATCTCCTCTGAACAGAAAATATCCACATTTGGCTTATTCTACTATATCTATTCCTATTTCATCAACTGCGCTTGCGTGAAACAGAGTTCTCAACGTGTGCTACCTATTTGGGTCCCCTTTATTTTTGAAACAGAACGTGAAAACATTAGTTCCTATGTTTAAGCAAATTCATCCCGTGCATTAAATTTACGTTCATTTAATTTTCATATTTTAATTGTGTGCATTTATTATCAAAGACCTTAATGTACATGGTGAATATCTACATATTATGGATTGCATTCTCAAAAAAGTAACATTTGATGAATAAATAAATAAACATCTTACTTTTAAAAATAAACTCACTGTTTGGACAAAGTACCACTTGTTAGGATACCTGCCATTCACTGAATAAATGCTATTTCATCACAGAATAAATATCAAGTGTATGGCTTCTATTGTACCTAACAATTTGACATTAGGCTTTGTAAATTGTCTGTAAAACAAAGTGTGCCACTGAAAATTGATTTATTAGTGGCAAATGTGTCCTCATGATTTCTTTATAGATTCAATTTATTTTAATTTGTATTTTAGTTCTTATTGGTTCTGTTATTATTGCAATCTATTAAAATATCAAAACATGAAATAAGACAGTGAATTTTGGGTGTTAGGACAACTGCTTAGCAAACTATGGCAGCATCAAGTTTCTGAAATAAGAAAACGGGACAAAAAAAAAATCCTCACTTTTCTAGTCGGACATGTTTCAAAGTAACACTTACAAACAGACCCCACAACCAAACGATGGGCCACATGCGTTGAATCTGAGTTTAGTCAGACCGATCCTTTTGTATACAAATCTTGTTATCATGTGACGACATCTGCATTCTCCACGCGGGAGTTTTTCGTGAGGTGGACTGTTTTCTTGACTAAAAGGTACTTGTTCGATCTGATCTTGTTCTGCAATATTTAATAACATTGGTTAGCACCCCATATTGCAGCCACTGTTGCTTATTGCTCATTGTGTTTTTTTTGTTTGTTTGTTTGTTTGTTTTTTCTGTTGCTCAGAAAGTTCTTTCTTTCTCTCAGGTTAAGATGTTGACCTCCAAGCTGCTCACTCTGGTCCTGGTGATCCAGCCAGGTAGAGTGCTGCTGGGCATGAAGAAGAGAGGCTTTGGTGCTGGCAAGTGGAACGGATTTGGGGGCAAAGTTCAACCTGGAGAAACCATCGAGGAAGCAGCTAGAAGGTATTATAAGAAAAAATATTTATTTAATTTAAGGTTAATGTTGTGGTTTGTGTAAAGCATAGGATCTAATCTAAATCATTGCATCTATTAAATTAATAAGCAGACAGCTGTTCAATATTTGTCCAAAAGTATTTTCATTACAGGTGTAAAATAGAGTTAACAGAGTTCAAGTCCAAGTTGATCCAGTCAGATTCAGACAATTCAGTAATAAAAAAAAAGAAAAGTCCATCTTGAAAAACCAGCAAATTGCTTCAATTTTTGATGAAGCACAAAGCCTCAGTAGAGAGGAACATCTCCCTTTCAATGAGCAAACTCCATCAGAACCAGGCTCAGGGTGGATGGCAATCTACAGCTCCCTGATGGGATTGAGTAAAATGGACAGTCTTTAAAATTTTAAAAGGGGAGGCATAATTTTGGTGTGCTTGGCACAACTCTGTTTTACATTTTTGGGATCACACATTCAGTATATTTACATTTAAAAACAAAGGGAGTGGGAGGAAGCTGTTGAGACAGAAAAAAGAATTGCGAATGTTTTGCTAGAATAAATAAAAAGAATAAACGTTTTAGTCGGGACAATATGTTATTATTCCAGAAGTGAAGGAGCAAAGCCCTGAAGGCATTTAGGCCCACTCCAAAACTGTCTCCAAACAAACAGAGAAAACTGCTTTGTGTGCAGGGGTGTTTAATAGTTACATTATTCATAATATGCAAATATATTTCACTTCTGTGTTGTCGAGCATCTGTTCTCAGTGCTTTTGAAATGGAAAATGCAAGTCTCCCTGTCGCATTTATATAAGTTTTTGTTTGGGCCACAGTTGGCTCCCAAAGCTTCACAAAGTTAAATTTGAAAACCGCCTCTGGAATCAAGCTGTGCACATTCAAGAAAAAGTGGCAGTAGTTGTCATCAAAGAGAAGTAGCACATTTTAAAACACATTGGATGTAATTTATCAAAATGGACCCAGTAAAATAGCAAAACTGTGTGCTTGACTTTTAGTTTGACAGAGTAGGGTATATTTAGCATTTAAAACAGAATGAATTTTTAGATGGCTTTCACTAGGCTCCCGTTTCTCAAAAATAGAGATGTTGTACTTGACACGAAATGTGGACTATTTATAGGAATAATTGTTGGTCATTTAAAACCTGACCTTTAAATGTGCGTGCAAATGCGTGCGGGATACGTCATACTCCTTGAACTCTAAAGTACTGCACTGAACAGATTGACAAAAAAATAAATATATATATCCACAAAAGAACATCTTCTCATTTATCGTTGCAGTACAATAAAGCCATACACTTAACCTATATTGCACACCGCTAGAGAAGAACTATCTAATCCAGGAGCAATGGCTTTGTGGATCAAACAAATTTTTTTTTTTATCCATAGCGATGAGTGGCAGCTAAATTAAACCTATCATCAAAGCCAGTGCCATTGCAATAACAATGCAGGTCCGCTCGACAGTTTTGAATCCTGGGATATGTCTGTGGGAAATCCGGGATGCAGGCATTCAAGGCAAGAGACAGTGTGGGGTGTTCTGTAGAAATGAGTCACATCATTTTGGCATGTTCAGCTTTGCACAATATAGTGCTGGACAGGTGACCTTAACTTGATGCACCGCAGCTATATTAACTGCTCTGAGACTGTCAGCCATGGTAGACATGGCTGTCAAGGCCATATCTACCAAGTCTGAAATATTATTCATAAATAACATAAGAAGATTTCATAATTGTTTTGGCTTCTTCAACTGGTGGAAATCAGGACATCCAGATAAAGTGATATCATATAAAATAATAGTGGAGTTTCTGAATTTCTTGATCAGTCTTTTAGGTTTCATGCATATAGCCTTCCCTCGTATTCCCATGTGTTCTACTAAATCTTTAGGCTGTTTTAGTCTCAATATGAAAGTGCACTTGCACAAATACAACCAATCATATTTTTTTTATTCTTCCCTTTAGGGAACTTCTGGAAGAAAGTGGCCTCACAGTGGACGTTCTGGACAAAATTGGAAATATCAAATTTGAATTTGTTGGAGAAACAGAGATTCTTGACGTCCACGTCTTCAGAGCTGACAGATATAAAGGTGAACCAACAGAATCAGAGGGTAAGACTTTCTCTAAAGAAACCAAAGCAGATTCCTTTAAAAAAGTAGAAGTTCATAAAAGACTGGGGGAATAACCTTTTTGAACACCATTCCAAGTAATAGAGGTAAGAAAAACCAAAATGTTCCCATTTTGGTTTCAGTTCCTTTTAAACATGACTTCCTTTTAATGTTATTACTAACTCATAGTCTCAATCACAATTTCTACATGCTTGTAAGGCTGAGAAGCATGTTGAGGTCTGGATTTGAGTCTTTTATGACCCTTCAAGGTTTAAAGTAGTCACAAAAAGTTAGTGAAGATTCAAGTAGGCATTCCAAGCTTGCTAATGTTACGCAGGCACAATCCAGGTTCATCCCTTGATGAGTTAACTACCTGTGTTTTGCTTGTATGA
Source organism: Poecilia mexicana (assembly GCF_051168715.1). Taxonomy (NCBI): domain Eukaryota; kingdom Metazoa; phylum Chordata; class Actinopteri; order Cyprinodontiformes; family Poeciliidae; genus Poecilia; species Poecilia mexicana. Next base: position 20,598,597 of record NW_028263377.1, read on the forward strand.
TTCATGGGGGAAATAATTGTGTTAATATATTGAGACTAATCTGAAAACTACTTAAAAACCAAACATTTTGAGAAAACGCAAAAGAAAAAAATCAATGCAAACAGGTCACGTAGCACAGAATATTTTCAAAAACTTAAACCATTCAATCTGATACCACACTCTTTACAGTTCCCTACAAGAACAGTGATTGAATTAAAGATGCTCACCACAGAGGGGGGGAAGGAAGGAAGCATTAAAATGTGTCAATGCACTTTTAAGAGGAAAGAGGGGATTGTAGCAAGATCAAATACTTGGCAGTTCTGTTTGCTGTGTAAGAAATAAGTCAAGGTCAACTATGTGGAGACCAAACATACAAAGACACAGAGAAGCATAACTCCTGATGTAATCAGACGTAACACTTTAAGTAAAAAGTCTGGAGGGTAATCGAAGTCAAAGTCCAGAAATTGAAGGAGAAAAGAACATTTCAAGTATGACAAATTAAAAAAAAGAAGTGCATGATTTTTTATTTTTATTTTAGAAAAAGCAAATGGGTATTGAAAGCTATTTGAGGATTTAAATAATTCACAGGCGTTTGTTTTGATAATAAAATAACTTGGTCATTGCCAAATTTAAGTCAACTGTGGTACATCCCATCTTTCAACAGCTTGAAGAACCATCTTAAGCAACTTAAATACATTTCCTCACGATTGTTGTGGAAACATTCTTGCCCACCAATCTGTATATGGTATTGCAGCACTTCATTAAGTTTGACCATTGCTCCTACTTCAGCATTTCAATCTGGTTGAGGTCAGAACATTAGGTGGGTCATTGCAACACCTTGATTCTTTTCTTTTTTTTCACCCACTCTGTTGTAGATTTGCTGTTGCATGGTCCAATTTAGAAGAAGCTTGATTTGTCAGATAGCTACAAATTTGACTCTAGAATACTTAAAATGACTTTATGGTCTTCTCAGTGACTGCAAGACATCACCATACTTTACAGTTGTATGAGGTGTTTATATTTTTTTTATCTTTTGCTTTAGTTTTGTTCAGCCATCTGTACATTAATCAGCATGTATCTGAAGAACACATTTGAGTTGTTCGGGTTTGATTCATTTTTTCATGTCTTGTGTTTTATAGAAATGAGGCCTCAGTGGTTTGACTGTGACAAAATCCCTTTCGGTCAGATGTGGGCCGATGATGTCTTGTGGTTCCCTTTGTTGCTACAGAAGAAGAAATTTGTGGGATACTTCAAGTTCCAGGGTGAGGACGTGATTCTCAGTCACAAACTGGAGGAGGTTCAGGAGCTTTGATGTCAAACCTTGCAGTGTTTTATGTGTGGGACCATGAGGAGGAAAATAAGGTGTTTAAATTTTGACACTTATTACTGAAGGTAACTGATGGTGTCCACTGTTCATTTAGTGAAAGGAATGGGATGATCATTTTGATAGGAAGAGGAAGCGTTTACTGTGCACGCTTTTCAACTGTAACAAGTGGGATTAAACATTTTTTCTGTAACCCGTCTCATTGGATGTTTTCTTGAGAAATATCAGCAAGTTAATCAAAGCAGCAGCATATTGAAAGCAAGTTTATTTCTGAACTAACAAAATTCAGCAATATGTATTCAGCACAATATATATTTTGCTTTTAATACAAAATATAGAGTTTTGTTCTGGGTTTAATATTGTTGGTTGTTAAACTTGGTCCTTAAAACAAATGTGTGTATGTATACAATATATTAACAGTCCTGGCAAATATAGGTTTAAAATAACTTACATTCAGCCACATGTTTGTTGGATGTTATTTTGAGGTCCATCCACATATTTAACTCGGAGTCACTCCGGAATGTTAACATTACATCCAGTCGACAGAAACATGTTTGAAAAAATAAGTTAACTTTAAACCTACATCCACTAGGGTTTCATACTTGTGCATCCCATTATTACTGGTGTGATTAACAGGCATTTCTAGTGTATAATTCTCTTTTTTACACCCAGATTCATTAATCGTGATTGTCAATTCTCCTTTCAATTTGTTTATTAAAAACATAAAATCTTTTGATACATATAATCTTATATTATAGGGCTTGCAAAAGAAAACTGAGTTCAAAATTGAATCAAATACAGTGACAACCTAAAGTTAGAGGATTAAAGACCCATTACAGTAGTCAAAAATTAAAGGTGTATTGTGAATGAATTAGAATAAGCCTGGTTTCCTGTTTCAATATGTTGAGCTGAATTGTCAAAGAAAATTAGCAAACGTTAATTGCAAAACTGCTTTTGGAGTGCCTGCAACCTTTGCTGTTTCCAGATACATAATGACTAATTTTCGGTTAAGTATTCATAAAGTATCCTTTGGTTTATTTGGAGAGTCCTTTATTTACCTGAAGTAGTTGTTTAAAATATGTTCTTGTTTCTAGTCACATGTCCAAACACAAACAGAACACAAAAAAAAAAAAACAAAGAACAGAATTGTTGAGAATATAAACATTGCAGGTACATATCATTTGTACAGCAATACGTGTCCCATTTTCATCTTAAAAATGAATGCAATTAATCTAAAATAAACAAACATCCAGAAAGACTGAAATCTCAGTGTCAGCATGTTAGTGTCCAACTTCTGAGAAGCTGTAAACAGATCATTTTGTATCAGAATGAGTGAGTGTTAACCATTTTAGATCCCATTTATAATAACACCTGGTTACTGTGCTTACATCTGTAAAAGCTGATTCTGAAATGAAAACATCACAGAACACAAATTTACATGGGGTTAATCACAGCAGACAGTAGAAACCATCTTACTGAATGGAAATGAGAACAGTTGTGCCTAAAACATTTTCAGGCATTGAGCTCACAGAGCTTTTCATTTTCCAGTTGGTGATCTTCATCTGTAGGAGTGTTTATCTTCTGCTTTGCAATGCTTTTTCAGATTGGAGGCTTCAGTCCGTTATTACTGCCAAAGAGACACCCGAGCTTAGGTTGGAGTTCATTCCACACATCACCCATCTGATCAGCAAAACAGAAAAAAGAAAACAAGTTTGTCTTTATGTAAAATGAATATTTTTGCTATACAGTTCCATAACCAAATGCTAAAAAACTTCAGGTCTGAAAAAACCCTAATCCAAAAATTCCACTGGACTTAAGTATAAAAAAAAAAAAAGACAGACTATATACACATATATAAAAATGAAAAAGGATACCTTTTTTAAAAAAACAGAAAAGGTGGACATGCTGTATGTGATATGCACTTTTTTTTATGGGAAATATACGGTAGCTCTTATCCATCCTTCAGTATTAGCTCTTTTGTCAGACTTTAGGAGCCAATCTAAAACTATATTGGACATTCCCACTGAAGAGGTGCTGAGTCGACATCAAGGCGAGCTGGAGGAAAACCCATTTCCATACAGCCTTACCTCTCTGTGTCCTTGGACCTGGGAGTTAACGAAAGCCCCAAGAATGTTGGCGGTGATTGGAAGGTAGGTGAAGATAAGCTGTGTCTCTTGATGAAGGCAGAACAGGGAGAAATAGTTGCGGAGCTCCATGGTCTGGATGGCACTTTCTTGCTATTAAAAATAATTGTGCCAAAATAGAAAAATGATGATTAATGTCAAATGATGATGAAAAAAAAATGCAAACAAGAGGAACCTATTATCTTTTTGTTATGAAAGAACTTTCTTTCATAAGACGCGTCCCCCAGACGATTAATCTTGGAATGCACAGTGTCTGGACTTTTACTTTGCTTGTGAAATGCTTGCCTTTTTTACTTTTATTTGACTGAATACATTACAGTTTGCAACTTCTTCCCTTGTTTAGAATTAAAGACTTAAACTTTTTTTATCTTTCATTTTGCTTTTTCATTTCCTGTTAAGCACTTTGAATCCCCTAATGTAATATTGGTGCTGTGTAAATAGCCTTACCTTTCCCCAAAGTTTTTCCATTACACAACAGTTGTTAGGAAAGGATATTCTCGATGCTCAAGGTCATTTTGGCAGTACGGTAGGATTGGTACTTCTAAAAATACTGAAATGTTCTCTTTTTAACATATTTCTTCAAGACAAAAAAAATAATAATCATATTTGACAGGTGAAGCTAAGTAAAAAGGGCAATTGCATGCAAAAATGGAGCTCCTAAAACCCACCAGGAGTCCAACAAAACAGGATTTGTAACGTAGGAATGTTATGGCCTGCAGAAATCACAAAGTCAGCTGACTCGACAGTTGTTCAGCAGGCAATCTTAGACAAAAACGATACAGCGCAAAGTTAATTAGTAAAGAAGCTGGCCATCTTCAGAGTGCTCTGTTAATGAAAAGTTGAGTGGAAGGAAAAAAACGGGTAGTAACAGGGATTATAGTAGCTGTGTCTGGATAGGATTCTGGAGCAAAACCCAGTCAAGAGTTTGGGACATTTCACAGGATTTGGACTTAGGAGCCACCACACACAGATGTATCAGAGACAATCTACCAGGACATTTTAAAGCACCGTTCCTTCTGCAGACACGCTTTAGAGGCTGAGTCCATTTTTGAGTAGAACATTGCACCTCTTCATTCCACACAGTCAAAGGTATAAATACCTGCTTTCATAACCATGGTATCACAGTTTTTGATATAGAATCTAACATCTGTTGGCCAACATGTAATGTTTCTAAGAAACATAAGAAATGTTAAGGCCATGAGCCTCAAATCTTAAAAGAAAGAAAGCACTTCTATCACTACTGAAATAAATTAACTAAATAAAATGCTAGAGCATTTGATAAGTGAAGAAATACCAAAATATAGGGAACAGTTTTATATGTCCAAATTACATGTTTGTTTCCCCTAAAGTGCAATTTGTTTAAGGAAATGAACTGAAAAATGTGTTTAAATGGCAAACACGGACTAAGCACATTGGCTGCATTCAGAAGATAAAAAAAAAAACACCAAGAAAATGAAAGTATAAAAAAAGTTAATTACCTTCTTAACACGGACTCAGCTTTGTACCAGTGTCTGAAAATGTGTTTTTAGTCTGCAAATGAGTCTGTGATTTACCACATTAAATTAAATGTGTTCAAAGGGTTTAAAGAGGAGACTCTATACGTTTTGAGGATTATCCAGTTTGAGTGAGAGTGTTTTTGTGCATGAAAAAGGGTGTTAGGAGTTAAAAGGCCTGAAGTCCCCATCACAGCAGCCTGCCCCAGCTCTGAATCCCGGCTTTGCTTCCCAACAGCACCATTAAAAGTATGACAAGGTCACCTCTCACCATGACAGTGCTTTCACTGCCATTTTAATAGCTTATGTCACGACTCAGATAAAGCAGCTTTTGCAAAGAAAGTTTTATAATTAGGCAAACAAAATGAAACTGAAAGAACAATCACCTGAACGATTCGCGACTCCAGCTGCTCTACAGAAGCCTGCTCTTTGGACTGAACAGTGGCACTCATCATCTGCCTTTTCATCATGCTGTACTTGTGCAGCGCTTTTTGGTGCTCGTGAAGCACGCCCTTTTCATGACGCTCGCAGAGATCCTAGAGGGAAAAAAGAAAGAAAGAAAAAAAACAAAAAACAGGCAGCAGTTCTTACTGATTGACTGAAAGTGGCGGGGTGATGCACTTCACCACGACATTATGTAACAGATGAGTGACAGGAGAAGCATTGGGACAAAAGTATGGATAACTTAAAGTACTTTGACAAACAAGAGCTGTAATTTTATAAATCCATCTAGTTGAAAAGCATTCCCAGAAATAAAAGTTCTGTTCTTAAAAAGGAGAAACTTAAAAAAAAATAATAATAATAATAACATACTGTGGGCTGCTAAAGATTTTAGGAGGAGATAATGGGAAATAATTTTCAAACTTTTTTCACCTTTATCATGGCATTTAGCTTGCACAATGCAACTGACAAACATGTATGGGAGATGAGTAATAAAATAAAAATAACCATGTTGCGTAACTGTGCGCACCTTTGAACAAATACTTAAAAATTACGATTCAACTTCCGCAATCGGTCCTCTTGAGTTAACACCTGTATTTAAGTGCAGCTGAACATGAGATGAAGTTATCGTTCTGGGATTTTTGACATTTGCATCTTTTAGTAAAAGTCGCAATTCACAGAGGCAGGAAAAGATGATTCGAAGTTGACAAATGTGTCAGTCAGGAGAGTCATACAAATGCAGAACTAGATAAAAACAATTGGACATAAATGTGAGAAAATTAAACAACTGAGATATTCCAGAAACTCTCCAAAATTAATTAGATTAAAAAAAAGACTAGCCTGAAGGTAGATATTAAGGCAACAGCAATGGTAAAAACTGGAGGCATTTCCAACAAGTTCTGGTTCTCCATATTTCTGAACTAAATTGTGTTGCAAGACATAAGACTTCTTCTACAGAAAATATCCTAGCTTTGCTAACATCTTCTAAACCTTAAGAAATAATGTGTTAAAGTTTGGTAAAAAAAAAATAAAATAAAAAATATGCATTTTTGAGCTGCAATTCCAAATTGCTTAGAACAAAAAAAAAATATATTAGTGCATTACAAAAAGAGCATCATATCCACAGTGGAAGCACCATTCAGTGGAGTAATTTGGCTCAAATACCAGTCGGTTTTTATCTCCATGGATCTGCTACAAAAATAAAGATAAGGGCACATCTCATTTTACAGGAAGTTAAAGTTCAAGTGTTCTCTCCAAACAATGAAACAGTGTTACGTTTTTTGGAAGGAGCTAAATGAGATTTAACTGTTGAGAGGCTTCCTGCATGTCCAAATGGTAATATTAACAACCTAGTTACTTCAGTGGTAATTGTCTGCAATGCTTTCAACATGCAAATGTTTGTTACTGTAGAACAGTTTAGTTTTGGAGGGTCTTAAGCCTATTTTCTAAAGATCGATACACCAATGATTTCTTTATTAGCGTCGTTGCTGACATCTTTCCCTCGTGGCATTATGGTAACCAACTCATGAATGCCCTTACTTACATCTACATTATCATGGATTAAAAGAATTTTTCACAGTCTAGACATACCACATTCCTGTCTCAGCACAAAAGAAACGAAAGTCAAGCTTGCTCACTCTGTATGACTGCAGCAAATCTAGGAAGAAGTTCAGTTTTTCCACAACGTCGTCCTGCTCCCGTCTGCCCTGGAGACATGAAGAGAACAACATTTATCACCAAGTTTTAGTTTGGGGAAAAACACAGCGGGCATGCACTCAAGGTTGTACCTGCTGAGCGGCTTTGTCGGATAAAACTGCAAACTCCTCCGACAGGCTTTTCAAAGACTGACGCAGGGTTCCCCAGCTGCTTTGGGAGGAGGCCAGGGAAGGAAGAGGCGACGCATCTGAGCCCAGAGCACTGGCGAAAACATTAATATAAGAAAAGAATAAAATATTGCAGGATCCGGGCTACTCCGGATTGAATCCTTCTGCAAAAGCCGTAAATCCTACAGGATGATTAACTGTATATCCTTCATAATAAAAAATACCTGAGCTCTCGACCAAACTGGACCAGATCAGTTGAATTCTCCATTGAGCGCTCGGCCATTTTTTCAGCTCTGTCCCGCAGCCTCTGGAAGCTGTTGTGGATATTTTTAATCAGCTCTCTGCTCGTTGAGAACTGAGCCTGAACGTCTGCTGGGAGATACTCCTGCAAAACAGGTCCGACAAAATCTCCTCCATTGTGTTCACAGGTTGTAAATGAAAGTAAGAGCATAGGAAAAAGTGCGCCTGAAGTCACCATATCATGACGAACCTTAGCTTGGGTTGCAATCCTGTTGGTCATAAACTCGTCACCCGTTTTCTTGCAAGTGTCACGCAGCTTGGTCTGGACATCCTGTTTGTGAAGCAGGGTGACGAGTGGGTGAGTGGAAAAGGACAAAGTGTGAATCAAACAGGATGTGCTTTGCTCCCGTGAAGATAGTGCTTATTGTGCAAGAAAATGCTTGGAAACATACAGAGCCACTGTAGGTGAGAAAGGTCTTGACCAGCTCATCCTCGGAGAAGAGGGGGTGGCGAGCCACCAGGTTAATAAATCTGCTCAGAGCTCGTCTTCTCCCTTCAATGAACTCGCGCTCGGACATAGAAGTTAGGACTGTGAATAAAAGAAAAAAAAAAAAAATATATCTGGAGGTTTACTTTAGAAGTGTGCAAAGGCAACATGACTAGAATAGTTTAACTCGAGCGTCAAGTGCTCGTAATCCCATAAGGCTGATCTAAATGCAGAACATTCCCCCTGTAGATTCTTAGATCTCAGAACATATACTGTTGGCTAGAAAATGGTCACTTAAGACCAAAAATCTTAGACCAAAACTCAGTCTTACAGTTCTTCTTTGTCATGGCCACACACAAAGAAGAGTTGCTAGAGATATCATTATCCCTGACCTTTTAAGTCTTTAAAAAAAAAAAAAAAAAGATAAAAATGGTTTAGTGTAGAAGAGAACCATCGAAAAATCCCCGGGGAGGCAGCTGGGGCAGTAATCAGGGGGCATACAGTGAGTCATATCAACACTGAGGGAAATTACAGAAGCTGTCTTCGAAAGCAACGTCACAGCTAGAACTAGCATAGATCCAAGCACTCGCTTAAGAATTAATCTCAAGAGATTATTAAACCCGTTGTAGTTAAATCACCAAAACAACATCATAGTGTTTAACTGAGAAACGATGCCTCTTATTAGTCTTTTAGAAGCACTTGTGCACATGAAAATGAGGGGGCAGGGAGAATAAGTGATAACAGAAGTATACATTTGGATTAATCTGTTACTAATCCCTTCCCTTCCTCCTGTTGGATATGAAATGCTCTCCATACAAACAGACTGATGGGACATAAGGTAACACAAACAACCTTAAATAAGTACACAGCACAACCACATAAAATTTGTGCCGATTTGTCAAATCATTTAAAATTTGTCAGCAAATATTTCTGTTTAAATGAACAGAAATATTCAACAAGTTTCACAAATCTGAACAACAAAAGCTCCATGTGTCAGAATCAAAAGAGGAGCAGAGATAAAGTTATCAGAATGATACATTCAAAGAATCTATTTTTTTTGTAAAACCGTGGCTAAACACCATGAATCATTTTTGAATAACTAAAGCTTCAAGTCTTCAGGAAGTGAAAGAAGCTAAATTTATGCATCACTGGTTTATGTCTCCGTTACGCAAAAGCTTTGAAGAACCAAATGACTAGAAAAAAAATCCTTACAAGTCTTTGTCTATTAGAAAAAAAAGATTTTTAAAAGCTAGAATTTCAACCTAAATTATCTCAAAACTTTATGAAATTTTGATGCAGAACACAAATCTGGTAAATAAACAAAACAAACAGAGACCCAACAGTGCAGTCCGCACAGAAACCTACCTCCCTTCAGCATCCGTTTGGGTGGCAGTGCCGGAACCACTCTGTAGGCAAATTTCTGCAGCAAAACTTCGTGGAAGACGTCGAAATCACTGTACCGCCTGTATACTGACATTTTATAACGCTAAAAAGTAAAAACGATGAAACTGAATTACAAAATAGGTAAGAGCACAATTGATTTTGTCTGTTCTGATGTGTATTTGTCCAAACTACTTGATTAAAAAAAAAAAAAAGTGGAGTAGTTTCAACATGATACTGTAGCATGTTGCAGATTTGAATTTCCTTGCCTGGCTGGTGACCTGGTACTCCACATGCTTGAGGAACAGGCCCTTCTTCTCCGGAATCAGTTCCACATGGACTGTATCTTTGGTGAGAAGCTGTTCAAATGTCTGCGAAATGGTGAGCACATCGTCTTGAGCCGGCTGCATCCTCAGAGCGCTCAGTTCCCTCGGCTCTCCGAGTTGGGGTTTTGGCAACTCTGTAAATCACACATTTCAGAGCTAACATTTGTTCTCCGTGATTGAATCAATACTTTAGGAGTGACCGGAATTTCAAAACCGTTCAGAATGCCTTTTTTTTAATTTCCTGAGCAACCTTTTTTTTTTTCTCCCCAGTTTGTCTCTATAAAAGTGCTCTTGACAGTAATCCATGCAACCTTTTATGATTCCTCCCAGGACATTCCAAGACAGCTGTGCATAAAATTTAATTTACTGAGGCAAACTCAAAGAGAGTCCTGGCGCAGAACAGGAAGTGGCATAAAGCAAGTTGCCATGCTGCCCACACCTGAAATAACAAAACTGGATTCAACACTAAAGCCTGCAGAGGGATCCAAGTCAAGTCTGCATAATAGTTACCTTTAGGAAAACCATAAAATATCCCTCTATCATCATCCCACAAAGAGGGAGGGAAAACACAACACTTAAAAATACAGCAAACTGCAAAATATATATACATTTATAACCTTTAATGTCTGCATATTTAGTCTGTCATGCACAGGCATTTACTTTCAGAAGACACTGGATTTGTACATCGAGTACATCTGTGCATTGTCTAAATAAAGCTGTTCTGTGAAGGCCTTTAAATCCATTGAAAATATATTCAACAATACTTGAAAATGTATGTTTGCAGATACTCTCCCCCTAGCCTGGGCTATTTGGGAAGAAGACTGTGCAAACATTTCTGTGCAAGACATTTTCATCCACTTTTCAATAAACATGCCTTGTTGTTCACTCATATAAAGTACATCAAAGATCCAGGTTGTAAAATACAAAAGTTAAAGAGATATAATTACTTTTGTAAGCCACTGTAACCACAGACTCCCAGCACATGTTGCGGTTTTATCCCGTATAAGAAGAAATAATGGAGCATAATAAATGTGCATCTAAAAGGCTTTTCTAAAACATTCCCAAACACACATCACTTGCTAACTTGCAGTAAAGTTGCTGCTGAATTTATGCTACTGGTAAAAGTATCGAGAAAAACTTCCAGGAGAGCTAATAAAAGAGTGACATTTGCACCTTGCACGTGAACAGATGATGCATTTCTGAGGCCATCTTTGGACACCAAGCTACTCATTAAGCAAAAACCCTTTACTTTTCTGCTGTCACTGCAACACAGTCACTTACCATGTATGAATAGTTTGGGACTTGGTTTTTTCCCTTGCTGGGCTAGAGCAATTAAAGCTAGCGCTTTGTAGAGGGTGAGCTTAGTGAGGAATCCATCTGTACAGTCAATATGCTCAGCAATCTGGAAAAAAAAAAGGTGGACTGTGACAATATAAAAGAGAAGGTCAACATTTTTCAGTCTGAGATCCAACTTTAACTGTGGTTTGCATTCCTGTGTGCACAAAGCTCTCACAAGACACAAAGCAAATGATATGCTACAAAAGGTCAGAAAAAGGTGAATGGCGCCTTCAGGGAATTCATCCAGCTACATCCCTACTAAATATTTCATCTTTAATTTCCAACAAAAGACACTTAAGCTTTCTGCCTTCTCAGCATCTTGAGGAACTCCTCACCTGGCTGAGAGCTGCCTTGGAGAGACCGGTCCTTTCCAGGAGGCGCTTAAAAACGTCAGCCTGCACTCTCTCATCTGTCCTGCAGCAGATGGCCTCATGCACTTCTCTGTAATAGGCAGGAACTGAACCTAAAAGGGGAACAACACCTGCATAGCATCACATCCTCCTCAAAATTAGAAATATTCCATTAACTGCACAACACCCAGGAGGTTATTTTGCATAAATGACATCAATAAAAGACAAACTTTCATTTTGAAAGGGATAGTGACGTCATGTGACTGTCTTTTCTTTTATGCGACTAGAACTTTTATTTGCTCCATTTTAAAACGACAAAGATGGACTTAAATTGAGAGAATTAATAATTTGCAAATATTTAAAGAGATTAAAAAAGAATGCCTTATGTGACATTTTAAGTAAATCTTTCAAGACACACCTGACAGGATTTCAGGAAAGAGGGGAAAAAACAACGACTTGTCCTGATCTTTCTGGTCATGGTTCAAGAAAGGAGCATCACTAGTTTGCGGGGGGATAATTGAGGACATGAATGAGAGCTTTTGAGATGGAACAACTTGCTTCCGATCGGTCACTGAAAACTTCTCATGAGGTGAGGGCAAATCGCGATCTCAGCGTGTTGTAAGATCCTTGCGTTTTGACGCGCGAGTTTCGCAAATACACCGAGAAAAGTCACATAAAGTCACATGGAAATCACTGACTCAAGAGAGAGTCAAAAAATGTTTTCACACGTTACCTTCATTGATCTCTCCTGCCATAGCTCGGGGTGTCATGTGAGCACAAGAGCACCTCCATGTGATTTCCTGCAGAGAAGGAAAAACAAGTAATTTGCGTCTTAAAGTTGTAGTGAACCCTGGTTGAAGTCCAAATACTGATGAAGTGAAGGCAGTTGCCACCTACACGCTCTGGAAGCTGGCGATGCCACGGCAGCTACACCACTGAGGGGATTTTTAAAGGTTTTGGGGGCGTGAATATGCGAGTTTATGTCTCGGTTTCGTTAAACATTACCTAATTGCTTTATATAGTTTATATTCTACCAAAAAATAAATAAACCATGAGTGGTTTTACATATAACTTCTTATTTCCTGGTCTCACCAGTGCATGTTTATTTGATTTAATCTCTGTTCCTCAATCTCCAAAAATATGCCTGCATAACAAATGTTGCATTCACGTACACCTCGTAGATAATGATTTTTTCTTAAGATGTGACAGCTTTTAAGACAGAGTTCAATGCAAATCATCCCTTTATGTGAACTTTACCAAGAATAATTAAGAGTTTAATTAATTAGTGTTGGTCAGTTCTCTGAATGCTAATATCAGGTGTATTCATCTGAATATTTTATCACGAATAAAGCTTTCTGATGTCTAACCCTTTTTTGGTATAGACTCAGTGAGGAAAAAAAAAGTAAAAAAGAAAAAAAAAAGCTTATAAAAATGTATTTAATACCATTTTCAGTAGTAGGAGAAAGACGTAAAGTGATCAACAGTGTCCAGTTTGTAGCACTGCCACAGATATTGCTAGTTAAACTAACTATGTCATTTTTATTAAAAAGTAAAGTTTTAACACTGAAAGATTTAGAAACTTTAGTAATAGTCAGTAAACATGCTGTGTGAAGAGTGAAGGGCTCTGTTGTGAACATATAAAACAATGTGTTGATTATTGATTATATTCTGGATTTAACAGAGAACAAATGAAGTGAATAAAAATTGAAACAATATGATGTCTCCTCTTAATTCTCATGAAATCTCTTGCTGCAAATTACATTAGAAAAAGGTTTATTGATTTTCATTGGGTTTCCTGATTTAAAAAAAATTTAAATTAAAAAAATATAAATAATAATAATAATAATAATAATAATAATAATAAGAGAATAATAATAATAATAATAATAATAATAAGAAGAAGAAGAAGAAGAAGAAGAAGAAGAAGAAGAAGAAGAAGAAGAAGAAGAAGAAGAAGAACAAGAAGAAGAACAAGAACAAGAACAAGAACAAGAACAAGAACAAGAACAAGAAGAACGTTTAAAGAAACCAATGCATGGAGTTTGCCTGCCTCACTCGTTGACAGTGTGCTTCTAGTTTCGGCAACATTGCACAGATGAAAAATGGATGTCGGAAACCAGTTTAACACTTAATTTAACTGGTGAAATAAACACTAGGGGTGTTAATTTGTAGTTCTGAAAGTCAATTTTATGCAATGCAGGAAAAATGCCTGAATGGAAAAGTCATACAGGCGTTTGTCTTCAGGAGACCCTTGTAGTGTAAAAACTGATTGTATTTGTCAGATTTCAATGGCATCAACAACAATATGTTCTTTAGCTGAGGCATGTAATTAGAATTTCTGGAGAAATTTAGAGTATTCCAGGAGTATATCAGTTTTGTTCAACAATTGCTCAACTAAGATAATTTTTTATTTATTTATTTTTCATTTTTTGTATTTCCATGAATGATGAAATAGTGATTTAGACATGATGTCATTGGTTTTCCATGACTGACGCGTCTTAACGTTTTCCAGTTAAGACGCAAAGAGTAAAATTATGCCTCCATATAAAATCCATAAATTACCATTCAAGTCAAAAGATGATGACTGTAAATGTTACGTTTGAAGGAAATGGCCAACTGAAATATTGCATTTATAAAAAATTATATATTTTACATTGATTAAACGTTGATATTTTTATCTCCTTCTATAATTAAAGAAAAAATGACAGCCTATTTGCAGTCTACCTTCGTCGCTATAGCAACCATTTTATACACGCTAAATGTGCAATCAAAATTTCCTGAAATTTCAAGCAGTAATGGCATTCCCGACACTCCATGAACCTCACGTTGCTTGAACGCCAACTCGCCAGTAGATGTCGCTGCAAGATCCCTTTTCACACCGATGATGATGTGGTTTTGTTGAGTTCTGGCCGGGGTTGGGTTGAACTGCCAGCTGGGGGACTGTCGTGAACAGTCGCAGCGTTGGCTTCAGCCTCCTGCGCTCAATTCCTAGCTGGATGGAGAAGTCGGTCTGAATGAACAGAGAGAGACATCTGCGCTGGAATAAGTGTGGAAAAGATTAATTAAGAGACCGGAGAACCGACAAATCTGGACGAAAAGAAGTGCCGACCAGAATGCCAACTGGAACAAAAGAGACTACTTCTTCTTCTTGTCTTCCGTCTATCGGTGAACAGAACTAACTAGCAGCTAAAAGCTAGCTAACCTACATTGCTGTCTTAACTAGCTCTGAAGACTCGGTTGCTTTTGTTTTTTCAATAAAGGCATATTTTAAGTGAGCTTTAGCTCTTTGGAGTTTGCTGTTACATTACAACAGGGTGCTATAGTTAATAGTTCAGTGTTAGCAACAGTTAAAATAGGTAGACTGAGGAGGTTATTAGTTGGCTAGTTGCCAGTTTTAGTTAGCTCTTCGTGCTGGCGCTTGTTCAGCTGTTTCATATCTCGCCAATGAAGTTATTTTAGTGTGTGTTTTTTTTTTTTTTTTTACCTAAACAGCCACAACGAGCTGTCGTTAACACTTTTATGCTACACATCAACTGTTTTTGCGTTTCGTTTCCATCTTGGACTCAAACTGGATGAAGTGGATTATTTTTCTTGTTTACACCTGAAAGCATCCTTTTTTTTTCTTTTTTGCTTTTGACTTAATCTCTGACTTTTCATCGCCATGGCAGCTGTGGTCAGCTACTCGCCACCTTGGTGGGTGAACCTGCTGCACAGACTTCCCCACTTCGACTTAAAGTTTCAGCAAACAAGCAGTGATTTCCAACCAGAAGACTGGACATATCAGCAGGTAAAATCCCTCTTCACACACTCGCCTCATTTAATTGGGAACAGTAGGATTAGGGCTTCTTTGGTGTACAGTTCACGGATCATGTTTGCAACCTGGAATTAAAGATTAATGGTTTATTGTGACAGGTTTAGACCTGTTTGTTCTGTTTACCCTGTGATCCATGTTACCATCTGTGTGAACCTGTTCTATCCAGGCCTCGACCTTTTCCAGACACAAGCCAGCTGGCTCTGTTTGGGGTGTTTTCAAAACCATCCTGAAAGTACCCAAGAAACCACTTGTGTGACAGTATGTTTTAATCACATATTTTACAGCACACATGAATATTTAAAAATATGGAGTTGCTCTGCAAATACAACAAACAAAGAAGAGGGTCAACCGGTCTGGGTTTTTAACCATGGGATTTAATGTCAGCGTTTTTAACCATGGGAAAGGTCAAAGTGGACTCTACACAGCTTAGTAATCAGATAAGTCTGGGGGAGGGGAGAGGAGAACTGGATTTGTTCACAAGTTCAGAAGAAATTATGCTTAGTTTTGAAAATCTAATAAGAAGTTTGGTGTTGCTCAAATCCCTTGGCTCATTATGGTGTATTAATTACCATGCTTTTTTTTTTTTTTTTTTATGTTCTGGATTGGTGACACATCCAGCTGAGCAGATATTTGCCCTAATGATAAAAAAACTTTTAGGATCTTTTAAATGGGAAACTTTATCCAGTTTTTTTGTTTTTTGTTTTTGTAAAGGCAATAAAATGGCTCTAGTAAAATATTTTTGACCAAAACAACAGTTAAAAACATAATCTTAGATGAGAGTCAGGATGATTACAGAACGATCTTTTACATCACACCTGGACTGCAGACAGTGTTTGTGGATTTTCTGGGAGACGAAGTCACAAGATTCAGAGTTTCCTCTTTAATAGGAAGACATGATTCATAAGCTGGAGAAGCGACTCATGGTTCCAGAGAAACAGGAAGATGGTTCCCGGACACGCGTTGGTGGTTTTATGGAGATGTGCTCGATCTTGTACAGGTATGCGGGCTGGAAACTCAAGTTAATCTTAAGGCGTGAAGCAGTTCGTTTTCTTGTTTGGTCCTCCTTCACTTCACGTGGGCGTCTTGTGTTTGCTGCCAGCTCCGTTTATTTCCTCCAGGATTTAGTGGAAATGGTCAAGATGATCCACTTCTTTGTGTTACACAAGCCCTGTTCTGTGGCAGGTTATTGGATAGATGGATGATTTTGCTATGCGGTTTGAACAGCATGGCTGATTTTTGTGGAGTATTTAAATGCACATGTAGTTTAGCTGGTGAAATATGTGATTTCTCTCCCATCACAGTTTAATCATGACAGACGTCACTCGGCCACAGGCTCATCCCGTAAACCGGTATCGTTAACCTTCTGTGATGACATCCTGCTAATTACTGTTAACGCAGCTCTCCGCCCGCAGGCTTAAGAAGACGTTTCAACTCGTCCAGATGGCCGAACTGTCATTGTTGCTTACAATGCAAGCACTTCTTAATGATCCAACCTTGACTGACTTCTGTGTTGCAGTGTGTCAGCGATGTGTCCAAATTACTGTGCGTTTGCGTAGAGCCAAGAAGTCATCCGGCTACTTCTGATCAGCCAGTCTGTCACAATCGTGTGTCACAGTAGATAAAAAGGATCAGAGTTACCGCTCTTTAAAGGTTAGATCTGCTTGGTTTTTTAAAAACAGAATAAGTTCTCGTATTGAAATCAGCAGTCTTTAAAATTATTTGTTGGTCACAACGACTCATTGAAGTGATAAAAATGGAGCAAGCAGGAGAACGCAAGGTTTTGGAAATCTGCCACAGACGTGTATCCTCAGGAGTCTGCAGCGAACACAGAAACCTTCTGCCTGACCTACATACTGTATGAAGTGTTGCTGTTGGCTGAGAGGTCTAACTATCACTGTACATCACTCCACTGTAAGCATGGAAATACTGTCATTACAGTCTCATGAGTACCAGAGTTATTATTCAAGAAGATCCTTTTTTATGTTTTGTATATTGCAATCCTGTTCTTTTTACATATTTTCCCTTTAGCTGTTGTTTTTCGCATTAAACATTGTAGATGTTAAATGTTATACCCTCAATAAATAATTATTCATTATAATTTAGAATGTATTAATCATAACGTCAATTCTGATATAAAAAAAAACAATTTTGTTTACACAAACTTCATAATCATTTCATTAATGATTTCTGTTAGTCATTTTTATTTCTATTGCTTTGTTTTTGCTCGTTTTGTTTATTTTTTGGGGCTGTTTGAAATATCTTCCAGCTCCACTGTTGTGTTCCTTACAAATTAAAAGTTTATTCATTTTTAAGAGGCAAAGTTGCATTATTATATCATTACCATTTTATTACTTTAATATGGTCCCAAAACAACAATTCCATAATTTATCACAATAATGTCTGGGACAACTTATAATCCAGCAAATTTGTTACATACGTGACTGCTGTTATTGTTTTAGCTGTAAATGTGTTTGTTGGTTTCAGGAGAACAAACTAGGCCAGCCTATAAGAGCCTGAGGATTTTTCTGACATATTTAGACATATGGCTATTTAATATCATTATCAATTTAACTAATTTAACAAAATTTATACTGAAGACCTTCTGTAATATATCTTAAAAAACAAGATATATTTGAGGAATAGTTGGGCTGTCCTCACATTTTTCCCACTTTGAATAGCTAAAACCAGACGATATCACACCAGGTCCATATTATTTGACCATCGTTGCTCAGCCTTTTGAAGTAAAACTGAACACTGTGGTGAGATCAAAAGAGCAGTCTGTGGACTTGAGGAACGCTATAGAAGCTTTGAATCTGGTAAGGTTTTAGAGAGGTTTCATGAGAACTTGAAATCAGCCAGTTCGACTGTAGAGGAGAAAGTTCTGCCAGACCAAGCAAGTTTATTTCGCAATATTCCTGAAAGCATACTGCAAATTTTTTGAAGAAGTCTCCAAAGACCCTAAAACATAATAATAACTCTGCTCCTCTTTCCTTTAGTCCATCTTGTTGCTGGGGGGTTTGGCGCTCGCCTGTTTGGTTCTGGACCTCCTGTTTCTCCTCTTCTACTCCATTTGGCTTTGCTGCCGGCGCAGCAAAACCTCGGAGCAGCCCAACGCCGACTGCTGCGGCACGGCCTGGTGCGTCATCATCGCAACACTCGTGTGCAGGTGAGTGCAAACTCATGACCGCGCTGGTGACGGTTCAGTCCACAAATTCGAGTTGCCAAGCATAATTAGCTTTTCATTTCACCCACGCTCATGATTCACAGTGTTACATTGCACTTTGATGTCACCACATGCTTGTGCGTTATAGCCCCATGATCACGGCAAGTGTTCAACACGCTGTCGGATTTTCAGATTCTTAAGCTCTTAATCGTGAAAGAATCCATCTTGCCAGATTCCACTCTAATTAAGACGCAAATGTTTTAACCAGCCAGTGTTTTTCCTCACTCAAACTTTAGCTGAACAGTATTGTTTGGTTGCAGGGATATGGATATAATTTTCACAAGTATACCCGCTTTATACGTTTGCCTCTGCAATCATTTTCTTTACTTTAGTGGTGTCTTCATGTCATTGAGTAGAAAGGTGTGAGAATTTCACATCTGCTCATGTTTTCTGTCCTTGAACACGCCGTTGGTTTCCTGTTTTCCTCCTCCTGTTGATGGGCCTCCAGAGAGCGACCGCAGTTGATTCAGAGTAGCACAAAGAGCTCAGGGACCCAATGAGTACAAGAACTGCATCGCAATCGCTGCGTCTCTGTGCGCTTGTACCCACGCACTAATGTTTTAGCCAAAATAGGAAGAGGGGTTGGGGAGGTTGACGCTACCAGTTTAGTTTCAGTGTTTTGTTTGGCTTATATTTCTATTGTTTCTTTACATTTAGTCTGTTGAATGTTTTCCTAACTCCTTTCCAAATGCAGCAACAGTCTGTAGGTTCATATGACATCAGGAAATATAATTTGTTTTTAATGTTATTTTTACTCACCATAGTGACAGGAAGAGATTAGCAGCCATACAGGAAGAAGGAAAACCCCCAGCTCCCCTCTGGCCTGTCAGTTTATCCATGCTGGTGCAAGATTGTAGGAATTTGCTTCTCCTTAATGCATTTGTTGAGACTAACTCTTATGCTGTTTGCCATATCATCGTAATTAATAATATCAGTTAGGGGTGCACAGATTATTAGCCACGATTTCTAAAAATTTTGGTTGATTACAGATTGGCCAATACATGCATGTGAAACCAATCTTATCCACCAGTCTTGTTTAACTCTGCAAATGTCTGAAAGTCAGCCACTCTCCTCTTTTTCTCTGTCGTGAAAGAGAGATGGCTGGTGGACCCGCCCACCAAGTCACGTCTACAAGTGGGCAGTTAACAGTCACCCACTGTTGCCAACTTGGTGACTTTTCATCCTATATTTAGCGGTTTTTCAAACTCACCAAGAGACTTTTTTTTTTATTGGTACAGACTAGCAACTAGCAACTTTTTTTCTTTGTGTTATTGGAGACTTTGGTGACGGTGTCAGTTATAAAAAGAAAGTTGCTATCGGCCAAAGACAGAATTAGCAGGTTGGGCTTTTTAAAGATCGGTTATCGGAAAGAAAACTGCATTCATAAAATCGCAAAACAAAATACATTGAAGTTTGTCACTATAAGCAATCAAATTGTAGACAAGTCCAAATAATATTAACAAGTTTCAAATGAACAGATAATAACGTAGCTCTAAATTAAGCCACCATTGCACAATTGTGTAAAGTGAGTACATCTTTTTCTGTTCCTGTACCTTTTTCTGCCCATGTAGCTGCCTGAGTCGTTTGAGGCCTGTCACAGCCAATGAGAGCTGATCTACTGCCTCACTGCAGCCTTTGTCAGCCTTAGCGTGGGGTTTTGGGCCATTGCTGGTCCATTCCTCTGTGTTTCCATGGTTCTCTATAGGGTCTTTCTGCTGAGGCTGAAAGGAGCCCGTTGACGGGGGTCCGAACCGACAGGGTTAAAACAGAGTTCACACGCCTCTCACCCTGCCTGGCTGTCCCCCACACTTGGTTTCTTCTGTGTCTCCTCTCTGTGTCTTTTTTTTTTTTGCCAATCCCTCCTCCTCACTAGCCAGTCTCCCCTCCTCTGTTTTTGTCTCCCCCTCAGTGCTGGCATAGCTGTCGGTTTCTATGGGAATGGCGAGACTTGCGATGGAGTGAATCGACTGACGTATTCCCTCCGCCACGCTAACCGCACAATCACTGGAGTCCAAAAGCTGGTAAGACCACAAGGACAGTCATATGGACATGTCTAAATAATTCAACACTCTTCTGCTGTGAGCGTCTGTGGTTTCATTTCAACTTTGCTGTGAAATCCAGTATTTTTTTTTTCCCTCTGAACACAATCATGTCCTCATATGTCCATGTGTTTTACGCTAGGTATATGATAGTACGTCGTCGTTGAACCAGACAGTGGACAAGAATCTGCAACAGCTTGAGGGCCAGTATGCTCAGCATGCAGACTACCTCTCCATCATCCAAAAGCTGCAGGGCCAACTGGATGAGCTGGTCAGGCAGATGGTCGAGATTCCTTTCTGGGACAACAACCTAATTTCTCTGGAAGATTTGTCCACCAGCATCGAACTGTACGACTGGTATAGGTAAGACCATAATAGTGCAGTCCACAGAACGGCAGACGTTGTCTTTTTATTATTAAGCTTTATGTGCAGACACTGAAACGTTAATGCACAACCCTGTGGAAACTCGATCTGCCTTTCATATTGAAAGCTTGTGTGAAATGATCTTGAGTGGCTGGACTCTCTTAAATTGATTTTCCTAGATGTTTATTGGAAATCTAAAGACGGAATTTATGTGGAGCCCAAATCATAAGAAATGACTTCAGCACATCATTAGGCAGCATTAAGCTTGCAGCGAGCTTAAAGGTTTTCTAATAAAAAAATACTCTAATGGAAATCTGGCCAGACGCCATTTACATGATACCAAAAGTATGCAAGTGCAGCAGAAAGTGTTAATAGAAATAACACTATTTGGACTGGTTATGTAATAGTAGGCACTCAGCTGCACATTCAAGGGAAAATGTAGTCCCTGGTATTTAGCTGCCAGCAGTTTGGTCTTTGCTCACCAACAATTTGTGTGCTTTATTAAAATTGTCTTATAATCAAGGAAGTTGAATCTATTCTCATTATTAGATTAGGTTTCTGATTTTATTCATGGTGCACTTCAATGTGACCACACAACTGAAAATAAGATCTGTCAGGCTGGACTATTGATTGGAAAAGCATCAGTTTGAGAGGTAAATAGGACTGTTTAATGCTTTTGAAGTATCACTGAAGGTAAGGCGTCTTCAACACAAAATAAAATGTTGCTAATTGTTAATATAGGGTTAGTAACTGTCTGTGCCTCTAAAGAGACTCAAACTTTGCTTTATTTATTTTTGCTTGAATTGTTGGCAGCACCCTCTGTTATTAGCCTCCCTTTATGAATGTTGCTTTCCTATTAATCCTAAATTTAGCCGGAACTGATTGTTACCCATCACTATGAAGATTGAATGCCAATTAAATGGTTTGCACTAAAACACTATGTTAGTAGGTTTTAGGTTGTTGTTTTTTTATTTTTCTTTGTACAGTGAGATACATTCTTCAAATCTTACTCCTGTTTTAATTAATATAACAAGGAATTCATTTCATGCATATTTTTATAGACTGGCATAATTAGATCTGAAAAACACCAATCACTTTTTATTGATAATTGCCTAGTAATTTACCATTTAATTGCCTAGTATGCCAGAATAGTTTTATGCAACAAATGTGTTCTCTCAGTGGTAGAAGGATCAAATAAAAAACGACTCTCTCCACAGGTGGTTGGGCTACATCACGTTGCTACTCTTCGACATCCTCATCTGCCTTCTTGTTCTGTTTGGTCTCATTCGCAACTCAAAGGGAATACTTTTAGCGTAAGTGTCATCATTTGGTCAATGTTTCCTCACATCGTTGATCTGTTTTAACAAGGAACAAGTTTATAAGACGCAATAAAATCTCTGCCTCAGCAGGAGTTTTATGGCTCCTTTTTCTAAGTGTTTTTTTTTTGTTGAGCGTTTCCTTTCGGTTCCTTCCTGACCCCAGATAAGCGGAAGAAAATGAATGGATGGATGGATTTCCTTCATATTGTCAAAAACTAACTTAGTATGGCAATAGTTCTGATAAATTAATGTTACATTCTGGATAAATGAATACTAACGAAGAATCTTATGTGTTGATTCGTCATCTTATGCCGAAATTTCAACTTCCTATTTCTTAAATCTTGCACAAAAATGTTCAGTTGACGGTGAACTTTGTGAACCCGCCTTCTTATTTCTTTATGTTTTTTTAAATCGTAGCCCCAAATTTTGCAGAAACCTAAATAAAACACCTAAGCAATAATTTCAATTATTTTCTTTCTTTAAAAATAGAACGGAATTGTATTAGTACTTACTTCACAGATGTCAAGCTCAAAAATCATTTCAGATTTATGTTTGTTAAATCGGAGCCTTATGGTAGATTCACAGAAACTGTTCAGTTTGACCATGTAATTTAATCAGTTTTATTGTGTTAAGCCTCTCTTTATGGACGTGTACCTCTTGATGCAATAGTTCATGGTCTAATGCTGCTGAAGCGTCCTCCTGACCTCCTCTTGCTTCCCACAGGGTGTGGTTGTTCGGTGTCGTAGCTATCATTATCAGCTGGGTCTCCCTGGGGCTGGAACTGGCCGTTTCTGCGGTGAGTGTCTGCAGGGAACGATCTTGTTTACCTGGTGGAACTGCTCTGTTTAACACATGTAATTGTTCAATATGGTTTTTCTGCTAGAATCTTGATGAAAGTGAAGTGAAACACTCAAATGATTGACTGTTAAATTCTATAAACCTGGATATAATACTCTAAATCTCAGAATGAATAAAGGTTTCGCAAATTCCATTTTTAATAGACGTATTGTTATAGGTGTTGCTTCAATAAACACCTGTGTCCATTTTTTGGTTCACTTAGCTTTTTCCAGAAATCCTCAAGACTAATAACAATGATTAAGGCCTGTAATTGAAGCCTGGCAGCTGTTATTAGAACGGCAGCCGTACTGTTAAAGGGGAAGCTGTTTGTTGCGTTCTTCACTGAGAATATAATGTACTAAAATGCACAATAGAGCATCATAAATCCAGTTTTCTATTTTCATTTACCTAGCTTTAATGGACGTCTAGTTTTAATGTTGACGCAAGTTAATCTTCATTTATGCAAATTAAGAAATTTTGCATTCACTTTATAATCTTTGCCTCTTGTGTCTGAATTAGCATGAATAAGTGCTTTCCAGCTGAGATTGATCCAGCTTTTCTTAATGCAATAACTAATTTATATTAATATATTTGTTTAGTGTTATTCGGGTTGATCAGTGACTAATTTCAGATCTGAATTTTCTTGTTTTCAGAGCTCGAGTGACTTCTGCTTTGCTCCTGATACATATGTTACCACAGTAGTTTACCAATATGAGGTCATCGATAAAGGTATGATGCCTCCTGTTATATTTTGATTCAGACACACACAACGACATGTAGTCATGTCTTAAAATTAGCAATGCAATCCATCATCTGCTAAATGGGAGTCTTATGATGAGTGAATCTCATCCCTTCCTCTCAATCCCCTGATTGTTCTGCGGTAATTAGACAAGATGACGTCTTTTTTTTTCATCCACAAAAAGCCCCCAAAAATTGCTGCCACATCTGCAGAAAGGTCAAGGGGGAATGGGTTGCCATTTGAAATGGCACAAAAGCCTCTCTGACACATCTCGCTGTAGCAGTGTCTCCAATTCGTTCCATGACAGGAGGCATGTCGCAGGACGGCAATAAAAGAGCCGTGGGTTTTCTTGTTTGTGTATGAGGGAGATATGAGCAGGAAAGCAGAAGATCAAAGGCAGGAGATGAAAATGATGTTTTTTAAAATAAAACTGTTTAATGTTCCTTCTCAACATCAGCTCAGCTAAATGAGCTCTTTCCTGCTCTCTTCTGAAATATGATACCAGCTGAATGTAAGCAAACAGAAATTAAAACGTCGGCTGTAATTACTGTGCTTTTGAGGCAAAGTGAGGAATAAGAACAGAGTTGCTATTTATTCAGTAATCTGTATTATAATTATGCTTTTACATGTTTTCTGCCTAAAGCCTGAGATGAAATTATGTTTGAGCTTCATGCAACTTTTTCTACAGTAATTATTGTAATTTCTCTTTTTTTGACAAGTTTTTTTAGATTACACTTTTTTTTTGACTAATTCTACATTATAATTTTGCAATGCACGACAAAACACTTAGCTATACAAATGTCTAACTCATATATTTTTTCTTCCCTTCATCAGCTTTTGCCTTTCTCTGTTTTCATCTGAAACCTCGATAGTAACAGTGTTTTACTACGCTATTTAACTCAGCACTTTCTGCTCCTGCATATATTTAAACATGTATTATTATTATTTTACATCACATTCTCTTGTCCTACCTTTCTTGCAGCTTTCTAATCTGGGTTCTTTACTCTATACACCTAAAGCTATCTGCATTTCCTGATTTGTTTGCTTCAGCAATTGAGATGAAGCTAGTTTAGTCGACCCTTTGCTTAGTCAATTATTCTGATTATCCAGTCTTTTAAAATTTCATGAAGTTAAAAATAAAACGCACATCAACTAAACGGCTACTCCAGTGAGTCTATCACTATTGCTCAGCCTGCTCATTTGGTACTCCAGCGCCAGATGTTTTTTTTTTAATGACTGCATATTTCAAGACAGCAGAGATTAGCAAACTGATCATAAAAAAAGCCCATAAAGTTTTCCAAAGACAGAAACAAATTTAAGACAATGAGACAGAGTCTATTCCATTGTCTAAAGATTGTTCCCATCTGTCTGTTTCACTATTAGCTTGTCCATTTGTGACTTCAATCATCTTTCCATCCATTTGTCCATCATCGTTTAGTGATTAATTATGATAAATCAATAATTGAAATAATTGGCAACTGTTTTAGTAATAGATTAATCGTTACATGGCGTGTATAGACTAAAAAGAGAGGCTAGCTGCTGAAGGAATACTCGGTAATTAAATCAAAACTGTACAAAAAATATATACATTTTGCATTTCAGCTTAAAAAAATGTCTTTCTGAAAATATATTCTACTGACATTCTCAAGTGGCATAGTTTTAGAAGTCGGTGAGTATTTGCACTGGATTATTATGTGGACCATTGTTAATGTGCTTATTTTATCATTAACAGCACTATTAATAAGTTACCAGAGGTCTATGTGTCCAAAGCGACATTCACTGAGATCAGAGAATCTGCTCTTCCTAACGTTCTCGCCCGTCATCTGGGCTAACGGAGACCTGCGTGTGTGTTTTTCCTTCCTGTGTCGGAAACATGCCGGGTGTTCAGTTGTGTTGCGGGCGAAAATAAATCTCCTGACTCAGCAGAGAGTTTGAATGTCACCAACACGTTATGCGTCAGTTTGGTGGCGGCGGTGTTCACGGCTTGGCTCTGTGTCGCAGTACTTCTGAGTCAGACGTGAAGGATTCCTCATCGACGGAAGTGCGTGGTGATCACAAGTCTTAGCTTCTAATAATTCTAATCCTCTTTGGTTCACTTTGTACTCCGAGCAGAATCCAAGTTTGGTCTTACAACAGCAATGATGTAACAGGTTTTGGTGTTTTTACAAAGCTGTGTGCTGTAGGAGGAATTATACCTGCAATTCTCACTGGGTTTGTATTAGCTACAGGGATTTGAAATGGTTCATTTAACGTTTATGCATGTTTTCTAAGGTTTGAGAGGTCAGGATTCTCTCATACATAGTTATATTGGTACTGACTTGTTGCAAGCTGTGACAAGTCACAAGATAACGGAATGGGCTTTTTCTGTGCTTCAACAAAACAGACAGAAAACAGAACTTAGTATGTGTATGTTTATAACACTTTCTCAGAACACATTAAAGGCAAAAATACTCTCTGAATTGAGATTTTTCTGCTTTCTGTTAATTCGTTTTGCATTTACCTCCCCTTCTCCTCTCACATGGCATTTCTTTATTTATAAAACCCTCTGTGTTGCAGCACAAGCAGATTAAACTCCATCAATGCTGCAACTCTGCCTTTGCATGAAATCTATCTGAAGTGGGTTGAAGTAGATTCAGGAGTTTCCACTGTGTTTTGTGACCTTCTGTTAAACTTATAGCAATAGTGACTGGTCAGTTTTTTCAGATACTTACCAAGATAAATGCCTTATCAACTGGCTTTTGGATTTTAGTAAAATAATGACAACCAGGTGACAGTTATTGGACTGAACGATAATGCAGACATTGCTAAAATGGCAATTATGTTGTCTCAGTAAAATCAGAATAAATGTATGCTTCTCTAACATGTTCTTGTCTCTGTTCCTCTCAGAGGTCCTCCAGTACTACCTTAGCTGCAGTCCGGAGCAAACCAACCCCTTCCAGCAGGTTTGTTGGACTTGCATTTTACAACTGCAAATTTGTTTACTCTGAAATATTAGCTTAATGTGTTAACAACTCAAATCTAAGGGATGACAACGAAACCTGCTTTGATTAATAATTTTTTTTTTCCATCCCTCTGCAGCAGTTCAGTGCGTTCCTTTCTCAGGGAGTTCATCTGATGCGCCACAGCATGTGTCCATGCTAATAGGATTGAGTCTGTGCAAACTGTACTCATTAAACATTTGTTTGCACACCAGCACAGTTCTAAACAACCAGATTTTTTAGAACAGCATAATTAATTTATTTTCTTGAATAATAGTTTTTATTTTATGATCCAAATGCAGCACCTCCAAATAACAAACTTGATTCAAATGAAAACTTTTATTGATCTCTACTAGGTGTTGGATGTTGCATCAATCCAAACGCACAACTTCCTCCATTTTGTGAAGTTCCCTTTTACAAGGAACAAAGATAAACCTCTTTCAAAACAGAAAGCAGTACTTCTGCTTCCTTATTATGATCTCCAGTGAGCTACTTGAGTACATGACACTTGTTTTGTTTATTTTGTTTTTGCCATTTTAAAATTGTTTCACTTTATTACTTGTGACCTGTCCCTTTGAAGTCTGCCATATGCCTTTCAGTCTTGGAGTGAAACTAAAAAGTTTCACTCCAAGATGCTCTAGAGAGTGGTCCTCCTCTATCTACGCCTCCTAATGGCGTCTCCATTGGATCCGCTGCCTCCTGCACTGAGCTCTGATCTAAAGGTTTAAATGAAAATGTGTAGCTACAGCCTGGAGAAATGTTCTTACATATTTTAACTTTGGAGAAAAACCTTCATCTCAAAGCTTTTCAATGTTTCTGTGGAATATTCCTGTCGATGTCAGACTTGTTTCTCAAAATGGATTATCTGCGTCTTATATGTTTGGCCCACATCAATAAGTCAAAACCTTTGAGTGCTTCTGATGTCAAGGGCGTCTATTGTTATTGGAGTGTTCATATATCAGAGTATAGATGCCTTTGTGCTTTTAACTATGAAATGCCTTATAGAACCAAAATAGAAATGGCCGCTGAAGGTTCTTAGTGATATTTCTGAGAATTGTAAAACTTTTATTTGCACACGGTCGTCACTCACTGTCAATTTTTTTTTTTTTTTTCTTCTTCAGAGGCTTTCAGGGAGCCATAAAGCATTAGTGGAGATGCAGGACGATGTGTCTGAGCTGCTGCGCTCTGCCACCAGAGAATACAAACAGACCAGGGTAAGATACGAGGAGCTGAAACTGTATCTTGGTGAAAGGAATCGGACTGAGCTCCAGTCGGGGGAGCTGGACCCGTCCATCATAACCATCAGCTGATGGCACACCTGGGGCCTGCTTTATGTCCATTTAGCTGCGTTAGGCTTTCACTGGACCTTGTCCACACAGCGCTGGTATTGTCTATCGCTGGTTTTTACTCCGTTGATGGCGGCATGAATGAGAGCTGACGTTGGGAACACAGCGGGGCACGTTTCCCTCTTCACCGACACGCACAGAGAAATGTGCTGAGGTTGTTCAAACTATTTCGTCAGGCAAGCTGATGCGTTTCCAGCTAAAGATGGAGATAAAATGTTGACTAGAGGAAAAATTAAAATTATCATGAATTAAAATCGGCTTTTCAGCTCTTACTGCTGTATATTTATGAAAGGCCGTTCCGAGATAAATGCGCTTTGAACGAATAATCGAGAAACGACAAGCAAGCAGGAACAGAAAAATGTTGCTCAAGGTTCTTAGCTTATTGTGTTAACTCTGAATATTTCTGATTTTCTTGGTGTTTCAGCTGTTCAATTATGCTGTTTTTTTTTTTTTTTCTTCCTCCAATTCTTCCCAGGGAAGTTTGGAAGAGATTCAGGGGATTCTGAACACCACTGAGATGAGCCTTCATCAGCTCACGGCGCTGGTGGACTGTCGCAGCCTGCACATGGTGAGCAGAGGCGACAAGCCGAGACGCCGTCTCGTTGTAGCGCTGCTCCGACCAGGAAACTGATTCGTTCAGGCAGTTTTTACAGCAGCTAACTTGTATAAAGGGACCCATCTTTGATGGCCGAGTTTTCACTCTATTTGCATTTTGGTGTCCTGTACTTGTTTCTATTCTGCTGTGTTATGAATTCGGCAGTGCTCCCAGATTCATAAGTCCCAGGATGTTACATCCAAAATCATTTGAAGTTAAAACCATTTTTGTACAACTTTCTTGGTATCTTCATGTATATTTCACATTTTCATTTCAGGCCACATCAAAATCATGAATACACTCAAAGGACAGGTGGTAGCAAAATCTATCAATGAAACCACCCATTGAACTGTTAAAATATGAATAAATAGCTAACTCTGCATTTCATGAGTAATTCTTAAAGTTAAATAACATTGAACTTTTGTTCACATTGATGTAATCTGGCAGAATGCAGATAAAAACTGCTTTGATTTGATTGATAAAATAATATTGAGACTTGCTGTAGGGATTTGACTGAGGGCTGAATTTGTCTTGTAGGACTATGTTCAGGGCATGACTGGACTGTGCTACGACGGGCTGGAAGGCCTCATCTACCTCTTGCTCTTCTCCTTCGTGACTGCGCTCATGTTCACCTCCATCGTCTGCAGCGCGCCTCACACCTGGCGCGGCAAGCGGTGAGATATCTGCTGCCTTCGTGGAAAGCTCCACAAACGTGGCCGTCCAAAAGCTTTCATGTCAAACTTGTACTCGGAATTGTATATGGAGTGATTAATAATTCAAAAGGAAAACTGATTAATAATTTATGGTTAAAAAAAATAAATAAATCTGGCTTTCTCGGGGGGGGGTTTCTTTAAACCTTGTACCAGAATGATCTGAAGACAAAAATCCATCCAGCCCAGAAGACTCCAGCTGCTTTCTCCACCTAATTGTGCCATGTTGGCTGAAATCTATCACAACCCTTCGCTTGATCTTCAGCAAAAAATGTAACATTATTCAGATTTCTTTCTCCCATTAGCAGCAGGATAATGACTGCAGAGTTGTTACTTAGAAAATAGTTCTAGATTCCCCACATAATTAACTGATTATTCCTTATCAAAGGAGGGGGTTTGTTCATCAGTTTTATCTCAGCTGGTGCTTCCTGTCGCAAAGCAAAAAGCTTACGCTTCTACCAGTCTGTTGTTTCCAGTGTTCCCCACTAAGCTTGTTCAGCAGTCGAGTCGTAATGAAGCGTGGAAGCTAATTATTTCAGCACATCTGGAATCGCAGCACAGAGGCAGGTTATGACTGGGATTTACAAGCAGGACCAACATTTCTTTAGGGTTTTGAGCCATAATTATGCTGTTTGGAATCAATTCCCAACATGCATGTGTGATGAAATCCATAGGGAAGTATAATAAATGCAGTGATGATGTCATAAATATGGTATGATGGAAGTCAAGCAGGTGGTGGCCATGAACTCCAGGGGGAGACGTGCACTATTTTTATTTTTCTAGGTTCCAGATTTTTATCTCAGCAGAAGCAAAATATATTTGCTGTGACCATTTTAGTTGAAACAGAATAAACTGCATTGGTATATTTTTACACATGAGGTTTTTATAATGCCTCATCTTGTCTGTTTTTTTGTTTTTGGGGGAGAGGGGGGTGGTTTTCAACCTAAAAAGGCTAAAAGTCGCAGGAGGGAAAAAAACGTGACGGTGTGGCAAGTTTTTTGCTCCATTGTCATCATCGAGGTAGATCAGAGGCACCCCCTGGTGGTCGTTTAAAATTCTTTTTTTTGTTTTTTGCTTTCTGCAGGAGCGATGAGGACAGTGTAGATGAGTCTCTGAGCCCCGGTGGGCGGCAGACCCATGACAGCCTGTACCGGGTCCACATGCCCAGCCTGTACAGCTGTGGCAGCAGCTACGGGAGCGAGACGTCCATTCCTGCCACAGCCCACACCGTCAGCAACGCTCCGGTCACAGAGTACATGTAAGGTCCCACCTGCCTAAAACCATGCAACAAGAGACTGTAACTGAAAGCAGAAGTGGTTGACGATGCATTTGCATGCCATGTTCTTAACTCTGCACATTAAGGGAGATTTCTTTTTTTTTTTTTATTATTTCCTCTTGTTGTCAAGAGGAAGTTTATGTGACCCCAGAGAGAAGCTTAGTTCCCCCCATAGTCAGCAGATGCAGCTGTTTCTCTCCAGCTGTGACGGTTGTGAAACCCAAAGCTCTCTGAGGCTTCATGCTAATGATACTGGGGGATGGGGATACTTCAGTTTCTAACTTTGTGCAAAACCTTAGTGGAAGCAAAGTTTAATGCCTTTTCTCTTTAAAATCCATATACAAAAATCTACACTACTGACATTTTGTGATGTGAATAACAAGACTTTATTTTTCTGCATAAAGAGAAAATGAAGTCTCCAGGGTAAAACAGCAGTAGTAAACTTGTGGCATAAATATCCATCATGTTAAACTAATACTATGTTGATCTCGATACCAAAGCCATCCACCTGAAATTGGAGAAACGGAAAAAAACGGGACTTTTTTCTGAAACTGATGGAAAAAGCAAGACTGAAACTGGTCAGAGTGACAGCAGCATGGAAGGAGCTGCAGGGATTTCCAAGTACTTGTTTAGTAAAAATCTCCACTATTCTTGTGAACTAAAGATTAGGTTTGCAAAAAATATTTTCTTCAGAAGAAAGATATCCAGGCCTGGCTAATCTCTCCCAAACCTTAGCAGGCTAATGTGTCTGATGAAGCCTACTGTAGTTGCAATGTTTGGGCCACAATTTTAAAATTGAGTGCCACCAAAAGAAGAATTCTAAAACTTTTGCATTTTCATCTGAGTTTTAAAGCTGTCTTGTTACTGTCAGATAAAACTTTGTAATTGTTTTCTTATGAAAATCAGCTCTAGTGATTGTGTCTGTTGGAGGTTTCATTTTTACATTTCCAGTCAAGCTATCTAAAATAGCAACTTTGATCAAATAGTGTGAATTTACATTTAATTTCCTGAAAAGGTGTATTTTTGGAGATGTAAGGTTTCTACCTGACAGCAGCAATAGTTGAAACAAATTCTGAACTGATGCATTATTGTCTCCTTTTTTACATCACAAAGACCTGCATTTTAAACTGGTTGTTTAGATTTTTGAGGGTTATCTTTTAGATGAGGTTGTGTATTTGATGTGTGTGTGTTTTATTCTGCAGGGCTCAGAACTCCAACTTCCAGAACTCTCGCTGTGAAAACACGCCACTGATCGGACGCGAGTCTCCTCCTCCTTCTGTAAGTTTTTGTTTTCTCTTTTTTTTTTGTACCAGCAGACTGTTATACATCATTATCCTCCTATATCTTAATAAGTAACAGCAACTGTAGTGACCTTTAAGCAGGTGTGGTGTGTATTTTGCCCCTCAGCCCTTAGGAATCATTCACATCCATCAAACATAAGAGCCATGCTGTTTTTCTGACTGAGCTTCATTAAACAGACCTCTGAGGTTCACTCCTGTGTTCAGGATTGTTTCGGTTCGTTCCCAGTAAAGAGTTTAGGGTTGACCTGAGTTATTTAGCCCCCGACACGCCCCCGGCCTTGACCCCTCCTCTAGAAACCCTGCTCTCCCTCGTGTCTGTGTGTCTGCTTGGACCTGGACACTGCTTTGTGCATCTGCTCTGTACTCTCTTCTTGTCGTTCTTTCTCTGCGAACCCATCCAGTTGTATTTGACTGCCGCGGACAGTAACAGCGGTCACTGCTGGCAGTTAAAGCCCTCGGAGAGTTCAAGATCGTTTTGGTAACTTCGTCTGCTTTACTAACAGGTACAGAACATGGCCGCCCGCCCGCCTTCCCACACCTGCTGGCCTGTCCTCCCTCTGTGTCACCTCCCAGAGTTCTGGCTTTGCTGACCCCATTCTAAGGTCCCAGTGGTGGGATTTTAGGGAAACCTCCCCCCTCATGTACCCTGCCCTCTCTTCTCTGCTGTCCTACCTGGTGTCTAATCTGATGTTTGTATCCCCCTCCTGGGCTGCATGTTTGCCTCCCCCACTCCCAAACCAACAGGAACATGTGAGGCTGCAACTCTTCCCTGAGTCACTGTGGCGTATGAATCAGTGGTGAAATTAGAAATCTCTTCCAGCATTTTTATGCTGGAAGTATTTTTCTTGAGTACTTTGATCGAGGGCCAAAAATGCTCCAATTCAATAACTAAATGAGCGCTTGCGCCTAAGAAATCAATATAAAAATAATGCATTTATGTTTATTTTGGTATTCTGGTCAATTAGTATTAGATAACTCAAAGTGGAAATCATCACTTAAGTTTTAAATGATGTTAAAATCATGCTGTATTTCATTGTTTAATTATTTTTGCATTTGTGCTGTGCCATGGCCCATGAATATTTTCTAATATTTTATTATGCAGATCAGTCACTGTTTTCCCTGTTGAGTCACTTAAATCGGTGAGGAAAAACTGTTGCAAACCAGAAGTATGAAATACTGAATAATACATTTTTTAAAAACATAATGATTTCACATTTTATTTTTTTATCGGCTATATAAATTGTTGGAATATTTAAATACATAAAATATAAGTACTCATTAACTTATTGTGTATTTTCAGTTCATATCACAATATAAATGTCTAACAAATTTTTTTCTTTATCTAATTGTTGCACTTTTGGTCCTCAACATGAATGACTTTATAATATTAAGTTTATTTTGTTTAAATAATGCATGGGTGAAAGCATAAGGTCACATTTAATTCAGCAAAAACCTTTTTTTTTTCTTGGTCTGACTTTTTTTAACTATTAATGAACTTAGCATTAGCTGCAGGCAGAGTGAGTGGAGGCGGAGGAAGGACTCTTTCTCTCTAGTATAGAGAGAAACATCCACACAAACAGAGAAGTGTTTCTCCATCTTGTTTTGTCTTTCGTCATCCCTCTCCTCTTCTCATCCTCGCCACATGAAGCCCAGGTGACAATGTGGACATTTTCAAAATAAAAGCTTTTTATTGGAGGCATTTGAATGCAGCCAGTAGTTTTACACAAAAGACCGTTGCAGCTGTTCTCTTGATCTCATGGAAAAAATTACAAGTCCAGCATGTCAGAGATCTAGACAAAACCAGAACTTTGAATATCTGGTCTTGAATATCTGGCTGGAGTGCCACTATAATAACAATGTGTGTAAGATTCTACCATTCTCTTTCCTGTAGTATAAGTAATAAAAACATGCAGACCATGAAGTTGCAGTAACTTCATGGTCTAAATGGTTACAAGTTGATATTGAAAAGAGGAAGTTCTGGTGTGTTCTTTTTTTTTTTTTTTTTTTTTTTTATCATGGCATAAAATACATCTAAACCTAAATGCATCCAAGATGGCCGTCTCCACAGGAGTGAAATGCAGCCCCTGTCATGCTCGTTTTCCTCGCATCCGTACATGCATGGATCCGTTCCACCTGTATATAAATGTCTGACTCTGTCGGTCTACACACAGCAGGAAGAAAAACGATTCAAACTACAGCAGGGTTATATTGACTGTTCCTTTTATTTGTCTCCTGTAAATTTTTCAGTGATTTTGATTTTCCCATAGAAAGATGGTCTGTGCAGGATTTTCTCTTTTTAGTGTTTTGTTGTTTTTCCTTTTGCCTTTGTATTTTTTGTAGTTCTTTACAGTAATCTCTTCAAGATTTAGTGAAATTCATGCATCTTTTTCATTCATAAGAACTCCAAAAATCTCTTTCTGTCTATAAAAACAGTGTGTTGCTGTTGAATGAGAAAATCCTACATTAGATTTAGTAGTTTCTTTTTTTTGAGACCAGACAGATTTTTTTTAACCTTTTTCTATATATGTATGTATAAAGAATAAAACAATGACCTATTTTTGTCTGGTTCTGTTTACAGTACACCTCCAGCATGCGGGCAAAGTACCTGGCCAACAGTCGGCCCAATCCCAACAGTCGACCCGATCCCAACAGCCGACCCGATCCCAACAGCCGACCCGATCCCAACAGCCGACCCGATCCCAACAGCCGACCCGATCCCAACAACTCTCCTGCTCATTGAGTCTCTCCGCTCTCCACCAGTCTGCAGCGCTGCACATCTCTGAAGCCTCTCCTCAACTCTCCCATTTCTTCTGCTTCCTGCTTGTTTTCTCTGTATCAGTTTATTTGAACCAAACATGCTTTCTCCTGCTTGGCTGAAGCACAACCAGAGGACATGCATCAGATTGCAAACTGTGAGTCAGAAGTACAGATATACACTCCATTGTTCGTTGTTTATCTTTCCACGGATCATTAAGGGTGCTGCGACCGAACTCCTGAGCTGATCCAATGGACTTGAAAGATTTTTTTTTTTTAGCTATAATTCATGATGATATCAAACTTGGCGGTTAAAGTACTGTAACAATACTCTGTGTTTACTCTGGAATCTGTAGATGTGGTCTTTCACACTCAGCTTAGATCTACTTGTTCCATTGATTAGATTAACTTTAGCTTGTTAAGACTCTACTGTTCTTGGAGCTTGAATCGTACTGTACTTGTGGCACGTCCAACACACACTAACACACTTGGCTTATAGTGGCATTCTGTCTTAAATCTGTTGTCTGGGACCAGTTTTCCTGTGGTATTGCATGTTTGACCACAGTCTTGTTTCTTTCTTCTTATTGGTTGACTTAAAAAAAAAAAAAAATTACACTGAGCCCCGTTTTCACAGCAGTAGTTGCTCAACTTGTGAAGCTCTGACCTGACACATGTTTTATTTGGTTGAAAGAAACTAACAAGTTGGAATTTATTTTTCCAGCAGATGACTGTGAAAAAGATAAGTGTGTGGTTGCTTTAAGGGTTTAAGGATGAGTTTCAGTTCCCTGTAGCTTCTTAACTGCCTGTAATGCTCTGTGTGGTTCAAACTGTTCACACACGCACACAAAAAAAAATGCAGCAGTAATCATCCCAGTAGGAGTTTCGACTTGATAAAAATGGCTTTTTCTCTAGAGGCTTTTCTGGAGAAATGTAATGCATTTGCAATGCGGTGCCTCAAATGTGTTTTAGCATTTAAATAACACTCAGAGAAAGTAGTGGGTGCTGTGAAAGGATTGTGAAATCTTCAACTTTTTGTGAAAAAAATAAATAAAAAATTGAAATTCTTTGTATGAAAATCTGTTGCAGCATGACGAACCTTCAAATGTGGAGTGAGTTGTTTTGCGTTTCAGCTGCCTCTGCTTGCTTCTTAAGATGTGATCTGTTGTAAGAAGTGATGTTGAGACTGTGCCAACAACTTAAGCACAAATATTTTAGTATCTCAGTAACTTTTTAGATGTTTTTATTTTTTCAACCAAAGGCTCCCGAGTGGCTGTGAAACAAAAAATGAGCCTGAATTTTTCAAAACTGTTTTTTTTTTTCTTTGATAATTCACTGATGCAGTCTGGGTTTTTGTTTTCTTTTTTGTAGTAGTAGTATCCATCTTTTTGTAATGTACAGGTAAAGATGATTACAAAACATTTCCGACTCTGAAATCTTTATTTTTTTTTCTTTCTTTAGAGGGCCTGTGATTCATTTTAAGGCATTCCTTTATTTTACTTTTTAAAGAATTAATGTAAATATTGAATAGATTTGTCTTTTTTTTGTTCTTCTTTTGTGTAATAGACCTGTTTTTATACATAATTTTGTAATGTGTTCTTGTAAAGGCTGTGGTCATGTTGAAGCTTGAATGCTGTGTTTTGAAATTAAAGGAACTTTAACTGAAGTGCAGAGGCTGTCGGAGTCGTTAATGCGAGCAAATCTTGACACAGAACAAACACCAGGGAGCAGCAAAGCGTCGCTGCTCAGATCTTGTGCAACAGACGAACCTTTTTGTGCTTTTTCCAACTTAAAAAAACACATTTAAAGTTAAAGCTTGGAAGCCCTGAAAGTTAAAAAAGCATTTTTTCCCAGGTTTACCTCAACACTGATCATGCGGGAATACGTAAAAGCATTTTCATTTGTTTTCTTTTACTCCCCTTAGACAAATAGAACTGTCAGAGAATTAAAAAAAGAAACATTTTGTATTATGACAGCTGCAGGCTCATGTTCTGAATTTTCCGCTTCCTTCTGATTCAACATTGTACGATTTTGTTGCTAACTTTCTGTGAAGCTGCATTCTTAACTAATACATCAAATCAAATTTAGCCACCAAAGCGTCTGCAGTAAAAAAAAAAAAAATAATTGACAAAGGAATAAATAAAAACAGAAGTTAGTCCAATTATTTGACGGTCTGTTATCTATCCTGGATTAAAGTCCTGACCTTGGTTCTCCTGCCACAATTCAAAAACATAACATAAGTTAATTGGTTCATTTAAATTTCCTTTAGATATCACTGGAAATAAACAGTGGATGGACAATGTCGTGGCTACAATCACAGAAACAATATTACTTTAGAGGTTTTAACATATCAGGCTGTGATGAATATAATCTAAAAAACCAAAAAATCTTTCTTTGTGAACAAAACAGATTTCCAACTAAAGCTTAATAATGGCCATAAGTGTGTTACAAAAATGCAGAGTGCTACTAAAGTTACATATACATCTGTTTGTTCACGTTGGATCTAAATGAGTGTAGGTATTTCTTATGCAGTGGTGCAGATGGAAAAAGCCAGACTTGTGTGTCTGACCTCGCCTCATCGACAGCAGGCGGGGAGGTCAGTGTCAGCGCCAGGCCACCAGTCTGGTTTTGTCACTTCCTTTGTGGCCCCAGCCAGCTGCTGTCCTCCAAAAACATACTTTCCAACTTTGAGGGTTGGAACAGAAAAATAGCTTTCAACCTCACTTGTGCTCAGCTAAAAGTAGCTATTACTCATATTTTGAATTAAAAAGCCTGTAGAGCCTCCTCAGGTATTTAAAGCATCAGACACTGATAGACTGATGAGAGCATCTCCTGATCGCCTGCTGCTTGTTGTGGAAAAACTGCAGATCAAACAAAGCATAATGGAGGCAGGGAAGTTTTTACAGCCTGTTCAAAAACTCAGAGAACTGAACATGCAAATGAAATTTCACACGGCCCCACTGTTGAGGAAATTGAATTACCCTGCTTGTTGCTGAACTGGAGGAATGCATTACTAATGCTTTGAGGTGAAGAGCTGAATGGAGAAGAGGAGGAGGAGAAAGAAGGGGAGGGAGGGAGGGAGGAAGCACCCCCCCCCCCCCTCCCCACACACACATGGACACTTCCTGAGTTGGACTGGGCTCTCTGCCAAGCTGTCGGACCATGGCTCTCCTTCTTCTCAGTGTTGAGCAGCTGCAAGGCAGCAAATCAAGTAACACAAGTGAGATAACCCCCCCCCCCACCCGTTTTCCCCCACATCAAGGCAATTCAACACTTCCATTTAAAAAAAAAAAAACAAAAAAAGAAAAGGCTTCGCTTTTATCAGACCCAAACACAAGGGAGACGGACGTCACCTCCGCCTGAGTCCTCTCTGACGGACCTCGTGTCTAAAAGCCATTCTTCTGTCAAACAATAACGCTGTGACGATGTATCAGAGGACCAACTGTTTAAACGTGCGGCTTTTCCACGTGTTTGGGGAAAAACTGAAAATGTCTACGTTGTTGATCTTTTCTTGCAAAAGGTTCCATAAATATTTAGTGCCCCTGACTTTCTGACTGCATGTAGTTTCAGCTTATGTCAAAACATCAAGTAAAACATGAGTCTTGGTCATATTGTTCCCATTTTCCTCTCATACCTCAACTTACTGTCATCACAGTGAAGATAAAGCAGCAAACTACAAAGGCACCTCTTTATTTCTTCTTCAGATGGAGACAAAAAAAAAAAAAAGAAACAAACCGCCTGGGGGCCTATTGTGTCAAATTGTAAACAGCTGCCATGCTTGGGAAGGATGTACTTACTGTACAACATTGAGGAAAGCACATACACCACATATAACATTATTACACAATATACTGTCATGATTAGGTTTATAATCCTCATGAATGAATGAATGAATGAATGAATGGAGTGACAGTGATTTAATATGATATTCTGATCATTGTAGTAAAAATCAACACTAATGCAGACAGTGAAAAACTGGATTGAACATAGAAAATGGGTCTGCAAACCTACCCTATTCTCTCCAACTCTCTGAGATTCGTCAACAGCCTCAGGGTCTTGTATTCGGCCCATTGTTGTTTATCGTGTACATGTTGTTCCTGGGGTCAATCTTTGACAAACATAATCGTCCGTATCATTACTTTGCCAACACTGAGGCCTAATTCTTGCCGGGTAATCTGTACAGCCGTGACCTCCTGACACCACAGCAAAGCTTTCTTTACAAAATTATGACCTGAATGAAGTTAAATCTTCCAGGTTTTATTGAAAATAAAACAAATGTGGTATGGGAATTAGTGCCGTTATAAAATCCATTTCTTTCCAGCTAACTATTGTGAAACGAAAATCTTCCCGTCTTTCTTGAGAACTTTGCTTTTCTAACCTACCATCTGGACTATTTTCAATCACATCCAGCAGCCCTACAACATTTAGAACCTGTCAAGAACACCGTCACTCGTCTATCTGGTTCTTATATCCCACTACGGATTTTGAATAATCTGTATCTTTCTCATTTACGCCGTTGAGGGCTCTCTCCTCAGTCAGCTCCATGATCCAAACTGAAATGTTGGGCCAATCGAGAATTGGCTTTTGGTTGCACCAAAAATTGTGAGCTACCTTAACTCCGAATATCCATGCTGCTCAGACCGTCATCTTAATTGCAGCGTCCCTCAAAGACACTTCTCTTTTCCTTCCCCTTGAATTTATAGAATATGCTGCTCTAAATAGGTTTCTTGGATGTTTTTCTAATTTAGTTAGTTTCATTCTTATTTATTGTGTTTTACATAAAACAAAAGCGTAGCTTTCACGAGAAAGCTACGCCGCTTTCTCGTGAAAAAGAAATCAGTGCGGATGATTTAGTTAACTGATCTCTCAAAAACTGATCTGCTTGTCCTGAACCTGTTTTCGTGGTATAAACTGAAACCCTACATATTCAAGACAAGCGGTCCTCCGCATTTATCAGGTCCTCAACTCAAGTGCTGCTTATGAAGTTCAAGTCTCTCTTCTTGCGGAGATATGTGATACCCCGGATTATGGGTAAACTCCTACTTGGTGGGTCTTTGTAGCACATGCTGAGAGGGATTAAGGCCTCTGCCAGTTGTTGTGAGATCAGTCCAGCGGGGCTTGTCCCACCAGCTCTAATCCTGCAGACAATGCAGGCTGTTAATTGGAGACTGACTGATATAGCCAGAGAGAGTCATGAAAACAATGTGCAACTGGCCAGCGTCTCTGTAATCCCCTGCACCCTGTCCCTCAGAAGCATCCATCCACATGTATGCTTCGCCACATCCCCTCCACCGCCTCCCCCCAACCCCCCAAAAAATGGGGCTTTCCATTTTCCTCTCAGCAGTTACAGCCGCTCTTCTATTGTGAGTCAAACAAATGCAAGGCGTGTGGCTTTATAGAGATGTGAAATTTCACAATTCCCACTCAGAGATCTGATAGGAGGTGTAAAAAAGCACACAGAGGTGTTTGTGTTTTAAACGGGTCACAATGCAGAGTGTTAACAGGCTTGCTTGGGTTTCCTGCTGTTGCGACTGAATGCAGAGATATAAAACGAAAAAGAAAAGAAAAAAGGGTTTAAGATGTACACCAACTCTGGTCGGAGAGCTTCTTCTACAGACATCAAAAAATAATTTACAGCACTGAAGTGA
Organism: Poecilia mexicana; assembly: GCF_051168715.1. NCBI lineage: Eukaryota > Metazoa > Chordata > Actinopteri > Cyprinodontiformes > Poeciliidae > Poecilia > Poecilia mexicana. The sequence continues at coordinate 20,638,861 of NW_028263377.1, forward strand.
TTAGCGACGCTAACATTCAGTTGTTTTGTAACTTTCAGCTGTTTTTACAACTATAATCTGAGTCAATCCTTATTGAATTTCACGCCTTTGTGGTTGTATTTGAGCTTCAGCAGTCACTTGTGATATATGCTTAAATGTACTTGAGAAGTCAGTTTGCTTTCCACAACATGTTGTTTTTACTCTTACGTTTAATGGAGACACGGGCTGATGTAACGTAGCTGTAAAGAACATGTTATGGCCATCACCTCCCGAGTTCAAACCTGCATTCCTCTGGCTTACTGATTAAAGTGTTTGACGCGAGCATCTAAAATCAGTCATAAAACCTAACTGCTCTCTCAGCCTGTCAGTTGCAACATAAACGACTCGTGTTTTGTGTTTAGTGTCTGGCCCATGTCCTCAGAGGAGACGCGTCTCCCAAAAGCGTGAGTCTTAATGTAAGCGAGGCAGGTCAATGCAGGCTTTCTGTGTGTGTTGTAAACATGGCATTCATGGTAGAGGCTCCTTTATCTGCGAAAAGAAATCAGCCGTAACACCGCCGCCTCAGCCTCAGCTCACTGGCAGGCAGGTGGCCGGATCAGCGGCGGCCGTCTGCAGTTGGATTTTTATGAGCTGCACATCTGTCGCCACATCCAGGATATGCAAAACAGCATTCCAGAGGATCCTTCCACTGCTTTGGATCTGTCATTATTTGGTTTCAGTTAAACCGCCGATTTACAGTTTTAATGAGTAATATCTCATTATGTTAATTTTCATTCAAATTTGAGGCATTTTGATGGTCAGACTTTTGGTAGCTGCTCGAAACATGTTCAACTGTTCAACTGCCATGTCAGTCAAATATGTTTCAACTGACATTAAATGTTTGCACATTCAAGGGTCAAAGGTTTTTTGTGCAGCAAATAAAATGAGAACATTTTGAAACCATTTTTGAAACATTTTTCACATATCTCACGCAATTTACCTGGAAAACAAAGAATTAGTGTGAAAGTATGGTCCCTCCTAAGTCATGTTCAATAAACTGTAAAATCATATTTCCTCATATTTCTGTGGTGGTTTCATATAATCAAATTACACATTTTGTGTTTCCATTACCTGGAAGCAGAAAATCTATGACAGTTAACAAAAATAAAGGCTTGAAAGCATCAGTCTGTGTAACTGAGCGATAAAATGTGTTTCTTGGTGAAACGAAATTAATGTATTTTTCAATAATATCCTAATTTTGTGTATATAAAGATGTAGTAATCTGCTAGCGTACGGGTGTAGACCATAAACTAATAGTTTGTTGAAGCACTTTTTCATTCTACTTTAGCATTACTACTATTAGCATTAATTTGCTAATAGTCCATCGGCTTCCTTCATCATTTGCCCACTCTGCCTGGTAAATATTTTCCAAATCTATCGGATCTTGAGAAATCTTCTTGTCCTCAGCTCTGCTCTATTTAATCATGGACTCCGGATGAGCCATTCCAAAGATGTCATTTCTTTTCCTTGAAGGTAGTTATTCAAATGGAAACCCCTCTGGATTTAAACCTTTCCATCTTATTGTACTCTGCTCCTGACTGATACCTTTATACAATGAGATCATTTTGATCCTTTGGGAGCTGTCTCAAGACTACAGCTGCAGATAATGGACACAAATAAGCACATTTGAAGAAAACCCTCACTTCTAACGCCGAAGTTTATTTCAGTGTAAACAGATTCAGTGTAGCTGATGTTTAGCTGGAGACTAAATATTTGAAAGCAGATTAAAAGATGCATAAAACAAAGTATTTATCTAAGGGTGCACACTCTTATTTAAGCCGCTTATTGCACCTCATCACTTTTTTTTTTTTTACATTATCAAGGAGAAACATCACATTAGTTAGTTCACGATTAAATTCTAATGAGTTTATTAAGTGCAGATTCACAATAAACGTAAGTAAGTACAACTTTCACAGGTCAAAATCAGCAAACGTTTTTACAAAATAAACAAAGCATTCCAAAATTATCCCCTTTTGCGCAACATAAACAGCAATTTCACATGAGTGCGTGTACATCTTTGAGATCCACTGCATAACGGGTACAAATTAGCCAATCATAAATCATTTCCAGTGAGTGACTCCTCTCTTTCAGTCCTCTGTCCAAGCTGTGAGGAGGAAAAACGTGGCCTGAGCTCGGCGTACAGACTGAAAATGCTAATAGCTCGCGCTTAAAAGCTCAGTCAGGCAGGATTGCTCCGCAGCTGGTATGGAAACAGCCTTAATTGCAATAGCAAACAACACTGCAGGGAAGATAAACAGTGGAAAACCACCAAAGGACAATAATCATGTAACGGCTGTTATGCATTCAAAAGCTGCTCGCAGATGTTTGTGTATTTGACAGATTATTGATGTCGAGGGATCACCAATCGGTCCAAAGCTGTCACATATCTTATTTTCCTGTTTTGTAGCAACCTAAGATGAATAAAACTATATGAAATGTTGTTTAGAATGGGAGATTATGGAGATTAGAGGTAGATTAGACCAAGACATGCATGTTTTGTTGTTGATATAAAAACTCGTCTCTTTTGTAAGCAAATATCACACTGTTTTTTATCTGATTACTGTTTTTACATTCAAAGACTGTCATACCTAAGCCACATGCTGTGTTTCCCAGGGTTTCTGTGCCAGAGGACAAATCTCTCTCTTCCTTCTGTTTGTAAAACACATTTGTCTCTGAAACAAACCGTAAAAGATGCCTTGATTTCTTCTTTTTTTTTTCTTTTGCAAATTCGATACGCCGATGAGGCAAACGTTTTTTGTTCGCATTTATACAAAACTTTCTATGAGTCAACACGTTGAAAAAACTGTTTGAACATGAGCTGCAGACACTTGAAAGGCTTTAGCTTCTTTCCCACTGTACATCTCTGAAGGACAAAGCTGTGATTATGGTTTGTGGTTAGGATGTTTGCTGCAAGTAATTTGTCTCCCATGCATCGCTTTGATGATGAATCTTCAGCTGTGCATCAGCCAGCTACTCCCATTTCCTGTGAAGCACCTTATCATTTTTTCCTTCTTTTTTTTTTTGTATTATTGCTTTAAAATATTAGTGTTAAAGTCTTCTGTGTGCTTACCCGGTAAACCAGTGAACAAATGCCCTCTGTAGTGTCACAATTTCCCAAAACAAACAGTCTTTGCAGCCAGCTCAGAGTCTCTTTGCTGTTGTTTGGGTTTTTTGACTGATTTCTCCAGCAAAAGCCATCTAGTTCCGGGATTTGCGCAGTTCTCCATACATGTTTAATGATGTTTAGGTTTATGGACTGTTGCCGTTCTGGCAAAGACCCTGCCATCCCCCCCAGCTTCCTGCAGCAGTTATTTGTTTTAGGAGTTTATCTCTAATCATTTTTGTGGAACACTGGATCATGATTATTGTTTATATAAATCCATCCCAGAAGTTTAGGTGGGAAAACTTATTAGTGTGCTTTGAAAGAGAGTCTTTCTTTTACAGTTACAGCTAATACAGTATTTAAGTAGAAATGTATACAAAATGTTTTTACTATAACTCTTTTCTCTTGTTGATATGCAGTAAATTGTTTTTTTTTTATCTATTATATTAGACAGAGTCTAAAGAAGCAAAATAAACAATCATAATGTTCTCTCATCCATATTGATACACTTTTTTGTTCTTCCAAAACAAGCAAATCTGTAGAAGAAATCATGTCTATCAAACAGTGCAAGCAACACATTTAGGTTGGGGTGATTTCTTTTTATCTTTGCCACAAGGATCTATTCTTGGATCATTTTAATACTTCTTATTATGCATATTTATTATATACTACCAGATGCATGCACATATGCATGACTGTGTATATTTGTGATTGTGATTATTTTGTCATTAATGAAACAAGTGTCTTCCATATTTGTACATTCATGGTTCACCTTGAATGATATTTGAAGGATCATGAAACTTGTGTCCTCTGTGTTTCAGCTTAATGTTATTATTTTCTCAGGTTTCTGATTCATCCGGGTGGTTTTATTCAAAGTCTATCCATTAGTAGACAATATTTTATTTTATACTAACTAATTAACTCATGCCATTCTAGTGTCATGCCATAACATTGCCTGATGAATACATTTCTGTACATTTAGAGGATCTAATAGTGTTAATAAATGTAATTATACCGTAGAAAAATTATACACAAACTGTGCAGAAATATTTTTTGTTTTAACTGTTACTAAATTTAGAGGCAACTTATTTTAAGTTTTGCAATGGTTAACATGCCTGCTTTCTTCACCTTGACCACTAGATGTCACTAATTATTACACACTGTTCTTTTAACTTAAAGTGTTTTTTTTTTTATGCAAATTTGGCAGAAACAATAGTCCAACTGTAAATGCATATGGAGAAGTAAATACATGTCAAGCGAGAAGAAAAATAAAATTAAAGTAGATTGTTTAATATTATACTCAACAGCTTCCCCTTGAGCGTGAGATACCACTTCTGGTTTTGCATCAACTTGCTCCCATGTTTACATAAAACTTGCCTGCAGCTAGTTAAAAAGAAAAAATTCTATATAAACTCTGACAAAACTAAAGTAACAACATGACAACTGTGTAAAAGGTTCCCAGTGGTTATGCACTTTTATTCAACTTTTCGGGTCCCACCGTGGGTCCCTTGGCGGTTAATACCAGGATCAGCTCATAATCCCTGAGAAGTCAGATGTGGGAATGAACTGCTAAAACCCTCCAGATACTGGAGAATAAACACCAGTCATCTAGCACAGTTCAAGGCAATAGCAAAAAAAAAAAAAACACAAACCCTGGCCAAGTCCTTTAAAATCGGCGTAAACCACAATGAGAACGTTACATTCTAAGCATACACAATCACTACTCTTTTTAAACAAAGGTGCAGTATACAATACCACCATAAAGATGAAACCCAATATGGGTGAGAGAGGACACGGAGGGATCAAAACACCTCCATGTGGAAACACTGACGCTGCTCTCACCTCAACAATAACCAGCTGGATTTATGTGTAAATAAGGACCAATTGTGCTGACAATAACAGATAAACTCCTAATGCTTTTTTGTGCAAGCCACAATAGACTGCAGCGTGGATTACACGAGCAGATGTTGCCGTTTCTTGGCTGCTTTAGCCAGCGCTTCTCCGCTGTGAGGGGGTCTGTAGAGGTGAGGTGCAGACGTCAGGTCATTTGAAACACAGCTGTGCAATTCTTAAAACAACATAAAACCTTTTCAAAGCAGATTGTAGCTTTCCCCCCGCCTCCCCCGAAACACAATCTCTTCCACTCATTGCTTTTCCCTGATTGTAACTAATGCAAGGAGTGTTATTAAATACATAGACATGAATAGGGAAGTTAGTCTCTTAGGGGGTTATTTTTGTTCTCCTTGGAATCAAATCTAAAGTATGTCTTAAAAGTACATAAACTCAGTCAGTTAATCATAAAAAAAAGTCTCTCTTTTTTTTCTAAAATAAGGGGTGGAAAGTGCTTTGTTCTGACATACTTCAGATTAGGTCCCTCAAAAGAAAAAAAAAAATGCATTTGGAAATCTGCCAACTGCCAGCTCAGGTTGTGGGAAAAGTAACACTGTTCATGTAAAATTACAGCAAAATCTTCATCTCAGAGCATTTATCCGGAGTCATTTAGACTAGAACTGAATGCAAATGTCAGGAAGAAAAATGTTCACGAAAAAAGTATCTCGCCAAAAACACACCCGAGTGGCATTACAGTTTTTAACGGAAAAAATAAAAAATATAGTGCTGGCAAAAAAGGCTTGAATATATGAGAATACATTCTATGAGAATTTCTGATGCATTTACAAGCAACATTTACATCACAAAAAGCACGAGTGATTGCCTGCAAAGCTAAATGGCAAAAGCTACTTCCTTCTGACAGACGCACTCCTCCGCCCCAGCGTTTTGGGGGCGGAGTTGTGGCCCCGGAGAGGAAGAAAAAGAGTCCAAAGAAGGGCCGCACAGCAGCTTAGTAAAACAATTCCAGACCATGCACGGCTGCGGCGTCAATGCGGCAGCAACACGGTCTCATACGAAAAAGAACACTGGTCCCCGTGAGCGTTTCAGATACCGAGGCGCGACGGGGACGAGGATGAGAAAGGAGCGGTCACCCTAGAAGGCAACCTGAGGGGGACACCATGGAGTGTCTGGGTACAGCAGACAGTGCACAGATTTGAACCTGGGAAGTGCAGAACGGAGAACTGAATCAGTGGAAATGCAGAAACGTGTCAAATGTCTGCAAAAATGTGAAGCGGAAAAACGTCCCCACCTTGATGGATCCTCCTCCACAGGAAAAGCCCCTTTCAAGCTGATGATATTGCTTTTATTTTCAAACATCCCATAACTGAGAGTGATCTGGAAGCAGAAGGAAAATATATATATATATATATTATAAGCATTTTATCCAAACTTAACCTGCACATGCATGTTTTAAGAATAGAAAAAGAAAACAAATATCCTATAAGGGTCTCACCTGTTTGTGAATCTCAGATCGGGACACCTGTTGCAAGTTTTCCAGGTGGGAGTGAAACAAGCTGCTTCGGGTCAGAGGGACTCCCAGAACTGACTCAATGATGTAACCGATGGTGCAGTCATCGGGCAGACGGATCTTCTCTGCTGTGTTCATAAAGTGGCCGCCACTGAGAAAAGAGAAAGAGAAAAAACAAAGGTGAAGACTAAACACAACTCATGCTTTTCTCTGTTAACTCATTTCTCAAAATGAGATACTCTCACAATGTTCAGTCCCTCTACTGAGGTGTGTTTGAAACCAGATATTTACATATCATGTATAAAAACACATAACCTCTTCTTTTTTTTAACCAAATATGAACATTTTTTGGCACCAAATGTGCACATCAAACCCAGAAGTAATGCAAAAAACAGTTTGTGTATGTGTTGGTATAGTAACATGGGCTGAAATGCCACTCAGAGAAGAAGAAGAACCTATTCATCAAAGAATGGAGTAACATTGCAAATGAAAATAATATTGGTGATCTTTATAAAACAGAAGAAGTTCAGTCTGATTTCACGCCAGAAAAAGATGACGTGTCTTTTTATTCACTGGTTTTAACAGTAAATATATTCTCACCTGGCCCACGGGCTCATCTTCAGCGCCAGACCCCGGCTCACACAGAAGCCAGCTCCTCCCGTGGCAAACCAAAAGTTGACTGGTTTCTAGTTTAGGAATAAAACTGACAATTACTACATTGCCGTTTCTTTAAAACAGCAACATCACAAAGGGCAACAATGCTTTATCGTACCATTTTGTTGTCGCCCAGCCTCTCTGTGGCCTCTATCGGCCGGTCCAGACTCGGTTTACCGATGTACAAATCCTGGGTGTGGGGGTACTGAGACAAGTGCTTCACGAGAGTCCGAACATTCACGTAGTTATCGTCGTCTACGTGACAGAACCATCTGGGAAGCAGGAAAAGCAAACAAGAGATGAGATGCAATCATCTTCAGACTATTAATGCACGAGCCCATCCTCGGGCAGCAAGGCTTACTTTTTTCCTGACTCAATAAACTTGTCATATTCCACCGCCATCTTGCAGGACAAAGCTTGCCGACTATGAGCGGCAGAGCAGTTGGTGTTGATTGCGTGACTTCCTGCAGGAGCAAAATGACCGAAACAGAAATAGTTTTATTGTGAGACTGCACAATCAAAGGAAACTGAGGAAAATAAAAAAAATTAATAGCTTTCATAAAATCTATTTAGTAGTTAATGAAATGTCCTTTCAAGCAAAGAACATCTCTGTTGACGAGTTTCCACATACAACTCACCGATTTTCTTCTTTAGCTCATCGTCTTCGCCGTCTGTGAAGATGTAAGTCTGTGGACAAAGAGAAGTCATGGATAAGATGACTTGGTCCAAATATAAAGCAGGAATAAAAAAACACTGGTTGTGGAGCTTTCACACAATCAAAAGCAAAACAAAATCCCGCTTCCTCGCGTCAAGCCGCTGCGATTAGCATCAATCAACGTGTCTTTTATGCAGTGGAAAACACACTGCGTTAAACAGCCCCTTGCTCTAATAAAGGCCTTTTGTCCTGCATTTTACTCTCTCCATGGCAACCATACAGCCGCCCTGAAGCATCCCAGACAACCGACAAAGGAGGAGGCAGACTGTCCGCCTCCCAGACACACACCCCACATCACGTCCACCCTTGGACCAGCCAGCTCGCCCGGCTAATCGGAGCCTCGCAGTGTTTACTCTCCTGAAACAGTGACGTAAAAAAAAGTTACAGCCAACACTCCATCGTCTTTGTCCTGGAAGGTGTGTGACTGAGGGACTCATAACGTCTGAGGAGTTTTAACCTCGACACTGCAGGCACTTGTTGAATGTAGCAATTAGTCATAAAAAGGGTGAGCAACAAAGGCGCCACCGATAACTCCCACAGAGCAGGTGCAAGCTGCTCAATGAGTATGATGAAAGGGCCTGAGGCCGCAGGCTTTATAACCGCCAGGGGTATGTTTACTCTTCACCTCAGGTGAGGCAGCACCTGCCAAACATCACGCCACCTTATCAAGGGCACGCGTCTAGACACGCCGGGTCGTGGTGCCTCACGACAGGGCGCTTTGTGTCAGCCAGGGCCTCGATCGTGCATCCGCAGTTAAAGAAAAGATCTATTTCTCTACGCAATAAAGGATGCAAACAGAGGCTACCGCAGGACTGTTCGGAGCAAATTCTGAGCAGATGTTTTTTTTTCTTTTTCTTCCCCTTTTTATGCTAAAAGCAGAGAGTCTGTATTTGTTTAGGACAGGGTGGTGGTTTCAGTGGCGAGGGGATCACAGGCTGGCGCTGTTTGCTTTAAAAGCTCGATGAATAGATGGCCTAATCACTGAGGCAGCTGCCAGAGCTGCCAGGGCACTGACAGAAAGAAAGATGGAGGGAGGAAAGGGTGGGGTGGGGGGGATCTCACCACTGATTAGTAAATCGAAAACCGTGTGTGGCCATTCACCCCCTGTTCCTCCTCATCCTGCCTCTCTCTCCCCCCCCCTCACTCCCTCTGAGCCCCAAACGCAGCCAGAGGCTCTTGAAGAGAACAATGCGGAGAGTTTTCATGCTGGGTAAAGGCTCCGCTGGGTAAATTCTGAGCATGTTTGCCTGCATTTGCATACAGCTGCAGGAGTTAAGTGAAGAGAATGCACTTTAGGGAAGAGCTTCTGCTGCCATTGTTGGATTCCTGGAGCTTAAAGGTACAGCTGCTTTCACAGAATATGAAATCCAACCAAAAAGGGGGGGGGGATTCTAAATGTTTGGTTGTTAAAGTAGAGATAAGAAACAAAAGAGAAAATGAAAAAGAGGGGAGTGGATACGGTGCAATCCAGAGCACAGGAAGGGGTTGCACGAACGGCCCTGTCTGAGCTGAACGTGGTGCCTGGCTGGCTGCCTCCAGCTCCACAGGAAGGAAGGCCACCAGGCTCCCTTCGTTCCACCAACCACCTCCACCCTGACTCCTTCCCCTCTCTGTTCTGCAGCCTTTCAGCACTTTTTGTCAGGACAAATGAGCTGGAAAACAATTCAGGGATACGTTAGAGGCGTGATGTGTCCACGCTTTGCCTCTGTGCCAAGGCCGACCACTTGTACTTTACAGCCTCATGCTGAAGCCAATTTATTAACTCGGCTACGGAAATATTTATAATAAAAATGTCCGAGGCTCATACAGGGAGACTTTTGGTTTCGAGACTGCAACTTCATTTGAATATAAATTTTTTAAAAAAGTCCCTTTGCACAGACAGCAGTGCAAGGAAGTGAATTTGTCTAGCAAGAGATAAGCATAAACAATAATCCAAACTTCACAGATGCTCGTCAGCTGACCGTGAGAATCAAACCTCTGCTGATGAGGACGGCCATATGCACACGGTGGGAACTCTGAGCATCATATGGCTGGCATTAAAGCCGTTCTTTGTTCCGTCTCCCCCTGACCACCTGGCACCCTTCCTCCAGAAACTCCCTCCTGCATTGTGCTGCTCAGTCTATCCTTTTTGTCCTTGCGGGACCCCCACCCCTCCCACCTGTCTGCCCCTCTCCATCCCCCCAGCTGTCTGCCTATCAGTCCTGCTGTTACCTCTGGATGATGCAGTTCACTAACATGATCCACGACAGTAGCTGCAAGCCAATTAGCACATGTCGCGAGATGCCGAGGGTGTGTTCAAGCCTTTAATGGGAGATGTTCAAACAGTTCCGGCTAATGATTTCTCCGGCTCTAAGATGTTAGAGCCAGTAGTGACTGATGGGTCAGTGTCGTTACAGATGGTGATTCAAGCATGTTCTGAAAGTGGAGTGCATCAACATGCAGGATAAAATCACTTTTGATGTGCTTTCTTCAAAAAAAAAAAAAAATAATAGGCCTCTCTTTGTGCACCAGTGTGCAAACCTGCCTGCAGATGCACCGCTTTTGTCCCAGGCATCCCCTCTCATCAAAGACCCCATTTTCCCATCCCTTCCCAGTGTGCCTGAACCAGACTCAGTTCCCATGTTCCCATGGAGAAAGAGAGAGAGAGAGAGAGAGAGAGAGATAGAGAGGGAGAAAGAGAGAGAGAGAGAGAGAGAGAGAGCTGGGAAAGCCTCCCCCCACCCTCCACTCCTCTTCTTGTTCAGTAAGATGCTTTGTTAGTCCTGGAAAAGGGGAACAGAGCTGGAGTTGGTTCTGTGAAGCATCCATTGCAGCAGCGGCATTCACAGGGACACCGAAGAATAGGAGGGATAATAGGCAGTGGGGAGGCAGAGAGGAGGAGGTGGGAGGAAGAAGAGGGAGGACAGGGGGTCCTGAAACTGCTCCCTCCGTTCTCAGGGACATCATTCAGAGGAGAATAAAAAGTGAAAGAGTTGCAGAAACTTAGCACCGTTTACAGGAACCGCGAGGATATTTAAGTGTGCCAAAAGGTGACAAGAGGAACAAAGCAGCACCTAAAAACACTAATCGCCAAAGATTTTAATATTTAATTGAAGTTGAATCACCTTCACTGACAGCTTGCACATTGCTGTTAACAAACTAATTAGTATGAAGGGAAAAAAAAGAAGTCAGGAATGCTTTTTCACCTGTTGCATGTTCCTAGAGATCCACGTCTCCAGCAGCAGGTTCAGCCTGGACTGGTGGAACTTCTTGGTTGTCTTCACGGCGATGAAGATATCAGCCGCGCTGATGTCCTCAGCCGGAGGGGGGTCCGAGGCGGCGGCTGAGGTCCGTGCGGGCTTCTCCACCTCCCTGCGTCCCCGGGCCAGCTTGGTGAAGTAGGTCGAGAATCCTTTCTTATTCTGGGCGCGCGGTGCGCTGTCCTGCGCGGAGCGCGCAGCTGCGTCCTCTCCGTCCGTCTCCTCGGCCACCTGGACGCGGTGATGCTGCACAGCGACCAGCAGCAGCAGCAGCAGGCAGAGGCATCCCGTGGAGGCTACGGAGATCGCTGTCTTTTTCCCATTATTTTTCGGCATGATTAAAACTTCAAAAGAAACTTCAAAAAAACAAAACAAAACAAAACATAACAAAAAAAAAAAACTATGAAGCGGCGCAACGTGCAACTGATGCCAAGTCCATATGGTGCTGCTCCTCCTCAGCGAAACACAAACTAAAATACAGAAACTCCTTTAGAGATCATAGCAAATGAGTAGCTCCATTGTAAAGTGGGGGTATTTAAAATCTCTCACAGAGGCCACGCCTTCTGGGAGGTCTGTGAATCTGACATGCAAGCCTGTGATGGTTCATTGGGCGGGGTTTGGTTTGGTGTCTGGGTCTGCGGCTTAGCTGCAGTTTTCAAGATCTCACAAGAAAAAGTTTGACCTTAGAAAATCCTGAATTTCGGTCATCAAAGAGCAACGTGTACAGGAGGAGCTATTCATGTTGATCAAAAGTTAGGAAAGACAAGATTTTAAAAAGATGTCCACTCAGCTACTTAAGTGCTGCAGACTTGCTTTTTTTAAAATCAGCTGGATTTGGGTATGAGTGCCTGTAAACAAGAACAATATCCCTGTATTATTATTTGATCTAAACGTAAAGTTTTGTTTACCAACACACATTGCACGGCAAAAATCACAATAATTCAGTCATAAAACCTAAATAAACCATAATGGTCTTTCCACTGTTATTAAAAAGCTTCTGGAGCTATGCCCCTGTATATATTGGGACTGATAAAAAAAATGAATTGAAAAATGTTTGTTTTTCACAACACAGCTGTGTCCACACTGTGGATACATCTATGGATGAACTTAATTTAAGTTAAAAAAAAAAAAAAAAAAGGCGAAAATGGCATGTTTCACCTTTTAGTATTATTCATGTTTGAAACCCTATTTGTCCCTGGATTAAGAAACAATTGGATTCTTCGATTTAAGGGAATAGAATAATCTTTCCTTAGTTAAGAGGATACAACACAGGTCATGCCACAACTGGCACAGAGAGCTCAAGCTTTTTTGTTAGTATTTATTTTTTTGGTGGAGACTGAGCACTGCATTGATGGCTGTCTTGTCAATGTTCAACAACATCTGGCTGCATTTTGGCTATACTGTGCTTGCTTTTGGTTCCACACTTCTTCATTTTAGACATAGAAATCAATATAACAATTGCGAACTCCAAGCCTGAATCCAACTTCAGAGTAAGTAAATTAATAATAAAATATGTATTTCCTTTAAGAAAAATGATAAAGTATGGCTATTGCTTTGCATTGTTTTTGCGAAACCAGTTTTGCCATGCTAGGCCTATTAGTGATCCCCATATGGGCACCACTTAGAAAACTTTCTTGAGATTCCCGTCTTCCAGGGAGAAACTTTTTGAACTCACCCAAATGAGAGCCGTGTGTTCACCAGACAAACAGGCTCCATTGTTTTTATTTGACCTTGTAAGGAATCTGAACAGTTGGCCTCTCTTGAACACTTGTTATTCAAATTTTGGCTCTCACCAGCGAGTGCCGTCTGGTTCTGGGATGCAGACCAAACGACATGAGCTCCATTCAGAGGGGCACGCAGCTGCAGAACCCTCAATAAAACCCCTGCAACCCAGCAACCACCAGCCACCACCAAACCTGCTGCTCGATCTCAAATCTTTAGTACTATCTTTTCTTCTTACTTTCCAACATTTTCCCATTGTAACGTTTGTGTTTAAGAAAATTAACGGTACCCAAAGTTGCCATGTGTTCCTCTAGGGTGTATTGAAGAAAAGCCCCACCTTGTGAAAGGCATCATTGTCGTAAAATAGTCTTTCCGTTTGAGCTAAATTGCCATAGCAGGTGTGTCCCAGAAAATAAAATGCCTACATGTTCTGTTGTTCATTTGCATCTAAACAAAAACTACAAGCCAGGAACAGGGGATTGTTTCTCTGACATTCATTAATCTTCAGTCAACCGCTTGTTTTTTGCTGAGCAAGCAGACTGTCCATCCCTCTTTTCAGATCTGTCAGATTTGCAAATTCAGATCTTTGCTTGACAAGTGGGAGAGCTCTACCCTGACTTTTCTAGGCATTTCAGTTTATTTGTAGCGGTTTTTGTATCTCTGCTGGCACAGTTAATCTTCAGAGCCTTCATACAAGTGACCAGAAACTCACAAATATTTCCGTAAACATTTACAATTTTCTTTCTAGATTATTTGGTAATCTGAGGTTGTATTTTGAAGTTTTGACTCACTGTGGTTTATTTCTCTGCATGCTGCAAAAAAAATTCCTTACTGAATTGCGTAAACCCTGACACAAACAACAAATGATTAAACAGACATTTTCGTATGGCTACTTTCTCTTTTTCATTTTGGATTCCACAAAACCCAAAAGCACACGCGGATCTCCAGCGGCGTTAGATCGACTCCTAAAAGATCCAGAATGTTGAGAAGAAAAAAGAACCTGGAAGATATTAGCTGAAAGCCACAGCTTCATACTGTTTCCATTTTCCTACATTTTGGTGCGTTTAACATTCCTTTGGATGTATCTCTGAAAGTCTCTTCTTTTGAATTATTTTCTTTACTTACAAATACTTCAAAGGTCTGTTTGAAGATGATGCATAATGCTTTGATTTAAGCTTTAGATCTTCGATAAACTACGCGTTGGAAAAGCACAAGTATCTTTTATTTATAGAAGCTTGAGATAAACTCTAGCTTTATCTCAAATGTTCCGGCTACAAATACAAAAACTGAAAAAAAAGGGGGGATTTTTAAAAATCAAGTGTTTTATTCACTATCTCTGTATAATATTTAAAAGTAGTATGCAGGATTCTACATATGTTCGATTAAAGGTAATTTTACAAAGCAAGATTAAAAATTAAAAAAGACCAATATCATTACTGCTATGAAAAAAAGACCCGTCAATTTGATGAAGTGTCAAAAACACACATCCCCCTTCCTGCTAATAAAATTTTTCTTTCTCTAACTTCCTGCTAATAAAATTTATCTCTAAACATTTCACAAGACATTTTAAAGAGTTTATGAATCCCTACACTCTAACAAGCTTTTCAAGGTTCATGGAAAAGACCCACAACATCACCGATTCTCTAATTAATAGTAAACATGCAACGCTTTAAGATTTTCTTTTATACCTCCTTTACTATCCTCATCAAAATTCATTGTGGTGAGAAAGACTTTAGACCTCATTGGACCTTGTTTTTGACAGTTCAAGTCATTTAAAACTTTTAATTTATTGATCTTACTGCAGATTTAGATAAGTAGCTCTCCCCCACCCCCCAATCTTAAGAGCGACAAAAATGCTCCTTTGTGCCAAATCACATCCTGGAATCTAAAATAAATAAAAAAAATTGTTCAGTTACATTTATTTTGTGGAAATTGTGTGAGATCTCATGAGTGTCTCACTTTATTTGGTTAAATGCCTTGGATACATTTACTCAAATGAAAGGTTGATTTCTGGATTCTTCTGTTCTTCTGCTGTTTATATAATTAAGTCAGAATTGTTGCTAACCACAATAAAGAACTGAACACCTCTGGGTGAACGTGTGAGTTCAGAGGAAAACATCATGCGTAATTCTCAGAGGACCAGTGATTAGCATGAAGATCCTGTCTTCACTTCTGTTTACTTTCCCATCACAGATACGGTATCTCTGACGGGATTAAAGGTCACAGCAGACCTGAGAGCCGGCTTCGTTCTCAGAACTCCACTTTTTTTTTTTTTTTTGCTCTCATTCAACATTAGATGGATCTCTCAAAGGGCCGGCACTGAGTGCTCTTCAGCTTCTCTTGAGATGAGTAAACATGGACAATTTGTACAGGACAGCAGAGACTCCATTAAGCTAAAGAGAGCTTTTCAGTGCAAACAAAACAAGACACTTAGTGAGACACTATCTTTAAATAGAGTAAAAACAACATTGAGCTTTTAATTTTTTTTTTTTGGCAAAAGAAATATTACTTTTCACATAAGTCTCTTTTTTTGCAACTTTTTGAATGAAGTTAAGTATAGATTAAGAAAAGTCAAGACACAAAGTTGCTCACTTTTCAAAATCAAACCATGATATGAGACAAAACTGATGTTTCTCTCACAATAACACAAACGTTTTCACTTAGTAAAGAACCTCAAGTCGTTCCTTGAAATCAGATAGCCTCTGGAGACCCTTCAAGTTCATATGTCAACAAACCCTGGGGACCTTTAAAAGCTTTTGTTGACTGAGATATTTCCATGTCCAGTCCCAGTCTTAAAGACACTATCCAGAGTTGTACTTGCACTTCCAAATGTAAATTAATAATAACAAAAAAAACTCATCTGGATAATGAAGTTTGACCTTCCAATAGAGAATTTCACAAAATACAATGTTCTGAAAATATATATTTAAAAAAAATACTAGTAATGCTGCTTTGTGTCTATTTGGGACAATTATATCACAAGAGGCAGAAGAATCAAGCTGAGCAGCTGGCATTAGTAAACACAAAGACAGGCTAACAAGTTTTCAAAGATGTAAACAGATTCTGAAAATCTTGCTCAATGTAAGCAACAGTGAAAATGATGTTTGGTAGAAATGTTGATGCAAACAGTGATCATCTTCACGATTTAAGCATGTGTGACTTGACTGGTTTCCTCTCGTTAGAGATTTTATTTCTGTCATGTTAAGTGTGTATTGCAGACTGTATGGTTTTTATGTTAACTTCCCTTGAAATGATTGCTTCTGTTCAAATGATCTTTGATCTTTGAAATTTGTCTTTTCCGGTCTGCCCCAGTTCTTTTCACAAACTACTTCAGTATGAGTTCCAAAAACGCACGCTGTTGATATAAACTTTGTGCTGCAGCTGTACAAAACACTGGCAAACAGTTTTATGGGAGGACATTTGTTAAATACATTAAAATAAAAAGGAAAAAGGAAAATATTATAAGAATAAATAACACTGAATATAAGGATTGGATGCCATAACTTTTATGATGTCACAAGAAGTTTGCATACAGTTCAAGCTTCCTTTTGAGAAGGTATTTAGTTTTGATGAAATAGCACTTTTCAACAAAAATACCAAGACAAATAGAAAAATGACCATGAATGTTAAAGGTTAACCTTTATTTTGTATGTTCCAACTCTACCATATTTGCATTAATTACCACATTCACCACCATGTGAAATGAATAAACCTTTGACTTTTCCTAGATGTGTCTTAGAAAACTCGTTTCTCGAATGGATAAACAAGCTTTCCACTTTGAGCTCAGGGAGATTTTTCTGTGGAGAAGAAAGATAACTCTACGGATCCAACAAAAACAGGAAACTCATGCCTGGTGGCTGATGTCCCGTTTCAAAGTTCCCCACGCTGAGGTCGTACTTGTGCACTTCGCACCCACTTTACTGCCCTCGTAACCAAGTGAAAACGATCTATTTGCATAGCGACCCCTGCCGCTGCCCTATTTCCAGTCTGTCACCCCAATTTTTTTTTTTTTCCCAGCATTCTCTCTTTGTCCTTCTGTTGTTGTGGGAACATCAAATGATCAACAAATTGAGAGTCCAGCCTAGTCTGATCTTCTAAAGCCTAACAGGCATGCATGCGGCGGAACGGCCCAAAATAGAACAGACGAGGAAGACTTGGCTCGGCTTCCTATTTGTTGTCTCATCACCAGTGTTAGAGGAGGGTGTAACATGAAGAGGTGCAGCGACATGATCTGTGTTTGCATTGTGAGGAAAGAATGGGACTGTGGGATCTGAGACTGTGGAGAAGACAGGGCGGTCGGATGTGTCAGACTCTCACGGGATGACAGGCAGAGCGGAGGAAGACTCCAGTGGGAAACTGCTGAAGTTTCACTCTGGTAGTGTCATGTGGGTTACAAAGTGTGTAATCCACCTTTTTTTTTTTTTTTTTTTTTCCACAGGGAGGTAAGAATAGCAACAGTCTAACAGAGATAGTGGTCATGGCCTCAAGGGACATGATGTGAGTTCTTTTTTATAAGATGTAGTCTGAAAGAAAAGTAACTTTCTATGGATTCAAAATAATGTATGGTATTTATTTAAAGCAAAAAATCCAAAATGTTTGATATCAGACCAGATAAGCATGGAAGATAAATAAACTAAAGTGATGATTTATGTAAAAAGTCTGTCTTCAGACTTTGGTGTCCTATTAGTTGTGGCAAAAAATAAATAAATAAATAAATAAAATAATAATAATAATAATAATAATAATAATAATAATAATAATAATAATAATAATAATAATAATAATAATAATAATAATAATTTGTTAAATATTGATTGTTGCCTCACAACAGAAGATTTCCCCTATTACATCAACTTTTAATACTCATCTTCATCTCAGGTTTTTTATTATCATTACCTAAGATGTCTTTCACTAGCATTCCCAAAATTAAAACCCATTTTTGTCTGTGAAATGTTCGGATCTCCCTGATCGTTGTCACTTCTAACACTCCTATGCCCCATGCAGAGGCATTTAGTCGACTGCAAAATTCCACATCTGTAGCCGTTTAGGTTTTTAATGAATGTTTGCTTTGCATTCAGAACTCTATTAGCAACCAATTACCTCACTTTCAACTCCCCATTCAAAAAGATTTGATCTCCCAGCTTGTTGTTTTTACAAGTTAGCTGATGTGTTTGTTTGTTTGTTTGTTTGTTTGGTTTTCTTTTTGTAATGCAGGGCGGCAAAGTTCAGTCGGGGCTGCCGGGAGCAGAGGGTGATATACAGCAACAGGGGAGGCCGTTCAAAATAAGAAGCCAAGACAATGAAAAGCAGATGTGACCGCGGAGTAGTTAAATTACTTTACTGGTATGTGAAAACAGGAAAAAACAGAGATAGCTGAAAATATTTTGGGAATTAAGTAATTAAGTTCTAATGCCTCCCAACGTTGGGAGTCATGATCCCACTCTGAGTCAGGAGATTCCAAGTATGGGGTTTTGAGATTACTCCACATATTAAGTTGCGTTCAAAGACCCTTATTCGTAAAAACTAAAATAGTTAGTTGTAATAAATGCAGTCAAAAACAATATAAGATGGTTTGGGTTGTTATTTGTTTTAAAAGAAAAAAGCTTTAAAAGAAAAAAGCACTTCAGGTGGCACCATTTGCGTTCTCGGGTCTCTGGTGCTGTTTTGGGAAAGATTAAGAGTTTGGCAATTGTACGACGTTGTAACCATTTTTTCTCATGCTCTTTACACCCGCCAGGATGTCATCTGAGTTAGCACCTCTTCAGTGTAGCAGGAGGTAATATAAATCACAAAATCAAACTACCCCTTAGGGATTTTGTTATTTCCTTTCATACAACTCATATTAGTGTTTCCATATTAGAGTAAACATCATTCTTATGTGCTTCCTTTAACGAGCCACAAAGTACTCTGAAGTTAAAAACAAAGCAAGGTGGATGGAGCCCCTCGGGATTTTTCCACTTAAGTGACATCAGACCTGGGACTGGAGGAGATTATTAAATCGGTCTACTAGAAAAACATCCCATTCATTAAATGCTTGTTTTATCTGCTTGTATCTCCATGATTCACAGTTGAGAGTTGCCATTAGCGTGTTGCCTTAATTGATTTTTTTTTGTTTTTTCCCAAAATAATGGACTCAAATCCATTGTTTTCCTCCACTGTTTGTTACATTTTACTTTTTCTTTTGTGTCTATTTTACAAATCCATCATGTTTATTTGAATGCCACATTTCAGCAACAAGGGAGTTCAAAGCGCTTTACATTATGAAAATTTAAAAACATCATACAGGCACCAATTATGAAACCAGTAACAATACATTTTGTCAAGCGCCATCATCAATACACATCAAATATGTTGGTCAATGTGACGATAATTATGGGTCAAAAGCGACGCAGAGTGGATTAGAACCAGAAAACCTGAGTCTAGCACTATATAGTATTAAAATGTTGTAAAAACTATGTGAGATTGGGATAAAATGGCATGTTCTCAGAAACATTTTTATTTTTGAAAATCGTTTAAACTGCTCTTTTGGGTGGCCATAAGCACCATCACAAACAATGACTGCTTCACTGGATTCAGTGATGGACGATGGTGAGTGTTTTATGACTTTAAGAAAATTTCAAGCTACTGGTCCCACTGGTGGGGAGAATACTCTGAATTAACAAAGAAAACTTGATCCCATTGTCCCCTCCATGAAGACAATAGGAAAGCTGAGATAGCATCAGCTTGTTAGTGCCACAGAAAGTGCTGGCAGTAGCGAAAGCACAAAGAACTGGTGCTAAAAACACCAGCGTCTCTTTGGCACTGTAAACAATTAACTGGAAAAACAACAATTGCAGTGCTTTAAACAATGGAAGACCAAATAAAGACAATGAGAAAAATCTTAGTCCATTAAAATGGATTTGGCACGGATAGTTGCTGTACATTTCCTGTATTTTACTTATTTGCATCAAAGCTATTTAAATTCCCCCAACCCCAAAAGATGAGTAATAAAAATGCCCACCATCTTGAAAAGTCGTACAAAGCAGTTCGTAAGAGCTGCCAGCAGCCAGTGAGTCAAATGTAGTGGAAAGATTTAAAACAATTCAAGTGTGTTGCTGTATTTATTTCTGAATCCATGACAAACTTACATTTATGAAATTATAGTTCTGAACTCTTTTTTTCCCCACCCTTATTTGCCTTTTCAACAAATTCCAGGAATGACATTTTCTGTGATCTCGTATATTTTCAACAGTTTCCTAAGCTCTTTTATTTACACAATCCGATCATTTCAGTTAATACAGCAGATTTGTCTGCCATGACAGCAGGAGGATTTTGCATTGGAGGGAGAAGAAGCTTAACGAGACAGAATAGCGTTGCACTTGGTATACTGAACATGCCACCTGTCAGAAAATCCTACACTGTAACTGACTCCGCAAATGGATTCATTCTTTCACTGAAACCATCAAATCCTGGTTAGTTTAGGAGAAATATAACTAGTTTGCTGTTGGGATTAACATCCAGCACCAGACCTGGTTCAGCTCCAGCCAGGGAATCAGAGCAGCATCAATCTCACAGACCAGAGTTTTACCTCCTGTTGTCAATCCAGCTGAGCTGATCCTCTCATATTAAATGGATTAGCAGAGGCACTGTTCATATGTCAAAAGCTCATTACATAGAATTTAGCAGGCAGACATTTTTATGCCTTATTTATGAACCGAAATGTGCTGTTTGTTTTTTTTTTTTTTCCAGTTGTGTATCCTCCCTTTTTGAGAATATATTTCTCTTTGCACTGCATGAGTCAGAAACATGATCCCAATCTGCTGAAGCTCTGTATCCTGTTTGTTTACATCTTGTCATATCCATGGGAAAGTGTAGTAAAGCTTAGAAGCCTCCTCAGTTTTCCCACGGGACATCTCCGCAACAGCTGCAGGTAGTTTTAAATTGAATCCCTTGCAGCATTACGGAGATCGAACGGATCATGTCATGGATATGGAGATGTCAAAGGGATCAGGAATCAGTCCAGTACAGCGGTGTTGACATATCTGGAAAGGCAGAAACACCCTTAATCTGATTCACTCTGATTAATTAGCATTGTAGTTACAGAATTTACCCCACTCTCTACACTCAACTTTACCAGTTTGCCACTGTAATAATAAATATAACTGAAATTTTATTGCGATCAAAACCTGATCAAGATTCCCATTTCTGTAAGGATTCTGAGAGCATTTTTGCTAAACAAGCACTTTGCTCAGTGTGTGCGTACTCTTGTTTCACACACTGCAAACAGAACCTGGTTCCAGTTTAGAAAAAAAAACATATGCAACACATTAGTATAATTACCCAGCAGGTAAGAAAAGCATTTAGGTCTGTAAAAGAGAATTACCCAAAAGCAGAGTCTGTAAAAGGTAAGGATCAGAAGAGACCTCACCTGTTAGAAAACCTGCTTTAGTCTGTTGGGACTAAGCAGACTAAGCAGAACTTGCAGCATAATTTTATTAATTTGTAAAAAAATAAAAAATAAAAAAATTGACACAGCTAGTAACAATTAAAAGCAAGAGAGGGTCTCAACATGACCATACACCCACTTCCTTCCTTCTTCAACCCTCTTCTCCACCTCCTCCATCATCCCTACCTATTTCCGCCCTCATCCCTTCTTCCTGTCTCACTCGTCCCTCATACCTACCTCTTTCATCCTTTATTCTTATCTCTTTCAACCTTCATCCCATCTTCCGTGCTTACTTATCTCTTATCCTTCAATTATCCCCCTTCACCTCTCTTCTACTAGGTCAAGTCTCACCTGCTGATTAAACCAAACTTAAACCAGTTTCTCGTATTCTCTTGCAACATCCACACTTCTCTTCAACATTGATTACTTTTTAAATCAATCCACTGTGTGTTGTGTTCTTTGCTAGTGCTGCAGAGTGCGGTGCAACACCTAAGCTTTGCAAAACATTATCACACTATCCCAAGCAACACTTGTTGCAGCATGTGGCTGTATTTGTTAAAAAGAGCGTGCTAAATCTGGCCCACCTTCAGGACAGATTTGTTACCCTCTCAAAAATATTTAGGTCATTACAAAAACGTGCTTAAAATGATCACATCCAAAAGAAACCTAATTCCAGGCTCAGAGACCTGTTGAGACGGTGTCCCGTGAAAGTTTCAGTACAGAAGGAGTTACACAGACGCACATCCGCCTCGCTGTATAACTGTCAGAACTGGTCAGACACTCCAACAGCTACAGCCACCCCCACCTCCACCGGACAAAGCAGGGCCCGGAATCGTTGAAGTCTTTGTGGCCCATTCACTGAGGCCGGATCGGCCGCGGATTGAGGCCACACTTTCTCCCTGGCCCTTTCCCACAACCTCCAGGCACCTTGGAGGAAGCCATCCATGCAGAACGGTGCTCCTTAATCAAAAGCTGAATGTAGAAGTTGTCCCGGAGGTTGGCTGCTGCAAGAGCGGCATTAGCAAAGCACATGCAGCCCTTTCACAGCGAAACAATGCCGCCCATTGTGTCGAGCCACAAGTGTCTATTCTGATTTAAAAAGGGGTCTCACCAGCAGATAAATAATGATGAAGGACCAACAGGGACAACGGTCAGGATTCTTTCAGGACACCAGAAAATTAACACTTCTTTCACTGCAATTAAAAAAATAAAAAATAATAATAATAAAATATATATATATATATATATATATATATATATATATATATATATATATATATATATATAACTGTACTAAAACACATTTGCTGTTACAAAAGATCTAATCTGATGAGAAATAGTCTCTTTAAGCCCGTCTTTGTTTTAAACTTATGCTACAATAATAGAAATAAGAGACCTTTTTCATTTTTTGTTTTGTTTTAGTTGACAATGAAGAAAAAAAACATTGAGCCAAGACACAAGGAGAGTGCTTTCAACTTTGCTCCTCCTCATTAGGTCTCATCAGTGGCTTATAAATAGCAGTGAACCATCTTTAAATAGGACATTGTGCGTTCCATTGTCTATCTATTTCTGTTGTGTCACTGAGGTAAAACCACCGCGGTAAACATCCTTCTGCACAAAGACCCCAAAGCATCCAACTAAACTTGATGTTCTCTATGCTTTCTGTTGGTTCTGTTAAGAAAAGCCAGAAAACAGAAGAAAATACATTATTTTCTCACTGAAATAAAATGTCAATGTCTCATGGCTTTCTGTCAGGGTTTTCAGCGACAGACCCAGGAACAAAGTAAAGGATCCGGATGTAAGACATCACGTGTCCTTAGAGACGACAAACAAAACCAAATGTCCAGAACAGTAGAGCATTTATCAGATAGTGAGACTCAGATAAAGGTGTTTGTCCAAAACCTTACAAAAGGTTTTTCTAACTACGTTTGGCTTTTCAGTATCCACATTTCTACAAGCCCTATTTGAACGTTATCTGACATGTTGTTACATTTTGAACTAATTTGAATTCAAATCTGACTTTTAGCAACGTTTACTTATGTTGATTGTTTTATTATTATATATTTAATGAAACCCTTCTATTAGACATTTTTAAAAGATATAATCTTGTGAAAACTTGCCCAGACATGTCCTGTCTCCTAACCCGACTACATCAGCATCAGAAAGACAAGGGTTTTTTTTTCCAGGGGTTGAGCACTACTATTCCCCCAATTATGCTGCTTTTTGTATTCATTGGAACGATGGGCATCTATCAGGAGCCCCAAAGGTCTCTTTCATTGCCCAATAAAAGATCTGCATGGCGGAGCCTGTCTGTGGGTTGCTCTAACGTTGGAGACGACAGATGTGTTAAACATACAGGCTCTTTCTCCACAAAAGCCTGAGGAGACGGGGCTGCATGCTCCCTGATGGAGATGCAGCTTTATGTTAATTACTGAATGGAGTAAGTCAAGCTGGCGAAGGGCTTCAAAAAACATGTTCAAGACATCAGTGGTAATAAAAGCTGCTCACTTCTTCTTATTAGTTTGGAAAAGGGAGCAAAGACAAGATTGTAAAACTGTTGTGAGGTGCACAAGTAAACCATGATGTTAGATCTAATAAAAAAATAAAAAATAAAAAAAAAACAAGGGTGGTACCAAAGTGGCTCCAGCACTGACTGAGGATTGGTACTGAAGACAGTTCTGAATTGGTTCTGCAGGAGAATTTGACACCTGATTATAATGTGACAAAAATAAGCTGTTTTTTTCCCCAAAAGGTTTAACTTACATGTAGGACACACTGATGCTGTTAAATCAAAGTGTATTGTACTCTTCAGAATATATTTAGAAATATAGTGACATAAATAAAGTCTGTGTTATGGCAATGGCATTGATTGTTTTGCTATTTTGACAGAAGGAATCTGATTAGCTAGTTTGTGGTTGATGACTTAAAAAGAGCAGAAAACAGCTACACAATGACAATACGGGAACAGTAATACAAAACACATCTTTTGACCATTTTAAAATGTGTTTTGAGTTCTATGTGAATGAAATTCATTGTATAAGCTGTTTTCACTTTGCAAAAAATGAAAACAGAATGAAAATATCTTAACCTGATTATTAAGATAATCAGGTTAATATATCTTAACCTGATTCTCTTACAGGTTAAGATAATCTCACCTCACACGACTAACCATATAAAACTAGTTACACATTTTTGAGGTGAGGTTTTGTGGTTTTATAGTATCTCACTGGGCCTCTGAGTCAGAGATAACAGGAGAAAACATGACTTCTAGCATGATAGCCGGCTCTGAGAGCCTGCTTGTTTCCCCACTGGGCCACGATTCCCTCCTGTATTCCTGTGGGAATCAAGATAATCCTGGGAGATTATGTTTTCAGTCTGTCAGTTTATTTATCTGCTGTATTTTACACCTGGTAAGCTTACTTTTTAGCAACAGCGCCTATGTGATTTTTTGAAAACACTAAAAATATCGGACATTTTCTGAATATTACTGCATCCGGAGTGGTTAAAATCCACTTCTGCGCCCTGGCATCCCCTTGTGACACTGAGGGAGGAGGAGTTAAGGACCCTGCATCAGATCCCTGAGCCTGAACAATAGAAGCTTGGCTTGGACGGCCCGAGGCGTAGACATCTGTCGCAGAGAGAGTGGAGTCTCTTTGTCAACTATTGTGGAATGTGGAAGCAGACTGATGAGAGCTGGGTGATTCCTTCAGGCCACGACGGGGCATCAAGCTCGAAAAGAAGCTGCAGGAAAATCCTCTCTCCTTCTCTCTTCACATTTAGCGATCACAAGAGAATTTCAGAAAAATAAACGTCACTTGAGTTCCCCAAAGCCAGTCTTATGCAATCAAAAATGAGTTTTATTCATTTTAATGAGATCTTTTTTGCAAATTAACAGAAGAACTCATGAATAATCGTTTTCTTCTTTGCTAACATTTCTAAAAGGATGCCGACTAGAGGGAGTTTGTCCCAAGGGCAGAGGTGATGACCTCTAACCTTCTCAGCAGGTGGTTATGGAAAGGTCTTATTGAGAAAAGTCAGAGCAGAAGCATTCTGGATTTTGGAGTTAGAGCAGAAAAGGGGCTGTCACTTGGAGATTAGGGGGGGACGAGGCAGATGTTGTACGAGGAATCCTCCAGGGGAAAGTGTGCCACCACTGAGAGAAGGGTTCAGGGCAAAAGGCCATATCATCCAAGAAACCGTGTGGCTGCTATGGCAACATTCTTCATTACTGAAACATCATTCATCAAGAACAAAACCACATTTTACTTAGCTTTTAAGTCAGTAAGAATTCTCAAATTTTACTCCAAATAGGATTTTAGGATCTTTGTTTTAGTATCTGACTTTTCATTGACAAAACAAAGAATAAAAGGAGTTCATCAAATAGCAGGATTAGGATTAATTAACCAATACTATTTGTATTATATTTTTGAACATTTGCATAACAAATACTAAAAGTAGCTTTCAAATGATGATTTCATTTATTAAAGTAAATATATATATATGTATATATATCCAAGCCAACTTGCCATAATGTGAAAAGTAATTCCCTCATGCTACACCCAAACCCAACTACTGCCACATTAAAAATTAAAAAGTCGCCTAAGCAAAATCAGTGTAAGAGATCTCAAAAAGTTATTTTGTCCAATCAAAAGAAATTCAAAGTGAGATGAGAAACAAAGTCATTGACATTCAGTCCACAAAGATTCTTAAAGCAGTTTCTAAGGTTTTGAGACTCCAGAAAAGCACAGTGAGTGTCACCATCTCTAAACTGAGAAAGCAAAATTCATCCTTGGGAACGTTTATAGATAAGAACCATAAACTAAAAGCAAAATACGATAAAGGCTATTTTATGTTATTACATCTGCCCAAAAAAATACCTTGATGATCCAGAATACATTGCAAAAAATATTCTATGGACTGATAACTGGAAAGTGAGCACACTTTAATGGCATCTTAGAAAAAGAATATCACACAGATGATCAAACATGGTGATGGCCATCTTCTTAATGTAAAAACAAAACAATTAAAGGGGCCTTGAAGAAGCCTAGTGAAAGTCCAAACTTAAATCCAACTGAGATGCTGTGATGAGAACTTAAATACATCTAATGTGCTTCTGGAGGATGAATTAATGCAATTATACATAGAAAAGTGAGCCAGAAATCCTCCTCAGTGATGTAAAGAGACTTGTTATTGAAAACAGACAATGTCAATTGTTGTTGCCAAGGGGAATACAACCAGCTATTAAATTTAAGGAGCAATTTTTATTCCACATACTACCAAGTTGGCATGATTAACTTTTTCCCTTTAATAAAAAAAAAATCTAAATTACACTTTCTTTTTTCATGTATTATTTGTCTGATCTTAACATTAGTTTGATGACCTGAAACATTTAGCTAAGACACTGTCCCCATCTAGCATTTAAAGTCGTCTGCAGACCAGACAAACATAATGCTAAACCCTGACCATCGAACATTAACTACAATGAGAAACCTTATTGTCTGAGAATGTGTCAGCTGCTAAGCTTCAAAGCCACAGGGTGCAAGAGATATAAGACCTCCAAATAAAAGGCACAGCTTGTTATTTTGTGTTCTGTGAGTCATTTCCTTTGAGCTGCAGGCAAGAGGAGAATGTGACTTTCTGCTGATGATCAAACTTATCAGACTCCCCACAAGGCAGGCAATAAAGCAGATGCTTGAAATGACTCAAAAAAAAGGTGTGCTTTGTGTCTTGGTAACTGGCTTCAGATTTAGTAGAGTCCTCACAAAGATCTATAAACAGAAGCTGAAAACTGTTCTTGAAAACAAAATCTACTTTTTTGCATGATCTGGGCAGCGAAATACAATAGTGCCAGAGGTCTCTGTGGTTTCACAAAGGGTCCTTTTCTGCTGCAATCCCTGTTGGCAAACTGCCTTGCCCTCATGCAAGACCTGTCAGTCCCATGACGCATGACATTTGTATAACATTACTGGGGTCGCAGCCCACAGTCAAACAGATGAAAGAAAGTGAGTCAAACCTATACGGACAACTCCTGACCTTCAGTCGGCATGAAGAAAGCATGGGTCAGAGAGTCCTCAGATACGCATCTTCAGTCGATGCCTGGCCAAAACATTTGAAAGAACCCCACAATGTCACCCTTCATCGTTCTGAAGAGCTATTGTTGGAGGAACGGAAAGAACAAAGAAAAGTTCCTTATCATATCAGTACATGCCTCTGAGAATGCTAAATTCATTGTGTTCAAAAAGAAGTGTTTTACTTTTCATGCTGCTGGTAGAATGAAAACATTCAAATAATTCAAACATGATAGAGCGCTGAGAATACTGTATGCCACAGTCACTATTTTAGTTTAACTGTCTGCTGGGTAACAACAAAAAACATGTGGTCAGTCACAAGAGTGAACAGACCCGAGCCTCTGAGAAGATTGTAGCTGAAAAGCCTGCAGGTGATTAGCAGACTAGCTGCCTTTTTTCCTCTTGTTAAGTACATATATACTTTTTACCCATTATTCTGAGAAACTACATTCCTGTAGAGCGATGAAGGGTCATCTGAGAGATTTATTTCACTCATAGCTCATGGATTATCTTCATCCATCATAGTTGTCAAAATCTTGATATTTTTACAGCTTAAACTTACAGTTCCTTACATAACATTTGGAGGAATCCTCTTAGTTCCTTCTTCACATGGATAAATATGGCAATATTTACTGTCAGAAAATGATAGTTGCTCTCCTCCAACACAATACCAAACATAGTCTATTGCTGGTTCAGACTGAAGTATATATATATATATCATAAGGTATATATATACCTTTTATATGCTTTTATATGCTTTTACCATAAGGATTGATGTCGCCGGTCCATTTTAATCTGTTGCCATATTGCTGTTGAAATAGGTCATCCTTTGGAAGGTGTGCTTGCAAAAAAAAAAATGCAGGAAGACTATTTGAGAAGCTCCAAAAATATGTTTTTTGGCCAAATGAAAGGGAAGTGATGAGGGATTTCTATCATTACTGAACAATAGTGCCATAAGTGGCACCAAAGTTGTAACTTTCAAAGTGTCAATCCAAACAGAAGTTATGATTCACAGAAAAGGGAAGAAAAATCTAACTCTTTAAAACTTTATGGATCTTGAATTATTGCAGTAACATTTAAAACACAAAGTTGTCTGCAGAGCAGTGCGCTGCCAGGACTAAAAATGATAATAAAAGTCTGGAAGAGGAAACCATAAAGGAATCTGCCGATTTGTTCTTTGATTGGTTGTTTATACAGAGTTGTATCTTTCCATAACTTAATTCATCTAAGAAGGTACGTTAAGAAATGTTCCCACAAACTAAGTTATTCTAGTTTGCGTACCCCCAAATTAATTCAACCATACACCTAATATAAAAAGTAGCTCAACTGATTGGGAATCCATTCAGATTTAGAGAGAGACAAACTAAAGCTGACTGATAGACTTCTGGACTTCCTCTTTACAATACGATGTGGCAAGATAAGTGTCTGTTATCACTGTGTCATGCCAGAAAGGATACAGGTACCATCAGACTTCCAGGAGCCAGCACAAACATGGAAACCTCATCACAGCTTGAGCAGAGCCGGAGGGAGGAGTGCTTTCCTCTTTGCGAATCCTCCTCTGATTAGCAGGAAAGGGTCACCATCCCTCTGACATCTCTTTGTCTCCACAGTATTGACGGAAAAGCATTCTGGTTTCCCGGATCGTCGGCGTGTCTTTCTCGGTCTTGGCCAAAGTTTGGCTGACCTGGCTGAGGAAACGTGGACGTGGTCACAAATTCAGGAAGAATCCATGCTGAGATTTTTCCCCTTGTAGTCTGCTAATCGTCCTGTCTCTTTTTATTTCATGCAGTAGCAGAGAGTAATTTGCGGACTACTTTTTTTTTTCTTAATCTTTACTACATAAATGCCCATAGTCGTTGCTCTCTTAAACACTTTAAGATTTTTTTCTGACTGCTTAATGAAAAATGCCATCATCCATGTTTAAACTCTGGACTTGAAAATCAGCAACAGCATGGAAATGATAAAATACAAGCCAAGCAAAAAAAGAAAATCAAAGGCATAGCATATATGGAAAAAGCAAACATCAGTTGGATGATCATCAAAGGGATTTTTTATAACAAAGCATGCCAAACTATGCTGTAATGTTGCTTGTGGTGGTCTTTATTGAAGACAGATGAGTGAGAAGAAAATTATCTCTCTAATTATACTGTTTTATGTGACTGTTAATAGACTTCATGACAATTCTGTGGCTTCCACTGTCATACTTTCATGGTCATGGATTAGTTCATAGTAAAAAAAAGTGTATATTCATAGTAAAAACTTGTTTTAAGAAAAAAAATAAAACTTTTTTTGTATAATTTCAGACATTACCCCTGATTGGGAGTTTGCAAAGCCAAAGATTAGAATAACAAAACGAATCCTGCAGAGGATGTGAGCCCATCTGCACTGCTTCCTCTCCGCTCTCCCTGGGTGGGACTCCCTCCAGGTCGCTAAAAATCGCACATATCCACTGTTCCCCAGTTATGTCTCCAACTATACAGAGCAATGACCTCTCAAATATAGCCTTCATGTTTCTCTTTAGTGCTAAGGTTAGCGACCCTTGTGGTCAAGGCTCTGTTGCAATTGGGCTGCTGCCAGCAGAGATTTTAATCTCCAGTTGCGGAGCAGGAAATCAAAAATAAACCGTGGACTACGCTAAATTAGAGAAAACAGCTTGTTTTATCCACTTCTGCGTAGCATGAAAGGAAGAGCCTCGGTTCTCAGAAAACATCTGTGATCATCTCAAGGAAGGGAAATTATTTTAAGGCAGGATGCTCTGGGAGTCTGGTTCAATGGGCTATTCCAGTTTAAGTTAAACAGGCAGATTATAAGATACTCATAACATTGAGTTTGCTTTGAGAGTGTATTTGACTGATCTGAAACCAGAGGAGACATGGAAGCTTTTAGAAATCACATTATTGGGGAAAAATGAATGCGCAACATTAATTGTAAAGTCCAAAACTAACCAAGATCTTTCATGAATTTGAGTGCAATCTTCATCCTTTTTAACATGTGGAATACATTTTCTGTGCTAATGCATTTGTCTGTACCAAGTCAAATACTTCCATCTTAAATGGAAAAATTGGGTTGAGCCTGTTGGATCACTCAATCCCCTTAGGAAGCATGTGCATCAGTGCAAGAAGAGGAAGTTTACTCTTCTGCTCAAAAGATCACTGTTTTTGTTGGGGCCATTGCAGCAATATAATCATCGTCTGGACTGTTCAACTTGACCATGACTGGTTATACTTCAGCAAGCATTGTATACATTCCCATTACATTTACAACAGCACAAATCAAAACCATATACACAGCACTATGACTATAAGATATTTTCTCAATCAATAATATACAAAGACACATTTGATAATGAAGAAAATCCTGATAGACCTGACATAATGACTTCAAACTGAGTAGAGGAAAACAATCTCCTTCCTGTTTATTAAGCTGGAACTTAAACTTGAAAGTGAAAATCTCTATGGTTTTGATGCATAATATGACAAGATGTGATCATTCTTCATCTTTTATAAATTAAAAGGCAAAATTTGCAAATTTTGTAATAATTGCTGTGGCAAACTGAAACAACTCTTAGACACCACAAAGGCCAATACATACAAGAGCAGTAAACTTTGACCACTATCCTGTCACTTTTACATGTCTCTCTGATGCTACACAGCTGAATCAAATAAGGAGATCATTAGCAGGACATGACTGCACTGAGAAGCTAATAGGTGTTTTGGACCAGTGGAACATCTAAGTAGCCCTTGAGACCTGGAGTTTGACACCCCTGTTCTAGTGGCTGTAACATACTTCTTTAGTCCTGAATTTTATATCAGCAAAACTCTATTGTTAGCTCGTGATGCTAATCGGTTAGCCTGTACTAGCATAGCTATCCCTCTATTTTCGCTTCGCATGCTGTGTTTCAGTGACTGACTTAAGGGGAATACAATGAGCTCAGTTAGCTATATGAGAGGTTTAGATTCAAATGGAGGGCCTATTTGTGTAAATGAGAATGATTTCCCTTAAAAAAAATGATCCACATATTTTCAGTAAATTATCTGTTGGTTAGGTGTAGCACAAAAATTTCCCCTTAAAACTGTTTTGTTTTAGATGCAGCTATAAAGCAGAGGGCTCCATTTCACAAACTGAGTCGTCATAAATCAATAAAAAAACAGCAACAGAAATGTGCTAATGTAATGTTCTGATATGTAATTTTGTCCATTACACCTGAAAACACATCCTTAACATTCATCAGCACACTTTCCAAAATATTTTTACAAGTTACAAAATGCCATTTGGTCCCTAGAGGCTTACCAAAACATCAGCTTCCTTTCTTTGAATTTTGGTGGTCTTAAAGCCAGATTCTGTCTTAGGATAAGGAGGTTTACTGTTTGCTTAAGTGGGAGACAAATGTAGCATTTGTTTTTCTTTTTGTGGATTGCTTGGAATTGGTTGTTATCTTGAAAATGTTTTACAAAGTGAAGCAGAGATACTCTGGCAGGCATGCCTGCACACAATGGCACAGGGTTATCATTTGTATCACCCCTTTCCCTTTAGTTTCACTGGGAGGGGGTCCTGTTGTTAACTTTAAAGAAGTTTATCAGGGTCAGAGCTCAGACAATATGGAAGTGCTCTTACATGGTTTTGAGTGGAAATGTTATTATATTTTTAAACACATCTTTCTAATGATGCACATCATACACTGAAATCTCACACTAAAAAATCTAGAAACAGTCAACCTATAATTTTATATTGTGGGAAAAATCCACAAAAGGAAACAACATAAATGAAGTAGCCAACCTTAATGGCTAATTTGACTATTCTGATTAAAAAATGTAACTGACATGTAACTGAAGGGTATCTTACCCTTCACAATTAAGGTTTAAAGGAATATATTCATATTCATATATTCATATTCATACAGAAAACAGGCATTGGTACAAATGATTGTAAAACTCCATGCACTTCATTCTCTTTGTCCTGTACAAAAATCTAAAAAAGTCTTGCAGACATCCTTGTGTACCAAAGCTACATGAGTATAAAATGTAATCTATGCATCCTTATGATTTACTGCTCTTTTAATTGCTTTATTTGATCAATATTTACTATATTAAAAAAAGGTTTTAATGTGCAGCACTGTAACACTCGCACTTTGCTTTTCAGTTTTGCAATCATGATTTATACATGTTCCACTCACAAAAACACAATAAGCATTACTATTTTCTTTTATAATTCTGAACCTACACATGTTAGCCAGTCAGTATTTCACCCATTTTGCACAAAACTGCAGCTGTTGTTTTGTAAAACAAATAAATTAATTAATAATAATATTTTTTATTTCAGCCATTGTTTTTAGAAATGTTCCTTCTCGGGAGGTACTGGTGGGCTCTGGGTTTTGTTCAGGGTGGAAAACTGGCAATGCTTTGCTAATCATGACAGCACAGTGTTGCTGAAATACCTTGTGGTTTGTGGGGTGGGGTCTTTGTGGACGGGGTTTGCTTCCCACAGTGACACTAGATCCTATTATAATGGTATCTGGGGAGATGGAAACTGGGTGAGCACCTCAGACTCTTTGTCACATGTTTTTAGCAATTCCTAATCAGTTTTCTTTTTTTCTTTTCTTTTTTGCAAGACCCACTGGGGGGCAAAACATGTTTCCATCAAAAGAGCTGAGTTAATAAATTTACCAATTACTATTTAATATATGTCTTTGAATTGTTTGAATTGTCTATAATCACTACAGAAATGAACTACCCCCCCTAAACCCAAAAAAGAAAAATTGCTGAAATATTTTGCTTGTAAGTGGAACAGCTTTTGCCAAAAATCAGAGCAGCATCAAGTTACCAAAATCCTAATTGCTGCCTCTGACCTTTCTCATCCACATTGTCTTTATAATAAAGAGTTACACATTGAAGATGAAGCTATAAAGTTTTAATTAATCTGAGAGGAGCTCTGTGAAAACTGGGCCACTGTCACAATATCTGACTATATGTGGGAACTGAGGTCAAACTGGATGCTGTATTCTCATGGAAAAAAGACTGAGAGAAAATTAAAACAGCAGACAAAGGAACAACAACAAGAAGGATCTCGACAACAATGTGGTGCGGTTAAGTAGTTGCTTGTCAGAATACTACTTACTGTGGTTCTACAAGTTAGCATATTTATGAGCCATGAACAATATATGTATTTTCCATTGTGGAGAACTATCACAATTTTCCACCATGGGAAAACTGTGATAAAATAAGAGCAACTCAAACAAGTACTTCAAATGTATAGACAGATTTGGCGCTTGGAAAATAAATTCTCATAAAGTTGCTATAAACAGCCACATGAACGAAGCAAAGTGAGAATCTCTGTTTAATTTGTGACAGAAAAATCACTTCAATCTGTGCTTTAAAGTCAGATGTCTCACTGCTGGAGATAAGAAACAAGATCCACCAGAGGAGGCAGGACGGAGAGATCAATTACTCCGAGGTTTCCCATGATTCCAATTCTCTCCAGGGAGATCCAAACCACTGCTATGACGCTGCGTGGGTCTCTCAACCGTCATTATCACCAACTGGAGCCACAATAGGTCAGGGAGATGAGATAACATTGTGAGCAGTGAAGCAGCAGGTGAGAGGCTCGACGGGGCACGATTAGGTGTCCGGGTCCCAGGGTGTAGCGTTGCCTGAGGGCCTCTGGGGCCCAGGCCTCACCATCTGCCAGGGTGAATTCCTCTTGCTGCAGAGAAAAGACCACTCAGAAGCAGCATAAACTATTGCTGTGAGGCGTAGCTTTGAGTTGCTCCTGTTACCTTTTATGCAGACAAGTGTTACACTTTACAGCTCTTTTTTCCCCACTCTGCAACACGGATTCAAGGAATAGGAGAAATTTTAAAATATATATAGTTACTGTTAGAGGATTTACAATACCTCAGCTGTTTTTGTTAAACCAAAATTTTAATGTAAACAAACAAACATTTCATCTTTGGGCATGCAGTTCCTGGTTAGCTTGCCCTATCCATTCCAAAACTATAGTTTTGATTTGTGTTAAGAAGAAATGTCCAGTTCTAAAGCCTCACTGTGACAAAGTTCACTTCAAATAAGAGGAACTTGGTCAGGTTGATTGGGAACAGCCAAGGAATGGCCAAGACTCAAGTCTTTTAACTGGAAGATTCTGGAGCACAAAGTTGACTGACCACAGTGAAAGTGGGTTTACCATCAAAGTTAAATAAGAGGGTGACAACCGGAGAAAATTGGCTTCTTAAATCTCAAATGAAGACCAATGGAATATCTCTGGAGAAAAGGTTTTATGGTCAGACATTCTACTTGTCTGAAAAAAGCCCAATTGGGCTTAGAATATTGGCAAACAATGACCTAGGAACATTTAAAAATGTATTCACTGTGCTTAAAAGCTGGGTTCAATCCAGGAATCCAACCAGTTTAAAATAGACCTAAGGTTTAAGAACAGTTGCCAGATTTATGTGAGCACCTCATCGATAGCAACAGAGAGTGTGTGACTCTACTGCCACGTGCAAACAGACACTAATACAAATATTAGGAAGTGGTCTATATAATACTGAGCCTGTGTGCATTAGAAAAAAATATTGAATTAAATTTAAACATGTGTGCCCAATTGTTGTATTTTTAAAGCTAATTAAAGTGCATCGTTAAAACCCAAAAGATTTCAATTAAAATTGCCATGCTGTGCGCATGTTAAATTCTGCCCAGCACTGCATCATCTGAAAATAACACTGACTAGATCAGTAGTCCAGATTCTCCTTTCGCCTACAGTTCAACACTCTCATGTGGTCCATCACTCAGCAGGAGCACACTGCAGGGATGCCTTAATGACAGCCGTTGTGGATCGTTCACACATGACCCAAGAGCGCTGCTGTGCACAACGCCACGTCCTGTGATCTGCCAGCACTGGCCTCCGCTTTGATCTGACAGAGTGCTGTAAAATTGGAGATGCCTGCTGCACTCACACATGCCAGACACGCGGTCTGCCTGACAGACAGGCATGAACGTGGCTGAACACGAGCATATTGAATTAGGAATTATGGCGCAAACTCGGGACGTGGTTGCATGGCTCTCGTCTTACCATGCAGACCAGGTGAGCATCAATCAATCAAGGTTTTTGTAATGAATAGACTTGAACAGGGAGTGATAACGTTTGACCCTTTGAGAAATGTTCACGCGAATGTAAATAAACGGGCAGCAGTTTCATAATCACAGTTGTACAACTGCAGATGAGTTTAAAGAGACAAAAGGAATGTTTGCAGTCTCGATAAGTCTGCAAATCGCCACATCTGTTCAAATACTTCAAATCAGTTAAGAAGCTCACGGTTTTGTCGAACACATGAGACACTAATCACTGTGACCATAACCTCTAACCTTAAAGTAATAGATCTTGACATGCTCATTATTCATTTTTTCTACTTTCACTCACTTCAAATGACTGGGAGACATTCCTGAACCATACTTGATCAGGCTAAGGATAGTTTGCTACACATAGTTAGGATCATATTTGTGCAACATAACATCGTGCCGCCCCAAGTTTTTTTTTTCACAGATGATGCTGCTGGACACTTGTCTATGTCTGGCTCAAGAACATTGCCAGTCTTTGTGCAGAACTGAAAGGATGATGACATGTGCAGATGTGCCTGGTAACTCGGGGCTGACCTTTGGTAGAGCCAACAGTGTTTCTGTTGTGCGCCCCAGCAATAAGCTGCCGGATTGTGAA
Organism: Poecilia mexicana; assembly: GCF_051168715.1. Lineage (NCBI taxonomy): Eukaryota > Metazoa > Chordata > Actinopteri > Cyprinodontiformes > Poeciliidae > Poecilia > Poecilia mexicana. The sequence goes on from NW_028263377.1 coordinate 20,674,866, forward strand.
GAGGTTAATAGTTTCATATTATGCTGTAGAGGAAAAGAACTGTAACTGTATGAGTGGGACAGCAGCGGGATTGAACTTACATTTCCTGAGGCAACAGGAAAAAACACGGAAGTCGTGTTTTTAACATGTCACAGAACATTAGAAGAAATATTTTATTGACCAGTAATTAACACAATAGGATGAAAAGTGGAATTCAGATATAGAAAATAGAAAAGAAAAGATAGAGAAGAGGATATTGGAGGAGGAAAAAAGTTATGAAAGCCCAAACAGTATGACATTCTGCAATAATTGAGCAAATAAAGATGTCACAATTATACAGAGAAGTATCCTGAAAAACCTGATAATGGGCCATTTTCAGTTCTCTAGTAGAGTTGTTATTATTTAAATCCTCCTTATCAAATTATCAAATTATTTGGTATTCAACTAACAAAGTTCCCAAGACCTGAAAGAAACAGGCCTTCATCGTGTTTTTGAATGAGATTGAAGTGTTCCTCCATAAAACCTGGAATGTTGCAGAAAAATGTAATCTCAGTACCAAAGCACATGACTCCAATTTAGTCAAGTTTACATTTTCAAATTTGTGATGGTAGCACAGAAAACTCGGTTTTCTCCTAAACATCTAGCAACCATGTAAATAGTATCTAACTTCCTGCTTAGTGGTTTAGCACCATGTGGCTAAGAGGATAAGAACAGGATTTCATGAAAATTAATATAAATTAAGTTACTAAAAAATCTGATCAGTCAAGAAGAGTAAAATATAAATTTAAAAAAACACCACAGTTATATATTTTAAATGCATTAATATTTTTGGTATAGGCTCCTATTTTTTGATGTATTTTTTTTCACTAAATTTATATAATCAAATTAATTCTGGAGTTTTTGTGGTAAATCTTGTTAACGTAATGACCAACATATTTGTCTGTGTATCTTCATGCAGAGGCGTCTGAGGACTGATTTTCTGTTCGAAGACAAGAGCGCGGGGTGAAGAGCCGTATCAGATACAACCCAAACTCATGCCGACAAACCCGTGCTCCATTTGTTCAGTCTATCAGGTCTTCTGCTGGAAAAATCAGTCTGAATACTGCTGACAGCTTCCAAACCACCAAAAACAAGGGTTCATCAGTGGGGGCCGAACAATATCCCTCCAGACCAAACCTCCCGCTGGGAAACCAGAAGGTCCCTGTTTTGATAGTGACCATTAGCTTCATTTGGCTTGAGCTTCTGTGCCACTGGATACACAAGTATGTACGACTGTGACATTGGATAAACATGTTGGCAAACTGAAGGAATGTTAAGAGAAACTTTTTAGAAGAGAGAAGGGAGACAGATGGATGAGATGCTCAGCTGAAAAAGGGTTGAGAAATCATATAGGGATGCTGCAATGGTGTTCACTGAAGAAGTAAAAGTAAAATAAATGCCTTGTATTACTGATCAAGCAACAGTAGAGTATTTAATTTGAACACCTTTTGGGAATGTTTTCATCCACAGCAGTGCATAGAATAAAATTAGGAATTTTTTTTTCTCCATCTTTTCTTTTCATTAAAAACAACCTGATTCAGGTGTCAGATGGACGGTGCAATAAATTTTAATCTCTAATGCTGACGCTCACATTTTGTTGATGGTATTGTGTTTTTTAGAGGCAACATCTAAAAACATTAGCCAGGAGGTTAAAGGTTGCAAATGGGTCTTCCAAATGGACAATGACCCTAATTATACCGCCAAATAGGTTACAAAAGTGGCTTAAGGGCAACTTGCTCAATACATTGAAATAGCCCTCACAATCTGTCCGCGGTCCAGATCAATCCATGGGAAACCCATGACATTTCAATCAGCTTCACCACATTAGAATATTCAAAGAAGAATGCATCATTCATAACTTGAAAAATGGTCTCTCAATTTGGTCCGTTAGAAGCAAGGTAGAACTTATTGGGTTTCTAATTACTACGAAGGCACACATGGATCAGCTGACATAACCAGCAATACAATCTGGCATCACTAAAAGCAATTATCCATCAAAACTTGACAGATAGTCGGCGGCTTATTTTTGTTGTTCATGCTTTTTCAAAGGATCAAAGCTCTGGCATTTAACAAACAGTAAATCGGAGCATAGCTAGACTCATGCGGTGGGCCTACTGGGGCGTCGTGCCCCGCGGGGTGTCTGATTCTGAGAAGCGCTGTTATTCAGAAAACATAGTGAAGAAGCCCTCCCACCCTCTTGCAGTGTCTTCAACGTAAGGAGACGGAGCTGGGAAAGCCCCCAGTACAAGACAGGACATTTGTGGTTTAACACTGTGACTCTGCTGTTTGGGTAAACACTGCAGCATGTGTCGAGGGTCACATAAGCTAAACAAAAACAAGTAAAAGTTGTAGTTGAGAAGAAATATTTGCTGTACGCATCGAGAGAACAGCTGTTCGCTCTGCTAATCATTAAAAGATGGACCTACTCAGACTACTGGGCTCACATTAGTCACTTTCTCCTGCTCAGATAATCTCCATATGGTCTACATTCACTGGAAGATTAGGATAAAACATGCACTGCATCAATATATTAATAGATGTTATGGTACGCTACAGACAGACGGTGGTGGGCGGAGGTGGGGGTCTGACTGATTCCCACGCAGAAAAAAAAGATCTCTTCTCAAGCAAAAAATAAGGACAAATGCAAATGAATCAGTTGACGCAGACAGCCATGAATACACTCTGATCTATGCTTCCTGTTCATTTGTATGTTTAGCTGGATGTTTAGCTACCGAGAGTTACAAGCTTAAAACTCCACAAAGAAAGCAGGCCATATCATAGACAAAGCATTACTACCATTGTCGGATTCATAAGATGATCATTAACTAGGTTCGGGTAAATAAATATAACGGATTACAAAAGCTTAACTCCCATTGCCAGCTACATTACATTTTTGCTGCGCACATAAAAGGTGGAGGGCCATGTTTCAAATAAACTAGAGCAAGCATATCAACTTGCCTTTGTAGAAAGTCTGAATTGTGAATCTCATAGAAAGTGAGCTGTCCTTGCTGTATCTGAGATATATATTTATAACCAATATACATAGGTAATAATCAAAGTTAAAAAGAAAATTTTGTTTAGCATTAAACAATAAATTAAGTTTGACATTAGTTGTGAAAACCCTTGGAAAGGAAAAGATAGAAACTTTGATTTAACAATGACGCCCTCTGCTGGTAACTTTTGCAGATATAGCAATAAAATTAATTCAACCACTAAGAGGGGCTGCAGTGAACATAAGTGCATGATGTTCATATTGAGGTCAGGATTTTTATCCACCTTAAGTCCTGGAGCTTTCCACCAGTTATTTTACCTTGTATGGAGTTTATTAAACATTTTTGTTTTAGGCTGCTCTAAATCTAATAATTAATTGGACTTAATTTTTTTTCTTTATTTTGAGCATATAATTTTATGAGGAAATTATATTATGTATATGTAATTTTCATATGTACTCACAAAATCCCTTTTAAACCAAAATTGTTTTGTGGATTTCTAAAGTTACAGTAGGATAAATGGCAGGACTGGTCCATCATAACAAAATTAACATTAATGGGTAGATTGTAAGAAAAAAAAATTCTACACTTTTAACTAGTTTTAAACCTCTAATATAAGTCAGTTAGGTATCTAATGTGCTGACTACAAACTTTAGCAGTAATCAGAGTTTAAGGATTAAACTAGAGTACAGACCTCCAAGCCAAAACAGATTCTGTAGCAGTTTGATGCAAATCTTGTGAAATACATAAAACCTCCTCAGGAACATTGGTTTTCCACTCTTTGACAAGACCCCATTAGTGAATCTCAGCTACAAAAACTCAATTGATCAACTTTTTATTTTAATATACACATTATTTAATGAACTATAGGATTGATTCAGTGTTCTTGCATGCTATTTTTTAAACCAGTCGTTTTCATTATGCCATTCAAGGTATGTCATCTTCAGGCTTTTGTGTTCTGTATTTAATCCAGTAACTAAGAACTTCACATTTTTTATCCATGTAACCCAAAATCTAAAATGAAAATCCAAACAAATGTAAATATTGTATATGAGGCCCCACTGCCACCTTAAATCCTTGACTGTTGACAGCACTTCAATTAGCAGGTTTATTTTGAATTCTTTAGCTAAATTTAAATTAATGAGAACAGTAGGTATTTATAAGCCATCTTGCATTTAATGTCTACCACCATCCAGCATGTTTTTGATTTTGAACACACTTCATTAAAATGAATGTATTAATGACAGAAAATGTTAATCCATTTATTTTAATCCTTTTGGCAGTGACACAAAAACCATAATCTATTAGTGGAAAGTCTAGGACTAAAATAAAACAACAAAGAAAGCTTTTAAACAAGATTTTCTTTATTAGACAGTGAAACAAGCTGTTCTGTGGGCTGCCATGTTTATAGTCTTGCCTAAAACTTCTGGAACTGTTTCTTGGCTCCAGCAGCCTTGGTCACCTTGAGGACGTTGAATCTCACCGTCTTACTGAGGGGTCGGCACTCTCCAACAGTCACAATGTCTCCAACTGTGACGTCTCTGTAGGTAAGAAGTTTAAAAGATGATTAATTTAAACATGGTTTTAAACACAAGTAATCAACTGCTCCAACTTAAAGGGTATAAAGTAGAAGTGCATCAGCGTTTGCCAAAGGCAATGTCGTCAAAGCTTCCTGAGCTTGGAAGACCATCGTGAGAAAAAGCATCATTTGCAGCTAATATGGATTCTTTGGACAGGATTAGTATTTAAACTAGCATTCCAACAAACATGGCAGACTTATTATTAATGTTCCCTGTAGAAATACCTAAGACATCATTTTTACAATGAGCAACAATATTAAAATCAATAACAGCTCAAATCGAGTAGGAAACAATACATGATTATGTAACCTAAATAGTTACATAATCACCATTGTTAAAGTGAGCAGAGTGTAAAACGTGCATTACCTGAAGCATGGTGACAGATGGACAGAGAGGTTCTTGTGCCTTTTCTCAAAGCGGTTGTACTTGCGGATGTAATGCAGATAGTCGCGTCTGATAACGATGGTCCTCTGCATCTTCATTTTGGTCACCACGCCTTTGGAACAAAGACAGAGCTTCAGCTTTGTGTCAACACTGTAGAGCTAAGTCAAGATCCCACTTCAGAGGATGATACCGCTTTCACTTTTGTCAATAATCAACATCAGTTTTGCCATTAGGCACTGTCGTCAGAACCCATAGGGGCTTGGAAGACCATCGTGAGAAAAGCATCATTTGTAGAATAATGACAAAGGTGAAGTCGGGTATAAACTCCATCCTACAATTGTAGCTTTAAAGGTAGAATAAATCCCAGTTTGAAGTCAAATAAAGTTTGACTTCAAACTTTATTTGAAGTCAACACAAATTTATGAAATAGTTATACAAGTAATGAGTCTGTGGCTGCCGTTTAAGCTGCAATCACTTTATTAAGCTACTGCTAAAACTACACCCAGAAACATTCATTGTTTTTCCCCAAAAAAATTAACTTAGACAATTAAGCTATGTTTTTTGTTTTTGCTTAAATTGTTGTCTGAAATAATTATGCTTGATTTACCTGAAAATGAGTAATGCACTTTTAACCAAAACCATTTTTTAAAATGTCCAGGTATATTTTAAATTTCAAATATGAACAGATTTGATAGAAGAGCAAATGCTTAGTCAACCCAGTCTCCGTCAAAAATCTCTTTAGTTGTAAAAAATGTGGCTATCCTACTGAAAAAAAAAACTATTGGATAAGTTACAGTAGCTAACATAAAAGGCAAGTGTGCAGGTTTGCTGGAAATAATATTTTTACCTGAGAGGATACGGCCACGGATAGAGACATTCCCAGTGAAGGGGCATTTCTTATCAATGTAAGTGCCATCAATAGCCTGGAAAGAGGAAACAAGTAAATTGTTACTGGGATAATCACTCAGTAACCCCACAAGAAAAAAAATGGATCAGATGTTGCATCAGTGTTGCCAAAAGGCATTGTCGTCAGAACCCTAAAGGTTTGGAAGACCATCGTGAGAAAAAGCATCACTTGCAAAATTATAAACAAATACGTCCGATTTTACCAGCTTCGGAGAAGGTTTGTTACCTCTCTTGGGGTTTTGAAGCCAAGCCCGACACTCTTGTGATAGCGGGGGATCTTCTCTTTAGCCTCCTTGCCACCCTCAACAGCCAGAACACGCTTCTTGTTCTGGAAGATTGTGGGCTGTTTCTGATAAGCCCTCTCGGTCTGCAAAAAAATACAAATTTAAAAGATTTAAATTTGAGTGACGATCACCATCCACATTTCTTTTACACCGCCACAAATGGTAACTAAGTTCGCTAAAATCGACTTCCTGTTTCAGCAAATATTACCGCAGCTAACCGCTTTAGTGACAAATAGATCACATTTAGCAGTGGAAGCAATACAACTGGCAAGATATGCTGGGACATTTAAGATATCTTTATATTCTTAACTATAACCTCATCATTAGGCTAACAACGCTAGCATTCCGGCTAATTCAGCATTACACGAGGGTGTGCAGACCGAAATCAAATACCAACTCTAAACAATTAGATTTGACCTGAAATTGCTTTATTCCATAATTTAGGTCAATATTGTAATGTTCATGTCATTTGAGGTGACAAATAACTTTAATAAAATGCCTATAAATCGATTTAAATTCACCACGCTGTCTTCAACTACATACTTGAGCATCCGCCATCTTGCCAGCCGAGTTGCGAAGAGGCCTGAGCATGCGCGTGATGGGCGGAAGACGACGGAACGCAGGAAGTTACGTTCAAGTGAAGTTACGTGAAATAAAAATTTGGCGTATGTGAATTAAAAGATGTACATTACAATGAATATGGAAAATGTCAGTGGTACAAAGTGTTCCAAAGAGTTACAGATGTGTAAAATATAGTACAATAGGATATATAAATAATGAATAAAGAAATACCTTTATTAGACATTTTGAATAAATCCTATAATAAATGTACACTTTTGTGTTAGTATTAATAAAGTCAGTGCTTTCTTATTGTGCAGAAAGTTCCATTCTGAACAGACAACTTGAAATCTGGGGATTTATACAGCAAATGTCTGTCATGCATAAAATACATAATTATATATACATATTAATATGTGTAATCTTATACTGACTACTCAAAGGATTTGTTTAAAATGTCATGTAAGTATTTAGACACATTGTCTTTACAATATGAGGCACTTGCCTGAAGCCTGTTTTTTGCATGAATCTTATATTGATTGTGATTCTCTTTCTAAACCAGTCTGATTACACAAAATACAACTGTAATGTTTTTTTAATAAACACAAGCTATATTTTCTATATTTTATTCAAGCTTTTTGAAAAAAAAAAAAAAAAAAAAAAAAAAAAAAAAAAAAAAACCTCTCTGCAGGAAAGGCTATTACAGAGAATTTCAAACACATTCCTTTTAACTTTATCCAGGCCTTACTTCTTTTGGTTCAAGTCTTCTCTGCATCCCCAGAATGAGAAACAAACAATACATAGAGAATCAATATTCAGTCTTCTAATTCAAGACTATAAACACCCAATTTTTTAAGAGATGCTTTTAACTGAAAACGGCTTAATTGTGTCTGGATTTGAACATTTAAATTATATTTGTCTTTATTCTGCCTCTGTTATTTGTTAATTGCACTGTATTTTTATCACATAAGCATTTTTGAACTACCTTCTTGATGAAATTTGCAATACTAGTAGTAAACATGCCCGGTTTTAGATCTCGCGAGTTTTCACGACATAGACGCGATGTCATAAATCAGCTGTACTTGGATGAGAAATGAAAAGGTCAAACTTATATGCGGAAATGTTAGAAAACAACATGGCTTCGGGAGGAAAAGGAGACGATCAAGACACAGGTTATTCGAAAATACAACTTGTAACAACATTCCTAACAGTGTGATATATTTAAGATAACTTTCTTATGTTTAGCGGTTTGTGTACCCTACGGGAGTTGCGGGCAACTTTACAAATATTATGATACTAAAATTAAAAACCCTTAACTGTCACACCCGGAAAATATAATGGAAAATGGCCCGCGGGTGTTCTGCTATATGTTAAGGGTGTTTAAACAAATAAAGACAAATGTATAAAATGGCTTTTTATAACTTTTTAAAAAATAAGTAAACTGTTTCATTTTCAACTTAGCCATATCGTCATTTCGATTATGTAACTCTTGTCTGATTCTTGTCTTTTAGGATCTTTTAAAGATACCATAGTGAAACAGCTAATTGTGTTGTTAAAGAAGTAAGTATCACTACTGAACTGTTCATGATTACATATAAAAGAAATGGATGTGCAGAATCAATGTTCTAGTGTTTCAAATTACGTCTTACCAAAATATTAAGTCATTATTTCTCTGTGGGTTGTGTTCCCTTAAGTTTGATGGTATTATTTTTCATTTAGTGTGATTTATAGTCAGGTGGTACCTTCTCTCTCTTCAGATCAGTTCAGTTTCAGTTTCCAATTCCAGTAATGTCTGTTATTGCGAGGTAGACAGATTGGCACCTTCAACTGATGAAGGAAACTGCCAGGAGGACATTTTTCTGTCCTTATTAACTAGCTGGGACTTTTCTTTATGCTCTAATCTAGGTGTTGCTGTGGCTGTTTACATTTTTTTTTATAAGGAAAACAACTTTAAGTGATTATTGAACAGATTCTAATATGCCATAAGCCCATATCAACAATATTGTTATCCTGGTCATGTAGATATATGACATGATTGTACACAGCTACTTTAATTATTTTTTGAACAACTTCACAAACTGGCTACTTTCTTGGCAATGTGTCTCATTCTGTTTGCCTGATCTACACCCACCTCGTCCTCCTTTTAGTTTCATCTGGAAGCAGATCGAAAGACGTTCACTGGGTAATGCTGAAATGATTCGGAAAGTACTGGACACACCGCAGCTCAATACCCCACAGATGCAAAAAATCTCTCGGTGTCTCCAGGCTGTTGGAGATCAAGTGGATGGAGATGTACAAAGGTGAGCTTACCTTTCTGGTAGGGTTGCAGCTCTAATTTAAGCACAAAAGTGGATTTTGAAAAATATAAGTTGTAGAATTAATTGTCTTTCCCTTAACCAAATATGGATTTCATCCCCCCCACCTCCCTATAGTGCAATGAAAGATCAAACAATGCGTCCCTCATTAGAGAACTACATCAAAGTTGTCCTCGGGATCTTTTCAGACGGTGAAATCAACTGGGGCAGGGTGGTTACAGTATTTTCCTTTACCTGCCTATTTGTTTTGAAGGTAAGTGAAGCACTTGGTTTCTTCTTAGGGAATTATTGCAGCCATACACATTAGTGTTAAAAGTATTTTCATATTTGATCAACTTTGAGCTTTTTAATTTTAGAAGTATTTGATCATTCTTATTTTAGGAAGCAAGTTTAACTTGTGCTCAAGTAGGTAACAGGTTTATTCAATTAAATTGAAATATATAAATTCAATTACACACTTTCCACACGTCTCTCCAGGCATACGAAGACAACATTTTTGACATGATAAAAAACATAATCAACTGGACCGTAGATTATTTCCGGAATACGGTTGTCAACTGGATACGAGATCAAGGTGGCTGGGTAAGAAACTCACTAACAAATCGTGTTTGAGGACGTTGTCAGCTGGTTGTTGAGCTTTGGTCATAAAAAGAAGGTTAGTAATATTCATATGTATATTTTCAGGAGGGGATTTACTCTTACATTGGCACTCCCACGTGGCAAACGGTGGCAATTTTTCTGGCTGGCGTTCTCACCACCCTTTTCATCACCCACAATGTGAGGCGTCCGTGAGGCGCAAACGGAAGAACGATGCAACAGTTGAACGAGAAGATAATGGGCGTCTGCAAGTCGAGTCAAACAAGAGGATCTCGTATACAGGGAAGGATTCCTGATCTCCCGTTCGAGTGTGAGATTGTGAGTTGGACTAGAAGTGTTCCTGTTTACATACACAAAATCAGGGGATTTTAGAAAAAACAAAAAGTGAACTGAATAATTTTTAGCTGAAAAAGCAGAGTTTCAGTAGATGTCATAACATGTTGAAAATTTATTTACATTTATTTGCACTTTTGGTACTTACTACATTTTCCAAGTGCCTAGAACTGAATTTTTTTTTTTCCAATTTGTTTCAGAAACTATCCATACCCAACATACTGTCAGTTCATATTTTGTGGAACAGGCACTACTATCCACTTCCAAGTTTGTGGACACTTTATTTAAAATGTGCTGTCGGTTACACCTTGTCAGTCTATGAGTTAAGCATTTGGCTAATTATATAAATATATTACTCTTGAAAGATGTTATCTTCTGACACCCTTATTTATTTGTCTATTTTAATAGGTTGTCTGAAGGACAGTTTCTAACAACACATCTACAATATTAAAATGCAGTTAGTACCATGTGAAGCACTGATTGTTTGAATAAAACAAATGTCTGAAAAGCAATTTGTAGAACCTACATTACTGTTAGAATATGCCTTTTTGCACATCATAAGCTCTGATAACCACAAGTGCTCTCAGTCTGAAGTACTTTGGTGAACTGTATTTCAAAATGTAAAAGGTATATTTAAAGCATAAGCTTTAATTGAATGACATGCAATCATCACACTGAGTTTTCATGCATTGTTGTCTACATGTATTTACTCGATTTCTGGGACATTGGGGTTTGTTCATCATGTGTTTTTTGAGTGTCATGGACTAATTTTTAATGTGACCATTGAAAGAAGTTGTGTTAAACTTCTGGCATATGTTCAATCTATTTTCTGACAAGTTCTGAGCACTTTATATCTGACTAATAGAAATGCTGTAATATTATAAAGCCAGTGCCTTCTGTTTTTTTTTATAAGAACAGTTGTATTCCAAGGTTTCAACATTTTCTGTTTGTAAGGCTGAAAAATGCCTCACGTTCACATCATAAGTTGAAATGCAAAAAATAAATGCCTCCTTTTTAAATACTCCTTTTGTCATGTGCATCCATCACTATGAACTCTGTCATTCTTAAACCTTTATAAGGTTGCTTTAACTTTTTTGCATTGATTCAACATTAATTCCAGATTATTTAAGTGCTTATTTGATTATTACAAATTTTAAGGGGGGAAAAAATCGTTTAAATTGGGCAAAAGAATGTGAAAGCTTCTGTAAAGACTCTTAATTAAACTGTTTTTTTATTGTTAATATTACATTTATACATTGAACCAATTCTATCTCTGAACTCCTTATCTCTTTCAAGATTTCAAACCTTAATCAAATGTTTCAGCTAAGGTTTACTCTTGACTCCAATGTGCTGTTTTTGTAAAGTGCAAGCCACCATTTTATGGTAAATTTTAACTTTTCCATATGGAAAAGTCACCTAGTTTTACTTTGGGCTTAAATTGAAGGAAGTGCAGTATGCTTGATTTTGCTGGTTTGTAAGGACAAATGTTTTAATGAGAATATCTTTAGCTTCTCAAGTTAGTCCAGACTTTCAAGACAACCTAAGAAGAAAAAAAGCTCACTTCATGTGCGACAGACTGGAAAGAGCGATCTTATCAAGATGTTAGACACGGACGGGAAGAAATGAAAACACCAATAACCATCTCAAGTTACTGTTTTGACGCCAGCCGTCCAGAATTATTTTCACCCTATAAGATAACATCTACTTTTAAAAGTGGCCTCACAATGTTGAAAAATATTGTCAAATAAAGGATAATCAATGCGGACGACCTTCTACAAGAAAATGAAGCACAATACTTTAACATAAATTTAAAAAACAGAGTTTTATTAATGCGAATATTTATTATGGACAATTAAAATATCATATATCCTTGCTCATTTAAATGAATTTACACATTGAATGTTTTGATAAGAAATTACCAGATGGCTTAAAAAAAATCACCTTTTACCTCAATTTAAAAAAAATACAAGACTTTGTTAAATATTCCTTTAATCATTATATCCAACACATTTAATTGGACTTCAGTTCCACTCAGTTTTCTTTAAGTAGAGCTGAATTATGACACTTTATGAATTGGTCATATTAGCATTCAGTTCAGTACAAATTCACTTCAATTTCTAATAATAATGCCATATTCATATAATTTTCTATACAGTACACTTTAAACTCATAATGCTACATGTTACCCTAAGTAACACCTCTGACTAATCTCCACTGCAATAATTCATGGCGTAGTGATAAGTAAAAACACAGAAAGGCAGTTCTTGTCAAATCTTTCTCACCAAATCCCAAAATTATTTTGAACCTCTTTGCAATCTTTGGCTGCAACTGAATGATATAAAAATAAAAGAAAAGAAGAAAACAACAAATAAATCATACCAGTACAGTTTAAATCTGGTTAATCGGGTTTTCTATGGTTGACAGCAGGTTGGTACTAAACAAAGAAAATGTAATGTCAAGTCAAATTGTGGTTCGACTGCAAGGGTGAGGACACTGCAACTATGTAGATGTAGATTTTATTTCATATGGTTAAAACGGTGATGAATACGTTTTGAAATTAAAGTCATACTTGTTTGGCCACCATCAACATTGTTAGTTGTGATACAGATTGAGTCATTTCGCATGAAAACATTGTGTTTATGTTTATAGTAACTACTGTTTAGATGATCATGACAGAGTGACTGACTAACCTCAGTTCTGTCCATCATGGTCACATCAGCATCAAGGAGGAGCAGAGGAGAGAAAAAAAAAGATGTGGTCACATGACTGTGCGGAAGTAGGAGCCGGGGAGACATAGAAGCAAAATGGCAGAAGGAGGTGGAGGTGACCAAGGTATTGGCTTGCATCTACTATGTTTTTTTTATTCGTATAAGCTGTGACAGTGTTCCTAAATGTTTTGTAGGGGTAGAAGACCTTCCAGATTAGCGGTTTACATCGGATTTTTTAGTTCCAAGTTTATCGAACTGTCGCGAAAAAAAACAACAAAAAAAACACCGTTGCTTGAACTGATGTTAGCTTAGCAAAACCGCTAAGTCTTAGCACTGATGCTGTAGAGTTTTTTTGTGCTTTTTAGAGACTAACCTCAAAACATTGATATTTGGATATTCGTTTGTATTCTTCTCTTCACGCCTAAAAACCCACAATATTCACCAGGAAGCTAGACTATTTTGAATATGAAAAGAAAATGTTGAAATGATTTAGCTAAACCTGACTCCTGGGGTTTAACGTGATGCTATGGTGCTCTGGAAGTCTCATCTGAAATATTTATTTCGAAGCCGAAAAGCGGAAAAATAATGAAGAGTAGGAGTAAACAAGCTGTTGGTGTTTAATTTGAGATGAATTTAGCGTGAGTTTCGCTTTGGCGCTGGTGCATCAACATTTGAATGATGTGACTCATCCTGACCTTTGTTTCTCAGGAAATTCATCTGATCAGATTGTGGAAGTCGGTGCTGTGTTGTTGAAGGAGTAAGTCAACGTCGCATCTGACTTTTCGTTTTCTCCTGTTACACTGTAAATAGATGTGATTACTACGACTTGTATTTGTCCTGTTGCGCATTACGGTGGCTTGTATTACTGTCTTCAAGTTGATATTACCATTTTAATCTGGGCCCTGGATGGCTCAGTTAATAGAGCAGGTCCACCGTGTGGAGATGCTACTGTCGTCAACTCAACCGTCCTGACTATTTATTGATCTTGCCATTTCTTTTATTGATGGTATTCAATGTTTTCTGCCTGCTACTATTTATTTTTTTACTATGAACATTGGACGCCCAATATAATGAGGTTTTTTGCCTGAAACTCTTTCGCCTTTGGTAAAATACAGCGGAAGAATGTATTTCTGTCTCTCCAGGCAACTCATGTTACTGAGTGTCTAATGACAAAAGAATTTTAAAGACGGCATCGTATATGAACACAATTGGTTTTATTGATAGAACTTATGTCAACTTTTTCAAGACACGCCTGAGTTATGTGTAGGACACTCTGACTTAAACATACCCTAAGGCTCATCAAACCGGTTTCAGCTTCTCAAGAAGAAAAAAACAACAACAATAACGTGAATGCTGGGTACAGCGTGTTCAGACAGAAGATTCTAATCAGCATAATTAATAAAAAGCACTTTAAAAATTTGTAACATTAGTCTGTAATTACAGTCTTAGCATATGTTTAACATATTTTAACCAAACTGCTGTAATTATATTCATAAGTGTGATTAATTTTTGATATATATGTTTTTTATATATTATTCTCTAATAGAAAGTCAAAATGTGACAAGCCCAATATGATTTACTTTTTAATGTTGGATTTTATTTAGGATTGGAGTTGGGATAAATTTAAAAAAAAAACACACTTGTACTTTTTTTGAGATTGTACTTTTTCAGCTTTAGACTAACTTTTGAGCTTCTTTTGAAGCATTGTTTTTGTTCAAGGTCTATCAATCAATCCAATTTTATTTGTATAGCACATTTCAGCAGCAAGGCATTTCAAGGGGCTTTACATAATTAAAGAAAAAAAATAAGAACAGCATGTGACATTGAATAAACAGTAAGAGAAAGAGATTTTGAAAAAAAAAAGAAAAAAAGAAAAAGATTAATCTATAGTGGTTTATTTGGGTGGGAGATTATTTTAAAGTGATTATACCTGGCTTGTACACATCCTGTTGCATTAGAGCCACTGCTGATCAAACTGCTTTTTATTTTAGTGGCTTTGTAACATATCATTGTGTTATCAATTCTGTGTCAAAGTGTCCTGGACTGCAGATCAAACTTTTTTTTTTCTGTTTTGCCCGAGTAGCTTCATTTTCGAGCGGATTCGGCGGCACGTAGACGGTGATGCCGTAGTGACCAGAGAGCAGCTCGGCGCACAGGAGCTGTGTGACCCAAATCACAAGAAGCTCGCTCAGTGCCTTCAGCAGATCGGAGACGAGCTGGATGGAAACATGGAGCTACAAAAGTAGATGAACTCTCTAAATTCCAACACAAAATTTGTAAATGTTTATTCTGTCTGCACTTGCCCTCACTCACAAATTGACTCAGAAAATAATGTTTTCTCTAGGATGATAAACGACTCCGCCCTGAGCCCGTCAAAAGACGTCTTCATGAAAGTTGCCTATCAGATCTTTTCTGATGGTAGATTCAACTGGGGCCGAGTGGTTGCGCTCTTTTACTTCGCCTGTCGACTCGTCATAAAAGTATGTGAAAGCTCCTCTGCTGTTCCTCTGTTTGGGATTATTACTGAATAATAAAGTGGTTTTTTTTTTCCTCCCATCCATTTTCAAGGCCCTTATAACCAAAATTCCTGATATCATCAGAACAATAATTAACTGGACAATAGACTACCTCCGGGACCACGTGATCAACTGGATAAGAGAGCAAGGCGGCTGGGTAAGGAACCATTAATTACTTCTGATTGTGATTACAAACAGTACTCAGTGATTCTTGAGAATAGGGACAAAATGGGTTTTAATTTTCCCATATTTTTTTTTTTAATTATTTCTCAACCTTATGTATGCAAATATGACAAATAATGTTTAGAAAATATGAAGATGCTAAGGTACAGGCTCCCAGTTGCGAATTTTTAAAAAAAAATTACATTTTTAATCGACCTGACCCAGAACTTTGTCATCACCATCTGACAAAAATAAATCTAAAATTATTTTTAAAATACCCCATTAGTGATATTTTTACTCAATTTACAGACAAATGCTTCTCAAGAAATAAAATAAATATTATTTAAAACAAAAAACAAGAAAAAGTCCATCTGATGGAGTTGACAGTGCATGACGGAGTTGACACAGAACTGAAGGTGGTGACAAACTAGTGAATAAAATGAAAAACTTGGTACATGTGAAGTAATGCAATTCATGTAAAATACATTAAAATGAATTAGTTGCACAATTAAGTGAGATTTGACAACAATTTCACTGAAAGAGTCAGAAAAACTCTGACGGAGTTGACATCTGACGGAGTTGACGAAATGCCAAACTACCTCAATTTATATGATGTTATTCTGAAGGAGGCCATATTGTAGCTCGTCAGGTCCATGAAATCTTTACATTATACCAAAATTAAGCTTTTATTTCGCAAAATTTCATTAAAGTTTTGTAAATTGTCAGTTATGGAGTTGACACATCATGGTTGTGACAAACAACTTAGGAATAAAACAGAAGAAAAAACTAAAGAATAACTTAAGCTAACCGGAGCTAACTGGCCCTCCTAGCAAAGGAAGAGAAAAGACAACGTCATGGGGTCCTCAGAAGTTCTGGTGCCCCCCAATAATGCCTGATTTTTTTACATTCTTTTCATTTCTGACGGTGTTGACAAAAACTAAGGACAAATTTCAACGGAGTTGGAAAATATCTAAAAATTATTTTTAATTCAATTTATCGATACTTTTATAATTATTTATATGACTACTTATACTTAATTGTCATAATATATAATTTTAGTATTTCTTTAATTGTTTTAAACTATAAGAATGTGTTGAGTTCTGCTCCTGGACAAGGGCTTTTACAGGCATCATCCACCGACTACAATGTTTAAAATAAAAAAATATTCAGCAAAAAAAAGAAAAATATACATTGTTGTGCTCACATGACCCAGGTTAGTTTAGTTAGATATTTGAAAAAAATATATTTTGTGTATATTTTATTCAAATTTCATGCTTTATCCATAGGACCTGTTTTGTCCCTATTCTCAAGAATCACTGTATAATCACTGTGTAAAACTCACCAGGAATCCTAAGAGTAAAAGTAGCTTCTTGTGATGTCATTTTAGGAAAATGTGTAGAATTTGTGCAATTCCAAGATTTTTCTTAGTATTTTACCTCTATGCGATCAAAGTTTGTAGGCCTTAATGGATCTCCTAACGTAACAAAATGCTGATGGTGTGTTACAGTTACGTTAGGCTTAAGAATTTTTAAGCTAAGATCGGATTTCTCTGAGAATCTTTGCAAGTATAGATCCAGACTTGTATGAATAATTTGAATAGTTCCCCAAACTTTGGAGTCTTTTGAAACAAACAAAAAAAATTCAATAAGCAAAATATAGTGTAAATAATTGTTGTGGTTTAAAACTTTGTCTTTTTTTTTTTTTTTTTTTCAGGAGGGAATTCGTTCCTACTTCGGCACTCCCACTTGGCAGACGTTGGGGGTTTTCCTGGCCGGTGTTCTTACCACTGCTTTAGTCATGCGCAAGATGTGAAAGCCGCTCTAGGAGCAGGGAGGAGAAAGACGGGGAGAGCTACGACTGAAGGAACAGGAGCAGAAACAAGATGATCAAAGGGCCAACGGAAACAAGTCAAGGCAGAGTTAAAAAGAAAACAAAACAAAAAGTTGAGCTAGAGGAACTCGTACACAATTCCTGTGAAACTGAGAGCTGGACTGGAAGCGCTGTTGTACCCTGTGATCGTTAAGCCGCTGAGGAGGAGAGATGTGCATGATGCGCAAAATCAGAAAGATAGGGAGGATTTCAGACTTGAACAAAGAAGGAACTTTAAATAATTTATTTTTTACTTGGTACAAAGTCACTGCACTATGTTTCTTAAACCTAAAACTAAAAGTTCAGCTGGATGGAGTGGGTTCTCTGTTATTTTAGTTGTAGTGCTCTTTCTTTCTTACTTTCTTTTTTCGTTATCATCATCATCATCATGTCTGTATGCTAGCCCATCTCCATTAATATGTTATTGTGAGTAGTCCCCCTGACGGAAATTTTCAACAAACTGGCGGGTATGGACATATTAGATGGTCACATTGAGACAAGATAATGACATTTTTTTAAAACAATTAATAGATGAACTAATCTGAACATGGAGTTTAAGCAATAGATTAAAACAAGCCCAGTTGTCTCCCCGTCCAACCAGGAATCCAAAGTGTCTAACTATTTCAGGGACTAACGGAGGGTGTCTAATCAGTTGGTTGTGTTCGAAGTTTGTTTACATTTAGAAAATACTCATCTTATCGTTTAAAAGAAACACAACCTTACCGAATTGTTACTGTTAGGATCACTGAAAATTCTTGAGTAAATTTGTTGCTGTTTTGGGTGTTCGGAATATCACTGCAACTGTGACTCCTATAATAAAGAAAAAAACACACACAAAACAATCTGTTTTATAAAAGAGCCATGTGTCGCGAGTCAGCAGTTGCTTTGACATATGAAAGAAGTTGTGCTGCATACACAGAAAGCAGTGGGCTGCTTACCTCACTTTTGATACGTTCAGAGTACTGTATTTTTGCAACAGTTATTGAAACTGCTGCAAGGTCATGCAGCGCAAGGCTTTTTATACGTTTTCCTTGTTCATCAGTGCCTTGGTGTTTGCTTTTTTACGATGAAACCACTTTGATATGAGTTTTCACCTTTTCTATCATATTTGTACGGGCGGAAATTGTCTCAAGGTCCCCTGAAAACTTTTTTGCAGTGACTTGTTATGTTGTGATAAGGAAAATAAATCTTTTAAAACACTTCCTATGGCTACTTGTGTGCATTGTTCAGATGAAGTGCTATTATGAAATAGCCAAGTCATGTAAAACGTTAACATTTTTTAGAGATGTTTTTTGATATAATGTTGGTGTATTTTTTTTATATTCCTACTCGCATGTCCTCCGAAAATACTTTATTACATTTAGGGGAAAAGCGTTTGCAGCAAAACCTTTAGCTCTACAGAGGGTTCAATTTTATTTAAACAAACTCATTTTTTTCTGATAGACAAACTTTTGCCTGTAGTGCTTAGTTTAATTGGTAACATTTTACTTGAAGGGGTGTGCATAAGACTGACATGACACTGTCATAAACATGACATAACATCTGTCATGAACAACTTTGCGTTAAATTATAATTTACAAAATCATGCAAAGTTGGCACTTTTAATGGACTTTCAATGGAACTTTTAGAGCAACTTTGCATTAAAAGTGTCATTATTTACAGAATGACACTTCATGACAACTGTCATAAACATTCATAAAGACTTCTTTATGTTCATGACAGATGTTATGTCATGTTTATGACAGTGTCATGTCAGTCTTATGCACAGCCCTTCAAATAAAGTGTTACCATATGGGGTATTGTACTGAGATTCAACCCAAGGCAGGCCCTATTTTCTGTATGCTCATACAAGGAAGTAGTATTTCTCAAGTAAGTGGGAGGGAAGCAAACTCTCTTACATTCACTATCAAACTCTCTTACATTCACAGTCAAACTCTCTTACATTCACTATCAAACTCTCTTACATTCACAGTCAAACTCTCTTACATTCACTATCAAACTCTCTTACATTCACTATCAAACTCTCTTACATTCACTATCAAACTCTCACATTCACAGTCAAACTCTCTTACACGTACTATCAACGGAAGTTAACTTAAAATTTCAGTTTCTGATTGGACCCCAGGCAGGAGTAGGCGGGTTTTCACGGACAGAAAAATAGCTTAGCGTCAGCGACTCACAGAGGCAACTAATATTTTAAATGCCATCGTTAGCGCTCCTACAGTAATGTCAGCATTATCAGAAGTGTTTAGAAGCCGACAGCCAGCATCGAAAACCCATCTATCAGTGGGATAAAGCTAGCCGCCTCTTCGGAAATGGCAGTAAAGCCAGCCTGCACTCGATTTTAATGTGCGCTACAGCACAAGTTATGGCGCTCTCTTTTCAAAATAAAAGCGCACATGTTGCACATATGTGCTACCTCTACAGAATTTTTTGCCCACATAATGTTTTTTGCCCATATAATATGTTTTAATTTATTTTCAGATACATGATTTCCTTTAGCAAATCAATTAACACGAAGTTTTACATTTTTAAAGCCGCAGGAGAGAAACATGAATCAAACATAAACCGGAAATGCGCCTTTGTAATGAAATGTAAGAGTTTGATCGTGAATGTTAGAGAGTTTGACAGTGAATGTGAGAAAGTTTGATTGTTTGATAGTATGTGTAAGACAGTTTCTAAGGTTTTGCCCATGGGGCCTCTCATAGGAAACTGTTCACCTTTCACCCTTAAGATGTCCTTTATAAATTTAACACAGAACAAAACAATGTCTACCTCCCAAAACTTTCTGAAAAACATTTTTTTTCCATCTTTAAACATGTCAGTATGTTACAACTACTTCTACCTGAAATGTTTATATCAACTATAATCAATATTTTGTGTGATTTAACCATGTATGGCTCCCAATCTTATTTATTTTAGTTGGAAAAAACAACTATAAATGGTACTCTACCAGCAGCAATGTGCCACTGTGATTAAAAAAATCTCAAATAATACAGTATCTCAATATAGTGACTCATTATAATGAATGAGATTTTTTTAACATGGGCTTCCATAGTGATGCAGTCTTCAAGAAAAAAAATGTTGAATTCAGCTACGTTCTTTAAATGGTTAAAAGTGCTGCCATCTGGTGGTACAGATTAAAATTGATTTTGAGCCCAAAATGAAATCTTAGCATAAAAAAATGCAACGGCTCATGTTCAGCTGAATTAAAATATATTTTCATATATTTTCCGCTTTTGGGAAAGCTGGCAGCAGTTTGGTTAATATTTTATTCACACTTGATTACTCTTATTCAAGATAAGCCTGTGACATTTTGCTTTTCGTCATGTCACCATAGCAAATGAGTACGAAAACACAGTCAACATTTTCAAAAGGAATACGAGACGCCACACCCAATGATTCAAAGCAACCTGGGCTTCCATTAAACATCAGCAGAATCATAGTCTGATCCCCTCCATGCCACACTACATTGATGAAGTAATTCATAGCAAAAGAGTCCTAACCAAGTATTTAAGTGTATAGAAATGGAAAACATTTATTTTTAAGATATCCTTTTATTGATCTTATGTAATACTCAAATATTCGAACATAGAATTTGGGATTTTTATTATCAGTAAACCATAATCACCAAAGTAAGAAATGAAGGCTTGAAATATTTCACAGTGTGAAATGAATGAGTTTGACTTTCTGGAATGAACGACAAACATTTTAACATGCAAAGGTCATAATTGACAATTCAGAAGATAAAACAGCTCTGACAGTTCCAATTTTTCAGAAAAACCAAAAGAAATAATACATATTTTAAAAGCATGTTTGTCTTTTTACACTAATTAAGTGTGCCTAAACTTTCACAAGATGTTGAACACGTTTTTCATTGTAAACAATAAAACTGAACAGACTTAATACCCAAAGGGATGGAGCCAGAAGCTGGCTTTAAAAACGAAAACAAATGTTGAGACGTTGTACATGATTAGGCGCGTTTGTTGCCTCCAAGTACATGTAACAAAAAGCGAAATGTAAACATAAGACACAATGCTACAAAACAACGCTCCAATAAAAGCAATTGAAACATCAGACACTTTTGCTAAAACATTCACTATTTTTAAAGCACTGATTAAAACAGCATTGGATGGTGAAAATCAAATCAGTTCAAGACAGAGTGAATCAGCTGCATTTCAGTGGTAGAACAGAGATGAGGATTCTTGCTCATCTCTAACACTCCGTCCTTGATCCTCCACCTCCAAGCGGAGCTGAAGTCTGGAGCAGGAACACAGCGGAGTTCAAGACCAGACTCCAGCACCTCCTCGTCGTGACTGATCTGCTGGCCGTTCTGCGTCTCCAGGGTGAACACCCGCTCTGAAATCTAGAACAGCAACAAATATTTAGCACTTTCTTTCACTTTTTTGTCTCACTGAAGTGTGTGAGAGCTGCCCAGTCTAACCTGATCACTGATGCCAGTGGCGATGTGGCCAATCTTAACCCGACGTTTCTCTCTGATCTGAATTTTTTCCCGGCTGAAGTCTCTGATGCAGACATCCACCCCTGCGCCAAAAACAAAACGCAGACATGTTTCCTTTTGTCCTACAGGATGACTTGGAGGAAGGAGAGATATTTCTGGGCTTTAGCTCACCTTCAAAACAGCAAGGTGGTGTTTGACCAAGCAAATCTAAACTGAAGACCTGTACATCTGGTTGGCTGTTGTAGGAGAAGAAACCAGAGCTGTATTCATCTCCGGGGCTCAGGGACCAGCGACCAGAGTCCTGGGAGGAATAAAAGTAATTCAGTTAAACAGATAGTTGAAACCTACAAAATGGAACACTATTCGTTTCTAAGAGTCTTTAACGGCTACATTAAGGCTTTTCCTTCGGACGGTACTATTTATTAAAGTTTAACAGAGTAAATCACATTATGGCTGCTTAGAGGTTTTAAAAGTGTACACAAGACATTACTGACATTATTGTTATTATTTTATTAACTCTGATGTTAAATTTGAACAATGTGGGTTTCTCTAATTTCAATTACCTTCTTGTCCCATAGTTCCCTGTTGCAATAATGGTCACTGTTAATACAAGACAGGAGCTGCTCCTGCATCTCAGCAGAAGGAAGCTGGGACAGACTGCTCAGGTAGAAGTCTGAACACAAGAGAGGCAAAGAGCAGGAGCAGAGATTAGACATGGAATCAGACACATGACAACAACCATATCACCGGATAAAAACTCACCTCGCTCCAGTTTGCGAAGCTCAAGTTCAGGCACAGTGGTGATCTTGTTGTTTCTCTTGAAGTTTGGCTCAGAGACGAGCATCTGCGGAGCGTTCCATGACTCCCGCTTTGGCTCATTGAAGCTGGTCTCCAAGTCTTTCTCAGCAGCTTTGTTTTTTGTTCTTGGGTCTGTTATTATTTTATCTGCAGATTTCTTGTGTTCCTCCTCATCCTCAAACTCACCACTGCTATAAACGGGGCAGAGGTCATCAGGAGGTTTGTTTGGGACATATAGAGGCTCTGTGTAGGGTCCCTGGACTGAACTGGTTAATCCTCCAACTGCAGAGAAAAAAACGATTACATCACTTAGTAAACTCTCCGATTACCTATTTGGAGATTAGATATAAGCTTAAATCATGACACATGTACTAAATAGGAGTAATAAACTAATTTAGTTTGGTTTTATTCTCCTAAGTTCCAAACATCCTGGAAAACACTGTTGAGGTGGCTAAGAATGGCAATGTGCAAACTAATCAGGACTAATGAAAGCTTTTATTCCAGTAGCGTCCAACTCCACTCCTGACCTTTGGATGCGTCGCTTCTCCAACACCTGAATCATATGGCTCAGCACCGAAAAGATGTGGTAATGAGCATTCATTTAATTCATGTGTAAGAGAAAGGATGCATCTAAAATTTGAGGGATAGTAGCTCTCAAGTGCTTAAGTTGGGCATTTAAGAGCTACGTCACCTATGTTTATTTGCAATCAAAGGGATCTAATAAACTATGAGGTTATTGGATTCCTATCAGTAGGATTTTTGACCACAGCAGCATACTAGTGTCACCTAAATGGCTTAAACACAGCTAGCAGGAAATAAAATACACTAAATAATCACTTCACCTTCTTTCAGAGCTCTATCGGTTTTTTCTTTGAGCTGAGAAGCTGATGATCTCTTGACTGGATCCTTCTGGAGTCCAGCCTTTAAAACTTCAGCCGTGAGAGGGCTGCAGTCAGGTGGGATCTCTCTGACCGGCGGAGGCTCGTTTGCAATCTGTGTACATTAGAAAAGGAGAATTTCGTTAAACTTTGATATGAATAACCAGATAAATAGCGATACTGTCTGTGTGACTGTGAGCAGCACCTTCAGGTAGAGTCTACAGGTGTAGTATCTTGTCCATGGCTGACACCCGTTCAGCATGTGGAGCAACATGCAGCAGCTGCTCCACACATCTGCTTTGGCTCCACGGGGTTCTCCTTTTACAATCTCAGGGGCCATGTGGGTCTCTGTTCCCTTCAGATCTGATTTAAAGAAGGAAAACAGTAAATACACACAAAATTAGATGAGTTACACATCACAAAGCTGGTTAGCTAAAGCTTCACCATGCTTACCTCTGGACGTACTGAGGCTCTGGCCCTGGTTGTCGAGTTTCTCTGCATGTCCAAAGTCACACAGGAAAGTGTCTCTCCCATCTTCTGACAGCAACACATTGTCAGCTGTGAGAACCAGGCAGACATATTAATCTTTGTTTTGGATAAAATAGTCCAAACTACAGCCTCTGACGGGACATGAAACAGTCGGCAGGGCAAAATCTGAAATTAGCTCTTAAACGTGGAATCAATATTGAGGCTACAATTGCTGTTATTTCTTTTAAAGTATCCTGAACACCAGGTGGCGCCTAAGCTTCAAAATAAAACATGTTTTTTTTTCTGCTGTTCGGCTGTGCTTCGTTTGTTGCACTTCCTCCTTTAGAGTTCTCCTTCTGTTTTTCTGTTTCCTCCTTTTATTCGACCTTCTTTCTATACTTGCACTGTTCCTTCTCTACTTGTCTCGCTTTCTATACTTGTACTTTTTTTTTTACCCAACTTGTCTCGTTGACTGCTTCCTGCTCCTCTACCCATCCCCCCATGCCTCTTCTGCTTAGTTCTTTTCTTTCTTGTCTGCACATGCGCCGTTACTGAAGAGTGGCTGTGACTCACGCTGTGGGAAATTCCCAGCCCGTCAGCAGCACACAGGTGCCTCAAGATCAAATCTAGACTGTAACTATGACACTCATGTTCCACACAACAACTAAACAAAGACACAAATTCTTCAGAGGAAAACTAAGTCAAAATGTTTCTTACTTTCTCTATATATTTTCCACTACATACTATGAAGAGAGTGTTCAAATTACATTAACACACCAATATTAATCATCTGATTTAAAGAGTACATAAAATAAAGATAGTGTTTAAGTTCATTAATCGTTATTAACATTTTAGCTTTAGCATAATTCAGATCAGACTTGTTCAAATACACACCTTTAATATCCAAATGTGCCACTTTCTTCTTTATCAGGTATTCCAGGGCTGCTAAAACCTGAGACTGGTAGTGAAGACTTAAATCCTCTGGAAGTCGGCCACGCTTCATTATCAGCTGACCCAGGGAGCCTGGACATAACAGATAAAATCTTGTGTAAAAGCTAGATTATAAAGTTTAAAGTTTTCTAATAAAGATTTATGAGTTTGAAAAGCTGGAGCTGAAGGAGTGTTAATGGTCATTTAAGACATTGCAAAATCCTCACCTTATACAACCTGATACAAATTATACACTATTTGAGTACAGTTGAATTTCAACTGTCTCTACTTTAGTCTCAACAAAATGTGTTTTGTAAAAAAGAAGAAAAAAAAAAGCAAAGTTTATTTACCTGATTTTTCCTCCATTAAAAGGACAACATTTGGTCCCTCTCTGACTACTCCAAAGAGCTCAGTGATACGAGGAGATCGGAGGGTACTCCACGCACCCACCTCCTCACTGCTGAATTTCTTCAAGGCAATCTGTGTTAAAACAATATGGAGATACAGAATGAAATCCTACATGTCAGTGTTTAAAATCAGACAGTGGGGACAAAAATGTTGGCAAAAAAAAAGGTAGTTCACCTTTTTGGCTGCAAATCTGTGTCCTGTGTTGACATCCTGAGCACTGTGAACCTCGCCGTAGGAACCTTCTTTGATAAAATGTGAGAGGATGTACTCCCTCCCCTCCTTATATTCAAAGTCCACAGGTTGGATTTTCTTTAAAGAAAAAGACATGTTAATTTTACATGAACAACTTCTGAAACATGTAAAAGAAAGAACAAAACATACATCACTGTTGAAGATGAGTCCTTCATTGCACTCTGAATCAGCTGCTGAAAGCTCATCTTCATTCGCCCTAGCTTCGCACTCCACATCTTTGAAAAATGGCCCCGCATAGCAAGGGTCTGCCAGGCTGACTACGTCTCGGAGACCCGCAAGGGCGAGAGAGCAGTCTCCCACACTGCTGAAGGAGTCTGAGCTGATGTCCTGCTCATCCGCCGGGAAGCTGGAGAGGTTAAAGCCTGGGTGAGGCCAGTTCAGAGGAGCGCAGCTTGAGCCAGTCAGAGTCAGGTAGATCTGTCTGTTGTAGAAAAGATCGCCATAGTCTTGGTCCAAAAGGCTTTCAACGCTGCTACAGCGAGATGTGCTAAAGCTGCTTAGTCCTCCAGAGAACTCCTCCTACAGAAGATAACCAAAAAATAACAGTTTACATATAATAATAATAATGTTTACATGCTTAGAGGCTGAAAATTCAAGGACATGCGAGGCAACGTTCAGGATTTCATTTGGGGAGCTTCATGGAAAAGGATATTAATAGGCTGAAATTATGACTTCCAGAAAATGTGACAATTCATCCTTTCAAATCCCTTCCAGTGTACAAAATAAAGCATAGAAACAACCAAGTCTTAGAAAAAAAATTACAAGCTTGGTAACATTCCTACTGAGGGCAGGAAGTGTAAACCTACTGAACCTATTCAGTAACATAAAAAGTGCAAAGTGTTTTCATGTCAATATATTCAATCAATGCTAGATTATAATTAATTCTTGTTTTCTTTAAATAAGACCTAATTAAAGGTTACGATGATCAGAAAACACTGCTGGTATAAGAGCGTCTTATTCTGATACCCTCTAAATCCAGTTGATATCAGGAAGTGCTATGCTAATAAATGTCTGGATAAAAACAGACAAACGTCTCACCTGGATCAGGCCACTCTCTTGTTCAGGGACTCCAGAGAG
Organism: Poecilia mexicana; assembly: GCF_051168715.1. Lineage (NCBI taxonomy): Eukaryota > Metazoa > Chordata > Actinopteri > Cyprinodontiformes > Poeciliidae > Poecilia > Poecilia mexicana. The sequence continues at coordinate 20,701,359 of NW_028263377.1, forward strand.
CGTTCGATGTCTCCGTCGCTGCTTCTCCTTCCCCTTCCCCTGCTTTCTTCTCTTTCCTTTGCTCTTTTGCCTTCTTTGGCTCTTTTCCTGTGTGACATGTGGCTTTTGGAACAAGGCTGAAGTTGGGCGTGCTACATGGTTTTGTTCTGAGGGAAGGCTAAGCAAATTTGGGATGTTTTCATTAATTTCAGTACATCAATAAATGCAAGTGGATAACTTTAAGGAGAGCCGTGAAACTTAATGAGATACCTGGTCAAACAATTTGGGAAGGCAACATATCTTTCAGAACAAGAGGGACTGAATTCCTGGGAATCCTGAGTTTCACCTAAAAGACATGTTGGTGTTAAATAGTGCTGAGTCAGTAGAAACATTATTTCCTAGTAAATAAGTCAAAAATATTTACATTCAGCTTGAGCAATGATGGTAGAGATCTTTATTGGCATTTCTCCCACTTGCTCGGCAGTTCCATGTGTCAGGACTTTTTTCATGTGTGGACTTGGAATCCATCCTGTTTCTTGTGTGTAGCTCAGTTTGCTGTCCTTCCCATCATCTTCCTCCTCTTCCGCCTCCTGCTCCTTGCAGGAGCTGGGCGGATAGGACCCCTTCAGCTCAGTTTTGGGGGAACCAGAGAATGGAGCGGTTGAATTGAAAAGCCTCTGCCTCACCGCCATGTCATCTGATAGATCTGGAAAGGGAGAGCAATAAGTCACGTTAGTTTTGGACAGTTAAATAAACTTCTTAAAATGTAAAGATAGATTAATACACTGTACGCTCATTATTTTGTTTAGACCTTTTTGATAACCTGAGGTTCTAAAAACACATTTAGTTTGCAGTTTGATGTAATGCTTTAATTATTGTAAATTGGACTGGAAATAGTTTTTCATACAAAAAGTGACTTCTGATCTCAGTGCCACAAAATGGATTTGCAGTATTTCTGTACTTTCACATGCTTTCTGCCACCATCAATGTGTAATTCCAATACAAATACCAATGTCTTTGAAATGTTTTAGAAAGGTTTTTATTAGAGGTCAGTTTTATGGAAATTTAATAAAAAGGAGGGAAAAAAGAACAATCAAATAAATATATTTTTAATTCTATCAATTAACTGGTTTTATCAGCTCTTACCATTTGGTTTTAGAACAAAAACAACTTCAATAATGAACCAGCAGCTGCAATGACGCAGAAAATCTCATAAAACCGTTGAGACAAAAGAGCAGAGGTGTCTCACGTCAGCAACTGGGCAAACATTTTTTTTATAGCTCTTCTAAAGGTCAACATATTGGACTGTAGAGTCCAAGCTCAAAAGAAAAGAAAAAAAAAGCTTGACTTGAAAATCAAGTTAAACTGAAACTCTGCAGTGGGTAGACGATACAGGAAACTAAACCCTGGCCTTGTTTTGACAGTTGCAACAGTTTCATTAAAACCAAGCGCTCACTTTCAGTCAAACGAAGCATGTTAGGTAAGACACAGCAAAGATAAATTACCAACAAAGTTTTATGCTGAATAAAACTTTGTTGGACCCCTTCAGCTCGGTTTTGGGTTCAAATGTATGTTTTACATGAACCAAGGATGTTCATCAGAGCCCTGCTGAAAATGAGTTGAGAAGGCACAGTTGCAGCTTGTTGCATCATTGAATTCCCTGATCAAAAGGATTAACACTAAAATCTTGATTCAAACAAACAGAACCACCTACGTATTTGTTATTTTTAGAATTTCATTAGGACACCTTAAACAGCACAAACGCATACCTACAACTAAACTACCCAACATCCCAACAAAACTTTGAAGCCTAACTTCAATTCAGTGACTAAATTTTGAGTATTACCTTTGCTGCGACTTCATGCACTGCAAGATCTTTTAGAACAATGTGGTTAAAATGCTACTTCCGTATACCATCGCTGCACCACCACACCCCGATGACACAGAAAGGAAATTGAAAAAAAAAGAAAAAAAAAAAAAAGAAGTAATAAACACAACTACAAAAACAACTCCTCTCAGTATGCACGAAGCAGAGTGCTACCAACCTCTCTCTGGTATCTGCTCAGCATAACCTCAACGGCATTAACTAACTGCTTTGTTTGCCTTTCTTATCCTTCATGGTCTTCTCAAAGCTCAGCCTGTGCTGTGTCTCTTACCCAGCTCTGTTTGATGCTGGCAGCCAGCCAAATATGGGAGGAGCTGGCTAACATGACTTATGGGAAATGCTCTCCAGTTCCCCATATCCCCCCTCCTTCTCCTAGTTACTCCAATACAGCTCCATCTATCCTCCAACTACAAAGGATTACAGGAGGACATGCTTGATAACAGCTCTGGTGAAGAATTAACTGTGGCATAAGCAGAATGCCAGCTTTCATCTATTCATAGTGGCCATTATATAAGATTTTAAAATCACACAGAAAATAAGCACGCACATTACAATTGCAAAGTAAAAATACTAAGTTTGAACAAAAAGCAGAGTTAGGACAAACGAGTTGTTTGCTAAGTAAATACAAAGCACTGTATAAATGTCACATCTGCATCTGACTCATGAGTTGGGATGAGTTTCTGACTCATCGTTGACATCCTGAAATGTGAAGAGATTTTTGACCTTTCAAGTAACCTGAAGTTGCAGCTACTGAATCTGCGACTCGTCATGCCTCACCACCATACATTTTGCATTATGCGCAAATAAAAAATAAACTCTCTACTCTGGGAAAAAAAGCAAAAAAACATTACATTACATTGATATATTTGACTTTAATTCTACATGTCCGGTTCAGGAAATTGTCAGCAGCATCTAAAATTTGGAGTGAGCATATGAGCTGTCTGCTTCTATCTCTCCGACACAATCTCACTTTCTTTCCTTTTAAGCAGCAAAACAACTTACTCACATCAAAACCACTACAGCACACAGGAAATTCACAATACCGCTAGGCTCGGCTGCACGCCACGTACCAAGAAAAAAAAATTTTTTTGAGTTGCATGATGTGCTGATAAGAAACAATTCAGCAATATAGAAAACTTCTAAAGTTTCTTGACATTGCCGTTTCATAAAATTATGATCTGATTCTGGCAGATCTTTAAAGGTTTTATATGGAGATTGCAAAGTGACAACATAAGAGTCAAAACGCATGCTATAAGCCATTATCACCAACCAGCTAATACTCTGTAAATAACTTCTCTCTTTGCTTTGTCCTTAATGTTTTTGATTTCCTTTTCTATTTCATCACATTTGGAAGTTCTTGAATGTTTTTCTGTTTCCTCTTCTTACAAATGTATTTGTATCTAAAGTAACCCAAGTGCTTCTGATAAAGATTTAGCACTGTCAATCAACCTCATGTACATGTTGCTCAATGTGCTTATGGCAGAGAGAAGAAAAAAAAACTTACAGTACAGGAAAACCATTTATCCACCGTTAGTGGTTGCCATGTTAACTAGCCTGAGCATAACAGAGAGTAAGGGGCATGAGGTGATTGACAGCACTCAGACCCACCTCCTGGCTCTGACTTGTTATTTCTAATTAGCACTAGGAGAAGGCAGAGGACCTCCATTTTTTCATACCATACTGTCATTAGTGTTAACAAATATGTAAAAATATATACATTTTTTCATAAAATGTATTAATTACAGCTACCTGTATCTGCAATTTTAAAGCAATCATCTTGTTATATTACAATACTTCTAATCACTGGGTGAAGGATTCCTACAGTCTGAAGTAATTGTTACAAGTTTGTATTTGCAGAGTACTTTTTTATTTCAACTAAACAAACTAAAATAATACAGCAATAATCCACAGTTGTACAAATAAGATTGAGTTGTGTTCTTTAAATCATGATAAAAAAAGAATTTATGTGCAACTGTATAAGGCTTTATTTAGAACCACAGTAAAGTTGTGGGACTCATGAACTCTGGAAGAATGCAGGTTTAGGAATAATTTATATTTAAAAAATACTTGGTATATATAAAAATTAGAAAACAGCAAAAATAATACAAAAGAATACCTCAAAAAAATAAACTTGACATTAGAAGTTAGGCATGTCATTATCGTTGAAAGAAAATATGTACGTAGATTTAGTTTTACGTGAGCTATTTAGCTAATGCAACATACGTGAAAAAAAGCAATATAAAGGATTTCAAATATTTCAAAATAACCTTCCTTTATTCACAATATCAACATTTATAAATTCATCATTTTCTATAGCACTTCTAATGTTTTCAATCTATATTATTGTCGTCAGAATTGAAAACTGCGCGCAGCTCTGGAAGCAGGACAGCAGCTGTTTAATCAGAAACATCCGCTTGATGGGCGTGAGGCTATCAAAACTGCTCACACAAACGTTATGGAGCTTAAACAGCAACATCTTTCATCATACTAATATAACTTCAAAAGCTTGAGCATTTAACGAAAATTATACATTTATTTGGGAGATATCTTATATGTATGCTGAGGACGTATATTGGAAACCATAACTTCCTTCTAGCCGTCTCTCCGCCATTTTACAAAACATCTTTAGCCACTGTAGTTTTGGTTATTTGTCGTAAAGTCATGTATTAGAAAAACAACACAGTGCCAACATAGGACAACAATAAAAATAAAAGTCGAAGAAATGATAACACGGATAAGTTACTGAACTGTAGAGGAATAAAATAGTTCATCAACTCACCGTTACCAACGTTAAAGGCGTCGGCCTTAAGGAACCCTCCGCATAGAGTTCTCGCTTTGAAAAAAAAAAAACGCTTCCTCTTGGATTTTCAAATTAAAAGTGTCTATATTACCTAATTTGTATTTAGTAGCTTTAAATTCATCGTTACCAAATTAATTTCTCTGATATTTGAGAAACCCGTTAGTTAAGTGTTTTTCTTTTTGGTTTGTATATTGATAATACTGGTTCATGTTTTTCTAACTGACATTTAATCTTTTATTTTGAAAGTAAAGCCCCTGTACCTGTTTTAGGCACCATATAAATTTTGGCAACTTCAAACAAAAGTCGAGTTTGTGAAGCCGTCAGATGAAAATAGTCCTACAGATCGACAATTGAGAGTTGACCTTTTACCAAAATACAAACAAACTTGCATTCATTTCTCTCGTTTAATAAATGCGAACTTTTTTTTAGAAGGAACAGAAAGAAACAGTTTGAATTAATTTTTCAAATAATGTGTATGAATTTGAGTGCATTCTATTTATTTTTATCTCTACTACATGCAAGACTGAGTCCATATCCTCGTTAAATTAGACTTTATTCACTCGAATAGAGCTACCCGTATACCGCCATTAAATCCGATTAGTCCTTGTGTCAGAATAAAAAATTAAAATATAAGTGACTGACTCAGTAATAGAAAAACTCTTCTAATTCTTTGACTTACAGTTGTATTGAAGATATGGCAGAGTCCATCAATTTGAGAAATACATCTAAAACAATATTGCTCATTTAGTATGAAAACCATCCTGGGAAATACAAACATTTTTTTTTCTGCTTAGTATGAGGCAAAATATTTTGCATGGCAGTTTGATAGATTTTGAAGTTTTTTCACTCATGAACCCTGCAACCTATGCTCTGTGGACATCAGAATAGAAAGTTCAGCTGTTCCTATTTCTTAAAATCCTAACTTTGTGGTTTTTTAAAATAAAATGTAATATTCAAGTAACTGAACATCCTCAAAACATCTATTAATCTTTGGTCATTTTCTGCTTCTTGTTCAGATTGTGAATTGCATCAAAATCAACTATATCTCTCTCTCTCTCTCTCTCTCCATATATATATATATATATATATATATATATATATATATATGCTCATATATATATATATATATATATATATATATATATATATATATATATATATATATATATATATATATATATATATATATATATATATGAGCATAATCCGCTACAATCGTCAAGTGTTGTGAAAATATCTATCAGAATATCTGGATAAGAAAGCAAATCTGAATTAAACTCTGTGAGCCTAAAGACCAGAAATGTTTCCTTCTTTTATGTGTGTATAATGTTTTTTATAATTTAATGCAAGACTTAATTTTTATCTTATCTAACATGTTTTTTCTAATCTCTGTTCCTTTGTTCTTCCTGTAAAGGACCATAAATTACCTTGTGCATGAATTGTACTATACAAGTGCACTTGCCTTGCCTTGCCTTTTGTTACTGTTATCTTTACTAGCATGCATTAAGTGCTAAACCGTATAAAACGTCCAAGGCAGTAAATGTACAATGTTTTTAGATAGAAGTAAAACAACACTAATACTACAGCTTGATGTGAGGGTGTCAGAAATCATGGACTCGCTGGCACATCTCTTTTCTATGTCAAACTCTCTGCAAACCCATGACAACAATGTAAATATCTGGTCAGAAATTGACAGTTGGGTGTGAACAGCCTTCCGCATAGTGGACTACCAAGGCAAATGCTTTTTGCATGTAGACTCAGCAGTTAGTTAGTGTTTAAAAGTAGGGAGTTTTGTTTATACATTGTTTGCTATGAAAATATATCAAAATATTTCATATCTTTTTATGTTCCAATGATTCAGTAAAGGAATACAGTCAAAGGATCATTCAATAAGTTTCTAATATCTGGGAAGTTTTTTTAAAACCTGCAAGCATTCTTAATGATTCCTGTACCTTTTACTCCCAATGTGAATGCATGGCAGGTAAAAGAGAGACCCAGGTTTATCCATTTTCAGAACAAACTCCTCGTCTCAAAGTGTCAATATAATACTTCTTGCATTTAGAGTTGGTTGTTTTAACTATCTTTTTGCAATCAATGACTGTCTAGGTGCTACAATGACAATAAATAAAAAAAAATATATAGAGAAAGTAAAGAAAGAAAACTATTATATGTAATAGCATTGATTTGACACAAGATGGAGGCATTATGTAAAAGCATGTATGGACTCATGATTATAATTAATTTTGCTAAGCTTCAGGAATCCGATTGAAAGAATTGCGTTAAAAACAATTTGTGTTTATATTAATCGGCAAATTTACAGACATCTCTGGGACTGACATTAAACCATCACATCTGTAGATTTCAAACTGCCTCTGTCTCATATTTACTTGGTTTTCTAATTGACAGGCTAAACGGAGGGATGGTCAAGTGTTGACAATCTGGTTAGTGAGCTATGTGGGCAAACATACCACAATTGTTTTTTGAAATGTAGGCTACACAACTGTCTTATTATTATTGCAATAAGTAAAGTGTGATATTTTCTATTGACAATAATTCTCTCATGCTAGTTACTGGGAGTTGAGCCTACATTTCTACTTTGTTACGAAATCTGTCAAGTACCAATTACAGATAATTTATATTTATTTGATTTGAGACCGAATTAAGATTTATGTGTTCAGCACATTCATAGTATCTGGAATGTAAATAAATTACAGACATGATGATGATTTTGAAATATTACATCTGACGTTTTGCTCAGTACTCAAGTAGTCTTAAGAAATATTTTTTATTGTTATTATTATTTCTGGATGGCTACTTTTTACTTTTACTTGAGTAAAAATGTATTGAAGTAGTGTAACTATACTTGAGTACAATTTTTGGGTACTTTTCAATTCTGATCATATTCAATATTTCAGATATTTCAGATTCAGAAGTAATAAAAGCGGATGCGATCAGCTCATGTTGGACGTCTTTCGGGGCAATTGTTCTGTTTTTGTTCACTGGATAGCCAAACCTATCCCTTTTCTGTTTTTATATTGTCAAGTCTATTCATGAGTCAATTATGTTGTTCAGCATCTGTTTACAGGACCTAAAAACGACCATAATCCAACAGTCAGTATAGATATTAGTGACCGTGTTTCCTCTGTGTGACAGGGAAATGTTGTAGTGGGCAGAAGTGAGACATAAATCCTCCGCAGTGTGAATCGTTTGCTCACCACCAGGAGAAACTGCAGCTGCGTTCAGAAAATGGCCGACAGATTTTCTAGGTTCAACGAAGAGCGTGATTTCCAGGTAATGCACATCAAAAGACCAGAGACTTTTAACGAATTTTGCATGGTGGAGTATTTTAGAACATGGGATAGGTCTTAAAGGATATAAAAACATCCAGTATTTTACAACCAGCTGCGCGCATTTCGGCATATTCGGTGCTTGCTAGCACTGCAAGCTAGTTTAGCTAACGCTAGTCCACTGCGGCTCTTTTGACATCAGTTTTCCAAACGTCTCCGAGCTTTATTCCTGTCACCAACGTCCAGTTTTATTCACGTCACTTTCCTATTATTTGAACCATTTAAACCACTCACCAGGAAAAATGGATATAGAATAAGTACCTGCTTATTAGTGACCTTGGGTATGCTGGTTGTTTATCGAAAAAATGCTAACGATGCAAGCTTTGCTAACATAAAGCTATACTAGAGCTTGCTGTTCCCTTTTGACAACCAAAAAGTAAACAGTGCATGTTTAAAGAGTTATATTATCCTCATACTTTTAATCTTTTGGTATAGTCGTTTTAAATTACCACAAGCTTGTACTTTAAGGTTTTTAAATAGCAAGTTCTATACCTGCATAACAATGAATTTCAAGCATAGTCTTCTGTTTTTGCTTATATGAATGAAACTGCAACCAATCGGCAGATTACCTAAATGTTGAGTAAACTCGATCAGCTTCACTTTTTTAAATGCAGAAATGATCATTTTGCTGAAAACAAAATACGCTTAACCCAGATATGGTGTGCTCTTTTTGTTTTTTGTATTAATGTTATTTTAATGTATACCAATATCTCCAAAAACTCAATAACCGAGTTTTTGTAACATTCCCTAAGCATCTTGTTACAATGCAAAAAATATATAAAAAATGCAGGAACAGCTGAGTAACTTTTTCACCATGGCTTATGTTTCAGCCATTTGTCCTTTTCTGTCTTATCTGAGATCTGTGGCCACACCCAGCCAAAGCTAGACACATTTCTGGCCAGTAAAACTGTCATGTGTTTCTTGTGAGTTGGTGCTTTCTCATCAAACATTTGCATTAATTTTAAGCATTTTTTTTGAGTCACTTATGTCACATTGCAATGTATATCCACCTAATCAAATGTTCGCAAAGATTTTAATTATTCTTATGTAGGTAGGAATTATTTGCTGCTTGTTTAATTGTTGTCAGGCAGTCTGCAATATGCAAAGCAAAACATAACGTCCTTTCTTACATGTTTTTATTTATTTATTTTATGGCTATAAAGTCAGGTCATACATAATAACATTTATAATTTAATTTTTTATGCTGCTAGATTCAAGGTCTTGCTTAATTGATATAATTGTTTGTAATTAAAATTGTGTTTTGAAATGTGTACTTGTCTTACTTATAATTCTTAGTTGCCTGCTTTTCAAATGACTTTGTGGTGATGTTTTTCCACCTAACTCCATTTGCCGTAGAACTGTGTTTTCAGCTATTTTGTCAGTGAGAACCTAATTGCTGTGAGGTCTGAATGACTCTGTTGAGGATCACTCAGGCCCAGCACAGAGAAGCTCTGTGTGTGAGATCTGCAGTGAATGCATTCATATGCTCAGCATTCAGAAAGTTTCTTCATGGATTGATGCTTGATGCCAAGCAACGCAATCTGGAAAATACCCACAGATGGTATAACTAATCTCTGCTACACAGCCCAGCTAAGAGCTTTTCCACTTTATGCTTTTCCAGTGGGTGTTGCAGTTTTAGCATGTACTGCAGAAAATGCTAAGCTATGTATAATTCTTGCAGATGTTGACTGTCAGAGAATACTTTTTTTTTTTTTTTTTTTTACCCCTCATGGCGGTGGCGGTACCTACGTTGTTAGTTGGTATGGAAGCCCAAGAAGATTCTAGCAGTATATGTTTACCAAGAAATGTTTATTTATTCTTGTACTGATCAGTAGAGGAAAGCGAACACTGTTCATAACTTTGCAGTAGATGTGCATAGTCATATTGATTATGAAACAAGTATGAGGCTTTTGTGGAGAGCATATGACATTACATAAAGCACATTATGCGGTCTAAGTAAAATGTAGAAGGAAATATGGGGGAGAAAGGAAGCAAGTTATTGACTTGTTCATGAATCAGTTCATGTCTTCTCTGCGTCTCACCTTCTCATAATCCTAAGTTTTACTTTTGTACATGTGGTGTTTGATTCAATCTGAATTAATGGCAATAAATAATGTCTATATAGATTTCTGGTACTGCAGAGTCGCTGGAAAATGTATCCGCAAATGGCTACTGTAGTCCCACCACTTGAGAATCTTCTCCTCGCAGAAAACTTTAATGAATAATTTTACTAAATAATTGAAATGCTACCAAGCACATTTCACTGCTAAAAGCTGTCGGTGATGAAACTGCAAGGTAATGTACTGCAAAGGAAGAAATAAAAACAGAATTTCACGCAATTTGTATATAATATTATGCAATTTCCAGGATTTTAAAACAGTAGAAACACACTTTGTAGCTGTCCTCTCCCATAAACCAACAGTTGACGTGACATTTAACCAGTTCAGTCCCAAAAGAAAGCTGCAGTTGCCTTCATCCGTCTGATAATTAAGCAGACCACATATAAGCTAATGAGTGACGAGACCCCAAAGTCACATCCCAGACACAAATGCATTACATGGAAATATTTGACAGTATGATTGTACACAAAGCAGCCAAGAACCAAAACCTCGGATCGGCTCTCGGATATCAGTGACTAACTGGATTTTTCAAAATTGCATCACAAGACAGATATTTATGAAATACTCTAGTTTGTTGTACGTCAAACACCAAATTATCTTTAGTAAACCTAGTGACTGTTTTTATTTTTTTTATTAAGGTTAAATGTGTGTTTCAATTTCTCAGGGTGGGAATCACTTTGACCAGTATGAAGAAGGCCAGTTGGAGCTGGAGCAGGCGTCCCTGGACAAGCCTATCGAATCGGTAAGGTTGCATCCATCGTCCCTCACCATTGGACCAGCTGTGAGAGTGGATATGATTGGTCCAGGGAGGAATAAGAACCACACCTTTACTCCATACTGTGTAGATGCATCTAGTGTTTTCTTGAACACACTTGCCACCTAACCCGTAGAATCACTCGTCAGTGTCCATTAATACCCTTTAATTCACTCCCACTTCTCATGACCCCGACCTACTTCATTTCTTCTGACATATAAAAAGACGATTTAGATCCTAGATCTTCCTGTTATATGTGCAGCCCACAGATAACCATCAATTTTCTTTTCTTCGTAACAGTCTCACATTAGTCATCGTTAGTCATCTTAGCAGAGATAAACTTGAGATGAACCTATAAGCATGAAGTGGATGAAGCACTGTCTTATTAGCCGTTATCTCAACATTGTAGCTGCTCATCAATTTAAAACAGTAATTTTGGGGGGGAAAAATAAACATATTTGAATATTTCACAGCACTTTTATGTGGAAATTCTGCTATCAGAAATGAAGCCACATTAGATTTCAGTCTAAGAAATGTTGTATGTTTAATATTTTTTTAATTGAGTAGAAATTATTATTTAGCAAAACAAGGCAGTGCTTATTCCATGTTCTTTGTATAAAAGAGGGTGCACATTAGATGGTGTGAATGGGTACATTTGTGTTTGACTGAGTGTTTGCTTATGTAGCTTTTAGACTGTATGTGTTAGTGTATAGTATTTGTATTTATAGGACAGTTATCTTATTGTACACAACTTGGGGTGTTCGACATTTCTCTCCTGCAGCGAATTGGCCCCCTATTAGCTAAGCAGCAATGACCCGGTTTGTATTTGCACGCTCTGCTTCCTTACTCCTTATCTTTAGGGTCCTTTGTAACGCTTCTTTATCTTTCTTTCTCTACTTTTCTCTTTCTGTTTCACGACTGTCACACCTGACATCTTATTCTCTCTCCATCTCCCTCTCTCTCTCTCTCTTTCTCTCTCTCTCTATTGCTCCCTCCCTTCTACACAGTGATTCGGTGTACAGTACCCTCTGTCATTCTGTGCTGGCATGGTGCTTGTGCAACTGGGACTGCATTTTACGCTGAAGAGGCATATTGATAATAGCGCAGGCAGCTCTCTTTTCCTGTCTTCCTCACTTTCTCCACCCTTCTTTCTGTCTTAGGCATTTTGGTGAGCAGGCCAAACTCGGAAGTCCTCAAAAGTACCAGGAAACTTTTTCTCAAGATTATTAATGCACTTTGTGAAGCAGTCAGATAGGGTCAGCAATCCTGGATGTCAAGTTTAAATGTATTTATTTTTTTTTGGATTATAATACAGTTATTGTTGAAGACTAATTAAAAAGTTAACTTTGAATAGCTAAATAAAGCTAGCCAAGGTGAGCAGGTGTTTCTGCAAGCTTTTGTCTCGAGTTTTTATTTAATAATCTGTAGGAACTGCAGTACAAATATGAAATTCTACTTCCATTTCATTTACACATTATCTTGTTGTATCTGTTTTTAGTTGGACATGTTTGTCATAACTCTGAGCTTCAGAATGAAACACTGTCCCTACCTAAACAAAACCAGTATTTTGTCCATGTGGGTGGTGGAGAAGTAAGAGGACAAGTAAGAGAGAGTGGTGGCCTGCTCACCTGGCTTTACCTAGCTGTTTTACTCCTGCGCTATTATTTGTGGAGGGGGGCTGAGGAGCAGGCTGCAGCACCACGCAGCTCCTCACACATCTGTGGAAAAAAACAGAAGCTGGAAGTGTCACCTTATCACCACTATCAACTTTCTTGTTACAATTTTGTGGTGCTCTAAAACAAGACACTCTTTAGTATCAGATGTAAAATGGATTCTAAAAAACATCTGAGATGCTTGAATTGGTATAGTAAACGATAAATATAACATTTTTAAGTTGGCTTAAAAAAATAGAGAGGCATAGAAATGCTTAGCTCTTTACTTTTAAGCTCTTAGTCCACTTGAGAGCTGTTCATAAGTGCTTCAGCCCAGCTTTTCAGAACCCCTCCTTTGCCATTATTTGTGTGTGAATTATAGGCAGTTAGAGGTCTGTGGTATTTTATTGGGATCTTTTTTAATTCCTGTCTTACCCCTTTTGGTCTTTGCTATTTTTCTCCTAACACTGTTTTGCATTGCATGTGTTAACTTGGTAGCATTAAGCACCATGTGCTCTCAACACTCTGTGTTGTTGTTGTTGTTGTTGTTTTTGTTTTTTGTTTTTTTTTTAAACTCGGACTCATTCCTTATTGTCTCTTATCTCCTCCCCCCAGTCCCTTAAATCTACCATCCACTTTCCTCCCTCCTATTTGACCCGGTACCACAGCGATATGCAGTGGGCATCCTCAGAGCCACAGAACATGAACACTCACAGGAAGGAAACATCTGTGAATCCCGCAGAGAAACTAAATTCAAGTCAAGACGTTACTGTACATGTTTTAAATGCACACATGTAGTTACTGTGGCTCAACATGCTATTTAAGCCATAGTTGTATGAGTCATTTTAAGTTTGTAGAGCTTGATATTGTTGAAAGTATTGAACCAAATACTTTCTCTTTTTAAAAAGACTTATCTTCTTAAACATGAAACCACACACAGGAAAAGGCATCATTTTAATACTTACGTTTTGCGCAGGCTTTAATCATGTGGACAGAAGTTATGATTGTTGAATGGTGTTGACTAAAAACCCAATTCTCACCTCAAATACTTGAATGTTAAATAAAATAAGTGGGGGGGGGGATTAAGAAATGAACAAAACAGATGATTGATCACATTATTTGCAATAGTCTGAAGCATGTCCCATCTTTGAAATTGGGACTTAAGATTTATAAGGTAAGTATGTTTTTGAATTGTTGTATGTAAATTAGTTATTTTAATAAGACATTTCTGTGTTTTTTTATTTTTTTTATTTTCTCAACGTATTTGATAGTAGAATCTTAAACATTATTTTTCTTGGTAAAACAGAAGGCACTCAGGTCTTCTGTTTTACTCGCTTAGCTTGTTACTCCAAAACAGTTGTTTTTTTGCTTCGTCTCACCTGTCACATCTGACACGGACCAGCATGTTCAGATGTCTGAACTAAAGAGACTGCAAGGAGTTAAGAGGAGCAGAACTTGTCCAAAAGCAGCTGCTCTTCTGTCTGGTCCTTTTAGGAAATGACAAATGTGTGATCTGTTTCTAAAGTAAAACATTTATATAGATTTAGGCATGAATACATGAAATCAAGATTCTCGATCCTGAAGGTGGATGATTGCACATATTTTCCCAGTAAAAAAAACAGCAACCACTAAATAACTACATTCTCTGAGGTCTCTAGGTGGGGTCCCCTGCATATCACTTCCCTTATCCATATCTTTTGCCATGCACTGTGCCAATGACAGCACATTGCACACTTTTATATAAAAAAACCCACCCCTTGTAGATTTTTGTTTTGTTTTAACCTTTTGTTTATTTTATCCTTTTCTCCTGTTTTTAACAGTCAGTTGGTGGATTTATTGAAATGTCTGCCTTTTCTGTTTGTATACAGTATAATGTTTGTTTCAAGGCAGAGAGAGATTTGTATTTTTAAGACCTAGAGAAGCTAGCAGAATTGCAGTTGAAAGCGTTCGGTCGGTTTCTTACGTTGTGTCACGTGTGACTGTTTTTTTGACAGCCCAGTATTTTAAAGCCAGGTTCGTATGGAAATGCCTTCACTCCACTTGCACTGCTGTTGGACTCGCCGTCGTTGCTTTCATCCGTCTGTCTATTCTTTTGGTGCACTCATCTGCTGTCCCAACACCCAGCGTACACGTCATCTCTGGCCACCAACCTCCATAGAGTTCATTTTGACCTAAGCTGTTTACAGTCAATAGGTGCACACTTTTGCTGCCTCCAGCCTGCTCTACCTGATTTGTTTCTAAATTCTCCAGAAATGATTTGAAATGAGGCATAAGATTTGATATTCACAAGATTTCAGATTATTTAACTGGACTGTTATTTGTCTGGCATTTCCCAGTTCATAGTTCTGAGTGGATTTTAATTTTCTTTTCCTCTCAAGTAGCATATGCAACTCTGCAAACGATTAAATATTGGCATCCGTAATGTTGCTGCACGTCGACGCTCTAGCAAACAATTAGGAGACACAGAGCGAATGACGGGAATTATATTTCCCAGAAACTTCACTTGGCTTTTCAGAACCGGGAAAGAATAGAAAACTGCCAAACTTTAACAAGTCGTGCCAAGTTAGATGTGTTGTTTCCTCTCTGCCGTGTGGTGTCCAGCACTAATTTTTTTTCTTATCTCTTCCTGTGGAGGAAAAGATCTAAGTCAGAGTACACAGGGTTTGGAAAAGCATGAATTGGAGGACAAAATAACAGGACAACAGGAAGTGACACTCTCATTTCTTTAGATAGCCGGAGGCACAAATCAGTCACATGGATTTGTTTATTCTAGTCATCATGGTATGGCATTTTATAATCTAATAATACAGCAAACCTTAGCTTTCTCCTTGAAATACATTAAGGAGAGCAAAAGCTGGTGACAATATGTGATTTTAAAACGAAGGATTAAGTCGAATTTCCTCCACATGCACCACTGTGGACAGAGATGCGATGTGTGCCGTGTGTTTGAGGCCACCACTCCCTTCACATGCTCTAACCTCTTACAAACCCAGCTCACTTCCATCACCCGAAAACCCACCTTCATCATCATGGCTCAGCCTGCTCTGTTCTGCCAATTTTCCTGACCTCTTGTCAAAGAGACCTAATCAAGCATTGTTGAGCCATCCTCCCTCACTGTGCCTGATCCATCCGATATTAACTCAGCTGGAGTTTTGTTCACCTGTCCTCTGCTCCCCCTCCCCAACCGCCCCACTGTATGTGTAAGACTCACAGTGCGCTTACTAACACCGACGACCCTTTTTGTTAAAAACAATTTAACAAAAAGCTGCATGCTTTTTTTATTATTATTTTTTTTGTTTTATTCCTTTCCCTCACTTTCTGTTTGTGAAAGTCGACGTCAGTCTCTTTGTGATTATAAATATCCTTTCTGTTTGGTTTGTATGGTTTTTTTTTTTTTTTTTTTGGGGATAGAATGCAGCACTCTGGTGAATGTTAGACAAGCTTGGAATAGTTATAATCACAACAGAAAACACTGCTTATAAAGAAATGTCATTATTTCTTGTTTATATGTGCTTGAGGATGTACTGTAGTGTGTAGTGGTGGGATGGTCTTGCATTTCACTTTAATGTTTTTGTTACCTCGCTGACCAATACTAGTGAAATAACATGACTTGCTCAGTGGCCCCACAGTGTACTAGAAAATGCTCTTGTGCATGTTTTTGAATGCCTCTCAATCTCCTTTTGCTCATTATCAGTTGTCGGATCCAACCGAGATTGCTGATGCATATTATATGAATCTTGAGCAGAAATGCAAAACTGTGTATAGGTTACAGCAGATCTCCAAATTGTTGCTCATTGTTTGTGTGAAAATGGCTGGAATCTGACAATTCATGATCTAAATGCAGGAGGCGTCCAAAAACGTGCTCAACAGTCATTTTGGTATATCTAACGGGGTTCGAAGTACACTGTTGTCCTTTTCATCTGAACGCCCACAGAGCCCTTCACACATGCATAATCAGTCCACTCTGGGCCTTGTAATGGTAATCCAAGGCCCAAAAGCTCCACTTCTGTCTGTTTCTTTTGCTCTATTTTTGTGACAGCTGAATGTCTCATGGTGCTCCCCTTGTCATGGTTACGGAATCACAGCAAGCTTGGAGTTTCTTGGTCTTCATTTTGTTATTGCTAGATTTCCATACCTGTTCCGTGTCGCTTTTCTTTGTGTACGAAGATCCTGCGCTGTAGTGTGTCATATATGTATGCGTGCAATACATATATTGCCCTCTCCTTCCTCCTCCTCCTTCTAACTTCTTACATAGTGGATGTTATTTGATGTGTTTATCTTGATAATAAATGATAGTTGTTTTTCTTTTTGCCTGAAAAACTTCCTTTTTTTTTTTCTTTTTTCTTTGAAAGTACACTCATGATGTAGGAGTAAACCCTGTAGGTTGCAGACCACACAGAGACTCATGCATTTACTTAACATAGAGGCAATCTTGCCATTCAACTCAAGTCTCCCAGCCTTTTTATCCCTCTCCCCAACTGCCCTAACACTCCTCGTGCTGGAGGACACTGATTGTTACACGCTGTAGGTGATGACAATAATGATAATGGTGATGGTGGTGGTGGTTGTGCTTATGATGATAGTGTGATTTGAGTGTTTTGTTTGTCTTGATGTTTTCATCCATGCCCACAGGGTATAGCTCCTCTTATTATTGGAATATTTTTGGTTTTTTTCTCCTCTCTTCTCTCTGCCAGGATAACATCGGGCACCGGCTGCTTCAGAAACATGGATGGAAGTTGGGGCAAGGACTTGGCAAGGCCATGCAGGGTAAGGATTCACTCTAAAGCACACTCATGTTCTCAATTTGCTGGTGGCACTGAGCCACTATCTACTTTTGTTTTCTTTCTACTCACATTTTCATTTTTTATTTTTTTGTTGTTGTTTTAAACGACACCCTCCCTGATTTATTTTTCTCTTCACACCTTTTCTTTGACCTCTTCCTTTTGCCCGATTCCGGATTGGAAAAATCGTGGCCAAAGCAAACATGATTCCAGTTGTTTTTGTCGCTCTCAAGTTTCCGTTCCCTTAAATTTGGAGATGGAAGAAAAGATTCGTGGAGTCCTTTAGTGGATTAAGTGTTAGAGAGTAATCCTTGGTGATTTTTATTTTATTTTATTGTAAACTGGTACATTGACATCCAGTTTAACAAGAATAAAAGTTCAAAGTTCTCTCACATTTTCTGATTTTCTTCTTTTTAGAAAAATCTTTTTCACATATTTTGTTGAAACCACAAATAAGACATCATCTTAGATGTTAGAGTTGGCATTTTTAACAGACATTTAATGTTGTTGCCATGTAAACTTTAGCTGTAGTGTCATTTTGGATTGCTTAATATAGAGCACATACAAAGGTATTTGAAGAATGAAGTTATTTTTTCCAACATAAACCATAAATGCGATTTAAGTGAAGATTAGATTTAAAATGCTTAAAAGTGAGGCTGTATCACACTGCCACTCAAATGTGTGCAATCCAGCTGGTTGTAGTGGTAACTGTATGTTAACATGCACAAAACTAAAACCAATAATAATTTATGTTGTTAGTATTAATGTGACACAGCACATTAGGACCTTTTGTAGTTGTTTCATCTGCACTGAGCTGCACGTCCACCTTCACTATCAAACAACTTCAACTTCTGTAATACCTTATATTTTTATGCAATCAAAATTAAATCTCCTGCATGCAGGTGAAACCATCAGAATCCCTTTATTCCAAAAAATAGACCAAAAAAGTAAGAACTTCCTTGTTTCTAAAACATATTCAGAACCTATACCTCTGTAGTATTGGACATTTTGTAGGTTTCTCATAGCCTGTTTTTGTACCATTGATGGTTGGTTTTAATCTAAGTAAAACTATTCTCGCTTAATTATATGCATGCAGTTAACCATTTTAACTCGATATGCAAAGCAGTTTGTCACGTTTATTCTCTTTTATGCAGTCTAATCATACGCTGATGAAAGATGGAAACAACATTTCAGTCATGCATATTAAACCAACATATTGCATTGGCAGTGCTTCTCCAACACCTGACACATAGGGTAAATTTTGAGATTTGTATGCTAAGTAAATTCTGAATTTCAAAGTTTTCATAAAATTGTTAAAAAAAAAAAAGGTAACTTTCCCCGGGTAATTCTTAGCAGCCAGTTGATGCTCATTCCGAGAGTAAGGGCTTAAGATTAGGATGTTTGAATGTGTGGGTTGGTTTTGGCTATTTGATACTACATTATTAGCTCAGACCTGCTGTGTTCATAGGTTCAGAGGATAAGTAGCAGTGATCCAAAACCTTGGCATGTTTCACAAAGCCCTTCCTTGTTTTGTTGTTTAACTTCCATTTCTCAGTATCTTCCATTTTTTTCCACAGTGCAACAGTTTTTTTTGTTTGTTTTTTTTTTAAAGAAATAATCACTGATCTTAGAAATTTACCTCAAAAGGATTCAGCTTGGCACCGTACCCAAATGCCAATCATCCATCTTAATGCCTAATTGGGCCTCTATTTTTTTTGTTTTTTTATCTTATCTACCCTCTCCACTACATCTGGTTTTATTCCAAATCATTGGTCTTTTCTCAGCCATCCATCACCATTTGTTGCAAAATTTCAACTTTTGTTCTCACTAAAATGTCCACCAGCAACATCTGTTCTAAATGTTCTATTAGAAACCCAGCTCACACTGTCAGAAAAAAAAATCCCACATGAGCTCAAAATATTGCCACATTAAAACAGTTCAGAAGAATATCCTCCACAGAGAAGTTTACTGGTTTAAATGAACTTAATTGTTTGATATTGTGAGACATTATTTGCTGGTTCTACAACCTGTTGTTGTCAGGTAAACATTTACCTAAATGTTTGCTCAGAAAAAGTTGGTATTAGTCCAAAAAAAAGTGATTTTTATTTATTTTTTTTTACAAGCAGGAGTGTGTTTAAATCGAATGAAGACTGACATTGTAACTGAGATCTTCTCAAGACACCACAGGGAAGCCTATTGTCTGGTTGAGTGGGGTTGTTGTCTTGTTGCTGCCCAACTACTTTTTGTTGATGTACATATATAGCCTTAGTTTCTTGTGTCGTCTCAAAGGTATTTTCAGCATGACTGGGGCAAGTGAACGGATTAGACCTGGAAGCTGTTTCGTTCTGGGCAAGCTGACAAGTGCATTGAGGCCAACAGCACAGCAGAGAGAGGAAAAAAAAATTCCATCCATGTTTATTTCCATCTGGCCTTGAAGAGCCGAGTAACAATATATTTGAAGTGATAAGATGAGCTTTGTGTGGAGGAGAGAACACATCGCAGGGGATGACTGTGCTCTTGTTTGTGCCTCTGGCAGAACTCACGTGGTTATGTAAGCATCCTACATTGTGGGCAGATGAGACTGCAGCAAATTGTGTCCAGTTGTTGTGTAGGAATTAGTGGCCCCGCTTACAGACCGCTGTCCTCTCCAACTTGTGAGTAAGCTCCCATACTAATCACAGCATCACATCTCATTGAAGTATGCTGGATAATCATGGTAATCTTCCTCCTCTTTCCTGTCCTCCTTGCCAGAAGAGACGGTTGTTGACATTTGAAGTTAAAGCATTGTCCCCTCTTTACGTTTTTTTCACTGTATTGACTTTGTTCTTGTTCTTCTTTTGTCCCTTTTTTGCCCCTTTTAGGTAAGGTTTGTTGGATCCCTTCTCTATGTCAGTATGCATGTGTGGGTGTGTTTTCTTTCTCCCACTCTGCAGTTGACCTAAGTGTAACACTCCTTTTACAGTGTATCATAGGCTAATGGCCTCGGTCAGCTTCTTCCTCTTTGCTTCATAATCACTAAACCTTTATTTCAATCTGCTTAAGAGAAAATGCTTCGATTTGTACCAACAATCAAGATCCATGTGAAATCAAGTTAGATTTAGGAACCCATGATTCATGATTCACATCCCCTAGAATCATCATCTCCACATATTTTTAGATTTTTGTTTTCCCCCCTCTTTGAGTTTCCGTGGCTGCTGTTAAAGTAATCTGATTGGCTGTAACCACGGCTCAGACTCTGAATGGCTTGCCGTGTAGAAAAGTTTCCCTCCTCTGCTTGTTTACCTGTCTCTACCTCTAAAACAGTGAAAGTCGTGTTTGTATGTGCGTGATCATTATGTGGGACTGAGATGTGTGTGTGTCTGCTACTTACCGGGCAATAGAGTCGACTTACAGGGAAAACCTCTCCACCTTTTTACACTCCGAGTGTCTCTGTCCCCATGGTACAGACTTCCATCCTCCCCCCTCCCCCCGTTTCTTTGCCCCTCCTGCACAGCATGTTTGTCCAGAGGTGCACTCCTGCTTGCCTCAATCTCTTACTTACCAGAGGCTTTAAGCAGTGTTGGAGGTAGGATGCAGAATCACAATATTCATTAAATAAAAACAATGTAAAGCTAAAAAAAAAAACAAAAAAAAAAAAACTGATCCATAGTTGTTGTTTTAGATCCTCCATTACACCTATGGCATTGCAGAAATGACTCTAAACACTGCTCAAAGCTTTGCTGGCTATTCTTTCAGGTACGTTCCTATGTTTTATGTTTTAATTTGTTTTGGGGTTAAGCACATCCCAGACTGAGCTTGCTGGCTGTAGACTAGCCAGGACGAAGGACCTTGAGGAGAGGTCCTTACTGGGCTGACGAGCGTAGGCAAGGCAAAAAGCTTAGAGGGGGAAAATTGTGGTCTTCCCTGGAAGCATTCATCATATTTTAAGACAGTTGATTTAGGCACGGGTCAGTTATTGTTGAGGTCAATGTTCTTAAGAGCAAGTTATAATTACTTTTCCTTCAGAGAGTTTTTGTTGTTTAAAGTCCTTACCAGAGAACGCCTCAGAAAATCTGATATAAATGGCCAAAATACCACAAAGACGAGCTGCATCTGGTCATTTATAAATTACAAGTGGAGACGGCAATGTCCTGCATAGCTGAGCTTTCAGAAATGAAGTCAGTGCAAAATGACAGGTGTGGTGAGACATTGACAACAGCACCTACGCATAAAATCTGTTGAAAATCTCTCCATACAATACTTTTTATAACAATGATGGTGGAGGAACAGGGTTTATACATCCGAGCCGAGGAGATGCTTGGAATTTAAGCTTTTACATTAAACTACCAGCTTGTCACACAAACTGTATTTTATCAGTGAATCATTTCCTCCAGCTAAAATAGCGGATCTGTGGCTACCTCACATGGCGAATCAGGGACGAGCGACTTGAACCCTTAGAGCTTTAAGATTAAGAACCTGCATAAATGAATATAAACAGTATTTATTTTTTACTTAATACTTCTGTAGCACTTTTATATTAACTCTGTAGTTAGTTGTATGTAGTAAACCTACTACATCTGCAAGAGTTGGCTCACAACAGGCAGGCGTTTCCTTCAGAGATGCTTATTGTTCAAAAGGAGCCCTGTTATAGAAAACATTGTTCATGTTGTCAGAACTGGCACATGCTTGAGACTAACCAGTGCTGCCTTCCATCTTCCACATTCTGCTGCACACTGCTGAGCAGCTGGCTTTTGCACTTTATCCCCTTGCTTACAAAAAAGAAAAATGAAGATGTATGAACATATTTTTAATCAACTAAAGTCAGTTATGATGTGAAACTATTCCGCTTATGTTTTAATAATAATTCTAATAAGAATACACCTGACTGAGTGATTTCACCTGGCAGTGCTTGGAAATAATTTTTTTCCACAACAGCAAGTTAGAAGCAGTATCTCTAAGATTTCTGCAGACTGGCTGCCTGAGCTGATAGCCGAATGCATAAGGTAGTACATGCTTGTTGTAATCTGTTTCACTTATAGATGCAGCGATATTAAAAATTTGAGTCAATATCTAACATGAATATTGCTGTTATGGCAACTGGTGTGATCACTCTGACATTGCTTCTCTGCTTCAGTTAAACACCCCACAGTCTTGCCCTGCTTCGCTGTCACTGTCATATGAGCAAACAAATACCACATTGCCAATTTTTTTTAATTTTTTTTTAAACGGCTCATATTTATTTTATATATTTAAGTTAATACAGTTTTGCAGTGGAACAATTGTATTTTTCCCCAGCTTACCATCTTGTGAGCATGTCCTTCTGGCCCGTGCCTAAATGTACTCAATACTTATTCTAAGTTGGGGGAGAGTCATCTGGTAATCTCTTTGTAAAAGAGTAAATATGTCTTAATAGGCATACGTAGGATACGTTGTTTGACGTACTGTAGCTGCTTTTTCCCTACAGGTTGTTGATGACCAGTAATATAGGACTTCCTATAATCTGAACCAGAATCTACCAATTCTAGGTAGACTTTAGTGTTTTTCTGTGTTTTATGCTGCCTGGTTTTTGGTATGCATTACACCTCTCCATGTAATAAAAAATACAATTTTATTTTAAAGGCAACTTGTTGAACTGTAAAACGAATAAATGAAAGTTACTGGTCACAGCATTCAGTAGTGGAAAAGCTTAGGTTTAGGGGATGGTAGTCTGGTTTCTTCGGTTACATTCTCCGTCAAAATGCACAACATCACCACTTTAGGAGCCTGGGGACTTGGACAAGCGGTTTGAATTAGTGGTGAGAGGAGATTCCTGTAAGCACCTAGCCCTGAGTAAAGGGACGAGGTGGGTGGGGGTGGGCGGTGACACACGGAAGGCCCTCTGGTAATAAACGCCCTGAAGCCCCATTACCACACACCCAACCCCACCTGCCCTTCTCTGTGTGCCTCAATCTTCCTGCTTAACCAATTGGTGTTTCTTTTTTACAGCGATTTGATCCTGCCCATGTTGTGCTGATGGTAAACTTAGTGGTAAATGTTATTTTATCCCCCAATTGAATTGTTTTATTTGTTTTTTTTTTGTTTGTTTTAATTCCTCCCATTATTTTCATTTTCCTCTCATCAGAGCACAAATAGGCTTTCAATTCTCTCTGTCCTAGTCCTCATTCTGCTGCTTGTATATTACCATGCATCTGTATTACTCTTAGAACATTGTCATTTTGTTTTCAGTTTTTTTTAACCTTGTGATTCACACCTTGTGATTTTAGCTGCACATTGTTTTTTGTCTGGTCCTTTTTGTTTTCCACTGGAATGGGGTAATGCTGGAGGTATTGTCACTGTGTAGAAGGACTGGTGATAGTTTGGGACGATTGTAATCGGTCATGAATCTTCAGTTCTGGGCCTTGCTTGTGACTCAGTTCGGACAGACCACTGCAGTGGCTGGCTAACAGACCAGACTTTTTTTGTTTTTCCTTCACTGCTCTGATGCTGTTTGTGAAAGACTGTGAAACCACACATCTTTCAGTAGACTTGTGTTCTCAGTGTTACCCAAACAGCCGTTCCCTCTTAATTCCTCCATTTAAATAAGGCACCGAGAACCATGAGGTAAGAGGAAGATACTGGTATAAACCCGTCTAAACTAAGAGACACTGCAGTGGGACTGAAAGTCCAGGCAGGCAGAGACATGTTACAATGTCGATGCATCAGCGATTTCAGAACGAATAAGTCATTGGGCTGTTCTGACTTAATTACCTAAGGCGAGCGCAAGAATGATGCTTAATTACATCAAACGTCTCTTACCTTCCTCAGTTTAACAAGGAATCTACTTCCCTTTCATTTTAGAGGCATGCATTTCAATTTGGAACAAAGCCATCCAGGGTCATATTTTTAATAACCCCAATGGCATGCCTAGCAATCTGGAGGGGAAAGAAACAATTGTGAATATATTGGAGGGGAAAAAAAACTGAAACCAAACTGAATTAAAGTCGCCATCAGTAAGATTGGTTTTTGTATCTGGCTGGCATCAGGAGCAGCAGACTAGTCCAAATTCTTTTTCTGCTTTTTTCTTTTGAGATTCCCCTGTCTTTCTTTCTACCTATCTATCTTTCCTTCCCTTTCCTCCTCCTTCTCATCCCCTCATGTTTTACCAGGTAAGTATCCCCTTCCCTTGCACTGTCAACATGGCGACACCTGGCCTGTGACGTCACTCTGCTGTAGTTCAGTGCTTGTGTCTTTATTTTTTTATTTTTATTTTTTACATTCTCTCTGCTTTGTTTGGCTGATTATAAGTGGATTAAGCAATTTGTGTCAATCTCTAAAGTAGTTTTGATTTTTAAATATTTCATATCTATAATGTTTCATTCTGTTTTGGTTGTCTTTTGGTTTTATTTTTCTAAAGTTAATTTCCTTCTGTTCTAGCTCTTTTCACAGCTTACGTAGTAGTTTAACTTAAATGGATAGGAAATTAATATTTTGACGATGGAGAACAAAAAGCGGGCCTGGGAAAATCAAACTGCTTTGTACCTCATGACAGTAAAAGGTGTTTGCTATGGACAGTCCTGTTTATAGATGAAGCAATTGGCTTAATATTCTTAAGAGTTCCTCTCCCATGAAGGATTTACGGATGAAGGCTTCTGTTGCAATCTTGCCCAATGCCATATATGGGTACATCACTTCCTTATAAACGTTTCTTTCTGGTTTAACAGGACTTTAAGACAGGGAGGGGGGAGGAGGTGCCACTTCAGTGTAAATAAAGGCCTTGTCTTTATTTAATCCAACAGAAATTTATCAAAGCTACAAAGACTAATCCACCTACAGTGCCTACTATACAAACCGGCAGCCACATTGAAACTTTATAGGTCACGTTTGTTCAGGAGTTGGCTGTAGTAAGCTGTGAGAATGGCTGGTGTTTGGTTCACTGTAGCTTTCTGGTCTCTTTGCACTTTCAAGGCAAAAATTCTCTAACCCCAGCACCCTATGCTCTAAAAGCAGGCTGTCTTCGAGTTAGTGTTTGGTCTGCATCTCAAAAACTCAACTAGTCTTCTCTGTCTCTTTTGCCTCAGGACGCACCGACCCTGTGCCCATTGTTCTTAAATATGATGTCATGGGAATGGGCCGAATGGAGATGGAGGTAAGATGCTGAAGTTGTCCATTTGATCCCGTTTAATGTTCATGTTTATACTTATAAGTTGTTGAGGGAAATTAATAATAACTATGACATCAGTGGTTAATGGTGTAAGATTAATTAGAATCTCATGTCCTGCTGTAGCTGATCCCAAACCAACATGCTGTTGTTGATTCTCATTCCAATCTGTTGAAAAAACTGAGAAACAACATCAGCTGCTTTGCTGCGAGTCATCTGAATAAACTAGGTCACTTGTTATTTTGTTCTGTCCTCAATTGCAAATCTCATTCTGACACCTAAATCTGAAGCATCAAATCCTTTTATACGACAACAAAAAACTACAAATCCCAATGAGCACCATGCACATATGAGCTAACGTTGACTAAAGCTCAGCAGTCTTACAGAGTCCAGCAGATGCAAGAGGAGCTCTTTGTAAATTATTATTCCAGATTTGTCAGTGCTAATTGCTTACTGTATTGCATGCCTCGTGTTATTTGTCCTCAGAGATTCTGTTTGGAGATAAAAAAAAAAAAGTCATCAAATTTATCTTTAAACACCAGGGTTGGGGGGCGGGAAACGTTCTAGTGGCCTATTTCCGATCTTTAGTTTTGCTCAGTTTTGACCTACTGATGGTGATTTTAGCCCATTATTTGACTCCTTCAGTAAATATGTAGATGGTTGCATCCTTCTGTCTGCATCAACGGCATTTTTTAAATGTCACCTCCAACCCTGGGTTATGTTTGGCCTTTGTTTCATCTGCATTTGCACAATTAAAGACAGACTTAAAATTTATTACATCTTTCCTACATTAGAAATATAGAGAAGTCGGCATGTTTTGGAGACTACGCAGCAACGAAAATTAGCTCCATACTTGCACTTGCATGACTTCGTCAAACTTATAAGATGGCAGACTACTGTTGACTCTCAGACTGTTTTCTGGAGGTGCTGGAATCTCTGTGTTTGTCCTTTTAGCTGGACTATGCAGAGGATGCCACAGAGAAGCGGAGAGTGCTTGAAGTGGAAAAAGAGGATACAGAAGAGCTGCGGCAAAAATACAAGGTAAGGTCCTTTTTTTTTCTTTTCTTTTTTTTATGATTTAACATTCATTAAAAAAGATGATCCCTTGTGTGTTTTCTGATCTTCTTGAAAGTGACAAGTGTTTCTTACCAAATTCAGGACCAGGTGGAAAAAGAGAAAGCTATCGCAAAAGCTCTGGAAGACCTGAGGGCGAATTTCTACTGCGAGCTTTGTGACAAGCAGTACACTAAACACCAGGAATTTGACAACCACATTAACTCGTACGACCATGCCCACAAACAGGTACTTTTTTTTTTTTTTACTCTGAAGCAAAATTGTTCATCAGTAAGATAAAGTAGCAGTTTTCAGGGGTTACTCAATACATCTCTTTAAATGTGATGGAAAGTGGATATACGTAACATTTTGCTCTACTTTTATTACCATCTGATCATGACACAAACGTGAAAATACGACATAAAGAAAAAAAATCTGATCAGAGAAGATTCTCCAGTAAAGTTTAGCGCATTCAGTTGCCACACATGTGAAAAGGAATGACTGAAACAATCTAATGCAAGTCCTTTTTAATATGATGCAGAGGTTAAAAGAGCTGAAGCAGAGAGAGTTCGCTCGCAACGTCTCCTCCCGTTCTCGGAAAGACGGAAAGAAGCAAGAGAAGATGCTGCGTCGGCTGCACGAGTTGGCTGAGCAGAGGAAACAGGACAAACAGGACCGGTATGATCATATCACCACAGTGCCCCCTGCTGTCCTTGAGTCATTGAATCTGTGTTTAAAATGATTTTTATCTTGCTTTTTAGTACTCCTGGAAGTGGCCCCATGTTCAAAACAACCACAGTCGCTGTTGACGGGGAGAAAGAAGGAGATGGGGACAGCGTTCCACTTGAGAACCCCATTTTTACAGATTCCATCCTTGAGGGTTCACCATCAGAGAAAACTGGCCAATCTTCCCCGAAGCCCAGCCCAACTTTTAATTTTTCTCTGGGGAAGAACACATCCTCATCCTCATCCCCAACTCCTACTGGCGCATCAAAAGTCAGCGTATCATTCTCTTTTGCAAAGAAAGCCCCAGTCAAGCTGGAGACGGCAGCGGCTGTGTTTGCTGATCCTGGTGAGGAGGCTGTGGAGGAAGAGGAGAATCAGGAAGGGGAAAAGGCTGGAGGACAAGAGGAGACATCTGTGTGCAGCACAGAGAGTCCCAGAAGAGCACCTGAAGGAGATGAAGGAGGGGAGAAAGGTGGCGCAGCTGGGGCAGAAGATATCCAGCAGCCTGACGATGGTGGCTCCTTGGCCTCGACTTTAAACAAACTTAAGATGATGATGAAAAAGGATGAAGGATTTTCTGGACAAGAACCACAGTACTACCATTACGTCCCGCCAGCTCATTGTCGTGTAAAGCCCAACTTCCAGTTTTTGTTGTTCATGAAGGCTTCTGAGCAGTCCCAGAGCAAAGATGATGAGGATGAAGAGGAAGTGGAGGAAGTTCAAAAGGCTGAAGAAAGCTCTGATCACACAGAGTCCAAAGAAACTGAGTGTAAAACTGAACAAGAACAAGGTGAGGCTGTATCAGCAACTGAACCAGAACCACCTCCTTTATCGCCTAAAGTGAAGACGGAGGACAATATCTCGTCTTGTGAGCAAGAGACAGTTTCAACTGCTCCCACTTCTCCTACTCAGAAAGCAGAGAACACACAGAGCACACTCGATACAAACACTGGTCCAAAAATCCCAACCGGTCCCTTCTTCCCTGTCCTGAGCAAAGATGAAAGTACCACTTTGCAGTGGCCTACGGAGCTTCTTGAATTTACAAAAGCTCAACCTTCACTATCCTACAGCTGTAATCCTCTCTACTTTGACTTTAAGCTTTCAAGAAATAAAGGACTACGCGGTGGGAAATCAGCAAAGTCCCTCAAGCCTGGTGAAGAGGCTGATGACAAAGGACAAGTTGTAGCAGCTTCAACAGCTGAAGCCGCTGAAGCCGAACCTGACGCATGCACTGATAAAGAGACACCTGAGATGAAGGACGATCCCAGCCAGCCAGGACCTGATGAGCAAAAACCCACGACTGCCAGTAGTGGCACGAAAAAGAAAAAGAAGAAAAAGAAGCATAAGAAATCGGGAAAACATTCAAAACGCAAAGGAAAAGAAAAAGATGCAGCTGGGGATGCAGAAGAGAATACGGAGGCAACGCAAGAAAAGCCTAAAAAGAAGAAGAAACACAAACGGAAAAAGAGCAAAAACAAAGCTCAAGATCAAGAAGAGGTGGCAGGTGATAACAAAGAAAAAGTTAAGCCAAAGTCAGAAGATAAAGCTGCTGGTTCCTCTGTTCAGTCCACAGCTGGAGGAACAACAGGAGCGGAGCCGGGTAAAAGGAAACGCGCTGCAAAGGAAGTGCCTTCTAAATCTGGAGCAGAACACGGAGGAAGTGGAAAAAATAACGACAAGAGCAACACCTCAGAAGACCACGGTAACTCTAAAAGACAAAAAACGGACTCGAGCAGCTCGCAAAACGCGTCGTGTTCTACCTCTGCTCAGAAAAGTCCAGGTCACGGTAGGCCACCCAGCAGTGAGAGCGAGGAGGAAGGCGGCACCAACACCCAGCATTCACGTCATCACAGGTCCAGCCCACGAGAGCAGCGGCGCCACCACAGCGAAGAGTCCAGACGGTCCCACAGCCGCTCATCAAGGCGGGGAGAACGACGCGGCAGCAGTCGGCGGCGCCATCGTGGCCAAGCCTCCCGCAGTCGCTCCTACTCCAGCAGTTCTGGGCGCTCCTCAGCGAGAAGTAGCGCCTACAGTCATCGCAGCCGCAGTTACTCCGACAGCTACAGTGACTACAGCACGGAAGGCCGCCGGCGGAGGCGCTCTAAACGTTCATCTGACTCAGAGTATGAGCGGCGGGGCAGTCGAGGTCGCAGGCGATCCAGAAGGCATCAGTACTCCTCTTCATCCTCAGACGATTCCCGCTCTCGTTCTCGCAGCTACAGCAGGAGGAAGCGGCACCGGCGGCACCACCACAGCAGCTCCAGAAGCTCCAGCAGCTGGAGCCGCAGCACCAGCACAAGATCCTGGAGACGCAGCTATAGCCGGAGCCGAAGCTCAGCGAGTCGCTCCTCCAGTTCCAACAAAGCCTCGCCTCACCGACGGAGCGCCAGGGGACGGGCGGACAGCGACACACATCGCAGAGACTTCAACCGCTCTCGGATCTATCGCTCGCAGTCTCCCCGCACGTCATCGCGAAGCCTCAACCGGAGCACCCACACATCCACTTCCCAGAGTTTGAGGTCGGTCGGGTCTCGTGATGCAGGGGAACACAAGAACATGCTCACAGCGCGTCAGCTGCTTGAGAGGGTTCAGTCCAAGAAAAGTTCAGAGGATTCTGCCTCCGGAACAAAATCTGGGATTAAGATTAAGGATCCACCACAGGGTTACTTTGGTCCTAAATTACCACCAGCCCTGGGAAGCAAAGCCATGTTGCCCCTCTTTGGTAAGCTGCAAGCAGGGAAGAAACCGTTGATTCCCCTAACGAGACCCGATGAGGGAGAGAAATCAGGAACGGGGAAGGGTTCTGAAGCAGATGGAGAGGTTATCCTAGTAGAACCTATAAGGGAGTTCCCCCCTCCACCACCACCTCCAGCGCCACCAGTGCAGAAGGTCGAGGAGGTGCAGCAGAACACAGCGACGCAGGAAGAGACACAGCAGCAGTCAGCTACAGAGGAGCAAGTACACCAAGAACCACAGCCACTGTTTGAACAAGATCCTTCCATGATTATGCCCCAGTATCAAGCAGAGCCAGGTCAAGACCCCTCCCAGAACCCCATGATGGAGTCCATCATGCCTGAAATGCAGCAACAGCAGCCGGTGCATGGTTACCCCGCTTACCACCCTTCCAGTCTGGAGGAGGATGGCATCGAGGCAGAGGAGGATGGCCTGGCGCCATTGGAGAGTCAGCCAATCACGTTCACGCCAGAGGAGATGGAGAAGTACAGCAAGCTGCAACAGGCGGCGCAGCAACACATTCAGCAGCAGCTTCTGGCCAAGCAGGTCAAAGCCTTCCCCTCGGCTGCTGCCGCCGCGGCCGCTGCCGCAGCAGCTGCTAACTTAGCCCCGGCGCCCCCTCCACCAGCCCTGCAGCAGATCCACATTCAGCAGCCAACCGTCTCCGTCGCCTCCGGCACATCCATCACCACTGTCCAACACGCCATCCTGCAGCACCACGCAGCCACCGCTGCCGCGATGGGCATCCACCCCGCGCATGCCCACCATCCTCACCCTGCACATGCCCAGCTGGCACAGGTGCATCACATTCCCCAGCACCACCTTACTCCCATCTCCCTGTCCCCATTGGGCCCCTCTCTTGGTCATTCTTTGGGACACTCTCTGGGACATGCGGGGCTAATTCCTGCCCACCCAACAGCCTTCCTCTCTGGTCAGCCTATTCATATTATCCCTGCTTCTGCACTTCACCACACACCCTTGGCACTCCACCACGTCCCGCACACAGCCCTCTACCCAACACTATTCGCACCTCGGCCATCCCAGGCTGCTGCAGCAGCGGCTCTCCAGCTACACCCACTTCTGCACCCAATATTCTCAGGACAGGACCTCCAACACCCGCCTAACCACGGCTCTTGAGTGACGATGGATACAAAACAGGATGTAAACACTCGGAACGCTGACAGAGGGCTGTGACGATCTTGATTTAGGGATGGGGATGAAGTCTTTGCATCAGTGTATAGGAAGTCAGACATGTTGTAAAACCACAGTTTTACACTCGGACTAAAGGGGTCATTACATGTTGCAGCCTGTGTTGGTTAAAAACGGTGACACTAGGGTTTTTTTTATATTGGTTTGGATTTTTTATTTTCTTTTTCAGTGATGTTTCCTGTTTTAAAGGCAGGTTCACAGATGTAATGAGACATTCTGTTGAGATTGTCTTATAAACCAATTGGGTCTGCATTCCCAACCTCACTAACCACTGGAGTTTTTTCTCATTTATGCGGTCATAATCTTTGCCAAGTTTGGCATCCAAGGAGATCCATAATGGTTGAGATTTTATAGAGGATCATGAGACAGGACATAGATTTTGTTACAGAAACTAACAGCTTCACCTCTGTTTTTGTGATGGACTTAATGATGTGACACTTTTCCCCATATAACTACCTGCTCTTTATTGAATTCTTGGTCTCAAAATAATTTGTGTTGCTGTAGTTTGTACATATTTCAGTGTGTAATGTGAAGAAGCCAGCCACTGATGACTATGAAATAACTATGGTGTCTAAACTGGTATGACACAAAAGAAGTCCTCTAAATTTGCATAAATGTGGCAGAGGTTTTAGCATCTCTAATACTCTGAGGCAAAGCTCCCGTTTTCCCATTGGAGGGTACGTGTGAATGAATTGCACTGAAATCTGTACATTGGGGTGGTGCTTTGGCATCATGTAACAATAAGATTGTAGTATACTGCAATAATTGTATTTTTATTTTTAAATTATTTTCCAAATGCTCTTCAGAAGAAGAGCTTTGTTTGGCTTTTTTCTGTAATTTTGTAAATAAAAATGCTGTAGATTAACCTATTAACATTCTGAAAAGGTTGACACTGCTGTTGCTAAAGCAGACGAAATTACAAGTTAGTTACAACATGGATATGCGTTTTATCAAGGTTGGTTCTTAAAATGTTCCTGCTGAGGATGGCTGGGATCCCAGACATGTTATCTGTCAAAAAAAACAAAAGTTGACTCTTGTATTTTTAAAAACGACTGTTTCAACAAATAAAACTTTGAGTCCATGTGTTTGTTTGTTTTTTTCTCTTTTGATTGCATTATTCTAGTTCTTTTCACAGTCCCATCTGGACAAGATTACCAAATCATTCTGCAGGTACCAGCAGGAAACAGCAGATGGCGCCCTAGTCACATTAAAATCCGTTAAAAATAACATGAAACTGAATCCTATAACGCCTAAAATTGTTTCCAAGCGGAGAATTAAGTATAAATAATGGTAAACCTGGAATCTTTTCAACAAGTACAAGTTACAGCATATAATTAGTGGTGGTTCAGTCAAATAGATAAAGATGACATGCTATCTTACAGGCAGCCATGAAAGATGGGCAATGAATATCTACAGGTAAGGGCATCTCTTACCTGAACTCCAATATAAAAGTGGACAAAGTTAAAGTTTCGGTATTTTAATCATTTTATATTGAATGAAATTTATTAAAGTTAAATGAAATTTAACTTCAGAGATGGGAGAAATTTTCCTGTACTTGATCTAACAAAAATTGACATTTTACAAAGCTTAAATAGTACATCAATAATACATGATTAATATTTCTAAACTTAAGATGAATAGACATCCTCATTAAGTGGTGATTTCCTATTGTCAGGTATTGTAACTCATGGTTTAAGCAAACTGCTTAGCATTGTAGTTGCCCACGGGTGTCATTTTCAACACATTTTAATAGTACTGTTGTGCTGGGCAGGGAAATCAAACTATTCAACTCTGAACATCAAGAATCTGTGGATGTCAGATTACTTTACGGGTAATAAAACATTCACAGAATGAAATAAATGTTTTTACACATTCAGACTTGTTTTCAATCATACATTGATGGACATTTTAGGAATCTGAAAGAAAAAGAACAGGAGCAGTTTGAAGAAGAGTCCAACTGATCAACAGAAAAGTTCCACACTATAAAATACTGTCTGGATAAGAACTTCTTCAGCCTAACCGTTTAACATGTATCCAAAGTAAAGTGGTGAGTTTATTGAAAGTAAACAAGAAAACAATGGCACCTTTTATTAAAATCACTTTAAATTTCATATCCTGTGGGATGATGTTTTCCTGAAATGTCCACATCTGATCGACTACCTAGGCGTGGTCAGCCCAGGTATCTGATGACGAGGAACATGAAGACGCAGGTCAACAACATGCCTCCAATCATGATGAACTTATCCTGGGTGGCTCGTCTTTCTATTAGTCTCATGACTGTGTTAGAGAGGCCCAACATGTTGGCTACATCCAGCATCTTCTTGTGCGTCCCCTGTGGAGCCAAGAAAAAAAAAAAAAAGCCAGTTAATGACAGCAACAATTATCACATGTAATGACTTCAACAGCTGTAAAGCCGCAGCGCATTGTTCATTATCAGCACTAATTCGTCTAGAGTTTGGGAGAGGGCCAAGCGCCTCCCTGACTCCACCACTGTCAGGAGTTTCTCATGTCTGGACTGCCTGGCTGAGAGTGCCGGTCAACAGTCACACCCTGATAAGAAGAGGCTGAAGCCAAAGCCAGGAAGCCCATCTCCTCCCTGGAAACGAGGACTCACCCACCCGCTCAGAATACCCTTGGTAACAATGACATAATTACTATGGACAGCAGAAACTGAGCCAAGGATGTAATTAGCTTCCTCCTTAGATATAACTAGATGGGTTAAATGTTAAAACATTTAAGCTAGCTCAGAGAATCGATTTTGTTGATTAGCACACACCTTGAGAGTTGACCTTTGATCTCTGAGGCCATTGAGGATGCTGCTGCCGCTGCCCAGGAGGTCGTCCATGCCTCGGTGTGCGTTGTGCAGGCTCGTGTTTAACTGTATGGTCTCGTCTATGTGGATGGAGGTGTCCGCATCCTGTTAAAATAATTTTTTTTTTTAACTACACTATATTTAACTAGAGAAATCATATCACTCTATTAAAATACCTTCACCTGCTGTATTTATACTTCTGTAGTTACAACCACAACTTTCATACTTCATTGGTATTTCATCTGACAGAGTAGCACAAAATAGCACATAACTGTGACATGAAAAGATTAAGTATGGATTTGAAAGGTTTTTTTTTTAGAAATAAAAATCTGAAAAGTGCAGAACTGATTTTTATGCTTCAACCAGACAACACCAACATATTTTTTGGCGTACATGTGAAGCAGTGTAGATTGATGACAGCTTACGCTTCACGTATATTTTATCTCCCGCTTCACAATTGCCAAAATGAAACTTGAATGACGGTTTGTGGTTTGTACTGTGACAAAATGCGAAAAGGTTTAAGGCTTTGCAAAACCCTACATGTCCTCAATGGAGAAAAAATAATAATGTTAGTGATAATCCAACTGAACTCCTAGTCTTCACTAAACTTCAAATGTTACACTTTGAAGTTTGAATGTGAGGCTGTATTCAGGCACGTGCAGCTTACATTTGTGGTGAAGGTGCGGCTCAGGAGTTCCTCCCTCTCTCTGTCCTGGGCTTCTCTGGTGTAGCGTCTATGCTGGAAGTTTTGGAGAGCGGTCCGCAGGTGCTGAACATCGTACTTCAACTGATCCACTCGTCTGATGGAAAAGCAACGCAAGAAATCCTTTTTTTTATTATTTATTTATTTATTTTTTTTAGAAACAACACACTAGATTGTACAAAGAACTCAATTCAGTTCCTATCACACTTTACTTTTTTTTTTTTAACCATCTTCTGCGTCTGTAACTATTTCAATAACTATTTTAAGACACTAACATTCATGGTGAGTGGCTTTGGAAAAGTATTAAAATTAAATTCATGAAATATTATGCTGTTTATTCCATCACATCATCCTGAAATTCATAGTTTCTGGATAAAGGAGAATTCTTTTGGAGCTCAAATGTGTAAAGAGTCTCTCCCAGGCCCATCCTTATCTTTCACCTAGCTCTTCCTAGAGACCTGCTGGGATCAGAGGAAAGCTCATGGCGAACACTGTCCCCTAGGGCCTGTTTACCCAAGCCAGAGACGAATCTCTGCCCGACGCAGCTGGAACGCTGACGATGACGGGGCTTCAGAGGAAATGTTTTCATAGAGCCACGTCGCCACAGGGCAGCACAGAGCTGTTTTTGTCTTCTGCATCCACCCTGTGCCTTTATGAGATACAGCTTACGCTGTCAGATTTGGGCCTTTTTACGGCAACCAGCAGTTGAATCACTCAACACTCACAGTTTGGCGTTCTGGCGGCGGTTTGGTGGTTCTTTACTGGCCAGGATCTCGAGGCGTTCCAGATGAGTGAAGATCTGGTCGATTCTAGCCTGTAGTTCATTCTCTAACACTTTAAATTGAGAGAAAAAAAAACATTAGAAGAAAGAAAATAGATGAAAACATTAATGATCACTATACACAAATTTCAGTCACTTTTTACATTGTAATGGGTATTATCATTGGATTTATACTCTTTATTTATTGTTTTAACTTATATTCAGTAGCAATTTTTTAAAGTAGCTGATATAGCTTTCTGACCCAGCCAGGAGGGAAACAGGGACAGGTAAAAAAAAAAAAAAAAGAAGCCGATTTTTATTTCCAATGAGTAAAGTGGGTGGCATTAAAAAAAAAACTTTTAAAAATATATTCTTGAAATCAGGTCAATTTTTGTAGTTAATGTTTTTGTTTTGTGTGTGTGCTTTTGCTTTTATTTATTTATTTATTTTTCTTACATCCTCTTTCAGGAGAAAATGTAAGTTGATGTCATAGTTTGTGGAGGTGGATAGACTGGCTCCCACCCTACTGCTTCCTGTCTCGACCCAGAGCTGATGTGACGGGCACTATCCACAGAAAACAACCCGTCATCTGGGCACTAACCTCTACCAGCGTGTCCAAAACATTAACGAGACGCTACCACAAGGAACTTGTACGGAGAACTTTTAGATAAGGAGGTGGCAACAACACTTCTCTGTTGTCTGAATCAGAACAAAATTTATAGGCGAAACTGAATTTAACCGTCGTCGTGATCATACTCACAGTGAACTGATTCGCGGTCTGTCCTTTCCAGGTTTCCCATTTGAGACTGCACCTCCTGGATTTGCCTAATCCAATGCAAATACAGCGTTTAATTGAACAGAAACTGAAATATTAAAATACCAACCTAAGTGATGTATTTTTCATTACCGTACCAACACACGCCAAAGACATTTTCAAAGTTATATGTATTTTGTCAATG
Organism: Poecilia mexicana; assembly: GCF_051168715.1. Taxonomy (NCBI): domain Eukaryota; kingdom Metazoa; phylum Chordata; class Actinopteri; order Cyprinodontiformes; family Poeciliidae; genus Poecilia; species Poecilia mexicana. Next base: position 20,737,748 of record NW_028263377.1, read on the forward strand.
AGTTTCCTTTGAAACTGGACCGTTAATTAGGTTGCTAGGTTAGTTACAATACAAAGCTAAGTCAGCTAACAGAGTCGGCACAGTTTTCACAGAAGCTGTCACTACACTCACTTGTTGGTCTGGTGGTAAAGCGTCTCCATTTTTATGGATTCGCTGAAACGCCTTGTGTCCCTTGTTGTATTCCTATCCTTTTTATTTTATCCCTTGTACTCTGACAGGTGGCTAAGCTAGCCAGCTAACGACGAAGCAGTGTGTACACGTCATCAGCAGAGCTTTTGTGTACGGAAATGAGAAAGCGGAAACTGACAGAGATCTAAACAAAAACGAAGATGTCTCACTCGAGCTAGAAAAAAAAATCGTCGTTTTACATTTTTTTTTTACTTATCTTCGTCATTACGTCTTGTTAGTAATTATCTATGACAAAATTATGGGAATCTATTAAGCTTTCCACACTATTGTTTAGAAACAGAGTTATATCCTATCCATCCACATGCTTTTCGTATGTCACTATATTTTGTGCATTTCATTTACTTTGCAGTTCTCGTCACAGTTTCACATTAATAACCTTAGATAAAATTTATCTTTATAATGATCTAAATTATTATTATTTTTTGTACAGATTATGACGAGGAAGCTCAGTGAAGTCCGTGGTCTTTGAGCAATGGACAAGTAAAAATAAAAAAAACTTACTTCAAATTTTCAGTTGCATAGCCGCATAAAAAATGTATTTGCCCTTTTTCTTTTGGCTTTTTCCAAATTTAAATAAAAAAAAAAAAAAAAATGAAATAAAACCAAATATAATTAAAAGCTACTAAAGCAACCTTTGTCTATGTGAAAAAGTAATTACACTTCATTCATTGTTAAATCATACATTAAAGATCAACCAAATTTTTTACAAGTTCAGTCTGGCTTGATGACTGCCAGAGCTGTAGAATAAAAATATCCTATAAGTAGAACCCGTCTGATGATAAACTGAAAAATTACCATCATTCAGCACCGAAATTCAACAGATGAGAAGGAGCCATTTATCTAATAGTTGGGGCGATGTTTCAAAACCATTTTAAAACTTTAGGAGTGAATTTAAAAGACTTGCTACAGGTTATTGCAAATGATTTATGGACATTAATAGCCAAGTTGATTTGATATCCCTTAATAACCAAAATCATTATTTTATTTGTATATACTCAGGTTAATCAGAGATAAAAATTAGCTTGATGACTAAAAGGTCTTTCAAAAATCCTACAACTAAAGAAATAGCTTAGAGGAAGAGCGATGTAAACTGTGAAACTAAGTTTCTCTTTTACTGTCTTTCATTTCGTTACTATCTTTTCACCACTTTGAATATCAGGCTTTAGGCTACAGTTTCCATTATACTGCATATTGTCTTAAAGGTAGAAGCTGACAGCAATCTTTTTGGCCCACAAGTTTCAAGAGTGAAGGCATAATCTGTTGACATGTAGACATGTGACAGGAAAAACTGAGAAAGCATGTCCTGAGGCTAGTTTTTGTCAGCTCTCCTTTACTGGGTCTACTTAGGCTATCCATTTTTTTTTTCCCACAGACAGTTGTCAGAATATTCCTGCTTGTTCATCCAACTTCTTTGCAAGCAAATAAAGACAACGAGGTTGCTAATATCACCTTTTCTTTTTTCTAAAATAATCTCCATGGAGGAATTCAGAGGAAAGAAACAAGGTGTTTGTGAAGTTCTTGGCAACCAACTGTGGGAAAAGAACCATGATTAGATTTCCCAGAATAAGCAGTAAAATTTTCACAATATCTCCTTGGTGATTGAGTAGGAGAAATATTGTCCTGGGGCACTGCCTGGCACCTAAACAAAACCACATCTCAATCACTTTAGCCCAGACCTCCGTCACTGTGGTGTCTGGGAGGAAGTGAGTGCACTGGCAGTAAGTAAAGTAAATTCAAACATCTTTTGACATAATTATCTTCACGAGCTGTCACATGAGCTCCTGTTTACTACCGGTAGCCGTATTTGTTTTCCTCAGTCAGCACAGCAGTCAGAAATGGGGCCCAGACGGTTTTTCCGCGGCGACCTGACCGTACACGAGTTTTATCTTCAGGCGACACACTTCTCGAAAGAGGTCCCTCTCAGCCTACCTCTCATGTCTGAAACCCTGAAATCTGTTCATGCCACTTCTTGCTCCTGCTGTTCAACGTTTTTGATTGTCATAACATTTCCCCGGGGCACTGGTTGGATGTGCGGAGCTTTAACCGGCTGCTTGGAGTAGCGAAAAAGAGGGAGGAAGAAGCCCCCTCTGTCAAAGCTTTTCCTGAGATATATGCAGTTGCATTTGGGTCGCAGGGTTCTCTCTGTCTGTCCTTCATGCTTCAGCCCCGAGGAAAGGATGAGATGAGCTTACCGGTGTTGTTCCACACCTGAGCACCACAGGCACAAACTGGATTCCAGACACCAGGTGTGGAACCTGGATCCGACCCTTCTGACTGACCGAGACCCGTCCCCCCCTCCCCCTCCCCAGATCTGATATACAAATATTACCATGAAACCTTGAGTATATTGTTTATCTTAAAATAAGGTTGTGCATGAACTAACCCTAACCCTAACCCTTGAATGCATCTGGATCATCAAAGAATGCTGTTTCTCAGTGCCAGACTTTTGGCCTTTGGGCATCTTTCAGCAAATAAACACAATTTAGTGCTGGATCAGCCCCCCCACCTCCTCCCACCAATCCTGGTTATACAACAGGAGCTAGAAGAAGAAAACCCTCCGCGCACTGGAGACTACAAAGAGTACGTCCTTCAATAACGCTGTTTTGTTCGCTAAGAGAAAATGATATGTTATTGAATCACTTCTGCACAATATACTTAATGATGTTTTCCAGGCAGAGTAATGCGTCATAACTCTGCAGTTGATTGCCCAAGACAGACAGAATGAAGAAGCCAATTATGAGGAGAGAGATCGCCTTGGGTCAAAAATTTTTGGATACCAGTCATTTTTTGAGGGAGCGTTGATCTTCTCACTCCGCCCCCGAGGGAGATGAGCCACCCGTCTTTGAAGCCGTGATGAGACGCTGAATGAAAGCAAATGAGAGCCTGTCAGATTTGACAGGAGAAACTCATAAGCTCCCAACGTCTTAGTTTGTTGTGCTGGGAACAGGGTCAGAAGGGATGCCACCACCCCCTGACCGCCCACCCAGGAATCTGACTGACCACCCCTGTTGCTTCCCTACCAGGTCAGATGTTCAAAGATAGGTGGATTCATACTGCTAGGAACACTAATATATAGAGATACAAAAATGACCAATAGGCCAGCAATAGTACAGAACCCTAGCAGGATTAGCGTTTAATCCAGGGGTCACAATCCAGTGTCTTGCAACGTTTAGATGTACTGTATCTCTGCTTAAACACACCTGACTCAAATATCTGGATCATTAGCAATTCTCTTTTATAATTAATTGGAGTCTGATGAGATAATTTAGCCACTTAATTCAGATGTGTATCGGAGCAGGGTCTTGTCCTTCTGAACTAGACTGGATTTTGAGACCTCAGCTTTAATTTACCTTTCTCCCCACTCTACTTTATGCTGTATTTTCTATGTAACACCTTCTTGGAATCATCCTGATGGATAAATACCATTTTATACAAAAGTTTTATTAATTTGCAATGTTTTTATTGTTTCTTTGAGCCTTAGACATATTAAATAATTTTCTTCTGTACACGAGAGAAACTACGAAAGTACTCAAAAATACCACTACCACTACCTTAAATGAGGTAGGGGTTTTTCCTTCAGAAAAACCCCTACCAACCTACCCCTCCTCCTAATGGGGTTCTTAAACTCCATCTGCTTGACTCTGGATTAAATAATAAGATTCTTTATAACTTTCTAAGGTGATAACTACTGGTGTCTTTCCTTTTGTCTTGTTTTGACAAAGAATAATGTTGCTATCCCACCTGCGACATGCAGATTTCCTACAATAACAGATGCTCTCCACCCCCAAAGCTTGCTGACAGCTCGCAGGGCCGGGGACATAAACAGCGCATCACTGGGCCTTCCCTGCCTGACAGCTTCCTGGTCACCACCATTAAGTCCTGTGTGTGTATCAGTTTGCTTAGCCTGTGGCTCACGAAGCTCAAAAGACTTAACACTTCGACAATACATTACTGTATGGTTGCATCCTTTAGTGACAGTGACGGCTTAATTGCGAGCGCTCATCAGCGCCGCGCCAAGATGGCACGCTTGTGTAGCTGTAGAGATTACATATAATCCCAGACTTATTTTTCCAAGATGTTGCTGGTTGAGGAGAACACATCGCTCTGGCCTCTATCAGTGTTTTTCCTCCCACATTGTTGATGTGAGAAAGTTTTATTTTGCCTGTGATGGAGGTCAAAGTTTTTGTGGCCATGTGTGAGAAAAACCAAGTGGAGTGCCATACATTGAGCAAGGGGGAGTAAGTTATGAAGGTGCACAAGGTCTTACATGTCCTATCACAGTGGAGGTCTTGGGAGCTGTACTGTTAAGGCTGCAGGTGTTCCTGTTGAATGGCATGGGAACAGACTCCTCCAGGAGATTCTCAGTAGGGAAGGAAGTGAGGGGCGCTCGCCGGTCGTTTCAGTAGGGATGAAACAAACATTTACAGGAATATTGTCCCAGAAAATCTGAAACAGATTCTTCTTTTGATTTATTTCTGCTCTAAAACGATGCGTAAAAAGGCTAACTCTCTACAGCCAAGCGTTAAATATTAATCTTTATGCAGGCTTTTTATCTTTACTTGCAGTCCTTTTAGCAATTTATCTTCACCCCAGTGGAACATTTGTAAAGAATTCAACCCAAGATAACTTTCACTTCTCTAACGTTGAGCTAAGCAGTTCTTCTTTTTTCCCCCTTACCTCTCATGCACTCATAGTTTTGTGTTTACCAACTTTGGTACAGGTACATGAAAAAGAATGCATATTCTAACATTTTTTGTCTCTTTTTGTATGTGTGCATGAGGTTTTCTGTATGTCTACAAATCTCTAAGAAAAAACACATTCCACTGCAATAACAGCTGCAGATATTTTGGATTATGTCTTTGCCAGATTTGCACATATCGACTGGGGACTGGATGGAGAGCGTACACGGACACAAATTTGTATGTCTGTCTCAAAATTCTTGATTATATTTACGTCTGGACTTTGACTAGGCCAAGCTGCCATGTTATTATTCCTTGTTCTAAACCATTCCCTTGTAGCTCTGGCTGTATTTTTAGGCTTATTTCCCTGCTGGAAGCTCAACTAATCTAAAGTGTTTTGTAGCCTCCTCCTCCAGGATTATCCTGTATTTAGCTTCATCTATCTTACTTTGACCAGCTTCCCTGGTCAGAGTTGATGGTAAGATCAGCTCTTCTTTCTGGTGAAGAAAACTCTGCAGCCACCACAGTTTGAGGAAATGTCTAGTGTTAACTTTCTTCCGCAAATTGTTGTTTACAAATAGACCAAAAATCTTTCATTTTGTTTTCATCTGATTAGAGTTGGTGCCTATCTCCAGCTGTCAGTGGGGGAACACGTACACGTTGGAGAAATCTGATTTGAATTATGGAAATTTGACTATATTCAGAATGTTTAAAAATGATTTCTTTGAGAGCAAACCTGTTAATGATCGATAAAGTTAACAGCATTGGGTACTGAGAAGCCATTTCTTAACCGAGTGGAAAAACATGAAATTATTACGTTTTCTGTTCATCAGGAAGTGTTATCCATTCCTGTATGGATCTACATTTAAAAAAGCAGGGTCCTATAAATTTTAGGTGCTCAAAAATCCATTCTAAAAATATATAATATTATTATTATTACATTATTCTGTAAATTATTTAAAAAAAACAAACATAAAAACAAGTCATACCCTAAGGACATTGTTTCATGTTAAACTTTTGATGCTTGAGGCTTGTTAAAATAAAACCTTGCTCTTGACATGCAAGCCAGGCATGAAATTATCATACTAAATATGCTTGCTTGCATTATCATCATCACATTTGCTTTTTTTTTTTTTTCCCAACTTCAAGTACAGATCCATCTTTAAAGCTGCGTTGTCTAATCAGTTAAGTCTAATCAGTCATCAGCCACAGCGAGGACTTAAGGTCCAATCACCCCAACCTCAGAGATACCTCCACCTTCACCTCCTCCCGTACAGGTATGCACTCAGCCTCATTGTAGCTCTAGGCAGTGCATGTTCTTGTTGTGGGTTGAGCAAATGCATTACTCATTTCACATTCCAAATTCCTACCCCGTGCTGTATTCACAACTCTCCGTCCTGTGCTCTTTTCCTTTTCTTTTTTTTTCCTCCTCACCGAATGTATTTCTTCTCTTCATAATTATTTCATTATTAATTTGTTAATGCGGAGTAAGGCCGTGGGGTTTAAAGCGCTGGGAGGGTGGGGATTGACCTGAGGCTACCTGGTTGTGATTACAAGACGGAGGCTGCTCTTTGTGTCCTTGAGCAAAATGTCGTCCAAGCCTCCTACGCCTCATTTAACATCTACTGTTCTTACACAAATGAGTGATGTATAAACCTGAAGGCTACGCGAGTTGCAATGGAAAAAAAAATTGCTTCAGTTTAACAATGCATAAATTTGTGCATATCTGAATAGACATCCAAATGCTGGTTTAAAAATTCATCCCAACTCTTCCAGAGATTACGCTGGTCAACTTCGTAACCTTTACTTGAACCGAACCCCCCAGAGTCGTCCTACGTTTTAAAAATTACAATGTCTCAGGGTGGCATCGGAGGCTCCGGCAGGCCGCCTGCAGCCCACACCCGCAGAGGAAAACCTCACTACAAACACACTCTCGTATATCACTCCTGCTGAAGTGACCGCAGGTGTGTGCCGGGCAGGTATGCTCGTGCACATATGCAAAAAGCCTCTCTGCCCTCACCCGTCTCCACGTCCAGACTGCACCCCTGCTCTGCCTAACCCCACCTTGGAGATTGTGTGCGTGTGAATTCAGCTCTGGCTTCGGTCAAACCCATTGCAGCACCACCCCCTCCACTTGGGGCAGCGAGGGAAATGAAGGCTTTAGGAGTTTATTATAAAACCACAAGAGCAGCGGCAGGGGATAGGCCTCCCGGGGCTGCAAAACATCCCTCCTCATCCCTCCGTCCTCATCTTCTTCTCTCAAGCCCTTCAATATATCAAACCTCAGTCCTGTGTACTGTCTGTGACACGCTCCTGTGTCTCATTTCATTTTCTTACCTGTAGCTCTGCTTAGAGAAATGCGGCTTTTTTTTTAATACAATGCATTCTTGTTGAATAAAGTTAAATATTGATCTGCAATATTCTTGTATGAAAAGTTAATATGGCGAGTCAATTGTGTGGCAATACGAACTCGTTTGACCTCAGACCAACAGTGAATTCATAACTTACCTGAGGTATTAAATTCATTTTTGAACAAAAAGTCCAAAGGGTCATGCAGAAATTAGATGCTACACTGAGTTGCTGTTTAACCCAAGTCATCCATGAAGGTTTATATGTTGAATGCAATCTACCCTCGCAAAGAATGTTTTGCAAGATTCTGGCTTAGTATTGTCTATTGTGAGGATCTGCAACCTTCACAATCCGAAGAGACACTTCTGCCATCACTCCCGCTATATGAAGCTAACTGTCTCTGAAGTTATGAAGAGAAACTGCTGAAAGTCCAACGAGCCACTTGTGGGCCAGGAGCCGCAGGTTGCAAAACCCAGGTCTATTGCAGTGCAGAGTAATATAAGAATTGCTGCAGCCTTATGAAAGTAATGCTGCAGCAGAAAAGCTTTGGACTCTTTGGTGCTGTTGTTTCTTTTCTGAGGTTATTATTAACAAAGCTTTCAAAGATGCAAACTGCAACTGGCTCGTTTGGATGTATTTGGCGGCAAACTCCATACAGAAAGAGGCAGTTCAAGAATTGAACCCTGGTTGTTTTTGTTGCGAGGCGTCAGTGCTAATCAACTGCTCAAACCTTGATTTTAGTGTGCAAATAATAACATTACCCAGTGCTGTATTTTTCATAAATATATGTTGACAATAAAACAAAAGCTGATTAACATACAGGGAGAACTATTGTGGATCGTAAAGACTTAAGTTCAAATAAAGTGCATTAGAACATCATAGCTCTATAAATATTTCTTTCCTCCCACTGTAGAACAGATCTTAATAAATCTGTCAATTTTAGTATGCCTTGTCCCTCTTCACAAATGTCTTCTCTGGGTTTTATTTTTCTACCATTTTTCTAAAATCCATGTAGCATTCTCACACCCGGTCAAAATATGTTGCTGTAGGTATACAGTGCATAATACAAGAGAACGTCCTTGAAGGAAATACTGAAAAACGTCATTTATGAAAAGAGAAATAAACAGTGCCATTGTGCATCTTGTGATATCACCACAAGTGCTTGTGAAAGCCTGTTTTTGGCAGACTAGATTTGATATTGAAACAAGGATTTGAAAATAAAATGACAAGTTAATTTGTTGGTGGCAAAGAGTCTCTAAAGATAAATGCGTAACTTTGAAACAAAAAAGGGGGCGGGGGGGAACGTAACCCTTTTGTTGCACAGATGAATTTAGCAACATCTGATTCTTTGATTTTGTTTGTTTTTGTTGCAATAAAATCAAAGAATTCAAAGTGTCAAGAGTAACAATAAAAAGTATAGTTTGAAAATAAGGAGATAATTTGCAGCAAATCCCTGAAGGCAAAGAATTGTATAACTTTGTTTGTCTGATGACATCAATGTTAAATATTAATTCAGATGGTTCTGTTCAGTTACCAAGTGTTTCATGTAGCCGTTTCACTCCTACTTGAGTAATTTCTCGCATACTTTCACTTGAGCAAAAATAATGTTGAAGTTGTGCAACTATTACCTCTGCTTTTTATGTATATCCATAAGGAATATTTGAACTTATTGCACTGCAGTGCAAGAGGTCTCAAGCTGATGTTTTAATAAGGAATAATGCGCATAATCACCCCAATTAGAGAGCAACATCAAAAGCGCAAGAGTGTGCTTTAAATACTCCACACAATGGGCCCCTGTGTGCAGATGCACTCATGCAAACGGCTGGAAAGTTATGATTCACGGGTAATAGGATGTAAACTGTTCATGTCGCGTTTGTGGGGCGGCCCATTGTGTGCGATCTGGGGGTCAAGCAATCCACCGAGTCATCATCCTTGTCATCATCGTCATTAAGATTGTCATCATAGTTGGTGTGTTGGCCAGAGGCAGAACACCTGTATGCATGTCTTCCACTCCCCCCCCTCCATTCACCCACTAACCCCTTTGCCTTTTACTTTGTGGTTGACGGCGATGCAGAGAGACCACAGTGTTTTCAGATGAAAAGGAGGGCAGGGCGCCATTAGCAGGAAATGGTTTTTGCTCAATAGACGCAGAGCACCAAGCAGCAGGCAGGTGGATTCAGCTCACTTCTTTCCAGCGTGGGGCCTCTAAGGTTTGTGCGCGGCTGGACGCAACCGAGCCAGACACAGCAAAACACACGAGCCTTACAAATGTATGTCTTTTTTTTATTAATCGTATTTTGTTTTAAATAATAATAATAATAATTAAAAAAAAGTTTAAAGCAACAAAGTTTCAAAACAAAAACGTAAAAAAAAACAAAAAAAACAATTACACATAATTCCACATTCAAAGAACCTGCACAGACATCTAAAATATATTTCAACCAAATGCAGAGGGAAAGACATGTATCTACAGAGAAGAAAACTCTGCATAGCTCATAAATCTTACTGATATTTGCCAAAAGTTGAAGTGAGGTAGAAAAATTACAACTCCACATTGTCAGACGCCTGGAGCCCCGATGTGAGTTATATTCATAGCTCATCTGCAGTTCAGAGGCAGTCCAATGAAGCATGAAACGACCCAATAAAAACAGACACTCTAGGGTCCAACGTGCACTTTCGACCTGCACACATGGACGCTGAGCTGGATGCAAGGCGGGTGGGGAGGAGGGGGGGAAGTAAACGTGGTCATTTTCTTTGATTAGCAATTAGGGAAAATACGGAGCGTGACTGATTCACTTCAAAGGCATGCAGAACAAAGATGCGGCTAATTTGGACTCTAAAGAGCAAATATTCTGATTTAATTTTACACTTGAAAGTATAGAAAAATGTATACTTCTGTAAATGCCTACGATTAGAAAAAAAACAAAAAAACAGAACTGCCATGATCCCCAAATTAAGTTGGATTTCAAAGAGAGTGGTCAGCTTTTCCAGCAGTGTGCTAATCTCCCTTTGTTCTCAACAGCACATTTCCATAGACATTTCCATAAGAGCAACTGAAAACACAAAGCTTCTTTCTGTACACGATAACCCTGTTAATGCACATAATAAGGTACGTCAGAGGTGCAAGCCACCATAAAGCTTCCAGTGATTCTATCTAGGCATGTGAGACCCCAGCATCAATAATTCATTTGGTATAATATGTAGCAAGAGCAACTTAAGTGCTTTTACTCAGAACAGAACTTTAAAAGTTCCCCACAGCAGTCAGAGACAGGCAGGCGGAGTCGTCTTTAACTCCTTTACAGCCTTTTTGGCAATACTTGATTACAAGATTTAATGCATAAAGCAGCAGTATGCGAGGCACAGAAAGTGGCACAATAAATAGTAAAATATGGGAGGCCGAATACCACATCAATCAGTCAGTGTCAGAGTTCATACTGCTGGTAAGATCCAGTCTTGTTCCCATTTTGAGTATCTTGATTCCCTCTTTTGTAGAAAAAGTGAGATTTCAGTGCATCCAGCTAAGGAGAAGTAGAGTAGTCTGGAAACATCATCATCTATTGTCATCATAATCTGATGATTAGCAAAGAACCAACAATATTCGTAGTGGCACATTAGTGTTTTTCTCCCAAAATATCATGCAAGTCTTAAGTGATATTTGCAAACACATGCTTTGACGTGACATTCTGCAGTGGAGTGCCCACGAAGGTCAGAGTTTTATCTTTTTTTTTTTCTCTCCCCGCTGCTTCAATCGGATCATCTCCTTTCTCCAAATGTTTGTTTATGCGTTCTTGCAGGTGTACACCTCCTCTTCCCTCACACATGTCTGGCACTCCACGTGGCAGCACCAGCGCACCTGGCAGTGGCAGGACAGGCTGGTGAGCCGCATGGCCGTGTTGTAGCCGCGTCCACAGCACAGACTCTGACAGCTGGTGTCCTTGGTGCACGACCGGCCCCCCGTGCCCGGCGAGTAGCGGGAGGGCCTGCAGAAGCTGGGGGAGTCCTCCAGGTAGACCAGGTCGGTGTTGCGGGGGCTCTGGCCATGGCGTCTGGGCCCTGCGAGCTCAGTCTCTCCCGTGGCCGCGTTGGTGACGCTCAACACCCTCACGGCGTTGTCGTATCTATACTTCAGCAGCCGCCCAGTGTCATGGAAAGGGGACAGCTGCTTCCAGCAAGTCCGTACGGCACAGGAGCCGGAGACTCCGTGACATTTGCAGGTTGTCTTCAGCCCACTCTTCACTGCCTGAGATAGGAGGGACACAAAGAGAGAAATGTCAACTCTTTCAGTTTGATTCATTACCTGCGTTCTTATCTGAGGAATCTATCTGGCTGGAGAGACAGTTTCCTGTGGGGTGGGTTAAGGTTTAGCGGAGATGAGGCAGTCGCTTTTCCTCGGTTTAAAAATTTCGACATAATGGATTGAGGGGAGCTGTTTAGCTTGTCGTATTTCATTCGCTCCGCATTTCTCATTCGGACAGCTCTTGAAATTTCTTTCCTCAATGTGTCGAAACTAGCTCTGTCTGTCTCCCTTCTGTCTCGTTCGCCTGAGGCAGAGGTGACAAGAAGAACAGACTGGGGAATCTCTCCGCCCAGTTTCTAGTACATGCATGCTCATGGAAAAAAGAGATGAGAAATTTCTATATAGGAAAAAAAAAAACAATAAAAAAACCAATAAAGATCAACTGCTTGTAGACAGTGCACCTTGTAAACACAGATTTTAATATATTATGAACAGGAAGGAAAATTACACTGTTTTCTAAAAAAAAAAAAAAAACAAAAAAAAAAAAAAACTGAAAAGCTTGGCCAGGATTTGTATACAGAGACAATACTTTATAAAACTTTTCAGTTACAGTTGCAAGCCTGTTGGGTTTCATCTCTGTCTGTGTAACAGCTCCAAACAATTTTGCACATCTAGAGATTGTTTTTTTTTTTGCTCATCTCTTTTTGTAAAACAGCTCAAACTCAGTCAGAAAACACTGGCAAACATCAAGCTTTAAGTCTTGTCAATTGAATGTAGTTCTACTTTAGCACGTTAATGAGTTCTGATTGAATTGTAGTTTGGGTTGCTGCGCTGTAATGGAAGTGCAGTGTTAATTTTTCATGACTTGTAGTGTTTTGCACGAAGCCCAAAAAGTGCAACATCAATCCAATCAGAGCAGAACTCCTTCTTCAAGTTGTGTGCTGTACCTTACATTGGAGGTGGCAAGCTTTAAATGAGCTTTCCTAAGACTTTTTTTTTTAACAATAGCTTTCTTCTTTCTAAATTCAAGATTTGTGTAGTGAACACAGTTGATGACTGTCTTTTTAACATATTTTACCACCTGAGCTGTGGATGTTGGCTGCTCCTCCAGAGTTTCCAAGGGCAAATGGCCACTGCTTGGTAATTTTGCATTTGTGCTCAGTTAGCTATTTACAGTAAAGCTTGAAATATTGTTCCATAATACTTTAATAAACATTCACGTACTTATTTCACATTAACAGCTTTCTGCAGATGACTAGTTGCTCTGTATTTTAGTTAGGAGTATCAGAGTAATGAGGTAAATAAATGACACACATCTCAGATGTGCATTTGTAGATTTGACATCTTTTTTTTTTTCATTTCACCTTCATGCACCACTTTGTATTGATCGCTCACATCAAAACTGAATTAAAAAAAATGCTCTAAAGCTTGTTGTTGTGACTTAACAGAAGGGGAGGTTTATTCATATTTTTTCAAGGCTCTGTGTGGGATTTCTTCACTCAGCTTGATGGTCAGTGATTGGAGCGTGATCAGTCAGGCTGAGAGCTGCTGTTGTGGAGAGGGGCCAGAGATAGGTCAAACTAAAAAAGCCAGAGGGCTCCAGTGGGTTGAAAAGTTCTACCCAGGTCCTCCCTCCCTGCACAGGTATGAATGCCCCCGAGGGGCTTCTAAACACCATTACTGTGAGCTGAGGGGTCTACAGCCTCTTGTGTTTTTTTTGTAAACTCGGCCGCTGGACTCTTTTTGGCGACAACAGTGTAAAACTTTTAGCTCACTTGAGATGAGATAAGATAGAGTTCATCCTGTTTTGCCTTTCGGTTCCTCCGACAGACTTGTCTTTTTAGGTGCAAGCCACAGGAGATGCACCCCGAGGCTCCCTATTTTCAGAGTGGTGGTTATGAACATTAGGTGGATTTATGAAGAGCACAGTGATCCAGTAAGTGGAAAAAAATGCTTGCTCGTATATTAAAAAGAGGCCACGGTTATAATCGCTCTCTCCGACATGAGACCTTTAATTTTCTGTTGGCCCGCACAGCAAGCTTTATCATGCCTGAGAACACCTGGCTCCAATGATCCCACAGCCATGTTGTCTCCTTGCTGCACTGCCTCACCCACCCAGGTCAAAACATGGAAGCAAATGCAAGGGGGAATTGGTGGAGGGGGTGTTTTTTTTTTTTTTTTTTTTTTTTGACTGGAAGCTTCAAAACCAAACGGGCGAAGCCTAAAGTTGTCAGCATCAGGTTTAATTGGCAGGTGAAATTGCAGCCCAACTTAAAGGAAACAATACATTTACACAAACACATTTTATTTTAAGCACTCACCCGGATACCGACGTTGATGTTGTGGGCATCGACCTGCGCCCTGAGGTCTTTGCTGACCCTCTTTTGGCCGAGGAACTTTTTGAGGAACTTGGTGCTGTATTTCAGGTTGTCTCCACAGACCCCCCATTGCCACGCTTCTCTGTGCTGGATCCCGGGGGAGTCGTCACACGTGCACCTCTCCATCCGGCCTGAGCTGCAAGCTTTGGCGAGTGCATGGGTTAGTGCAGCGGAGGACACGGCCAGAAGGAAGGCGGTCTCCTTAAATGCTGGATTCAAAGAAAAGAAAGAAAAAAAAGGCACACCAAATGGTTAAATAACTCTGCTGCCAGTGATACATAAAAAACATCTTCAACAGCCGTTTTATGTCTGTGGCAGTAATTGTCAGTGGATCTAATCCAAAAAATGTGTTTTCTTTCCAATAATTAAGCAATTAACCCAGCGTGTTTACAAAAATCTCACTACGTTGTCATGGTTTACAACAACCTCAGGAATCCTGTACGCTTTCTTGTGTCAAAACTTCTCCTCTGACCTCTTCTTGCGGCTCTGCACTGTTATTTTGCTTCCCCCAAAGTCGTCACCAGTGTATATTTTCATCTAATTAATTGTTATTTTGACTAGGAAGGATTTTCCCAGATGAAAGTGGGTAATCACACCACCCTTTTCCTCTGGGAATGGGCATTTTCCCGAGATAAAAATAACCGCAGGGCTCAAGCACTCTCCACGTCGTTTGCCACATTTCTTGGCGCTCTACTCCCTCATTACCTCTGTGCTGACCTGTTCATGTTCTCCCACACAATGATATCCATATGCATAAAGTCTGGACCGTCCTACAGGATTTTTGTGTGCACAGCAGATCTGCAACTCATTTTAAAATGTTATCCAATGCAGTTTAATGTGTAGCTTATTAATTGTTTCAAAAGTCATGCAGAATAGATTTTAAGAAGGAAAATGCAATATAACTGCGAGCGTGAATTGCTTCTTACCTGTGGTCAAAAGTTTAAAGTTCATACAAGGGAAAAGAAAGTCTTAACTTTGCATATCAAACAATAAAAACAAAAATGATGCTTGACATTGCACTTCACAAGATTTTATGTAAAATTCTGGTAAAGGAGACATCATGTGAGGCTTGTGACTACATGCACTGATAAAAACCATCAATTTAGATTTTATTAGAGTAAGCAGACATGCAAGTTTGATTATATGCTTTTGCAATGCTGCAGCCGGTGGTAAGTTTACTCCGTGTTTTTGCACACTTATTCTTGCAGATTACCCTCTGGAAAAAAAGTCATCAGCCAGATTTTACACACACACACACACACACGCGCACGCACACGCACACACACACACACACACACACACATATATATATATATATATATATATATATATATATATATATATATATATATATATATATATGTGTGTGTGTGTGTGTGTGTGTGTGTGTGTGCGCGTGTGTGTGTGTGTGTAAAATCTGGCTGATGACACACATATATATATATATATATATATATATATATATATATATATATATATATATGTGTGTGTGTGTGTGTGTGTGTGTGTGTAGGTGCGCGCGCGCGTGTGTGTGTGTGTGTGTGTGTGTGTGTGTATATAACATATATATGTTATTATTATTAATGTAAATTTTGATCACAACCAGCATAAGCTCATCTCGGCACACTTTTATCTCTGTGATAAAATCAGTTGAAGTTGAAGCAGAAATCAAAACCAGAATGCGCGCTCACCTCTTTTTAGGAGGCTTCCTCGGCCATCCAAGGTGCAGTTCCAGCGCTCGTTTCTGAATTGATAGCGACACTCCAACTGGCCGAGGCGCACCGACTCCCGGAGCGTCTCGGCTAAACCGGGCTCTCTGCGGCACATCCTCTTCTGCCGCCTGGTCAGACTCATCTGCTCGCACTGCTTCAGGTGGGCCTTCCCCGATGGAGCTTCATTGGAGAATGGACCTGGTAAAAGCACCAGTGGCTCTCGGCCTGTCAGCCTGTGATTAAGAAGAAAACGATAGTAAATGTAAATATGGGTCTATGTTAAAAAACAAATAAAAAAAACAATCACTGTATAATTTAAGAAAAAACAAAAAAACAAAAAACAACTTTCTAGTTAATAATTTCTTATGGTAATTAACTGACAAAGTTCTAATATTTCCCACGCTTGTTTTAAAGCTATTTAAACTTTTCCTATCAAATCCCGTTTTTAAAAAAATGACAAAATGTCTAAATAGCAAATGAAATAGCAAACTGAATATGAAGACGTCAGACATTTACGCGTGCGTAATTAATTATTGAAGCTTTAATAAATTAGGCTATTCCCATACAGTGACTAGAATCAACATATGTAAAATGCCTGAATAAAAAGTTAACAGTCTGACCCAAAGTAAGCTGCAGTGTTCGAGAGGAGGATGCAGAGTCCAATTGTTCGCAATAGGCAGGCGGTCCCTGGGAGCCTGGAGCGCATTGTGCCGGTTCGGCGCTGTTCCTCATTGCGGTGACTCTTCAATGGAGAAAGTCCGCGCCGTCTACTCGGCGCTTCTCTTTAAGGGGCCCCACATGCTCAACACTGAGTGTCGGAGCGATGCGCATGGCACAGTGGGTCCGCTGGGAGGCAGGGCTGTTTGGAGGAGGAAGCATCATCCTGCCGCACCCTCCGTGAAGTCTCGGCATTGTTGTTGAATGTCCCTCCCACTGCGACGCCACCCAGATGCGCATGTTTTTGAGCCAAGACAGTTTTTTGGAGTATCTATCTCCCCCTTCTCTGTGATTCGCGTCTTTTGATCCAGACCCTTTAGTCGTGCAAACTCTGTTATTGTGTATAAACTGCTATATGTGAACATTGCAAAGCTTTTCCTGGATTATCTCCACAGATTCAGTATCCTTAACAATGGCAGCAACACTGGAATAAACGACAACATTACTGTTTAAATACACTATCTATTTAGAACAATGATGTAACTTATGCTTAAATTGAAGGGAAATGCCAGCGTAATGATTCATAAAATGTAATTGAATGTAATTGCGTAAGGTTTGTTCCTCCAATTTAACTCCACTTTCCAGTTATGGATGTGGCCCCATCTAGTGTGCGGAATCTAGGAGGAGGGGAGAGTTCTGCTCAGAAGCGTCGAAACAGAAAAAAAAGTAATTTACATTTTCTCGGAAACTGCAGAGGACTCAGTGTTCAAGAAGGATTGATGTTGATGTTTTAAATATTACCCAGCCCTTCAAAGCAAATTATTATTATTATTATTTTAAACTATTTAAACACCACCGTTTTTGAGTTCTTTTAAAATTGAAATGCAAAGTGTAACAATTACCACGACTAAACCAGGAGACGCGTTCTAATTGAACAGGAGGAACTGGCAGGAAGTGTTGTGCCACACTGGAAGAACATCACTTTATCTTGGATATGAACAAGACAAAGAGGATTATTTTGGTCTTCAGTAGACAAAACAAAGAGTCAAACGTAGTTCTTACACTGGGAGAAGAGTGTGTTTTGTTTGAGCACTGCAAATGGGTTTTCGCCTGACTTGGGAATGTAGCTCTGACTTTAAAGAGACATACCAAACTACTTCTAACAATGCAGCATATAGGTATTTAAAATATGCTGAAAGGTCTGTTTTACCCTGTGTAAACACTGAAGGTAACCATTTTTTTTTTTGCAGTTATGTATTTGTAGCTATCAGCACTGATGACTTCTCTGGTCATAGTGGGAGACACTAAAGACCCAGCTTAGGTTAGGCACAAATCAATATTAACTACTTGCAGAAATCAGAATAAGTTAATTAACTGCAAATTTCTTTGACTGTATATGCAGTAATTTTTAAAAAAAATTCTTATTCCTTTTGAACTTCTTTCATGCTATGTTATGTTTCAACCATATACTTCAATATATATGTTTCATTGGGATTTTATGTCATTGAAAAACACAAAGCATTGCTTTATTGTAATTTCAAAGAAAAATTATTCACTTTTCACTTTTTATAAATATAAATAAATGTCAATAAAGTGCGAAGAAGTTTAAAGATTAGGTCACAAAACATTATATTTGGCTTTGAACATTCCACAGGGCATTGTTCCATCCATCTTATATGTAAATAGTGTGACATCACTGAACCGCATCCAGGCAATGCTGCGTCTGTAACCTGCGACTATGGAGTCACATCAGGACTTTCCTCAATGGCTCACAATAGTGACCAATACATTTTTTTTTTCACTTTCAAGGACTCTAAAAAGCTTCCTGATTAAATTTTCAGTTAATGTTCAGCAAACATTGAAAGTTTAGAGTGTCTGGATATTACTTATGCAGTATCACATTAAGAGTAAATTATCATATGACTAGAGCTGTTTATATCTTGGTTGCACCTTGGGGAGAAGAAGACTGCCACAAACCTTATCATCTTATGCAAATGTTTGGGATAAGGCCAGTAGGTCATGGAAATAGATCTCAAATGGACACTTCTCTTCAAGTTATTTGACTTGAAGAGAAGTCAAGTCAAGTTATTTGTGACTTGGTCACATCCAGCAAGATGTGACCAAGACACTTACTGGTCAGTCAATGCAAGAATCATTTCCAGATTTCCATGTTGCTTTTGCACCACCCATGCCTGGGAGAAATTCAAGGCTTTATTGCACATTGTGTGCTTCAAGAAAGAACATGGAAAGTGAGGAGGGGATGAAATAACCCAAAATTGAAGAATACCAAAGTCACCAAATGGTGAGAAGGAGCCATACAACTGGCCTTTGATTCCAGGCCTTGGGGTCTGGTATCCTGCAACTTTCAGGTGTGTCCCTGGTCCAACACACCTGAATTAAGTGGATCACCTCCTCAGTATGCAGTCCCATTCTCCAGAGTCCTGCTAATCACCTGATTCAGGTGTGTTGAATCAGAGGAGGATGGAAAAGATGCATGACACTGGCCCTAAATCCTGGAGTTGGAGACTCCTGGACTAAGTCTATTGAGTCTTATTGTATGACAGTGTGACAAATGTTCATAATTTTCAGAAATATGAATGAAAGCCTCTACTGAAGATGTTATCTTTATGATCTATCTTATTGTGATGACAGTACAACTGACTGAAGTTCAATATAATTATGCATAAACACTCAAGCACTCAAATGTACCTTGGTTTAAAACACATGTGTCAAACTCAAGGCCCGCGGGCCACATGTGGCCCGCTATGTCATTTTATGTGGCCCCCCAGCGTTTTATAGGTCCATGATTGGCTTAAAATAGGTTTTGAGCACGAATTGACGACAAACTACATCTCCCATAATGCATTCCGATTGTTACCAGCCAACATTACGGCTTCTCGCCACTAGAGAGCAGCAGAGTCACCTTAAGCTGCTTATTGATTTTCCCAGCGAATAAAACTGAGACTTCGACAAGCTAACATCAAAACGTCCAAGAAAAGAAAAATCGATCTACAAGTAAGACTGTGAATGAAGATGTGTGTGAGTTGGTGTCAGGGCGGCAGGTCGCGCTAGACTTTTTTTGTTATCCGTTATCTTGACCGACAACATAAAAAAAAAAAAAAAAAATTGGCCCTGTACTATTTTTATCCGTGAAATTATAATCATATTAACATCGCTATTTAGCCGCATTTTATGCTTTTTAGTTAATATTCACCGTGAATCCAGATCCCATCACAGATTAAACAGATAAATGCATCTACATTTTTCTCCGTAGTGACAAAAAAACCACTGACTGAGGCCCCAATAACTTTTAATAAATTAAATTAAGCGACTTCACTTAAATTAGCATCACTTCACCCGCTGGGGTCTGAACGCACTTCCTCCTGGTTCCCATCTGCAGAAAAATCTGCGCTAATTCATCAGTCAGTTGGATCTGTCTGATCCAAACAGATCAACTGAACTCTGAGTGTTTTACCCTGCGCGGTCCGGTGTGCGCTTTAAGGATTTTTTTTTTTTTTTTTTTCGCTTCTCCGAAACGGACAGATGTTTCGTCTGCAGCTCCTCCAGAGCGCCGCTCTCCTGGGTAACGTGAACCCAGAAGGCTCCATTTGTTAAATCCGCTGGATGAGTTACTCCCAGCGGTTTTTAATTCTTCGCAGTGGCGTAACGTAACTGCCTCCGCAGTGGTTGAGCAGCAGACTGCGCATGTTACAATCTAATTAACTTTTGCATCGTCATTTATTTCCTCAAGATAAACTGCCGGCTCCTCAGATGGATTAACACAAAGTTGCATTCTCTTTAGTTTTCTCTGGTCTGTAATGGAGACTTGAATTTAACGCGCCATTTCAAACAAAGGTTTCAAATGCGCTTCCTAACCAGAAGCTCCAAAGAGTTATTTAACAATATGAGGTGTTCAATTTATTTTTAACATTGTATTTTCATACATTTTATGCTAGGGGTGCCCAAGTCTAGTTTTCCAGAGCTACCATCTGCAACTTTAGATGCGTTCCTTCTCTAACACACCTGGATCATTTACTCATTATAAGGCTCTACAGAACTGAGTTGCTGCTAATGAGGGAAGTCAACCTTTTGCCTGGGGTGTGTTTTAGCAGGGATGCATCTAAAAGTTGCAGTCTGAAGGACTGCAGCTGGGCACTCCTGATTTGTACCGTCAATGTGGCCCTTTGAGGGTGGCCAATATGCTGAAGTGGCCCTCTGTGAAATTGAGTTTGACACCCCTGGTTTAAAATATACAGATAGTCAAATTTGTACCTTACAGAGCAAATGTTGCACTAAAGTAATGCTGTGGCAAGATATATTCCAATAAAGAAACAATGTTCACATATTATGATCATATCTATTTGGAAAAAGCGCTTTTAGCTCATCCTAATATAAGAACACCATATTATCCCACCGGTCACAATTGTGACCGATCATAAAACACACTTTTTCACATATTTTTCCACAATTTTTAAAATTATTTCCCCTTGATTAGTTCAAAGGGCTACTAATGACATCTGATTTTAATATTTTCATGTCTGGGAAAAATTTGGGATTAAATGGGTTGCAAAAAGTAATAAAGAGGCACCAATTTAAAAAAAATAAAAATTACCATATTTAGCAGATTTTTAAAATGTATTTCCACAGTAGAATGACTGTAGACGAATCAGGAACATTTCTTTGGGTCTATTTCTTTTGTTATTAGGTTAGAAATGATGTGCTTTTTTACATAATTATACCAACATCCAGTTGAATGAAATGTACCGATCTACTTTTTGCAAATACTTTATATTTATGGAAAATTATACTTCCCCCCCCAAAAGTCATGCAACATGTTCTTAGGAGTAACTCCATTAATCAGGTGGGGGAATCTGCCAAGAGCGCGACTAAAGATGAGGCGTGAAATATAGGAAGAAATTATCATTTGTTTCTCTCCACACCCCTTGATGGCGCTACAGCAATATTTTAATGTTTGGGTCAAATATAAATAATAATAATAATAATAATAATAATAATAATAATAATAATAAGAAGAAGAAGAAGAAGAAGAAGAAGAAGAAGAAGAAGAAGAAGAAATACGAAATACGGCGGCCATCTTGGAGCGGTCGTCCCTCCTACTTTGCTAAACCAAAACAGTAGAAGATGCCTCAGCTCTGAGGGATATTGTTGTTCGGATCGATGGACTATTGAAGTGAGGGCTCCACAAACAACATTTCACAAGTAAGATGGACATATTTTGTGATTAGAATATTACTTTACTGTATTCATGCCCTGCTAATATTAGCTATAGTGATTGGTGTAATACCGGGTTCAGCCCCGCTATGAAGGCTAACTGAGATTCCGTAAATCTAAAAAATATATATTCTCTAACATTGACTTGGATTGTCTGACTCAAGAGCCAACATTAAAAATGAAACAATGTAACATATATTATAAAACTTATATTATGTGTTATAACATTCACCAGCAAAGTTTACACAGGTGGTAAAGACTATTATTTATATGTAATTCTTTCACTCTGTCAAAGTGAGATACATCCCAAATCTTCCTTTTTTGTTTTGAAGGTTTCCTAAAGACACGATGTGAGGAAGAAGTGGGAAATATCTTTAAAGAGAGACGGATTCACTGCACAGCACGGATGAATCTCGCATCGGATTTTGGACTCAGTCTCAGCTGCTGAATCACTCTGAAGCTAGAACTCGTCGGCTGAAATATATCTATGCATATATATAGATATATATATATTATTCAGTATTAATCATTATTTATTTGTCATTATTATCATTATTTATTTCTGTTTGTATAGTTATATAAATATGTATTGATATTACTAAATAATTTATTAAATAAATCATGAACGGCTGTGTGCTTTGTAATATGCTCATCATACATCAATATCAGAATATTCCATTCCTATTCTATTGTTATAGCCACTAAGCATATTTAAATATGCTGAATTATGTATTAAAAACATACTTAAACAATACAATTGTTTATAAATGTAGTTTTGATAAATGCGCTGATACGTCATTGTGCCTGCTAAACACGTAACGCTGAGTGGAGTGGTGTACCGCTCCAAGATGGCCGCCCTAAATCTCGTCAGCGACAATAGGCGAGAGCGGACCATGAGGCGTCTATTCTTATATTACGTCTATGAAGAAGAAGCGGGGCAGGATGACGACAACCGGAAATCGCCATTTTCCAGTTGAGCTGTAACGGAAGAAAGATCGAGAAACGTCTACAAAGGTAAATTTGTTATTCAAATATTTAAACAATCGCGGTTATCAAATAATCCTTTATCAACCTATTATTAAAAATGTGTATTTTTACACGTTTGTTTTTTATTACGGATGATTCTTAGGCGTCGAAGCCAGACATTTGGAGTTCGTTAGCTGTTTTTTTTTAACTTCAACGGGAGTGCTTTGTTGTGTTTTCATTCATACATTTAATCCTTAAATATACCTTTATTTTTATTTTTATTTTTACCAGTTTTTGTTGATTTAGCAGCTTCGCAGAAAAAGCCTTGGACAGTAACCAGTAATTTATTGTCAGTTCTGGATCCTTGTCGGCTAACAAGCTAACACTGGTTAGCTGTCATTTTAACAGTCAATTTGTTCTCTTTTTGATCAGCGTGCCCACAAAATATAGGTTTTCGAAACTGTTTACTTTCCAGATTGCGTCTAGCCTAAAGTTACAAATTCTAGATAAGCGTACTGGCACATGTACAAACCGCAGCAATATATTTGTTAGCTAAGCATTTGGTTCGATGGGGGTTGTAATCAGCTGACGAGGTTTAGCTTATGAATATGTAGAGAAAAATGCAGATGTTTATTTTCACACTTTTTGATATCATGATAAAGCTACAAGTGGAGTTCCTCCTTCGTTTCAGTTTAAGTCGTCAGCTTTCTCTCATTTATACCTAAATGATCGCCACTTAAACAAAAGTGAAACTATTTAAGATATGTGTTCCGCTAAAAGATAAACGTTTATAAATGCAGACAGAACTGGCAAGTTTATAAAATGCAACTTTACCCATTTCTGTTCAAATGCAGATTCCTTTGTTGAAATTGAATCTCTGTTGAATGATAAAAGCAATTATTTTCCGATTCTTCCTCATTGTAAGGATTTCTGGGTGATGCATCATTTTTGAATGGGCACAAGTTTGCAAAATAAAAAATATTTTAAAAATTATTTCAAATTTTCGCTATTACGTGACTTTATTCACTTTTACAAAAAATAAAGCTATTGTCAAAACTCATATTTGAAAAACTATTTTGAATACATTTTATAATAGTTTTACTTTTTCAGCTAAAGGTGAATCAGTAGGTTTTTATGTGTGTCCTACTGGTTAATTCAGCTATTAATGTGACTGTGTTGTTTCAAGGCTTTCTAAGAATTACTATGTGGGTGGCACCTATCACACACCTCAGGGGACTCCCACATTAATTACAGTGATATTTTTAACATAAATGAATCAGACACTTTGTAGTCGGCTTCTTTGAGCTTGCTTGATGTGCATCTCCCTTTACTTGTTCGTTTGCCTCATGTCATTAGCTAATCGGAAGTCCTTAGTTGCCATTGGCATGTAATCTTGATATTTATTAGGAGTGCATTGACATGAAAATGTGGACCAGTATCAGTATCTGATTTTAATTTTGTTGCCATAGCTGGTATGTCATGTTTACTGATATAAATGTATTTTCATACTCTTCTTGACACCATTAATAATAATAATAAAAAAAACTACTGCTGACATTGTTTATCTGCTTTGTTTAGACATTTCACATGTTGAAACAAACACGTGTTCCCTCCAAAACACATATAGAAACAAGATGGGGATGCAGATTTGTTAAAAAATTGCTAACTTTGACTGATACTGTAAGAAAATAGTCTGACAATTCTGAACATTGCATAACACAACCAGTGGCAGAATGTCGCATCAAATTTTGTATGGCATCTGGAACGTGGAGTTTTGTTTCTCTTTAACAAAACTAGAAGCTTGGCGCTCAATCCAGGCGGTCTGCGTGGAACACTGTGGCATATTTTCAAGGAATTTGCTTCCTTCAGCTTTGAGGCCCTTATCTCTGTTACAGTCTTGACCTGGAGCATGGAGCAGCGCAAAACAAGCTTAGACATGCTTTCCCCGATTTATCCACAAACTTAGTGTATGTAACCTTCAAGACACGGCAACAAAACCGTGGAAGGGAAACGAGAATTTAAATGCGTTATTTTTTGCTGTGGTTTATGTCATTTTGCAATTCTTCACTGGTCAAATGAAATGTTAAAATGTGGGGTAAAAAAAAATGTGAGGAAGTTATCTGGGTGCTGTTTGTAAAGATAAGGTGACTATTATCAGATTGGACTTTAAGGAAGTTGTGATTAACCCAATTCAGTTTGTTAATAAGTACATTTCTGTACTCAAATCCTTTGTACACAACAGTAGAGATGGACATTAACATTGATACTAGCCTATATTGATGTCATAGAAACACATTATACATATTTATTTATTTATTTATTTTGCTCGGTTTAAAAAGTACCTTTTGCGTAACTAAGACAGTAATGAACTGCATAAAAAAAAAACCACCACTATGGAACATGAGTGGAAGTAGGATCCAAAAGGAATGGATGTGGTTATAGATCTAATTGTGGAAATTATAGTGACGATGGTCATGTCAATAGATATGATGTGCAATTCTTCTCTGTGAAGCAAAAGGGAGAAAAATATTTCTCAAGTTATTTTATTTATTTAAAAAAATGTGTCATATCATATTTTATGGCACCTTCTGACTGAACGAAATGAAACCCATTCATTCGTAAGTTAGTCCTTGAGTATTCAAGGGTTTCCTAGGGGCAAATATATGAGGGGGTTTTCTTCTTCATACTTTTCAAGTAAATGCTTTTAAGGCAAATTATTTTTGCTGTTTTGTCAACGACAGCTTCAAGGAAATCAAGCAAATGACAGAAGTGTGTTTTGCAGTTTCATTAATGTGCAAAAAAAAAAAAAAAAAAATACAGGAAACGACAACAACCAGCAACTGTCTGAAAGCGTCTTTAAATAAACGAAAGATGAATTTGGGCCAGAGGATGTGACATTTAAGATCATGTACATTTACAGGTCATACCTTACAGACACCATCTGTAAGTTTTAGTTGAGGCGCTGCGTTCTGTTTAGCACCAGCCTTTTTAGAGACGCTACCCTTCAGTTTTGTGCGTCTCTGCAGGTACACCAAGATGGGGAACTTTTCCAGCCTCTTTAAGGGACTGTTTGGAAAGAAAGAGATGCGGATTCTGATGGTCGGACTAGATGCTGCCGGTAAGACCACCATCCTGTACAAGCTCAAACTGGGAGAAATCGTTACCACCATTCCTACCATCGGTGAGTCGTCTTCCGTCTCGTTATTACTTTATAGCTCGACGCCTACATTTTACATCGGCTCTGAAAATATATGTATATATTTTTTCTTGTTCTAAGGTTTTAATGTTGAGACTGTGGAATTCAAGAATATCAGTTTTACGGTTTGGGATGTTGGTGGCCAGGACAAGATCCGGCCCCTCTGGAGGCATTATTTCCAGAACACACAAGGTGAGAGATGTGATGTTTCTACTCTGTCGTCTCAGCACCAGCACTTTTCTGCTAAAACTTCCTTT
The DNA here is from genome assembly GCF_051168715.1 of Poecilia mexicana. NCBI lineage: Eukaryota > Metazoa > Chordata > Actinopteri > Cyprinodontiformes > Poeciliidae > Poecilia > Poecilia mexicana. Next base: position 20,763,600 of record NW_028263377.1, read on the forward strand.
ACATTTGAAAGTTCTTTGTTTTCCTCCCTCATATAAATCCTCTTCTTTTCAGGCCTTATCTTTGTGGTGGACAGTAATGACAGGGAGCGAGTGGGCGAAGCAAAGGAGGAGCTGATGCGAATGCTGGCAGAAGATGAACTGAGGGATGCCGTGCTGCTTGTGTTTGCTAATAAACAGGTTAGCTTCCAACATGGACCTCCACAGAGGTTTCTTTCCTGACCACAACTCATAAAGTGACTTAATGTACTTAGCAAATATTTAAGTTTAGGCTAAACGTTGTTCTACAGGTGGTGTTTCGTTGGTCACTTTTGATTAAAAGGTCTAAAGCAATTAGACTAATTATGCAGGTTTCGTGTTAAATGGCTTATTCAGGAACACCAGTGAATTCAGTTGTCCTAGTCTAATCAGGTTTAACATTCTGCGGGTCACGTGCATCCAATTCCCTCTGCTCATATCAGACGGTGTAAAACTTGCCTTAAATTTGCACGCGAAAATCTGACCCTTTGTTTTGTTTTCATCGTCATCTTATTGATTTTTTTTTTTTATCTGGTAGGATTTGCCAAACGCCATGAACGCAGCTGAGATCACAGATAAGCTGAGCCTTCACTCTCTCCGTCACCGTAACTGGTACATCCAGGCCACATGCGCTACCAGTGGAGACGGGCTGTACGAGGGTCTGGACTGGCTTTCGAGCCAGCTAAGGAACGCAAAGTGATCCATTGTGCCGCGTCTCCATCTGCCAGCTCTGCCTGCAGTGTTTCTTGGGAGGCTGCACATGGCCTAGATGTACTTCTTTACTCTCCTCTTTCCTCAGTTTCTTTTTTTTTTTTTTTTGGAGCTTTGGCCAGTGCGCCCCTACATCAGTGTACTGTATGTGTGTGTTTGTATAAGTATTTTTGAGTGAATGAATGAATGTGCAGAAGTGGCAGCAGTCCTGCTGTGCCTTGAACACAGTTAGCTCTCAGTCACTTCTCATTCCTCCAGTGCCAGCAACACCCAAAGGCTGCTGGTATCCGTAAAGCAAAAAGCAATGCACGATGCTGAGTGCTCTGTCCTCTAAAAAAGAATGTCTAAGAAAAAAAAACAACAACCAAAAGGTAATAATTCAGCTTTTTTTATTTGCTGGGAGCTTTTCCAACATGAGTTTATTCACCTAGAAAAAGATGCTTTGTGTATCATCTAGCAACCTAGAACAGTTGAGGATGAAAACAAATTTTAAATGTCGCTATATATTTAAGATCAAAGACATAAAAGCACGCAACAACCGTTTAGTTTTATCTTTTAACTCCCTAGTTTGCAGGTTTCTAGTGATCAGAATGTAAATGTATTCGGTGCCAATTTATGTCAGAATGTTCTAATGGGCGGAACCTTCTTCCATTCAGTTCAGACGCGTGTCTGATATTAAGTATTTCTTTTTGGCCTCATTTGTCTTTTGACTAAATCGTATTTGTTCCGTGTAAAAGATCCACTGCGACTGGATCTGGTGACGGCAATAAATGTTGCAGCGCATGTTTACAAATATGGAGGAGTGTTAACTATTGCATGGTTCGTAACCTTAAGGCTTGTGTGGGTTTCAGCTCCACAGAGCCAACTGCTATGACAACTTGCTCCCACTCTGGCTCTTTATTTAGAAGTAGACTTCATTTGCTCTTGTAAGTACAGTAGTTCATTGGTTAGGGTCTGATGATTATAGCTATTCTATTGTTACTGTTTTTTTTTTTGTTTGGAGGGGGCGGGGGGTTTCTTCATGCATTTCCTGGTTTATCTTAGTCTGAGCTGCTGGGTGTGCTGTCCTTTTGAGTTTAACCTTCTCGGGACCAAGTTAGTTGCAGAAAAGTCTCATTATGTTCTGTTTTGGATGTGTCTGCATTAGGAGGTTTGCAAGTTCCTTTTTTTTTTTTTTTTTTTTTTAGTTTTCGTTATTACTGTGTTAGACGGTACATGTTGAATAGGAAGTGTATAAATCAGCCTTACAAATACATATTTAGTGCTTCAAGCTTCTTGCTTCAGGGCAGAGTTACTTCCTCTGCTCATTTACAAGAAATGATTTTACCGTATTTTACAGCCACATCAGCTTGCACAATACTGACTTGTGTGATGACGGCTGTTTTATCTCTCGGCCATGGCAGTGAACTCGCATGCAGTAACACTCTCCATTGCTCTACACCAGCAGATAGTTGAATGTGCCAGTTAGTTTAACCAGAGTAGTCACTCCAATTTGTCCCAAAGTCCTCTGCTATGAGAAATAAAATCAATCTTGAACAGTACACACTGAGTGAAGATGACTGCACAGTTATGTTACACTGACCTCAGAAGGGAGCTTCCGGTTCCTTTTTTTTTTTTTTTTTCTACAACTGGATATTTCAATGTTTTGGGATCATTATTATTATTTTTTTTTACGTTGTAATATCTTTGTACTTGCGTCACAGTATATCTTACAACGGTTTAGTCCAGTTGAAAACGTAAATGGGAAGAATTTGAAATTATAATAAACTGTTATTAAAGTGTTAACTTGATGTCTTTTATCATCTTATTTGGTCAGATCTGAAGCTTTAATTTGCAGCATCATTTCTGTACAAAAGACTTGTGTTCATATTTCTTTATCTCATTTTTATGCTTTTTTTTAAATAATAAAAAAAAAACTTGTCCTGTAACACCGAATAAATGCACTATAATAAAGAGAATCTCTATTGTACACTTTTTATGGTATCCTCATTTATATATTTGAAAGATTATTGTACTTTTGGAATGCTTTAATACAAATTAGTATTTTCAAATAAAATTATCTTCACGCCTACTGGCATTCATTGCTCTAATTTTATATTTCAAAACGGCTGACATTCCTTGCTATTGCCGCTAGAGGGCAGTGTATTATTAAAAACCTTGGTAACATGGCGCTAAATATCTTTACAACACGTAGAATATGTTCTGAATGTTCTGTAAAACAGCTTATGCTAAAGAGTGAACTCGCTCAAGCATGTCAGAGTACCGGTAGTTTGAAATTACATCCTTCTTACAACATTCACTCGTCAGATCAGTATCGACTGTAATCCCATCAGTGGTTTGAACATTGTGTACAGTTTGAGATGAGAAATCGACTCAGTAGAGAAAATTCTGAATCCTCAGCTGTAAACCAGTCTGTGCCGTTGTCTGCGTTAGGACAATAAATCCTTTGCTTACTGACAGAAATCAGTGGTTTAAAGGGGGGATTTCTAATTCTCCCACTGTCAACACACCTCACTTCACCCTCCATTTCTGCACCATCTGAAATTCAGGTGGCCAACTCTCCAAAGAGTTGTTACCTTGGCAACAGCACCCTATGTATTTATAGGGAGTAAGTAAGCAGATGTTAAAAAGGAGTGCAAGGGACCAGACATGGACCATGATGTGTCTCCTTATATAGCTTTAAGAGCACAAGCAGGAGTGGAAGCTGAATGAGATCACACACATTTAATTTGACACGACTCCTTAATTAAGAAGACTAGCATGATCAGATCCTAACAGCAATAATTTCTCACCTTGCATTAGCAGCTGGTGCCCTCACTCCTGGAATTGCAAGGTGCTTAACGACCTAATCGAGGTCTTTTTTTTTTTTTTCTTTAAAACTTGCTTGGTAATTGAAGTGGAGCTGAGGTAATTTTCTTGTCTCCCCAATGCATCAGAGTCCATTTCATTTCTCCGTTACATTTGCCATTATCCCATTTTTCCCCTGACCCTTTCTTTCTCTTGCTCTCTGTTGTACTCTCAAATGTTACTGAATTGAGCTAAAAACTATTAGAATAAGATGTACATCACACACAGCATTGCACTTGACCTTTAACAGGTGCCCTGGTGCCACCAAGTCTCATTCAAAAGAGTGACATCATGCTTTTTAGTTTCACAGCATATTAGCTCTAAACTTGTGTATAAATGGAATTTTCAGCATCTCTTTTGTTATAGATGTCTGCATCACCGTGAACTCTGAGTTGGATGAATAATGTACTCAGGTAATGAAGAGTGAATCTCGATTCTTATGTCTAAAATACTTCTATATTTAATATGAAACTCATATACAAGTTCATTACACGCAGCATGATCTATTTCACCCATTTATTTCTGTCTTTTGCAAGTTATTGTTGCAGTACAGCTAATGAAAACCCAAAGTTCAGTTTCTTTGACAATTTCAGTTTTAGATTATAAGAAAGGTCATTGTAAGAAAGATATTTCACAGAAATGTTTTCGTACTCAAATCTATGTCCATGCGCTGTACAGTATTTTAACTCGATACTCAGTTGAAGCTTTTTAGCAGGGGTCTCTGCATCAATGCAACATGACGGTGGTCAGCCTGTGGCTCTCCTGGGGTTTTAAAGAAGCAGAGGTTGCTTTAATAACAGCATTCAGCTTTACTGCATTGTTGGCTGTGGTGTCTCTCATCTTCCTGTTGGCCACATCCCATCAATTCTCAAAGAGGTATTATATCAGACCGGTCAGTCTGTCACAGTGATACTTGGGTCATTTATTAGTTATTTAGAAGGAGGAGAGTTTGGTTTCAACATGTACTAAACAACATATACAGGTTAAGGTATTTTTTGATGTATGTCCCTTGCTTAGCTTTGATAACATAACATATATTTAATAGATGATGTTATGTTTTTGCTGTTTGATAATCTGCAACTAAATCTTTTGAATGAAATCATTGTTTGTCTAAGTTCAAGCTCTGGAAAGTGACACAGTTTTTGTCTATGTTTAATCTAAGACAATACATTATGAAACCATACTGAAACACTAAAAATAGAGAAATGTTATGTTGAAACACATGCAATGTCCTTGTCAGCTACATACGAAACGGTGTCATTAGCATACATATGAAAAAATCCACCAGGACGAATTGGAAATTACTTATGGACACATTAAAAGTAAGTGGACCAATAACTGAGCCTTGGGGTACACCCTCCATTTGGAAGTAATGCGATATAATTTAAGCCACTTTAAGGAAAACCTCTCAATCATTTCTGATTGAGAAGTGAATCGAAATAACTAAAAAATAACTGTGTACCTCCCTCTAATTTACTGAATGGGCTTTGCTTCACAAACATTTAGAAGCTGATGTTTGTGCATGTTTTTTTTTTCGACCCCATTTTTTCATTCCGATTAACCTTCCATCAATATGTTTGAATGCAGCACTCTGTGAAAAGCCTTTTTTTTAAAACAGTGATCTCTTGAGGCTTGCCCTCCTTTTGGGAAGTGTTGGTGACCTCTTCATTGTTGTGTAGGCCAGGAAATTGGCCATGACATCACATTTCTGCATGAAAATCTTTTTTAATGAGTCTTTATTTAAAATCTCTGTGAACTGAATTTTGGGGTTGGTGTAATGGATCGTAAAAATTAACATAAATGTCTGGCGAATATCACATTATGTGTACTAAATCGTATACTATGTATACTGCTATATTGCTTTTTTAAAGGAATAAACAACTTGATGATATATTAATCGAATGAAATGCCCCTGTTTGTGGAAAAAATTTAATTGTTGTTTTTCCTTTTAACTTCTTCAGGGTTTAAATTTTAAAGGCTCAAAGGGGCTACATTTTGTAATCTGTCATAAAAACAATGAATTAACATTCTCTTCACCTTTTCAGTGACATTTATTGTCCATCAGATTGATGTTCTGTCCCTAGGTGGGGGTTTTATAAATGGACCTGTCAGATGAAACAACCTTTAAAGCAATACATTCACCATTATTAAAATTAAAGTAGTGCTCAAGCAACTGTTATTACATGCAACAAACTAATCAGTCAGATTATTTTTCTGGAGACTCAGTCAATCGACACATTTTGCCTCTAAATGGATGACTTTTACATGTGATAACTTGTGCTTGCATCATTGTAATAGCCTTTTTACTGACAGGAAAAATCTATAAACCTCCTCCACCACCAGTTACCTCCTCCCAGGGGAAACCTGTGCTGCAGCATTATTTTTCATTGATCTGGTTCAATAAAAGGACACTGAAAATCAATTGTAAAGGACAGGAAAATAATTTATTTATTTTAAGCTACAGATGGCTACTCTGCATGTATCTGGCCAGCCTATGTTTTGATATAATGTCTAAATCCATTCTGCTCTGACTACATTTATAACATTATTTGTCGCTCTTATTCTCTGGCACAATGAAGTCACAGAAGGTGCACAGCAGTGAGCTTTCAGCTCAGCCGGTGTTTGAAATCCTGACCGTACAACCCACACATACACGTCAAAGTAAACATAGTTCACCAGTGACTAAACTGCACGATGTTAACAGACTGGTCATTTCTGGACTTTCAGATTGCCATGGAAACACACGATCTGCCAGCTTCATCAGCTTTTGATTAAGACTGAGGCCAAGAAAGCCTCGGTTCCATCTAAATGGGTCCAGATGAAAATCTAAATCAAGTTGGATGACTTTATTTATTTTGAATAGAGAATGATTCAACTCTGCTGACCCAGCTGCTTTTAAAACTCCCATTTTATTGTTTTTTTTTTTTTTAAATCTTCCTCCAAATAGTGGGATTGTTACTGCTTCTCATCAGACATATCAATACATAGTATTTTGGTGTTTTTTTTAATCATTCTGCTTCTTCAAAAATGATGTCCTAGAGAATAACCATCCCTTTACTGATTAGCATGTCTCCATGGATTTATAAAGGACACTCCACATTTATTGGCACTCCTAGTAACAATGTGTAAAAAGTTTTGAAAAAATTATTTCACATTAAAAATTGCTATAACTCTAGCAGTTAACCTTTTGTATTTTTAAAATTTTAACTTCCCTAATAAGTCCTTTCACTGTATACATTGTGAAAATAAACTGGGCAATTACAAGTCCAGTTATTTTAAACATTTTAATCATTTGACAAGATTAAGTGACTCGCTGTGTTTTTGGTACAATTTCCCGAGATATGAAGATGAACACACATTTGCCTTAATAAACTCATAAATTATTTTCATCCTTTGCCATTTTTAAGAGTGGCTAATAGATAAGAGCCTGTGTGTCACATCATATCTATAGCATAAGAAATGCAAGAAGCCATAGATTACAAAAGAAAAAGGTTTTTAATCGCACCACTGAGATACATATTAATGTTTCAGTGACAGCTGAATTTACATGAATTGTAGGAGGTGCAATTAAAGTTACTATTTTTGGCACTACTTTGTCCTCCTGCTCCCCACCACAACACACTAAATAAAGGTGGCATAAAAAGGTTAAACGAGTGGATTCAGCGGTTTTCTCACATTTGTAGGGAAAATGTGTACGGAAGAGGATTAGGGCCACTGGAAAAAAGAAGAAAAAAAATCTGACTTTAATCTCAGAATTCTGACTTTAATCTCAGAATTCTGAGATTAAAGTGAGAACTGTTTTTTTTTTCAGTGGCCGCAATCCTCTTCTGTAAATGTGAGACAACGGAGAAATAATAAAATAAAATGGAATAAAACAAAATAAGGTGTAATAAAATAAATTCTGTAGAAAGCTGCATTGACTTTTTTTTTTTTTACTTTTTAGCAAGGATTTGTTGCGAAATGTACAAGTCCCAGCATTTTGGATTTAAGAATGAGGAAAAACTAATGACTATTCGTTATTATTAAACATGTTTTGTAAAATGTTTGTAAAACAAAATATTGAAAAGACTATTTTTTCTGGGGAGAAACAAACAGACAATTAAAGCCCCATGGTAACTGGGAAGTAAAACTGTTTAGGAATGTGTCTTGAGAAAGGTTCATTAACTGAACATTGAACAACAGAACCAGAGTAAGTTTCGGTACACACTGGGAAATTATTTCTATAACGTTTAGTAAAAAAGCGGATATCTGTTAGCCTAACTGTTGCTCGTCAGAATATATATTTAAGATTTGACACACGTCAGGTTTAAACAGCATTTCAAATCAAATGTTTCTGCACTTTTACATATTCGGGGTAGGTATTGTTTTTTGTGCTAAGCTAACTGTGAGCTAATTAGCAAGCAGCTGTGGGGATGGAGCACGAGGAGAGGTGCCGTTGTAGAATAACGGCACCTCTAATTTAAAGTTTAATTTTCACATTTAAAGTAGAGCACTTGTGTTTTAAAGGAAAAGAGAAACTGTAACAGAGTAATGTGTTCGAAAGTAAAACAGGTGCGTATCGTCTTGTTTATTGCAGCGTAGTTGATATTTATTATGAAAGTTGCATAATAGTGTTCAAAGTTAGTTGAATACATTATAGTATTTTTTTTAAACCCACGTACATTTCATCTTAAGTTGTTTAGTGTGAAGTTTCATACAAATTTCTAAACACATGATAAAACCCAGCGAGACTACACACCTTAAAGCTGCTTTTAAGCTGTGCATCTAAAGCAGTTTCTGGCAGTAGTCTGAATTTGGCTTACCGACTCTAAATGTATTTATTTATTATTTCCACAGGGACAGTTGGTGTAAGTGAAAACAACAGAAGACATGCCACAGAAGGTATTAAAATAGTTAGGTGCTTAAAAGTTGTTTTCTTAATCATTGGAAAACATTCAGTTTTGGTTTAAATGTCAGATAAAGAGGGGTGAGAAAATTATTTTACTGTACCAAAGAACTGGATTTAGAGGACTTAAAATAATACCTTATAAAATAGTCCTTTCAACTTTTCCCCATTTTCTCACATTACAATCACAAACTTAAAAGTATTCCCTTGCGATTTAATATGATTGGCCAACACAAAGTGTCAAAACACTGTAAAGTATAAGAAGAATTGTGGAAGTCGGACAAAACAAATCATGGATCCTTTTCCTTATGTTTCACAATTATACACGTTGTTGTGTTGGTCTGTCTGTATTGAAGTTTAAATAAAATATGTCAAAAGGTTCTGGTTGTAATGCGACATAATCAGAAGTGGTATTTTGAGTGGTCTCTGAGTTGAAGGTTACCCTGACACACATGCATTTTTGCCTGTCATTTCACATGCAGCGTTTACATGATTGATTTGCTAGGAGAGTCACCTTTGCTGTTTTTCATTCAGTGTACACTAAAAACACCTTTTTGCCCTGCACACCATACTTTATATTAATATATCCAAGGCACACTGTCATTGCCAAATGCACTAACCCCTTTTCATAACCTTAGAGAGCCAAACTCCACTGAAGCGAGTGCAGATCTATTGTGCCAGAGAAAGTGCTGAAAGATTTCTAGGTCAATGAGCTCGCACTACTGAGATGGAGAAGAGGAAGGAGGACAAGCAGGGCAAACTAGGCTCCTGTTTCTCTATAGGGACGACCCAAGAATTTCTTCCAGGAACAAAAAATGGTATAATGAAAAATAAATTCAATTTTCAACTCCGCATCCTAATAATTCTCCCTGCAATATGGAGCCAAAAATATAACTGCAGATTTCATTTCACAAGAAAACTGTTGCAAAGTGGGCTCATCAACTCCCTAAAATTACTTACTCAGCAAGATGCTTCTTAGCAATGAGGTGCTTCCAACTGAGTAAAATGCAGAACCCTGCAAAGCACCAGCCCTACACAGGCCCTGCTGTTATTTTCCTAAGTAATGAGGACAGTAGTCTCACTGTGTGAACTGAAGTTTAATGTGTAATCCATGTCAGTATGTTGTTTATAATCTGAAATGGAAATTAGAAAACATTGACTTTACAATTTTATGTAAACCATCATTACTTTTGTAGGCACAGACACACAGACCGGGATCCCAAATTTAAAATGTAGACAGTGGATGTGGGGTAAATATCCACAGGCAAAATTCTGGGAGACCACATATACTTTTGTCAACTTTAACTTGCAGACTTTTCTGTTGCAGGTTTTGTTGTCCGGTTTTGGGATTTTTGGGAAAGTCTTCAGCTGACAGGTGGATGGATTCTTTCTTCGAGCCTTTGAACCAGCTGGACATGGCGCAACGTAAGTGACGAGCAGCATGATTATAAATTATTCATGATTCTCATCACTGTAGAGACTATCCGTCCTCTTGTCTCTTTGTATCTCCGACATTTGAACTTCTTAATTCTTTTGCTGCTTTCAGCTGTCATTGGAATGGACAATTGCTCCTCATTCCCAAGCCATCAAATACTGATTTGTCACAGGCCTTAGTTTTTAGTGTCTTTAGTGTCGACACCATGTCTGCACTGGTTAAAGTAAAATCTACCTGACAAAGTCCAAATTACATCCTGCAGTCAGAATACGTTGACGTTGTGTATTGAGCTTGTGTCTATATTTCTAATATCAAGAGACTGTTTGTTACTGGTGTTTAGGGAATGACATGTGTAACATAGTGGACTATTCTTTCCACCTTGTTTTGTCTTGATCTTTAAAACCATTTGCCCCTGTCAGGCCAGTTGGCTTTATAGGATATGGTTTGAAATTCACTTTGATATTATCTTGAGAAAACGAGGCATTTCACTTAGTTTGTATAATAATAAAGCTGGTTTTGTCATGAAAAAGCTTTTAACTATGCCATTGTTTTGAGATATAAAAGGTAGTTTTTTAGATACAGATTATTATAGAAGTTGAAGAAATTTTTCTCAGAATTTGCTTGAAGGTTATCCAAGAGTCCTATGACAGTAAGTATTTTCACCTTTCAAGAAAACAAAGCTCATGTTTTCTCCAGGGTTCCAACACAGTCTGGAAAAGCACAGAGTTTGGCTTAAATGTTTTCCAGATTTGGATACTTATAAAAAAGAAAACAGTGCATTGAAAAAAAAAAACATTTTTTTCTAACCTCTAGACCCTTCAGTCATCTGTCAATCTGTCCATCTTTCTCTCTGCCTGTCAGTTCATCTTTTCATCCAGCCAGCCAACTGAATGTTTTAGCAGGAACCAGTTTTAAATCCTGACCACTGTAGAAACATCTGCCATGAAATGACAACAATTTTATTGCATCTCTAGTTCTTTATTCTTTTAAAGGAGTGAGAACAAATTTGGGTCTTTAAATGTTCGCAATTTTATTCAGAATAACATGTAGAAACCCAGTATCTTGAGAAAATATCTGCCATTTTTTTAAAGATGACAGAAAAGTTAATGCGTGATCTTAGACCAAAGTAGCTTCTGTGGTCGTGTTCAGGAACCAAAATGACTTGCTTAATGTGGGGGAGCTGATGTCGCAGGGTTTTCTAAACCTTTCATCCCTTGTCTGAGTGAATTAGCCTGGCTCCTTTCGGTTCTTCAAGCAACCTGTAGTGTTTTATTGTCTTTAATATTTGACATTTTATCATAAATTCATGTGAGCTTTGCTGCTTTTTCTAATCAAAGGCTCGTTTGAATAGCGGGTAACATCCTCTAATTAAGGATTCTGATTGTTGGTGTCTGTTGTTGATAGTTTTGCTACAGCAGGACAGAGTCACTGCCACAGTGATGCTGAGGTTACTCTCCCGTGTTGCCATCCTTTCTGGATCTGTGGTTGCCATGACAATCAGCTCCAACCTCACCTTTGGGCCAGCGCTGCTTCATCATTAGCCGCTGTTATCACAACGGGATATTTCTAATTTTCCTTTCCAATCCTTCTTTTCTCAAATCACCAGCGGAAGCCCTCTCTGATCCTCGCCCTCTATTAATGCTTCAAACGTTTTCCCTCTTTCCTCCTGCAAGCTCTACCGTAGAGCCCCGTAAAGGACCATGTTCCTGAACTCCCCCCTGTCACCATATCATGAGATGTGCCTCAGGCGTGTAGCAATGCAGTGCAACGCCTGTGTCTTTAAGAGGAGAGAGAGAGTATAATGTCTAGCTGGGAGGAATGAAGAAAGGGAAATGCAAGTGAGATAGAGTGGGTGAGGGAGTGTAAATTTATCATTGGGAATAATTTTTTGTCTCATTCTACGGTGTGTGTGCAGAGCATCTCTGAACCGGCATGCTCAGTCTTCCAAAAGCTCAAAGAGTACGCCCATCGCTTCCTCACTCTCTCTCCATCTCTCACTCTCACACGCACACACACACACACACACACACACACACACGCCAGCTCTCCCACCTTCACACACACACACACACACACACGTGCTCAGAGTCACACACGCGCAGTGTTGTCAAAAGCGCCGCTGCTGGACCTTAGCCATCTCGCGAAGGAGGTTCCGGCGGAGGCAAGAGAGAGCCAGAGTGAGACAAAGGAGAGGAGGACGGTAGAAGGCGAGGAACGAATAGGAGAGAAGAGGACCGGCTTGAGGAAGGAGAGACACAGCGCTTTGTGAAGAAGAGAAAGCGAGGAACAGGAGGAGGGAGGAGTGGAGAGGAGGAAAAAAAGAGGAGGGGGAACAGGAAACGCAATCACTTTCAGCTGCAGCCGTCCGTGTCGCAGCATGGGCAATGCACCATCCCAAGGCATGTTAAACCCTCTCTCTATGCATGTTTATGTAGCAGGTATTTCCTTTGGTTCCGAGTGCCATGCCATCTAACCAGCTGGCTGTCCTCCTGCTACACTCTGTGGAGGCAGGAGGTGGGGTGGGGGGCTGGGCTAGAGGCTCGTAGAGAGCAGCATCACCTGAGGAGAGTGATGCTGGTAGATGGTATCAGGTAGCAGGTTAGCAATAAGGTGTGAGCAGTGAGGTTGCTTAATGAAGACCAGGTGGTATGAAAAAAAAAAAAAAGAAGAAAAACACTGGGTGGAGGCACCATGTGTGAGAGCAGCAACAAATGGTGGAGAGCAGAAGTAGCACTGGAGAAGCAGGTGGTGTCAGTGGGTGTGATTGTGTGTAAGGAAGAGAGAGGGACTAGTGACAGATTTTTGTTTTTTTATGTGTAGATAAGAGCAAAGTGTGAGGATTCATGTTGTGGTTGCAGCTGCTGCTGTCAACCAGATGGAAAACCTTTGGGAATTAAAGTGCTCCGATGGGCGTGTGTGGGTGTAAAAAAAAATAATACAGAAAAGACAAAATAATATTGTGAATTTCAAAAGAAAATAAGCCTTTCTGCCTCTTAATAAAAGTGTATTATAAATGGATGAATGGGTGGGTCTATCTTTAAAGAGATGCTCTGGCTTTTCCCCTGGGAACTCAATCCAACCTCTTATCTTCAATCCCCTTCTTTCCTCTTTTAATCTTGAAGGAAGTTTTGCAACATTTTAAACCTTGTTGAAAATTACTTCCTGGACAGAGCCAAGAAAAATCTCAGCAAAATGAGTAAAATTATATTATGGAGGAGTTAAATTTAAGTAAGAATGTGAGACAGTATGCTTAATTCATTGGAAAACACCTTCACCTAAGACATAATTAGAGGTGAAGTGAAGAGTGAAGACTTTTCAGAGGAAGAGGCAGCATCACATGGCTCAGGGAATTCATCCACATTAATTTCACTCTCTTACTTCTTTCCCTCCCCTCACCTTTTTCCTTCCTCCCCTCCTCTTTCATCCCTCGCTTGCTGCTCACCAAGGGACAGTCTCGTAGCCGGTGTTTAGAAGGGAAGCGAGACAAAAGAGAGAAGTCATGAAAGACGGGGAGAGAATGAAAGGAGGTTCAAAAGAACAGAAGATAAAAAAATGGTTTACTCGTAAATGGACGGGTAAGTTCTGATGCGGAGGTTCAGATTCAGGCAGCCGCAACTTGCTGCTAGTCTAACGGATGTGATCAGCATGGTGTGATTTTGAGATCAACAGTAGAAGAGTAAAAACTTGTCTTCTTGTGGGATTTTTCTGTTTGGTGTTAAATGAGCTTTCTTGATCTTATTTGGCTGCAGCAGAGAAGCTATTTTGTAAATTACCTTTTATTGATATCCAGTTATTTGAGTTATTTCCTCTGACTGTCTCATTTGTATGTGTAAACTCAGGAAAATCTGTTTGAGCTTCAGATTACTTGCAGTCATGGAGCCTTTTGAAATGTCCAGAGTTGTATGTGTCTGTGTGTGATTCAGTTGTGGGTTTTTATCTGAATTGTGTCTGTAGTCATTGTCTGTCTCAGGAGGATTGAGATGGATTAGCCTGAATATGCTCCCATGGGAGCCTTTTATTCCTAAACATGAACAATTTGGCTGGATGTTCTCTTCCTAGAGAATCACAGCTGTTTGGAATAATTTGCCAGGATGAAAAAAAGGAGATTTTTAAATCGCTTTGACCTGCTGTCATTACTGTTGCTGGCAATTCAAAGTACTAATTGAACATAATGCCGCCAAGGACCAATCTAATTGCATTCAAGCCACCAACAAGGCAGTAATTTGTCAAACCAGTCTCAGCTTTCCCAAGATGGTGAGTGAAGAAATGTGCTGTTTGCATTTGCAAAGCCAGGTTTTCTTCACTTCCTGTAACTGCAGAAAGGAGCATCTTTGTAGAGCAGTTGGCGATTCAAGGGTGAACCATAGAAGATTTGATTAAGCAGAAGTTGAGCTGTAATCTCAGAACTGGCCCACCGGAGAGCTATTCCTCATCATAATGCTGCCATTGTGCAGAGTCTTTAAATCATTTTAGGTTCACATATCCATGTTCCACTAAGCATGTTCAGCTGAGGTTTATACCAACACTCTTGTGTATCTATCTTCTGATCCCATATCATGGCTATGCCAAATTGATGCTTACTAAAGGGCTTGCAAGGGTTGAGATAGGTGTCTTTTAAGCCTGCATGCTTAAAAGACATCATAACATGTGAAAGGGGAGATCTGTTAGAGACAGGGATCACAGACAAGGCTGCACATAGGGTGACCGAGATCTCTTGGCTAAAATGAGATTTTTTTTTGAGCTGTTATGTCTGGATTTTGCTGCTGACATCATGTACAACACACTCATTCGACTGACTGTGAAAGAAAACTCTTTAAAGTTATTTAATATCAGTTCAAGGTTGATCTTGAATACTGTAAAGGTGTGTATTATCTAGGATGAATGAAAATGGACACCCATTTAGTAATTTTAGGTTTGAAGAAAAGTGGGAGATAATGGTGTATAGTTGGCATGTGGTGTTTTGAAACTAGCTACAGAGCTGGCCTGTTCGTAATATCATCTTTTCAGGTAATAAAGCAAATACAGATGATCTGCACTGGGTCATATATCCATCTACCATCAGATATTTATTTGAGATGCAGGGACATGACCTTTATTGATTCATATCCTATTCTCGTCTTTGTTGAAGTCTGTTTATGCTGGATCACACTGCACACAATATGAGTTCCAGGTTCAAATGTTTGTTCACTACCAAACTGTTGGTTTAAGCTATTAATGCAGCTCTTTACTGACCGCAGCACACATCAGATCTCGCTACGATGGTGAAGTCACAGCTTTGTACACATCCACCTGCTTATTCCCCAGGACTGTGCCACACAAAGCCCCATGAATCCTGCCCGCCTGCGATTGGCTAATGATGATGCAATGTTTTATGGCTGAGGAGCTGCATGTTTTAAGGGCATTTTTGAAGTAATTGACCCTACTGGGAAAAAGCGAATGCACATTTGTATTGGTGTTAAAGTAAATGAGATAAAGAAATGTTGAAGATGACACACAGATTGAACAATTTTTGTTCTGAGCCCTTTCTTTTTTCTGTTTTTTTTTTTTTTTAAAAAGAGCCAAGTTCTTAATGATGGCGCGATGAGAAAATCTCATAAGCCAAACCAGCTTTCTTTTTAGGCTCACCTCACTGATTGTCCTTTCTCTAGGGCATTTTTGCTCGTGTACTGATGGAGGGATACTTCCACAGGTTAGAATTTTTTCATACAAAATTGATTACTACATATTTTTTTAAAGTCACTGTACTTGTCTTGTACTCAGCAGGGATCCCCTCTAATTGAAACAAATGATGCAAAAATCAAAGATTAAAATCTTTATCAATGGCTTGTACTTTTACTCAGGGGGTCTGAGGCATTTATGACGAGACTCACTGGGCTGCAGTAGTAAGCAGCACCAGCAAGCTCTCAAGGTCATTAATGATTTAGTGGTTTTAATATTACATGCATTTATCAAAGAAACTTCTCTCCATGCCACAGCTATGTTCATTGTAGTTTGATTGCTATGCACAACAATAATTAATATACAGTGTGTTGTTTCATATTCTATCAAATCAGTAAGCATGTACATCTTTGAAGTAATTTTAATTCTCACAGATTATCTGGAAAGGAATGCTACTGTACATATTATTTTAACATTTTCAGGGCACAGACTGATATTTTATTGTTTATAAAATTGGGAGCAGTTAAATGTCAGTTTATTTTCACCCTTATTAATGTAGAAGGGACAAAATATTTGGAGAAGTAGTAAGCATTACTTTGGTAAAAAAGGTCTTTTTTTATTTTTAAGAAAATACCAGAAATGGACAGGTTTTTTCATGGCATGTTGCATTTTAGCGCCACCAGAGGAGTAGATGAGTTGCCATTTAAACAGTAGTTGTCTGAATCTAGGAAGGATTTAATTATCTTTCAATACCCACATTTATTCTGTTAAGATGAGCACCAAGCACCTTTTATGTTGCTTTTTATGAAATAAAATCCTCTGACTTACATACATTTCCATTTGTCGTGCATTTGGAGAAGGTTTTCACATTCACTAATTTTGAATGTGAAAACCTTCTTTTACATTTGTGTAAAAGCTTTGTGGCTTTTTAATCTATGCACACATCAAACATACTTAAATATTAATAAGCATTAAAATAATAAATTATATTCTACTTTTAAAGCAACCAAAGTGAGCTTTACATAGAAGACCAGAATAAAAACATAAAACAGGCAGTCAAGGGTCAAGTTTAAGAGGATATTGGGAGTGTTTTTTTTTTTTTGTATATCCAGAGATTAAGTTTTGCGAAGGTTGACAGGAAGAGGATTATAGAAGTTTGAGGTTTAGTGACTAACAGCTCTGCCACCTAAAGTATCCATTCCTGTGTGGCAGATGGAGAGTGGTCCAGTTCCAGTCGATCTGAGAATCTCAAATTAAATGTAGGGATAAAGGAGGTCAAAGGGGCACCGAGGTGTAAGGCAGTGACAGGATTTGTAGGTGAGAAGTAGAATTTAGTAACAGATCTGAGACCTAACTGGAAGGCAGTGTTGCTGAATCAGACCTGGAGTGATGTGTTGCCAAGGTTTGGTGTGGGTGAGAAACCTGGCAGCTGAGGTTTGGATCTGCTGGAGCACTTCCAGAGCGTCATTAGGTAACCCAAACAGACACTGTTGCAGTTTTCCGGATGAGAGTTTATGAAAAAACTTTCTTTTAGTATACAAATGATGGCCAAAGGCTTGAGATGGAAAAAGTTGTTGTTCTATAGGAAGTCAAGGCTAATCAAAGGTTTAAAACCTATTACCATCTGTAGTTAGAAGCTGTGAGATATTGTAGGAATGTATGTAAAGGTTGCCGTTTGCATTTTGTTCTGTGTAGCAGGCGTGGGTAGATATTGTATCTCACAGTCTTATAATATTGAGTAAAAATACGTGTATCTGAGTATTAACACAAACATGTATAACTTGATATAAGTTATTTTGCTTAAAGCAGATATGCCCACTGCTGTTAAAATAATATCATTTTGATTAAAAAGCTTATGAAGCCATGACTTCGTCTGGTCTTCTCCAAATTGCTTTGAGTCATATAAATCTTAGAATATGAAACCTTCTGACTGAATCTCTCTCTTGTTATTATAAAATGATACAATCCTGACTGACCTAAAACAGGAAAAGTTTGGTCTGACTTAATGTTGATGATGAAAGTATGCCTGTATTCAACTCTGTAGTTTTTCACTGTGAATATTTTGTAACATCTACACCGAAAAGATGACGGCTCCTGTGGATTATTCTTCTAAATGAAAGACAGGAGAGTTAAGTAGAAAAGTTTGAAATAACAAGCAAGAGCAACATAGACAATATAAAAAGGATATGTTGCTTTGTGTATTATTTCTGCTAAGCTACAATGGAACCATGGATCTCAAATTGGTCTTTCAAGTTTTACAGATGGCAGGTTAAAGTTGGAACCCCTGTTTTTTGTCACCTGTTATGGACACGATGGACATGGATATCATGTATCCCCACATCTTAATCAAAGCACAGCAAGATGGTGAACATCTATGTCGTTAAAAAACAGCACACAGCATGATGTGCATCATTTCATGAGCTCTGGGAAAACGACACTCCTATTTGTTGCCATTTCCTGCTTTGTGTTTTGTGGTGTCACATCTTCTGTTTTAAGGTTCCAGGACTTTGTCACCCAGTAAAATCTTCACTACTTCCTCAATATTTAGCTACCCACCAGACCTATTCGTTTGGCCAATCCAAATGAGATTCTGGGGACATTTGCAGAAACAGCTGATGCTGAATTAATTTCTTGCCAACACCAAGAAGAAAGAAAAGTGTTGGAAGACTTCATATAACAGATTTGATAAAAACTTTTGGATCAGTATCGGTGTATTGACATAAATAAAAGTGCATAATTGTCCTCCAGCTGTTGTCCTCTGCAGGGGTATAATCACCTCCTGTCAGATGGTGATGTTTGTAAACTAATCAGGTTAGATGGTCTCTATAGCTGCTAATTTGGCTGGAACTGTTTTGAAATAGAGAAGATATTTACTCCATGATCCACTGTGGAAGGCTCTGACATTTCAGTGCTATTTATGAGAAAAATATTTACCTCCCTGCTCACTCAGTTATGTTTTTGCTGCAGCAGCCTGATGGAAATGTCTGGTTGCTCATAAAACTTCCAGCTAAAATCCCTAAAATAAATTTCTGATATGTGAACATTTTCTGTTGTGAAACTAAGTTGTTAAAGCAATACTTTGTGCTGCAGAGAGAGGGAATAAACATGTTTGCAAGTAGAGATGTTGTTTTTTTTAGGACAAAATATTGAGAATGCCAAATCCAGGCTTATTACAGCAAATTCTGCTTTTGAAAACATATATTGTGATAATGCTGCCTGGAAGTAATTAGAATACATCTCAGCACTATTTGAATGCAGTTTCTCTGATTTTCTGCGAGGATATTTGGCACAATTCAGATCAATCAGTGAAAATCGAGATGATAACAAGCAGAATATCCAGATTTAGCTGGCAAAAAAGTGGTCATTTTATCTCAGAGCTAAAGCATTTTTGCATCAATTAATAAGCAGCTTCTGTCTATTTGAGGTCTTTGCATAACTTGGGCTCTGCAGAGGTTGGAAGGAAACACCAAGCTGAATGATTGAAATCCAACATAATGGTGAAATTCAGACTTCACCACATATGTGAGACTGCATATTGTCTCCTCCCCTCCCATCATCCACCCTGCCCGTGGCAATCAGTGTGATGATTGACAGCAACCACAGCAATCCCACTGTCAGTATTTTAAGGCTACCAGTGACTTCTTACTCATTTATTTTCAGCCAGATTGCTGTAACTGAATGGAGATGTCAACTTTCAGTGCTGCCCTGTAGCAAAGGGTGTTTACGTGAAGATGTTTTTGAAGATGCTTCTGAAAATTGTATCTTAAATAAATGCAAGACATCTAACCACAATCTCTACATTTGATACCAAGGTGCACTGTAAAATGTAATTGCCCTTTGGTTCTCCAATAAAGGGCATCTAACTTTGCTATGTCTTTGAGTAAGCACATCTAGTGCTCATTTTTTAAGATTGTAACAGGCACGCGGTTCTGCAGGGATGCTTTTAACCTTTTTAACTAATCATGGGTTGTTGCAACAGTTGTCTTTGGGTTGCGCCTGGAGATTTAACGCATATCTTCTGTCAGAGCGGTACAGTCTGTTAAATCTTTTTGGCATCAGTTTGGCTTCCTAATTGCTTTTTCTTACTCATGCAAACCCCATGTAAGACTAGAAAATTAGACACAATTCCCAGTACAACATGAAGCCACTCCCATGCCATGTTATCAGACACACACTTGCAATTTCATGCAATTTAGTGGAAGAACAGCTTCTATATTTAGATTGTTTTACATTGTGTTTCAGTTGGTTTTGGATTACAGTTTCTAGGTTTGCAGGAGTAGTGTTTGCTTATATACTGTATGATTATTGATTTTAGGCTTTTACTGATTGATTTAAACTTTAGCTTTTTTCTATAATTCATTTTTCAGTGAGACAGCAAAGAGAAAAATGTGAAGCCATTTCAGGATAGAAGTAAGCTACAGTAGACCAGAAAGTGTCCAAATCCCTTGAATAATTTTTTACAAGACAATCATAAGCTGAATTGTATCTAATCACGATTTCACATCACAGGCCATTTCAATCTAGTGCATATTTGCCAGATTAAAACAAGCAAAATTTGTTGTGTTTTGATTATTTTTAATTGTTCTTTGGCTAAAAATGGAAAAACACAGATTGGATTCGCCAAATGAACACAGCACAAATTTATGGAAATAAGTCTGTGCTCAGTCCCTCCAGAATAATTCTACTACCACCACTTTTGAAGTGTGTTTCCACCTGCTGGAACATCTAAATTTCCCCCAAGCTTAATCAGGTAGATTGATGGACAGCATCTGTGAACATTTCTTTCAGTTCTTGCAATAGATTACTTAATTGAATTGAGGTATGGGGTTTGATTGGACCATTCTAACACACAAATGCTGCATTTGCAGGGTTGTTACCTGCTGGAAAGTGAACCTCTGCCCCACTCTAAAGTCTCAGCAGCTTTTCTTCCACAACTGCTCTGCATTTAGCTCTTCCAACTTCTCATCAACTCTGACTGGCTTCACTATTCCTGATGAGAAAAAAATCATCCCTACTTCGTGATGCTTCCACCACCTTATTTAGCAGTGAGAGTTGAGGTTATTCTCACAGCTAAATAACCTCAGTTTAAGGGAAATGGGAGTTTTGGATGAACACAAAGTGTGTTCCTTAATTCCACTGTCCAACAAAGACCAGATCAGTGAAGTTCACTACTACTTCACTGTCATATCAACAAATTCTCCCACCAGAGCTGGGGATTTCTGCAGCTCATCTAGAGTTATAATGGGCTTCTTGGCTGCTACTCTGATTAATGTTCTCCTTTCCCACCCTGTTAGTTAAGAGGTCTGTGATGTCTTGGTAACTTTCCTCCACACTTGTATTATGTTATTTTATTATTTAACTCTTAAACGAAACTGCTCCTGTCACATCCGGTATGTTCCTTGGTTCTGCACAATGTATCAGTGTTCCCTACGACCTCTGAAGTTATGTGTGGTAGGCATTAACCTCTTATACCCCCAGGGGGTATAAATAAATTTAAACTTAACATTTTGGGCAAAACCTTTATGCGGAATAGTTTTTGAAAGATCAAAGCCTCTTTTAGCGGATAATAAAAAAAAAAAAAAAAATTTAAAGGCACGTGGAGCCTTTGTTTACAGAGCGAGCCGAGGTCCCGTGGCAGCTGGACCCACCAGTGGGTCCGTCGGGTTCTAGGGGTTAATGTATATGTATGTATTTGTACCTTGTTATGCCAACCTTTCCTTCAGAGGTTTCATGTGAGCCTCACCTGGTGTTTTGTTGCACCTGAAATAGCTCTGCTCATGCTCTCTGTTTGTAACATTCAGTGGAAATGGGGCACGTAGTATCAGATACACCTGTTTCCTCTGTGCATGGGATGGCAGTGAGTTAAACAAAAAGGAGATTGTGTTGCACTTTTGTATTTCTCACAAGGTTGTGTTTTATTACACCAGCAAATCTGTGGTTATTATTAAACATTTAAGATCAGATGGCAAGTTTAAAGCGTTTAAGGGAAGTTGAGCGGATTCCTTTTAGAATATTCTGGATTCTGAAAGAGGGGAGAATTTAACTGAGCTTAAATTTCTGTACCTCTAGGCAAAGCACTCATTTCTGGCAGCTGTTATTTCACAGAGCTAGAGTGCTGGTGAACTGTGAAGCACTAAAACGCTTGAAAGGGGAAAACAGCTTGAACCAAAAATTTTCCCAGAAGAAAGGGGGAAAAGTTAAACTTGGAAGACGGAGAGGAAGTAAAGCAAAGTGTGAGCAGAAGTGGTAAAAGTCTTCTTTCCTCCCAGGGTGTTTCCTCCTACGTTCCTCTTCCTTTGCTTCAGATTTTCAATTTTAAAGATGCTCAGGCAGGAATACAAAGCAAGGAGTGCTCTGATGATTCTGGGCAGATTATCCTCCGTCTGCCTCTAACCGAATCCAAAAATCTCTCAAATCATTCTGGTCCTGGTCTCAGTAGACCTCTTAACCATCTCCCTCTTTGCTCTTCTTCTCTACTTCTAGACTAAAATTTGATTTATTACTGGTATCCCTTCGCTCACTGAAGCATATAATATGACTCTAAATCCATTGGGCTTGGCTCCATGTTGGATTTCCATCTTTGCCTTGCCCCAGTCAAAATTTCAACTTTCATTATGTAGACTGTCAGCATATCAATCTCCCAAATCAGTCGTGCAGGTCAGTTTGTCTGTATCATTTTTTGCAATTTCTCTTTTCTATGTGATTGCACATTATCTGCATTGAGACCAAGCTCTGCTGCAATTCTCTAGATCACTTTTCATTTCCTTCCTCATTTTCCCACCAGGAGCTAACTTTCTCGCAAGAAAACCAATTCGCACGTTATCGCTCACTAATATACATGTAATAATGAATTTAAACCGGCAGAGAGACAGATAAGGATTTAAATTATCCAGGAGTCTAGCCAAGCTTTTAAAAATGTGTGTATTTAACTTTCTGTAGCTGCAGGGGTTCAAAGCTTGCATGTGAGATTCATGCATGAAGCCAAACCTCGCTGCCATGAAGTATTAGAGCAGTGAGTATGAAAAGGTCAGATCTGTTATACGCCAAAACAAACCCGTTATATTCTGCTTCACCTGGTGCTGCCTTAGTGTTGCATGCTTGGTCTGAGAACACATATATTTCTTCATAGATCAGCAACAGAAAAAGTTACTTTTTGAAGGGTGGGTGGAGGAAAATACTTTGAAATTTATAGTTATTAGTACAACTTCGTTATTGTTACTGATTATACTAAGTCACTTCCCAGTTATGATTTCAGTTGGAGAGATATGCTTTTGAATCTTTTGACCTTGTTCAATAACAGACACTCTATTGATGGATGCACACAGATGTAATCCCTGCCGAAGCCAGAGCTCATCCTGGAACCTGTAAGAAAGGTGACTGAAGGCTGGCAGAGTTTTTCCTCTTTCAAAACTGTTTATTAGAAATGCAGCCAACTCACAATTACAAACAGGTTTTGGGGAATTGTAATAATGACGTGAATGCTGTCTTGGCAACAACATAATTACAGAATGCTGTTAATTAGCAAGAAAGTCTGAGTCTCCTTACTTAGGCTGCTGCTCCTGCGACCCAACCCTGGATAAATGGAAGAAAATGGATGGATGTTAATTAGTAATTATGATCAAGCTATCAACAGGATATTCAGATGTGTCCTCCATTTATTTTTTATGGTTTGATAACGGTTTTTGACCTAGTTAAAGTAAAATAGACAGCATCCTGATTTTATTACTGGGCTGCAAGATGTCAGGAAAACAAGCAATCGTGATGCTATTGCTAAAAATCGTAATGGCTTTAGATTTACTCAGCTTTTCTGGTTTCTTTTCTTTCTTTTACATCAATGCGAAGCATTTCAGCCACTAAAAATATACATATGGGGTGTGTCCAAATTAAGGGGCTCCATCCTTCACAAAACCCAGCCTTCAATTTGAAGGCTTTTACTGCCTTCTTCAGATTTATTCTCGACCTTACCTCAGTGTATGTCTTGTCGCCTAGCAATGGTGACTCAGTTAATCACAAGCTGGTGGAAATGGAGCTCAAAATCTTGCTGAGTTTTTAGTTGTAGTTATAGGCCTCAACTTACGACCTAATGCTTGTTCAACTACTCTCAGCACTGTATCAACTGTTCTGTAATGCAAAGCTGATTAATGATCTAATAGCAGTCTGTACCGTACTTGCACGATGGGAGATTTTGTTACACTTTAAATCACCAAATTGCCTAGCACTTCCAAGTGGCTGAAAGACATCATAATGCATCTTAGTCTAAAAACATTTCAAAAATCCATTTAGTGTCGGGGTCAGCAACTCAAGTCCTTTGAGGGATGGTGTCCTGCAACTTTTTGATTTATTCCTGTTCCAGCAGACCTGAATTAAAAGGCTGAATTACATCCTGGATTTGTCAGTGGGTTTTGCGAAGGCCTGTTTTTCTTTCTCTTCCTCTTGTTGTTGCTGATTTCAATTAAAGGTACATGCAACCTACTTAACAGATGGCGTACCACCTGGGGTTTTGTGGGTGGGGTAGGGTGACAGGACCACTGTGCTAATGGTTGTATCTTGTTTTGTAAAAACTTTGAAAATATGAGTTGGTGCTTGAGGAGCTTTCATTATTTATCACCAGTTTTCACAGAACTTGTATTAATCTGGCAATCTTAAGTTTTCCTATCATCCTCCAACCTTTCACTTCTTCAAATGTATGATGTAATTTGTTGATCTTTTGTTTGTAGAAACATCTTATGACCACTACATTTCAAGGCTGTTACAGGCTTGGACAATATCGTGACTAATAAATATGAAATAGCTGGAGCTATTTGATCTGATAACCAAGTCTGCTTTAATCACCAGATGATTAAAATTTGTCCTTAACAAAACTTAAACCCAAATAAGAAGGACGTTTAGTTTATTTTGAGATATTCAAACTGTAACTTTAACCTTCTGATTCCATTTCAACAGTTAGAGGACTGTAAATACTTTTATTTTATTACAGCCCATTAGATAGTCAAGGTTGTTCCACTAATTCTTACACTCTGCACAATTTCTATCTCTATGCTGCTAGCTTGATAAATAAAAAAGAATATTATATGCATGCACTCCTACTTATGAATATATTTACAAATCGATGTGTGCATGCCCCCAACTGTCAGGCACCTGATGAGAAGCTCCTCTGTTCTCCAAGCCCTGCATTCCTCCCACAGTTACTAGGAAACCAGAGGCTCACTGAGTCGGCTGTTGAGGTGCAGTGAAGCATCAGGTCGAAAGCGGGAGGCAACGGGAATATAAGGAGTGAAGCACTGGAGTTTACGGTTGCATAATTGTGGCATTAAGAAATTTACTGCACCTTTCGTTCTCATTTCTTCACTTGACACCTGTGATCATTCTGCACCTTTTTTTCCTCAAGTTTCCTTAATTGTAGAAATATTTCATTGTACATGTGCATTTGCTCACTCCAGCCGTATAGATGACAGTCCTTTGTATTTGCTTCAATTTACCTCACAAATCCTCATAATGGTGTAATAGTCGTCTCTCTTTGTTATGATAAATGTGATGCATCCACACCCCTAATGACCCCACTCACCATTTCTGATGTTCTGTCCTCATTGTGCATGCATGCTAATTCACACAGCAATACATCAAACAACCGATCTGTGGAGAAATGTTGCAACAGTCCAGGTTGCATAATTTATCTCTGTGTTACTGTAAATCAAGGTGTGTGTTTTATTTTTACATTGCATATGTGTTTTTGCATTTTGTTTCATTTATTTATTTTGTGCAGAATGTGCATGGTGTTCTTTTACTTCATCTGCTTCAAACAAGGTCTCCAACATTGTGGCTCTTTTTCCAAGATCCTTTTGGTCTAGCAGATGAGCGCTTGTGTTGCCAAGAACATGGAGCTGGACGTGTGTCTAGTAATCCAACTTTTTCTTCTGATCAAGATGCCAAGAGGCCATCGTGATAAAATATCAACCCCACCTTCTAGTTGGCCAGGGGAATTGTGCAAGAATGGCTGTTAGAGCTACAGAGAGAGAAGCTCCAGGGTTTGGCATTGGGGCTCTTCCAATTCAGCCCACCTCTTCCTATCGCCAAACAGATGCTCTGGAGATGGAGGAGTGTAGACAGATGGGGTTCTGCTTGTCATTCAGACCTTTCTGATATTTATTTGTTGAGTATTTTCAGAAATGCTATTTCTACAATTCCCTGGAGGATTTTGTTGGATGGCTGCTATTAGAGATAAGCCACAAGGTTTATGAGGGTTATTGTCTAAGTTATTTATTAGTCATTTGTCCTCTATAAGATTTCTTGCACACATTGTCTTGGCATTAGTTAAACTTAGCAACATGAATCACTGTTTCCTTGCTGTTTTGGTATCATTGATTCCTACCCTAAAATAAAATTCAGATATTCATAACATCAAATAATTAATAATGTATAGTTCCCTCTAGGGGGAATTCTGTATTTCTGAGGTTTCATTAAAAGACATTTTGCTTCTCAGTTGTGCAGAATACAACATAATTGGAGTCATAGTGGACTTTGTTATTGCTTTATATATTCCGTCGTTTCACTTGCACAACCACTTACTTTCATCTTCTCACCTTCTGTTAAGTGTTAGGTGTGGATAGAGAGAAGAGAAACTATATTTTAGCTAAAAAAACAAAAAACAAAAACGACTTGGATACAGTTTTAGTCATTCCTTTGAAAGAAGACAAATTTACATCTAAATGTTAATGCACTTCACCAAACACAACAAAAAACAACAATTAGACTGTGCCTCACTTTAATGGAAACGCATTTGACTGAGCGATGTTTCAGACTGAACAGAACCCTCCATTTTAGCAGAGATTGACATTCTGCCATAGCTCAGTAGTGTTTCAACAAATGTTCTGCTTTGTGGCGGCTTTACGCTTGCTGTTATAATGCAAACCTATGGTGATAAAACATGATTTTGCAATTTTGCATCCTCCTTTATGTGCGCTGACAAGCAAACTGAGAGGTGGAGAAAGATGGAGAGGAGTATCTTTATTTGAAGTTGATCCCTTCTGCATTGGTATTCTGTTCTGGCTTGGCATGTAAGCCTGTTAACCACAAACTGTTGTTGCAGAGCATGCAAATGGGGTTTTGTATGAGAAAGGACTCACATTATGCATGCAAACAAAGAGTTTGTGTTTGAGAATTATAAATGTTTTCCCCACTATTGCACTCTCTTATGGTATGGTTTAATTGTAGATAATTAGTGTATGATTGGGTTAATTCAGCTAGAGATTAAATGTATTAACAAATCCTTAGCTTGCGTTTTACAAAACTGTTTAATGCTCACTTAAGTGTTAATTTTATTTAGGAGGTCTTCTTAAAATATATTTTTTGTTTTGATATATCTTAATTTATAACATGCTACTGGCTTAAACTCACCTTCTATCTTTTTAATACCTTTAAGTCTTTTCATGTGTTAACACCTGGAGTTTCCACTGTTCATGTTTTCGTAGTGTGTGCAATGTCACAATTACAAAAGACTGCATTGATGCAATGCTTAGCACATAATTTATCGTTGTTAACTACAATAGTAAAAAGAATCCTTCAGGTGAAATTAGGTTGTGCTCATTAATGTTTAATTTTACAGAACTTCCTTTAGAGATTGTCCAGAGCTCAAGGTCTCTGTTTCTGAAGTTATAGGAAAATGTTTAAAACATTTTATGAGACGTTCATTTTCGGAAAAAAAAAATCTCTAGTGTTACAACGCATTCAACAATGTGCATCCGCGTCCTTCTTGCTTTGCATTGCCAATCTCAGACCTTGAGCACACTCTTATCAGACAGTGATACCCCTATCTAAATAGTTTATAAATATCTGTCTCTCTGAAAGAGAAAAGAAACAAGTCTGAGAGGATAAAAACTGTTTATAGTATTGATGCCAACTCCCTCTGTGTCTGTTTACATCACTATGGAGTGGAGAGTGAGTGATGACGAAGAGACAATGAAGTGACCCAAGGGACGGACATGTTAATGTGTTGACAAACCCACACACACAGAACCAAGACATTGTGCCCAATTGGACTAGCCAGGACTGTATCTGTTTTGTTAACATTTGGTTTCATTGTCTTTATTCAATCTTTGATCATTCAGCAAGATAGTCTTTCAAATTACTTACAGTTAATTTCAGAGGTTGCAGTGAGGGGTCCACAGTGACGTTCCAAGACAAGGAGAAAGACATGCAGTCAATATGAGGGTGACCTCACTGCTCATAGGCAACAACAGAGAAAGGAAAGTGCTGGAAAGGCACATGCTGAGGTCCAAACTCTCTCCCCAAAGAGAGAGTTTGGACCCCCAAACTCTCTCCATTATCAAAAAAGTTTGATATTGGACCAAACAAGCCTTTCTTAGCAGTGGTCCAAAGTGGTCAGAGCTCATGGACCAAAAGTGGCTCACTCAGAATTCATTAATACTTTTTTATTTTTCCTATTGTTTTTTCAAGCATTCAGAAAATTAAAATTCTGCACATAAACTCTGTTTACCCTTTTAGAGAGAGAGAGAGAGAGAGATCTTTTGATAAAGTTAAATCTGTATCAGGTGAAAATAATCTGAATGTTTAATTTCAATTTCCTGTCAGTTTCCATGTTTGTTTGTCTTGGCTAACTTATCATATTAGTGTGGATAATAGGCTTATTTATTATTTTTGTGGCTACATGCTGTATAATTATTCAATTTCCAATTGAAGTGTTAATGTTGGGATTCTGAGATTAAATGTTTATTTCAGAATATTGTGCTATCATTTCTGTCATGCAATTTATGTTTCCTGAAAAATTGAATTTAGCCTTGGGACATATAGTTGAAAATGTGAAACTGATATACATATATGGAAAAACATTGATATGATTTTTTTTACATACTGATCTATGTAATTTGCATGGAGATATTATGCCATTCAGTTAGTCTGTGGTCAACATTTTGTGACAATACTTATGGGTAGCACATTTTAAACTGTTGGAAAGCATGTTTATTCCCCCTTAAATTCTGGACTTCTGTAAGGAATATGCACTTGTGGGTTGGTCTGTGGAGTTAAGCATATAGGTTACACTCTTGGAAAAACTTGCCAAGTCCTCCCTGTCAATGCCACACAGTTTTGAGTGGAGGCAGTGTGATTATGTGGGGGGCATCTTCCTCAGTAGAAAAACAAGATTTGTCATCACTGGAGGCAATCTCAGTGCAGATATATAATCAAGATGGCAATCCCTCACCTCCACTCTTAAGAACCGAACTCTAACATCCAAGATGCCAGTGCTCATTCACACTGAATGGGATGACAACCCACCCCGGCGTGTGACCAAGCTGATGACCGTTGTAGTTATGTATAATTCTCCCATGTACTATTTAGGCTGAATAAACAGATGAAGCTTTTTAGCAATTTGTCTTTTTCTTGGGTGCAACCCACATACTCAGCTTTGGTGTCCAACACAAAAAATGCATTTTCCTTACAAATGTGGGAGAATTTATGGAAAATAAACAGGTTTTCCAACAGTATATGATTTATTGCCAAAAAGCATTGTTAATACAATGCAATAGAAAAAATTTCCTCTCCTTTTGTGTTTTTGTATGTTTGTCCAGTTGCATAGACTTTTAAGACTTTTAAAGGATCCACCTGATATAAATTATAGTAAGCATGACGGTAAAGCCCAGGGGGAGTGGTATGGACATTGTATAAATAGAAATAAAATAACAAAATTGGAAGAATATATGGGTTAACTGCAACTAATATCATAATTTCCGTATTCAACTATATTTCAACTGCATTTCTTCTATGGCTTATCCATTCTGCAGTTCAAGACTGAAACTAAAGTAGTCTCTAAACAGGTGTCATTTGAATATTATTTTATCTAGCACAGTACAAGTATCATATCCTGACTATAAAAGAGATATTTCATGCAGTTTTTTCTTCTTCTCCTATGAATCTAAGCTAAAAGTCTGACCTCTTCAAAAGTAGATAGATTTGATGTGTTAGTAATCAATTACACTTCATTTAATTGACTAATTTGGAGTCGAAAGGTTTTTGTTTTTTGTATTTGAATTACATAAATAGAGCACAGTAGCAGCTACCAGTGACTGCCACTTTGTACTTGAGACACTTCCTTAATCACAAATCAATTCTATTGATCAGCCTGCTTGTCAATTGACAAGTACATTCGGGATAGACACTTTGAACCAGGACACACAGGAAACGGTTCCTTTAAGTTTTTTTTTTTCTCGTAGCAACAAATATACACTTGGGGGTGTATATTTGTTTGTACACCCCAAAGTGTTTGGTGTAGTTAGCAGTCATGTGCCCCCCTCTCTCTTCTGCTGTTTGTGATAATGGCAGCCGGCTGTGTTTTGAATGATTCATAGATGAATACTAATGAGACAAGCTGCAGATGTCGTGGAGGAACCAAGCTGAGCCCTTTAGGTGTCACTTGATGCTGAGGCATGCTGGTCACCTGTATTTACAGGTACCAATTTCTTTATTCAAAAAGATCCTTTTTATGCCAGGGTTAATTTAACCTTCATAGCATTATGGGTTGTCATTGTCACTAAATTCATGCCAAAATGCAAAATTATGTCAGCACATGCTGCAGATTAGATGAGGAAAAAACCCTAGTAAGATATGAGAATGAAAGTCAAAGAAACATCAGAATGGTGTAAACGAAAAGGCTAGAAACTGTCTAACAGCAAAGAGTAGTGCTGGCCTTCAAAACATATCTTATTTGTCTCTTCTTCTCCTCATTTCCTTGCTTGCTCTCATGCTCTCTTTCTTTTTTCTTGTTTCATCTTCACGGTTGGATATACCTGATGCTCCCTGGGCCTTGTATGAGTCAGTATCGATTTCTCTTTCCTTTGCTCTCTTGGTGGGTGTTTGACGCAGGGGTTCAGTGACACGCGGAGCTTTGTTGTTGCCCTTTATTCCTTTTCACCATCCCCAGTCTGGTCCAGCCTATCATATCACAAAAATGTTCCATCCTTGCCTCACCTATATGACTCTAAAACCCACAATTCCTGCTAGACTTGCCCCTCAGGCAGAACAGAGTAATTAGAAATAGCTAGATTAAAGATCATTTAATCAATATTACATCCAGATTACATCCAGAATAAGTCATATCAAATTCTTGGTTTTGAAGATGAAGATTTTTCCAAACATCATAAAAAAAACATAAGAAATGACTATCTTATTGTGTCTTGACTGTATTATTATTGTTTTCTTTTGGAAGATGGACTGCCTGGCATTTTGTTTTTATAATTATGCTTCATTTGTTTAAGTTTCAATTTCCTTTCCACATTAACAATTGTTGCAATATTTCTGCGGCCTAATAATGGTTAATATTTTAGTGCAATAGATGCATTAGATATAGCAGATTTTTTTTCTACTGCAAAAACATATTTAAATGCCTGCCTATAACACCTGCTTTAATCATTAATGCTCCACCGCTGGGAATCAGTTTAATAATTGTAGAATCCTTCTCTGTAGATTGATTTTTCATCTGTTTTGCTAATGAAGCACTTTGCATATACTCTGGCATTTTATAAGGGCTTCCTGTTTCTTTTTTGTATCAGTACAAATGAAACATCTTTACGTTCAAAAACTGCAGCCTGACTTCTGAATCAGCCAAGTTTGATTGCATGTACAGGTGCTGGTCATAAAATTAGAATATTGTGATAAAGTTCATTATTTTCCATAATGTCATGATAAAAATTAAATTGTCATATATTTTAGATTCATTGCACACCAACTGAAATATTTCAGGTCTTTTATTGTTTTAATTTTGATGATTTTGGCAAACAGCTCATGAAAACCCAAAATCCCTGTCTCAAAAAATTAGAATATTATGAAAAGGTTCTCTGAACGAGCAATAAAAATAATCATCTGAATCAACAAAGTAACTCTAAACACCTGAAAAAGATTCCTGAGGCCTTTAAAAACTCCCAGCCTGGTTCGTTACTCAAAACCGCAATCATGGGTCAGACTGCTGACCTGACTGCTGTCCAGAAGGCCATCACTGACATCCTCAAGCAAGAGGGTGAGAAACAGAAAGAAATTTCTGAACGAATCGGCTGTTTGCAGAGTGTTATATCAAGGCACCTCAGTGGGAAGTCAGTAGGAAGGAAAAAGTGTGGCAGAAAACGCTACACAACGAGAAGAGGTGACCGGACCCTGAGGAAGATTGTGGAGAAGGGCCGATTCCAGACCTTGGGGGAAGCAGTGGACTGAGTCTGGAGTAGAAACATCCAGAGCCACTGTGCACAGGCGTGTGCAGGAAATGGGCTACAGGTGCCGCATTCCCCAGGTCAAAGGTCAAGCCACTTTTGAACCAGAAACAGCGGCAGAAGCGCCTGACCTGGGCTACAGAGAAGCAGCACTTTGGACCACTGTTGTTCATCCGAAAGTTTGCTTTCGGATGAAAGCAAACTTTGCATGTCATTCGGAAATCAAAGTGCCAGACTCTGGAGGAAGACTGGGGAGAAGGAAATGCCAAAATGCCAGAAGTCCAGTGTCAAGTACCCACAGTCAGTGATGGTCTGGGTGCCATGTCAGCTGCTGGTGTTGGTCCACTGGGTTTTATCAAGGGCAGGATCAATGCAGCAGCTATCAGAAGATTTTGGAGCACTTCATGCTTCCATCTGCTGAAAAGTTTTATGGAGATGAAAATTTAATTTGGTCTGGAATCGGCCCTTCTCCACAATCTTCCTCAGGGTCCGGTCACCTCTTCTTGTTGTGCAGCGTTTTCTGCCACACTTTTTCCTTCCTACTGACTTCCCACTGAGGTGCCTTGATATAACACTCTGCAAACAGCTGATTCGTTCAGAAATTTCTTTCTGTTTCTCACCCTCTTGCTTGAGGATGTCAGTGATGGCCTTCTGGACAGCAGTCAGGTCAGCAGTCTGACCCATGATTGCGGTTTTGAGTAACGAACCAGGCTGGGAGTTTTTAAAGGCCTCAGGAATCTTTTTCAGGTGTTTAGAGTTACTTTGTTGATTCAGATGATTATTTTTATTGCTCGTTCAGAGAACCTTTTCATAATATTCTAATTTTTTGAGACAGGGATTTTGGGTTTTCATGAGCTGTTTGCCAAAATCATCAAAATTAAAACAATAAAAGACCTGAAATATTTCAGTTGGTGTGCAATGAATCTAAAATATATGACAATTTAATTTTTATCATGACATTATGGAAAATAATGAACTTTATCACAATATTCTAATTTTATGACCAGCACCTGTATTGTCTGTTTATGCTGATAAGCTGGAAATAATCACAGCGCTGGCAAGCTAAAGGCATTCTTCGAAGTAATTTGGTGGTAGTGTTGCCATGGCTCCCTTTCTCCACCAGAGAAAGTGTGATTGGTGTTTGCAGACTCTTATAGGCAGGTTGATTTCTTGCTCACTGAGAAGGTCCGCATTACATACTGATAGTTTTTGTGTTATTCTTGAATTAAAATCATTGAAGCCAAATGTAATTCTTTTTGAGTCAGTAGCTGTGTTTTGAGTTTCCTGAGCAAATATTGAAAAGCAACTGAGATGTAATCTGGTGACATTTTGGTATTCACACATCACTCCATGCATGAAGGGGTTGCTTTTTCTGTTTTCTGATTGTTAAAGTAAAACACATGCAGCTTTTAAGACATAAAGGAAAAAGAAATGGAAAACACCATAAAGAGAGAACATATATCCAGAGTTTCAGTGAGTTAAAGGAAAGTAATTATTTTTAAAGCAGTTGTTTCCGTCATCACGAGCTTCCCTTAGTTTTTGAAAAGATTCACCATAAGCATATGGAAAGTTATGCAAGACCAGTGTTTGCTGGTGACACATTTTGTGCTGATTGTTTTAGAGGTTTGTCTCTGAATTACTGCCAAGACTGATATTAAACAGAACCATTGTTTGTTTCCTCCATTAGCATGAAAGTATACTAGCTACCAGCACAGCTATCGACGTGTTTAGATGGATTACATTAATAAGAGTGTTTGTTTTTGAGCCAGTCGAAAACAAAAGCACAGCCTTTTCTTATCTGTGGATGTAAACGGTGTGTGTAATTGCAGCAGTAGTTAATCCATGCTGTTATTCGAGGGACAAATAATAGCAGAAAAATGCCTTGATGGTGTGGTTGTTTCATGCTCCAAGCCTAGCAAGTGGTTGTGTTGCTCAGCCTCTGCCTCCAAGCATGTTACATTATGTTCATCCTTACCTTGTCAGCTAGGTGTCTCTTAAGCAGCTGGTCATGCTGCTCGTTTTATAATTTTAATTACACTTTAGGGTGTTTATTACAATGCCCCTTAAGAACTCAAATACCTGTTTTATTAGAAAACGAGGCAATATCAACCTTTTTTAGGAGTAAGATTTACTGGTATGAATGTGACCTTCTCTAACCCTCAGACTATTAATAAAATACAACAAATGACATGAAACATACAGGTATGTCAGACATGTATGTCTACACTCTCTGTAATGTTGTCATCATCACTATCATTCCAATCTTCATATAATAGATAATCTGAATTACTTCTGCTTTTGAACTTGTTCTCACTCTTTCAATTGCAGTACAAAATATTGTGCTTGTTTGGGCTTGTCTGGGCTTGTCTGCAGTGCAACAACACCAGCCTTTGGTTAGAATGCAAGCTAGTGGAAGCACTATAATGGTTTGGGCAATGTTCTGACGGAAAAGCTTGGATATCACTTTGTCACAAACATCTTGCCTGAGCATTGTTGCAGTATGTATGAATGGCTATAAACTCTTTCAGCATAATTATGCACCGTGTCACAAAAAAAACAGCTCTGACCAGCTCTCCAAATTCCCCAGACACAATCCAATTGACCATATATGGGATGTACTGAACGAAACAAGTCCAATGTAATGTTGCCCTGTCCCTGAACTTGCACCTACCACCATAGTGCTAGATACCTCGGTTCACCTTGGAGTACATGCTTGAACAGGTTAAGGCTGTTTGGGCAGCTAAATGGGGACCAACCTATTATTAGGCAGGTGCTCAAGATGTAATGTGTAATCTGTGTATGTTGTTACAGGTGAAAGGGTTGTGAGAGGTGAATAGTGTTGGTGTCTGGGATTTTAAATAGATATCGTCTTACTTTTTCCCTGCACAGTTGGTTGTTCCTGGTGCCATTAAATCTTCTGTTTGGAGTGAGATGTCTTGGTTTACCTTTGCACCTGTGATTCATTCACAGACTCATTAATCTATCTTTAACTGTTATCATCATAATCAACATATTGCTATTGGCATTATCACAATAATTGTATAGAAGGCACAAAATATGCTATTTTGTCTAGGAGAGGTGATGGACATTCAGTGTGGCAGAGCTGGGCTCAATGTCAGGCTTAGGAGCTAAGTCTTTGTGTGTATGCGTTTACATGTGATTCTTGGGGTTAAGAGGCATAATTGTCTGTCTTATTGCAGATTTTGTTAATGTGTAGTCTAAAATGACCAGATCCAGGGATGTTTCAGCACTTGTTCCCCTCTCAAATTGACTGACTGTCTTGTAGAAACCTCATTTCCCACAGGCTGCAGCTCACAACAGAAACGTGTTTGTTGTAAATCTGACATGTTGGCCAACTCACTTTGGTCACATCTCATTGATTTCCAATCACTTATGTGGAGGCAATTTTAAAGAATTTCAAATAATTTCAAATATCCTCAAGCTGAAAAAAAAAGTAGGTTGTGGTTGCATTACTGCGGCATCTCTCAGCTTTATTGATCTGCAGCCAAACTTATTATAGAACAGGCTAGGATGTGCTAATATTGTAACCAAGTCATGTCAAGATTAAATTTGTACAGCGATGTACTTCTGAAAGATATGATTAGATATTTTCTGTTTAATATACTTCTATTTAAATTTATTGCCTTTGCAATCTAAGTAAAAAAATCTATAGCTGCATGGAGAGAACACCTACTGGTATAGATTTCTGTTGGTGAAAGACCGGTAAAGTGCAGCATCTTGCACATACACAAACTTTGTTTAATCGTGTGTTCGTGTAGGGTGGGGTGACTCTGAGCCAGCAACTCAGTCTGTACCTTGGGCCGCCAGCACTGTCTGTGCAATCATGCTCCCATTGAGAACAGCCTTTCATCTCGGGCCTTTCAGAGAACCCTTTCAGACTCAAAAATAGAGAGATGGTAAGACGTCGATCAAGAGGGAAAGAAAGCGCCAGGAAGAGAGGAAAGGAGGAAAGTGCTTCTGCAGCCGCGAGCGCCCGTCTCCAGTCGTCTTCGTGAATAAGCCTGCTTGTGATGAGGAGCACAGATGCTGAAAGAATGTATAGCAGAAAAAGCGAACAAGAGTGAGAGATGCTGTTATTTAGTGTGTTCACCATGTTATCAGTCAGGCAGACTATTTAAACCCTTGCCGTATTCTAACTTCAGCATCTCTTAAAAACATACTCACTGAGGCATAAAGTTGCTGTGGGAGGAAAATGGTCTTTTGCTGTTTCAATACAGTAGATTACATTTAAGTGTAGAGCAAAGATGCATCACTCAGTTGGTCACAGGATATTTGCTGTGCATAGCTGAGTGGAGCAGGTTGAGTGGAAGGACACTGGAGGTTTGCTGGAGGTCCAAGGGGAAGAAATGTTTGAGGGGGACTACCAGGTGCTCCTACCTGATGGGCAGCCAGTCAGCCAGGTGTGGGTGTTGGGATGCGGTGATGGTGCTGTAGCAGGTAAGCCTGTTCAGCTTCAGGAATCCATTATACACAAAATTAAAGCCAACAGTAGGAAGCTACACTTTAAAGTTTTCCATAATAGCTCTAAATGTGACAGGATTCTTACACTGGTTTGAAATGTAATTTTTCTAGAAAATAAGTTGTATTTGTTTTAAGTAGAAAACACCTCCTTTTTATCTTCTACGATATTTCGCTGTGTTTCTTTTTGCTATGTGTAATATTTATATCAGGGAAATAAGCTACAAGTTTTGTTGTCTGTCATAAATGATTTAGAACTGCTCTGTATGCCAAGAAAAGCCTGAGAAAACAATCATCACAAATGTGTGAAACAATTCTTGCTTCTGCCCCTGTAGATTCTTGGATCTGTGTGTGTTTGCAGGAGTAGATTTATTTATTTTTTTGTATGGCCTTTAAAACTCATACAGTTTTCTGTGTGAGGTATGGGTCTAATTTAATGTCAAAAAGAAACAAATACTTCTGAGTTGTGGTGAATGCGGTCAATGTAGTAAAATCATATTTTTATTGATGATTATGGAAACAATATAAATTCATTTACAGCTTCCTGTTTGCCTTGTGTGTCTCTTGAAAGTAGATACTTATATACTAGAATGGATGGAGAACTCTGGAAAAATGTGTCTGGAAATGGATCTGCAGAAACGCTATTTATGTTTCCGCCCATATCATTTATCTGCAAATGATAACTGCTGACCCATGAATATGACTTTGACCTCACAAAACACATTTTTTGAATCATTTTATATAATGATGATACAAGATATCACACTCATTTTCAATTGGGACGAAATGTCAAAGTGATAAGATTTTATATCCAAAAGGTCAGCGTTGTTGTAAAAATCACACTGAACTGTGGAAAAACACTTTTTCTGGCTTTCATTCAACACAATTCTCCATCGTCTGTGGGATGGATGGATACTTCAAATTGACTGGCTGGTGAAGGCAATGATTCTGCACTCATGAATTTTTATGACGATGGGATATTGATGCAAGTTAAGCTCAGCAGTTGTGCATCCACATATAGTGAGCATATGTAAAAATTGTTTGGGATAATTTTCAGAATTCACAAGGAAATATGATGGTTATGACTTCCACCTCCGTGACAAGACAATCAAATGATGTTAGTTATTGCTGCCACTGTACCCACACAATCAGGATAAATCCTCTACAGCTACGAGCTGCGATAAAGAAAATCACAGTGTGCATGCATGCATATGTTTGTGTGCTCAACAACCTTGCTTTTTTAATAGATTATGATCATGGCATCAATTATTAATAACGATTATGAATCTTAATGAATTTTTAGCAGCAGAATATTGCCCTACTCCTTCGACAGCTTGTATGAGCAACCTGGGATGTTTCTGAATTCAATTATGCATTTATTGTAACTTAGATTAGTGTTAGAGGATACAGCTCGACATTGGATTGCTTGTCACTTTGACAGCGCAGCTTTTACACTGGGTTGTAAGGAGATTTTGGAAGAATTAAGACAAATCATTTATTATCTTGGTGACAGCCTGAGAAACGTCCTTTTGTTTGGAAAACAAAGTGAAGAAGGGTGGCGCTAAATGGAAGTGTCCTAGCAGAGAAAGAGATTTGGAGACAGTAGGAGGATTGGCAGGGGTGTGCGTGTTTGAGATAAGCGACAGATAGATGGGAAGCCAGGCAGAAGTCCTCTCCCACACGCTGGAATCCCAGAGATGCCTCCCACAGAAACTGTGAAGCACGCTGCAGTTGCACTGTCACGCAAGGACATATGAAGGACACAGGCAGAGGGAGACAAAGAGGATGGCTGTACCTGGCAGAGACCGTTCACACTTAGAGGAAGGAGAAAAGATAGACCTTTCTATTTATTGAATGATAGTGCCATGGCTCTGGCTCGCCTTTGTAAAAAAAAACAGAAAAAGAACTTTTACTGGCCATTTAAAGGAGCAAATTAAAAAGTAATACCGCTCTTTATTAAAAAGAATTAGGTATTATTACTTACAAAAGCTTTTAAATGCTTCCACTTGATGCAGTGAATGGGTACTGTGGCTGGTAATGATGCAATTTTATGCACCACTATATGAACACTGGGTTTGTCCTTTTTATGTTACTGGAAGTTAATATGGTTTTATCAGCAGGATTCACATGTTAAAGTGTAGTCCTTTTACAGTATTCACTAGTGTTCAATTTATGATCTGAAATATACTAAGGTAATTGTCTACATGTGGTTTAGATAATTATTTCACCATACATGGTAGAAAGGAGGAATCCTTTGCCATAATTTTATTTTACTAGACTTATAAGTACAAAACCAGGAAAAACATGTTCAAACTTATGGTTATCGCATTTGTGCGTCATCATTTACGTCCGGTGATGATATAAACTATCCTCAAAGCACAGTACACTCTGGAGGTCATGGCTTGAAAATGCCAAAAGAATTGCATAATTTCCAAAAGAATATGAACCCTTTTCTTGAAATGGCCACGGTGACTACACAGGCAAATTCATAGAAATAAGCACAGCAGATTTTGATAACCAATCTCAAATATTTTTCTGGCAGTCCAATAAAATCTACATCTTCAGCCGTATAAATGCTAAAAATACAAAAAAATATATGTCTCAAAGTCGCACCAAGTTCACAATTCAGATAGTATTCAATAACTGCAGAGTTAATTGTATAGGTTTGAAGGGAAATTGATATCTTCATTTTTTACCTTTTCAGATGTTGGTTTGAGACATTAAGTCAAACACTGCAGAAAAACACAAGTAATATTAATAGAGTTATATAAAAAAAACTTGTTAAAGGCCTAGTATTCTTTGTGGTTAAGCTGAATAACCACGAATTCAGCTTAATTCTGAATTCATGGTTATTCGGTCTTGTATTCTCTTCATTCTTTTCTGTTTCACCTATTCTCCTTTCCCTACTGTGTTCTGCCTGTGCTGCTTTCTTTGCTCCTTCCTTTCCTTGGTAACCGTATCTATGCAGCAAGGTGTGAGCGGGGCTATTGGGGATTCTCTGATTGGCATTTTTGATCATGAATAGCGTTTGCCCGCAGTCTACAGAATCCTTTGGTTTCTACTTGGCACACAGCGGCAAGCTAATACTCGGTGGCTTCCATTCTGAAGAGATGTTCATGAATAAGTCGGAAACCAACCGCTGAGCTTGTTTCTGCTCGTTTACATTGAAGTCTTTTCAGCGGTTTTCTTGGTAATATTTCAGCCTGATATTTTTCCCATTTACCTTAAGCTGGTAGACACTGATGGGAAAGATAATTTCTATGGGTGGAGTATTGGAGGTTATATGTGGGTCAAGCTTTGCGTGACCGACAGGCTGCCATTATCACCACCCTAATACACAAAAGACCAAGAGCATAAAAGTGCTGGGAGGGATAAGGGGAGGGGTGAGTTTCTGCTGGTCTCTTTCTGACAGGGAAAAGAGACTGAACATCGATCCCATGGGTTTCCAGCCTAAGATCCTTGGACCATATTTAATCTTTGGAAGTATAGTGGTTCATGCTTACTCATGCTAAAATCCCAGGATTTAAATAGTTTGGATGTTTTATTTGCAGATAAATGAAAAAAGTGTGGGTCGTTTTTATGTTGTTTTTTTTTTGTGTCAATGCTTTTATTTGTCGTTACAATAGCCTTGACGTATAAATATGCTGTTGTTGACCCCAAAAGTTGTCATCAGGATGTTAAGATTACAAGGTCTTATGGTCTTTTTCTATCCTGTCACTAGATGAAAGGGGTCACTATCAAAACCTGGCTTCACTCCCACTTCCTCTCATCACTTTGATTTTAATTTGGATACACCTCATATTTCAAATCGTTTCTTTTCTTTTTCTTCTCCTTTCAACCATATTAACATCGTGCAATTTTTCGCCTCATTTTCTCTCTCTGTTGACAGCCGCCCCTATCTGCTGGCAACCTAATTTGTTCTGCCAGTGACACTGATGTGTAATCGGGTAGAGAACAAACAAACAAAACAAAGGCCTGGTCTTTCATCTGACCTACAGAAGTTAGAGCTGACCCGGTGTGAACAAATAAATAATAGAAACAAAACAAAAACTGCATAAATCATGTCGTTGTGGGCATGTCTAACGTCGACCCAATACTCACATACTGTACTACTGCTTCGGCTTGTCTGCAGCAACCTGGGAATTTCATCTTCTTTTTTATATTTAGCCATGTGAAGGAGTCTCGAGGTCAACCAAATCCTGCTGAGAGCGTTTATGAAGACAGATGACAGATGCTGCCATCAAGGATTGATGGCAGAATAGAGAGCAGCCCATTAAATTTGACTCGATGGCATCCTAGACGGTAAAAGGAAGATGCACCTTGAAAGCTAACAGAGATT
The DNA here is from genome assembly GCF_051168715.1 of Poecilia mexicana. Taxonomy (NCBI): domain Eukaryota; kingdom Metazoa; phylum Chordata; class Actinopteri; order Cyprinodontiformes; family Poeciliidae; genus Poecilia; species Poecilia mexicana. The sequence goes on from NW_028263377.1 coordinate 20,804,180, forward strand.
TGTTGAAATTAGATTGCCACTGTGATAGTAAGGATTAGAAACATACAAAATTATTCACAACCCTTAAGCTTTTCCACGATTTGTCAACATAACAATCATGAATTTTCACTACGATTTTATATGATAAGCAAACACGAATTAGAGCATTATTGTGGAACTGGAAGGAAAATGATTGATGGCTTAACATGTGAATTGTGGCTTGCGGTTGCAGGTATATTAATTTTCTCCTGAGAGAGAGTTCTACCTTGTAGGACTACCTTTTGCTGGGGAATGTCTTCTCCAGCTTATGCACGTAGCAGCTGAGTCTTTTCTTTGCAAAAAAAAGCACAGGATTAACCAAGTTGGATGGAGATTTTTATTTTAACACCAATTATAAAATGTTGCCACAGATTCTTATGTGTTTAGGTCATAAGAATCTAAACACATAAGTCTTAGACTGTTTCTAAGACAGTCTTAGACTGTCTTAGAAACAGTCTAAGACAAGAGCCTGTTTCGACCTAAATATTCCCATTGAAGCTCTAACTCAGGGATCAAGTTAAAAGTAGCTATGAGCAACAAAAAATGATCTTCGTTATGAAAAATGCAAAAAACAATTATATTATAAAAACAAACTATTTTAATGAAACTTTCTAACCTGATTTCTAATATGTAAATAATTTTAGTTATATTCTAGGCTAAAAGAACATGATAAAAGTAACTCGTTTCTTAATTTATTTCAAGAAAATATCCCCACTGAGTGATGCTGCCTCTTCCTTATTTCACAACAGGAATGACATTTCAGAGTAATGTGCAGCCTTTTAGGCTAAAAGTTCAATTTTGGTCTAATTTGATCAGAGAAACATGTCCCATATTATGTCCTTTTACTAGCAATTATCATTTACTTGGTAGTGGTATCAAGGTAAAGGGGTCCGAGTACAAAATGCATGCCACACTTTTCACATTTTGATTTGTTTAAAAACTGAACACCATAAATTATTTAAATCAGTTCTTATTGGTCCAACACATATGAACATTTCTAATACACCTAATGCTGAATACTTTTTACAAGGCACTGTATATTACATAGTTTTACACACTGTCTGCTTGAGCCAGTTAAATAACCCTGGACTGACAGCTTATGTTGTTGCTTTTGGATTCAGTGATTCGTTTGACAGTCAAACAACCAGAAATATCACATTGAGTTACGCTGCTCTGCTTTTCAAGTGAACAGATTGTAGGCTGCAGTTTAGGGCTACAATTTTTACATGATCATCTAAATTCAGAGGAAAGGCCTGGGCTGGAAGTGGGATTTCAAGCAAAGGCTGGGAGTTCCTCTTGGATCTGTCTGGCTCTAAGTAGTAAATTCTCACATCTCCCTTGAGGGAGCCCCGGATTACCTGCCTGTTAACAGGGGAATTTCCTTTGGCTGCTTTGCAGGCTTCATTTTTGTGTCTCTTACAAAGTAATTAGAAGTGTCATGAATCTTGAACGGATAAAAGATATATATATATATATATATATATATATATATATATATATATATATAGATATATATATATATATATATATATATATATATATATATATATATATATATATATATATATATATATATATATATATATATATATATATTTATTTATATATAAACCTTGAAAGCTGACAGATGAACTTGTTTTTTTGCTTAGAAATGAGCTCTTAGGATCTGAAGTACCAAATATAACGGTGAATGTAATAGTTTCTTTAAAAAGAACAAAAGCACTGCCATGATGTTTTTTGTAAGCCTTTTGTGTTTTTTGTGTTTGGATTGGCATTCATTTGAGTGTTTTTCTCTGTGTGTTTTTGAAAAAATATTACATCAAGGAGCTACTTTCCTTCCGTGGAAACGTAATGGCTCACTGAAGGAGTATTTCAGCTGCTTTCTTCATCATAGGTGTTGAATATGCATGGAGAAATCTCTCATATTTTACTGATTGTAGGAGCTTACCACTGAATTTTTACTTACACTTTCCTGATGCAATCTCAGTAACATCCTTCTTTTGGATAAAAAAAAATAGCATGCCACACTATTCAAACCTCATATGAATCATTGCAAGTAAAACTGATGTTTAATAAAATGTTACTGTACCAGATGTGGGTGTTTTCAAAGGCCTTGCAAAAGTGTTAATCCCCTTCAGTATTACAACATCAAACACAAGTTCATTTTATTGGGATATTATGTGATAGACCCTCAGTAAGCATTGTTTTTATATTTAAAATGTGGCATGCATAATTTTAGTTCATACTTTCTATAACCATCTTCTGCTGCATCTATAGCTGCAAGTCTTCAGCAGGTTGTCTCCATCAGCTTTACACACTTAGAGATTTAAATCTTTGACGTCTTTTTAAGTAAACTCAATCTTATTCAGACTGGGTAAGGAGAATCTGTCGGCATTAATCATTTCTCAATTGCTGGCACATATTCCCAGTATTATTTATGTCTGGACTTTACTCTGAGGTTTTCAAATAGAAAATGTGCATTAATCTTATTTGTTTCATTGCTACTCTTGTTGTGTCTTTATCATTATTGTTCTGCTACAGTCTTGGACCCTTTGCAGGCTCCAACAGATTTTCTTCCTGGATTTTCCTTACTCCGTCTTCTTATCAGTTCTGCCAAGTTTTCACTTTTCCCCGCTGAAGAAAAGCATCGCACAGCATGATGATGTCTTACCATGGGGACGGGGTGTTCATGGTGGCTTGCAGAGTTAGCTTTTCCCCACATCCACTATGTTGGCTATGAAGTTTAAGTGCCTCAACTAACCAGAGTTTTATGTGCCCCTTGCATGACTTGTGGCAAACTTCAAACTAGACTTGCTTCGGCTTCCTTCGAGATGTGACTTTCTTCTTGCCGCTCCTCTATAAAGGCAGTATTTGTGGAGTACGCCACTGAGCATTGGATGGCACCAAAGTCTCCCACCTGAGCTGTAAATTTCTGCAGTTCCTCTATTGTTGCCATGGTCCTCTTTGCTGCTTTTCAGTTTATGCTTTTGTTCCCCATCCTGTCTGTTTTGGTGGGCAGGTTTGTGGTTGTATCATCCTTTTCTCTGTTTGGAGAGGATGGATACATGGGGTGTTCAAAGCTCATGTTGTTGCTTTATAAGCTAATCTACTCCACAACTTTACTTTTGACTGCTGACCTATTGGTGTGGTCATTGGTCTTTATGATGTTTGTTTGCAGATGTTTGATAACTCTGAGACCTTCACAGGACAGCTGTCCTTACACTGATAATAAACTATACAGAAATAGACTTTATTTACAATAAGTTCATTTGGTTCTACTGGATTCTATTTAAGGATTTCAAGGCAAAAACACTACACATTAAAATCACATTAGGTTTATGGTTGTAACATGACGAAGCATAATTTTACTTTGGTAACTTGAAGCACTTTGTGGATGTTTTCATTATTTTGCCATCTTAACATAAATTAATATGGATATTTGTGGGCGCGGATGACTGACAGCCCAAATTGAATTTTATCAATCACCTACAGAAGACTCTTGCTTGCCCTGTTGAGCAGAGAAAGAACAGAGAAAAAAGCTCTTTTATGTACCTCCTTGAGAGACACATCTACTGTATTTTCTCAGCCAAAATGGAGCGAATTTTCATATAACATCACACAAATGATTAACTCTCACCATCAGTAGACATTTTGCATTTACTATTTTCCCCTTCTCCATGCAGTTCATTATTGCTGGTTCTTCAACTCACTTTTTCATGCGGATGTTTAACTGCAGGCAATTAAATTAGCCACTGGTAACAGAATTTTTTTTTTGTGTTAATTATATTAACATGTGTTCATCAAATTTAATCAGAAGTTTCCCTTTTGATGTGTTAAAATCATTGATACAAGAAAGACTGATTAAGCTTCTATTTTCCTGTCTTTTAGTTTAAATCCTTTTATTTTTCTTCCAAGGACTATAAATTTTAACAATCACACAAGCTCAAACAAGCCATTAAGCCCCTTCAATAATAAAAAAAACTTCTCATAATTTGCCACCCTTGAAACGTTAATTCTTTAATTCAGGGTTAAAGGAGTGATGAATGTGTTTATGTGTAGTTTTTTGTCAGCAGCAAAGACGGATGGTGGGAAAGCCTCAAGGCCAGACCTGAGCTGCACAATATGGAGAATGTTTTAAAGTCAAGGAGCTCACACGGCGATGCATAGCACTAGTGTGGACTTGATACTTTCCTATCCTCGCTCTTCTGTGAAGTTAAAAGTCCTGTCATCATAGCGGCAGTTTGATGTAGTGGTGTAGTCCTGAATGTGAAGGCTGCCAACACACAGGGCTGAATGTTAAAAGCGAGAGCTTCACAAATTAACATCTGAAAAGAGGGAGTGACAGAGTGCAGCCACGATGGAGCCCAAGTGCAGTGCTGCGTAGCCGATACCCGATCGATATGTCACACAGTCCCGTCCAGCTTGCTGGGGAAAGGACCGGTCTCCTTCAGACCTCACTGACTCTTTGTTTCCTCCAGTGCTGAATCCTAATTCATCCACACTGCTACACCGAGTCACTCTCTTAAACAGTCATTAAAAAGCTCCTTAAAACGTCACAGAACATTGCACTCAATTTTTTTTATTTATTTATTTTTTTTATTGATGCAAGTTTCGACATGAGCGTTTTAGATCCTTGTAAGGCAAAACCTCCTTAATTACTAAACAATACAGCATTTTTAAAATTCTAACCATCGATATTTGTGACCAGCACAGATGATTACATTTTAGCCTGTAAACTTGTTGGAGCAGCAATCTCAACTGCAGGATGTGGAAAACACCCTGACAAGTTTTTAAAGGAAAGAAAACTGCTCTTGTCAGAACGTGGTGGTCATCGGGGAAGGAGGATTGATGGATAGACCTTCAGGGGACAACTTCACAGAAGTGCTGAGCAAGTGCAGCAGCATGATTAATGTAAAGCCCTCTCTATATTTGGAAGGCTGTGGGACAATTTTAGATTTCCTGTATGTGGAGGTAGAGGCTGTAATTACATCCCATAGAGCCTGTTTTAGTAAAAATGAATCTCTTATAAAACAGGTTTGCGCTGAAGAAAGTCAATCTAAGACTGCTTTATTCTTAAAATATGTTTAACTCATACAAGCAACTAATTTTTACCAGTAAGTCTGATGAGAAACATTTGCTCTGGTCAGTGGTTTACATAAAATTATCACAGCATGAATATCAACTTTATTTATGGTGTTAAATAATTTATTCAAACCATTTTTCACCAGAGGGGAATAAACAAAACATGCAAATTCAACAAATTTAAAAACCAAGAATTTGGTACACAAGCGGATTTTATCTGAACCACATAAGGTGAAGGTTTAACAGTAGCACCACAAGTATACATATGCAATTTAATTTAATACATTTCCCTTAAACAATCTTTTGGCATAATGCAAGCTGGATATTTGACCATTCTTCCTGTCAGAATATGTAAGTTTACTGTAAATTACTTGGTTTCCTGGCAGAGACTTGAATATTAAACTCAGCTCACAGATTAGTAGAGGTAAGACATGTGCTTAGTTTAAAATGCAAAACATATTTAAAAAAACTGACCTGTACTGTCCCGCTTATGAAGGGAAATAGGAAAATTGGACATAAATACCATGATTTCTGCGCTGTAAGCTGCCACTTATTATGTGAGACACTGAATATTGGTTATTTACTACATGAAATAAAGGCTTGAAATCTTTCAGTCTGTATATGAAATCTATATAATATATAGTTTCATTTTATAAAACAAGTGTCAACAAATATTGAATTTTTTCATAATACAGTAACTTTTTCAGATGTACCTGTATTGATGAGCAACACTTTAATGTCTGTTTTGCAGTGGGATGTTGTTCAGTTTTCCCTTGGAGTGATATTTATTGACACATCGCTGTGATTCCCCTCTGTTCTAACATTTACAGAAGCTAACATCCCAACACGGGTCTGATATCTGAGTTAAATTCCTCTTGAGGCAAATATTAATGATGGAGAAACTCACCCACACAGTGACGAACGTTGTCTGACACACATTCAACATCCAGCGAGGAATAAAGCTGAAACAACAAAAGGTTTTAAAAGCTGATTTCATCAGTGCCTTTCACTTCGCCTGACTCACTGATGTCTGACTTGGGTCATTTGTCACCAAGCACCACAGCACAGGCTTTAGGGATCCTGATCACATAAAATTGAGTTATAGGACCCAAAATACAATATATTACACCTGTGTGAGCCATGGTACAGTTACCGACAACTCTGAGAAGTCCTCGGAGAGGTGTTAAAGGATGGATGGTGGAAATAGCATGGTGACGGTGTGGGGAAGAAGCTGAATTTTGATTTTCAAACTACAGAAAACTGGACAAAGAGGAGGATTTTTTTGTGTTTGTATATATGTTTGGGCCGATCCTGGTAAACTCACACAAATATTAATCGAATCTTAAGCTTCTTTACACTTTTGTAAGTGTAAAGCTCAGGCCTAAAATTTTTATAACCATAGTTGCAGGAATGTTAATTTCCTTAGTGGCAGCCTACTGTGTGTGTGTGTTTTTTATATAAGAAGTCAGAAAATGAAATCTTTTTTGGTCCTGTGCAGACCACTCAGCCTCAGTGACTCACATTCATTGTGAATGCGTCGGAGAGATTACCTAAACGACACTCAAGTGGCCGTAAATGAAGCAATCTCCTGCACTGCCTATCCATTACTGTTAGCATCATGATTAGCTTGCAGCCATTTACCCAGCAAATCCATCCATCCATCCATCCATCCATCCATCCATCCATCCGTCCGTCCGTCCGTCCGTCCGTCCTCTCATTTGGCTTCACCCACTTTCCTCTTGCTCTTCTGTCGAGGCCCTCTTCTATTTCATCAATATCTACATTTTCTAGGAGCATCTCTTATCAGCTTTTTTTTCCCTTTTCCCTTGGACTTCCTCTTATCTCTGCCCCATGAGGCTGGAACTGTCCTGTGTGGCCAAGACGAGCTGTAATGAGACGAGCACTTTTGCCTCTCTGCTCACCTATCGCATAGAGATAGTAGTTTCATTTCTCACTCTACAGCTCTCTCTTTCACTGTGTGGGACAGTTTAGACGCAGCGTCACAATCAAATCTACCCTAAAAGGTCAAACTTGCATTTACTTGGCTTTTGAAGCAGCCTTTTCTGTTTCATGTCAAGATACTGCACTCATGTTGAAGGAAGCATTAGGAGCTGCAGGCTGAGGGCAATTCTAAACCTCTAGTGACACAGACAGCACTGTGTGAGATTTTGGAGTCATATCTCATTTCTTATCGATTTTCTTCCGAATTCTTTCAGTTTTTTTAAGACGATGCTGAGTAACATTTATTCAGACTTTCTGAAGGTTTGAAGAAATCATTGAAAACTATTAAACTCTACTCATAGTTACTGTTGGAGTATCACCTACCACGGAATTCCCATACAGTCTAGAAATGTCTGGAAAATAATGTAATTTGATTAAACTATTTTCCATATCTTTAAAAGTAGAAGCTAAAATAAGACCACAGAGAGATATTTAGATTTTCTAGATTTTACTTTTTGTCCCTTTGTCTAAATTCTGCTCGCTTAACCTCTGTAGGAGGTCTGTCATAAATTTATAGTGAACAGCTGCATTTATTCTTTACAAACTTGCAAGATAGGGACTAAGAACTCTGGAAATTGAACCTGGAAAAGTATGTCATATTGAAATTTTTTTTTTCCATAACCCTAGAACCAAATGTGAAATTAAAATGAATACCTCACTTTGAACTGAGCTGAGTCAGGTGCAGCCTCCCAAGGCAAATTGAACATAAACTGTCTATTTTTTAAGTTTGCAGTCAAAAGCCCCTTATTGCTATTTTTGCTTCTTATTTCAGAGAGAGATTTGCAAAATGTATTGCACTGTGACATTGAGGCCGTCATCCTCATGTGGTTCAGCTTGCAAGTGTAAGCTTAAATAACACATTTTCTTCAAGCAGTGGCAGCAAACACAAACAGTTTGATAAAGGATGCATTAGGGAGCATGCTCAAAGCAACAGCAAAGAAGTGATGTGGAATAAAACAAGTAGAGAGAGCTGGATGAGGATGGAAAGATGCCGGACCGCGATAAATGACGTATCAGAAGGGAGTGAAGCCTTTGCGAGCACAAAGAGGAGGGCCAGTGGGACGAGAGGTGAGAGTTAAGAAGGAAGGTGGGCAGGGTGGAGAACTGAATAAACATCAGGATGATTGAATGTGATGGGGAGAGGTGGAGAAAGAGTCTGTTTTCCAGATGCCTCACTCAAAAGATAAAGGGAAGGAAGGAGTGTTGGTTATCTCTGGGGAAATGCTCAGAGAAGGAAGTGGAAGATGGAGGGAAGGGGCAAGTAGGGGGCAAGTTGAGTTTTACGGTAAAATAAGCAGCAAAGTGCAGGACAGGATGTTAACAGCAGGAAATAAAGGGACAATGTGTTGTGGTCTTTCTTCCGTGACCAATTATGGCCTGTAATGACCAAATCACTTATTTGCTGATAGGGTTTACCAGTAGTAACTGAGCTAATAAATCTCAGATGACTTATTGCAGCCACACAGGCACATACAGAGAAAGCTACACACACCATGAACAGTTTACTCAAAAAGAAGCAAGTGTTGGCTTATCTGTGCACTGGATCACAACATCCTCTCTACTGCAACATTAAGTAAACCTAGCGAGATGCTAATGCAATTACAACACGTCACCTCTGTACACAATTCAGAATAATTAAAAGGTCAAAGAGGACGCAGTAAGCCATTAATATCTCATCTGTATGTATTTGCTGCCACTAAATGGCTTGGTGAGTAGAGGGATGCTGCTAAAAGGTAGAGGACATGGTGTTTGTTGCTTATTTACTTGTCCTTGTGAGACATTAACTCACATCGTAAGCTTAACAACATGTTTCGTTTTCTTTGTCGCATGTTCAAACAGCCACAGATACGTTATGAAAAACCTTGCACTCACATGCCACACAATTAATGTTCGACGCTGCTGATATGCCAGAAATAATTCAGTATATGTCAAAGACACCTTGTGTCTTTGCATGGAGATTCCTTGGGGAGGGAAGCTGTGTATTCAGCAGTTGTCTAGCCCTATGTGGCCATTGTCAAGCTCACACTGCTCAGTGGGTATAACCCTGCACAGAGTGAGACATCTGCAGGTTTCATCCTCAGCTCTTTAGAAGGAGACTGGTGGGTATGTCCTTGGTCTTTGTCTTTCAATCCAAGTTTTCTTTTTTTTTTTATTGGAAAATACACAAAAGAGTTTGTAAACTCATGGGTCTGTAGTGTAATGTTAACAAGTGGGTCTTTAATACAAGTGCATGCTGCAAAATCTCTTTTTTTCTTCCTTTGAAAAGTGTCCTAGGCTTAGTGTTTGTGGGTTTCAATTCCATAAAGCCATTTATGGATTCATTCTGTATTGTTGTATAAAAAGTCAAACTGGACAAGTGAGTTTCTGTTTTTATGTCCGTTTTCAGCCCTCAGAATCCCCAGTTAGTCATAGATTGTGTATCTCTCTTATTTTTTTTTTGTTTGTTTTTTTAATTTTAACAGGGCACATCTCTTCCACTATTGCATCATTCTTGCTCAGGAAGGGGAAATGCTCCAAAGTCAAGATTTCTATGCAATCAGATGTATTTTATAATAATTTGGACTGAATCAAACTGTGTTTTTTGTTTTAGCTATGCATGTGTGGGTTATTTTCAGGTGCTCCAACTTCCTCCCATGGTCAAAAACATTCACGTCAAGTTAATTGGCCACTAAAACGTATCCCTACGTATACGTTTTAGTGGCACATGGTTTTGTGTCTCTGTGTTGCAATTCAATGAACTAGAAACCTTACTCAGGATGCCCTCTTTCCAATGACAGTTGGAGATGCTTATGTGACCACCTGAGTCGGTAGAATTGATGAATTGGTCCTAAAACTCACTACATGATTGTATTGTGTTTGTTTTTTTAAAAGTTGAACCTGGTTGTAGTTCTGGTAATTCCCTTCCACTGTTTCCACATGTTTACATAGGATGAGGGATTGCTGTAGAGTCAGTTTGTTTTGTTGTAACACAACAAAATCTCTGTTAACATTTGTTCTGTTGATACCGAAATGTCAATCAATTAATTTTGTAGCCAATTTCTGATATATTTTATAAAGTGTTGTCCATTTCAATTTTAGCCAATTCCTAAGTGTATATTGCATTGACATTTTAGACTATTTTGAGCATTTTGTGTTAGGGTGTAGCACGGCTAGCATATCGAGATAAACATTACTTTCTTACTGAGATTTTTCAAAAGGCTGTCAACACTTTCAAATGCAGTATGTGCCATGACAGACAGAGACGGAAATAAAAAAATATACCTTAGCAACTTTATAGTACTCCTTTAGCTTTGCTCTTATCTGCTGAAGCTCTGTGGTTTATTGCTCTCTCGAAGGCTGAATAAAACTCAGACATATCTCAACCTGTCATAGAAAATTTCATTTCCCTTTAAATAGATTTTTTCCCCATCTTGTACTTCCTCTAATTTCAGTTTTAGATACCTCAGTGATCCTGAAGTTATGTGGCTTTGCACCTTTTCCACAGCTTTTTTAGTTTGTAATGGCCTGGTCATCGATCAGAGCTTATCAAGGTGCAAATACTCGTATTGTGGTCACCAGTCAATTTTTCTGGGCACCCATAATCCTCTTCAAAACTTTCAATATTTGGTCTCCAATTGACCTTTTTTCTTCTGTGTATGATGGCCTCTCAGGTGCAGATCAGGACTGAGTCTTACATATTAATCAAACATTAGTGCTGTCTCAGAGGAGCAGACCAACGAAGGCTCTCCCTTAATCCACGTTTGGTTTTACCCACTGCCTCTGGTCAGTGTGATTTCTTTGCAGACTTTTCTCATGGATCTAAGTTCAGACCCACTGGTGTTAATTACCACAGCACTTCTCTTGCCTCCCCAGACTGTGATTGGCTATCTTTATTTGAGCAAAGAAGTGCCCTTGGGGCTGTGTACTGTGTGTGTAGATTGTGTGCTGCTTTGATTGCAGGCTCTTTTAATAAGAGCAGATCAAGATGCAGAGATTGATGAGCTTTTCTGCTCCTGTGGGCTTCAACAAGCTTGCGTTCTAATTTTGTAGACTGATGAATGTGAAATTTTCCTTTCTTGGGATCTGCAGATGGAGGAGAGGAAGAATGTGGTAGATGCAAAAGTAGAGACAGATGGAGGTAAACAAGGAAGAAAAGAATGACAAAAACTGGAGGACAGGGAAGGCAGGCAGGGAGCGGAGGTGACTGAAGCAAAGGATGAGGCCAGTGGAATTTGTAATCCAGGACTCTGGCTCACTGACAAGCGCTGTCATAAACACACACACAAACACACATTCCTGATCGGGGAATGGCCTCCAGCACAGAATCAGTGCATCCAGGTCTACATTTAGAGGCTAGTTGGAGATGACCTGTTTGAAAGGTGTTTTAGGGCACGAGTGAGCCATGTTTTCTCCGCCTGCCCTGCTAGCTTGGCATGACCACTCAGATGGACATAATAAGAGGGATGGAGGGAGCAAAAAATAAGACAGACAGCCAGGGACATGAAATCAGACAGAGAGGAGAGAGACAAGTTCAGAATTGGCAGCCTTACTTGCCTCTCGTCTTTGTGTTTTCCAGTACTCCTCCTCACTCCCTCCTCTTTCCGAATCCTTTTGTCCCTCCCTGCCTTTGATTTTTCTTTTTCCTTTTTTATACTCTATATTCTGTTTAAGACAGTGGCCAAGTGAGGTGGTGACAGCACTGGATGAGTGAGGAAATGTGTGGACGGATGCGATGACTTAGGAGTCAGGAGCGAGGATGGAAAATGATGGAAAACTCTCAGGTGGGAACTTGGAAAGCTCCCCTCAATTCTTTAAATATTTTTTTTGTCTATTTTATATTTTTCCTGCGCTCTCTTATTTTAGGGAATCCTTTCCTGCTTGGTGAAATAGCTCAGATGCTGGAGGTGTTTAATCTTGATAACTCATGGCGTTATGGGACTCACGGAACGCGCGTCACAATGTGTTTGTGTTTGATTGTTGGTTGTTGTAATGATAGTCACGTAGCTCTGCTGTCTGCCTCTGCTTGCCTCCTGGATGTTCAAAGGCTGTGGAGCTCGGTGGCTCCTCCAGGAGTCAAGCTGTTGCTGCTGCTGCTGGCTCATTCGCGTCAAGCGTCTTCACAAACTCTGCTATAGCTTCATGCATGCCCTATGGGGAGGTTTAAGTCATTTGTAGCCAGTCAGGTTTAGTTCCTCTTGTTCCAGCTGTTGCTTCGTTCGCTGCCACACTGAATCACATCCCCGGCTTTTAATAAGAACTTTTTGTGTCTTGTTGTTGAAGCTTATTTTAAATTCCTCTCAGTAACGATGTCAGCATGCCAAAATCCAAGCCTTCAATCAGTCAGTGTCAATGCTTCCTTTTCCAACTATTCCTCATGTTCTTTTCCCAGTCCCTCTGGTGTCTGCTCACATTCAGTGACAAGAGGGTCTGGGGATTCTAGCAAGATGATGTTAGCAGGACAGCTGGGCCTGTTACACTGGTTATTCCTCATAATTACATCCACTCTAATGGCCTCAGTGACGGAGTGTGTTAGTGTGTCGTAGGGTTGCAAAGCCCAGAAGCCCAGAGTGTCACTGAAAATGACAAGTGATTGCGACATTTTTGCAAGATCTCACATAAACAGTTTAAAGTTTACAATGTAGGCATGCAAAAATGGCACCTTCTCAAATAGACAATGCAGTCTGGCAGTATTGGTTCTGGTGGACTTCTCAGTAACCCTCAATGGAGGTCAACACCTCACCTCCCTTCTTTCCATTGTTTCATTCGCAGCACACAATGTCACAATTTAGACATCCATATGGGTGTGAATGTCATTGTGTATTAAACCCAGGAAGTAATCCTTGTTTCAGCAATTGGCCTTTTCATGCTCTCTTGCATTGTTGCTTTTTGCAAAGACACTTTGTCCACCCTGTTAATTAGCCAGGTGAACCCCAAGAGTTCAAACATTATTTATTCATCGAGTCCTCAGTTCGATCTCATCCCTGAGCAGTGAGTTAGTGTGTGTCTGGGTGTGTGCTTGTGTGCATTTAGGATCAGCGCCAAGAGGATGTAGGGTTCAAAGAGTCAAAGTATTTAATATACACACACACACACACATGCGCACACACACACACACACACACGCATACACACACACACACAAACACACACACGCACACACGCACACACACACACACACACACACACACACACACAGATTTGAAGGAGTTGACTTTTAGCAAATCAGCAGCTTCAGAGATTAAAACAAAGCAAACTCCCCTTGAATAAATTATCTTTTTTTCCCCTCTATTGCCTCTTAATACACCTACACACAGTTGTCTCTTTTGAAGGAGTTTAAAGGATTCTAGACAGCTAAAGAACAGGTAGTGGAAGATCAAAAGTGGGCAGCTGACATTTTCTTGTGTGCTGAGATTTCTTATAACTGTAGCGCAAATATGTGTTGGGCGTAATGCATCAAAGTCAAGTGAGTATTGAAAAAGCTAGTGTGCTTATCCTTAACTACTGTCTTGTTCAGTACTCACCGTCTTGAAAGCAATAGTTCTTTTTGTAATTGTAAAAATGCACAGGTCAGAGCTGTGCAAAAGTCTTTAGCCATTGCATTTGTTTTGCTTTCAAGGGATAATCTTTTGTCTAATATTTGAAAAGGCTATTGAATTATGGTTCTCTGGGATTTTAAAAAGTGTTTCAAGGTGTTTTTCTTTGAATACTGATTGATTATTCTCTCATTTTCACAATTTTTCTTGATATTTTTCACAATTATGCACTACAATGGTTATTTGGAGGTTTTACTTGTATCTTTTCTGCTCATGAAAGATTTTTTTTTATCTTGCTTTTTGCTTTCCAGTCATATCACTTCATCACCAATTCTTAAAGCTATTTCATACACACGGGTTGCCATTTTTTCTCCCCTTCAGTTTCATTTTGTACCCTTTAACAATTTTGGATACCATTTAATTTTTTGTTGTGAGCCTTTTGAAACTTAAGAACTATAACAAATTATGACTTCTTTTCATGCTGGTAGATAGTAACAACTGAAGTAGAAAATTTAATTTCCTTCAGTGGAGATTAGAAAATTACTCTAAATTGTAAACTGTCAAAGCAGATACAAAGCATCACTCTGATAAATATTAATGGATGCATTGTTGGCAAAAATGTAAAATGACAAAAGGCTCCTCATTGTGCCTGAAATTGTGTAATCAAGAACAGCCCTCAAATTCACCAAAACAAGATAGATGTAGTTTGTAGTTCCCATCAGTGTATATATATGCATTACGGATTACCTTCTGAACTCAGTGATTAATTGGATATTAATTTGATTGATCTACATAAACTCAGTTGGATTTTATTAAACCAGACATGATAGACATGATTTTGTGCTGTTTTTTTTCTAGTAAAATGCTGATATATAGTTATTGAATAATTCATGCATAAAGAAAATTCAATTGAATGCAATAAAAGTCTGTTTCTTGCTCTATTTTTGCTTTTTATATATTTAATGCTAAAAAAATTCTAACCATTTTGCCACAGCTGCATGATTGAACAGATCTGGTTCAGCTATTGTTGTTCTTGTCATAGCCATGACACTTCCTTTATTCTAAACTCTGCTCAGGCTTTTTTTTTTAGCAACCACTGTGCAAAATTATGTCACGGTCACATGAAAGGACTTGACAGAAAATGGGTAAAAAGCTGCCAAACTTAGACAAAAACAACACTGACAAAAATGAATTGGAACCAAAACATTACATGAAAACTGGTAAGCATTTAGAACATTTCGACAATATTACAAATGTGTTATTTGCATATGTAAGACTTAGACTGAATTATTTTACATTGTAAAATCTGTATCCTATGCTCATGCCTCGTAGATTTATTTACCTTAAAAATGTAATACATTAAAACTTGCAGACACCAAATCTTTACAATGCTTGTGCAGAAACTGGTATAAGGTGTATTCACAACTGACCTATGTGGCCCACCTTAAATGGACCAGAGTTTGTTTCCCCCCATCTGTCTAGACCTTTTGTGCAGATGTGAATATACTCAGGTGACTCCTGGTAGTTGGTCACATTGCTGATTTCAACTCTATGTTATTACTACCAGCTAATTGTTAATTCAGAGGCCGAATATGCACTCATTCAAAGATTACATTACCAGCAATTCGTTAACATTTGCAGCTTTTGTGTGCGGTTTTTCTCCAGGAATGATTGAAATGCTGCTTGAATTTCAGGAACCTTGTGAGTCAAAAGCACAGAGAAGAAAACGGAAAACGTAAGAGTGACACTGGTTGAGAAGAGGAATATGAGAGGAGATGATGAAGGGCTTTTGGCAGTATTTCTGAGAGCTCCATCTTCCCCTCAAAGTGTGGTTTCTCTTTGATATATTTTCCTTTTTCCTTGGCAGTCACGTTGAGACGACACAAACGCTCGACCTCTGACTTTACAGTAGTTCTCTCTCTGTGGGGATCCGCTCTCACCACCAGTTTTCGGGTTATTTTTAGAATCTATCAGCAGCCGCAATTTTCTAGAGAAATTGTTTTACCTGCACTGCTGAGTTTCGAGCTGTGTATATGGATGATGTTCTTAGAAATGGATGCACTAAACACAATATTCCATGAAGAACATTTTTAGTGCTAAATGATAATTTAACATGACAAAGCAATGTTGGTGTCAAATAAAACATGCAATTCTTCACTTATCCCCAGCAGGGAAGCTTTTACAGTTACTTCTCAATGTGATCACAAGTTAATGCTGTTTACAGAGAAAGTGTAATGTCTTAGTTTTTCTGCTTAATGGCATTTCCTGTTAGTTAACCTGTAGGTTCAAGGATTTCTGCTATAAGCTAAAGATCAAATTCTTACTTCGTCTGTGGCAGTCCACAGTGAGACCTTTATTTCACCAGGAGTATTTAGATAATTTGTTTTGGCTAAACCTTTGCATTTGAAAATAATCCTTTATGATTGCATCACTAATGAAAATACATATTATTTTTAAATCTTGGAGATGAACGAAAATTACCCAAATCATTAAGAGCTTAAAATATGCATCAATGTGACCTTCTCTTACACTTTAGGAAATGCATTTGATAAAAAGTTAACAGTTAAACTGTAACTTCTTAATTATTTTAACTTTGATCTTTATAATTAATATTCATAATTTTATATCTGTGACCATTACAGATTAGAAAGAACATGATATTTTAAGAATTACTTGCTGTTTTACCAAGTGTGGCTACACTGGGGATAAAAGTCTCCAAGCTTTTCTAATGAATAAATTACTTAATCAGTTCATACTAAGTTCACGTTTATTTTTGGAGGTTAGTTTGGGAATAGTGGTAACATATTTCCTTTTCTCTGTTTTCCTGTCTTGATCTGGTCATGAATTATAAAACCAGATGTATATCATTTCTAGAATTACAGCTTAAAGCTCTGCCATAAACAACATCATTCTTAGGGCAGTTCGTTGACAGCAAAAGCAAAATGTAAAAAAAAAAAAAAAAAAAATGGTATTGACCTTTCAAGTTACAAATGGTTGCCTATGTTTGCACATCCCACAGTTAAAGTTACTTTCATCAATTATTTGGATGTGTGTTAGTGGCCACTTACTAAAATCAAGTTCCATATCTTTACCCCTTTTTGGTCTTTGACATTTTTCGGCACTAAATATCTGGTAAATATTTGCTAAATTCTTGAATGTTTGTCGTGTTTTTGATTGGTAAAGGCTCTAAGTGCAGAAACAGACTGAGGTAAAACGGGAAAACACAGAAAGTGCCGGTAGAGGAACATAGATACAGATAAATGCACACTTAAAAATAACACAGGAACCATTTCGCAAACTTTTTGGCATCCAGACCCTCACAGGTCAGAGTTTTAACAGAGTTCTGTTGCAAATGCCAAACAAAACTTTGAGACTCTTGATTGTTCTGGATATGTGCAACAAAAATTTTGTTTGTCGAGATCCCAAAAAAATCTACTCTGCATTAAATGACTAAGTAGTGAAAGGAAAGAGTAAGTATAGGTACATCAGCTTTTAGTATCAATAACAGAAACATCACTACTTTCAGATTGATACTTTTACTATGTGAAAGTGTAGTAAAGTAGCCTCATCTACAGCTATAGCAGTCAAGTCCTCCTGTGTCTCCAATGGTCACAGTTACCATAAATATTTCATCACAGTCCTTTGAAAGCAGCTGTGGGTTCGCAGCTTGCAGGTGTATTCAGCCTCTGATTGAGCCATAACTCTAAGCCTCTTTTAGTCATTCCCTGGGCTGAGCTACAGCTTTATGTCTGGACGATCACCCACCGTCTAGCAGAGCCAGAGACACTCGGGTTAGACTGGGGTCAGACGTAGGGTTTTTTTTCTTTAAAGGATCTCTAGTGAGGATCAAGGAGACTGAATTTCTTCTGGGTATTTCAGCAGCGGCTGCTGGGTGGGTGGTTATAGCAGGGCAGTGCTGTGTCCACTTCAGGGGCCATTTACAGAAGTAGACATTAGAGTGTTTGTCAGGAACTGCCACAACTTTTAATGACAGTGGGCAGATTTTCAACTAGTTTATTTCAATAATTAATTTTTTAAAAAATGCATGAATTACTCATAATGTTATACAGATTGATGTACTTCAAGACTTAAATCTAATGCAAACACAACATTCAGTTTTTCTGTAGTTTAAAATATTACCTGCAACCAATTAATAAGATTTTTAACAAAATAAAACTTACCATATGCACGTTGGGACTTCTTTTATATGAATTACTGCACCGTTGCAGCATAGCACGGTCAGCTTGTGGCTCTGCTGAAATTTTAAGGAGGCCTGGTGTCTTTCGTCATCCTTCTATCACTACATAGATTCTTTTTGGAGTTTAAGCCAGGTGAATTTGTCAGCCAATCAAGAGCAGTGATGGTCATTAAGCTAAGTATTGATCACATTAGCAGTGTGGGCAGATGCCAAGTCCTTTGTTTTGGCTCTCCATTCTTTTTCTAAATTCTGGGACCTTAATATTCATATTAAAAGATTAATTTGGCCCAGTTAAGCTTTTTCTTCTTAGCCCAGGTCTGGCTGTATGTCTGGCTCAGAAGTTTCTTATCTCAAGGGCTGTAAGAGTTTTAGCTTGAATTGGCTTGGCTTCATTATTCTCTCATGGCAACCATTTCTTGTGCAGCTTTTTTTTATACCACAGTTTTTTCTTCCGCTCACACTTTTTTTTTAAATATGTTGATACAGGACTTGAATAGTTTTCCCTATGATTGTAGCATTTGTAATGCCTAAAAAATCTATCGATCTTCATAATTTGTAAGAAATTTTATGTTGTTCTCATTACCCGGTGAGCCATAATCATAAAAAATTGCAGAATAAGTATGAAATATGTCATGAAATTTGTAATAAATTCATATGTGTATTTTACTTAAAATTAATCATTAAAATAATTTAACTGCTTGGTGATATTCAGTTTTTTGTTAGATGGCCCTGTAGTTGCATTTTTATTACCACAGAGATCCAGAGTCTCAAGACTTGAATTGACAGACATGTTTTCCTGTTGAAAATGCAAGTATTCCCAAAGCATAAAGAGCTAAAAAAAAGAGGGAGAAAAACGACAAAGTAGCAGAGGAGGCAAACAAACACAATGGTAGAATGCTGCACTCTTTTCAAAACTATCCAGTATCCTAGAATGAAGGTTATTTTTATGGACTAAGAACTTTTTGCTTAAATAAGTATCCATAGTCCATCTTTTTTAAAATGCAACTAATTTGTTTTGTTTAAAAGATACAGTGAAATAAACATCCTTTCTGCAATGATTTGTTCACATCATTCGCAAACACCCTAAAAGTGCTTTATAAGGGCTGGTTTGGGATTTTTCTGTAGATGAGATAAACGCTGTGGCGGGAATCAAAGAAACTTTTGATGGGAGCCGCCGACCGTTTAAAAAAGGAGCGCGCTTATTTTTGGGATATCCGTCTGTTTGGTCTCTTCATACATCCTCTGGGAGTTCTCTTGTGAGATTAATTTCTCGCCGTCAAGTTCTAGACTCCCTCCTGTCAAACACACGCTCCGGAGCCTATTTATAACCGGACGCCCTCTCACAAACACTAATGAGTCTCTGGGAGACAAATGGATTCAGAGGACACCTTGTAAACCCTCTACTGCTTATTTTGTTTCCCCCAAACACTCTTGCAGACCCACGGTCTCAATGCCTTTTCTTCCATTTTTTTAGGACTGTTTTCTTTTCTGTGTTCACACCTCATCCTGGCCCACTTTCTCACCAAAATGTATCAATCCCCGCTAACCTCTTTATGCCGTCCCCAGATGTCTCTGTAATATTTTGAGACTTTTTGAGTTTGACCACCTATATAGTCATCTTATATCTCCGTCTGTAGCTGTTTTGTCTGTCTGTCTTTCAGATTTCCACCTCTTCTTTCTCTCTGTCTTTGTGTTTCAGCTAGTTGTAAGTCAGTCCTTGTGCTGGCTGGATTAGTGATGGGCCGCTCTGCCAAGTGCTCTGGGGCTCTGGAGCAGAACATTTAACAACTGTCAAATTCGAGTGTCATTCACCCAACAGGTGGCGTGAAGAAAGGGGGAACAATCACAAAAAAGACATTTCCTGATGTCTCTGTTCATATTAAATGCTTGTGTGTTCTCTCTAAGTATCTAAGCCCCCTTCAAAGGCGTTCTGCTTGAGCTTCAAAAGCTTACATATTCAGTCTGTGTGTGAATTGAATAGGAATAGTGGTTAAAAGCATTTGTTTTGGTAAAATAGTGCACTAAAATCTTTAAAATTAAGAAAAAATGAAAAATAACATTGAATCGACCAGGTAATGATAAACTCAATTTTTTTTTCCTTAGTCAGAGATCAAAATCTCTGTGTTCTGAGTTGCTCCTTAATGCATTATAAAGAGTGCAAAGGTGTAAAAGCAACAAAGCAGTAAATAAGAGCAATTAGGCAGAATTTACTCATTGTTTGTCTGTGTTTATGACCCAAAACACACACCAACGCCTCCACAGCTCCACACAACCCCATGGGAAGCTGATGCCTCGTTTAGTTTTATGCGAAAGCCAACTTCCTGCCAATGGAGTCCATGTACAAGTGCATGACTGCTTGTCATGCACTTGTACATGGACTCCATGTACAGTGTTGGCTGCTGTATGTTTAGTCTTAACAACTGCATGCTGTCACTAGCTGACATTTGTGCAGACTTTGCCCTGGGTTACAGTTTAATACAATGTATGTTAAAAATCAGAGAAAACTGAGGTACCCGAAGAGGGTTATGTTGATGAAAACACATTTCAAAGCAATCACTTTGACCTCAAATGCTACAAAGCTAGATGAACGTTATGAAAAACACATTTCTCTTTTAATGGTCACATTCTCATAATGATGTTTTAAAGCAACTATGTGCACACTGTCACAAACATTTTATTAAAGTAGCTAAAAAAAGATTATTCAAACTTTATAGGCAACAAGTACAGCACCCCAAAATTTCATTCCTTTATTATTCCACTGGATTAAAAATGTTTTTTTTTTTTTTTTTTTTTTTTTTTAACACATTTTTGTTAAGTGTGCAAATAATTTAGCTTTAGATTCATAGTTTTTTATTTGGCCTCACATGCTGGTATTATTACCTCTACTCAGTAGATACAGCAGCCCTGCATGCCTACTTGGTTGTTGTTTATCACACAAGTGTTGTCAGGGGTTTGTCACTGTTGTTTTTGTTGTGGGCGCTGCGTTGCGCTCTGAGTGACAGCTTGTTAACATCGAACTCGTCATCTCCTCCTCTTTGTTCGTGCCAACTGGGCCCCCCCACAGATCACAGGAGAACCCCACGCCATCTGCACGCCTGCCACACCCCTTCTTCCTCTCTTTGCACACCCAAATGAGGCGCCTGAAACACACAAAGCACCATTGGGACCAGAGACAGAGAAGCAAACAGAGAGCAGAAGAAAGTAGAGAGTCAGCTTATGTTAGTGTACACAAAGATCAATGAATAAGTGATGAATAAATGGGAAAACAGGAGCTCACATATGACTTGCATTACTTCACGGTAGATTGAAAATGGTGCACACATATGGAATATACTCATTTGAGTCTGATATTGTCAGGGGAACTTAGTTATACTGACCTTGGAGAATATTTTTAGTACATAACAAGAAGAACACTCAAACTAAAGACAATTTACATGTTTTTTTTTTTTTTAGAAACTGTTTGCCAAATAATGGCCCTAAAGTAAACTGAAGCAAACAAGCAAATCTATTTATGATGCATTTGCTGTAAGTAATTTTCTCCAAGTTTTTTTGTCATGACATATAGATGGATACCTACAGAGAAGAAAAGTGAAGTTTTAAGTATAAGGTTGCATCAAATTATTAACAGCCAGGGTGCACTGGAAAAAAATTTAATTTGAAGCTGGAGTTGCTGTTTTGAAGGGAATTGCTCTTTACACTGTCCTCTGTGGCTGGACGAGCAATTACACTAACTCCCCACAAGGGACTGCTGTGTGCCGCTTAACTTCCTATTCCTATACAGATCACACGACAAAAAAGGCTGGTTTCCTTCTCAAATATTAAAGTTTTCACTTAACTTCCAACTTGTTTTATATCAACATGTAGTTTCTGATCTCACTGTCCTCAGATGCCATTTTTAATACAGAAGATAAAAGTCTTACTTTGTGATGAAAGAGCTTAGTTTAATATTATATAAAATGTTCTGAATGACAGCTGAGGGGAAATGCACATCCCTCTCCTTTGATTTTCCAATTTGTCTTTTCCAAAGCCGGTCGACAGCACAGCATGCAGTGTACACTTTGACAAATGACGATCTGCATCAAAACACAGATCTATGGGTGCCGTATTGACAGGACAACTTGTAATCTAAGATGCCCTGCTTGTTTCGCATCTGTCACCGACTACGCCTTCGCCATGTGACGCTTGTGCATCCTTTATCTATACACTTGCTGTTTCAATATGTTTGTGTGCATGTGTATTGGCTGCAAACGGCTTTGTTTAACAGCTGACTTGTTGCTAAGGCAACAAATCTGCAGCAGGAAATGATGCCAGTTTTTGCAGAGATAATTGCCAGTTGTTTTAATTGATTCTGGGGTTTTTTAAGGTCATTTTTTCTTGCTTCTTGCTGTTCCAATTAAAGAAAATCTTGGTAGAGTGGTCCAATTACCTTGTCAAGATAATTCCCATCAATGTGGCTTCCATTCTTCTTACAATTTCAGAAAAATTAGCACTTTTGTGACAGCAGATGGTGAGTCTTCCAGGTAGAGGACAAGAAATATTGTCCATCTTAGAGTACAAAGAAGCGAAAAATGTCAAGGAGATTTCTAATCGATCGTTTCTGTAAAATACAACGTTTAGTGTCTTTTGAAGCTCCGTCCTGTCACACATGCTGGTGCTCCTGCCACCAGCTGAACCCAGCACTAAGAGCAACTTAAAATAAAGCTGAATGACAAGTCGTCAGAATCTACAGTCCATTAACTGGTTTTTAAATGGCAGACATAAAGCCAAGCATTTGAGTTTAATATCAAATCCTACACAGTGGCATTTTCAAATCATACTGCCATGGAGCGAAATCCAGCTAATTGCTAGTATCACTGTCACTGCTTGAACATTCGCTTCTGTTTCACTCGTGCTGCTGAATGTGTCCCATTTCTAACATTACCCGCGTGTTTGGGCACTTCTCCATAACTGCTGCTTGCATCTGTTCTCATGTAATCAGCTCATGCAAGCATTTGATGAATCTCAGCATGCAATGTAATTCACCAATTTGATTGAAAACCATTGGCAAAAGCCTCACTAATCTGACAATAAATGTGTGGGTATCTGAGATTACTGGTTAGGTTATTCTGTTGACTATGTTTGGTAGTGAGACTGGCAGCAAGAAGATGCTCAAAGCAGGTCTGCTTTGAGAGAGGCAGCAATTAATTTCAACGCCTGAGCCAGCTTAGTAATCCTGCCCTATTAAACAGGTAACCTTAACAGGCAAGCAGCTCTATTAGCAGCGAGTCTGACAAGATTTAGTGCAAATTTGCCTGTCATCATTAAACCTCGGGCTCACATCACATAGCAGCAGCACAAATCAGGTTTACAGCCCTCCAAAAAGATATTTTAATAATGATAATCTTGTTAAGAGCATTACTTTGGTTCTGAAATGTCTTCTTATGTTCAAAAACAAACAAAAAAGAGATTACCTTGCTTCTCCAATGTGTAACCTATTTAAAATCAATCAACTTACGAAATTGCTTACCTCTAAACATTCAGTGAAATGATTTTCTTCTTTTTCTCCCTGGAATTCCAGATGGTGTTTAAGAGTCCATTAGCCATAGCCTTTTATTTTTTTCTTTTAAGAAATTAATGGTTAAATGTACAATAATCTCCTACAGTGTCTTACAGACTTTGTGATCTGGGGAGAAAAATGGGAAAACACTCTAATCTAG
Source organism: Poecilia mexicana (assembly GCF_051168715.1). NCBI lineage: Eukaryota > Metazoa > Chordata > Actinopteri > Cyprinodontiformes > Poeciliidae > Poecilia > Poecilia mexicana. The sequence goes on from NW_028263377.1 coordinate 20,827,686, forward strand.
CAAAACAAACATTTTACATTAGTATTCAATATACAGTACAAGAGAAAGATTCCAAAGAAGTACAACCACCACAACAATTTTCAGTTTATTGAAATTATCCCATTATCTCTACAGTTTTTCAGTCTTCTATCTTTGGGCTATGCATGAAGCTAAAAACAATTGTGATTGTGGGTATCTTTCATTATAACCTAATACAGTTATTTATTTATTTATTTATTTATTTATTTATTTATTTATTTATTTATTTATTTGACATAGTTCAACATTTTTCCGTTTTTCTGAAAGGCAAAAGCTACAGGCTTATGTGGTAACAGGGCATACGTGGCAACCCTTCTGCAGATAATAACAAGGATAGGCTACAAACTGTCCTTGCTATGTTCACATAGTGTGATATCTAAACATATTAATAGAAAGTTTAGTAGAAGGAAATCGGTCTCTGGAGACAGGGTCAAAAGCAGCATTCCTGTCCAGGGAATCTCACTAAACTACTGTGAAGATGTCCTATGTTTTTTATTGAGCGTGCGTGCGCGCGTGTGTGTGTGTGTGTGCGTGTGTGTGTGTGTGTGTGTGTGTGTGTGTGTGTGTGTGTGTGTGTGTGTGTGTTTGAACAGGTTTTGTTTTCATTGCAATAACCATAATACTGTATGGAAAAATACAGATATGTTTGCTTATTTACTGCAGTGATTTCGTGGTATTATCTGTTTTCAGTTTGAATTCAGTCCTTACTGGAACATTTCTACAGAAAACAAGCTTCTTGGTTTAGAATGAATAGAAATTAAACCTTTATTTAGTATTTTAACAAATGCTAATACTGTAGTTTACTCCCCTGTTGTTTTCTAAACAAGCAACACCAGGTGGATGGTGCAACAGGTGATGACATTTCCCCGACTGTAAAGTCTTCCTTTTATGTTCCGTTTTGATGCTTCTTTCATCGCCGGCTCAGCAGTGCAATGAATTGTGCAGCTTTTTTTTTTTTTCCTTTTTGTCTAAATATCTGTCTGGGTTACTGTTTGATAGGAATACTCTGGAGTGATGTGACAAGTCGACAATTTTAGTTTTGGTTTAAAGCGTCACTTGTTGAATTGAAATAATTGAGTGTAAAACTATCAGAGGCATTGCGATCTGCAGCCTGTTATTTTGTTTCCCCAGTTATGCTGTATTTCACTCTGAACATAAGGGTTCTTCTGCAGCTGGTTACTGAAGGTAGCTCGGAGGCTGTAGGGTTTTCCCTGTGAGAGAATCGTATCTGTACTGTTATAATGAGATGAGTGACATGTCTTCTTCACACCGATAGGTGCTCCCATGTGTCTTCTGCCCTGATTTAACAACAGGTTGTAATTGGAAAGTGTTCTCACCTGCTACTGCCCAGCTTTTATCACAATTGAAACTGAAACAAATAGGTGTGTCTATCTTCTTCATTTTGTTTCCCTTCTTCCCGTCTCTCTCATGTCTCCTTCAGCTGAATAAACGCACATCGGTAGATTTGTGCTACAGATCACCCCAGAGGTGTTTCAGTTGAACCTCTAGCTAACTGTAACTTTCTGTGGTGGATTTTATTTATTAACAGGTTTGTGGTAAGAGCCATATTTACTGCTACCTGTCTACATTCTTCACAAGTGTTGACTGGACAAAGAAAAATCATAAGCAGGCAGGTCTTGCTGGTAGGAAAACATTGTAAATAGAGGAGAGCAGGAGGTAAAAAGTTGGATCTGGCATCTTTATTGTGTTTTAAAGATCAAGGGAAAGTACTGGCATCACCTTCTATGCAGCTGTCTGTGTTAGTTTTATGTTAAGATGCCCGAAGCCTTTTGATTGCCTTGGTTTGTAATTACATCCAACAGCTCACACATGCTTGCTGACCTTCCCGTGATGGCTCACTCTGTCTGCCAGGCTTTACTTTTCCCCTCTTAACTAGCTTCTCCTGTTGTAGCAGGAGAGGTGAGTGCTTCTCAGCTTTTTGAGATGATCTAGGGTGGAAGGTAGTTTGCATACTAATTTATGTTTAATTTTTAATTGAATTTAAGCCATAAACTTTCTACTTTAAGTGTAAATCAAACAAATCTAGCAGGAAAAATTGACAGTGAAGGGTAGCAATGTCACATGAAATTATAAGTAAACCAAACAGACCTAACAAACTGGCACCCTATGGAGAGATTTAGAAAAATCCTGTAGTAAGCAACATCTTTCCTTGGGTCATTTCAGAGGGTCACTGAAATTTAGTTGTGGAGCAGGAACACTATACAGAGTTACATAGTGCTCCTTGCAGGGGTCATACCATCTGTTTATCTCAAAAGTAAAGTAGCTGATGGTTGACAAACATTCTTGGTTAAATCTTAGTTAATGGCTGACATTCAATGCATGCTTAAGTTCAGTTTTTTTTATATTGTAGATCTGTCTTTTTGTGGATTACATGATTCAAAGTAGCAGCTACTCCGGCCTCTTCTGTTGCTAAAGTGCTTTGTTCAGCCTTTCTTGTGTTCTTCTAGTAATTTGTTTTAACTGTCCCCTATAGAGCATGGCTCTACGAGTGCCAACCACTTCCAGTTTAGCTAATTTCTTTTTCCTTATAGCATTAACAGAAGAACCTGAGTTGCACATTGCTGACTTTACTTCCACCGCCATTATTTTCTGATTCAGTATTCCTGATTCAGTCTCTGTGTCCTGCATGCTCTCTCAGCCAGGAGTCCACAAGGAGCTGGTTTATGCCTTGCAGCAAATCAGTTTCTGTGTCAGAGAGGAGGAGTCGCTTTTACTCTGTAGCTGTCTGCAAAACAACAGACTTAATGGCCATACCACAAGCTTTACAAAATATAAAACATCGTTAAGTCACTCATGGAGAAACAACAGTGATGATTTGCACCAATTGAAATAAATTCAACAAATTTCTTTTAATTGGTTTTGGCCTTAATTTAGCACAAAACACAAAACAACAAAGAGACAACTGACAACAAAATTTTATTTCCCTTTGGGATTAATAAAGTATTTTTGAATTTGAATTTGAAAAGACTATTGATGCTTTTTGTGCTCTTATGCACTCTTTAGTGGACCTTTTATAAATGTTTCTTTACATAATAGATAATTTTGATACTGTTCTCTGCTTTGTTTTGTTAATAAACAAAAACAATAGTGAAGCATTTTTTTTCAGTTTAATGTTGCTTAAAATTAGAACAGCAGTTGTCTTCTTGGTCTTATTGTGTCACATAAGCATTCATATTGTTTGTCTTACTGTGTATTGATATACATTAAATACTTCAACAGTGTTGTTATTCTAAATGTTTTTTTTATTCAAAAGCAATCAAAAAAATCTGTTGCTTACATTTAATTTGTTGAATTAAATTTGTCCAGGTTAAATAAAAATTTGCATTTTTTTTCCACTACAACATAGATATTCCTGGGTTAAAGCCAATCCACTGTAGCCCTACTGCAGAATATAACATGTCTTGTCTAGGGTTGCCTAAGATTTATTTCTATTATTACTCCATCAAATTCACCCAGATTCCCTGTCCATGCTAAAGAAAAACATCCCCACAACGAGTCGGCTAACACCATGTTTGTCATATTAGGGTTGTTGTGTACAGGATGTTGTGCAGTGTTAGTTTTCCACCACACATTGCTGCTTGTCTGATTAATGATCTCCTTACCTTGCTGTTTTATTTAGGAAAGCCATGTCTTAGTAGGTTTGCATTTGTGCTGTACTCTTTCATTTTTGGATGATGGATTAATTGGTGTACTGCGCGATGTTCAAATTGTGGTACATTCAAGCAGAAAATTATTTAAATATCTGGAATATTCAGGTGTAGAATAATACTAAATACTTACCAACATGTTTCTAATGACTGTACGTAAAAGTAATATTTTGGAGCTCCCCATCAAGGGTCCAGACTTGAATCTGATCCAGAATATATGGGGAGAGCTAAAGATTAGGGTGAAAGCAAGAAGGTTTTCCAATCTCAAACAGTTGGAGCTCATCACCAAAGATAAATTATTAAAGAGGTTTGATTGCTGCAATGCCCAGAACAATTTTTCTGTGGACTATTGAGAAGGGTATAAACAAGTTCTGACATATCACTTTTTATTGAAATGTAAATAAAAACATAAATATCTTTTACTGCCCCTTCTAAAATGCTTTCTTATGATTTCATTCCAATTCCAATACCTCTATTTCCATCACACACTCCTTGGTTGAAAGAAAATTATTTTACAACAAAATCTGCCATGTATATAAGATCAATTTTGAGATTCAACATACAATTTTTTATAGCTTAAGCCAGCTTTAAGATTATTTGTAATGTTATCTCTGAGCTGTTTGGTGTGTCTCTTGGTCCTCATGATTCTGTTTTACTGTTGCTAGCTAATGTGCCACTGAGGGCTTCACAGCATTTATATTGAGATTAATATAATCTCAGTATTTATACTGAGATTAAAATATGCACAGGTTAGCTCAGTCAACTTTGAAACTGAAGAAAAGCATTTGGAAGTAATGTATCCTTTTCCTTTCACTTCTCAATAATGGGATACTTTTGTAGGCTTGTCACATAAATTCCTTCTAAGAACTTTGAACATTGTGTTAGTAATAAAACCAAACAGAAGCGTTAAATAGGCATCAATGGCTACATAAGCTGTAGACTAATTAGGTTGCCAGAGGAAGCTGTAATTTCTTCAGACACCTGTGTCGCTAATAGATGTAAGGGATATGTGGCCCCTTTAAAACAATGTTTAGTCATTAGCCTCAGGAGGGATTTGAATGTTTAAAATACCTGTGAAATTAGATTTAACTACTGTATCCAGAGCTGCAGCCTGCGGCTCTCTTATCATGCTCTGAGACATGAAGACTCTTGTACATTCCCCTGCTCATTCTGACCCACTCGTACTACACCCTCAAAATATAAAGCTGCGGTTCCTGCTGCTTCCAAATCCATCAAAGCACTCAAACCACTTTCTCTGATTCTCCATACTGTGTAAGTCTGCATATAATGAGGGAGAATCCTTGAATCCTGACTTTAAAGTCCTGTTCCCCTTGGACTTTAGCCTGACAAGAAGGTAGGAAAAAAAAATGCTGTCTTTCTGAGTTAGTTGGTTTAAGGTTTGGATTTAGAAAGACTGAATATTCAAATGTGTGTTTTGATAATTTCTGTGGGTGTGTTGGCGATTGGTTCGTGTCACAAGCTGTATGCATAAATAACCAACCGAAGGCGGTGCAAACTGGTGACTTAAACCGTGAAAAGGGTGGCTTTGTGAAGAAAAGTCTACAAGTTCTATGAAAAAGATCAAACATTTAAACCTATTGACTGCTGAGAGAAGGTTTCATACAGTTTGTTTTCCATAAGCCAGAAGCAGCAATTACAGTTGAGATGCCAAGTTATTTTTTCTTATCTTGCAGAATCCATAATTTTAAGATCATAATTTCCCTCAGCCCATTTGTCTTCTATTATCTTTCCATGCCCACCCGCTTGCTCTCTTTTAACCAGGTAAAAGCTTTTGATCAGACCCTCGATCATTCCTTGATCTTTAAGTGGAGCTGGGATCTCGCTGGCCGAGGTCACTGGTCTTATCAATTCAGATAGCAGGCTCTCTTTTCATTCAGGCACTTAATTATTCAGTGGATCAAAAAAGCGCTGCAACATGTTCTTCGTCTCTGAGCGTCCACATTAATCCAGCGTTAGATCCAGAGTCAAATGCAGACGTTTCTGTATTGCATTAAGGCGTTTATTTTTTTCACCAACATTTTTCACATTTGTGTTTTAAATTACGCTGCCGTTGCGTGGGCCCTCATTGTTTTGCCTGTCACCGTTGTTGTCTTCCAACTTATGTAGAAATGTATTCATTGTGAATGTTGAGAATACAAAAAGAATAACCTGTTCCCATTTTCTTTTCTTATATCCCTACCCACACAACTTCTTCTACTTCTGCTGCTTTTAAGATAGGGCCTTTTCATACAGTGTTGCAGCCCGGCTCTATAGAGTGCAGTTTGAAAAGTTTTTAGGGTAGAAATCAAAACACATTTTATAAAGAAATATTCCTTTTTTAGCACAACAGAGTTGATTGTCCTGAGTGTTTACAAAGTTGTTATCCCAACCTATATTTTGGCACAAGAGCTTCTTTTTTTTGCACAGTAATAATTGCTGTGCAAAAACACGAACGTGATTACAGTTCTTTCAGGCTTTTGTTTTGTAGAAAACAGACATTCTGAATGTGAAACACCTCAGCGCTGCTATTGTTGTTATTCATCCAGAGGCACACAGGCTTAGATAAACTCCTGAAGAGTGAAATGGAACAACAAAACACATAATGGGCTGACTAGCGGGATTTCTCCATTATTGCATTTAAAACATTGGCAGACCTGACAACTTCAAACTTTAAAAGCTCATCACTCTGGTCCTTCAAACAAGGTCTTATATGTTTAGTTTTTTTTCCATTTTCAAACCTTATCTTTCTTATGATACACACACACCAGTTCAGTAAGAATATACGTGAAAATTTATATGAGAAATAATTTGGCTATTGTAAAATATTTTGGTACGCTTGAAAAGTATGCAACATTACAAGCAGACGGTGCTCAACAGAGGGTGAAGAAAGAGTCAAACGTATATTATTATTTCTTGATTGAACATTTGCAATCAATGTTCAAACAAATCAAAATCGTATTATTTGTGTCTTCTCCAGTACTTTCTTTGTCTCCTTTAATGGAGACAAATTCTCACAACAGTGATAGAAAGTAGGGGAACGACAGACTGCTAAATACTGTGGCCTCAGCAAGAAAAATCTCACCAAGCAACTAAAACAGTCGACATTCTTCATGCCAATAGGTACACTTATATGCCCATGGGTTGGCCCCTTAAGCATAGAGATCAGTGTCCCAACTTGGGAGAACGACACATACCCCAAAATATGCATGAGTGTTTCAGGCTGCAGTTCAAATTCAAATTGTATCTTCTATGCTTTCAAAGAAAAGCCCTGGTAACATGTTTGGATTAAGGAAGTGAGGATGTTGAAGAGGAGGAAGAAAAAACAAGAGCAACTGTTCACATGCCTTAAAATCATATAAAATCATCTCATATAATCAATCAATCGCAAAACCCCCCCCAAAAAACAACAGGCTTCTTTTCTTCAGCAGTGATTAACTTACAGCAATCTGTTTTTGAAAAACAAATTTTGAATTCTTTTGCAAATTATTTCTTCTGTCTGTACTGTTGAATATTTAAGCAGAACTCCTCTCAAACAGTGCACCTTATGCAGAAACCCTCAATTTTATCAATCTGAAAGTTCTAATGTCGTTTCCGTCTCCGCAGTAAGGCGGTAACTGGTAGTGTAGGTGTAGAAACTTCACATGTAAACAACCAGATAATAACAGCCACCATTGTTTTCACATTTCAGTTAGTTTTTTAAAATTTTCCAACTCCACTTTCCAGCGATGTTCAAACTGGTTTTACCCGGTGATGAATGGCTGCCTAACCAAGGCAGAATCTGAGAGAAGGAGCCAATCAGCTGATAGTATGTGCATCATTTTGCTTTGTCAGCTTTTTACTGTCATGCTGCGGACACTCCGGCACATTAACAAGCCATAACACACAGCCACGGCTTTCCTCACTATTGTAATCAGACCCTTGAGTAAGGTCCTTGTTAGCTGATGCACAATAAGCTCCAGTCTAATGAAGTGTAAACCAGATAGGAGGGAGCTCTAAGCAGGAGTTTAGATGAATATGACCGGCAGCCTTGGAGAGCAAGGCAGAACTCAATCCTAATGTTGTTAGCCAGGAGGTCATTCCTTTCTGTCTCGCCCTTTACTCAGTTTATCAGCGCTTCATAATGTGAAGGATGTAAGGGCAGAGTGTTAAAAGTGAGGATCACGCTTAAGTGCGAGAACTCTTTGAGCGTGACTAAAGTGAGAAGTGAGTTGAGAATCGGTACGCTGTTTGAGTTCTACTTTTCTGGAGTTATCACAGACCTGCTCCGACTAACAGACTTACTCTATGTGTCGGTTTATCCTTTATGTGGAAAACGTCTGTCTTTCTCCTCTGTACATTACCGGTCTAATTGCAACTTTTGCCTGGAGAAATCTTCCTCTGCTGCTCACTCGTTCAGCTATTCCTATTGCTGCTGATGAGCATTTCATGTGTAGGAGGTCAGCTTTCTTTAGCCTTATTTTACACTTTTAATTTAACCAGAATTGCAAAATTGATTTTTTTCCCCACCTAATCACTGACTGTAATTTGCAATTTAATTTTGCTGTGAAAATGCATAATCATCATCATTCATTCCAGCAGGTTATTGGAAGACAAACAGCATTCATATCCCACCATCCGTATGTTAACTTGTTTGAATCCATTATGATGCATATATAATGCATTACCTTCTGGTAACCCAGAGAAAGTGCTATCATGCCTTGATAGCTTTTTCCATCGCCATATGAACTAGACCTGATGTGTTTGCTTGCACATCTGTGCACAAACACACAAATTAACCCTTCACATGTTTCTCTTTTAGCCAACGCTGGGGCCTGTTATCCTAAGCAAGGTAACTCACCGGGCGAATGGCTCCCTGCTTTTTTGTCCCCTCCTAAGTTCATTGCTATTCCAGTCACATATTTTATGTGTAACCATCTTCTTCCGCCTGTCTTTGTTCTCTTCCTGTCTGATTTCCACCTTGGGCTGCATTGCCTGTCAGATTGAGCACTGATAAAAAGGCCACGTGCTGTCAGAGTGATGGGAGTCCTTAAAATGGACAGAAGGAACAGAGAGATAGTGAGAACATGTAAAGAAAGTGTCAGCGGGTGACGGGTGTCTGAGGGAATGATGGGGAGAAGTTGCTGAGAAAAGTAAGACAGAGTAATGATAGAAATGATGTACCTGTTCCTACATGTTCCCACCTGACTTTCAATCACTTAATGCCAAGACATTTCTTTTTGGCTGTTTTCTAAATAAAAACATGAGAGCCACTTAAAGACAAACAGGCATATCAGAATGGAATAACCGACAAAACAAATTCAGCTTAGAGCCCCTGCTTTTGATCTATTGCAGAAGCACTTTACTTTTCTCATTTTTCTTCCCCCTTAGAACTTGAAATCAATAATTCTGCAAGAAACTGCTCTGTCCTGGTGGCAAATAGTCTAACATCCCACCCCATTTCTCTCTCTTTCTCTCTCCTGTCCCCTTTGTGCCGTTTTTCCTCTCTGCTCCCCTCTGCTTCACTTGTTTCCACCTGTGTGTGTCTGCTGCCTGTCTGTATGTCTCCACCCTGAAATGTTCCTGGATGCGGATTTGGGTGGCAATTTGCCTCTCATCCGTATGCGTTCCGCCCTCCTTCCTCTTACCTCTTTTTTTCCTTTTCCTCATCCCTCCTTCTCTTTCTCCTCCTCCTCCTCCATCCTCATCCTTTAGATCCCGAGCGTGGTGGCAGTCACATGATCTCCACAGATGACCTGGAGTATCCACGAGAGTACAGGACGCTGGGGAACAGCGGCCGGCGTTTCTCCAATGTCGGCTTGGTGCACACATCTGAGCACCGCCACACTGTCAGCGCCGCACAGAGTCTGGAGGCCCTGACCAACTTGCATAAGGCTGACATGGAACGGAAGAGGGACGCCTTCATGGATCACCTGAAGAGCAAATACCAACAGCAGCAGCAACAGCAGCAGCAGCAGCAGCTGCAGCATCCGCACCACAGCCCCCACCACAACCCACCATCACCCTCACCATCCCATGCCAGCATGAGGGGCTCCTCGGATCGGTCTGCTAGAGAACAGGTAATAATATTTGTTACGTATTTTTACTGATGCCCTGAGATATGTTTTTTTTTTTATAATTGTGTTAACTTGTGACTTAAGGCAGTTGCAAAAGTGTCTGCAGTTCCATTTATTTCCTGATACACTAATTGTCAGCTTTTTAGCTGCTTGTGAATTATATCACTGTTAGTCTAACAATAGTCCATTCTAAAGGACACAAAATAGACTTGTACTGGATAATTAAAGCAGCTGTTTTTAGTTGACGTGTCCAGATTCAAGTGTCAGATCATGGTTGTAATCTAGGGAGTATTAAAGTGATGGTATCAAAGTCCCTAACTTAAAGGGAATATCTTATGCAAAATTCACATTTGGCATATTTGTATACTTTCACTTGGGTTTCTACTGCTTCTAAAAACAGCCCAAGTACTTTAAAAACCCCAGCTGGTTTTTGACAATAACTTAAAAACCAGGTTTTTGAAATTACAAGTTTCAAAAGCCTTCCGAATGTAATGTCACAAATCAGCAAGCACTGCCTCTCACCTAGCAACTCCAGCAAAGCAAAGCAACCCCAGCAAAGCCCAGCCTGTAGCAACCCAAGCTGAGCTCCAGGACATTTGGTTAGCTGGTTTTACTGCTGTGTGCACACTACAATGGCTGGTGGAAAAGATAAGTGTTTTGTTGTTGATTTACTATTCAGAAACCACTTGCTGCATTCTTATTGGTTGTGCCGGAGGCTCTACTTCTGCTTTTCAAATATAGACGGTTGTGTAATTGTGAATTTGCCTTCAGCCATTTTCACAGTCAAGTGTAAACATTGGCAGAACTGAGCAGACTAAATCTCATTATCTAAAATGATTTTGTGCAAAAAATTTAATGAACATGCTTTGTATAGCTCATAGACCTATCCTAACCAAATCAAGGACGCCTAGGTCACCTTTAACAAACATACCATGTTATTGTTGTTCTAAATTTGACTTTGCCAGCCACACCCTAGTCAGTGTTTAGGAACTGCAGCCCTTTTCCTGTTCATGACCTTTTTCTAACCATGTTTGCAATGATTCTTACTGCTGAAATAGAGACTGTGTTTGGTGCTGCATCTTTCTGGCTCTCTTTGCCACATTTTGTTCACAAGCTGTACGGAATGTAACCGTGACACTGAAAAAAATATTTTTGGATATTTAAAGTGTAGCCCTAAAGGGACATTTTGAACATGACCAAGAACAGCAATTTTATTTACCCTGACTGTTTTTTGCAAGAATTTTCACTCTGAAGTCCAACACAGGGCTATTATTCGGCAGATACGGAGCAGGCAACTCCTCGCTCCACAGCAGTGACGAGTGAAGTCTTACTAAGATGTTGCAAGTAGGAAAAGACAGATGATTCTATTACAGTGACTACATTTTATGGCTTATTTAGATTCACTACAAACTCGATAGAATAAGTTAACCGTAACAACGTTTAAAGGGATTTTGTCAAAGCAAATTTACTATGTTCTCTGTTGAGGCACAAGATGAGAAAACTCGTGTCGGGATTGGAACCGGATTATTATCACTTCAAAGGAAATTTGTAATACTCACAGATATTTCATAAATAAGACACAGAGAGACATCTTGTGATCAGTAGTACCTCCTTCTTCTCTCCAGTTGTGATGTTCAGACCAAAAAGCTTTATTTTGGTTTCATCGCATCAGAGAGTTTTGTGTCTCTGGGTCCAGTAATCTTTAAGTTGTGATTCTGCCAACTTCAAGCAAGTTTCCATCTCCATATGACCGCTTTAATGTTAAGTACTGGTTAGTGGAGAGCATAAGCAAAGTGCATGCAATAACCTTCTGGAGATATTCCTATCTGCAGAGTATCTGCCTATGAGTTTTTTTATATTTTCAAATAATGGTTATCAAATTCCATCCTCCCAAAATGTTTTATGTCCTTCACCAGATTTGTATTTTGAAACAATCAAGTCTCAGGGGCCTAAAGACAGTTTCTTCAGCTTTATTGTTTGGTGTTTTCCATTCCAAATCAAGTCCAGTCAGTTGAACTCACCACAGATCGACTTAAAGTTGCAGAAAGTTGTTTAAGTATGATCAGTACAAAAAAGATTATGGCTGTGAAGAAAGTGCTTTTGTTATATCATCGTTGTTGTTATTCTATTTAATGAATTTACATAAAAGGTAAATTTTTTGTTGACCCGTGTAGATGCTTCAGCTCTACAATTATTATTGGCGATTTTTATACTGTTGAAATGTTGTATTTATTTTTCTGTGCATTAAAGACACTTAGATTGTTTTCACACTTGATAGTTTGGTAAACTTGATTCAACTGGGGACAGAAATTGCACCATTTGTAACATTTTTAGCTTGAGTGGTTCGCTTTCACACCGCACTGTGTCAACATATTTACCCCATCACCTGTGGTGCCGCTGGACCACTAAAGGAACCTTTAGTGGTTCCTTTAGAACCACTAAAGGAAATATGATTACTTCTAAAGGAGACATGACCACAATTTCCTTCTTCATGAAATGTAAACAAAAATGGAGTACTGTCAGATTTGAACTAGGACTTCTTGTTTGACTTTGGCAAAGGAGCACAAAACATTTCTCCTGCTAGCACTAGATTAGCGAGTTTGTTTTGGTTGTATTTAAACAGATTGCCCTGCACCATACCCTTCTTCATTTTTTTGGAGCGACCTCTGGTCAGCTTTTCATTCACATATGCAAACCAAACCACACCAGAGTTCACTTCAACCGAAGCTAGACCTCTGTGATGTCATTCACATCTCCCCAAATGAACTGGACTTCCTAGGCAAACAAACTAGATTTTGGTTAAAGCAGACTTAACAGGGCCAATGTGAATGCACCCTTAGTTTTTATGATACATTGCAAGGATTTTTATGTTGTATCTGTCGAGTATTGGCTAGTTTCTGCTTGGCAGATCCTGCAAAGTGTTACCTTGGGGGACAAAACTGGATCCCGTGAGGTGAAGGAAGACATATTTAAGCATTTAAATGATTTTTGCCCCTTTGAAGTGTAGCTTATGTAAGAACCAGTTTCACAGTTTCCGTCCCTGCAGCAAACATGCAAAGGGCATGTAAGCGCTGCTGCTGTATGTAAATTTGGGAAAATTCAGGCGTAATAACGTGACAGAAAAGCACACGAGGGAAGAGGAGAGAGAGAATGAAAGGGATTGAGAGAGAGAGTTGGGTGGGTGAACGACAGGTGGAGTCCCGGTTGCCTTGGGAACCACTCCCATATAAGGCACGAAGGGATATCGTATTGCAAAGGTCAGGTTGTGTGGAGAAGAAAGAATGGGACAATAATGAAGACAGAAATGATTGACGAGTGGAGGGACAGCACGGTGAGCAGACGGATCCTGAAGTGACAGGGCATTTTCACTGCACCAGGGAGGGAGCAGCAGACTCCAGGATTCCTTGTCATTTCTCTCGTGGAGGGAAGCCAGAAGGGGGCGGGGGTTCGTGGTCGCAGTCAAGCAGTCCACTGACCAATTAACCAGCACCAGCAGGACACGACCGCCCATCTGTGAAGGAGTTAATCGGCTGGTGTTGTAATGAATTAAATAAAAAAAGAGTTTCCGCCGCATGTGCAATTGTAGAGCGAGACGGGGAAAGAGAGGGACTTGAATGAGGAAGAGGGAGATTTGTAAGAGAAGCAGAGGGAGGGAGAGACGAGCAAACAGAAAAAAAAATGCGCTGAGGATTTTCTGCACCTGATGGACAGTCTGGGGTGACTGGAGTCTTGGACAGGCACAGGTGCTCTGCAGGTGAGATTTAACTGGGAGCTGGAAGCTGTTGCAGAGAAGTGTGTATGTGAGCGTGTGTGTGTGGGATAAGGATGTGCCAGCTGGGATTAGATTCCACGCCTGTTATGTTTGTTGTGGTTGTTGTAGTGACAGAGTGCATATGCCTCAGCAGGCAGAAACCCACAGCAGACGAAAGCTGAGGGGACGATAGTAAAAGCTGTGCACAAAGCTTTTCGTGTCTCCCTTCGAGCGTGGGGTTGATTTTCTGTGCAGATATTATCTGTGTTTTTAGAATGAGTAGCGAAAGCTGCTGTTGTGTTGCAACTAAACTGGACCAGAGGATGATTTAGGGTGCACGAGTAAGAATGAGTGAGATGGAGGGGAGCGGGGGGTGGGGGGGTGCAGGGAAGATGACGACATGAGAAAAAGTGGAGGAGGGAAGGGAGGGAGTAAAGAGTCTGCTTTACATGCAGGTCAGGTAACGCAGCGCGCCACTCTTTGAGGCTGCGTTTCTTCGCTGGACTCCACTTGCACGTGTCTGTGTGAATGTTTAATTGTGCAGATGATTCTCACATTTCTGAAGTGAGAGTTTCATTTGACCCCTCAGTTCTAAGTTTAATCTGACATCTTAAATAGACCGCAGTAATTATCCGCTTAAGGCATAAAGTGACATAAGAAGCTGCTTGTAAATTTGCAGCAAAGCATAGAATAAGTTGTTAAATGTACTCTTACGACAGAAAATGTTCTTTAATTGCATGGTTGTCAGGGGTAACATAATCAAATAAACCCTCTCCAGTTTGCTTTTTGTAGTATTTACAACTCAAAGTCCAAGCTGTGTTTATCTGCCTCTGTCAGCAAAGCGGGCAGAAAGGATTAGATATGTTTACCTTAGCATCACAAGTGCACGTTATTAATGCAACAGACGTTGCCAAAGACAGATGCACAAAACCACAAATTTCTTCTCCACCATTAAAGCTGGTGTCTCTGACTTATTTTGTCTTGCGGGTAAGAACAAAATCATTCTTCTTAGTGTCATAACAAATTAATTGCTTTTATTTACAACATTGAAATGATGCCCTTCGGCTCCCCGCAGATGATGAAACTTTCTGGTTATGTTCAATATAACCGGATAGTCAAGACCAGTTTACTTTTACTCTGGAGAGACCTCATGATTAGCTCGTCCCTGACACAGACCCATTATCAATGACCCATTAACCCCTAACGCAACCTCTCCTCAGAGAACATGATATTATTAACAAATTCATCCATCCAGTGGGTTTTAAAATAGCTTATTTACACTTGTTGAACCAATGCTTGAGGAGTGTAAAAAATACATGTTTGTATTCAACAACAGCAACCAAAAACATTTGAAAAACACAAGCAGCACAGCTGGCAGGAGTATAGACTTTTTTTCACAGCGTTACATCAAAGCGTTGTCTTTCATTCTAGCTGCTATGACGTTTGTCAGGAGTCATTTATATGTTAAAGGAGAAAGAAGCGTGGGTTGAAATTTTTATGTGTTTTTTTTTCTTTTGGCATATGTCTGAGCCTATATGTTCACATACCTCTAATATTAAAGTACTATATAAGGAACAACTGGATTTCTCAGTTAATCAGCCATTATCTGCTGCGTCTTTGTTTCCAGGTTGTTGAAGTACTTACTATTGCTGTAACATAATTATCAAAGCTCTGGCTCTTTTCCAGAAGACTCCTTTTATAAAACAGCGTACATGAATGCAGCAACTGACTGAGCAAACTCACAAAAGAAGCAGCTTGACAGATAAACCTCGATGTCAAAGTATGCTTAATTACAAAGAACATATGGAGGGGCTATTTAATGCTAGAATACTTTTGTCAGCGTTAAGTGCTGTTGTTTGCATTTTCATTATAAAATTAACACATTAATCAGAGTAAAACAACATTTATATTAGAAAAGTACATTGAAGTTGGTATTTACTTTATTTTTGGCCAAATGTTGGAATATTATATGTCCAACTGTTTTCTGCAAAACAGAAAGAAAACATCAACTAATACTGAGTATTAATAAATCAGGTACACCTCTGAATTACCAAGCAGTTATTTCTGTTTTCACAAATACATTGCAGCCAGAAAAGTGCCAGACATGAGTTTTTATCTAAAGCAGAATACATTTAATGAAGAGGATCTCCTGCTGTGAGGAGTTAGCATAAAACAACAAGACCTAATGATATGTACCTCCCTTGTTCATAAAAAAAAGCATCTGTCAAGTTTCATGGCTTGTGGAAAAATATCAAAGTCACAGTTAAATTCTAATCTTATTGATTATAAAACTTTTTAATAAACTAAACTCTTGAAATAGGTTTATTCTCAGCATAAGCATATATTTAATTTATGATTATATGTATATATATATATATATATATATATATATATATATATATATATATATATATATATATATATATATATATTGAAAACACACTGACTATCATAACTAAAAACATGCCTGTCACTTTTTTAATCCTATCTCAGGGTAATGTGGACTTTATAGAAGAGAACCTAAATTGGGTGAATATTGCCTGCAGAGAAGAATAAAAGTGGAGTTGGAATTACAATTGAGATTTGTGAACTCTGCTCCATCTTTAATATTGCGTATCGTCAACTTGAGATATTGCTAGGCCAGCAGTGACTATGTCTGGTTTTAACTATGGGGTAATTATGGCTTATTTTAAGTCTTGTTACCTTAGGCCTTTTATGAATATGTTAGCACTTTTTCTGCAATGTCCAACCAGCAGGAATGGCAAATGTGCAGATGTTTGCTACGTTATTCAGTGTTGCAAATTAGCAGGTCAGCTTTGGGGGTTGTGATGAAAAGTGAGCAGCAGGTGGAAGGAGATTGGAAGAAACCAGAGAGCAAGAAGGGGACAAAATGGTTGTTTGCCAGTGGTGAAATCTGGGAGAAAAGCCAACGTTGCAAGGAGAGAATGGACTGCTGATTTTACTTAATATTGCTCTTTTCATTTCATTTATAATAACACAATCTCATGTCAGGTTTTCAGTAACCTGATGCCTGAAAACGGAGCCATTACCTCCATCATTGACCAGTCAGTGCTTGTGTTTTCCATATATGCTTTAAATTTACCTGTCAGCAATATACAGTAAATCCTTACAGAAGGCAGGATAAAAAAAAAAAATTGTTGTTACATTTCAACTAATGTTTTTAAAGTTTACATTTTCTTGCATTTATTATGTATGATTCTCGAGAGAGTAATTTCTCTATCTTTCTCGTGTTTCTTTCTTTTGTTCTTCATGAAACTCCACAGCAACAGCCCAACTACTGGAGCTTTAAGGTTAGTGCTCCTTGTCTAAGTGTGTTTGTCATTCTTCTGTCTGTTTTGTGTGTGTTTACGTCTGTGGCATCTTGTCCACCCCCAACCCACTTAATGTCCCTCCTGCTGCTCTTTTTTCACACCCTTCTTACTCCTGCAACATCTTTTCACTTTTTTGGACAGAGCTTGTGTGGTTGTGGCTTATGTGGTGACAAAAATGTCAAGGGTGAAAACAGCTTAATCTTCTTCGTGTCAATTTAATTTGTAGACCTTCATGAACTCGTGACACCTCCGTTAGTTAGCATTACTGACCGGCTGGTTGTATTATGCTGGCAGTGAAGTAGAGCTATCAAATGTGTCTTTATGGAGTGGTTTTTGATGAGCAGAAATAAAACAGAGGAAAAAGCTGAAAAAAAGAAGCTGAAAGAATAAAACAAAAGCATCAGATTTCAAAATATTCAAGATCCAAAACTACGTCGAAAAACACTGTTTTAGTTGATAAACAGCTAAGCAGTTGATGTTTTTCACCTCTAATCAGATTATTAGATCTGAAGTATAATATAATTGCAAACTAATAAAAACAATTATTGCACTTATTTTGTATTATTTTATGTTGTAAATTAAATGCTACTATTATGTAGTAGCATTTGTCGATAAAATCTGATCGTTTTCTGGTATTTGGTTTAATTATTTCAATGCTACTGAACCATAAAATGTAGTTTTAGCGGCCTACTTTCCCTGACATTGTAAATTGCTGTTTCCTTTACCCCACAACGTTACTTTAAATTTGTGTATTTGTGTTGCTGTTTTCTTAAATTGTGTGATTATTCAGAAAACAGTAAGATCTATACACTGATATCAAAGGTGCTTCTGCAGAGATAGATTTTACCATGAAAGCATCAAAAATATTTAGTGGGGGGAAGATTTGAAGATCATTTCTTATACACAATGTGAATGACAACCTTTTATATTTGCAGGGCTTTCTGCAAAGTTTTCTTTCTAATCAGTGAAGCTCCAGAAACCCACGCCCTACTTCAGCATCCCACCAGCTCTAATCTAAGCTCGGCTTTCCACTCTTGTGCTTAGCTTAGCTGAGAGTCCGGGGAGATTAAACAAAGGCTACACTCAGCCGCTGTGAGGTTCCTGAAAGAAAATCTTGGAATATATTTCTATTTTTATCCAGTAACATAATCTCAAATGAAAAAAAAAAAAATTACTTGAATGCATTTATCTCCCACATGAGAAATTAATAGTTGTGTCAATTTGTTTTCTACACACTCTGCATTCCTGTACTTTGAATAACTTCTTTTTTAAAATTGTGAATAATTGCTAGCTTTTTACTGAAGTATTTCTCAAGGCTAGAACCAACAAATAACCTCTTTAACCTCTTTCCTCTCTTGACAACCTGTTTATATCATCCATGGTCATGGGCCTGTTCTTTTGATTTCATCTCTTCAGCTCATCAGACTTTGAGTAATATTTACAAATTCTTCCAGGATCTTTGGATGAGAGGAAGATATTTGTGAAAACCCAACTTTTACAGTCATCTGACCAAGGCACAGTTAAACTATAAGGTTATTGGGTCATTGTTATTGATTTTTATCAAACAAAAAATTGGAAAATGCTCTCTTTGAGCAGTTCTCAATTATCAGTTGTAGAGACTTTATTTTATCTACTGTGCTTTGAATTATTATCCTCAATTTCTGTGCCAACAAAATAAAATTGCCTCTGCATCCGGCTGTTTTTAACACGGTTCAATTTGTTTTAACATTTTAATAATTGCTGTGACTGTAGATATAAATAAGCATGGCTCTGTGGCTTGTTTATTATGGAAAAAATGAAATCACAGACATTGATTATTTATTTTGTGCAATTACATGTATGATTTTTATTTGTTTTACTTTAATTTTACCAGAAAAAAAATGATCTGCAAAAATCACCCACAAATGTGGTGACCTTATGGTGACCCAGGCCAAATTAAACAGCACTAAATTATGTCAAGCAGCTTCTAGCCAATCAAATTTTGCTCCTGTGATCATGTGTCAGACAGTTAGCTTGTTAGCACAGCTAACTGTTAAGAGACACATTTAAGAAAAGTGCGCCTGTTTGCCATGTCATATTTACAGTTTTAATCTAAACCTTAAAAAAAATAAAAAAAAGACAGGAGGACATAACATTTTCAATTTGAGTCTTTCAGGCCTATATGACTAATTCTGCTTGGAAATCTCAATCATCATCTCACCTCTTCTTGGAAATGCTATTTTTCTTCGTTTCCTTTCACATGCTCCATCAGTTTACAATTTACTGGGATCTGGCAGAGCCATCATTTCCATGCATTGATGACTTCAGGTCGTCTGAAGAGAAATGACTCCATTATTATGAGGAGATTTTGTGTCCAGACGATTGACTGCAAAGCTTGAGAAGTTGAGGTGAATTAATTGGACAGTTAAGACTAAAATGGATGTGTGGTATGGGCATATTAAGGAGTCAGTTTCTTTAAATTTCATTAAAAATTTAGAAAGTGCTGACTCATTGCAATTAACCGCAAGCAAAGCATGTGGATGAGACTCAGAGCTTCTGTCAGCAGAGACTGAGGCGGAGGCAGATAATCTGACAAATCAGTTGTCTTGGTGAGAAGCTTATGGAGTGACAGGAGAGAATCAGTGAGTGACGTTGTGTAAAAGGTGTGAGAGGAAGACATAACTAGGGGTGAAGACAAACAGAAGCTTTTGAAGAACACCAAGATATTAGTTGTGGGGGGGGGAACTGAACAAGCTAGATATCAAAGGACTCAAGGAAAAGTGGAGACGTTAAAAGATTTGTCGTTTTAAACATTTAACCAAATACCCTGCAACTAACGAGTTCACGCACATCAAGCTGTGCGACATTTCTCTTTTCAGTTTTACTCAAGGGGGTGAGATTAGAAGTGGAGGCTACTTGCATCCATCATGTCATGAACGAGCCTCGGGGCCCATGCTGCAGTGCAGTTTAGCCACACTGTTTCACCTGCTTGTCTAGCGCTTTACCTCAAATCAGCCACATACTAAAAAAACACACTACTGGATCTCCATTGTCTGACACAGCAGACAGTAATAACCCTTTCGGCTCTCCGCAATCAGGTTGTATCAAACGTGATTGCCTCTCCAGCGCTATCAGCTGCAGTTTACGTGTTCTGGATATGAAATAAAGCGGACATGTTGTATGTGCATTCATCGGGGTTGAAGGATTTACCTCACAAATTATGGTCCAGACATATTTAAACAAGCCGATTAAAGTTTTTAGCATCAGGGTGTCAAATTTTTCGGGCAATTATGGGGGCATTGTGACCCTCAGCAAAACCGCTCATCTGATTACAGCTGCTCTGACAGAAAATTAGATTTCCAGGGAGCAACTGCGGTTAATTTTGTTTTTTGCTTAATCTGTACAGTGAAAGTGAGGGAGATAAATGAAGATTTAATTGACTCCCAAACCAATCTCAGTGTTGCACTTTCATCTACAGCACTGTGAAAATTATTACAAATGTTGTCCTCTTATCCTTATTTGTGGGACGAAAGTTTCAGATAAGCAAATTTATGATCGGTCAAAGACAACATGAGTCAAAATGAACAAGCAATTTTTAATTTAGTTCATTTATAAAAGGAAAAAAAAACTATCCAAAACAACCTGACCTTAAGTTAAAATTGATAGAATTGATAAC
Source organism: Poecilia mexicana (assembly GCF_051168715.1). Classification (NCBI taxonomy): domain Eukaryota; kingdom Metazoa; phylum Chordata; class Actinopteri; order Cyprinodontiformes; family Poeciliidae; genus Poecilia; species Poecilia mexicana. Next base: position 20,848,163 of record NW_028263377.1, read on the forward strand.
CCCTTTACTTACAGCAAAGTAGGCCCAGGGCACCACACTATTGACTCACTGCAATATTCTTTTTATGAAATGTTGGGTTAGTTTTACATCAGATGTCATGGGACCGAGACATTTTTACATTTACTTTTGTCTCATCAGTCAGCAAAGTATTTTTCCAAAAGTAATCTAGATGTTTTTGGGAAATGTGAGACATTCCTTTGTGTGTTTTTCACCTTAGAAAATTCCACAGATAACATGTTTGTGCAGTTTGTCTTGAATAATCAATAATGAATGCTGACCTTAAGGCAAGTTAGGTCTGGAGTGCTTTAGATGGTCTTCTGTTGTCATACAGGTTAGATACAGGATTTATTTATTGTACAGGACAGGTGGCAATGAGGCCAGCGTGTGGCTTCTGAGTCACAGCTAATATACCACATATCAGGTGGAATAAATATATTTACACAGGGCTAGTTTGGTTTGAACAGCCTTTTACCATAATAAATCAAATCTTCACTTACAAATGTTTTTTTGTCTAATCTTAAACATTCAAGTGTAAAAAAAATTAAACAGAACAAATCTGTTCTGGAAAAATAGTTTTTTTCTGATACAGGTTAACTAGATCTAATTTTTTAGCTGATACATAATGTTTTCTAGTTTTTGACCTTATAACCTTCTTCGGTGAATGTTTGTTTTTAACAGAGAGAGCATGTTGCTACTGCGTAGTATTAGCACAAGAAATCAGAAGAACTGGTGGGAGGTTGCATAAGTTTAATGCAGTTTGTAGCCTGAGGTCTGTTGTCGGGCCACCTTGTCCTACTTTCCACTACATTTGCTTGTCTTCTAACCTCATCCTGTTCCGTACTCTTTTTTCCTCTCATCCACAGTGAATAAAGACTCAAGAAAACTCAGTAGCAATTGGGTTGGGCTGAAACTGTCTTAATCAGTAGAAAATAAAGGGTTTTCTGAGAGAAAGGCAGCAGAACCGGTTCCTGGCTTGTCTAATAGGAGCAGATGCAAAACCAGATGGTGTTTTTGCATGAAACGTTTAGAATACAAAATTACTGCAGAAAGATATTATCAAGCCTCCTTAAAGTGGAAGCAGGAATAAGGAAGTCAGTATAGACGGCGTGATGTAAAAAGTCAAGCTGAAAAATATGATACATTTGTAATTCAGCAACACGTTTCTAAGAGAATACAACCCCACTCTTTGCTGTTCCCACAGTTTTATTTTTCTTTCCGGCAGGATTAGAATGTAAAATTTGCGGTTTTCAGGCTTTGTGGAGAGCAAGTACTCGGATGCAACACATCCTCTTTGATTTTGTATTTGCAGAAAAAAATACACAGTTGCTATCATATTCAAGCTTGTTTTGCTTCTTTTTAAAAAAAAATAAATCAACTATTACAGAGTAGTAGAGTTGCAGTCAGATTGTTGATAATATCTAATTCCTCTGCTGCATTTATTAGAACTAAGCATTCCAAACATGGTCGGCAAACAATGTTGCTGAATTTAAATTAAAAAAAAAATTGTCAGAGTGTGCTCATACAGCTTCTGACTAGGAGTTAGGCTTAATAATTAGTAAAAATCTTCAACATGAGTTGGTACAGATTGCACAAAATTCACTAATTACTTCCAGACGTTGCTACTGTTAACAATTTTTATTTTAGTTCATTGCTACAAAAGTAAATCTAAGTTGTTATTAATCTTCCCCTTGGCAAATACTCAATGAAATCAAGTGTATTTCTCAAAGTGGTACACATTTCTTCATATTTCAAACATTAGGACTTTTCTTCTTTAGTTTTTTATCTACAAAAAATCATTCAGTCTCCTCCCTTTAGACAGGAGATACAAAGTCCCACTGGCCAGGAAAACAACAAAATAAAAGTCATTCATCCCTACTGCAATTACAGCTCTCAGCAGAGGTATTTGAACATCCTGTTTACTATTTTTATCTTGTTTATGTTCTTTTTTTTTAAGTTTTATGTGTGTATAGAGTCCTGTCAAGGAGAAATTTATGTCACTGTTGGTGTCAGATAAAGTTTTCTCTTCTATTCTAAAAAAAATTTCATCACTTCTCCCTTGATGGAGACGGTATGAAATAATATCGAATCCTAGACCTACCTGATAAAAATGAATACATTATATTTCCCCATTATTATACGGCGGTTCGACAGTAAGGCTAGAATGTTGCACTTTGCAGTATCTGGTGGGCCCCTGGGATGCTGCTGGCTGTTGTTTTTTTACAGTGTGGTCACTGTTTAGATAAATTACCCTATTAGAAAACATGTTGGGGGTTATCTGTCTGCATCACACACTTTCCGGTAGTGCTCTAACGTTGTCTGCCAGCACTATCTCTGGATTCTTCATGTGTGGGTGTGGGACTGCATTATGTATGATAGTGTCAAAAGGACTTTGACATTGCATGATGAAAGCCCACAGGCAGTTTACCTTGCCAACTTATTGTGGATGTTTTTGTGAACAATAGTAGTAAGTGTAAGGCAATAATTTGCTCTTGAGTAGATAACTATTTTAAAATCATATATCTATTCGAAGGATTCTTTTTGACAAAAACTCAAAGACTTCAGCGGATTTTTAAAAGTGAGGCAGCAGCAGATTAATGTCACAGAAGAAGAATAGGACTTTATTTTTTGCTATTAATGTAAATTCAGCTATGCTTTTCAAGCAAAGCATTATCCAAAGCAGTTGCATAAAACTGTTTAACTTGATCTCCTATTTTCCTACTTTATGCAATAACAACAAATCTGAATTTTATTAATCTTGGTGTAGATTAAATTTAATAGGATACTGTGTCAGTTTTTCTATGGGGTACACTGTACAAATCTCAGAAAAAGTTTGTCACGTGCAACCAATCTTCCAAACATGCATCCTTTCATTGTATTTAGTTAAATACCAAAGCAGAAAATGTATCATTATGACATTATTTCCAGCAATATCAAAATGGCTGGTAATAATGACGTAGTTGAAGTCAACTTGCACTCAGAAAAAGAATATATCAGTCAAAAGTGACTATTGCTATTACTCGAGAGAATGCACAAATGGTTTCCTTGTCGTTTTTGTTTTAGATTCCACAGCGAACTATTAGTTTCAGTCTAAAGCAGTCGACAGCAAAGCAATGCAAAAATTAACACAGAGGATTTAAAAAAACGACCAGCTTGTATTTCCACAACAGGGCGCAGAGTTGCTTTGGTTTCCTGTAATTTGGCAGCAGGGCAGATGAGAGCATTTGACATAAGAAAATCTTATAATGGTACATTACATAAAATGAAACACATTTTTTTCCTGTTACTTTTCTGCCTTTCATATGGATTTTAAAGCTTCAGACAGAGTTTAGTAACTCCCAGGTCAACCTAGCACAATCAGATATTAAATAAATATCACTCAGTTTTTAACAAGTGCCACATAACGTTAAAAAATGCTATTCCTACACTTGTCCTGGACAAGTATAATAAAAAGGAAGTTACAAAAAGGAAAAGGGTAAGTCAAAATGTGTGCAGTTCCTTTAAACTAGACTGGATCCTTTTGGATAATCACTGCCTAATCAGCTTAAAGGGACGAGCCGCCTCTGAGTTTAGAAAGTGCAACTGATTTAGGACAAAACTGACAATCCAAAGAGCTAAATACTAAATGAGAAATATGTCTTCATAGCAGTTGTCATAGAGCATCAGTCAGATCACTTATCTTGATCCATATCTTACCCTTAACAATCATCTACAGCATAAAGAATCATCATGTCAGAAAGACTTGACTAACACTTAACAAAATAATGCCTTTTTATCTTTGGTGTTTTTAAGAGATTGAGATGATTTTTATATTGTAATAAGTGACTACATCAAACTGTCTGCCCTGCTGCTTGATATTAAAGTGAAAGTAAAGTTGAGCTTAATCTTTTTTCTTTGATCATTGTGGTTTGGTGGTTTTTCATGAAAAAAAACTTTTTATTCTGAGTCTGAGCGCAGAGATGACCCTTCATGTCACTGCAGTTAGTCTCCCATTAATTAAAAGTTGCACCAATATGAAAGCCACAGAAGGTTCATGCAGCAGCTGAACTTGAACAGAGAAAGGACGAGGTGACAACCGTTGTGTTCATGCTCCAAAGAGAAGGAGACAGGCACTGCTACTAAACTGTGGGCTGAGGATGTGTCTGCTTCTTCCGTGAAAACAATCAGCAGACAGCATTCGGGGAGCTCATTACAGCAGCCTCTGAGCTGGAGGAAATGCTACAGCGGTGGGGAATCAGAGAGTTCAGTTCAGTGAGCTCAGCCACAGCCGAGCTAACAGTCTTTGGGAGAGAAAGTGCAAGAGAGAGAAAGGAAGAAAGAGAGAGAGAGAGACGCCTGGGCTTAAGCCAGCAGGATAAACCCACAGTGAGAGCCTGGGATTTACATGAGCTTCTCCTCCTATCCCACAAGAACTCATTTAAAAGTTCATAGGTACGCAGGGACAAGGACCAATGAGGGGGTCCAGGAATGGATGTGGATGTGAAGTGAAGAATACAGAGTAACTTTTGTCAGGTTGCACACACAGTTTGACGCTGATAAATTCAAGAGGAAAGAGTTCCTCTACATTATAATGCATTTTATATGTCATTCTTCTGATGTTATAAACTGTGATGCAAGCAATTGTCAGTGAATGGCTGGTAGCTAAAACCCATTGTCAAGGTCTGAATAATCTCATTACTTGGCTTATTGTGTTATCCCTCATTGTGTGTGCTCCCTGTCTCTTCCAGTTGGTCTTCTGACATCAGCCTTGTCAAATCCATTTTTTCTGCCACAGTTTCACCTCTCACTGAATTCACACATGCCTCTGTGTGTCCTGCAGAGTCGCAGTCCACGCCATTCCCAGTCCACCCAGTCCGGGCTTGCAGACCAGGCAGCCAAGCTTTCCTTTGCCTCCGCCGAATCCCTGGAGACCATGTCAGAAGCCGACATGCCCCTCGGGTTCAACCGGATGAACCGATTCCGCCAGAGCCTGCCGCTGTCTCGTTCTGCCAGCCAGAATAAGCTAAGATCTCCAGGTAATGATTCCGAGGCGATCCTGGCATGACCCGTCTCAACAGGCTGGTAGAACTCGAGGCAGATTTTACAGCTTTCTCTTTGCTTCACGTTGCTGCTGCTGCTGTGAAGCACTTTCCTGTTAGATGGTGGGAGGAGGTGTTATATTCTCAGTGCTTTTACCATGAAGTGTTTCCCTAGTTTAATTGCCCTTCTGCATAGACATAAAACAATCAAATGAGTGTTTCTAAATATATAAAAGTGTAAGTTTTCCTGATTAGACACTGTAAATTACTAACACTAATACTCTTACTGTTACAGACTGTGATCTAATGTTTGTAATACGATCAAGGAGAATTGGTAACAAGAAAAACCCAAATATTATTTGTGTCATATAGATATTAAGTCTACAGAGTTTAGTCATTCTGGACTATGGTCATTATTTGTAACAGTGAACGAATGAGAAAGACTAAGGTGTTTAGCAGAAACGCTGATCTCTTTCCTCTGTCTCTACTAATACCTGTCTTTTTTCTTTTCTCTATGACTTGTTTATACAAAGTATTATTTTTTGCCCCATTTGTAATTCCTTTTTCTTTTCCTTTGTTGTTGTTTTTGTTTGTCCCTTCGTGTATGAAGATGAATTTTCAGGTTAGTCAGGCATCATACACATCTTTTAACAAAACATTCTTTTTTTTTTTCACAAACTTTACCTACTGCTGCTTATGTAAAAAAAAACACTCTGCATTTTAAAATATTTTTAAAATGTAACTAATTATTTTTATTTTTTCTAGATATCTAAATGTTCACTAATCAGCACAAAAGTTCTCAAGTAGTTTCCAAAATTGTGATTTTTGCTTTTATAGAACCATTTTCTCATGTTACATGTTACTGGGATTTTATAAGATGAACCAACTCAGCGTGGTCTGTCAGGTTTTCTTCAGTTCCTTACTCGGGAGGAGTGTGCCCACAGTGTGATACGTTTGGTTACAAAAGGCTGTTTCTGGAAGGATGTGTTGTCTTCATTACAAGTAGAGATGAGTAGAGCTCATCTGATAAGAGCTTCTTCTTATCACACATTTGCTGTGACTCCTGCATTACTTGTGACATGCTGTGACCAGAACTGCAAATTAAATGTCTTATGACTTTCCATCAACAAATCTTTTTTGCAACTTCTCTGCAAATGCCAGATTTGTGAAGTGCGCAATTAATAGTTGACCTGTTGACAACTTTTCATATCTGAGCTGTGGATCGTTGCAGCTTCTTCAAAACTACTGTACAGAACAACAGGATTTAATTACACACATGTGAAGTCTATTTAGCAATTGGGTGACTTTTAAACATGATTAATTGCACTTATTTGTTTTTATTAATTTCTGACAAAAATGAGCAACTTTGTGTTGGTTTATTACATAAAATCCCCCAAAAATCGAATAAAATTATGACTGTAACATGACATGAGAAAGTATTCAGAAGGCTTAATTATGAGACCCAGAAAGTCGCCATAGTTTTTTTTTTTTTGGTGCCAGTAATCAGAATTTGTGGATCACAACCAACACCACAGTTCGCAAAATATGTCTCCACTGGTTATTCTCCCATCTAATAAAGCCAAACACTTCTGACTCAACCATCTCTCCCCCACAACTCTCTCCTAGGCGTGCTCTTCCTGCAGTATGGAGATGAGACACGCCGGGTTCACATCACCCACGAGCTGAGCAGCATGGACACGCTGCACGCTCTCATCGTGCACATGTTCCCTCAGAAGTTGACGGCGGGAATGCTGAAGTCACCCAACACTGCGATCCTAATCAAAGACGAGGCCCGAAACGTCTTCTACGAGCTGGAGGACGTCCGGGATATTCAGGACCGTAGCATCATCAAGATTTACCGCAAAGAACCCATCTATGCTTCTTACCCTGCGGCTGCACACCTGGCTAATGGAGACCTGCGGGTAAGCAGAAGAGACCTGAGAGGTGGGAAGGGCAATTAGTGTTGAATACCCCTGTTATATTGTGAAGTCGGCGCTGCAGCAGAGTTCTTTGGAAGATAAATTTTGCTGTTTTTGAGAACGGTATCTTTACAGACTTTCGCAATGTATTGGGGGTTAGCAATGGAACATGTTTTCCCGTCGGAAATGTATTTTTTCATCTTCAAATAGGCCATCTGTTGCTGTGCAGGCAGGAGAGAACATGTTCCCCTGTAAAATGAGCATATTTTAACATTTGAAATGATTTCTGCTTTAGTAAAGATAAAGCAGCCTGAGGGAGAACTTTTTTTTTTTTAACTATTATTGATGCAAAACTCTGCTTACCATCTGCATTATTCACCCTGAACTGGGAATACAAATGCTATTAAAAAAACACTGAAGAGTGTTTCTGTTTACTTACACTGTGCTGTGGCAATGCTCACACTCATTCTTCCATCTATTTGGAGCAGATATGGGGTAAAGAAATGGCTGACAGACAGGGAAGAACTATGAATACATTTGGATAGATACTCCAACTTAATCTGATTACAAATCATTGTGTGTCTGGTAGTGGAAAGCTGATGTTCTCTGTGTGTGATATTGTGAGCTCAGATTCAGAGAAACAAAACTGTGAGCGAGAGAGTTAAGCTTCTAATATAGTTATCCATCCAATATTGTATTATATCAACTGGAAAATCAAAAATGAGAGGTGTACATGAAAAGCACTCTAAAGGGGATATTAAAAGATGAGAAAACACAAACCTTTAACTGATAGCTGATGTATAACTAAAGTCCCCTTTCAAAGGTGATTACATCAGCAGCTTTTTGTGCATTTGATGCAGTAAAAACAGTTGAAAAGATATTTACATGCAGTTCTTAGAAAGACACATTCTTTTTTTTTTCTCATTGTCTGATATTAAACCAGACAAAACCTTTCCTGTTTTTAGAAAGTCAGGATTACAAAATATTTCTATTTGCTAAATACCAGAGTAGTGGGTTCCTTTGAGAATATTGTATTATGTTCCTTCTAAAGCTGCACAATATGTTGAATCACAGTCCTCATTGCAATATCAATATGTGCAATATTGCAGTCGCAAGGGACTGTTTACACTCAGTCTTTGGTAGACTAAGATATTGCAAATCCTATATTCAGGCACTTGGATGGACTTTCATTGTCCACACCTGATTGAAAGCATTGGTAACCAGTGTGATAGAAATGAAAGAAAATAGAAAGGAAAATATGAGTTAAGGACAGTAGATTTTGTCTTACTGTAAGATTACAGTGCCTGTAATTATTATTACCCTTCAGGAAGAAAGCAGGTTCTCTGTCCCATAGATACAGGTATTTTGTTGTAAAAATTGCAGACCAACTCCATGGCAAAAGAGCAAAAGGCCTTGTAAAGATGCTGGCTGAAGCTGCTCTGTATTGCTTTCAAAGCAGTCCCTTTCAAAAGACTGGATGTCCATAAACATTTTTTCTATGGGCTTATGTCCTTATGTCTGCTTATTCAATAGAAATATGCTGAAAATTAGATTTTTTTAATATATACTTTTTTAATTTTGCCTTAACAAAGAGAGCAAAGTTCAAGTTTGTTTTGCTCATTTGATCAATGCTAACCAACTTTCAGCCACATTTAGACTTGAGCATTTACTTTTTAGACAAAAGTTTATGCTGTTTATGTTGCAATGGCAGTACTTTCTGTCTTTGCTTTGCTTTTTGAGAAGTTCCTCAGCAATTTTTGATGTCTCTGGTAGGGTAGTTCACATCCCTATCATCTAATGGCTGCCATCCTAACAACTATTTTGTTTCTTACAGAGAGAAATGGTTTACTCATCTCGGGAATCTTCCCCAACGCGCCGCCTCAACACTCTTCCTTCCTCTTCGACCTCGGCACCCTCTGGCTCTCCGTCCCGCTCTCGCCTCTCTTACAGCGGGGGGCGTACTCCCTCCTTCTCCGGAAACCATCCTCAACACGAGCAGCCCAGACATCCCCACCATCCTCCAGGTGGCCATGGTGCCAACATGGGTCTGTCTCCATCACCAAGTGCCATCCTGGAGCGCCGTGATGTCAAACCAGATGAAGAAGTTTCTGCAAAAAAGCTGGCTCTCATGAAAAATGAGGCGCTGTATGCTGATCCCTACAGTTTGATGAATGAGGGTCGCCTCAGCATTGCCTCCACCCAGTCTTTGGCTGCCATTGGAGACCCTTTCAGCTACCCTGTTACCACTGGCCTCTACCGGCGAGGGTCCGTACGCTCTCTTAGCACCTACTCTGCCGCTGCCCTTCAGGGAGACCTGGAGGACTCATTCTACAAGCCTGGAGGTTCACTATACTCGGACACATACTCCTCTGCAACCCTAGGAATGGGGTTCCGCATGCCGCCCTCGTCCCCACAAAAAATCCCTGACATGCAGCTGAGGGACAGGGACTCGTATTCCACTTCACCACGACCCTCGCCTGTCAGGCAGACTTTCCGGAAAGACTCTGCCTCCTCCTCTGTGTTTGTGGAAAGCCCGAAGTCGAGGCCCAGCTCCAGTTCAGAGCCTGGTTTTGGTCCTTCTTTATCTGGACAAGACGCAGACACAAGCAGGTCAGCCTCATTTGGAACAGCTCACTGAATGTCTTCAACTATAAGACATTTTCTAAATTAGCCTTTCACAGAAGCATTGACCGTTCCACTGTAATCTGCCTGTGCCTATAATTTTATAAGCATTATGTATTTTTTTCAGGGACCACCGCCTGGAGCGTATGGAGGCCATGGAGAAGCAAATAGCCAGCCTGACAGGCCTCGTGCAGAGTGTACTGACCAGGGCACCAGACAGCGACAGCACGTAAGACCCTCTATTAGACCCCATTAACCCTCTAAAAGTCACAAATACAGCCTCAGATTTGACACATAAGCAGGAGTATTGACAGGAACAGCGGCAGGCTATTATCAGAGCCATTACCAGCTCCATGGTAGTGAGGTATTGCGCGAGCACAGGTCCAGTACAGACCACTAAACCATCAGCTGCAGGCAGCTGTGCTATTGATCTGCTGTCGGATTCACAGAGTTTTCAGCTTTTTACATTAACTATGTCAAGCTATCTCTGTTCATGTGCATACCAGGAGTTTATTTACTAAAAGATAACTGAGTTAATGTGAGAAGTTTCATCATATCCGGTAGTGGTGCTTTGAGCATTAGCTCTGTAATTGCCTTGCCCTGTGGCCGTTGATCCTCAGATGCGGCCTACTGCGTCTCTGCATGATGGCGGGCTGCCCTCCAGACCAAGGGACGGAGTTTTCACGGCCATTACCTTTCTCTTCCAGCGAGAAGACCGAAACTAACAGTGACGGCTCCGCCACTGGAAGTGAGTACAGCATAGTAATCGAGATCTGCGAATTGAAGTGTTACTAACACTCCTGTTTCTCCGTTGCCATGCCTATACGCATGTTCTTGCTAACTCTGCTCTAAAAATACTGAATGCATACTCTGCAGTGATGCTGATCTCCAGGCCTATTTGTCCATGCTCTCAATGTGGGAAGACGGGCAAGATTTGATATGGGGTACAACACTGCTGAGCTACTTGTTGGTTTTAATTTTCTTGTTTTATGTTCTCAGTCTGAGAAAATGGAAAATTGTGCCTTTCCTGTTTTCCGGTGCAGCATTTTTTTCAAATATCAATATCAGTGAGCCTCGTGAAGCTGGTAAAGGTGAAAATAATTCTATTTTATTAGTTTTGAATGTGACTAAAACAACTCTCCTCAAAGCAGAAGTGCTGGCAGTTGCACAAAGGACCAAGAAAGTTTTCCTTCTCAATTTCATGGCCAGTCAGTGAAAAATGGGTTGCCTCTTATGGTGCAAAGCATAAGATATCTAAGAAATGGCTGTAAACAGCAATTTTAACTTTAAGTAGAACCATTCTGTGCTAAATTAAAGGATGTTTAATGTTTTGCTAAGCAATATAAAATACATTTGATCATTTCACTTGCTTACATTTAAAATTGTACTTATTTACATTATCATCTTGTGGTCTAAAATTTACTTTACCAAAAAGACAATAAACGAGGGCTTTAAAAAAAACAAGAGTATTTAGACTTTCCTAAATCTTCACTTGGATCAAAATCAAATCTCTAATCAGTACTAACTCCAAGATAATTGGAAAAAACCCACAACATTTCTGACTAAGACTTTTTTTTGCTATTAACTCCTTTTATTTTTCTGTTGTTCATTCTCCAAAATGACCTGTTCACCACTGAATATTGAAATACCCTATTAGATGCACAAGGAAAGTAAAAACAAGGCTGTTAGAAATAAGTAAGCAAGCAAATCCTCAAAAGTGTAAACATAACCCTCTAGGCAAGGTTTGAAAACAGACACAGCTGTGAAATAGTTAACTCACTCTGTGTGGAATTATTTATTTTAGATGGTTGTTGAACTTAAAAATGACAATTTCATAACTTGTCAGCATCTGTAGCATGGATTAGATCAGTTATTGTCGTTTTTAAGTTATTTTTTCTCCTTCCTATAATTTTTCCGACTTATTCAAACACAGATAATCTTTGCCCAGATCTTCATGGACTCAGTTCAAAGATTTAAATGCGTCTGAATCTTCCTCATAAATTGGTGCAGTGCCAAAACACTAAGGCACCTCCACAGTCCCTTCCTCTGCTGTAATCAGTAGAAATCTTCCCTGTTCATCCCTCTTCAAATATAAAATCTGAAGACTCTCCTCTTTCTTTTGTCTCTATCCCTCCTCATTAATTTCTTGGTAACTGGCTCACTCTTTCTATATTCCAGCTGGACGTCAGAAGAAGAAAGGTAGTTGGCATCTCCTCCTCCTGTCATCCTTTTTTTATTTCTTCTGTCAGACATTCATCATGACTCTCTGCCCTCTGTATGGGTGTTGGTGTTGCTGAAAAACCAGCAGTCTCTGTTCTCATGTTTTCCTCCTGGCTGTTTTTTTTCCCCGGAAAGCGGACTCCTCTCCTTATGTCTCTAATTCTTGAATTCTTTGCTTGGTTGTTTGGGAATTTTCAGAAGTTTATTTTGTCACACACTAGACACTCGTTTGCGAGTGTGTATGTGTGGTCAAATAAATGGCAGATTGATGGCCATACTCACAAAGCCCTGTGTTGAGATAAGAGCGTTCACATCCCTGTGTGTCCCAACTAAACAGACAGTGAACTTCTCCCCCGGTTACTAATAGCATGAACTCACTTTTTACCCGATATACAACTAGAGTTTTGTGAATATGGTGGTTTTTGTTGCTTTTTCACACTGGATAAAGCGTGCGTGTGCCCAGACCTACTCTCTATATGGATGTATTTATTTGGGTATTTATGCTGAGAGTGTGTGTGTTGCTCATATTGTATCTGAAATGTAACTGGAGCGCTGCTTAGCGAACTAACAGAATTGTTTCCCAATGATCCCCCAATATCCTGCTTTGTGATTAGCAGCCAACACGCCGTCAGCACCTTTAGCTCTGATGCCACCACCGCCATCTAACACAACCCCGGTGAACGGCGTGGGTCGCCTGCAGATGAAACTCCATCTGCACGGTCTGCAGCAAAATGCCACCGACCTTCGCAAACAGCTCGGTCAGCTTCGCAAGATACAGGTATCTAAAGTTTAAACAGTTTATCTATTTCAGAAACGCTTTCCTGTTCACTCCTGAAGATATGTACCTTAGAGATATTGCCATGTAATTTGGAAAACTTATGTTAAAATTCTCATTCTCTTTAATGCATGATAATAAAATCTCATTTCCAACTGTCATTCACAAACACTGTGAGATTTTGTTGATTGAAACATGGTTGTGCCAGCGTCATGCTGTCTGGATGCTTTTCATCATCAGTCATCGGGGAATTGATGAAAGTTTATGTGAACATGTAGTTAAAACAGAACAATCCTGGAAGATAATCTGTTAAAAAGTGCAAAAGATTTGAGTTTAGGACAGAGGATCTGTAGCAAAGCTGGAAAATACATGTTAAGGGTGAGGCAAGCTGCTTCAATTGACTTTAGTTTATCATTTTATACTTGTTTTTTTTACCATTTGGAATCCTTGTTAGTTTGCCATTGCAGGAAATTACACTTGGCATTCATAAACACAACTCTAAGCATCTGCTGGCTGAGTATATATTAAGATTATTGGAGCCGACAGCTGTGTTCTCTGCTGACTCTGTTAGATACAGATATCTGTATCTACCTCACAGATCTTTTTATGAATTGCATTTCATTAGCATAAACACATCTTGTTCTTGCACTCCCTGAAATCCTACGGGATCGTGGGAAGGAAATCGCCACCTTCCCTGACACGTAATTGAATACAGTCTAAAAACTTGCAGCTTCGTTCACACAGTCCTAGGATATGACCTAACAGTGTTTTGAGTGGTTATTGGGGTTATATTAGCTGAACTTTAATGAATCAAGCTTTGCAGAGAGAAAGATAGAGCATTATAAATAATCATCTTTCAAAGTGACAGGGAGGAATATTAAATTTTATGTGCAGCTCAAAGCAATACAAGTGTACACATAAAAGTTTCATCAGTTACAAGTCTTTCCCGAGACAATGTTCTGATGACTGTGCATAATTCACAGTCTTGTGAACACCCCTTGCTAACAACTTTCCACTAAGGAAGTGGCCTGTGGCAAAGCAAGCTTTGTAGATCTTGCAGAGGAATCAGCAAAGCTGTTTTAATTTGAATTCAACCATTTTATAGCAAATACACAATATCTTGATAAGTGTAAACAGAGCCCTCATTTTTTTTGGAGTGTTCAGACCAATAATAGTGTTTAGAAACCAGAAGATTGTAAATTGCTTCAAAATATCACAAATTACTCGTGAGGTTACTTTTTATTAAGTTCCTCGCTGTTTTGGAACTTAATGTTTTGGCTTTCACTTATGAAAACTTTATAAAAATATCAATATATTTTAGATGAAATCTGGAACAACATGCAGATTTCAACAGTAGGAAATATGCTGGGCAGAAATGGCGTCCAAGTGGGAATTCCAAGACTGAAAGCGCTGCTGACGAGTCAAAAAGTGGAACTTTTTCAAAGCAGTCCATCTTGTTTCATATGTCATAAAACTAATGCAAGATTCAGTAAAAGAAAATCTTCCTGACAAGAACGCTTGATTTTTCCCAGCATCACCTTAAACAGGCTGTTCAGGCTCAAAAATCCTGTTAATGAGGCCTTTTTAAAACAAGCCTACAAAGATGATTGGACCAAAATTATTTCTGCTATTAAAATTTCTTTGATGAACTGAAACATTTTTAAAAAATTAGGTCTTATCATAGGATTCATTTTCTGAAGTTGTCAGTGTGAGGTCGTGTTGCTACTATAAAAATGAATGAATTTTAAGACATTGTACTCATGTTTCCCATATTGTCAATAGATATGGAGCTACTGCAGTATGCAGGCGGCTTTCAGCTTTTTATGTTCACTTCAGTGTTCAGGTGGTATTGTTTTCTTGCAAGAAAACCTGCAAGAAATTTTGCTGCAGTGGACATTAGTGGTATTCCATTTTGCTTGGGCTGCAGTGGTACAATATTGAAGCTAAGCTCGTAGTTTGTAGTGTTCTGAAGCGATTTGGACAGATTGATTTGATTGGTGTCTTTGCAGAGGAAATATAGAGAAAAGAGAGTAAGAGACAGTGAGTGTTTCAGAGCTGCTATTTGTTTCACCACAACGATCACAAGGATTTCTTGAAGTTGTTAAGCAGCAAAACAGCTACAGCTGTGATGTACACAGAGAGGAAAGTTTATTGTTTGCATGTGTATGACCTCTACACCTGGGTTACTGTTGTTGCCCAAGGCACTGGCCTTCTGCTTCAATTTTGCATGAGGCATATGAATTATACATAAAGTCAAGGAAAAGGATGAGCAGTTAAAATTTAGAGACGAGGCAGCGCACAGGAAGATTAAAAACATGTAAATGCATTAAATATTTTTACTTAAATTTTTGCTGAACTCCAGAGTATACATGAGTGCAGCTGTTGGCAGTATACAACAGTTGGGAATACAGTGTTATTCTGCATGTTAGTGATACTGTTGTCTTGCTCAAACAGAAGGCTGATAAATTATTAATTTTTTCTGGCTTAGCAGGTGATTTCAAACCGGGGTGTTGTGTTACATGGAGCAGACCTGCAGAATGTTGCATTTATAACACAGACAGGGAGCTCAGTTCATGCTCAAGTGATTCTGCCATGGGCATTCTTTGTTTTTCTCAGAACTTCTGAACTCATTGTTGGGAGAAATATTTTGTGCAAATTAAAATTTAAGCAAAACAAGTGTGAAAGTCTCAAAATTCTAAAGTTTATAAATTATTTTTTCCTCACTGCACTGATGATGTTCTCTGCAGCTGCAGAATTTATATCCTTAACAATGTCTGGTGTTTGAAGATTAGCAACATAAACTGTTAATAATTCCAACAACTTTAACTTTGTCAACCTATATTAGGCTACAACAATGAACTTTGATGGAGGGAGGAGGCGTGTGTGAAGTTATGGACCACCACAGAAATGACTAAGTGGATGAAAAAAAAAGTTTTTTTTTTTTTATTATTTTTATTTATTCCCCTTATTCTGACACCCCTAAATAAACTCAAGTGCATCTGAATACCTTCGAAATTCCCCATGTAAATAAACAGGGTCTACTGGTGTAAAATGTATTGTAGGTATAAAATTGATCCAAGGGTTGTGAATACTTATACAAGGCACTGTCCAATACTTTGCAAGGTTTGTGAGCATTCTTGTCTTCCTGTTATGTTGATTTTAAATGTGTTTTTTTGTGTGTAGATGGACAACCAGGATTCAGTGCGAACTCTGCTGAAACGGACAGAGGCTGAGCTAAACGTACGCGTAGCAGATGCCTTGCGGAAGCAAGAAGATCCTTTGCAGAGACAACGCCTCCTTGTGGAGGAGGAAAGACTCAAGTACCTCAACGAAGAAGAACTCATCATCCAGCAGCTCCAGTCAGTCACATAAGATTATTAAAACCATAAAGTAAAACAACTTACTGTCTAAATCCAAAAACTTTGTATCAATATTTTGTTCTGTAATGGAAAGTTTTTATTTTGCATTTTTATGTGGCAACAATGTGTGATTTTGTCCTCTATTGTATTTGAAATGTAGCAAAAGTTATATGT
The DNA here is from genome assembly GCF_051168715.1 of Poecilia mexicana. Lineage (NCBI taxonomy): Eukaryota > Metazoa > Chordata > Actinopteri > Cyprinodontiformes > Poeciliidae > Poecilia > Poecilia mexicana. The sequence continues at coordinate 20,864,247 of NW_028263377.1, forward strand.
CAGACATGAATTGGTATGTCAGATGTGAGAAAAGTTCAGCTTTTGCAGCTTAATGAATTATAGAATGACTCGGTGATATGAAGAAATTTAACTGTAATTAAGCCCGACAATGGACAAGATGCTTATTAAGATCTGAAATACATAGCTGTCCAGTAACTAATTAGAATGACTGCAAAGATGAGAGTGAGAGCTACCTTGAGATTTAATCATCAGATATTGTAAGTTGCTTCAGTTTTATATGTGGAATTGCTAAGCCCCTAAATCACTGCACATTTCTGAATAATTGGTTGAACACTTGGAGATCTTTGTTAATCAGTATTTGTTTTTCTTCCACACCAAATGTAGCCACCTGCTTTCATTCATTACCTACTCTGCTTTTAATAAAGGAATGCTGTTTGGCCTTGCAGTTAACATAACAGCATTATAATTTCATATTTGCATAAAGTCTGTGCTCTTGAAGATATGATAGGTACATAATTGACCTATTTTTTCAGTCACAGTTTATGCAAATAGCTTTTCAGATACCACTGCATACTCCTTCAGTTCAGCTGTCCATATCTAGTTGATAAACAGGCTGTTTATTGGCAGCAGATTAATCGACACATTTCTGATGTGATCAAGTTTCAATTTGAATAAAACTTGATCATAAAAGAAAAATCCCTGATGCTCAACCTTCTGTTTGTTCTGTCTCAGTGACCTGGAGAAATCAGTGGAGGAGATCCAGAAGGAGTCGTCTGTCAACCACAAGCTGGTGACAGTGCAGGAGCTGGAGGAGAAGGCTACAGTTCTGAGAAAGCTGGGAGAAACACTCACAGAGTTGAAAAGTGAGTCATGCTGGCACATCCCTCACACTGTGCACTGCACAACACAGAAAACAGTCGTTATGTCTAGTAGTCAGTTTATTTTCCACTAATTACTCACTGAGGCGCTGATTATCTTTTAGTCACCCGCAGCCAGTCTGCAATGTTTAATCGCTCTCGCGTTGCCCATTGTATGAATGAACTTGCTGACCATTTGCAGTAGCTCAAAACGTGGGACATTTAATTAACTTGAAAAGCTTTCGGTATCCTTGAGAGGTGTTTTGTAAAAGCATGCCTGTTTTGTGTCGCTCCTCTGCTTTTCTTCTACAGATCAATTCCCGAGCCTGCAGAGCAAGATGCGGGTGGTGCTGCGGGTGGAGGTGGAAGCTGTGAAATTCCTCAAAGAAGAGCCGCACAGACTAGATGCCCTGTTAAAACGCTGCAAGACTATAACTGACACCCTCGCCACAATGCGCAAGTATGAAACTGCTCTGAAGGTGGAGAACAGCACATTTGGCAGCTTTAGGCTCAGATTGAAGTGTCGAGCAAGCCGATACAGTGATGTGAAGAAGTGTTTCCCTCTTGCAGATTTCTGTGGTAGGATTGGTTAAGCCAGCTTAGTAAAGGTTCACCACTGTTTCATTCTTTCTCCATTTGTGGATAATAGCTCTCACTGTGGTTCGTTGGCATCCCAAAGGCTTAGAAATGGGTTTGTAACCCTTTTCAGACTGATAGATGTTGATGACTATGTTTCTCTTGTCTTCTTGGATTTCCTTAGATCAGAACGTAATGTGTTGCTTCTTGAGATCTTTTAGCTTTCTTCTAGAAGTGATCTGTCTATGGAAACCAAACCAAATAAATATGGTTAATCCCAAGGATGAGTTAACTAGAGGGCAGTTATATTTACACATAGCGCAAAATTGGATTGGACAGTTTTTTTTTCCTCAGTAAACAGTTTGGAGTAAGTTTTGATATCTCCCTTAAATTTGATATATTCTGAAAAAAAAAAAACTTCACTGTGATTTGAAATATTTAAGCATGTCAAATATCAAAATCAGGAGACTCCAAACTTTTAAGGGAAAGAAGCATCCAGTAATGCTTTTTTCATGGCACTAAATGCAGATTTGAATGCATTTTATTAGGTTTCATTGATAATAATTTGTTTTGAAGAAATAACACTCCAAACTTTGAAGGGAAAGAAGCATCCAGTAATCATAAATTCCAGCTGAAAGTACTTTCAAAGCTATTTTTATTCTCATAAATATGCGTTGTGATTTTTATGAAGAGTGAAGGAGATTTCCTTATCAGGTTTAGTCCTGAAAAGCTTCTTAATAATCTTAATTATTCTCAGTATTAATCTTGTCACACTCAAGTTTAAAGGGAACATTTCACAGGCTTGATTAAGGATTTTTTTTCTTCTTCCTTGTCTTGCCAGGCAAGCAAATGAAGGGGTTTGGAAAAAGCAGGACAACTTTTCTAGCCCCTCATCAAAGCATAATGACGACTTGCAAAAATTTTCGAGTTTTGACATTCCTACCAGTCCACCGCTAACTATCAATGACATTGGAGGAGGTAACAGCCTGTCTAACTGGAGCCCTCACTCGAGCCTCAGCCGTGGTCTCGGAAACCCGTCCGGTCCTCATAAGGACAATCATCCTCCTATTCCTCACAAAGGCAAAGCCCTGGAGGAGCTGGAGCGGCGGGCTGCCGCTGACAAAGCTTTGTCAATGGAAGTCCGACTGGTAGGGCAATTTCTTTAGTTACATTTTTCTTTATTTCTCTAAAATGCATTTCACCCCAAAACAGTTGGTGGAAGTTATTCCAGTGGTGTCTGCTTATCTGTGTGTCCTTTATATACCTGTGTTATTTGGTCTTTAGAGAATTTAAAAAATGAGCGGCCATGGAGAGTTTGTTTACGGCTTAAAAATATGTGCGCTGACACTGCTATCCACATGGGATCTTGTCAGTACTCTGGCAGTAAAAAAAGTTTTTACCAAATAGCTGAAACAAATAATCCACACTCTCCAATGAATAAATGAATACCTACACCAAATACCTGCACAAATCAAGGCTCCCAGAAGGATAAAACGCACACACACCTCAAAATTGCACATATATCAGGTTGACAAGAGAAAGAGGAAAAGCTTAAGGCTTCAGTGCTAATGCAAAATGTATTTGTCATGCTGTTAAAGAGAAGCACTGGTGTCAGGGAGGATAAGGAGGAAAAGCACAAGCCGTGGCCCATAGGCCTTAGTATGTTATTTTTGTTGTGTTAAGTGCAACTCAGCTTAGTGTGACTTGGGGGGTATCATCTCATGGTGATCAGTGGAAAAACATAAACCTTTTGGAATTTGATTCTTTCTGACTGCCCCTGTCAAGATATGCACTGTGCCAATTTAAAATTATTGCACAACATGGCACACTGAATGCTGCACAGAAAACATCCTCTTATGCTGCTGGTGGGTTAATAAAAATACTGATAGTTGTGTATGTGTGCAAAAATCCAGTCATCAATTATAAGACTACTTTATTCGCTGTAATGCGAATAAATATTTCTCCACTGATTAATTTGAATGTTATAAATAATTCTCTACATGATATTTTTTTTAATCAAATGATTTAAAAAAGAACATTACTTATCTTCTCTCTTTTGAGAGAGGCCTTTCTCATTTCCTATGAAAATATACTTTTTGGCTGAGCAACAAAAAGCTTCAAATTATTAAAAGTTGCTACATGCAGTGTGCAGATGTGACACCCATGTCCATTGTGACAGGACAGCCAAGGAAGCTCCAGCTAAAAACCTATTTGGCCAGTACTGAAATTTCAGTATCTATAGATTTGCTTTCACGCTGAAATTAAATTTTCCCAATTTGCTGGAATCCAGTAACATTTGATTGGTCTTGGAGATTTCGATAGCCATCTGGCAGTCCTAATCTGATGTGAAACAGGCCTCAGACAACACTATTCTGGTTGCCATCATTCACTTTGCAGGCGGCAGAGCGGGACTGGGAGGAGAAGCGGGCCAGTCTTACACAGTACAGTGCTCAGGACATCAACCGCCTGCTGGAGGAGACCCAGGCCGAGCTGATGAAGGCTATTCCAGACCTGGACTTTGCTGCCAAGCAGATCAAGCCCTCTTCCAACACACCATCAGCCCAGAACCCTCAGAGTTCGGCGTCAACAACAGAGCACCGCAGTAGCAAGCCACAAAACAAGCTTTCAGCAAAAGAGGGGGGTTCCAGGCGTGGCTCTGGTAAGGCTGTGACTTTCAAAAGTCTGAATCACAATATTTACTGCAACCAGTTTTGTTAATTTATAAGCTTCACTGTCATGTTTTTTTTTTGTTTTTGTTTTTTCACTTTTCCAGATGAGCTGACAGTACCACGATACCGCACAGAAAAACCGTCTAAGTCTCCTCCTCCTCCTCCGCCTAGACGTAGTTTCCCCTCATCTCCAGGAGTGACATCTCGCAGTGGAGAGCCATTAATTCCTGGAAAAAGCATAAAGGTACAAGAGAAAGAAACCATCAAATCAATACAGTCTTATGAAAACTAATTTGTTGATTTGCTGAATATTTTTTGTTCATTAGGACTTTGCACTTTGCTCTTTTACATAATGTTTTAATCATTTTTGTTTTATTAGAAATCAGAATCAGAAGAGAATGACACTCAAAAGCCTCACATAAAACTGAGGAGGACCATGTCCGAAAACCCTCGCCCTGCATCGACACCCCCAACGCTCGCCTCTGGAGAGAAGGAACAAGGAGAGGAGGAAAAGATCGCTGCCGAGCTTGAGGTAAATGAAATATGGATTGTACATCAATTTGATTATACTTTAATCGCAATAATGTTGCTCAATCAATGGCCAAACTGCACTTTATAGCTATGAACCTGACATCCACAAAGTGCCAAGGGGTTGCAAGAGTACATACACACTCTAAGGGCATTTGCAGATACGCTCATCATCATTACCACATGTTCAAGCAGCAGGTGCCATATGTCCCTCCTGCCCCTGGCACCGAGAAAGCCCAAAGATCGCATAATGCTCAGTCGCACACATCATCACCCAGGACTCACAGATAGACAGATGGACCCCGAGAGCTGTGTGTTCTGTGTTTAAGATGGGCTGCCTGGAAACTTGATGCAACAAAGACTTAATAACACTTGATTTGGATTTGTCAGTGGGTGTTGTCTTGTTACCGTGACGCTCTTTTAACCTCCGTTTTGCCTCCCCAGCTGTTTGAGAGAGCCCCAGTCAGGCTCTCTCGCCCCACTTCACTTTTCCTCCCCATTAGTCCACACATCAGGAAAAACACTTCCCCCTCCAGGCTAGACGTGTCCCCTCTTGAGGCCTCTGAGGTAACACGCTGGCTGGCCATGAACAGTCTGGATTGTTCCCCTATGTCTCTTTTACTTCTTAACTACCTTCACTGTAACTACTGCTCAGTTTTTGACCGCATGCTCTTTTAACCTTCTTGGCTTAAGCCTCATGGCCACACAACTGCTGCTGATTTACTTTCGACATTCATGTGCAAACAAGAAAACCTGAAAACATTTTGCACAAGCTTTACACTCATTAGAGGGTTTAACCGATAATTATTGTGTGACTGTGCACTAATTGTATCTACCAGACTGTGTCATAATTTATCGCAAGGTATCGCGAATAAATGTGTGTCAAAACATTATTATTCCAAACTCAAGCCTAAAGTGGATGAATTGTGATGAAAACAAGGGGATAATTGCTACCTTAAACTTGCAAAAGCTTTTGTTCAGATCCGATTAAATACCTGGAAAACTTTTAAGCAACGATCCAAATTTTGGTAAATTTTTAAATTCAGTGTTTTTCAGATCCACTGTGTTCCCTAAAACAGAATTTCCTGATTGAAGGACAAATAAAGAATTAATATTATGATTAATTCTGTTTTGAGATTTATGACTCATCATAGTTGGCTCTATTTAGCTCTTTGTGTGTTCAGGTTGTGAAATTTTATACCAATAAAGTGGGTCGTACCATGTATTGACAAAAGTGGTTTTCAATAAGATTGGCACCAGCAACCTTATTGAAAACAGTCACTTCTTATAGGAAAAATCCAATTAAATGTTGAAATTTTCTAAATATTTCAGTTTGACAGCATACCAAATACAATAAAATACACGATTATTTTTATAACTGTTTCAGACATTTCTACTATGGGTGCTGATAAGTGTGGAAAGAATTGTGTGCAGCTGAATGTGCAGAAAATCCATGACATTTAGACACCCAGTTGAGGAAGTAGGGAACAAAAATAATTTTCCTTATGAGAGCATCAACCTGCTACATTTAGTATTATTGGATTGAGAGCAAATGAACCTATCCTGTTTCCCACCTTTTTCCCTTGCATGCGATTTTTGTAATTAGGTCCCAAACCTACTTGTGCATGTATGCTAATTATCTATAAATGCATACATATGCATAGTTTTTGTCATATCTGTCAAGTTTGTAAAGTTTTTCTTACATTTTTTGTAGAGGTTTAACTAGTTCATGTGTTTCTATTTATATATTAAGTGCTTTCTTTATTTATAGGGAAGGAACTTATCTCCAGTCCCCCACATCGTGTTGACAGAATGTTTGCCAGACTCACTCACTGCTGCAGAAAATCCTGTCAGAGATTTAGCAAATTACCCTGTACAAAATAATCCAGCACCCAATTTGTGCAATCAACTTATGGTCCACAAGAATGTGCTTTCAAGGGGAATATCTTCAGAGGGAAGCAAACATGTTCTCAAACAAGACCAAGAAATCTCCCTGCTTCTGACAGACATGGAGATGAAATGGGTGTCTCCTCACGAAGTTCAGGAACTGAAGAGTATAGACCTTAAAACTCTAACTGTTTCAGCGCAGAATAAAGACATTTCTGAAGCACAGCTGAATGAACGGCCTGTTCTTATAGTTTTCAGGGAGGGAAATACACTGAGAGATACATACAGACTGCTGTATTCCCTTCTAGAGTCATCCAATCCAGTTCCTAAACCGAGATTAAGATCCTCCCACCAAATCACCCAGCAACAATCCCTAATGGAGGCTCTAAGAAGAGGGATTGAAACAGGGGATGACGTGCTAAAGTTTCAGCATGCTGATGATGTCAGAATACAGCAGAGTAATTGTGATTCTAAAGGAGGCTCACCAAGTCAGAGGAGGATGACACAGGAGGTCAGATTCAGCACCTACCAGAGGCTGGACAGTTTGGAGGAGACGATTCGAGAGCTGGAGAACACCTTAATAGAGATCAGTAGCCATCCTACGAGAGAGACGCTCTACACTGAGTCAACCACCAGAAGTATTCCAGCACAGCACACTGGGAGTCTGATGCCAGAGACCAGGAGGCCACCAGTTCCACCCAAACCAGCATCAATTCAGGTCCATTGTTTGTTGCTGCTGCTGCTGTGTACATCTGTCGCTCTGAAGCAGCATGCTCTGTTTTCCTTCTTCTCAGCAGATGACTACTGGAATTTCTCTTTCAAGCCTCTGATGTCTGCTCCCTGACTCATTCAGCATGTAATTTTATTTAAGATCAAAAATATGTACAGAGGACAGACAACAGACTCCCTGTCTTCTTCTCTGTTCTGTTCTTCAAACTGGAGCTGCTCTCCTGCTGAGCCGTGCAACAGTAATTATTTCCCTTCCAATCTACTCTGACACTTGCTCGTTTCTCTTCTCCTGTTAAATATATGCATAGGGAATGCCTGAACTTTATTATTTCTATTTTTTTGCTTATGAGCCTTGCCTTGAAATCAGCTTCCTTTCCCTCCTGCAAAGCAGTTAACAATACCATCATTTGAATTTTTAACCAACCTTCAGGGCATATTTTACATTTTCCTAAATCGTGCATTAAAGGGTATTGCCACTGCATGTGCAATGAGATTTTTTTTGTACTGTTTTCACAAGGCAATGAAATACATTTGGGTTGCCTCTATTACATAAGATTATTGAAGATAAAATTGTTTTGCAGGGTTATTATGCAGACAAACCAAAGTCTGTTTCCTATTCCAGAGCCTAATATTGCTTATGACCATGTAATGAACTTCTTGTCCTCGGCTATAATGAGCCGCCTCTTTTCATCTCACCTCCAGCTGACCGCAAAGCGACAAAAGCTTAGCAATTAGCAAAAGGCTTAAAGCACAGCTGTCTTCGTGCCGAGATGACTTGACAGTTTGCGTAGTATTGACTCTTGCCTGGAAAGCATCCTCCCACTGAAATACTTGACAGTCGCTGTCATAGCGAGTTTCAGCCCTCTGATGTGGAGCCATGGAGCGTTCCTACGGGAATGGCTGAGGATTACAGAGTCTTCACACATTATTTCATCACTCCAGCTTCAATCACGTTGATCATTCCAACTGAACCCTTCACCCTGTTCTGGTCCAACATGTACTGCAAACTAAATTCAGACAAGAAGGCTCCCTTCTTACTCAATTGTGGTTCACATTTCCGAAAAGAAATAGAAGTTGAACTTAACCCAATGGACAGCCAATACGTAGCTGGATATCTGGGAAAATGAATACATCTTTATTTGCATTGCCTTTCATCCACACGAAAATTCAATTTTATATCACTGAGAGCGATTATTTATAAAAACTCTGACCAAAGTTGAGATCTGAGAAAATTCTGTATTTGCATGTGTTGAGAAATGGAGTTTTAGAGTCCCGTGCATCAGTCAGCAACCAATAATGAACCAATATATCCAAACACTGTCTTTGACATGATTTCCAATTGACATTATCTCATATTTTATTAATTTTATATTCTAATATGTTATTTAAAAGAGGTGTAACCTTAATATCTGTCCACATAAATGGACCTCCTGGCGCCATGTTGAATTCGTAACTCTGAATTCGTAATTCTGATTGGTTGACACAGGTTTTAACTTTGTGCTACAATGCCCTTGTTGCATTTGGCATAAATGATTGAGTGCGTATTTTTATTTTTATTTTTTTAAATGATCATACTAGTTTTTATAAGTACCTTGCTGTGTGCAGACAAGGCCTAAGATTTGTAAGGTAAGAAAACAGAGAATTGATAAAGTAAAGTGGAAGGAAAATTATACATGATTGTCAACATTTTTACAAATAATTATCTGAAAGGTCTATCATGCATTTGTATTCAGCTCACCATTAAAGCTGATGATCTTCAATAAAATCCACTAATCAATTACGATTTGAGTTGTGAAGGACACACAGGTCTTTTAGGAAACATTAGTGAAAAGACACCGTCATGAATGCCAAAGAAGTCAGCAAACTGGTCAGCGATAAAATTGTGGAGAAATTTGGACTATAGCAGGGGAGGAGGTTTACCCACTTAAAGTGGGAGAGCGTGTAGACAGTAAATCTATTGGTTGTGCACTTCAGAAATATGAGGTCAGCAGAAGAGTGACAATGCCGCTATGTAACGAAAGCCATATAGACAGATCAAAGTTTCCCATGCTTCTTAAGGAACACATCAAATATGTGGAAGAAGCTTCTCCTGTCAGAAGTGACTAAACTAAACATTGTCGCCTAAATGCAAAATAGTGTGAAGGAAAACAAACACTGTACATCACTTTGGACATACTGAAGTAAAACACATTGATAACACATTGATGGGCAGCAACATAATGTGGAGCTGCTTCAACTACAAAAGTCATGGTGGTCAGAGTTGATGGGAGGATAGATGGAGCTGTACTTTGGACGTCCGCGGTGTACAAGTTTGTAGTTGTGAACTGACAATGAGAAAGTTCAAGGTATTTGCAAGGCACTATAATCTTTTATCTTGTGTCTTTGTGTGCAGAAGAGGCACAGCTGGATGAAAATGTGTATTTGTTTTTGTGTTTGTTAGAGGCAGTGAATTGAGTAGCTCAGTAGGGAAGATCATTAAGCACAGAGCTTTGCGGATCTTGCTGTGAAGCTAGATCACGTAGTGTCACTTTCAGTGCTGCTTTTCTATGTTCTGTTCTGTCCCATTCTCTCTTGATAGAGGATATTTTTCAGTGAAGTGCATTTTCTCAACTTTATACCAACTATCTTCTCAAATCTTTAAAGAGAAAAAAATCCTACTTGTCTCAGGAGACTGGTTTGCTTGATGTAGTCAAACTCTTTTCAAGTAAATTCATGTCAATGGTAGAAACAGAAGGTATTGTAGAGAGGAAGTGAAATGTATAACCAGGTGCTCCATATTTAATCGACTTTCTGTTCTGCTTTTCTCTCTCCTGCTTTTCTCTCAGGGTGGGAATAATCCCAGCATTGGTAAAATTCATTCCTCAGCTGCCTCAAAGCTGAAGCACCTTCAGCAAAATAGCACAGAGAAGACTAAAAGTGGCAAGAAAGAGGACTTACAGAAGATGCAGAGCCTGCAACAGGTATTATCTGACTATTAGCTCTGATTTTGATCAATCGCGTTGAATCCACGATCTAATGGATTCATCATCTTAGTATTGTCATAACTGCCCACAGACATTTTATTCATTTCTTTTTACAGAAGATTAGTATAATAAACCCTTCTTAAAGGCAAATTTAATGACATTGGTCTTTGCTATGTGACTTCTATACATCTTAAGTAAGCCTTCAAAGTTGTTTAAGTACTAAGATTGTGGGCATCTATTTCTGGAACCCATTGTTTTCTTTATTTTCATTCACCACTCAAGAATAAATCGTTTCCATGACCATTACATCATCTCCACGCAAGTGTTGCACGTCCTCGGCATGCTTCACCCCTCAGCAAAAGAATATGACTTCATATGACAGGTTTCAGCAGGGACTGCATGAAGTTAAAACCATTTTTGAAGAATACACATAAGTTGTTTGATACCATAGACTGATGCATGAGACAGGACGCTGGACACAGAATTGGGAACAAAATGATTCAACTTTTACCTCGTTGTCTTTTAGATCCAAGACCATCGAATAATTGGGGTTATGAAGTCTCTCTTTGTAGGGATTTATATTTTAATTAGTGGAAACAGACTATTAACCAAAACTCTAGAAAAAGCACATGCTATGAAAGTTCTATATGGTCCAGTGCCACAAAAAAGTATTTGCCCCCTGATGGATTTCTTTTATTTTGAAATGATGATAATGGAAAAAGGCATCAAAACCAGCTCAGCATTGGGTGAAAAGTAATGACTCCCTAAACCCTATCACTGATTATGTCACTATTGTGATGAATTAAAGTTACAAGGACTTGCAACTTTAATTTCTTCTCATTAGCAGTTTTTCAACCAAAGATATTCAGTTCAATGCATGTCACCTAGGTCTAAGTCATAGAACTCCTTTATTTTATATTTTGAGGACTCGATTTTTTAGCTTATCTCTGAGTTTAACAGCTAGAATTATTTTAACTGTAGGATTTTCTATAAGAGAGGTGAATTCATGGCTTTATCTATTATGTCAAGTCATCCAGGTACTGAAGCGACAAAGGACCCCAGATCACCACCAGCCTATTTCACTGTAGTTATGATGTTCTTTTCATGAAATCCTGCATTAATGTTACACTAGATGCAGCTGCCACATCATGCACCCTGAGAGTCATTTTGGTAAGCCAAGTTCTCCTGCGAAGGTTCATCACTCAGTGTTTTTTTCTTTTTCTTGGATTACTGGAGTTTTAAAGCCTTAGAAATGTCCTTGGAACTCTTCGCAGACTGATAGATGTCACAGACTTTGTCTTCCATCTGCTCTTAATTTTTTTTTCTATCAGTTTGTGTTCCTTTTTGATATTCTGTAGGGAATGAACAATTCAATCTGACAACTCTGTGTTGTCCAGTCAATAATTAAGCCTGAATGTGGCTGGTGAAATCAAATAAATGAATTGTGATTAACAACAGATAATTTCTTGATTTAATAAGAGAAGCAATTATATTTTCACATAAGGCCAATTTGGTTTGGAAAGTGTTTTTCTCCTAATTTGAATTCTGCATTTTGCACTTTTTGGTCTGATTTTAAAATAGCGTTTGATCTAAAATATTTGTGACCAAAAAAGACCTTTCCATTGTTCTGTATTAAATCTTCTAGTAAAACATGACTTAGCACTTAGTGGAGAAGCCTGTAGTTTGACACCAGGTTTGTTGACAGTTCTGCTTCTTTGTTAGACTGCCTGTAGCTGCTCATTTGATGCTTTGGTTGTTTTTGTAATTGTAATGCTAAAAGGCCCTTCCAAAACCCAGACTTAATATTTTTTGGAGCATGAACAAACTTACAAAAGATATTAGTTGGTTCAAATTATTATTTTCCCAAAGCACTATTAATGGACTGCTTTTATGATGTGAGAAAACATGAGTGCACCTTTATTTTCTTTATACCCTTTTAAAGCTATTTTAGATTAATGTTCTTGTACTTTTGCTCAATAGTTGACTCTACAGGGTTTTTTCTTTTTTTATATTTCAACTTGTTAGCATTTAAAGGGGTGATGTAAAGTAAAGACTTGGACATAAGGATGCTAGATGGTCTCCAGAGGCTAGGAAATTAAACCGTTGAAGCATGTCGGTCGAGCAAAGCTGGGAGAAGATTCTTGCCAGTGCATGGGGGCAAGGAAAGCTTAATGTCGATGTAATTTGAAAAATAACAGAAGCAGTGAAGTGCACCTAAACCTTCATAACCCAGAGCGCTTTCAGACTCAAAAGTAAGTTTTGTAGATTGCAGAGAAATGAATGTGTTTGGCAGAGAGAGAGATTTGGGAGATGGAGAAGTAATGAGGCTTTGGTCTCCTCAGACTGAGAAGATTGGGAAGAACCTTTGCAGTGCTGAGTAATAACCGCCACTCGAGTCACTGGCAATCACAGATGATTTAATATGAAGAGGGCATCTCTCTTTCCGTCATTAAATCTTTTACATTTCTCCCCCTTTATGTCTCTTCTCCCCCTTTTTCGGCTTCCTGAACTCTGCAATTTATACAAGCTTCCCCTTTTTTCCTTTTCCATCACCCTCTGTCGGTTTTGTTCATTCCCTGAGATTTGAAGGTTGAGTAGATGCCTACTCTTGTCAACTGAAAGGGAAATTAATCCTATTATTTCAGAATGACACTGACACTGCACAGTCTCTTTTGTGCATAAACTGTTCAAAACAGCTATTGTGAAAGACTCTGGATGTGTGAAAGCAATGTCCTTAGAGGGGCTTCGGACCCTCAAAGCTAATTGTCAGAGGACAAAAACCGGTGCCAAAGCAGTTTACATACTGGTTTAATACAATTTTATGGTTAATAAGAAAAATGAGACAATTGATTTAACTAAGAGAAGGTAAAAAAAAAGAGGCAACTATGGCAAAATGAATTTGTAGCTTTTTATTTTATAGGTGGAGAACAGTGGGCATTGTGAAGGTCTTTCCACTTATTAATCCAACTAAAAACCAAAATACGTTAAAAAATCTGTCACACTTATTGGATTTTTTTTGTTTCACATTGTACCTCGTATACCTTCCTGTGTGCCTTGGATATATTTATGACAAGACACAAAGACGAATTCCTCTAAAATTGGATGCAAGTTTGTTTTTCTGCCTTCAAGCCCGATGAGGAGGACGGTGAGAGGAGTGAAAACATCTCCAGGGCTTCTTGTTAGTGAACAGTAGGTCTGTTGTTTGGGGAAGCGAGCCATCACGAAGGCTTTCTCTCCCATCATCACAAATGTTTGAAGTTTGCTAAACGTTACTGGAACTTTAAAATTAACCATGTGCTTTTGGCCGATCAGATTGAGCTGTAATGTTTTGTTACAAACACCCCATATGTGTTTGGCATAAAACGCAGGATGAATATTTATTAAAACCCCCTTTTGCCCTGTATTAAGCAGCTTGGAGGATCTGGGATGGTGTTGGCCTTTTTCTCATTTAAGAACTCTAAACTCTATTAAAGTACAAGGCTTCGTAGCTATTTGCAAAAACAGAACATTTTAAATAAAAACCTGGAGGTCTCTCTCAAAAATTTGAAAATGGGTGGTCAGTAGATGATTTGGTGATGATCCAAAACATGTAGCTGATTCAACATAGACCCAAAATCAACCTTCTGGAATGGTCAACTCATTCTCATGACCTAAATCTTTTTGAAAGCTTGTAGGGTAAGCTGGAGAGGAAATTAGATCAGCCGGTGTCCAGTCGGGACTCTGGCTGATCTAGGAAGATCTTTATAGAGGAATAGTCTCCCTTTATGCTTTCAGGAGTTTTATTAGAGTGCCAGCAGTTGCGGCACCACTGATTTTGTTAAAAACTAATTTCTCTTCATTTCTTTCCCCCAACTAAATAAACATGATCAAATTAACACGATGGATTTTCCAAAAATGTTCAGCGTGAGATTATTCCACTGAAATTTAAAAAAAAAAAGTAAACATCTTTTCCAGGGGTGTTGAGACATTTGGAGGCACCGAGTCTCTCTTCTCCTTGAAACCCCCTGTCCGTGGGACTAACACATTTCAAGCACGAGGACCAATCAAATCAATATGCCCAGCTGCTAGAGTTCAAAGCTCCTGTTTCTCCTCGTTTGCTTTGCCACAGATCAAGGAGGGCATGACAATGGCATAACTTTCACGCCTCAAACCATCCAATTCTCCGTTTGGCCTTACCTGGCTCCCGACAGTAAAACAGGCTAGCTGTAGGTGACGAGCACGAAGCGGGGGTAGTGGCGACATATCGTCCCGTTTGGCAGGAAGCTGTGAGAGTGCAAAACAAGGAGGCAAGTCTCCTTCACAGACCAGAATAGCAGTTTGAGTCAGGTGTGAGAAGAATATCTCAAGCAGAGCAAATGCAAATCTCTCAGCTGGCTATATTTCCCACAACAAAAGTCTTTGATATGTTTTTCCCTCCTGCTTGCTCTTTTGAAAAAGTGACAAAACTTTCCTGACTAAACTTTTTTTTTCGTGCTCCATCCATTCGGTGTATTTTGTACAGTCTGTGCCTTGCACTTACAGCATGTAAAAGGTTTCTGTCACATGCATTCACATCAGTGAAACAAAATCATCTTCAAAAATGTATTTCCCACAAGTTTCATTCTGTTGAAACAGTGCCATCTACTGGCCGAATCGTTCCTTATTTGAAATAAAATAAAGGTGTGGCTCTGCATGTTCATCCGAGTGTGTTGCGTTTTCAAAGAATGAACATCATAGAAATATGTGAAGTAAAGGTAGTCAACAGTGTAATACGTGCTTTTTTCACTGTTGCGCCTTATTAGTGGGATCAGTGGTTCTGTCATCATGTATAGATGGTAGCCTGTGTCTTGGCTTTCATCACACATGCTGATATCAACCTGAATAACAATCTCCTGTGTTTGTCTCCTGTTCTCACTCCCCCTCCTCTCCCGCCCACTACATGTTTTCTTCTGATACTTCATCAATCCCGCCCCCTTGTGTGACCCCGTGCTGCCCTTCACCTCCCGGCCTGCCCGTCTGCTGCAACCATTACCCTGCAGCAGTGAGCGACCTGTCCCCTCGTCCAGCCTCTTCAGTCTCCTCCTTTTCACGTGACTACAGAGATGCACACTTATCTGCCCACATTACTTAACCAGCTCCTTTTACATCTCTAGCATTCAGTCCAAAGTTGTGCTTCTAGACGGGTGTGAGTGTGTGTTTGTTTGTGCAAGCACGCTTGCTTGCACAGGTGTGTTTGAATGCCCTGGTGACGGAAGGTGCTGCAGGGAACACTGCCCAGCCATGACCAATTTTAGGACTTTTTAAATTTTTCATAATTTCCCACTTCAACCCCCTGACAACCTCATCTCTCTGCGCTCCTCCTCCGCCCCCTCCTGTCTTCTGTGTCCCCGCTCTACTCCAAGGCCTTGGGGATCAACCGCGCCGGAACCACTGAACCGTACCTGTCTGGACTGAAAGCGAGCATTTTTTTAGCCCGAATGCCTACTCCTGCAGCAGCTTTTGCACCTGGTTTGAGAATGCCCCCCCATGAGGGGACTTTGCCCTCCCTGACAGTCTCCTCCAGCCAAGCAAAGGCCCTCCTGGCGAGCCTGTCAGCCTCCGGCCTCTGCACCGAGGCCCTGCTCCTGTCCTCCGCTCTACGTCAACGCCGCCTTCTCCGGGAGCAGAGAGCATCGTCTTCTCTTCCCAGCAGCCTGTCCTCCACCCCTACATCCTCCTCTTCTCCCACAACCCCTACTCCATCCCTGTCTCCTTCCTCTCCCACACCTCTTGGTTCCTTTACCTTCTCTTCTGGCGTTGTCAAACCCACCAGACGGAGACTTGACAGCCCCCAACAACTCGGCAACAGCAAGGATGATGACAACTCTTAGTAATGAGTAATAGGAGGAGGAGGACATGGAAGAATATAATTCTAAAATTATCTTGTCACCGAGCAAGAATAGATGCATTTTTTTTTTACACGTATTTCCTTTCAGGATTCTGTTGATGCATATTTTCTTCATTTTTTTTTCTTACTAATGTTGAATACACCAGACTCTGGATGCTTCATAATCTCACTCCTTTTTCTTTTTTGGACAAGTTTCCTTCTCTCGTCTGGCTGCACCGTCTCCCACGCAGTCCTTTTGCCAGATTCCCAAACAGAGTGCACACAAACAGGCCAGGCTTCGCTTTTCCACCAGCTGTCTGCTACAAGGTTGGTGTGGTTGGACGTGTTCTTATTTAGTGGGCTGTTCGTGTTATAGTTTCCATAACTAGACTGTGTGTATGAAAATAGAGTCGCAATAATCACCAAGTGAGTCCAGTAGTTATATATGTTTAGGATAATGTTGCTCTTTCTTACCTGCATAACCTTGCAGAATAAATCTGCTGAGAAAATAAGAAAAAAAGACAGATGTGATGAATGTGGTTTTCAACTGTTTGGTGCAAAAAGGGCATTCCTTTCTTTTCTTACATCAACCAAGTTTTAGATTTTAAATCGGTGCTATATTTTCCCCTCTGTTAGTACTCACTGAGAGTTTACATAATTGTTCTCCCTCCTCTGCACATTTCTTTGGGTTTCTAATTTGATGTTGCAGTTGAAATTTTGTATGTATCTCTGCAAATGAAACTCGTGCATCTATCACTGTTAACATTTCTAGCCTTTCTAATCTGTTGGGAACAAGAATATTGCAGCATTATTCACAAAAGCACACTGTAATGAGCAGCCATGGATCTTCACATTTCTGATGTGAAGCAAGGAGACAAAGTTACATTGAAAGAAGGGGAAATGCAAAGGAGGGTCTGTATAAAAAGTTTGGATTTACTGTGTGCGCGGTGTAACTAGTTAATTGACAATCAGGATGTTTTCACTGTAGCATCTCACAGGTTGCCCATCCCAAAGACTCGAGCACACACTTGTAAAAGCTAAGCTGTACAGCACAGACACAATGTATGTGCAATAGTTTTATTTCATTTTGTTAATCTTTTACAATGGTATATTCTATGCTGCCCCTTGGATGAAATTGATCACAGTGATCAGAACATTTCACCCATATAAAATAGTTTCCCGTTGATATAGTTGCTTCAGGATTATCTGCTAAAAAGCACCCATATTTTATCATACAGTGGTTTGTACTTTATCTTTGACTACAATGAAGTGATAGCACTTAATTACAGTTTGAAATCAGCACATCTTTAGAAATTATGTATTTCTTGGCGCTTGTGAGGGAGTCAGGGAAGATTATAAAAATGTAAAGAAAGCACAGTTTCTTCTCAAAACACAAGACCCCTCTTTGTCACCTTAGTTATCAAATATGTTAGGAGGCTTTAAAAAGTTCATTTACTAAAAATGAGCGAAATAGGAATGATATAACTTTACAGTTATTTTCTTTCATAAAATATGAATGCCAGAGTCTTTCAAACTAGCATTTAGACACAAAAAAGGACTGGAGAACCTTTTGTGTACATGTTATTGTAAACTGGTGTGACGGTATTATTGCTGTTTAACAATATACAGATGCATCGCAATAAATGAAACTCGTATAGAAACATTACAAAAAGTTAAATGTATCTGGCTATTATTTCTGTTAATTTTGATAATTGTGGCTTATAGCAATAAAGATCCCAAAATTCTCAATTTTAGAAAATAGGAATAAAACACAAGAGAAAGAGCAGAGTTAGTCTTAAGAGAACTTTGAAGCAAATCCCATATTAGAGTTTAATGGAGATTCACTTGGTGGTGTTTACTTCACTGAATTACAGACATGATCTTCTTAGGAAAAAAAAAAAGATCTTGCTGTTGTTCGGCTGTCAAGGGTCCCACTTCACATGAAAGTCTGCTGGTATTGGTCCATTGTGTAGTTATCAAGTCAAAGCCAGCACAGCCATGGTCTGTATCACAGCACTGAAAGAGTGAATTGAATTTTGGGGTTTTTTATTAGCTGCAAACCAAACCAAGATTAACAGAACTATACACTTCAATATATGTTACCCTGTCTTTTAGTAAATCTTTATGAGTTTCACTTTTTAAACTGAATTACTTAAATTTATTTACATTTACATGTTATTGTTATCACAGAGATGTGCCTGCATTAAAGTGCTTTTGGATGTCTGCAAGTTGATGCTAAATTTTAAAATCATGCTTTTGAAGGAAGACTTGGTGCTACATTGGTTTGTTGCCATCAGACAGAAATTGTTGTGTAGTTGTTGCAGTAATAAATTATTATTGCATTTTATTCTTACTAAGGCACATTATAGGTATTTGTCAAATAACCTGAATTAGTTGCAAAGAAGTCTACTACTTCAATATAGCTAATTTTTACTTTTGAAGCTCAAATCATGATGTTAAAATTATTTCTAAATTCAATAATTATGGTAATTTCCTTTTTTTTGTCTCAATTCTTTTGGGGGAATCCAGGGTTTAATTTTCACTTTAAGTACTGCATTAACTCTGATGAGCACAAATCTATAAATTACACATTTCATCGGTCTAGTTTTGACTTTCACTATTTTGGGTGGCTGGTGTTTTTCTGACTGCTGTTTATTTACGTCAAATCGCGGCGGGGGGCGTTTTCTAATGTAGAGCCTTCATAATGAAACCATTCCATGGCTACAGGATCTCTGTGTTTGCCTGGAAGCTGCCTTGCCTGTTTGTTGACAAGGTTAAACGGACAGTTGCACTTCTCTGCTGTTCGCCAGAATGGCTCAAAGAAACTGATCCTCTTGGGCATCGAGATTAACACATGTGCAAAGGCTCGTGTCAGAGAGTAGGCGGCGTGAGGAGTGAGGATTAGTTTGAGGACATGAGTTTGAAGGCTACTTTAATAAGGCCGGCTTTGACTCGCCCCGTCTCCATGGAGAGCGCTGGAGTGAAAGAATGAGTGTCGGTCGGAGACAGTATTCGGCTGCTTGTTCCCCCTTGCTCTGAGTTTGCGTTCTTTTTGTGTGCGGTCTGTTGAAATCATTTAGCTTCAGGTTAAGAAGGTATGATTTCTGATGGGGTTCAGTTCTAAGCAAGATGTGCAATAGGTATTTAGCACTCTTACTCTTTTACCAAGGTATTCCTCTTTGCCTTTGTCATATTTATGCCTGTTTGTCTCCAAGGACCTGCAATGTTTTTTCCTGGTGCCTGAATGATCTTGCAAGCAGCACTGACATAATAACACTTTTACCCAAATAAGAGCTTCAGAAACCTGGTTTGGTTCCTGTTTTTTTGTTTCGTTTTGTTTTGTCTTAAAGAAAAATGAAAACTGCTCGAAAGCACAAATGTGCGAGCTCACAGCCTCATTCTTAGTGCATTCTGGATCTGCAAGGAAGATTCAAGCTGAGTTAAAAACTGAATAGAGTAAAGGAAATCCTTAAAGCAGTAACTTTCCTAGGTGAATTTGCTGCTTGAGCAAGGAGGAAGTATGTGGTATTTTAGCCTAAGTGAAACCAGAGAACCATGTTAAAATGCCTCCTGGACTTTTTTTTTTTTTTTGCTCAAAACAAGTGTTAGTGTGCTGTGATTTCAACAAGCTTGGGGGCATGTTGAGCACACTCTGGCAATCAGAAAAAAAACCCATGCAAACTTGAAACTAAACATAGGAGAAATATACATATATAAATATATCTAAGTGAGATGTTTGTGTATGATATAATTGTGAAACAAATGTGAATATATACATAAATATTTAGGCCTAGATTAAGTTCTATACTGTAAAATGTCCTCATATCTTCTGATTTATATATTAGTGACCATTTTGTACAGACTTTTCTTTTTTAATTCATTCAGAGAGATAATACATTTCACACTAAGATTATTTATTCATATGCAGAACATTTTTATATTGTTTAAAATATCTGTGTAGATAACTGTTAGGCGCTGTAATATACTTTAAAGTTGATTTTGAAATTCTAGGGTTTTCTTTACAAATAATGAGTTGAACTTTATGTAATTATGACGATTTCAAAAGCTTTTCCCTGAAAATGCTCGTCCAGCTTGTCTGCACCTTTGCCTCCTACTGTTGAAGTGTAAGAGGCTGGACCAGTGCCTGTTAGTAGGGGCTTATTTTGCTACTAGGTCTGGGTTATTTTGTATGTGTTTTTTCTTTTTCCTCATTTCATTCTGCCATTCTGTATTTGTGATCTAAATGGTATTAGTGACAATGGAGATGGTCAGAAACACAGAAAATTTAGTACTTACTGTGACACAAGTCCAAAGGCTTCAAAGGAGGCCTTGCTGCTTTGACTAAAGCAAGTTACTTGGCTTTAATTCTTTTTTGTTTTTTTCAATTTTTTTCTTCTTTGTTTGCATGTTAACTGAGATGGCAGGAATGTGGATTAAAAGGTTCAGAGACTATAAGTGTACATTATGTTGCTTATTCTGCTCCAGTTTGTGGCTTTAAGTAGCGTTTAAGCTAAACTTTTAAAACGGTAAAAGACAGATATATTAAAGAATCATGTGGAGAGCTATGAAGTCTTTGATTTTGCCATTGTATTTTTTTTTCTGATACTTAATCTACATTCTGTAGTATGTATCTGAGATTTTTACTTGAATGTGTGGATGTTCAAAAATCTTGGCATCAAAAATAAATTTAAAAAATCAATAAAATTGACTTGTAAATAGGTTGAGTCATAGAGAGTTCACCGAATTATGTCCAAAAGATAATGTTTTATTATAAACTATGATGATGGATACAAAGGTATATACAAAAACAATGCATGTATAGTCTCAAGTAAACGCACGGTGCAGTTTAGAAAAAAAAAAAAAAGTTACGTACAGTACATGTTTTTTTCAAAGTTATAAGAAAGAGTCAGAGAAGTGGGTATATATGTTTGAGGTTTACAAACAGAAACAATACATTATTTTAGTATGTGTGACACGGGCATGTTCAGTCTTACTGTGAAGTTACGTGATGACGATAGTGACTGGGAGTGTTGAACATCCAGGGATCAGAAGGCTTGAACGCACCACAACATGAGAAATCAGCTACGGTTCTCCCATTTGTAGAGTAGTGTGACATAGGAACAAAAATAACTACAGAAAATAGATCAGTTATATGAGATATATAAAAATTTAAATGCCTACTGATACTGGAGATAAATTTATCAGTGTGGATGCCATGATATTCTGTGAGAAATGTGTGTTTGTTTGTTTTTTTTTCTGTGAGAAGACAGCAGGCACCTGAACCTGCCTTCTTTTGTACATAATTTGCTGTGATTGTGTGTCCAATAAAGTGCAGCCCTCTTGTACAGTCTGATCTTGCTTTATTCCTTCTGCTTTAAGGCACACGAGTCACTTCTCGGGTCATAAAGAAAACAAATACAAAATACAGTGGTTACAAAAACGTTTACTTTAAAAATAAGTCATGATTTTTTTTTTTTTAACAGTCTTACAATTTTAGAGCACATAAGTACACTGACGGAGCGTAAAAAAGGTTAAGATTGTCTTGAATCAACGTTGGTGAACTTATTGGTAAAAATGTTGCATTTTCTGTATTTACATAGCTAAGTCATACTGAAAATATAGTTAATACACAATGGCAAATGACTGACGCTGTTCCTGTTACATTGTACATACATCATATCCTAAAAGCTCGATATAGTTGCTTGTATATTTGAGTGTATATCATGCATATTCATCAAAATCACATAAAATAAGCCAAATTGACTCAAGTTTCTTGGCGCTGAGCTGGGCGACGACCGTCTGAGCGTCTGTAAGGTGCTGTCCTCAGATCTGATGAAAAGCGACAACAAGCAAGTTGTGAGGGTAGAACTTTACCTACACTTTGGTGTTAAAAAAAAAGTGTTTCTTGTTCCTGTACCTGTAATAATATCCTCCAGAGCACCATCTTTTCCCTCTCGTACCGGAGATTTCACCTGCCTCTTCTTTAACTCTGCTATCAGATCCATCTTCGGCATCATGGGGCCCTTGAAAGAAGACATTTAAATTATAATCGAAAGTGTTTTGAGGTTTTTTTTTTGTTTTTTTTTTTACACAAAATTACAATATCACTCATTCAGATTCCAAACAGAGTAATATATCTGAGACATTTGTGCTCATTCTCATATTTACAGATTACAGTTAATAAAAACTCAAGTTTCTCAGACAATTATAATCTAGAAAAGATTCTTGATTGGGTCTCATTTGCATAAATTACTGCATTAATCATTTGTTGCATAGATTTGTCAGCCTGTTGTTTTGCTGAGTTCAGTTCAGTTTGTATTAATAATGCCCTTCATCTTGTCAGTGGCTCTTAAGCTGTGACTCCAGGCACAGCAAATGCTTGACAATCCTCTGTCTTTGCTGCACAGCCTTCTGGTGGCTGTTTCAATCGCAGCTTTTGCTACCACACCTCTTCCTTCCCCTGAACCTTTCACTATTATGCTTAAATGCATCGCTTTGTGAACAGCCAGCTTCTCTAGCAATGACATTTAGTTGCCTACTCTACTTATGCAGGATGTCACGGTCCGTCTGCTGTAAAACTGTGAAGTCAGCAGTCTTGCCCATGATGTGTAGGCATGCTCATAGCATGAAACCTCTGTATTTAAAACCAGTTTTTATTGCTATTATATGATAATCTAATTTCCCAAGAAATTGAATATTAGGGTTTCTTCCATATTCGGTCATAATCACCTAAATGACATAAACAGGAGCTTGAACAGTTTCAGTGTCCGATAAATCTAAATGTAAGATTTCCCTGACAAATTTACTTCAGTGATTTCAGACTTTATGGGGATGCATTTGTGTAATTAATGCTACAAGAATACATATAATACACAAGAATACATATTAGTAAACAAAATAGTACAAAATAGTATAATCATACAGTGTAAACAAACTTGAATCATTCAAAATCTCAGGAGTTACTTTCCTTGAGCTTTATTCTGAATAGCTAATGTTGTTTTAGAGAAATTCTGTTGTAACATCAAAACCTCTATTAATCCAATCATTTTAATTCATCACTTTATACTTTTGATGTTTTTATAATTTCATGTAGTCTTCTGTGGGATGAAAAATAATATAAAGTCTCCAGAGAATAATCAATTAAATCAAAGATCTGATAGAAATTACATTTTTTTTTATTATGACGACCATTATATGTTACAAATGCTTCACTACAGTGACAAACAAACTAACTAACACTAGTATCACATTTTTGTTTCTGGCTACAATTGAAAACACACACAAAAAAAATAAATGGTAGCAAATTGTTAAGAAATGTGGGTACATGAAGTGAACTGACTCGGAGCTGGAATAAACTCAGATTAAGCAGAGGATTATACGTCTCATACAGAATGTTTCTTGTGTATGAATGATACTGATGTGCTACTTTTATGCCAAACTTCTGTGATAACTGTAGTGCTCTTGGCAGCCCCCTGCTGTTGTAACGCTGTCTCTGTCTGGAAATGTTTAGTTTAAGACAATCCATGCTGTAAATCAGAGAATCTGAGAAAAACTGAAATCTTCCAGTCAACAACACTTATAAGAAGGGATCTTCTTACCTTTTGTGCTGCAGGCTTGTTTGGAGATGGTGCTTCTTTTTCCTCAGAACTCTCCTTTTCCATTTTCTTTTTCAGCTCAATTTCTTGCAGTGCCGTCTGCATTAAAAACATAGATAAGGTTATTAGCATGAAATGAGCTGTTGTAGAAATGGATGCAACAAAGACCTCACCTTATAAGCCTTTAAGAAGCGCCCAAACAGCGGGAAAAACATGGAAGGCTGCGTGGTTTTGGGATTCTCTCCAAAATACTCCACGACAGAGGCATAAGCCTCCTGGAGGGATAAGCAAAAATGTATGTAAATACAATAAACATAACACAAGCTGTATTATGGGTTGATAATGACAAAACTCCAACCTGTGCCGTCTTGCTGTCTTTGATCAAAGACTCCAGGTGCTCACTGTTTGTTTTGATGAATTCCTTTAACACCGGGCTGTCGTCCTGCACCAGGAACTCCTTCTTGGTCATCTCCATTCCTCTCTCCAATGACCGGATATCCTGGAGAATACTGTCCAGGGATACTAGCAAAGAAAAAAGGATATATTTTTAAAACATATTCAGACACTAAAAAAATGTTGGCCTAATTGAGGTGTATCTATGTACCAAGAGCTGCTTTGTCTATAAAGTGAAGATCGTTGTGGAAGTTGACTAGGTCTGGGTATTTTTCAAGGACGATATTAGTGATGAACTGAAGTAGCGTCTGGGAGCGGTCGGTGGACTTAGTCTCCAACAGCTGAAAGGTGACAAAACTGGTTTAATGCTTTTTGCAAACACACAAGTAAATCTACAGCAAAGCAAAGCTACTTACAAGGTCAAGACTCTGCAGCCTGAAACCGTAGGCCGCACCTCTCTTACTGCTGTTCATGTAGTTACCAAAGGCGAGAACAATCTGACAGAGAATGCATGAGTTGAATAGCAAAATCTCGCACACGGAAGTCACACAAGTGTTTGTGTCCAGTTTGACTTACTTCTAAGATCTTTTTCAGTTTAGCCGAAGACTTGATGGACATGGACGCAGCAATGATGGAGTTCAGTTGCTGTGGATGAAGTGAAAACACCATAAGTCCATTTGGTTTGGGCCTATTTCAGCTGAAGCTTCGGCGCTTTAACCACAAACTGACCGGCTGCAAGCGTTTGACACTCTCTGGGAAGTTGCCCATGAAGGTAAGCGTGTTTATTCGCTGGTTTAAACGGGCGATCTTCCCGAAACGCAGAATGAATTGGTCTTCATTAGTCAGCTCCTCCAGAGGACGGCCTTCTTTCTCATAGTTTATGAGAAGTTTCATCTCAAAGTCTGATGGGATGAAGTGTTCAAGTAATTCCAGGAAGTCTATGGACAGAGACTGCTGGTCGTACCTGTACAATAGATGGATTATCATCAAAGAAGGAGTGAAAGGGACAAGAAGAGACTTATTCTGGGAATGACAAACAGTAATCAATAGAAGGACATACGTCTCTATGGCTGTGCAGATAGCCGATGGGTCCATTCCGCCCTTGCGGAGAGTGATGGCTAGATTCTTGGCCTTGTTTGCATCAATAAGTGATGTCTTGGTAGGAGCCTTTTGTGCCACCTTTTTCTTAACCTTGGATAGATCTGCAGAATTCCCCTGTGCCCTTGTCTTGAACTGTTCCTCAAATACGTCCATGTTCAGCTCCTTGTAGGGACAGAATGTTAGGCGGAGGAAATTAATTATTTTATTCCAGGATCAATTTAAAGTGCATATATTGCAAGTTGCGTAATCTCACCCCTAGGATCTGTTCATCGTCTAACTCATTAAACACTGTGCCAGTTACTTGGTTTGGTTTTAAAGCCTGCCAGTTCAACAAAGGCATCCTGTACTTGGTCTGAATTGGCTTCTTGGTCTTGATCCCTGAGCAAACGTAAACAGGAAGTGGTCAAACACAAATCAAGTCATGAGCTTTAGTGAGACTTTTTCCATTTGTCTCAATGTCCTCACCAGATTGGGCATTTGGAGCTCCAGGAGGAGGTGGGGGTCCACCACCAGGTGGAGGAGGAGGAGGTGGGGGTCCACCACCAGGTGGAGGAGGAGGAGGAGGGGGTCCAGCACCAGGTGGAGGAGGAGGAGGTGGTGGGGTTGCAGCATGAAGTGGAGGTGGAGGAGGAGGCGGTGGTGGACCTGCTCCGGGCGGAGGAGGGGGCGGAGGTGGAGCAACAGAACTTCCATCTGATGGAGGAGGAGGTCGGGGAGGAGAAGTCGCAGTCTCCCCTGGTGCTGAGGCTTGGATGCTTGGTTCAGTGGCTGAGGACGGGCTTTGGACATACTCAACAACTTTCACAGGCACAACCTGGATGTCGAGGCCTCCTGACGGAGTGCGTCCGAGTTTGATCACCCCCTTGTCCTGCAGCTCCTGGA
Organism: Poecilia mexicana; assembly: GCF_051168715.1. Classification (NCBI taxonomy): domain Eukaryota; kingdom Metazoa; phylum Chordata; class Actinopteri; order Cyprinodontiformes; family Poeciliidae; genus Poecilia; species Poecilia mexicana. Next base: position 20,890,233 of record NW_028263377.1, read on the forward strand.
TCTTCTGCTCCAGCTCAGACTGTGACTGACCGACAGAGGAGCCCCGACGCTCCCGGTCCCGCTCCCGCTCCCTGTCCAGCTCCCGCTCTCGTTCTCTCTGCTGCAAAGAGCTGACCTGGGAACACGACTCACGGAGGCTTTCCTGCAGGAGGCAGACACAGGTTGTCTTAACTTGTCTTCAAATAGTTTTCCATGGTTATTAGTCCAACATTTGAAGTTTTAAGTCCCACTTTATTAATGCTTTCAACTAAACAATTGTAAATATTCCTTGAGTAAATTCACACTTGCAAGGCAGCATCTAATAGTGAAAATCATAATTATTCGTCACTTGATATTGACAGGAACTTGCTCTTTCTGTTGTTTTGTCAGTTCCCCCGCCTTGATTTGTACTATGCATTGTAATGCTAATCAGGGTCACGATTGCACTCTTTGCCTCTCTGGTAGTGTGTGTGTTGTTAGTTCTTACTTTGAGCAGCTCAGCTTCCTTGGTGGCCTGCATGAGCTGAGTCTCCAGTTCAGATATCCTGTCTGTGGTCTGAGTCTCCAGCTCCTCAAGCCGGGAGTTCAGCTGCAGCACAAAATGAAAAATAACCCTGCTGTTAAGCCCCGATTTACTGAGCTAAGAATTCTACAAGATGTAATATTTCACCTGAATGTTGTGATTCTGCAGTTCATCCACATGCTCCAGTACTCCTCCCCTGTTCTCGGCATCCTCCAGCAGAGCGCCAACGTCCAGGACGTTGTCCAAGTAGGCCTGGATCTGGACTTGCAGCTTCTCGCTTTCAGTCTGTTTCAGACTCTGATGCACAGAAATGCATGAAGATTACAAATTAAAATAGGTCATATATCATACAGTAATATATGTTCTATATATACACATAGGAATAGTATTGTATGTTTAATATGTTTATTGTATGTTTAATGCCTACAATCACTGTCATGTTTGTCGATGTGTGAAACATTTGACGTCATGTCATTACTATTTACAGATCAGCTGAAAAGTAAAAGAGAAATTATGTCCCTTAAAACAATCCTGTAATTACGGTCAAAAAAGTTACATGTTAGGATTAAAGACAAATAACTAGCTTCAGGTTCATTTTATAGCTCTTCTGGCAACTCCTCATTCATCTTTAAACCCATGAAACACTGTCAAATGATGCATCGTTCTGCACTACTGATGAATATGAAGGTCTAAGCTGAGTTTTCCCAAACACTGACCTCCAGATATTTGTCTAATCCAAGGTGCGTGAACTCGTACTGTAGATGAACTCGGAAGTTCATGTTCTCCACTGAATGGACCACAATGTTTATGAACTGCATGCAGGCCACCTGCAGACAAATGTGGAAGTTAAACCAAAGTTAGTTTTACTTGGTTCAGTAAAAAAAAAAAAGAGCTATATAAATCTCAAGGAGAAAAATATGTGGCTTGTTCTAATTTTTTTTGACATATCAAACATTAAAAATTACTATCTAAAAGTTTCATAGCCTAAAATTAGATAGCATCATACAGTAGAGGTGGTAAATCCATGGTCCTACCATGAAGTCAATGTTGTTGTCATCATTGATGAAATACTCCATCAGCTTCTCAAAGCGGTTCCTCTCTTTGCTCACCTGAAGACCATAAATATTTAGATATGCAGTTAAACTGTTGCCCACCTGGGGGCATAAATGTATCTTTTCAGAATTTCTGATCAGCTAAATGTATTGAATTTCTTATCTGAAAAAACTATAAAAAATATATATGCTAAAACCCTGCACTGCATCAGTGTTTAAACTTACGAACACATGAATGACAAGTTCACACAGTTAGAAATGTGGCAACATGAGAAGTGGACTGTGTCACTGGCAACGTGTCATGTTGTCAGTAACACAGCATGCAAAAACAGGATTACTAAAGAGCAAAAGTCACATGATACTGGTTGCATTAAGAAAATAAAAAAAATAAAAAAAAACAACCACTAATTTCACCTCCTTAAAGTTGTCAAAAGCGGAGAGGATGATGTCGTGCCCTCCTCTGACAAGACAAACGGCAGCCAGCAACTCCAAGACGAGAGCTTTGGTCCTGTCAGGGCAGATTGGGACGTGTCAGGTGTCTGTGCAGACGGGTCAGCGAGGCAGTTTAACTCAAACACAAAGAAACTCACCTGGGATTCTTGCTGTTGAGGCTGAGCGTGATCTCATTCACACAGCGTGGGTGAGTCATTACAAGGTTAAAACCAGACTTGAAAACAGAAGAAAGGTTTAAAACAACCGTTAACTTTACAAAATTATATAATCTTTAATCTTTGTCAGAGGAAGCTTAAGATTTTTTTGCAGATCCAAAGATATAAAACCTGGTTTTCTGTTTGCAACACATTTTGATGACAATTCATGTCTGCATGTTCAGACTGTTTGATTTTACTCTACCTGGTAGTTCATGATGGCTCTTAAGCACATGATGCACACATGTATATCATCTCTCTGCTGGGATGAATGCGACTTCTTATGCATCCTGTTTGCCAGAGTAGAGCTTATTCTGAAAAGGAAAACCGAGTTAAATAAATAAAAGCCGTGAGACAAGACGCAATGGCTTCGAATGGTTTGCGTTTACGTCCGGAAAATAGCTATAAATGGAGTCCTGTAGCTGCGAAAGCTGTCAGTCATATTACTTTGACCTCAGATAATATTTTTTTCGCGTCTGACATCTTGCATCAGTTGGACTTACGTTAGAATAAAATGTGAAGCAGGCTTTTGCAGGAAGATAAAATTCTGCCCCATCATTTTCTGAGAAAATGGTTGAGTGTCTCAACGTGGTGACCCCAGAGCACATGGCTTCTGCTTTACAGATTCAATTTTGTTTTATCTGTGTGACTAAATTTGCTGCAAGTTCCTTTATGAACATCTCATGGTGGTGAGAACTATGTAGACGACCCGGCCTCTTTCTAACCGCAGTCATAGCACTGATCTTTTATGGGCGCAGGCTTCTTACCTTACAGTTAGGGCCCGTGCAGCTCTGCTCATCCCATGCGAGTGACCCCCGCTGGAGCTCTTGGTCAAATCTTCCATTGACCGCTCCACTGGTTTTTGTCTGTCTGACAGGGTGCCACCGTTTTCCACGGGCTCCAAGTCAAATCTGCAAAATGTCGAAAATTCACTGTTAGTGACAAATGTTGCCGCCGTCGGAGAACGTAGCAAATATTCCGTTAAGTACTCACGAAGTATCACTTTGAGCATGTGACAGGTATTCCACCAGGACATCCAAACCTTTGTTCTGCTCATTAAGAAATTCCTGAGCCCATCTAAAGAACGAAAAAAATATAAATTACATTGCCAAATAAAGTATGAAAACAGGCTTAATGTAGCATAGCAAGGGTTTGTCAAGTTTTCAACCAGTCGCAGCACAGAATCCAGGTTTCTTTAACAACGAACAAAATGTACTGAGTTTAGGCACTGACATGGAGGTCAGAAGTAAAAGTTAATATATTAACGTAATTGTTTTGTTTGCATAAAAACTAGCATTAGAATTTAAGCTAGTAGCTACAGGAAATTAAAAAAGCAGCCTCTGTAAATAAATAATTTTGCTCACCTTGTTACAGATCTATGTTTTGTGTTACATTCAGTTTTGGTATCTAAACATTAGGGCTCTATGCCTGCCATAACTCATCCAGATTGCTGAACCATTTATGCGTCTGTGTTATTTTTGGATGTGGATGTGTGATGGGTCATTCAAATACAGATTATGAATCACGAATGACAGCACTCGTTTTCCTTGCACGTTCCTTGACATGATCTATTTTAGATTTAGACTGTTGCTCATCCAAGGCAAGCTTATTTTTCATAGCACCATTCAGAAAATTACATTGTGCCACTTGACAATTTAAGAAGCAGAGGTAAGACTATCACTTTAAAAACACAAAATAATCCAAAAGGAGTCGCTGATATGCTTTGGAGCGCAAAAATTGTTAAAAGAAAATGAATTAGTCATCCAAACACTCCAAAGTTATAACTTGTGTTAGTTTGAATTTAGAGGCACTGGAGGCAGATTAGGCTGACTGAATATTCTTTACTCCACCCTCTTGTTGAGCAGGTTCAGCTAGTAATCATGAAAGCATAGTTAACCCCAACAGCGATCAGATGGCGAAACCAAATGTGTTCTGATAAAAGTTGTACCTGAACTGCTGGTAAAACTAGAAGCATGCTTAGTTTAGCATCAGTATGGGTTGTAGGTCACACTATATATTTTAGCCAATTTGTCTCTTGATTGATAGCATGGTTGTATTGAATGCAAATCCAGTTTTGTTAACGTCTTCACTATTGTGCCTTTGTATGACATTCATGCACCGTTCATTACCCAAGAAAGTCAAATAAAAGCTGAATCGGCCTTAAAAAATGCAGAGGAGCTGAAAATTAAAGCTGGGATCCTAAATCTGCATAAAATGCATTTTCACTTCAAATGATGAAATAAAAATCACGCATACTGACCCGATGTGGTTAGTACGAAGGGATATCTCCAAGGCTTTAAGGACCTGGGTGGCATCTTGAATTTTTTTCTTCGACTAAGGAAGGGAAAAAAAAATTGAGATCGTTCTGTGGTGTCACTACACACGTTTGAAGATTAAATTTGATATTAATTCTATTATTCAGGGGGGTCATGCATCCCACTGACCCTGCGGGACACCCCTCCTTGATCTTGGTAGAAGCTCTTTATCTTGGACAAGTAAGTGGAGGGGGGGCTCTTCACTTGGAAGCGCTCCTGGTGGGAAACAGACAGCAGATTTAACGTTTTATATAAGTATGTCGCTTTGCATTTTATTAGAAAACCGGTGATGAGCACAAACGCACAGTCATCAAATGGTGCACAATCATATTTGTGCACCATTTGAAGCTATTCCTACATGCACCACTAAGACTAAAAAAAAAAATCAACACACTAACCACCCTTGGTTACCATGGTGACACCTTTATAAGTTGCCACCACAGAAACTGAGCTGCAGGGTTTTCACACTGCACACCACCACACCAATTTTTTTTTTTTCACTAAATGTTTATGTACTTTCAGTCAACTCTGTCCTGGTGAAGGCACTGGTGCAACAATCCCGTTCAGAGTCATGACGTCTTTTGCGGTTTGAAGTGATGAAACACCAGCAAAAACGCTCACCTGATCGCAGACTAATTCCCATTTCTTGTCGTTGTCGTATTGACTCAACAGCTTAAGTTTGTCGGGAGGCAAATTCATGTAGCTCTGAAGGAAAGAGAAAGAGAAAATTATTATTATTATTAAATTACGATAGAGAAATATATATTTGATCCCTTTCTGAGCTCTTTTGCGTTTGCTCTTTTGTTACAACTAATAGTTTCAAATCATCAGGAAATTTTAAAATCAGACAAAGATTGCCTGAGTAAAAATTCATTTAATTAAAGAGGGAACAGCTATCTACTAATAGCTACTAATTTGACTAAATGCGAAAAAAGAAATAGTTCCCCCTAAACCTAACAACTAATTTTGCTACCCTGGCAGGGAACAACTGATACCAGATGTTTTAAATAACTGGCAGTGAGTCTTTACATTTCTGTGGAGGGACTTTGGCCCACTTTTCTTTGCAGGATGGTTTGAATTCAACCAAACTGTAATGTTTGAATGGCCTGTTTGGAGTCTTGCCACAGAATATCAAATGGATATATATAACCCTAAGCTTTGACTAGACCACTCCAGATACTTAATTTTGTTTTATTTGAACCTCTTAGTGTGGTTAAACACCTGGATTTGTTGACATTCTCTCAGGTGCAGGACCTAAAGAAGCAAAGCAGACTCGGACTATCAAACTACCATGTTTGACTATCAGTACTATTTTGTCAAACTCTTTGCAAGTTTTACAGATATTATAGGATGTACATCTTCCAAAATGTAAAACGTTTTTAATGTATGTTTACAGAATACTTTCCATAATATCTTGGCGATCGTCGAGATACTTTTTTTAAGCAAATGTGAGATGGGTCATTCTGTTGGTTTTGGTCAGCAGAGATTTTCAACTGAAACTCCTCCTTAGATACCATTTTTGCCCACTCTGTTTTTTTTTTTGTTGTTGTTGAATCATGAACACTGGCCTTAACTTGAGGCAAAAAAGGCTTGCAGTGCTTTAAATGTTTGTTCTGGGTTCCTTTGTGATACTCTGAATGAGTCGTCAATGCAAAAGTAATTTTGGCAGGCTGGCCACTCCTGAAGCTTCACACATTTTTTTTATTTTCTCTATTTGTGGACAGTGGGTCTCACTGTAGTTCACTGAAATCCCAAAGGACTACAAAAGGCTTCGTAACCCTTTTCAATGACTTAGTTTCTCATTTGTTCTTGAATTTTTTTTAGATTGGGGATATTATGTGTTGCTTTTTCAAGTCTTTCAGTCTACTTCATGCCAGACAGGTTTTATTCAAGTGATTTCTGGATTCTCTGGTTGCTGTTAAAGAAGCAGAAACATTTTTTTTAAATTGGAGTTAATTCATGTGTTTAAGAGGGGATCAATCATATTTAACATAAGTTGTTTTGGGTAGCTTTTTTCTTTTAATAATTTGAAATTAAATTGAGAAACTACTTTCTGTATTTACTCGGTTTGCCTGATATTAAAATTTGTCTGCTGATCTAAAACATTAAAGGGTGAGAAATAAGCAAAGACAGAGTCAATCCTTAAGGGAGGAAAATATTTTGTCATGGCACAACAACATCCTTTATACATTCTTTCATTCTTTTCTGCTTCTTCAATTGTATGTCGGTCTAAACAGATGTATATCAGATGACAGTAAGAAGTAGGAGGATGTACCTGTTCAGAGAAAAGATGACTCACTGTTTGCATGAGTTGTGGGTTGTTGTCAAGAGCTACTTGATCTCCCAAAATATATTTGTGATAAACAGATATTTACCTCAGAAGTCTTTTTCACTGACTAGCTTGATAAAACAAAACAGCAAAAAAAAAAAAATGAAGGTTTTACATCTTTATAATGCTGCTTTATCACAATGCTTAAAATATACTTTAACTATAGGAGATCCAGGAATAAAACTTCCAATTTCTCCATGTTATGCATCTTGAAATACGTAAAAAAAATATTTACACAGATGTTTTTGGGTCATCACTGTTAGGTTGCCTTTTTCTGTTTGTGCACCTCTCATGACGTTTTGTTTTGTTACATCTTCCTGACCGCTTATTGGCAATAAGTTACAGCGAATCAGCTTGAGGTCAGATCAACAACATTAAAAATGTACTCCCTTTGCCCTCTTTCTCTTTTCTTTCCATATTTTTGGAAAGTCTGGTGAGACTTAGGTGTTGCATTGTCCTGTAATAAGATGGACAAATGACCCTGGAAAAGTTGACCGTAGTTTGGTTTATGTTGCAATATTTCAGGGCAGCTTTCTGCATCCCAGGAGAGCACACAAGTGTAGCTGGTGATATTGATACAAGCCAGCAGAGCCTGGCTTCTGCCCATATTTCCAACAACATCTGACTGTATTTTTGTCTTGGTTTTTCCCAAGTCAAAGTTAGCCCTAAGATAATAAACTGCTGTGTGTTATCGACTGCCTGGAGAAAATAAAAGATGAACTAAACTTTTACATCTTGTTTTTCTACTTCTGTTTTCCATAATCTTTTAGATTATCATGGTTCAGAACTGTAGAAAGTGACTGTACATCACATGGATGATGTGAAAAACCCCACCTCCATAGGTTTTTAATGTAGGCTGTTGTAGTTAGATCATAAGTTTAGTTCTTAGTGTTAAGAAAAGGCACAACGGAGTTCATACAATGACTGAAGTCTCATATAAAAACTGGTTGTTCTCTTTAAAAGATGAAGAAATAAAATAAAAATAAACAAAAATAAATGTGAATAATTCAGCATCAAAGTACTAATTAAATTAATATATTCCTGTACAAATCTTGTATTTATTACTAACTTAATTTAAAATACTTCAAGTCAGATTATGCACTTTGATCTAACCTAAAACCCCTAAAGCACGCTTTTACTGTCAAGACAAATAAGTTAACTCAGCACTGGGTGTGGTTTTGAGTTACCCCATGCACACCCAAACACCAACTTGGTGTTTCTTTTTCACATTTGAAAAAAAAAAAAAAAGAAGAGGTTCAAAACGGAAATGGCCCGTTGCCTTGGTGCAGAAGAACTGCGCTTCATCCTTGGCGGGGCCAGGGTGGAGCCCCTTCGTGGGTTTTGTGGTAAGAAAAAAGGGCAGATGACAATGTAACTCACGCACATTGACTTACATTGTCAATGTTTGGAAAAAACTGGTATTAATAAAGAAAGAAAATGCCCACTTGGCGCAAAAATGTCTTTCTTGTTTAGAGATTAAATCTTAGGCTTACAATGGAAGTGTTCTGCTAAAAGAGGAAGTGAGGTCATACATTCATATGAGTGCTGGGAGGGCGCAACAGGCACGAAGCAGCACAGGTCATGTTGGTTCACTATGTGAGACGACAAAGTTTATCACACAGATAAGTTTATATTTATCAAAATAAAGTTTTGAGGAGCACTTCTCATTTATTAAGGAAAGCAAAAATTATCTATAACAGAATTGTTTTAAGTCAGGCAGGTTATCAACAGCCACTGCATCTGAAGCAGGTATAATCCAAAATTTGACTAGGCCACTCTACAAGTTTCTTTTTTAATCATGGAAAGGTGGATTTCATGGTGTGCTTTGGATCATTGTCCTGGCTGGACATTCTCCTTCAGGATTCTCTGGATCTTGAAAGCAAAGCAGTCCCAGACCATCACGCTGCAATCAGCATGTTTCCCTGTCAGCATATTGTTGTTGTTTTTTTTCTTTTTGAAAAATGCTGTTAGTTTTACACCAGCTGTAACAAGAATGTAACAAGAAGTCCACTCTCCAGAAAGTTTGACTTTTGTCTCTAAAGTCCTCAGATTATTAAAAGAATTTCAGATAATTGAGAATCTGTTTTTGGCAAATGTGAGATGTTTTTTTGTGTTCATTTGCAATTTTGTCTTGAAACTCTTCTATAAAGCCTTTTTTTTGCCCAGTTTCTTTCTTACTGTTGAATCATGAACTTAGCTAAGGCCTGCAGTACTTTAGATGTTGTTCTGGACTTTTATAATCTCATGTATGAGTTGTTAATTCACTCAGAGTCATTTTAGAGGGCCAACTTGTTCCATGAAGGTTCACCACTGTTCCAATGTTTGCTGCTTTTGTAAATAATGGCACTCACTGTGATTCACCAGAGACCAAACTCTTAGAAATGGCTTTGGAGCATTTTCCTTTCTGTTTATGAACTTTTACACTACCTCGTGTCATCAGACAGGCTCTGTTTAAGTGATTCTACAGGCTAGACAGCAATCAAGCCTGGGTGTGACTAGTGAAACTGAGCTCAGCTTTCAAAAAATTTGCTTATTTACAGTTAATTCTTGGTTTCACGAGGCACATACACAGCACCAGATTGGTTTGGACAGGTTTTCTTTCTTCTTAATGCATAGCCATTTAAAAATTGTTCTCTATTTGCACAAGGTGTATTTGTGGAACACTGACGTTTGTCTGATGATATGAAACATTTAAATATGACAAGTAAGCAGAAGAAATCTGTAAGAGGACAGATACTGTTTTCTGAGCCCATCCAGCCTGAGGAAAATGTGTGAGACCCACACACTCATAATCTCTACAATTATAATCATGAAACAACTTATTACAGTTGTGCTCATGCACAAACCATGAGCAGCAGCTCCTGGGGTAAACAATACAATATATTCAATTAATCTATGACATATGTCTGTGTAAAATGTAAATAAACAGATATGTTAAGATGTGAAGGCGATCCAAGTCCATCCACCTATCTATTCTCCAGACAAGTGCCTGCCTCCAGCGATCATTGAGTTGGGACGCATGCGGACAGGTTGCCAGTTACATTTACCACTTGCAATGGAAGCTCTCTCCTTTGAGCAGCTTAGTAACCAATTAACCAAGAATTAATTGGTTAATAGTTTTTCGACTGTGGATGCCGGGGTTCCAAGCCAGAACACACACATGCTTATGGAGAACATGCGAACTCCATGCAAGAAGACCTTTGGCATCAATTTGAAACCAGAACCTTCTTGCTGCAAGGATCAAAATCCTCTATATATGAAGCGAAACGATGTGAATGCTTTAAATGTAGACATCAAATGTAGACATCTCTTGTTGAGTCTGTTTTATAAAATAGATGCATTGCATGACTTTTAGTAATCTGGAAACCTGGGAGACTAATCGTTATAGTAATTTAGTAATGCTGTTTGGCAATTTGATATTTCCCCTTTCATGTCTGATATAGAATTGCATTCACACAACAGGATATTGTTAGGGTTTCTTTTTTCTGATGCAATGTGTCAAATGTGTCGCCATTGCAGATTTGGATGTTGGGAGTAGAATTTTGAGGACTTAATCTAACATCTTAACTAAATATAATATGGAATAAGAAACTTTTTTCACAACTAGTCTATAATATGTTGCATAGAAAGATTAATACCAATCCATTTACTTTTCATTTTTTCATCTGAAGTGTTGTTTACTCGTTACTATTTTTAAGCAAATCTAGAAAACGATAAAGAATAAAGCAAACCACTTCTTCCTGTTGTAATGTTTACATGGGAAGGCATCCTCACACTGCAAACTGCAGGAATAAATAATCTTCATTCTGACACCAATGTTTCTGAGTTCAGCTCGTCATAATCACGTCTCAGTTTACAACCTCTGGTTCTTTGGGTTTCATTAGTGTGTTACTTTGCTAACACCAACATAACTAATACCGAGTGAAATCTTTAACTTCACAGATCTTCTTTTCCAACTCAACAGGTTTCTTCTTATATTATAAGAATTTGAATTTCTGCTGGCGGCTCTGTGATTTAAACAAATACTGTATGTATTACTGGTGAAGATTGGGGATTTTTGTCCCCGGTCTTTTGGGACTGTTGAAAGAATGGTGAAACTCTTGCTTTCCGGTCCTGTGTGCTTTCATATAAAATGTGTTGCTCAACTTCCCCTTGAGGCCAGCTACCCATGCAGGCACTAATCACCCGCCTTGTAGTCAGGCACTTCAGAAATGCCTTGAATTATTTGTGGACATTTGAGCAAAATGACAGATTATCGATCACTTTCAAAAATCCTGATAAGTAGTTATAAAATTTTCAGAAGAAACTGAGATAAACAGTGGAAAAAGTAATGGAAATATTGGTAAACATGACTAAATAAATGTTATCTTCACTTACTTTAAGTCTCAGTTGATTTGTTTTATATAGTTTCCTAGATCTGTTTCCCGATCAGCTGGTCTGCTACCAAAACTTACATAATTCCTTGAATCTGTGCAGATCTCTATAATCTGGTTTGTTTTTATGTGTAAGGGTGTTTTCCTCAGCTACTCACCAGCACCACATTGAAGCGCTCCTCCAGCTCCTCTTCTGGGGGCATTGGAAGTTTTGGTGAAGAAGATTGCTTCTTCTGTAAAGGCAGTGTGGGGTCGCTCATCGCCGAAACTGAGTTCCTGGCCTCTCTGCCCTCGGCCGCCTCTAGCTCCAAGCCCCCTGCGGCCGCATTCCCCATCACTAATCTCCACAAGTAATCCAGGAGGAAAGCTGTACACAAACCAATTCACCTGAAAAACCAGACTGTTCCACAGCGAAAGGTGATCACTCCAAATGACAAGAAAGAGAGTCCTGGGCCTTCAAGGTGATCAACATTAAGTTTCTGGCTCACTAAAATCTTGCTTGTCCAGATGACACAAGAAGTGAAGAAAAAAGTTGGGTTGTCCTCATGTTTGCTCTCTGATTAACATCTCTAGATACAAGATAAAAAAAACCCAGTCAGGTCCTGACAGAACTGAGAAATAAAACCTAGACTGTGTCTCACCAACTATCTGCACTGGTTGAAAACGTCTCTGCAAAGTAAAACTCAGAGGCCTGTGTGTGAGAGGAAGGAGAGGGAGTGTGATACACTCTGTAACTAAGTCAGAAACCACAGAAGCACAAAAGCAGAAGAGCAACTTCCTGTGTGACAGCAACAGAACCTGGTCTAGAGGACAGGGTGGAAGATAAATGTGGCAACCGTTAGTAACATGCATGAAATAGGTGGATGATTAGAAAAAGAAAAGTACAGTGTGGTGGTGGCTCGAAGATAAGATATGAAGTTAGTTTAATGAAGTTACTACATTAGCAGTTGCACTTGAAAACTTTAACACAGGGGGAAACTGCCCCCAGTTAGTGGTGAAAATATTTGCACTGGAGCCGTTTATTTCCCCAAACTTATGTTTATATATGATTAAATTACCAGAGTCCTTCCTTAGACGATTGCTAGCCAGGTAAATAAAGATGACTTTGGAAAGAATGATAAAAAAGCGCCTCCGCGTGGTAAAATCAATTGTTGCATTAACGGTGGCGCATTTAGGGTCATTGTATGTTCGTCAATGTCAATCTGTTTGATGTTTATGTATTCCTATTGAGTAAATAGATTAATTAATTAATGCTATTTAAAATTGACTTCAACTACCTGCTACCACTTTTAAGTGTCTTATTGTGTGTGCTACACATGAACTGAAAGCATAAAAGCTGACGTCGAGTCAAACCAACTTATTGCAATATTTGCATCAGCCCTCACTGTTTATTTATTTGAGACGGCTAAGCTTTCTTGAACAGCCTTTAGATCTGGATTTTTTTTTAATTTTTTTTTTTTTTTGCTACTTCCAGAGGCGCACTTGAAAGCAGTCTTGGTACTTATTAATCCTTCCAAAATGACGAAGCTGTGTTTTACTATATATTTGCTGGGTAATTTAATATACTGTATTTACGTCAGGCAAAGGAAGGTAAATGTTGCAAGTGTAATGAAACAGTGCCTCTATGTGGCAAAAGTCAGCAAAGGCATGTAGTGGTGTTACCTTTAGAGTCCACTTTGTGATAGGAATTTATCATTATCAACCTCAACGTCAAATATTTTGGGCTAGTGTTTAAAAGACAATATTTAAAGTATGATATAATGAATAGTAGAATAAATATTTATGAAGTAACTTGTTTTACCTGTCGTTGCATTCAAGTCTTTTTTTTTTTCCCACCTGGCTGTTCCATCCAGATAAATCATACCTACTATACTCCTACTATACTTATGTCTTCTACAAATGAACGGAAGAACTCATAGCTTGAGTAAAGTAGGGTTGCATCTGCAACAGGTTGACATCAATGTTCACATTTTTGAAATGTGACTTCAATCTACTGATTAATGTTTAATTTTTGAAATATTTAGGCACTTTTACTTTCATTTTCTGAGCAGCACCTGAAGGCAGCCACGCTATTAGTTTATTTAGCATTCCAAAATGACGGATCCGACTACGTCTCCAGAGGACCACTGGAAAGTAAGTCTCTGTTAAAGACCACTTTCGAGCTTCCCGCTCATTGTTTTTTACTGTGACATCTGTAATGTTTAATAAACTGGAAATGCTGAAGTTTGAACGGTGCTGCTAATGTAGCGTTAGCTTCATCACGTTCAGTAACATTGGAACAGATGGCTAACATGTTAGCAAAGTAAACAAAACCGTCTAAAAAGAGAAACTCGTGTTTCTTAACTAATATTCTTTGTCTTGTGAATTGGCTTGCCTTCCATAAAGAATAAAACAATTAATGCGTTAAACTATATTCAAAATATCGATTTTAAGTGAAGTTGAAAGGCTTTTTAAGAGCCCGACTTATTAAATGGCCACTTCGTCATGCTTGATACCTTTGAGTATCCGTCTCACACTAAGTCGTTTCTTTGTGAACATTATTGTATCCTTTCTTATAATCTAATATTTATATTTCATTTATATTTAACTGAGCATTGCTGATGAAAGAATGTTGTTTATAGACCTTATATTAATGAAATTTGAGAAATTTGAGCCTTGAATTGAGTTTTAAACCTATTTTGTCAAACATTCATTTTTAAGGGAACTCTTAACAGTAGACAGTGTTTCTCAGGGTTTTTTTTTTTTTTCCACCATACGCAGTGGAAAATCTGAGCTAACACAACCAGGCAATAAACCCATTGTGTTGCGTTGCCCTACATCCAGCAGTAAAACCTATTTGACACATCGTTTATCTTCTGTTGTACTTGCAATGGACAAATCAGGCCGTTGCTCAGTAGGGGGGTTTAGACTGGCTTGTTGTTGCTCTTTTGTCAACGTATTTAGGACAGCACATATTTTCCTCTTGTCATTTCAACCTCACACTCTACATTTTATTTCTTCTTTGCTACTTGGTGATGGCCGGGCAGACAGACGGGGCTTTCAGCGACAATGGCTTTGACACCAGTGAGTACTTCTTACAGGACTTAACTCATCTTTTCTCTGTGATCTCTTGTCTCTCTTGCTTTTAATTTTCTCATAACTATTGTTTTGTTACTCAGGTTTCTTCACTGATACTGCCAGGAAAGGTAGTATTGTGTCCAGGGCAAACAGTATCGGCTCTACAAGTGCCTCTTCAGTTCCAAATACAGGTATTGACTTTTTAACAGATAACATTTTTTCTTACAGCTATTTACGGTCCATGTGTAATATGTTTAGAGTCGCACAGTATATCAAGTAGTCTGGGTTCCTGCCCAGTCTTGGAAAAATCAGAAAATGCATAGAATTAATTTCAGGTCTGGATACCTGTGGTAAAAATATAAAGTCTGATTTTCCAGACTTGCATAATTTGAATGTTTTTTTTAGACTAACATCTAGTAATGCTCAATACACACAGTGGGTGTACATGAATTTATATAAAAGGGGCATGCTTAACTTTGATATACCAAATGAGGTCTTGCTTTTAAAATTTTACCCATCAGAATTTTGTTTTTTCATTTACTGAATGAAATGAAATGCTCTTTCATAAATCAGTCAATAATTTAGTATATTGCTTGGTTTGATTGGCATCTGACAACTCTTGAAACAGAGCAGATCTGAAGTCAGTTCAGATTCCACAATAGCGCTGACTTAAATAGTCTGGAACTAGGAAGCCAATTTTAGCATTGTGTTGATCATTATTTGTGTTATTTGCAGATAATAAAACTTGACAACTACAGAGTTAGTTTATTCTTGCCATAGGTTTCAAAATAAACACAAAGTCAAAGTTTATTATAGCAAACTCGGACTACGAATATTGAAGGTTTAGCTTATTATATCCACTATTTATTTTTGTCAATAATCCAAAAATTAAAATATAAATATGCAAAATCTGAACAAAAAACTCAATCCTTCATTAATAAATATGCCAAGAAAAAAAAAATCCCTGACCTTAGCTATCAGAGCTATCTATACTACAGACATGTTTCCATAATAAAAATGAATTTGTTCCCTAACAGATGATGAAGACAGCGACTACAGGCATGAGACGTCGTACAAAGACTCGTACAAAGACCGAAGGAGACAAGCACACACACAAGCTGAGCAGAAGCGCAGAGATGCAATCAAGGTGACTTCACATCAGGATCCTTTTTTTTTTCTGCTGTTATCAATTATTCCACATATTATAGAAGTTTCTAATTTTATTCCCTCATTCTAACACCAGAAAGGCTATGATGACCTGCAGGGAATTGTTCCAACCTGCCAACAGCAGTCTGAGTTTGCTGTCGGAGCACAAAAGATCAGCAAGGCTACTATCCTTCAGAAAAGTAAGCTGCAGCCAACAAATACTTTATGAATTGTGAGCCAATGTGTCTTGATGTATTCAGAAAACAATTTCTGTTTGTGCTAAATGTAGTTTCACCCCTAAACCTACCATGTTATTGCTAAAGAAATAAAACAAAAACTGGTGCTTTGTTCAGCCTTTTGTAATTTTTTTTACAATAATATTTCAGGGGCCAATAATAGTACTTGCATTTTTGTTGGTTGTTAAGCTCTGATTGTATGCAGGAATACCTTTACAACCAAAATGACTGAGTTTTTATTGTAGATTTTATCCTCCATAATAAATACTTTTGGATATTGTTATTTTAACGTCTTGAACTGCATTCCTGAAATAAATTACCTTTTTGATGATGATGCTCTGTTTTAAGAACCACTCAAAAGTGGTATGTTAAAAGTTTAACTGATGGGGAAAACCATTTTTTTTCTTAGTTGCACACCTTTTTCTATACTGAGCTTTAAAATTATTGCTTTTTAATTGAATTCTATAGTTAAAAAAGAGCATCAAACAAAAGAAGTCGTATAGAAATCTTGCTGAGTTCATTTATGAGAAATAAAAAGGGAGAAGCAGCATTGCCAACAACTCATAATTGACGTCCCAGAGCTGTGCCAAGATCTGTGACGAATGCATGTTTGTTTTATTGTTTCAGCAATCGACTACATCCACTTTCTTCATAAAGAAAAGAAGAAGCAAGAGGAGGAAGTTTCTGTCCTAAGGAAAGAAGTGATGGCCTTGAAGATCATGAAAACGTTAGGAAGTGGTTTATATCTTTTTTATTTTTTGCAAAAATAAAATCTTCCTTCATCTAGAAAAAAAGAAGACATAAAGTCCCGACTGCCACATGAGTTTGGATTTAAAAATAAATATTGATCATGAGGAAAGAGGGGACATCTATTTAGCTTCGATTGCAATTAATCTCCTCATTGAAAAGTTTAAATCTTAATAGGATTTAAAAAAAGAGAACATCTTTATGTTATCCCCACACAGAAGCTGCAGCAGTTTACTAAATTGGAAATAAGATGTTTGTGTCCTTCCAGGAACTATGAGCACATAGTGAAGGCCCACCAGAACAACCCACAGCAGGGAGAGGACCAGGTCTCTGACCAGGTCAAGTTCAACATCTTCCAGAACATCATGGACTCGCTCTTCGTGTCTTTCAGTAATTCTGTTTCAATGAGCAGCTTCCAAGAACTGTCTGCCTGTGTTTTCAGCTGGATCGAGGAACACTGCAAGCCACAGGCAAGGACTCTTATGGACGGATGCTGCACAAAGCAAAAACGTCAATCTGCAGACGGAGTGACCATGTTTGTGTGCTTTTTCTCTCCTTTTTCAGACGCTGCGGGAGTTTGTTGTCGGAGTGCTCCGGCAGCTCAATGGCCAGCTTTATTAGTTGAGAAACCTCTGGCTAACTTCCAGAAATTGACTTTTAACTTGCTCTTGCCTCCCAGGATGGAATTAAAACTTCAATCTGCCACAGTCCTCACACTGACTTCAGCTCATCAGAGATTCCTGGATCGTTATTAGATTACCTCGTCAAACGCTATGGGGAGAGATGAAAGGTTGCCTTGGCTTGAGCAGTTAAGTAGGGATGCCTTGTGACCTCTTTACTGTTGGGAATTTACATCTCTACAGCGTATTTTTTGCTCCATCTCAAACTTCTAAGGAACGCAGAGAAAACACATTTTTAAGCGAAACGTGGCGTGCAGAGAACATCTAGTTATAATTTCAACAAAGCACAGAAAACGGAACGTATGCATGAAAAGCTTCCTGCAAAACAGCACAGGAAGTAGTGTCTTATCAGGTCCTCCTCCCAAGTTTGCCTAGTTTCATAATCTAAATGGTAACCATATATATATATAAACATGTGTGCCTACAAATAGATGCTCATATCAAGTCAGTTATTCAGTTCAGAGCAAATGTACTCGGGCTTACCTGAGACACCGTGAGGAGAAATCATTTATTTGACGTGAATGAAGTGATGATGTTTCTGCCGCATCTTAATTAATAGAGTAAGAAAGCAGAACGGTCACGGCTTTTCTTCTGTCTCGTCAGTTAGTGACCATGTAGCTGGATTCTGAACGAGAGCTTTTCGTGCTGCTGCGCACAAACGAGTCACTCCTGAAATTTGAAATTTGTTGGATTGTTGTGAGCATTTCGAGCTCTTTGTTTTCAGGAGCATGCCATATGGTGCCTCAGAATTTCTATCACTGATGTTTGCTTTGAATTAACCCTTTACTGTGACAGAGCTCCGTGTTTAAATAAGCGTAGCTTTATAATGGGGGGGCGGGCGGGGCAAAGCAGAAAAACACATGTAAATGTTAACCCGCTGTGCCACAGCTCAGTGAACGAATTTAAATTGTTTATTTACAGCATGATGTTAAACACCAAGTGTTGACTTTGATGAGCCTTTTTTAACTTATGAAACATCACTAGAATAAGTTGTAATGCTTTTATGGTAAATGTATAGATCTGCTGTGTGAGCTTTTATAATCAGTATGTTGATTACCACTACAGGTTTTTTTTTTCATTTATCACTGCTGACATAAATATTATACCCTTAAAATTATTCATCTGTCAAAACACTTCTGTACTCGATGAAAAAAAATTACTTAGATAAATTTCAGTCATAGAATTTAAACAATTTTTTTGTGTTACTTTCAGGAACTTAATTTCAAAGGCAAATCACTAGTAACTTTTAGATACCACTGAAGTCTAATGCAAGTGCCATAAATCCACTTGCAATGATCTCAATGCTCTCATTGAGCTTACGCTGCTAAATAAGATCATATAGAAGTCGATCCATTCAAAGTCTGATCTTATTTTTGTAAACACTGAATTGGAGGTTTTATAAGGCTTGTATATGACGACGTGTGTGTGTGTCTAAACATGCAGTGGACGTTGTTGATGTGTTGATTTTATTTTCATTTTCAGAAGAAAAATAGTGCGAGGTGGCAGGAGAAAAGAAACTCAGTCAACATTAAACACTTTAATTACAATAAACTTATATACTTGTACTCTTAAAAATGTGATGTGGTCAAGCATTAGTTTGATATATCGCTGTCTTAAACAAAAATAACTATTTCAGTTGGTAAACAAACTGTTCACAACTCAACCTTAACATTAATTTGTTGACATTACTGTGAACTCAGGTATGTTTTTGTGGTTATAAAATTGGAAAACAAACCGCTGTTGCCTCTGAGGTGATGAGCATCCCTCTATAACGCCTCAACATTTGTGATTTTGTTTTGCTAACACTGATGTACATAAGTGCTTTCAGCTATGTTTTCCATTTCAGAATCTGCTGAACTCGTATTTATTCAAAGAATGTGTTATAAATAAAGTTTCCTCTTGGGATTAGATCACTGTGATCAGTTTCCTTAGCTTCGGTCTACCCAGGCTTGATCTGATGCGGTAGCTGTACAGCTGTTTTCTTCAGGTGGTAGGAAGCACCACCTGACAGTCCTCGTCCGTCTCCACTCCCACCTCTTCCTGTGGAAAAATAAAAGCATTGCCAGTTAATTAACATTTGAGGAAAATGGATATAATGACTTCCTTCTCATCTTACCAGGAACTCTTTTTTGCTCTTTGGGTATCCCTCCAGGATGGAATTCATCATGTCCGAAGCCTGAGAAAAAACAAACTATTTTAGCACTTCTGAAGCAATTCTCCTTCACCACATGGCGTGCAAATTTAAACTGATTTGTTGACAAAAATACACTACCAATCTCTTCCTCTTTTTCCACTCTTTTACATAAACATCACGCTCTTTATAGACCTGCAAATTACAACAAACACACCACACTGTACAAGAAATGCAGAACAGCCAAAGTAAGAGATTAATTGAGGTTTTAAAGCGGTTAACACCTTCTCTTTTTCTTCTGGTGTTACGTGATTTGTAGCCGACTTTATCTTCTCCAGACGTTCTCTGTAACCAGAACACTCGGCTTTCAGCTCCTGGATTTCTGCCATCATTTCCTCTGTTGTGAGGGAGCTGTTTAGCTCTTTCAATTCTGGCACAGCACAAAGAAATTCATTTCAGCTGTAATTCCTGCACTGGACTAAACAGCATAATTATGGTGTTGGCAGTAGAAGTGTTTTTTTTTTTTTTTTTTTTTTTTAATCTGAATCAGCAGAGAGGTCTACCTGTATCTAGCTGCCTGCAGCTCTGTGTTAGGGTCTGCACCTCTGCACTGAGCTCTGAAATCTGTTTATCCATGGCCTTCAGGTCTGCATCATTCACATCTCTGAACTGAGACTGGGTGAGATTACAAATAGTTCAGACGGCATCTCCCTGCCTTACAACAATTAAACATTCTAGATTAACAGACCAACCTGATCGGCAAAGTAAATCTTTTGCTTGCCATACATTTTCTCCTTTATCTTGCCTTCTTGAGCCAGCAGTTCCATGGCTTTGACCACTGCCTGGTGGAACAAGTTAATCAATCTATCATCAGGTTGCGAACAATACAGCTTTAAAGATTTCTCCCTTATGCTCTCCTTAGATTTACAACTGCACATCTTTGTGGCCAAAAATGCTTCATTACCTTTCCCTAAAACCATATTTTTAATCTCACAACTAAGGTGAGAACAATTAAGTATTTTACACTAAAATACTTACACTCATTTGTGGTTTTTGTAAAAAAAAATCAGTAATTCAAATACATAAACTGACATTTAAAGGGATTGACTACAGATGACTGGATGCAGGGTAATATGACCCAGAATTGTCACAAAATCAGAAAAATACAAAAAGATGAAGGAAGAATTGATCTCACAGTTTTGCCCAACCCATGCTGCTTCTGCAAATTACAGAAGACATCCTGAGCACTGTAGGGACGGTTCTTTTCATTTAGATAGGCGAGGATGATAGACGCTCCTGTAATGAACAAAATATAAAGGTTGTGCAGATATTAACATTATGCCATTGTAATAGACTTAATGCACGTCTATGTTTGAGTTTGCCCGATTTCATCACATCTTATGACTCATAATAATTAGTGCCTTTTTCAGATATTCTCCCGCAACAAGCTGTTGTTCGGGTTAGCTAACGTTAGCTTTATGCTAACCTAGCTACACTTTATTTCGAAGTTTCTGTGAAACACCAACGTCTTCCACGCGGAATAAAAAGTTGTCTGGGATTAAAAACAATCGAAAACAAATTGAAGTAGTTTATTTTTCCTTACCGTTGTCTTTTTTGCTCATTTTCGTGTTCACATTAGCTTTCCAGATTGAGTTTCGCGGAAACTTTGCGTCACGGAAAAGATCGACTATTTTATAAGAGGTATCACACCAGTATATATTTCCAACTCAGTCAGTCAATCTGAGATCTTCTGTTGAATCTTTAGCTGATATAAAGTTAGATTATTTCGACAGAGGAACGAATAATGTTTTCGCCAGTATTTGTTTCAAAGTTGTAACCGAGAGGAGTTGGCTTAAATCTTGTAAGTTGTAGATACTAAACCCGAAAAAGTAGGCGTTGAAAGACGTCTGTTGCTCTCAAAGGAACAGTACTAAGAACGCCCCCTGGAGTCACAACATAGGAGGACGACGAATTCACATTTTTACTTTAAATTTCAATATTCAAGTCTTAGGAGATTCCATTTCTATTTTTTTTTTTCATTTTAAATTAACAAAACATCAATAAGAATCATAGCATGTAGGTATGTTTGACCTTTTCGGTCTTTTTTTGGTATTTCATTGTGTCAAAGAACAATCCAAAAACCAAATTTAATTCCAAACAATTTATTCAATGTATTTTCCACTTCAAAATATATCAAAACCGGATACGGAAGAGAAAATACAATACTATGCACATTAACTTAGCAGACTAGAGAATATTGATCATGGAGCAGCTTGACTGAACATCAACACCCAAATCTAACAAGCCAAAGAAATCCATCTCAGCTATCAATCAGTGCATTGTTTTTCCTACTTCAGCTTCATGAAAGAAGATCTAGCTGGGTTTTTTTTTGTTTGTTTGTTTAATAGTACTGAAAACTTTTCTAAACAGGATAAATTTTTCAGAATAAAATAGCAATTGTTTTTTTCTGTTGAAACAGCATAGAAGATTCAGTAAATCTGAATTTTTCTAGTTTAAAGTGCCACATTTTCTCCAACATTAAGAACAATCAGACAGACCTATACAAAAACACTTTAAACCTTTATAATAATTTTAAAAAAAGAGAGAGATCAACTTTTATACAATTTTGATGTAAACATGGTTCCAAATTAAAAAAAGGACACAATGTAAAATATATATTTTTGCCTTAAATAAGATCAAATGGGTTGTGAGGTATTAAACCAGAGCAGAAAAAGGACAGGAAAATGAAAACAGGCGTGAACTTATTCACATAAACAGTGAATAACTTTTGCCTTAGAACAAAATCTCATAGCTAAAATAAAATATGACAGCGCTTTACTGGCTCAGTTAAGACAGTAATATGGGGTAAAATAAGCTTCCACAAGGACAAAAATGCTGAAGATGTCTATTTATGAATCAACAGAAAGAAAAACTGCTTAAAATACTTAAGGTTCTGAAAATATGCAACATAAAAATAAATCCAGCTCCTATAATTATGTCATGTCAAGAAACTACAATGAAATGCTGTTTCTTGAAAGATAGATAATTACTGTAATGACCTCATAAACTAACATTAAATGCTGTCCAAAATGTCTGTATTAAATATGGCTCAGCTCAAGCAACAGGAATGTCCTATATATTTGGTCCTATGTTAAAAAGCCCTGTTTTTATCAATTCAAAAGTAGAAAAGTTTTAGCGGGCACTCCTGTAAGTTTTGAGAGTGTAATTTTTCACTTTGACAATGCTGTTGTATCAAATGTCTCATTGTATTTTTTTTTGTTGTTGTATTTCCTATTGCTCAGCCTACAAATAAAAAGTTATCACTGATCGGAGTCGAACAGGAAAGAAAAGAACATAAGGAAAAGGGGAAAAATATGAAATACTTCACAGTGAGAAATTGTTGCCTACCAGAAGCAGGACTGCTGGAACCTAAATTTATCTCACACGCTGGTCAACATTTAAGACTCTGCCTGGCAGGACGAACACACAGCAGCACACGCCCTTCACTGTGGCTTACCAAGCAGGCTTGATAAGAAATTAGACCCCTGACTCTCGCTTCGTCTCGAACTTTCTCCTCCTCCAAACGGATCCATCTGGTTCAGTTCAGACTGATCCAGCATTTCAAAGTCTTCTGCGTCCAAGTCTGTGTCAAATTCAGAGCTGGACTGTTTGCGGTAGCTTTTGTGCTGAACGGCCCTAGGGTGGCCTTGTCTACGCTGGGCGACAGAAGGCCGAGGCTGCAACGCCCCGGCTAGCGCCGCCTGGATCATGTTGCTGGCAATGACTCCGGCTAACTCCCCGCTGAAATCTGAGGCGGGTGGGAGGCCACTGAGGGAAAGTTCTGCATCCTCCTGGTCAGAGTCCAGATGCGCGTCCACGTCTAGCACCGAGGCGCGGTGACTCGCCAAGCCAGACAGGCCTAGGCTAGGCAGCCCGATGCTTGTGTCGTCATCGTCGTCCATCAAAGTGGCGTCAGGGTTTATGGACGGGAAGTCTGGGAGGTCTTGAGCAAAAGACTCCTCGGCATCGCTGTGTCTATCCAGATCTAACACAAAAAAACAGAAATTTAGAGGAGAGAAGGCAGAAGACAGGGAAGATATAATGAAGATAGCTGAGCGTACCTTCAGAGCCCTCTGTGAGTGGAGTCTGACCACGTGACAGATTAAAGGTTCCATTGTCGGTGTAGGACACCTCAGCGTCAGAGTGCTCCGAATCAGTCAGTGCAAGTTCTTTAGCGGCAATCTCATCATCAAACTGGAGGAGAGAGGCAAAGAAGATGCTTTAATGCAATCAAGCAAAAAACACTTTAAATCAACTAATTCACTTTCAGTCTCTGCTTGCTCTAGATCTCAAACCTTTTCAAACATCAAAGAGCAAACTCATGAAACTATTTGCAAGGGTTTTTTTTTTTCTTTGATGCTCCTGACCTCAACAGGAAGTGGCTCTGGTATGCTACTGTATTCATCACGGCTGAAATAGACGAAGTAGCAGATACAAAAACAAATGTTTTTCTGTATACGTTCTCACCAGCTTTGATGTAAACAAAGTGACTTGAGCAGGTGCAAAGCACTTGTTACTACTCACAGGTAAGTCATTATAGTTTAACAGTATTACTGAGGAGGTTGAAGGGTTAACAGGCTTACTTTTGGGCAAAACGCAGCCAACTCTTCCTCACTGTCACTCGCTTCATCGGAGGCTGCACCACGTATCGACCTTCGCAGGACTGCAAAGGACAACAGACAGACAGACAGACAGACAGTAACTAACTATTTCTGCTAAATTAATCCTCTGGTCACCACAGGTTGTAAAAAAGTCTTTAAGAACAGTAAGATCATTTTTATTTGTGTTGTGAATGAGATAACAGAACATCTGAAAGAAACAGACCATCTCAGTGGCTTGCAAATATTGCCATACCACTGGAACCTTTTCCCTATTTTGTCAAGTTATAACCACAAATTTCAACATATTTTATTGGATTTAGAGTCTCGTCTCTGTATCCTCCAAAAGGTATCCTCTTGGATGTAGGTCAGGGCTCTGTGCAGTCAAATTGCTCTACACCAAACTTGCTTAAGTCCTCATGAACACTGCTTCATGAATTGACAGAGTCATGAAATTGTCCATTTTTTCTTGGTTTTACCAAAGCATTAAGAGTTCCTTTCACAGGAACGAAGATGCCGAGCCCAACTGTTGAAACCGCTCTCTATAATCCATGCTTTGTCTTCTCTGCACCAAACTTAACACGGCTATGCAAGGCAGTTAGGCAAGTTTTGTTCTCCTGGCAACTGCCAAACACAGACTGACACACTGTTTTGGAGGCACGCCTACAGTTACACCTAAAATTATTATTATATATAATTACTCATATACCTGGCATTTAAGTATCTTTAGACAAGACATCATTTTACATTTTGAAGCAGTCCAGCCACAGTCCTGACTTGAATCTGATCGAGAACCATTAGAGGAAGCTACAGATGAGGGTGATGGCAATGAGGCCTTCCTATCTCAAAGACTTGGAGCTCATCAACATGCAAAATGCTAGTCTGAAGTTATAAGAAGAGCTTGGTTGCTTTGATGCCAAATCAGGAGATCCCATTCATTAGTCAGAAGGGTAATTATAATTGACTTTTTTTAAAATAAAATATAAATAACAGAACTTTTAGATCTGAATTTGCAAGGGCTATTAATAGTTTTGGGCTTAACTTTCGATTCTTGACTTCATAAAGCTGGAGTCATAGTTGGAACAGCTAAAATCAATGACTGGAAGAGGTAACCAAGTAGTTTTGGTAATATTGTGTATATTACCAAGTTATTCAGGTGAATGCTGTGATTTATAAGCCCCGCCCCCTGGATCCCACAATCCCAGATGCATTCTCTGAAGGCACACAGCCTCTGATCTCAGTGAATTAATTTGTGCTTGATCTAGAATAAGTGTAGGTAGGTTTACTTTAATGCGCTTATTGTTGAACTATGATATGAGAGAAGCTTTAATTAATTTTTATGTATTGTTGGCTGACAAATGTAGGCAAAAATAAAAATGGCTGGAAAATTTAGATACAACTTACACTGATTATCAATGGGCTTTGACATCATATATCCACGAACACTGAAGTCCAGTCGCTGCAGGAATGGCTCCAGCTTGACATACACGCACTGAAAAATCCGGTGAAAGGCAGCCAATGGGGTCAGGAGAGTTGCCAACACTACAGCGGGAGGGAAAAGATCACCAGTCATTACAGGAGGGAATATTTTTGTTAGGTCCGCGTGACGGGGGGGAAAAAAAATGTTCTCTTCAGGATTTAAATTTAGATCGGAACAGATCTGCTTTGCTGACAATCACATGTCTTAGTCTGCGTAAACCAACAAACTGCTGTAGATGGAGGGTGTTAAGATGCAGCAAACAAACTGCCGTAGATTGCTCCTCCCTGCTGAGCTGTGCAGCCTTCAGTACTTGAAGGTTAGCAGATTAGCCCACTCTTTGTCTGACCTCCTTAGCTTCCCGTCTTGAATGTCTCGTCCCAGCTTTAATCACCTCACTGAGTGGACCCTGGAATCACGGCCCCACAGATCTGATTTCATTACCCATGCATTTTTAATCACACTGGTCAGGCTATGGTTCCCTGTCAACACGACCCTATAATAGCATGCCGTTTTATAGTCAGAGCTAGGTAAATTGCTGAGACTTACATGCAGAGTAGGAGAGCACTAATCCAGGAATGTAGTATCCAATCATAGCCAAACAGAAGAAAACTCCACAGATCAGAACGCAGAACTGTCACAGAAAAAACAGACACATATGGTTAAAGGTCAGAGGTCCTGCAAAACATTGACCCACTGAGCATTTATCAAGAGCTTAAAGAGTCTGGTTGGATTAATATTTTGCAGATTCATGATATGATAATTAATCCAAATGTAGGTATTTCACATGGCTTTTAAAAGGGGCGTATTCAGGAGGTAAAGCGTGTATTCATCAACTTATTTTAGGTGTTGTGTGTTATCCTCACATTGCCAGGGTTTTGTCGTTTATATTGCGCCATAGTGGATGTGAAAACCGATGCGCTGACCCAGGCCTCTGCTAAGTGGTGGCACAGTTCAGGCACACTGAGGACGCCTGGCTGCACCAGACCCCAGCTGGAGAAACAGACAATGCTTTGAGATGAGAAATACTGTAATAAGAACTTATGCAAAAATGGATCAAAACAAACCTCTCATTTTCTGATTCTTCCAATTTTCTGACTGTGGAGAGAGAAAGAAAAAACATTCTTACGCAGCAGACAACAGTCTTACACAGTTAATTTCAACATAATCTGAGAATACAATAGATACAATGTATTGTGACTGAAAACTTTGTGCAATCTGTGGACAAATTAAGTAAAAATGATTACTGCAAATGATTAATTCCACACATATCTGGAATTATGTGTGGAACAGACTATGAAACAAACTGTTTCATAGTCTGTTCAAATTGTGCAAAAATATCTTCCACACTAAAGCAAAACCCAGCACCTCTAATTTTTGGCCAGATCTTATTCCTCCAGGTATCGGCAAACACAAGCATAGCCAGGCCGACGGCCAGCAGGAACAGCAGCCGCAGTGACGTCAGTGCAAAGAACCTTGAGAGAAAAGCAGACACAAAATCCTGAACAGACAATTCATCATCAGAGAAGCCTGAACAGAGAAGATTACCTCACTTTGTGCACAATTGACTGGACCACAAATCCCTTAAGGAGCCCCTTTCTGAGACTTTGATTCAGAAGAATGAAAGAATAAAAATATATCTTTTCCCCAGACAAGATGGAGAAACACTGTAAAACCAGAACACTATGTTTTAAGAGTCGTAAGAGCTCACCTGACCAGACAAGGACTGGGCACCATTTTTTCCCTAATAACTAAGACTTGTTGATCTGAGGTAACATGTATTAATTCTGTATTTGCAGTGCATCAATTTCAGTTATTATTTTTAACTTGAACATATTCAATCACTAAAAAGCTGCAGACTGTGGATTTAAATTGCAATTCCAACAAGCACACAGTTTTCTCCCCCCCCCAACTTATTTACACTGCCTGGGACCACAGTGATTAAAGTAAGCCTCTCAATGATGGTTTAATTTAAGAACTCAAAAACGTGTTGACCCAAACAGTGCTGCAGGGTTTTGCCAACCTGAAGATTACCTTGAAGAATTTGCTGACTGCTGGGATTTAAGTGAAAATACAAGCACGATCAACAAATTAACAGTAAATAAAAGTTACTGAGATAGACTGAAGCTGCAATGCACTACTGGGGTTTGTGCTGAAGCAATAGTAAAACTGAACAGAAAGGCCTTGAAACGGTGAATGACCTAATCAAATAAAATCTGAATGGCTGAGCTTGAACAGCACTGTGGCCAATCATGCTTTCTTTGTATGTAACACTGCAGCGAGTTTTATAATTCAAGTATTATCAAGGTCATCAAGTTAACTAAAGAACATCTTCTAACTGAGTTATTCACAGGAAAATACAGTAGTTATATGCTCTTCAAATTTAAAGCCAGAAATTAGTAGGTTTCTGATTTTAAGTTATAAAAAGTGCACCTAAAAATGTTAAGATCATTTTTATGACCCAAGCTGTGGTGACCATAAATAGGAGCGGTACTCTGCCACATGCTCCAAATGACAGGTGAAACACTTTCACCGCCTGTTTGCAAGCAGGTTCTCACGTCAGGAAATGAGTCTCTGCAAAACTATCACAGACACAGACACACACACACACACACACACACACACACATACACCAATGTGGAAGGATACACTCGTGCATATTTTCATATGAGACGGAAACCTACCAGAATACAACGTTGACAACAATGTAAAGGAGGACACTGTGAAAGGGTCTTTCCCACACTAGAACAGACTGAAGGTAGGTCAAAACGGGTTCGTAGGGTCCCAGCTTGGACAGAAAAGCCTCTCTGACAGCCCGCACATGACCGTCTCTTTCACTGGAGCACGACCGACTCCGCAGGCAGACACTAGACCCGTGCTCGGAGGAACAATCCCCCATGGGGGAATTTTCTGTAGCCCCAGTGTGCGCCATCTTAGAGTCTGCCGTTGACAAAAACCAGCCTGAAAAATAAAGACTAAATAAAGGAAAGTGGAAAAAGGTAAACTGCTTGATGAGACACTACAGCGCCACGGAGCCTAGTCCGCTCACAACACTGACGCTAACGGTTAGGGCTAACAGCGAGAGAGGCCACCTGAAATATCGTACTCACTGTTTAGAATTAGACTTCTTCTTATATTAAAAGTAATCATTATATAAAAATCCACATTTGAAACATTTTATAAGACGGTGACACTTACTATTTAGTCATTTTCCCCCAGAAATGTAGCACTTCTCTTCAAATATTGTCAATATGGCGTGTCTTGTTTTTCCGTGTGCACAGTGGGCCAATCAGAATCCACAGAAACAATCGCGTCATGGTGCGTTCAGGTAAAATTGGATTATATTGTTTACGATGCCTTTCAGACAACTGAAGTCGACAGAATTACACATTTCAAAAATTTTATTGAAAAGGATCACAACTTATAAGAAGCATTACAACTTGTCTTTACATTGTTTACACGTCAACTCACAATTAAATCAAACTTTAATGTTCACTTTCAAAATAATAATTGTTAGTTCAATTCAAAACTGAATCTTTTTTAAAATTGTTAATTCAATTCATCCTTGAAGTGAATTTAATTAATTAAAGAAATCAGCCTTGATCTTCTTTTTTTCTTTAGCTGGTATATTTGGATAAGATGTCGATTTTCAAAAGGCTCCTTTTTGGATCTTAAATTAAGCCACAATTGTTTTAGATTGTCAAAATGTTTAAGTATATTAAAGTATTATCAATGTTCAATTTTCCATACATTTACCAAACGCACCTACTAGTTGTAGGTGTCATGCATGTGGACAGAGAGCAGCAAAAAGTAAGAAGCATACTTAAAAAAAGAATTCATTTAATTATTTTCGGAAAAAATATGAGAGGGAGTGATATTAAAAAGAAGGAACGACTAAATAAGTGTCAAAAAATAAACTCTAACACTACTTCCGGTGGGCACCTTTTAAGAAAATTAACTTTTCTGCTGAACTTTTGCCATCTGCGGCATCTATCACTTTATTTAATAATTTACAATCTTAAATCATTCGTTGGTTGTTTTCGGGAGATTTATTTGCCAACTCAAAAGGTGGGAGCACGCAAGTAAACCCAGAGGCTTGCCTGCAACGTCATACTCAAAAGGTCCGCATCATTTAAATGTTGGCGCACCGAAAAGTTGGTGGCAAAAATTTTAATACAAATAAAAAAATAAAAAGAATGCTTTCATCTCGGTTTGGTTAGGTGCGTTATTTACCAAGAAGTAATCATCAAATAACTGTTTATATTTTCTATATTTGCTTGAGATTTCACTGTCAACAATAAGGATTAAAAAATTTTGAGTGATCTCAATCGTCTACACTTTTTGAGGTTTTGAGGTCACGCCTTCTTCCCTTTTTGAACGGAAAAGGAGCGGACCCACTGCCAAAGCGGGAAGGAGCGGGCTGTTGATGGCAATTCAGTGTCGAAGCTGAGAGAGAATTGCAGCTGTCGTTATTGTAAATTTAGCTAGCCTGTCTGCTGGCTAGCTAAAGAAGGAGTAACTGAAGATTGAACATGCCCCGGGAAATTATAACCCTTCAACTCGGACAGTGTGGAAATCAAAGTATGTAACGGAAAATAATAGCTAACTTGCTTCATCAACGCAAACTGTATTGCAATCTATCAGAGGCAAATTTTCTACATTTTTCGTTTGCTCGTCAAAACGAAAAAATGTTTGTGCAGTATTCTAAACGGTAAAGGAAACAAGCTAAGTATGAATATACCTACTTTTGTGAAAATTTCGGTGTTTTAAACGTTATTACATCCTAGCTTAACGGCTAACGGATACTCAACTGAGATGAGTTAACGTTAGCTGCGCATGCTAAATAGATATCAGCTTATGTTGTTTTTTTTTCTACTTGTAGTGATCTATTAAATGCATTTAACACTGTTTAATGCAAGACATTTATCCGTGTTTTCTCTTGTATTTTATAGTCGGCTTCGAGTTTTGGAAGCAGCTGTGTGCAGAGCATGGCATCAGTCCAGAGGGTATCGTGGAGGAGTTTGCAACTGAAGGGACGGACAGGAAGGACGTGTTCTTCTACCAGGTAACTACACTATTAATAAAACTTATTTCGGTGACTCTGTTTTTAATGTGAAACTCATTTTAAATGGAATAATTTCACACGGGGTATATTTCTGCTGAAGAAAGTTAGTATGTATTGTCATTGATACAAAATATGTATTTTTTCCACCTCAGGCAGCTGTAGATGATATTGTAATTATCAAATTGTTATTACCAATTTTTTTTCACTAATTTGGGCTTGATTAGAATATTGGAGTCCATGGCTATTTACATTGCTCCTGTTCATAAGTAAAAGTAATTTCATTTGTCGATATTAGAAATGTCCTTAAGTAAAACAATGTTGCTGCGTCACGTCGAGTAGTAATGATACTTTTCCTATTGTTTTAGTCATCTCTTTCACGCCATTCATTCACACATTTATTGTTTTGTTGCTTTGCAAGTACTGACTGAACATGACAAGTTCTCTTGATGTTTTAATTATGTGTTGAGAATATGTGTGCCCTGTTCAACCTGGTCATATTTGTGGCCCTCAAATGCACCACCACTATTTTCCAGTAGGTGGCATTCGTGTCATATAAAAAAAAAAGGAGAACCCAGCAGAGCTGTCAAGGACACAGACTGTGTTGCATCTCGAAACTAATCCTGGTTGTTAATCAAACTCTTCAGGCTGATGACGAGCACTACATCCCCCGTGCTGTCCTCCTGGATCTGGAGCCCCGCGTGATCCATTCAATTCTCAACTCCCCATATGCAAACCTGTATAATCCAGAGAACATCTACCTGTCTGAGCATGGTGGAGGTGCAGGGAACAACTGGGCCAGTGGATACTCACAGGTCAGTTTTTGTTTAGAAATCACATCTATTTAAACTAATTTCATTAAATCATTTTTCACTTGATTTTTATTTTTTTTTCCCCAGGGCAAAAAAATCCAAGAAGACATCTTTGATATTATTGACCGAGAGGCAGACGGTAGCGACAGTCTGGAGGCAAGTCCAACATGTGTAACTTAGTGTCTTTGAGGCTGGGGTCACTCTGACTGACTGTGGTTGCATGGAAACTTAAGCGCCGATTTTAAACATAAAGGCATACCTTTGTGTGGCGGTGCCACAACTGTATAGTCTGCTGACTAATTCAGACCATTCAAGAGCAGTGAGGCTGAGATCAGACATTAAGAAAACTGTCGGTTACATGTTTTACAGTTAATGTGATGGATTAATTTCGACTTAACATGTAAGAATAGCAACATGTAATGGATGGATGGATGTAAGAATAGCAACAGTTTGGACTAAGTAAGCTGTTGTGATTTGTGGGATGTTTTTATGTGGTCATTTTGTTGTCTCTGTAATCACTTTGAGTTTATTTGTGGTCATTTTCTGTCTCTCTGGGCTTGTTTACCCACTTTTGGTCCATCTTTCTCTCTTGTTGTTGTTTTGTAGCTTTACAAAGTTTTTTTGTAGTGGTATTTGCAGCCCCTGACTCTTATAATTTTGATCATTTTAAGAGTGCTTCCTGTCTAAATTATTGTCATCGACTCAGCCTTTCTGTTGGGCATAGCGACATGGTCTACCTGACATTACTCAGGCAGATTGCTGCGCCTCAGCAGTCTGCCTGACGTAAGTGACTTGATGGAAACGGCATACTAAAATAGTGCCAGCGCCTGTCCTCTTAAAACCAGCTAAATCCCGGCCATCCCGCTCTATTATTCTTAGCCTCTTTATTTTTTTGTGAACCCAATTCAGCTTCCAGCCTCTCATAAAATAACACTCGTATTTCCCCTCAGAGGTCTGCAATTTCTGTAACTCCTTTCCCATTATGAGCCCACATTATTATTTAGTGTGTGCACTCATGTGTGCACTGGGTAGGAACGTGGGCCGAGCTGCTGTTGGCATGTGTGTGTTAGCAGGGTGTGGTGTGCAGTGTGTTTGGTGATAGTAGTTGGGGCGAATGTTGAAGGCAGGTATTACAGGCCTGACTCGAGGGGGGTTTTGGGGAGGGGGGGGGGTCGAGGAGGAAGCCCATTTGCGAGGTGGGGCTCTGCTACCATTTATATAACTGCTAGGAAGCGAGGCGTTTGCTCACCCACACACTTTTCTGTTCTGCACCACTGGAGTCAACTGTAGGTTTTTACACGCATGTGGTGCATGCTGCAGCTCGAGGGTGCTGGTAATGAGTAACGCTTTGTCTCTGCAGGGATTTGTCCTCTGTCACTCGATTGCCGGGGGAACCGGGTCGGGACTGGGTTCGTACCTGCTGGAAAGACTCAACGACAGGTCCATAAACAGTCCTCCGGCTTACTTGCTGCTACTTACTTTAGATTTGGCTTGGGATCTGGTGTGTGTGTAAATAAAATATTTCCTGCTCCACAGGTACCCAAAGAAGCTGGTACAGACCTACTCTGTTTTCCCAAACCAGGATGAGATGAGTGACGTGGTTGTTCAGCCGTACAACTCGCTGCTCACACTGAAGAGGCTTACCCAGAATGCAGACTGCGTGGTGAGCAGCGCTCGAGTGGGAATGCCGATTATTATCCCTTTCTTTCAAGATAAAATGTGCACTCAAGACATTTCTTTTGTGGAAAGTTGTCTATTGTTTTGATTATTTCACCGTTACATTCTTGAGTAGTTTCTCCTGTATGCTGTGATCCGGAATGTAGAAAGTCTTTTTAACAAGTTTG
Organism: Poecilia mexicana; assembly: GCF_051168715.1. Lineage (NCBI taxonomy): Eukaryota > Metazoa > Chordata > Actinopteri > Cyprinodontiformes > Poeciliidae > Poecilia > Poecilia mexicana. The sequence goes on from NW_028263377.1 coordinate 20,923,301, forward strand.
AAGATCAAACTGCACTTAGTTACTTTTTAGAATCTGCAAAATGTTGAACTGCAAATTTACAAAAGAGTTGCTTATTGAAAAATAATTGTTAAAAAATGACAGAAATTAATAGTGTTCATACGAGTCGCACATCTTTAGCTTTCACAACCAGTTAATTATTGGCCAACTCAACTTTTGAATAAAGCAACCATTCTCTCATTTTTCCACAAGCGCCACAGCCGTCTCTCTTTCAATGTTTGCAGTTCCTTTATCTAAAATAATCTGGGACTTTTCCAATTTCTTGCTCAGCAAACTAATAAACAGATTGCATTAGCAATATTGTCTTGCAAGTGCAACTTATTAAATTTGACTTCTAAATATCTGATTGTATTAAGACACAGACGCACTGGCAGTCTAATGGCATTTCCTCTTTAATGCCTACTTCCTCCAGGGTCTTGCATAAGAACCTAATGTTGATAGGATTAGCCTGAGAGCTAATAGAATCTATCCCTAGAATTGGTCTCCCTGTTGCGTCCGTAGAGTTTATTGCATATCTTCTACTTTCCTAACAATGACGCACTGTGTGTGGCTGCTGCTTCTTCTCATTACTGCTGTACCTTCTCACTCCTAAAAGCATAGCAGTATATTGACTTGTGTCTTGACTTGCTCTCTGTCTCTATTTGTTTTCTAATTGCTCCGTCTTGTCCATCAGGTTGTTCTGGATAACACCGCTCTGAATCGCATTGCCACAGACAGGCTGCACATCCAGAACCCCTCCTTCTCCCAGATTAATCAGCTGGTGAGTAAGATGTCAGTTTCATTTGAGGTTCAGCTAATTGTCTCCAAGGGTGTTTTTGATCATCACAAAACATACAGAAACACGGCGGACTTGAAGAGACACTCGACACCCACTAAGAAATCACAAACTTGTTTGGTTGGTTAGTTGGGCCTTAAATCTAATTGCTGCTTTCTTGGAACCGTCCCTGGCTTCATGGCAGGATATGTTGCCTGACTGGAAAACTTTTTTTTTGTTTCATTTTTCTTAGGATACATGTTTAATTTCTTGTCAAAGCTTTGCATTGAGATGTCTCAACATTTTAGGTTTCCACAATCATGTCTGCGAGCACAACTACGCTACGCTACCCAGGCTACATGAACAACGACCTGATTGGTCTGATCGCTTCACTCATTCCCACGCCCCGTCTCCACTTCCTCATGACGGGCTACACACCACTGACCACTGACCAGTCGGTAAGTAGCTGATATTTCACTAGATGAAATATACAGCATGAGACGTTAGGATTGAAAGCACTAACGGAGCCACGTCACAGGTTGCTAGTGTGAGGAAGACGACGGTGCTGGATGTGATGAGGAGACTGTTGCAACCTAAGAACGTGATGGTGTCCACTGGAAGAGAGAGACAGCCCAGTCACTGCCACATTGCTATCCTCAACATCATCCAGGGAGAAGTTGATCCCACGCAGGTATGTGAGCTGAAAACAAAAAATGTTATCATTTGTGGCATTTAAAAAAAACAAAAACAAACATTGTTTCTTTAGGTGCATAAAAGCCTCCAAAGGATCCGGGAGCGCAAACTTGCCAACTTCATTCCCTGGGGTCCGGCCAGCATCCAGGTGGCCTTGTCCAGAAGGTCTCCATACCTGGCCTCAGCTCACAGAGTGAGCGGGCTGATGATGGCCAACCACACCAGCATCTCTTCTGTAAGCACTCAGCACAGTCTTACTGTTTCCTACTGTGTAATTATGTGAAGATATTTGAAAATTCTCATAAGGATCTGTTTGTTTTAAATGTTTGACTGTTTTTTTTTTTCCATCCCACTGGTTTAAAAACTGTTGAACTAAAAAAAACAAACTAAAAATTTGTAAATCTGTAACCATCTGATTGATGTAATCTTAAGTTGCAACAACCACTACTTTTTGCTTCATTAATAAGCCAAAACTATTCCAACGAAGTCCTTATCAGATTTTCTTTCTCTTTAAAGAAGAGAATCAAAACGGAAAGTAGATTTAAAGAAATCTGATAAGGAACTTGAATCCTTCCTGGTTTTAATTATAGTTTTGCCCTCACTCTGTTGCTGTTCTAGCTCTTCGAGCGAACGTGCAGGCAATATGACAAACTGCGAAAGCGCGAGGCCTTCCTGGAACAGTTCCGCAAAGAGGACATATTCAAGGACAACTTTGATGAGCTGGACAACTCTCGTGAGGTCGTCCAGCAGCTGGTGGACGAGTACACAGCAGCGACACGACCCGACTACATCTCCTGGGGCACACAAGAGCAGTGACCATTGTTCTGAATTTCTGCACCATAACTGGCTATAGCTGCTGTCCTGACAATTATTTATTAGCAGGTTATAGCATGTAATTATAGGTTAGGAGGCCGTGATTAATGTTAAGAACTTATATTAACCAAAGTGTTTCCTGGATTGTTATATTTTGGAGATTCATAATCTTAGTTGATGTGAGTTTTTCTCCTAATGAATAGTTAATGTTGAGTTATATTGCAAGTAATTACAGAAAGCATCAGTTACTGTTGTCTCTAAAACATTAGTTTCCTGTACTGCACCTGTATTTTGCCCATGTTAAACAACTTGCTGCCTTGTTTTTCTCTATTTTTATACAGTTCAGTAGTTTTTTTGTTTTTGGATTTCTAGAAGCGCCCACTACCTATAGGCTGCATAAGAGTGATGGCTAATGTAGGTTTCGCCATACCTCACCTTTCTTACTTCCACGGTGAATTGTACAATCCGTCTGCTGCTGATTCACAATGCTCAAGGTGTCACTGTTCATGACAAACAAGAATGTGGAGCTGTTCTGACTGGTGTTAAAATAACTTCAATTTAAACAGCTTTTGTCTTAAAGTAACAGTTTAACAAGCGTAAAGCCTCTAACATGTCTGTAAATAGGCTTCAAAGAATTGCTGGTTCCCTGAGTATTAAATGTATTGTTCCTTATTGCTGTTTGTTGGACCTGTAAGATTAATAAACATGTTTTCTATTACTGTACTTTTCTACCTTCTAAAGGCACAATTGGCTGTATGGAAACATTACTCTTCCTGTTATCTGCAAAGTGATGCAACATTATTTCTCCTCTCACCTGGAGCACAGTGTACCAGCGCCTGCTCATGTAATTCAGCCAAGGATCATTAACTGCGGGGAACGCAATGGCACTTAGCAATGCTTGCTTTAGCTGGTATTGTTTTCACTCTGAACTTTTTAGGAGGAAACTTTAAGATGTACTGCTGGGGCCAGACGGCAGCATTTATCTACAAAAACATGGCTTATTACAAAAGTGTTTAAAGGGGGATATTATGTACTTTACAGGCACATAGTGCCATTTTATAGTACCATCAAGAAACTGTTGCGTTCAGTTATAAAATTCTGCATATTTCAAGCACAACTTAAATTTGAAATTTGCCTTTCTGTAATTTCAAAACTCAAATTACTATCATGGCTGTGGCTCAATCAAGTAACTTATTGCCTTCAGTTACGAAATTGCTGCATACGTCAAACATAACTTAATAGAAATTTGACTTAGCAATTTGGCAACTGTCTCTTTAAGAAGCTCCTACTCTTTATGACACCCCACCTTCGCAACAATGCTCCCGTTTTGCTGTTTACAACCATTCTTGAGGGAAAGATAGTTTGTAAGATAAGCTCAGCAAACTCACAGTTCCACCAGGTGTTTGCTAATTGCTGCTGCCGCTAGTCTGAAGGAGCCGAGTGGGGAAGACATGGGGGAAGTTGGAGACTGCAGCTCCAAGGAAGAGCTTGTGGAAATAGGCAGCCCTTTGTAAGAATAATTGATAAGGCGACCTCCAGTAGCTACCACAAATAGTCAATATTTCCTCAAACATTCAAGAAGTGATCAATGAAACATTACTAGTATGTCTTTGATGATGTTCTAACTATATACAAAGCTCAAAGTTGATTTTACAGAACATTTTCAAACATTTTACACAAATTCCTCCCCCAACCTCCTTTTAGGAAGTGAAGCACCACTGACAATAATGTAAAATGGGTATTTTTTTTTATTAATTACAGTATTTATAGTTTTTATTGCACTCCCAAATTAGTTAAAAATAGTGCAATTAAATATACACATTACATAAAAAAGGTACCATGCAGCTTACAGACAAACGTAATACTAAGCAAGGACATCCGCAGTTTTTTTTTTTTTCCTTTACATATATGTAGCTTGGAGCTGCCTGCAGCTGCAGTGGAAATAGCTAAAGACCTGCTTCTGAACCAGGGGTAGCGCAATGACTTGTCAAGGCCTTTCGTGGTGTAGACACAAAAGTGTTCAAACTGGTTATATTTCTAGTGTAGCAGACATGAATTTAGGATTATCCTTACAAAAAAAAAAACAATACAACAGGCTCTTGGAAGACAAACATATCTAAGGATGATTAGGGATTCGGTCTGCGTTTGTTGGATTTTTCTTCTAAAAGCTTATAAAAAAATATTAGTCTTTGGTCCAAGTTTGGCTTTTCAAGGAAAACTAGAAGAAAAACAGGAGCCAGAAAGAATTAACAGCAGAACCAATCAGACCTATGGTCCTGGTCACTTAGAGAAAACTTAATGTAAAGATAAGTCTGGATCTACATTTAAGACGAGTTAAAAAACAAAAAAAATCTGCATAAATAATACAAAAGCATCCGCATGAGAAAAGTCTTTTCTTGAATGCCAGGCGACATGTGGGGCACTGCATGGTAACGGTTGGCATGGCGAAAGCTTTGTGGTGTTCCTTCTTTTAAATAAACAAAGAAGCACCTGTTATCTTCAGCAGAAAAGTCCTGCAATGGGTCAGGTGTTAGGTGTTCTCCAAGTCTCATGTCCAGGACCACAGCCAAGACAAGCAGCTCAACAAGAAGGGAGGAAATCAGTGCATTTGGTGGCAATGTGTTAAAAACAGCTCAAAAAATCCTTTGATTTCTTTATAAACCTGAATGCATCATGAATGAAATGTTTTTTTTTTTTTTTAATGTGATCAGATTGACACCCTGGCAGGAGGCTGTGCAGTTACTGCAGCCAGAGTGACTCAGCCGCACAGCTCCAACATCTGCTTCCAGTTCCAAGTTCACATGGCCTCTCTGCATCAACAGTTCTAGGTAATGGAAGCCCAGCCGGGATCTTATGAAAACTGACTGATGAAGAGCAGGGGGGAGTCAGGGTGTGTGCGTGTGTGTGTGTCACTGAAAGTTCTCAATACTTTTCCAGCAGTGCACGAGGGACGTCTGCCTTCTAGGAAAGGCAAATCCAATATGGCACCCACAGCGCGAGAGAGCGAGGGGAGAGGGTAGTGTTTTCGCTCTGAGCTGGGGCTTTATGAGGGTAGCTCCACGGCTTATGATCACTGCAAGTCTTAATGTTTGCGGTGGTAGTAAGACTCACGCCAACATCTCGCCGAGGAGGGTGCGGTGCAGTTGGGGTTGGGTTTATTGCCGTTTAGAGTAGCAAAGATGGATGCATGGTGGGAAGAGCGGGTGGGAGGTGCAACACCTCATCAGTAACGGCACTGGTTTTTGTGCATTTCCAAGCATTCCCTTGCACCGTATCTCACGCTTTTCATTTTAAGAGCAGCTTCTTTAGCTGGAAGTCCCGAGGAAAGTTTGTTTTCATAGATGGGGACGGAAAACAGCCCTCTCTTTGTATTGGCTGCAGCACCGTTCCCAGTGGAGGAGGCCGAGGGTCTTCAGGACTAAGCCTGAACCTCCCCATGGGAAGGAGGACGGTGTGAGGGTGTGTGGGTAAGAGTTCCTCTTAAACGGGGTGAGAGGGCAGCTCCAGAAGCGTGGGGGTCGGTGTCGGGGCCAGGTGACGGAAGCCCACGTCTGTGCTTTCGGTGAAGGTTATGGTGTCTGCATCCTCTCCTTTACCTCGCTGGCGATGGATGGCATTGAAATAGGCGTTCATGAGCTGCATGATCTCAGTCAGCTGTGGTGAAAAGAGAAGAGAGAAACAGAGACAGAGAGAGGTCAAGCTGGTGGCAGCCTCAGTGTCTGGCACTGTCACAGGAGGGTGGAGACAGAATATGTCATGCAACTGATTGAAAAATGACCAGAAGCAGATGATGCAGATATTTAGCAATTATTGAGGACATGCAGTACACACCCCTTTATAGAAACATTGTGCAAATATATCATTAGTTTGACCAAGAGCTTTGCAAAAGTACTCATAACCCTTGAATTTGTCTGCATCTTGCCAATTTACAATCACAACCCTCAATGTGTTTTATTACGACATTTATGTTAGATAACCACGAAGTAGTGCCTAGTTATGGAGTAAAGGAAAAGTAGCTATTTTGAGTTTTTCTTTCCAAATAAAAATCTGAAGTGTGGCATGTATAACATAATCCCTCTAAATCTGATAACCCTAAAAAAAAAATAAAAAAAAAAGTTCAATCAGAAGTCACCTAATTATTAACAGAACCCAGACGTGAAGGGCGTTGGAGGCTTTTTTTTTTTTTGAGAACATTATCGAACTAAAAGCTCTATGAACAACAAGGAACACAGCAGACAGGTCAGGAAGAAACTTATGAAGAGGTTTGAAGCAGGACTAGGTGATTAAACAACACCTGAAGCTTTTAGTATCTCACACAGCACTGCTGGTTTACCAAGTGAAAGGTGGTTCTCAAACATATTAACCCAGGGGACCTGAATACAAATGGATGCCACAGTTTTCAGATTTAAAAAAAAATAGGTGTAAAATTCTACACTTCTAAAACTTAGGTTCATAAAAGAAGAAGTCTTACTGAGCTGCACTCCAATTTGCCTGTGAGCCCAATAAATAAATAAAAGCCACTCTTGTGCCTCATGAGAGATCACAGAGGGATTTTTTGTTCCGTGTGGGAAGATGCAAGGAAGTCAGTGTAGTGAAAGGCAAGATTTGTTCTCGACGGGGGGGGGAGGGAGTGTCTCTCTGGAAGAGCATCCACAGTTCTGAGAAATGTTTAGCCTAATATTTTAATCTAACCACAGCAATAAAGCACAGCCCCGACGGCATTTAATACCAGGAAGTTTAACTTGTGGTGGTTGCGACTGGTTAGACAGAGGCGGCAGGTTGTGTGCCCTCGATTCAGACTGAAATAACGAGGGTTTTTTAAGTTGGTCAAAGAGCTGGAAGGAAGACGGGGGGGTATGGTGAGAAGACAGGGTGCCTCTTCTCTTATACTGCAGGACGCAACTTGCTGATAAGGCTCCTTGTCTCTGTAAAGACTGCGATGGAGAGGAGTAGAGTTTGTTACTCTGCGTTTGCAGACTCGGGGATGTGTGTGCCCCACCTTACCTTGCTGGTTTCAAATATTAGATCCCGATCGCCAGCTGTGATCTTGAAGGTGTTGCTGTCAGATACACCGTAAGAGCAGATCTGGCCATAAGGAAAGGACTCCAGGGCCTCCGATTCTCCCTGCTTGTAGATGGACACAGATGTAGCAGCGACACCCAGCCACAGTTTCTGAGAGAAATTCCCTTTTGAACTCTGCAAAACACACAAAAAGAATATTAAAAATGAGAGAATGGAGCAATTCCAGATGGGGAAACCTCAAGCGACTCCCATCAAAAATACTCACAATGTAAAAGTCCACTTCATAGAGAGTGCATCCAAAGCCCGACCACTGGCGTGCAATTGTGAGGTAGGCAGCCATACTGTCCCTGCTACTGTGCCCAGCCAGACCCTTCCAACGCTCCAAGATGGCCGTCGTCACCGCTGCCGCTTCCTCCTTCAGGCGGCTGCGCAGGCGCTTGTCGTTCTCCATCTTTTGCTTGTGTGCAACCGTGGCCGAGTGGCTCCACAGCGTCCCGGCCAGGAGGCCTGTAGGGAACCGCTGCGTGGCGGGACAGTCCTGACCCGCCACCTGGCAGGGGGGCGCCGCCTGCGGGGCCGAGAGCGACATGAGCACCCGCGTTTCAAGCATGTGGCCGGGGAAAAGCTCGTCCAGAGGCGGGAAGGGGGCGTGCGTGCTGAAGTCGCCCATGAGGGTCTGAAGCCTGAGGGCCGCCAAGGCAAGCAGGTCCTCCTCGCATGCTGGGAGCTGACCGCGCACCACCATCTCATGGCACTGCAGCGGAAAGACCAGGAGAGACGGAAGGACACGGCTGTTACTAATAACCTGAATCCAATCATTTTTTGGCCCACCCTGTTTTATTGCGCCTTATAAATCTTTTATAGGAGTCCTCAGGAAAAAAGAAAATGCTGTAATGAAGCTACCTTTCGACCCTACTGCACTGCAACCAGCACTCTTAGTCATACTTTTTATGCTTTCTATGTTCTCTCCTGCAATCACTAACTGTGACTCAATATTGTCCTGGAAAATCATGAATAAACCAACGGAGTAGGAAGAACAACTCACTGCAGGGCCATAAATCACATCATTAAGTCACTTATTAAGGGGACAGCAGAAAGAGAAAATACCCTTTTGGCTTATTGCAACATCACCTGCTCGAAGAGGAATAAATACTCGATGCTGTCCACTGATATGCCGTCTGCATCCAACAGACAGTAGAGCTTAAAACACAGTTTCCACTGGGATTGAGACTCCGACTCTTTGGTGGTGAAGCTGCACAGAGGTCAGAGGAAAAGGAGCAGTTAATGCAATGCAGTTGTAAAGACAGCTTGTCTTTAGCCTATCCTCACACAATTTGAGAGTATTTGTTGTAGAAACAACAATCAAATTAATCTTTCCTAGTTTCTTTCTGCAACTACTTGCACTCGTCCTTTTTCCAAGCAGGCCGTCAGGTTTGGCCAGAAAGAACAGAAAAGGTCAGATGGACTTAAAGACACAAGCAAGAATGTAGCATCTAATTAAAAGAAAAAAAAAATTATATATATCAAAAGAAAAAAAAAAGCCTAAAAGTAAATCCAGCTTACTGAGCCTATTTCTCTCAGCCAACCTTCAGAATGAGAAAGACGAGTCCATGCCAGTCAAGTAAGATAAGAGTGTGTTGACCTTGGTGCATCAGCAAACGGCTACAAAAATAACTCCTCACCTAAACGTCTAGATATTTACAGTCAGACTATTCAAGTTTGAAACAACTTGAACTGTGTCACCTACGCGCTGTGAGCAGGACGGTTAGAACATCTTGGCAGCTCACTGAACTGTCACGAAGAGTCATCTTGAAGTCACCCAACTTTCCATAACAACCATTAGACTCTCTCTGCAGGCCAACCAGTTAGACGAGAAAGAGGTGCGAATAAAAAGTGTCTTCTTTCCTAACATCAAAAATGTACACTGGAGCTGTGTACTGTTGTCAGATCAGACTAAAACACAACACAACAACAAATACCCCGGGTGAAAAGATACATGTGGGAAAGTACTTTACATCCACCGTTAAGCATGGTGGAGGATCTGTGATGCTGTGGGTCATTTCTACTTCCAAAAATCCAAGAAAAATCTTAAGTGCACCACATTATGAATAGTTTGATATACTATGAGAGTGAAAATAAGAATCTGGATAAGAATCCAACGTAATGAAATGCATCGCCAGAACCAAAGTCAGCGTCTTTTCTTTGCCATTTCAATTTGAGACCTAAATTGAGATTGGTCAAACATCTCTCTGTGCGCTCCAAGACTGTAAAATATTATAGTTCAAGTGCCGTCCTACCGGTAAAAGGGAGTTGCACAAACGGGAGTGGTGCCAGCAAATAATATTCCAGTGATCTTGTATTGCATTGTAATACACAGTCTGCCTCTGCATTAAAGGCATTCTTGGTGTCACAGATAGCTTTGATTTGTGACAGATTTTTGGCACTGTCTGCTTTTTAAAACGTGAAAACCACAAATCCCTTTTCATACCTGGTCAGGACGTCGGCGATCAGAGAGTTCCCGGCGACCGGCTGCTCCCACAGTGCATTCTGCTCATACAGTGCAAATGTATTTTTGCTGTCTTGAAGGCCCAGCTTCTCTTGCATCCTTCGAACCACCTGATGACAGGCAGGGGAGAAGACCGTTTGGGGAAAAAAAAGTTTGGGGTTGTTGATGCTCTGAATCCAAGGCGTGTCTTTCACAGTTTAAACAAAAACACGTGCAAGAATCTGAAGAGCTTTAGCCATACAAGCTGAACACTGATAAATGCTCCCAAACCTCGTTGGCAGTGGTGTGAGAGCTGATGTAGAGCTGGCAGGAGCCGGGGCCAGGGTAGTGCACGGTGCACAGCATCTCCTGTCGGTTCATCAGCATCTGGATCTCCTCCCACGATGGCACACACTCGCGGCATTTTGTTTTTTCCAAAGCCTCGCTGATGAACGACGCGTAGTTATCCATCTCGGATTCAGGACTCTGGCTCTGAATTCTGCAGGAAGCAGGAAAAGGATGAGAGAATGAAAATATGTTGCCTCTGTGCACATGCAATATAAACTACAACTCATGATTTAGAAAGAGAGGATTTGTTAATCCTGTTGATGTTAGGCCCAATCTTTGAACTTTTTGTCCTTCCACATCATCCCTTTGATTGAGCTTCATTCTTTACCTTTCCTCGGTCTGGAAATGTTAAAAGTAAATGAGGCGAGGAATGAGAAATGTTCTCACTCGACCTGTTAAAGACTTAAAAGAGTCAATATCACCCAGTCCTTCAAATAAAAGCATAATGGAAAAGAAAACATGTTTGACTTTGGACTTTGGGAATAGGAAGAGGTGTTTCCGCTCCTGTGAGCGGCAGTGACCTGCTGCTTCCTCCCAGCGGACTGTCCAGGAGTGCTAGGTGAAGCTCAGTGCGCGTTTAATTATGAAGAAAGAAAAAAAAAAGAAAGAAAAAAGGAGGGGATGGGGAAGAGGTGCACAAATATCAAATGGAGCCTGAAGTCTGACACTCTTTGTGAGCAATAAAGGGCGTGAAATATGGTGTAATGGAGCTAATAGTTCAGCCCTGTGTAAACAGAGAGGGACGGGAAAGGAAGGAAACAATAATGCTCAAGCATTCATCTAAAAATCGAAACGCGCATACGACCGAAAAATCTAAGAAACCGTTTGCCAGACACAGAGAAGCACACTCATTCACTCCAATGTCCTGCCATCTCATAACTGTATGGCCACAGGGTGGGATTTGTCCTGCTGAAACATAATCAGGAATGTTCCGCTGAGCCTCTGCGATCCTTCCTTTACTCTCCTCTCTTTGGCCCTTTCTGCTGCTTCCTGCTTTCTTGCCCCCCTCCTGCTCTGCTTTCTTTCTCCTGGCCTATTCCCTCTGACAGCAGACATTCCCCGGGGGTTTCTCAGGGCACCGGGGGAGAGGAGGAGGAGGAGGAGAGGTTTTTGGGCCCGGTGCCCAGCTCCAGACTCAGCTCCTGCCCAGCTGCAGCCTCAGCGCTGATCCGCAGAGAGAGAAAGTGCGTGAGAGCGACAGCAAGACGTATCAAAACACAGAGCCAGCGAGTTCCACAGTGTTATTATAAATTGCCATTGCATGCAACTGTTCCATTAGCTAGAGGGCAATTCCCAGTGTAGAAACATAGATAGAAAACGTTGGCGGTTTGATGGCACGGTGTTGGAAAGTCTAGAGCAGGAGGCTCAGCGCTGCTAACAACTTGGATAAGCAGGCTTGACAGAGGGGCTAATTCAGACCTGCAAATCCAGCCCTCGAACACTGTATCTGTCCTCGGGAGCATGCTAACAATGTGGAGCATATCATGCTACTATATCTAAACTAGTGGTTAGGGATACTGGCGCCTGCTTTTTGTCTAACGTCTAGACTCTGCAGTCTCCCTGCCACTACTGGTTCACCTTCATCTCCCAGCTAAACCTGTTCTGCATCGCAAGCTCCTCCCTGTCACCAACAACCAACTCCTGGCCTGATGTCACATTCAGTTTAACGCGGCTCAGTCCAATGTAAAAATCTGACGACTGGACTCTGTTACTTCAAACTGCCAATGCCAAACGAAATGTTCCTTTGTTTTCCCCTTTTCTTCAAGAAAACAACCTTTGCACAAAGATGAGTCAGAGGTAGAAAAATAAATATTTAAAAGAATCCCTTATTGTCTGCTTGAAAATGCAACAATTAAAAGATGAAAGGTGGTTTCTGCAAAAACATGTTCTAGAAAAAAAAAGGGTCCTGATGTCGGTGCTTGGTAAGGTTTAAAAAGTTTCAATTTAAAACTCTTAAAATTATTTTTTTCAAATCCTTCTAATGACAGAAAAAGTGCCATTCTGGCCTCAGTTTTTTCCAGTTGCATGTGTCTTGGGTTGCTTTGGATGACGGGGCTCTGAATGACGTTACGGTAGAGTTGAGACCGGAACATTCAGAAAGGAAAACATTTCGTGCATTCAAACAAAATGAACATGTTCGCAAACACATATTTTACAGTATCATGTCTGCCACTAATTTAATAAAATACAAGTGCCAATAAATGCTGTAGCAATATTCTATATTTGTACAGCTGCTATGTTGGATGGAGGACTTGGAGATTGTTGGTGAGCTTCAAGTGTCCCAGTCAAAAATCAGAGGACTTCAGAGGAATTCTAACTAGAAACTCGTAAAATCTGAGTATAAACAGAATCGCTCACCATTGTCCAAACCCACGACACTCCACTGCTTTAAAGCCTCAGTTAGGAAGCTAATAGTCTGACTGCAGGCTTGCTAGAAGAGCAGATAGCCTGACTGGCAACTAATATCAACATGCTGTACTGTGTTAATACTAACACCTAAAACTATTAAATTTAGTGTGTTTATTTGAAATTGTAACATTGTTATGTATGCGATATTTTAGTTTTGATTATTTTGCATCAGGTACAACTTCTGCTCATCGGTTATCAGATCACACTCAAAATGCCAATGAGAATCTCATGCCAGTCCATGCATGTTCTTAATTTTCCAAATGTATGTAACAAAACGGCTTCTAATATATTCTAATAGAGTGAGCCTTTGAGTAGCTCTTACCTTTTGAGGTGGAACCTCAGGTATTTGAGCACGGTGGACCCCGGCAGAAAGGTGCAGCTCATGCAGGTGAGGAGCTGCCAGTAACGGAGATGCGCAGCAGTGTTCGGGGAAGGCGTGTGGCTGGTCTGCTTCACGAGCTGACAGTAGACCTCGTCACGGAGGGGCCGCAGGTCCAGGCAGGTCTGCAGCACGCCCTGGATGATTGGAACCGGCTCCCGCGCCGACTCCAGCTGCTGCAGGCAGTTGAAGAGCTTCACCGCCTCCTCACGCACCGAGCCGTAGCCCTTCCCATTGTGGTCTGAAGAGATACGATTGCATGGTACAGATACTAAAATGAAACTGTAGTGATTGTCGTGTTTGACGTGTAAATCTTGAGGTACTCACATGTGTGCTCCAGATTGCCGTAAGGGAAAGGAAGCAGAGGAGCATAGAGGGGGCCCTGGGTGTATTTAAGAATGGTGTTGTGTTGGTAGATGTGCTCCACCACCTCCGGGTTGAACTTATTCTCCTGTGTGCAAACAAACAAAAAAAAAATCGACCACTGTACAATATCATATTCATTCCGTGTTCCTGAGATCAGTCGGGAGGGCTGTCAGCATCTGTGATTTAACGCGTGCTTTCGTCCGTCTGAGGTGACCAAGGTTGATCTGACCAGGGTCACAATTCGGCTCTGGCAGCTTTCAAAAGCAACAGGAAGGTCAAGTGATGACCCAGCACAACACTTGCATGACTGACATGTTATACTTTATCCGCCGGTGTCAATGGGTTGACTGTGCGTGCATTTCTGTCTTTCACTGTGTATGTGGAAAGATGCCTTCCAGCAGTACAGATGGCTTCCACGCTACTGCCCCCGAACACCTGTTGCTCATTAGTAACGTTGCAACGGCTCTGGCTCTCTCCTGACTCTGCAACTACTCCAATTCCTCCATATTTTTCTCTCTCTCTCTCTCTCTCTAGGTCTGCCTCACTGTGAAGCGAGTCAACTCTACCCTTCTTAGTGTGGCAAATTTAACAGTCTTCCGTTTGTGCTGTGGGAATGAGATGCTGCTCTGTGGCGAAATCAGCAACTCAGCTGTTTTTCACAGGAAATGAAGATAATAATGATAGAGTTAGATCTAGAAAGTTGCGCTTTTTAACTAAGAATGTAAGAAAACACACTTGAGTCTTGCAAAAGTTGAACTAAATGCAGCAAAAATATCTTCACACATGACACATTACAGCCACAAAATTCAAAGTATTCTTTCGGAACTGGGCGAGAAGCTTTTGGAAAGCATTTAAAAGCACATGCATCGTTTTCTTTCCACTTCACAACTATAGACAACTTTGTGTCAATCCAACACATGCAGCTTCAATAAAACACATCTAAGTTTCTGAGTGAAATGTGAAGAAGTGTCATATATGTACTGGAAGGTTTATTGTAAACAAATTTGGGGCTAATAAGTGATCGTCATGGTTTGAAACCAGTTTGGAAAAATACTGCACAACATCTATCACAGACAAACACAAACCTAAGTCACTTCAAAGCTGCCAGTACTTTTAAGGAAAATGCTGATTGCTCCAACATACACAAATAAAGCTCTGGCAAAGTTTTTTGGATTCTTTCATTGTCCGAAAAGTAATTCAGACTTTCCATGATCAAAAGCGAATGTTTTTAAGTGAACTTTCAAAATGGTGTTGATTATCTTGATTCTTTTAGTCCAATTGCACATTTTTTTCCTTTGCTGCGTTGGTTATGCTTCAAACCTTTTTCTAATTTAAATTTTTCTCGTTTTTCACTCACGCTCTGCTTTCAATCTGCTAAACAGACGAAGGAAGAGACCTTTAAAAAGCAGGTTTCTTCTTTTCTTCCAAGTGTGAGCTCGGCCCCCTCTAGCTGAACACACAGTGATAGACACGGGCAAGTAGATTAACCACTTTCTTGAAGATTAGAGAGTCTCGTTGAGAGATTACGGACACAGGAGGCCAAGCAAAGGGCTGCTTATCTGGACCCAAAGCTTCTTGCCTTGCCCTGTTCCACCTCCTTTGCCAAAACCTGCCCCTTTTCTAACCCCCAAGGATGGGCTGATGCAATAAAAGTTCCCTTTCTGCCAAATGAGATTCCAACACACACTATTCTCTTTCAACTCCTCTCAAATTGTATATAAAATACACTGCATGCTTGGGAAAGTTATATTTAAATACCTGGAAATACCTTTATTGTTATGTTTTTGTATGCCGTCATAGTTTGATTACATGAAGAGTTCATTGAAAAGGGAAAAAAAGGGTCTAGAGTAAACTTTGGATTCCCAGAATGATGTGGCCGTGTGGTTTCCATGATAACAAAGCGGCTTGAATAATGAGCAGTCCGATGGCTGTTTGTGTTTGGTGGCTCTTATCACAAGTAGTTGGCAGGAATTGTGTGCATGCTTATGTATGTTTATCATGTGGCTCACCTCGATGTCTCGAATCAAAAGTTGTGTCGGCGTTTCCACTGGAGATTTTGTATCGATGATTTTTTGGATGGCGCAGGCCCAGTGCACTGCTTCATTGAAATGCTTGGTGTACAGCCTGTAGCAGTGCTTCCGTCCATAAACAGTAATGCTCCAGTAACCTGAAAAAAACATGAGAAAGAAATCACACAAGTCTAACCTGAACCTGATCTTTGAGTGTAATTTAAGTTAAAAGGAAGTAGTCATGTACGGAAACATCTAGACTTTCTCTTACTCTCTTCAACTTCCTCTCACGGATTCACTGAGGATCAAATGTCAGGCCAAGCAAAACCTCAAGCCACACCAAAACCAAACAAGAACAGTTTTTCTGCAGTAAATCTGGCCTTAGAGAAGAAAAAATGCAAAATCAATCTAAAAAAAAAAAAAAATGAAGAAGAAGAACCTGCTTCCTGGTTTCTCAAAGGAAGATATAGCCTTTTACGCTAACAGCAGCTACATGGCTATTACGTGACTAAGCTTAGCTTCTAGATAAAGATACAAGCCACAAATTAAGCAAAGATAATCTTAAGTAAAGCTTTCTTGCAACTGCTTATTGACAAATTTCTCAGTGACTTACAGGAAACACAAAAGTATTGAAGTAGTGTTTGTGACACAGCCACTGTTGAAAGTACACTTCTGTACAAAAAAGTCCCTGGGTGCAATGATTTAGCAAGAAACATGTTTTGGCTTGGATTTAAAGAACAAGTCAAGATGTTTCAAGTGGTTTTGGTTAAGTCAGCAGGACATAATCTCCTCCACTGAAGAACATCCAGGCAGACAGACAGACTATGACAGTGACAAGAACAGGGTCATCCCAGTGTCACACAACAAAGAGTTGTCTTCTGAAATCTTTCATTCTTTTGTTTTGGTAATCTAAAAAAGGGAAATGGTGGACAGAGGCTTCCAATTCAGCCTTGAGTCATGTTTTTGGAAGAAAGTACAACTGGGATTTCCCAAAAGTACGTGTATGTGTCACAGTAGGGAAGGAAAAGGGCTCTAAAGACACATCTTTGAAGACAATACAAGGGAAAACTCCATCTAATGATTCCCGGTAAAGACTTGAAGCATGTCTGGCTTTACATACATTCTTGGAAACCACGCAAGACTGTTTCTGCCTATTTCTGTGCACTTTCTGAGCATAAACATACATTTCCTGAGCTCACCTGCTTCTTTGTAGGTTTGCTTGTCTGGCCAAATGACAGAGCAGAGACTGGTGAGGACCAGCGTGCCCAGTCTCCGAGCGCCTTTCTCTGGCCCGGTGTAGTAGTCGAGGGAATCCTGGCTCAGCACAAACCAGTACCGACGGTGCTTTATCCAGCTGCCACCAACCTCCCGTAAAAGCCAACCTTTTTTTTTTTTTAAACAAAAAATAAACACCAGCATTATTTGACAAATTCAAAACAAACAAAAAAAGAAATCAACAAAACAATTAGAAGATTTGCTTACAGAATCAACAGTACTTGTTTGGGTTCAAGTTGTAGGTTTATATTTAATTCCCACACAAGAAACAGAGCACATTTACAAAAATAAGCCAACACACAAATACCGACAAAGATCTTATTACTTTCACTGAAGCAGCTTTAACTTCATTAAATTTCCATAAATTCTAACTTGTTTGGGTAAAAACTGGACTGTGGTTCTCAAACCAAAGTATAACTTCAACAAGTACCATATTGGCCGTTCTGGAAGTCTATTGGTGGGAAAAAAAACTTTTTGCACTTTGAACTCAAACTTTGTGGGATTTTTATACTTTCTTTTATGATAGTTATAGCTTACAGTTAAAATCTTAAAACTCAGTTTCTCAGAAAATTTGATGAAATGTACAATACAACAGTTTAAGTCAGAAATGTTATGTTATTGCCAACACAATTATGAGAAAGACTGCTGATACAAAGTGCTTTATGCAGGCATTTTAATGGAAAATTGAGTGGAAGAAAAAAAGAAAAAGGGCAACAAAAAACAGGTGTAACCACAGACATGATACACAGTTTGTAATTAATCTATTGAGTTTTACTTGTTGGAATGAATTGCTGAAATAAATTAAAGGAGAATGCACATCTAGAGTGCTTTAGTGTGTCTCATGAATTGACACATTAATTGGCAATTGAAGTGCACTTAGATAGGATACTGTATTAGTTTCCAGTCTTGAGGAATTTCATCAGGAGCTTCAGCTGTCCTCAATGCAACAAGTTTGAGAACATATCTTGGAGAGTGAAACGCTGACGAGGGGCAGACGATTTGATAGAAAATAGCACAGTCACATTTAACGCATCTGATGTCATCGATGTGCATCGTGTTCAACTTTTCAATGATATCCCAGCTGAATAAGATGCATCCTTACTATTGCTGTATGGTGTGGCGATACTTGGAAAGTGTAGTTACCGTTATAAAATGTTTCAGAACCACTGCACAAGTGGACGAAAATACAAGCAGCTAATAGAACAGAGAGTAGTTGTTGCATGCAACCAACATAATTACCACTTTTGAGCCGGACAGAGTGAGAAGGAGAGAGTGTTACTAGAACACAGTGACAGAAAGGGAGACAAAGAGACTACAGCAGTCATGCTTGTAGACATGCCTTCTGTACTCGCCAGGCCCGTCTCTACAATGCAATACTGTTTTACTCCCAAAGCGCTGAGGGTTGGTTAAGACTGCAGCAAAACAGAACCACTGTTCCCAAACAGTGAACTTCTCCTCCCTTCGGCTATGTGTGCAAATCGTTCTTAAGTATTTAATCTGAGAACAGATAAATAAGTAAGTCTGGTAGAGCCCAATTCAAACTCTGCCTGTAGACAAACAGAAGTAGGCTGATGAGTTCTGGTAGTGGTTATGGTGTTGATCAAAGTTTATATGGAGGGCGACGGCTCTCCAGTGAGAGCAGTGAGAGCACGGAGAGCCGTCGTAAGCCGCCCGGTGCAGGTCTAGGCGGTGTTTAGGAATGGCAGAGGAACAAATACATGGCGGCTTCATGCGAGAGCACATGGCTCTTTCAGCCCGTCTTGGGAATGCTTTTAAAAGGGACAATTAGGAAATAGACTTTCAGCCTCGAACCCTGTGAAAACTAATGACGCCACGATCAGCATCACGGCTTCCTCTGTGGTTAGCAAGCTGTGTGCCACCTGTCAGCCAGTGTTTATTTCGCCGGCATCTTTCTTCCTTCTGTACTTGCTCTCTTCCTATTTCCTTTCATCTTCTCCATTTCCCCTCTCTCCCAACTCTGAACCTTGAACCAGAGTTTTCCCAGGCAATACAAAGGTCCCACTGCTTTGGTGCTGCTCAGAACTAGAAATCTATTGACGGGTATACCTAGATTCCCGTTTAAGGATACCTCCGTATACGAAATAAGTGTATTTTGTATCTGTGTTAAAGCACCACAAATAGCTTAGGTAAAAAAAAAAAAAAAAAAAAAAAAAAAATCTATTTTACACATCAGATGAAATCCAAATCAAATCCTAGCAGGAAATAAATAAAAATCATGAACTACAGCAGGGTTGTAGCTTACCAACGGACTGGATGTGGAACGGTGGAGACAGACAAGCTGTCTGGGCAAGAGCCAAGGAGAGAGGGGTACAACTGCCTTGCTGACACCCCCCCCTCTCCCGTCACAGAGACAGGATGTCCCACAGATGCAGTGCTTTTTGGCAACTTTAACCAGTGTGATTAGAAAAAAAAGCAGAGAAAGGAAAAGACAGAAAGGGCAGAAGAGTCCCCAGACCCCCTGTGTATAACCCTCTCAGGCTCTTCCATCTGGATCCCATCTCTGTAGCCTGCTAATGTTTCCCCTGAGGGCCACGGCTCGCCCTTAATTTGTTTCATTTGTGACCCCTGACCTCTCAGTGCCCTGCCCCCTCAAACATAGATTGAGAAAACAATCTCTCTCTCTGTGTATTTCCATTTTTTTTCCCTCCAAACCTCCTACTGCTTCCAGAATACTGGATTTTTGTTCCACAAATTTAACAACGCATAATGTTACTGTAAAAAACAGTCATGCATTCAAATTGGTTTGACTAAGATTCATTGGAATACGTTACAGGGGAAACATCTATGCCAGTTTTTTTGCACTTTATTAAACTTGGGAAACATTTTGCTTTTGAAAAATAAAATTAGAGGAAAAACTTCTGACTTGCCAACAAACAGCTGAAATAAATTCCTACTATTGACCAACAATGTTTTTTTTTGTTTGTTTTTGTTTTTTTAATGAAATTTGTAAGTGGCAAGACAAACTTTACATTTGTGCAAAATATGCTCACATAACTTTTTTCTTCTTTTGGATCAGACACATCCAGACTGCTAAGCTGCAGTTTACTGGAGCATGCAAAGCCATGCATCATGTGAGGAGTAATTTTAACCATAAATCAACAAAGGTATGTCAATAAACCAATGTCAACATCTCTTTCTGTCACCACTCCATGGGTTTTACAATTTATCCTCACACCATCAGTCTATATCTGCATTGGCAGTGCCCTATTTTAGATACTGGGGCAATATTCGCCCCACGTAGCCTCAGGATGTCTAGATGGGGGAAAAAAAGAAGACATAAACATGTACAGGAAGAGAAATGCACTAATGGAGGCCTTCTTCAAAGTCTTATTGAGAAAAATGAGCAGAATTATCAAACACCCTCAGGTGTCCCTCAGTGAAAATGTGTTTTCTGGTGCAGTCTAGTGATTTCTGATCAAGATTGCTATAGTGCAATGGTTGGAATTTCAAAAAATGACAGAGGGAAAGGAACCTACTTCACCTCGCAAAAGTATTCAAACTTTTCTTATTTTATTAATTTCTTTCAATTTAAAACTGCAAGCTGCAACGTATTAGGTTGGGGTTTTGCATGCAAGGTAGTGAATAATCGTGAAGTGAAAGAGGAAGGAATGCAAGACAATCTCCATAAAACAGTGCTGACACAGATCTAGACTTTGCCAAGGTTATTTAATGCCAAACTGTGCTTCAATCTAAATTATTCCCTTGTAGCTCTGTTTGGCTGTATCTGGTTTAAATCCTTATGCATCCCGTAACAATTATTTTCATCATCGTCTCCCTTGTCCCAAAGCGTGAAGCTGCCACTACCACAGTCACCATGGTGGTAACACATAGTAGGTCAAAATTTAAGGGTGTTTTTACACCTGATAGTCTGATAGATTCGGTTTGCTTGAGTCTATTGCAAAATTGCAATGTTTGTCACATTATCAGGTTTGCGGTTTGCTTTCATGTTGCACTCTGCCAAACAAACCAAACCCTTTGAAAAATATTTTCACTGCTTCCTGCTTTCGAAGTGGTGTGGTCTCCTGTCCACTTGGCATCCACGTACGAATTTGAACCATGCTGGAGTTCAATTAAATTGAACCAAGACCAAAGTTTTTAGGTAGACCAGAGTTCCTGCCGCCTCAAACGAACCAGACTTGCTAAGCAAACAGTTTGATTGAAGGGGACTAAACAGGGCTGGTGTGAATGCATGCACCCTAATTCTCCATTTACTAATTAGGAAACTTCTGAAGGCAAATGGCTACAAGTGATTTTATGTAAGGTGTGTAAGAAAAAAGGGGGCATGATTCATATACAAATCTTCTAGATACGAAAAAGTTGCATTGTTTTCCTTCGTCTTCACAGCTAATGGTTCAATTAAACACAAATGACGTTTGCATCTCCAAGGTGACACAATGTCTAAAAGTTCAAGGGGCGTGCATACTTTTACAAGGAAATGTTTTAAAGAAAACCCAACAGTGAGAAATGAAGGGTGCGTAGAGAGGAGGGCAAGTCAGAGATGCATGGCAACTGCAGTCAGAATTAGGCAATCTGCTTGTGTCACTATTCCAAACAGGACACAACATATCCAAGCAACAGCATTTTACTGCTCCCTTTCAGCAGAGGTAAAAGAGAAAACATATTTGTACAGGAATATCTCATGAGATCATTAATCAAAAATGGTAGACATGAAGACAAGACCACTGATGCCAGTAGTTCTCATAACATGAACACAGGAAGAGAGGCAAAGACAACAGACAGTTTGGCTCATGAAACACCTTCTACAGTAAAGTACAAGGAAAATCCTAACCTAGCAACATTTAGGTGTTTCTACCATTTAGGGTTGCAGGTTTTTTATCTTGTAAAATGTAAAAATGAAATATGTGATTTAGCTCATCAAAACATCCAGGAGTTTTTTTCTGTAGTTTCGTCCGTCAGGAATTCAGTTAGCATCAACGTGATACAAAGAAGATATGTGAGGGATTTGATTATGATATCACTTGAACACATTGTGTATTTCACAACAACAACTGAATTCACTGATGATGATTAAAGAGTAAAGTAATAACTTCAGACTCACCTTTTACTATCAGATCTGGCTCTTCATCCACCCCCATCCCATACTCCTCATTGGTCGGTTTCTTCATTTTTACAGGTGACTGAGAGACAGTGTGCCTGTGCAGAAGAGCAGAAAGAAAATGTAAATAACCCAGCTTCCCTCTCAACTCAAGCCTTCCTCTAAAACTGGCCGGCTACTGTAACTGGCTCAGAGACGCAGTGCTGGCCGTGAGACCCAACTTCCAATCACCATGCCACTCTCTGCCAACTCAAAAGCCTGTCACATACTCTTAAGTGGAGAAGGTCAGACAGGGGGGATTGAAAGAAGTGCCACAAATATCCGGTGTCTCGTCTTTTCCCTTCTCATCCTCTCTCTTTCCCCCCATTTGCCCCCCACCACCACTCTCAGCACGCAATCCTGCGAACGCACATTGATGCACGGCAAGCCACTGTGGACAGCTCGAGTCTCTTTTATCACTTTGGCTGGCGAGCCAAACAGGCGACTGAAAATAAACGTGACAGGGCGACGCCGGGCTGACTCCCAGCCAGCCAGCTTGCGCCGGTCAGAGGAAGGCAAAAGGGTCAAGGGGTCACATCTTGGATAGTTAAAAGCATAAACATCAAAAACATCTGTAAATCTGCTGAACGGCTGCTCTTTCTCTTGCTGATCTTCCAACCATCAAGCAGCTACCATAGATAGATTTTAACTTTAGCATCTGGTCTGGAATTGGCTGGTGATAAGTTCATAAAAATTCTAAAGTACATTTTCCAGATTTTTACTTGCAGTTTTGATGACTGTGTGGAAATTTGAGGACAAAATCTTTGCAAAGTTAGGTTTCATTATCAGTTTTATCATAAACCAAGAATGAGGCATAGCAGGAACAAGCTTTTAATACAGCAGTGTGGTAGTTTTTGTTGTGTTTTGTTTCCCCCCCTCCCCCAATGACATCAGGACATTTTTAGAAACGGTTGAAATCTCTAATACACGGAAAAACTTTAACTGGATTGTCATAGATTAAAATATAAATCCTTCATATGAGAGTTAACCTTAAATTTCATGGAATTTCCGTACTTTGTGTGGCATCTCAACTGAACACATTTCAAGAAGCTTGGGTCCAGATACAAACTCAGACATAAAATGGCCTTGAGGTCAAAAATGCAATGGCATGACTCTTTTCTGGTTTTTTATTGAGTGTATGTCTGGTTACTGGTGACTAAAATGATCAGTGAGTTAGACAGGAACGAGCACTTTTCATGTGGTAAACTAAAGACGAACGTCCACATTTAAATATAAAAGCAGGAAAAAAGTTTCAGGATTTTGTAGAAAATCTGTATAAATTCCATAGTTTAAGACTGAATAGGAAAATTGTAGTTACTTAAGAATAAGGCCAGTTTTCAGTCTATTAGACTGCTGAGAGGTTTTATCTCTCTTCGTTTATTTATCTAATAAGTTGTTTATTTTCTCCATTTCCTGGGCCGAAATGTGAGGTTCAAGACTTCCTGTCCTCCTCCCCCTCTGACCGCCTCCTGGGATTACTGATGAGACAAATAAATTGGGCCCTGCTTCCCAGAGTTATTGGCCTCCAGTCACCCAAGCCTTCATCAGCTGATTTATGTGACTATCGATCAGATAAGTGCAGAGGGTTCCTCCACACGGAAGGCGGTGGTAATCAATAAATCCCAATATTGCCTTATCTGCTTAGACTCATCTTACTGAAGACTGCTGAAGTCATTTCTCAGATGATTCCCAAAGATGTCTCTATATAATGTTTAATTTGCAGATGGTTGTTCCAGTACAGAGACTAATGTTCAGATGGTAAAACGTGTAGAGCCACAAAATGTTCCATTATACAGGGGGGAAATTTATATTATTCATGACACAAAAGCAGAACCGAGAGCGATTCGGGACTTGGTCACCTCAGGTCATATGGTATCACTACACCAGTTTCTTTGATGCAGTGGTGAACTGCTGGGTATGCTTAAATGCATTAAAATAAACACTGAAATGTGACGACATCTCTTATTTTGGGTTGTTTATGAGGCCTGTTGCATAGCAGAGACAGCCAGACAGCTCAAACTGGATGCAGACAGTATGTATAGAAACACTCCCTGAGGGGAGCTTGTGGTCTGGCATTCAAAGTGCCCATGTTGAAGCTGAATCTCTTGACTGGTGTTTGCTACTGTTACAATGCCAAAATAGCAATTTAGCACACACAAATAAACTAATTTACTGAGGAGAAGCCTCTGGAGATGCATCATCACTAGAGTGCCAGAAGCTTTTGAGATATCAAGTAACTAATGAAGGGTGAGTTCAAAGAAGGTAACGCCTAAATGACTCTCATGCTAGAGTTTCAAGCAGAAATAAGTAACGTAAAGTAGCGAGAAATGAACAGATTAATCCGCACCAATCTGTGATGGTGAAAAAGAATCTAACCAAAACAGAAAAGCTCTTTGCATACTAGTCCTGTCTATAACTTACAACCCTCACCTTCTTTATGGTAAAGACATCTGGACTATTTCAGGGAAATAAGGATTTTTCTAAATATTTTACCTGGATGTAAGCAAGTTCATCTTTCTAAGTCAAATTTGCTTTTCCTTATGGAAATATTGAGGGATAAAATAGGAAAATAATGAGGGGTTGTGGGAAGGATATAGGAGAGAAAAAAAAAAACACTTCATCAAGTCCCAGTTTCAACCGTTAACAGGACAACATGTTTGGCTTTTAAACTGAGTGCTGCTTGTTAGTCTGCCTTAGTATTGTATCCAAAAAAAAAAAAAAAAAAAGTCAAGGCTAATGTCCAATAACCTTTACGGAGACTGCTTGTTAATGTGGAAAATCAGCTAAGTACCACAAATTGCTGTTTTTGTTGTCAGCATCACTTAGCAGACAGGAGCCATTCAATGTTATTTTAAGATAAACTCATTTGTGACTGTTTCCTTACAAAATACACTGAAAATAAGACAGAAAAAACATTCAAACATTTTAAAAAGAAATGAAGTTGCATTGGCCATCGGTACAATGATGAAAATCAGATAACTCTTTAAAGATGTAGTTTTTCTAGGTGCTGCTTTCACAAACCTAGCAACAAAAGTTCGTAAATAGGTTTTGTGAGCGTAATCAACATCAGTGAAAAGGTTTTTGCAGATTTCTTTTTTGATCATGCATGTTTCAAACAAATTTTACAAACACAGAATTTAGTTTTCATGTGATGATTTCACCAATTGGATATAAAAGCTATTCAAATCAAATTAGTCCTATGTGGGATAAGAGCGCTTATAATTGCCCCACTTGTCACCAAGGCAAAATAAATGAGAAACTAAGATAATGACATCTGTCAGTCTTGAAAGGGTCACAAAGACATTTCTAAGGCATTGAGACGCCAGCAAGAGAGAGCCAATATCCACAAATGGAGAAACTATTAAGCAGTGGTAAACCCTATATGAAGTGGTAGCACTGCAAAGCCTCACTTACCTCCGTTATAGTCACTATTAAAGATTCAATTAAACCAAACCAAACAAAAACTCCATCCATGGGAGGGGAGAGAACCGCATGGATGGAGTGGTTATTATTATTCAATATTCTTGAAGTCTCTATTCAAGACTATTGAATCTTAAATAAAGATTCAGTAATCTTTACTCAGGACTACTGAGTAAAGATTCAATTGCAACAAACCAAACAAAAACTACATCCATGGGAGGCAGCCACGGTGGAAACCACTGCCGAGCAGAGAGAACAGTTTTACAATTATCAGAAAGCACCACCGTTTTGGGAAAATATTCTGTGCTCTTATGACTAAAGCGGTACTATTTGGGAGGTGTACTTCTGATTACGTCTGTTGATAACATTAAAAAAAAGTATTTCAGAAAAAAATACAATACCCACAGTCAAAAATGGGGGCGGTAACGTGATGGTTTGTGACTGCTTCACCAAAGTGATAGACGCCATGTTAAAACAAAGAAGGGCCAAAATCCCTCCACAACATACAAACAGTTGTGGTCATGATGGGCGATACAGCCATGAGGTTTATGAGGCAATTACTATTTCACATTGCTCCAGGTTTGTCTGAATAGCTTTTTGACATCCTGAAGCCTAAAGCTGCAGTAACCTTAATAAACAATATGTTTGTAAAATATCTGTTAAACATGAGACCGATAATCTGAGACAGATAATCTGTAAAAAAACCCAAACAAAAAACACCCCCAGAATATAAAAAACAATGGTCATCTGCAGAAATACGCCGCTCCCAGTCAAAAACAACCAATCAGAAGAAGGAGGATGGTCTTAATGTTGTCAATCACTCGCATGTATGTGTTGCTCACTTCCACTTGCTTTCTGCTATGCTACAGCTGGTTCACCAGACCAGAGCAAGCTATGAATGCTTAGACTAGTTAGCACTAGTGGGGGATAAACAGTTTTCCTATAAGTAAGTTAATTTGACATTGGGATATTGAGCACCGCATACATGAGGCTGATTGACAGAGCTAAGACCATGATCCTGGCTCCGACTGGTTGCTTCCGAATGGTTGCTTCCGAATGGGCATGATGCATTTCTGCAGATGGCTGCAGGACCACAAGGAAAAGGCAGAGGAGCTAGCTTTTTTCACAAATTATCTGCCTCATGTTATATTGTCTGGAAAAACAATTTTGTTTGAAAAGTTACATACCGTAGTATATAAATAAATCAAATAAGACTCTTTCTATCCCCATCGCATCTTATTCTGATATTAAAGTTTGTTTCAGCATCTGAAAAATAAAAGTGTGAAAGATGCAAAGCAGAAAAAATCTGTAAGGGAGCAAATACTTTTCACAGCACTATACAGCATGTAATAAAAAACAGTCCTAAAGCTTAGAGCGAGCGTTTGAGCATAATTGATGCGGGGGCTTTGCATCTCCACAGCTGTCCAACAGCCCCACTACCCCAATCTAACCTCCAACATCTACTGCTACCACCCCCACATTCCCAGAAGCTCCAGCAGAGGTTGTGGTGACGAGGCCTTCAGCAGGCAACTTCCTGTGGAGTGCAGGAAACAATTTGATATGGGGATTAGGCAGCATGGAGAACAGAGTGAGCACACATCTACAGACAGCACATCTCTCTCATCTCCTCCTGCTAACTCTTCCCTCCAGGTATAAATGAACTCAACAAGAAAATCGTTATTTTATTGCATCACCACAAGACCTGCTGAAACTCGAAATGTGTTAAAAATTATAGCTGTGTGGTTTGAGATCAGCACTCTTAGTGGTTGCACTTTGAGAGACACCAACATGTTTGTTGTTATGCTATAGCAGAGAGCTGTGCAACAATGAAAATGACAGTTTAAGAAAGTGAAATGGAAAATCCTGGCATACAGGATCCCGGAGATTAAATCAGATGAGTAAATAAACTCCTGGCAGTGCCACCGGTTTAATAACACAGGTCAACCAAAATGAACCGCTTATATTTGTTTAAACTCACAAAATAAAACAAGATCAGTGAAACAAATGCATCCCGAAGAAACTTGCAGGTGTACTTGATTATATCTGAGAACCATCAGGTTCAGTTGGAACGAGATTTACTGGAAGCTCTGGAAACTTGAATGCCGTTTCATGTTTATTGATTTAACAGTTTCAGGTGGATATTACTTGAAAGATGGTGTGTGCATACATACTAAGTCTTTAAGAAAACTAATCAGCTCAAGCAGGTGGGAACTATGTGGAATTACAGGAAGAAAATAAAACTTTTCCTACCATCTAGTCTCAAATATTTATAGTTTAATAAGTAAAAAGTAAGATTTGACAAGAAAAAAAAGAGATAAGAAACTTTATTGTTGCCATTCATGATGCGTGAGAAATGTAGGATTGTTTGATTTTCACCATGTGGTTAAAAACAAAATGGAATCCACTACAAAACAAAATTATATTATTATTATTAAAATTTGCTTGGATCAGTGAGAGAGGAAAGCTACAGTATATAGTAGTTTCTGATGTGCAAGCATTGGCTTCTTTCTCTTTTCCACAAATGCAAAACAGAAAACAGTTGGCCATGACAAAGGCTTCCTGAAATAAAAAAGGCTTCCTATCCATCAAAAAAGAGAAGAAAATCAAAGCTCAGTGGCAGATTTAGAGAAGGCAATTTTATTTTTCTATGAACTGGGAGGATGACTGTTCCTGCAGGTTTTGCGTGGACCTTTAAGTATACCCATGTGGACTAACAGTCAACGAGTCACATCAGAAATGGGGAGAAGCAAGCTAGTGTGTAATAAAGAGGCACATATGAGCATTTTCACTCTCAGTTTCACCTATAATAATGTTTAAGCCACTATTCTTATATGTAACAAAATCTGTACTGCATTACACAAGTAAGGGTCGACAGAAACTAGGTATATGGCTGTGATTGAGAACTCAAAGATATGAGATAATAAAAACTAAATTTCTTGACGTACTTCGCTGTGCCCATGGACATGAGCCACTTGGACCTTGCAGATTAACATGTGTCCCTGTTACTTTTCTTAGCTCAGCTGCATAATCACATTTCAATAGAGATGTACAGTTTTCACTACAGGGTTTAAGGGGGGCGGACATGTCCTGGTTTATACACAGAATACTCGTAGGAGGAGAAGAAAAGAAGAGAAAGAAGAAAGTTGCAGAATATCAATGTAATTTTTAAATCCTGCTCGTCTATGAGGGTAGAAAAACCCCCAGCACAGTTATCCTTGCTGCATTTCTTTAAAATACGCTTTGTAGCCGTTTTGCATTTTTTGCTCATGATCTAACCATGTTTTTCCGCTATGGATCTGGCACCACCCTCTGACTTGAAGCATTATTGATTACGGTGCCTGTCGGTATGCCAACATGGTCGTTTGGGTCGCATGCAGGTGTGTGCGCAGAGACCAGCAAGTACAGATGATATGTATGCGTTTGCAACCGAATTGTTATGATTCAGCTACAATGGAGGATTTGCAAGCAAGAAGAGGGTTTTTAAAGTCATGCCAAATTCATGTGAATCGCATTTAAATGTAGAATTTCAAAGGTCAAGGTCACAGACTGATGAACTAAAATTCTCCACAGGACTTTCTGCCAAAGCTCAGAATTGTTGACCATCAACCAACCACCATGTGTGATTGCCAGTGTGATGCTCTCTTCCTGAAGTCCTGTGGTTTACGCAAGATTTAACAAGGCACACATCTTTCCAATTTCTACTCTTATCTCACCAGTCTAGAAAATACTTTGCTGAAAGTCTTAGAGATCGTTAAGATGTCATGGGGCAAATGTGGGAGAGCAATTTGTTCCAAAAAGTATTTTTTGCCCATGCATGGACTTTTCCCCCAGCCTCTTATTTATTGCTAAATTCATGAACACTGACTAACTAAACTTCTTGGTCTAATTTTCTTTGGAATCTTTTGCATGACTCATCAATGTCCTTTTGGAGTAATTTTGGGGAAGTACATAACACTTTGTACATGTTTGTACTATTGGAGTATAATGTCCCACCGTGGTGCCCTGGAGACTCAAGACCTTGGAAGATACTTTGCAACCCTTTCCAGATTGACTGATGTCAATGAATTTTGCTAGGTAGTTTCTATAGATTAGGAAACTATGCATTGCTTTTTATGATCTTTTGGGCTATGTCATGTTGTCAGACAGGTTCTATTTAAAGGATTTCTTATTCTACAGGTCTGGCAGTAATTAGGCCTGGGTGTGGACAGTTCAACTGAACTCAGCTTTCTAATGAGCAAAAAAAAGAAAAAAAAGGGTAAAATCAAAGCTATTTAGTGATTTAATGAGGAAAGTAATTAGATTTTTACATAGAACCAGAATGGATAGCTTTTTCACTTCTCCTTCGTAAGCTATTTTGTATTTACTCAATATTTTCTCACAGGTTAGGGGTCAGGAGTATAGGTAGGGTGGTACAGCAAACATCTTAGTACATGCTTGAACCTAAATGCCAAGGTACCAAAAACTGTACTTGGAATTTGATCTATCTCACAAAAGATGAAAAGATTATAAAGCTATACTTCGGATTATACAGATTTATCAGTGACAAGTTACAATAAAATTACCAGTAATAGTAACTATTTTCCTTTCCTGTAAAGTAGAGGGGTTAATTTAAAAATTTCCACTGACATACAAGAAAAGGGTTAAAACTTGAATAGGATAAAATGAACACGTCAAATTAAATGTTTTACTTTAACATGTTGGCTGTCCAAATTCAAGAAAATAATAAAAAGGCAAATAGGTTTTTGGAAAGTCAGAAATTTGGAACATGTAGAACCAATGTTTTATTACATTTGGAAGTGAAATTAGCACAGGAAGTAAATCCTGGGATGTACTTTATAACTTGGGATTTTTTTTTCTGTAGCTCATGTTGTATTAAATATCAGAACTCATGCTAGCAACTAAGCTCATAAGGGAACAGGTTGTGACTGTTGAGCTGTCCTGAACAGAAGTCTCACAAATTCTCACTTCCCCCTCTGTGGTGATGAGGTTCACGACATGAAATTAGCAGCAATAGTTCCAGATTTTGGTGAGTAACTGGGTGATGAATTTTAGACGGTGACGATGCTTTTTATCCGTTCTTTTGTACAGTCACTCTTCAAAACTCAGCATCTTAGATTGAATCGATCAGCTGGAAAAATCAAATAAAACGTGCCAAATTAACAGTCCATAGTTGGTTTAAAGAAGAAAAACAACTAATTTTTGCTAGTGTGGCTGTAAATTTGAAAAAGAGATAAACTGCTATCTGTATTTCACAAACTCTGGTGCCAACTACCAGATCAATGCACTTGCCCAAAAGGTCATGGATTGGATCAAATCAACCACACACAGACTTTAACCACGTATTCCAAATAGGTCATCACACCTAATGACCAAATTAACAGCAGACTTTTCACAGCCAGCACACTTTGCAATGGTGACATCAGCAGTAGTGACACACTTTAAACTTAGCAATATGCATAAGCCAATGAGTTTGTGACCCTCACTCTGGCAGTAGCTCCAGAAGTGAAGGGTAATTGATTTCAGTCCAGGGTCTAATCACAAAGCAGTGACATTAATTAAAGTTAGAAAAGTGCCGTCCTTGCTCTCGGGCCATAGTGACCGCAATTGAAACATGTCCTGGCATGCAGAGCAGAGCCTTTTAAATGCAACAGCATGCGGAGCTGTGAAAATTTATGATGCTCAGATAAACTAAAGGAATGTCTGTAAACCACATACATATATTTAGATCTAGATTATTGAAAAAGTATTTGTACCTCGTTGAGTTTTCCCACATTTCCTCATGGTAATACCACAGACAGCATTGTATTTAATTGGGGTTTTGTATAAAGTAAAAAGGCACAAATCTATAAGTCTTTTGGGGTATGTCTCATACATTTGAAGATTAAAGTTTTTGCCAATGTTTAAAAAATGTTCAAGCTCTTGAACTATAGTCTGGTTGCATGTAGAGAATAGTTGAAAAACAGCTTCTAGCTCTTATCACTGATTGTCATTTGACTGCACCATTTTTACAATATGCTTTGATATAATTCTACATTTCCTTTTAGGATTGTAGGCTTGATTAGTTTTGGGTTGTTGTCCTGTTGGACAGTGAACCTTCGCCTCAATCTCTAGTTATTTGGAGCTTCCAACAAGTTTTATTCCAGGATTGCCTTCCGTTTAGTTCCATCTTCGCTCCCATGTCACTTCCCTGTCCCTGCTGAAGAAAAGCGACCAGCAACGTCATG
This sequence comes from Poecilia mexicana, assembly GCF_051168715.1. NCBI lineage: Eukaryota > Metazoa > Chordata > Actinopteri > Cyprinodontiformes > Poeciliidae > Poecilia > Poecilia mexicana. Next base: position 20,954,632 of record NW_028263377.1, read on the forward strand.
CTGATCATGTATGCGGTTTGCATGACTTACTCTATTAGCTTCATACACAACATTTATGTGCAAGTAGGCCAAATGTTTTGGTTTGGTCTTATCTAATCAAAGCAGCTTCTTCCACATGATAGTTGGGGCCCATATTAATCATGTCCTGTCAACAAATTCTCTTATCTGAGTGGTGGATCTCTGTAGCTCCTCCAGAGTTGCCATTGGCCTCTTGGCTTCCTTTCTGATGAATGTTCCCTATGCCGAGCCTGTAAGCTTAAGTGGATTGCCATACCTGGGAAAACCTGCAGCTGGGTCATGCTCCGTTTTTTGATGACTGACGGAGCAGTGTTCCTCCAGATGCCAAAGGTTTGCTATATTGTTTTCTATCAGCTCTCTACTTAAAACTTCAAATCATCCCTGATCTTTTTGCTGTATGCCTTGGTCGTTATGATGCCGTTTGTTCACTAATGATCTCCAGCAAACCTTTAAGGGCTTTCACAGAAGATATTTAATGTCAATTTGTACTGACATTACAAACTGATGTACACGTACCCATTATGTGATTTCTGAAGGCACTTTCTTGAACTGAATTTTACTTAAGGGTATCACAACCAAAGGGACTGAAAACAAATACTTATCCTATTCTAGAGATTTTTATTTCTGAAAAAATTTCATCCTTTTTCTTCCACTTCACATTTATGGTCTACTTTGGGCTGGCCGCTCATATAAAATCCTAATAAATTGTAATCAGGAAGATTTGCTGTATTAGAAAAAAGCACTATCAAGGATAAATGACCAACTCCAGACAAATTTATCTTAATACAGAGTGTTTTGCATTAACATCTCTTTCCCTATCCATTCCCTTTCTCTTCCCTCAGCAGGGCAGGGGCTAGCCAAATAAGCCTCTGCTTGAAACTGGGCTGGTGGGAAAATGGGAATGTGGTGATTAAGAGTGGGCCTATACGACCTCCCAGCTAAAAATACACTGTTTACTTAAGACCACTGCCAAGAAATTCTGGACTCTGCAGAGAAGGGAGAGGGGTAGAGAGAAAAAAAAGTCATGTTTTGAGACCAGAGGCAGAGGGGTGTGTGACAGGAAGTCTGAGTCCAGAAGTGTGTGCTGTCAGCAATAAATTTTACGATAGAGAGAACGGAAATAAAAACCTCCATACTGTATATTATACATAGCATAAGTAGGACCAACATTAAGTTGTGCATTAAAAAACACACAAGAAATCCACATCTATAATTTCTATGCAAACAGTTGTTTTATGCAAAGACCATGGGGCATCCAATTTCAACCATCTACCAAACCATAGCACACTGGATATGAAAATCAAGAAGAAAGACAATCTTCAGATTATTCATCAGGATAAAGTTAGTACTCTGCCTTGGCCAAGCCATGAGAAGGAACTCGAGAGGAAAGCAAAGTGGTAGAAGTTGGAATAAAAGTTGTGATGGTGAAAGACAAATGTGAGTGTGAGCAAAGTCCAAAAACAGTGAGTGCTAGCTACCAGAAGAAACAAGACAATCGCCCAAACTTTAAAATGGCTCTCTGTGACCACACCATATTAGTTTGTTTTCCATTTCAGAACAAAACACAAAAAAGATGAAAACAGAATTTCCATTATCAGATTCTGCTTGTAGTGTTTTGTTTCCATTCATATACAAAAAAGTCTGCTGGTTTCCTGAGACAATTTTTGCTAACTCTACTAACTGACTGTACTGGATCACTACAATTAGTTGAAACACACTGAACAAGGCTGTGTTGGTTTGGATGTAGTTGGCCTAGTTATGCCTGGAGTTATCAGGAATGTAATGTTTTGGCCGTATTGATCTGGATTGAAGCCAACTGGTCGGAAAGTGAATTAACCTGAGCAGGTTTGGACTAGGCTTATTTGAGATTGGACTTAGATATTCTTATCCTCACCTGGATTAGATTGAACTGAAGTTCCATCTTGGAATGAATTGGAATTAGGAATGGACAGAACCGAATTGGATTTGACTGTGATGGTTTGGGCTGGATTAAAAAAGCTAGGCCTGGACTATGTTGAAATAAAATGAATTGAACTTAACTAAATTAAACAGATCTGCACTGAAATAGTCAGAGAGCTGAATGAATTGAAATGGACAAGACTTGTTTGAACTGATTTAACATGGATTTCTATTACATCCCATTAATTTAATGTTGTATAACAAAATATGAATTGGATTTGTGCCTTGAGGTGACCTTTGTAGGGGATTGGAATTGTACAAAAGCACTGATTTGAAAATAAATGAAACCTTTTTGGATTAGGGCAAATATTGTCACAGTCAACAGTTAGAAGTTGCTATAGACATTCTTTGATAAGGCATGTTATTTTAAGCAGCTCTGGTAGGACAAAAATAGCACACTAAGCAATGAAAACAAGGATTTGCTGCAGTATTAAAACTAATAAAAAATCTAAAAGGATAACATTTTATTATTAATGTAGAGATGCTCATGTTCATATTTGGAATTTTGTTGCTTGTTCTGAAGATGTAAAAACAAACCAGGAGATTTTACATGACTTGTTTGTGTAACAACATAATTTGTCGAGTATATCAAACTAATTTTTGACTTAGAATTACCCGCATTTTACTCTACAACAAAGATCATCATCAGTTTGTAAGTAGAATCGAGTTATTTTCAATATGATATCCCCACCTTTAACGTGTCACCCGTGATTAGTTTTGTAAAAGTAAAACTATACCTAACCTGCCTTGCCTGTCAAACAGGACTTAAATAAATGAATGTAGCACCTCTTCTTTCGTTACAAAGTTCAGACCTATCATGGCTTTACTCATCATTTCCTTCATACAACTGAACGTCTGGGTGTGTCCTCCTTTTGGTAAGGTAATGGCCAAGTGATACGTTCTCTAACCTCTCCTCTCCACTAGGTGTGATGATTATAGCCAGGCTTTTAACACACTCCCTTCAAAACCAGTTAATTATGCTGTCGCCCAAGGCCACTGCCACTGCACTCTAGAAATGACATGTACACATCCAAGCCACGCCTCCATGGGGAGTGCTAATGGGACAGGACTGAGTCACATCGTCTTCACTTTTTTCTTTTCACGTTTTTCCTCTTCAAGCCTCGAGACACGGCATGTCCTGTCTGACTCCGGCTAAATGTTTCTACCAAGCCACTTCCTCAGGCGGCTCGGTTTTTTGTTGGGAGTTGTTGCAGACCCCTCGCCTGTTCATTCGTGGCGTGTGATAGTTTTACACGTCAGGCTCAGTGACTCATTGCCTGCAAGTCAGCGGATGTACAGTAGAGACTAAATGTGGAAGAAGGAGGAGAGATGAGGGCATGATGCCAGAGATACAGGAGCGCAAAAGTCAACTACATCACTGTCTGCGATCGCAGACAAAAAATATCTCCCTCAAGTCATCCATGAATTGCTCTTTTTCATTGTTGGTGTGTTGTCAAAGAATTAGTATCTAGCTTTGTCTTGATACGACGACAAAATTCAATGCATTTTGCTAGTATTTTTGATCTGGACTTTGACTAACTGATTCTAACATATGCTTTTGTATTCCCTGAACCATCTGTTTTTGCCCTGCTGGCAGGTGAACCTCAGCATCAAGCTTCCCCACAGCATGATGCCATCATCACCATGTTGATGTCTAGTGTTACTTTTGCTCTTTCTCACACTGGTCAGAAAGTCTGGTGTCTCATCTCACCAGAGCATCCTGGTCCATATGTTTGCTTTAATCAGTTACAATTGGAGACATGTTCCCTGATTTTAAAACTTTGGCTGAGGTGTAGCTTGTAATTAAGTCTCCAGTGTGGCAGCAGAGAGCAGATTCAAACTTCAAAACATCAAACCCCCCCCGGCCCCCATGAGAAATCCTCAATCCAAGGCAAAAGTTCAAGACCTCATGACAACAGCCTCTGCAGCAAGACCCCCCTTGATTACACACAAGCAGGCATACAATTCAGGTCCATGCAGATCAGGTTGAAGTTTTGAGACTGCGTTCAGCCCGCAGCAGGCAAAGCTGTCATATTTTAAGTGTAATCGTTTAATTACATTGTTTATGTGTAATTATTTGAGCCACAGTCAGTAATTTTTGTCACTACGGAGAAAGCTTTACATGTATTCATCTACCTGATGTGCGACGGCACAATGTGGACTTTCTGTTCAGCTTATTTGGGTTGAATATTAATTAAAATTAATGGAGGTTAAATATTATTGAATGTCATTATTATAATTTAAAAAATTAACAAGTACAAATATATTGTCAGAATTGTTTTGACCCACAAAAAGTCAAAATTATCAGACATCTAGCACTACCTCTGGATGCATTTACACTTTGGGTCAACAGCCTTTCAATTCTTAAGGTGATTGGCTTTATGGAAGCCTGAAGAAAAATTGATAAGTCACTATCATATAGATTCAAATTTACACACAACTGACAAATATATCTAAATCATAAATATACCTCATGAAATGCTGAAGAGGAAGTGAAAAATGAAGTACTGACAAATGGGCCAAGCTCTGGATAAATGTAGAAATCCCCGAGCAGTTGAGGGGAAGTATACAAGTAAAAAGAGGAAACTATTACTTCTGAAAATTTTTTGGAAGGAATTGTTTCCCTTTTCTTACCCGTTTGTTCCATTGGCTGCACAAGTAGGCTGAGAAACTGTCACCTCAGTTGGAGTCTGTAAACAGAAGACAGAGGAAAAAACAAACAAACATGTAAATAGATCTCATAGTCTGTACTTGGAACTATCCAAATGTTGGAATGATCCCTAAGCGGTTTGCCTTCAGAGTCTGTGCTACAGCAGCTCATGCAGTTGTTCCTGGCAATCTAAGCACGTAGCTGCACTGCTCCTGTAATGCTTGGCTAACACTTGCAAGTGGTATGCTTGTGAAGAGAAATATGGCATGCAAAACAGGCTAAATTAGTGTAAGAGCTAAGAACAGAGGGGTCTTTTGTGCTGCAATTGCATGCTCCCCAATCTTCACACCCCAGAATGCTTTAATTCAGACTGGCCACTTCTCTCGGAACATTTAGCTAAAAATAACCTCTTTCGAAAGAACATAACAGAAACAGATGCCTTAATGTTTTTTAAGAAAGAGACCCCTGCATTGGTTCTATATTAACAGCACTTATTAAACTTACTGGTACTCCAACAAGTGAAATCAAACCCCCATCTCTGCATCACATGCCAAATATCAGAAAGGAGACCATTTATTCTAAACTCCATAAACTCATTCTGAGAAGTCAGTGCTAAGCGAACTCTAAAATAGGCAGGTCATCTGTCTAAACAGCATTATACTGCCAGACATAAAAAAAAATAGATATTTTATTGTTTGAACAATGATCATCTTTATTCCCAATCTTCTTCACTCAGCAGAAGATAGGAGAGGATGTTTCCATTCACAGTGATTCAGCTCCTGGAGTTTCAACCTGACCTTGGAAAACCCCATCAGACATCAGAGCCTGCCAGTGTGCAGTTTGGACCGATTACCCAGTGTGCAAGGCAATGCTGTGTGTCCCCGCGGCCTGACTTGTTGTCTCTGCAAACCACAGCCTTGAGCCAGCTCCTGCGGCTGCCACGGCACAACCCAGGCCTACCTGAAACATTATCCAGGTCAGCTCTGGGCCCCTCACAGTTCACACACCACACTTTACTACTGGGCAAACGGTCCTAAGTTTAGCTATTTCGCCACAAAAACCTTCTACTGCTTCTTTTTGGGTCCTTCAAAAATAACAAAGTAAACATATATTGCAGTTTTAGAGGCTGGTATTGAATCTTCATATACTTTTAAAGACTAATGGTTTCTGGGGCAAATGAGAAAATGATTAGGAAATAGATAATGACATTTCACTAATGTTTAACTAAAAGGTGGTACTGTAAATAACAAACCAGACAAGCAAGGACAACTTTACACTGTTAGTAAGTGACTTATGAATGGAAGACAGACTGTAATCCTCTGCCCCTGCTTGTTGCCATACACTGAAATGATTTAGTCAAGCCCACAGCCACAGAGAACAGAACTCGATAGAGCGACCAAAAGCAACAAATCAAAATGAATCACATCAGGGACAGGCAAGCTATAATTTCAGTATATAAATGGAGTACATCATCAATAATATAGTGACTAAAGACAGTAATTTTTTGAGCCAGCCCTCACAAAATATGACAATTCACAGAAAAAAACATGTCCAATACACTTAATGTGCTGTGGGATGAGGAACAAAGATAGCGTGCGATGCAGAGCCTTTGCAAAAAAAAAAAAAAAAAAAAAAAATCTCCCATTTGGACGGGCAGAGGATGAATCACCCCAGACTAGAGCAAAGCATAAAGGAAAAGAGGGAAAGATGCCCTGATGTGTTCATTTTGTGGCTTACTTCCGCTCTTGCTTTCCACAGTCTACTCTCTTGCTCTCTTTCTCTTTCCCTTCAGTTCTCCTGGGAGGCTGAGTAACCAGTAGGAAATGCTTGGGCTCTCCTAGTGTCGGCCTGAAGACCAGATGTGTGGCCTAGAGGTGGTGAGGCAGAGACGCAACGGAAACCAAATATAAACCAGCCTACCATGACACCTCTGAAGGCAGAGGGCAGTTTTGATGGTTAACGGGATCCACTCACCCTCCAAAGCTGGACTGTACCGAAAACAAGATGTGCGGCAGTGTTCCAATCCGCACTCACAGCTGCCAAGGCCAACACACTGAGCGGTAGTAGTTTACTGGTGAACGTGACTAAACATTACATGGAACTGAGCAAAGGAGTTTCAAACATGGAAAGAAAAGTGAATGATAGATGTCGTGTCCAAAACCAAGTGCCAAGCTGCCCAAACAGTGGAAGCATTCAGCTCAGTGGGACTGTTTGGGCAGCTGCTGAGGAGCTGCTTCTTTGAATGAGAACTGTAAACATCAAGAGGAAAAGGTTATGACATGGGCTTCTACTCTTAAGGAGCAAAATTTCACATGAATCAACTTTGACTCATTGTTCCATCCCCAGAGAGGGAAGAAAACTGGCATACATGCCTTTGTACTTGAAATGCCACTGATCATGGCATCCCCCCTGGCAGCGTGTTGGCAAACAAAGCCACTTGCGGTGAGGATATTGAAAGTCTAGAGGGGTGAGACTCCACCAGTTCTGTGGGTCAGTGTGGTCAATCTTGGGGAAAGGCCTACAAAACTGAGTAATTTGGTGTTGTGAAGGCAGAGGAACAACACACACATACACAACAAATGCCACGGCAAGGATACCAACTTGCTGCCTGAAAATGTAGCTCTATTACTCTCATCAAACTACTGTTCATGTTCCTTTCATTTCAACGGCATAGGGAGACATCATGCAACAGAAAAATACATAGACAATCTGATCACCAGATTCACCAGATTACCACAGATGCTTTGGAGATGTCAGAAAATGACACCCTATTAGTGCCAAACAACTCCCCATGACCTCCACTGCTCCAAAACTGTCGAAGCTGCAACACAAATATTCCCGGAAATTACAAGTAACATCCCATTATTTCTTTCTACTCTGTTCAGATGATTCACCTCAGGATGCTTTCGACTGAAAGTGAAAGACAAAACTTCACCTACTGCTCACATGTATGCTTGCAGAACTTCATGTTCTGTCAGGACTCATGGGAAGAGAAGACATTTACATTACAGCAACATTAACTTTGTGTGACAAGCTTTCACTCTGTCCATGCCACTAACAGAAAATGAAGAGCAACAATTCATGACATGCAAGTCATAGGGAGGCTATCTAATTATTGGGAAAGCATTGGATCTTGACAAAGTGTTATAAAATGTATCAGCTACACAAAGCAAGGGAAAACAGCATTTTCCTAAATTTCTCAAATCACCAAAAGCATCCAAAATTTAAAAACTCCCATAGCAATTTGATTTATTTATCATAAGGCTTGCAGCTCAAACAAGTACTTCACTGCTTTTGATTACTAGGCAAAACAGCTTCAGTTCTTATGCTAAAGTGGTTCTTTCCATTAAGAAGTAATCGGATAAATGGAATACACCACATGACGGAAGACAAAGAGATCCATCATGAAGATAAGTATTTTATCTCATGGTAAGTCAATTTATATTCATGAATCTTTCCAACCATAAATCAATGTGGGGGGTCTGATCGAGTAGGTAACAGGACTATCAAAAGACAAAGAAAAGGCTCATAAATCTGAGTGGACTGCCTATAAAAGAGTATTACCATTGTCAACAATGGTAACTGCTGAGAGCTGGACAAGGTCTTTCACGTACCACTAAAAAAAAAAAAAAAACTTGAATTGAACCTAAATTTGTCCTTTAATTGGTATCAACTGAGTGCAATTACAATAAATTTGCCCACAGGAGCTTCTAGCATTGCATACGAGTGACATGCTTGTTTCACCACCATAAGACTGAAATTATTTCTCATAGGACTAAAATTAATAGTTCAAACATATTTTGATAGTGCTGAATGTTACATAATCATTAAATTATCTCCTGACAGCTGAAAGTCAAATGACTGTTTTTAGGTTTCATTTTGAATAACACAAAGCTGGGTTGTGACTTGTACACCAAATCAAGTCAAGCATCACTCTCAGAAATCTAAGCTCAGCCATTTAGTACCCACTGTTCTCAACCAACTCGTCTACAATCTAACAAACATTAAACCGATGCTTTTGTGAGGAGCTGAGGTTGCATTTTAACGAGATCTGGGAAAATTACAGTCAAAATGAGGAAGTCATCTCCACTTAGACATCCTGAAAGGATCTTGTATTGATTCCAGATATGAGGCACAGTTTAGATTCCTCCAACCACCAATAGCCAGCCAGATGGCAGGCTAAGAGGACAATGAGGTGGGCTAACACCAACACCTCGCCAATCAACAGATGTTGCTCTTATCTAAGAGTCGCTGGTGCAGTCAAGACTTCTGTTGAGCCAGTAACTGTGTAAACTTATCTTCCTCAAACGTTTTCATGCAAATAGCTATAGTGCTGTGCTGGTGGTTGCAAGCACACAAAGAGGCCAATAAACAGAAAGGTAGGATATGCTTTTTGAGGCGTCATCACAGCACTAAGTACTCACAGTCTGCCCATAAAATAACTGACCCTATATTTATACACCTAATTTGCTTTGTGGTGACACTGAGAAGTAGTAGGAAGCATATACTGAAAGGGTGAGAGAAAAATAAGTACAAAAGCACAAAATCCCAACAAGTACTTGATGGTGGATTTGTCTAAGGCACTGTACATAAACAGATACATACAGAAAGAGGCAACCTCACTGCAAGGCAACAATGCCCCTCACAAGTGGGCGGACAATGCTGAACTCTCTGTGCCTGATCAGATGACTAGCATTACAGAGAGGAGACAAGGCCGTAGTCTTACTTGCAACTGAGCGGATGGAGGCCAAGCACACAAGCTCAGTTCAACTCTCTGAGTTTTATAGCTTGCATCAGAGCATGTGCAAGTCTGATTGCTCAATGTTGCACAAGCTTTGGAGACCGTGCAAACCTGAACGCCAAACTGAGCAGCAACAGGTTTTTTTTGTTTTTTTTTTTTACTCTAGCAAAACATAAAGAGCACATAGGGAGAGCCGACTAGTGTGTCAAATTTAAGAGCTAGCATGCAGTTAAACTTCCATATTCTCATATCAGAGTGAAACATTAGTAGTAGTAATGTTGAATGTTTGGGACAAAAAATGGCACGCTCTGTTTTCAGTACAGTACTTGTCAAACTTGGTTTGAATAGATTTCTAAAGATATCTTAAACTTGATTTAAAAAAAATATATGCTGCACAAAATATATAATTGCAATCTGCTGAAATGTCAAATAGGACTACTTTAATGCATGTTTTGGAAGGTTAATATATTTCAACATATTATATGGTCCACTAACCAAGAATATTACTGGCTATCTGAATGAACTTTTTTGTCTTATGTGAGAACATGTGATGTTAAATCTTTATGTTCAAGATACTAAATCTCAACACTCACTGGTTGTGTCATCTTGATAAGAAATGTGCCAAAAATGTGTATTCATCCCTGTAATATTGTCCTTATAATACAAAAGCAGTATTTATTTATTTATACTGTTGTAAAAACAGCAGTGCAAACACTTATCTAATTTTACTTAGATGCTTAAAATAAACATAAAAAACTTAAAGACCACCAACTACTTTGATGTTCACATTCATTTTGTGCACACTAATCATCATTCCTTGATGTTTTGTTTGGGTGGGAAGTGGGCGGGTGTTGACATTTTTATTAAAATTTAAGTTGGATAAAAATAATTAGTCTGGGCTCTCTGAAGTGCCAACATATGTGAGAATATAAAGACAAAAGGCTAAATTTCTTATCACACTTTAAAATTCCAGTAAACGTTTTAAGAATAACGAATTTCAAGCCGGCTAATCAGTTCAAATATCCCTAAAATACTAAAAAAAAAAAAAAAAAAAAACAAGCAATAAAAAGTGTTTTTTCATCACTCATGAACATTTAGTATTAGAAGAGAAAGTGGTGATTTTTTTTTTACCCGTCCATTGGGAGTCAAGTCCTCCTTGTTGCGCAACTCAAACGATTCTTCCTCCTCTTTCTCCCCATAGTCCCGTCCCAGCAAACTGAAGCCCTGCCTGCAGCACAAAAACCAGCAAACTCCTTGCACAGGCATTCAAATGCGGTTAAATGTGTCGTTTTCTGCTCTCCAGGTCGGTGGATTCAACGTTCACGCCGCAAGTGACTCCAGGGGTTGCGTGAGAGCAGACGGCGTGCGTTCTCCATAGAGATCCAGCGAAGAAGTTGGGGGAAAGCATATAAGCCTAATCTCCCCCTTCTGGCTGAAAAAAAAAAAAAAAAAAAAAAGAATCAAAGGGAAAATCTTTATAGTCTGTGTATTTTAGCAGTCATAGTCCAACAGGGAAGTGATTCGAGGGAAACCACTCAGCTTCCTTCACGATTCCAGCTGTTTTATCCAAGGCACTTTTTAAACTTCATAAATCCGAAACAAAACAAAAGTAAAACGATCACGAATCCTCCTCATCCGGCGCTGCTGTAAAGCTTAAGCTATAACGTCTTCCTCGGCATCTTCTACGCACATTAGTTAAGAGGCTTGAAGGAGCACCTCTGCTCCACACTAACTGACTTCTGAGTTTGAACAAAAGCGTGCAGCAGCTGGGTCAGGATGGTGTGGAGACAGAGGCCACGCCCACTGACCTCAGCTCTGGCGTACGACTGGCTGAGCAGAGACACTCCCCGCGAAGCCACACCTCCACGAGTCATGACAGCATCAGAAACTTTTTTTTTCCGGGAAAAAAAAAAAAAAAAGAGCAAGAATTCCTCGTTATCACTGCAGTGTTAACACAGTGCTCACACAAGATCTTTGTTTCTCTTATTATCTAGTGATTTAGCTTTGGTTAAATCTGCTGCTTCGGGTATTTACTTATAAATCAGACAGTGTTAGATTATAATTGAAATAGTCTCCGCAATTTAAAAGTAAATTGGGATAGATTGGGATTAGTTTGAATATTTTCTTATCTCTCATAAGTGGTGCAAAGTTTATTTTATTCAGTTCACTTGTAAATTCCTGGATATTGGGTAAAAATGATAAACAACCTCCTATTTTTGCTTCTTTTTTGTTAACTTTACCATATGTTCTCTGTGCTTCACTTAAAGCTTATTTTAATAGTGTGTTTTTGTGCTACCAAGATAACCACTACAGTTGGTAACACTGTTGGTTCAAATCCTAGCCTTTCTGCATGTTCTCTCTGTGCATGAATGGATTCTCTCTGGATACTCCACAGACCAAATTGGTCTCTCTCAATTATGTGTGCATCCATGATTGTTTGTAGAGGATGGATGGATGATTCTGCCCTTGTCAGAACAACTCAGATCCTTTCAGCTGCCCAGTTTCCTCATTTTAAGGAAGATGGGAAAAGGAGTGCTAGGCGTTTAGTCTGGATTTATGACTAAAAACTAGTCAACACTTAAATAGAAGGGAACTTCAGTCATAAAAAAATACATTTCTTCTTTACTGAAGACATTTATTGACTTTATGATCTAAAGAATAGGCTTCTTGACATTTTAATTAAAACATGATGAGTTTACAAACTGTATTGCAAGTATTTACTGTGTTTACTGTGTTGCCATAACTTCTATCCAAAGCGACTTACAAATGAGGAAATACCAATGAAGTTACTGGAAAGAAGACCACTGGTGAGGCTATGTCAGAGGTGACAGTGTAGAAATAGAGTGCAGGCATAAAATAGAGGGCAGTGGAAGTGCACAGAGTGCGACCTAGGAAATACTCTCTGTAGAACTTTGTCCTCAAACTTCTTGAAAATAAACAGCGACTGTATTGTGGTAGGCCTCAGTGCATCATTCCACCACTTTGGACCGTCACATGATGAGAGTCTGTATTGTGGTGCACTCACTGGTAGCCCTCCATCCCTTGACTGAGTCGTGACATAAGCTTTTGTCAGAGCATTCAAGTAGGTAGGAGCATTAAGCACCTTACAGGCTAATTGGTGACTTGAATTTGCAGCGGCTGAGGATAGCCAGTGGAGTTAAAATGATCTCTTTTAGCTGCTCTTTTAGGGAGAATGAAGACCAGATGCCTTTTTGTTTCTTAAACCATCAACAGAGGTTTCACAGCACAAGCTGCGAGACCAGGAGGGCGTTGCAGTAGCTGATGGTTGGTATTGTATCCAACTGGATACCACACCACTGTGATGGTTCTCATTAAAACTAGTAGGACTCTGAAAGAAAGCATCAAGTGCTCCACAAGTGTCTGTTTGATTTATATACTACTTGTGAAATCTAGATCAAGTTTCATTATTGTGCTAACTAAATGGTTAAAATTGATACAGCTGTAGGAGGAAAGTGTGTTAGCCTTAACTCCAGACACATGCCTTCTTTAACCCAGCAGCAACGATATCCATTCCTTTCTCCTCCCGGTTCTACGCAGAGAGCTTCACACCTCTCAGTCAGCTGATTTTGGAGCATATGCTCTACATTTAAATGATTACTCTTAGATTTACTTTGTGTTTAGATGATAAAGACATTTGTAGATCAACGCCCCCATCTCAACTCATCTCATCAAGCCACACAAATGTGTTCTTTCATTGATTTAATGACAGAAAATGGTCTGACCTGCGTTTGTTTATAGTATATTGGAAATAACTATGCACAGAACAGTTTACAGGAGATATTTTTCTATGCCCTCCTGTTAAGAGTACACCAGATGCTTTCTGTCTCTGCAAAGTCTCTCTCCAGGCCAGATCCTCCCTGTCCTCCCACCATATCCCAAAACAATACGTATGAGGCCCCTGCTCCCGCAGATCTGGAGGAACATATGTTTTATTTTTAGAGCTCATTCCCTCAGTGTGCACTTGTAAAGTAAAAAAAAAAGGAAAAGAAAAACCCTTTCTTTTTTATTTATAGTCTCTAAAATAACTAGAGACAGTGCAAACAGCACAATGTACATCAGCATAATCCTCAGATATCAGTAAGCTTATTTCACAGGATTTATTTCCTTTTGAAATGATTTCTGGCAAAAAATAAAGAACCTGAATGGAGAGACATCTGGATTTAGTTTTCTTTACAGAACTCTCTTTTACTGTCTTCATTCACACCTTCAAATGTCCCATTCATCTTCTCTTTCCAAGAGATGACACGTAATTCCTGATTAACACGCAGACGTATACACTCACATTCGTGCACATAAGACAACCTGATACACTGCTGGTCTGTGCAAGATGCTTAGTAGTAGGATAGAGTCTCATTGGGACTCCAAAGTGCAGGTTGGCTATGAGCCGTGAACAAAGGTGTTTGAATATAGAAAACATAATTGACTCGACGGAACATTGAAATGTGTTTGGAGTTTGTTTTAGAAACTAAAGGAGACGTGTGTTGTGATTCTTTGACCTAAGCCTTTCTTCATTCCCTTAACATTGTGCCCACCTCTACAGTGTCTTGACGTTGTCTTATGGGGTTTCCAAAAGACATGAATAGTAAAACCAAATGGTGCATGTCACTTTGATCAGAGACAGAGCAGAGTCCTGTTTGAGTTTCTGTCTCCAGGATTGTGTTTCACTGCAGCCCGCATCCCAGTTGCATACTCCCATGTTGGTCAAAATTGCTGCCAGCAGAAAGGGATGTGAAGTCTGGACTGCAAACAAAAAAAGGAAAGATTACTGAATTACTTTAGTGGTTGCCATGCTTTTTTTTTTAAGCTCTTGCAAGTTCTCTTGGCGATGACTGATCTTAGGAATACAGATGAATTATATTCAATGAGAAAGTATAGAAAACTCCTCTATTTTGACCATCTGTCTTCCCTGTAGAAGCTGGAAAGTTTGTCTGACAGTCCCAAGTTCGGGATTTAGGAGAATAACCAAGCCTCAAAGAGGATTTCCTCCCCACTGTGTTCAGCATTGAACCTAAACCTCATCCGCTGTGGTTGCATCCTCTCTACCACCAGTCCAGTGTGCTTTGGTTTAACCATAGTTTAGCCTATGGGTCTGCAAACAGAGGAGTGTTATTGGCCCCTGTAATGGGATATGATTGCTGTAAAGCTCTTTAACAACAACACCACTTAACCTGAGAGTTTCGCAGTAAATTGTCCAGCTGTGCGGGAGGATTGTTTGTGACAGGGAGGGTTTTACGCAAAAATTGAAACAAAATAACAGTTTCCTAAGATATTCAAATGATCAAAAAGTTATTACAATTCCAGTGTGCTGCAAAGATGTTGGTATTCTTCTGAATCCCTTACATTTTGTCAGGTTACAACCACAAACCTCTGTGTATTTAATTTTGATTATTTTACAGTCATAACATAGTACGTTATTGTGAATACATGGTCTTCCCAATTTGTTTTTCAAAACTTTGGCATGCATTTCAGACTATTCAAATCAATACTTTGTATAATCTCATTTTTCTGCAGTTAGAGATGAAAACCATTTATTGATTTGTTACTACTATCTTTTTCCAGTCTTCTTTAAAAATAACTTAAACTCTGACGGGTTAGAAGAGTCTTAGAAACAATATTTGTTTTTGTCTTGGCATAGCTTCTCTCATGGATTTAAGTTTGAGCTTTGCTTAGGCCATTCTAACACAGACATGTTTGATCATAAATGTTCCACTGTTCCCCTGTCTTTTTTGGATCATTGTCCTGCGGTAGGTGAACCTCCAGTCCGATCCAATGGCTCTTCCAGCCTCTGAAAGATTTTCCAGATTGTCCTGTAGTTAGCATTACGCAGCCATCATCATGTTTCACTGTGGGGATGTTGTATTCAGGATGATGTTCACTGTTAATTTTCTGCTTTGCATGCAGGCCAATCATTTAATACTTTTCTCACTGGGCTACAGTTTCTTTTTCTTAACAACTAAGGCACTCTCTGAGTCTGAAGGCAGTTGGTTGATTGTCTGAGTAAAGGGGGGAAAATACAAATACACATCACATCTGAAAGATGTTCCACAAACACGTGAACTTTATCTAATTTTTTCACAGTGTAATACATTATAGCTAAAGCCCAGGAAGGTGTTGGTGTTGGTTGTCTTGGCTTTTGGGTACATCTGTTCATTGGGATCAGCAGCACATCATAGAAGTAACAGGCAGAGTGATGAAGAACACTTTCAGCTTCAGTGCCCACGTTTTATTCCCTGTTTCCCCTGCTGGCTTAGCTACATTAGAGGTGACCCTTCACCCTTCAGACTATAGTGCACTATCTCAGCCTGTCAATACATAAACTACCTGCAGAGCTTGTGCAATGAGTGAATAATGTGTTGCAACCTGGCCTCTCAGGTTTTCAAGAAAATGAAAGATATTTTAGTCCAGAGACATCTTTTGTGAGCGCTGTAACACCATAATTGACAGCATAGCGACCAGAGTTTTAGCTGAGTCTAGTAAACGCTCAATGAATGTTCACCAGCTGTACTGTTATTTTTCTAAGTGGACGGCTTAACACAAGTATTTAAAACATCGTCTGACATCTTGAAGTTGCACAGTAATGTAATAGGTGTATTTGAACACTCGTTAAAAGCTTTTAACCTCAGCCCGCCCTCTCCTGGAATTAGGGAAACAAACATTCTTCTACACAAAATGAAAATACTTTGCCAGAACACTTAATATCTCTAACCGTCATCAAAAGCAAAGGGGGGAGGAGTTCTCAAACCAGAATCAGGCAGACGGAAAGATAAAGAGCTCGATAGAGACCGATAAAGCGGCACAGTCAACGAGAGCTGATAAACAGGCTGCGGAGCTCAAACTACAGCTTTTGGAGTAGACACAACAATCAACTGTTCAAGTAAACAGTTGAAATATGCCCTCGTATTGTCACATCAAAGCCAAGAAGCAGATAAGATTTACTTTCCTAGAATAACTGATGTTTCGGTGTTGCTTCTGGCTTGCACCAAAAAAAAAAAATCTTCTTAGATATTACAAAAGCTTACAGCTTCTGGGCTTTTCAAATAATTAACTTACAGGTCAGTCCTGCTTCTGGCTTTGATATCGTAGGTTAAATAGTGAATGTCAGAGCGAGGGGGAAGATAGTGTATTGACAGTTAGAGGCCGGGCAGCGAGCCAGAGTCCTTCAGCTATTTTTAGGCTGCTGACTGTGTGAAAGTACACTGAATGCAAAATTGATGACATTTTGCCAAAATCTAAACCTGTGGTGGATTAGCCGTGTCTGTGTTTGCTTTCACTTCTTTATACACATGCATGCATGAGCAAAAGTGTGCTTTGGCAGAGATATATAAGAATATATGCATCGAGTGCTGAGAAGGCAAAACTGAGTGCAATGAAAGCAACTGGTGGTCAATAAGTAGATCTCAAGAGAGGCAGCCATGTCGGACTGATTTGCTGTGTTACGGTGAACATTTGGGAAAAGTCCCAACTAGAAATGTGGGCTTGTTCCTTTTTCCTGTGTTAAGATATCAGCCTTGAGGGCAGCTCTAACCAATGCAAACAGTATAGTTACTGAATAAAAAGGTACCTGCTGCTTGAACTCAGTCTGGGCAGGCTTCATCTTAGCAAACCTGACTACATGAATTCCTGTGTGTAACTACTTGATTTTAACACCAGAAAACACACAAACATCCATTTTGTACATAAAAGTACAAGATAGAAGGATTCAAGGCAAATAAATACCTAAAATCTGTGGTTCGATTTTTATGTCCTGTTATTCTTAAATTGGTGTCACTTGAAGTGAAAATTTGATACATTTCTCCAAACAACAAAATTAATAATTCTCCACATGTATTGGCACACTATTTTATTGGTTTTACAATGAGTTTTTTTTTTATTTTATTACAGCCTCACTACTTCATCCATTTACGTGGATTTCACAAAAATCCAAATAAAAATGCTTTTTATAGACTAAAAATGCTATAAATGTGACATGATGTTTGTTTAACTTTACTGCTTTTTTGTTTTTTTTAAAACATATGGAAATCTTTAATTAATAGGCTATCACTTCCTGTTTCCATGGAATACAAACATAAAATGACACAGAGGGCTTTTTCTTTTAGCTTATAATGCCACCACTCACAGGGAGGTAAAAAAAAAACAAAATCCAAATCTATCTCGATGTTACAGAACTACTGCAAAGAGTGGCATTGTGGGATCACCAAGCCTTTTCAACACCCATTAAACAATTTACATCCAGACTAGTTCTGGTTATCTGGGAGTCATGCCAGGAAAAAGCCTTTTCTGTTCTATTATGTAAGATGTAAATGTCCAAAGTTCACTAAATTAAAGTCAAGCTTTAACTGGAGCTTTGTATTTTTAAGTTTAAATTTAGCTTTTCAGCTACAAACAGTCCAAGTGGGTCTTATGCGCAACAAAAGAAAAACATAAAAAAAGCACCTTAAACTTTCCGCTAAGTATGGTGCAGGATCTGGTATGCTCTGAGCATGTTTCTCTTCCAAAGGCCTTGTGAACCTTGTGCTGAGGTTGACATCATGAAAACTTCAAATTATTTCAATTATAAAGTGGATATATAATTATTATAATGAAGTATAATTCAAATATATAGATCATCACTGGGTCTCAGTCCCCAGACCTCAAGCCACAAAGGATGTGTAGGAGGACCCAGGACTCAGGATGATCTAAAGAGATTACAAAAAGACAAATGATCAAATATCCCTCTCTTTGTCTGCACTAAACTTGTGAGATGTAATAGGAGAAGACTGAGTGCTGTCCGGGAAAAGGAGGTTCTGCAGCAGGAGCAACTTTTAGATGGTAAGTGTGGTACCAGTGATTTTGTTCAAAACAATTATTTCTGAAGATTTTATTTTATTTTCTCACTAAGTTCATGCAGTATAATTAAAGGGTTTGTTATTTCAGCGTTAAATTATGTAAAACAAAAAAACAAAAAACAAAACAGGCTTCAGTTTTCAGGCTTTTTACATGTTTTAACAGTGGTGCCAATGAGTGTGAAAGACAATGGCTAGCTTTAGAGTATAGACCTAGAAGAAATGTGCCATTTAGGTACAATAAAAGCTGTAACTAGATTATCAAATAAACATATTGCAGACACAGGTTTTATCATTATTTTTAAAGATTGCCATTCTAATAGTTTGGAAATTTCTCTGCCTGTTGTTTCTTTTCTTTTTTTTCTTGCGTTTTTGTTCCTGTGAAGGCTTCATAACGGGCAAAAAATAAATGCAATAACAAAGCAAGTTCATTATCTTTGTATTTAAGAAATGCATTTCCCAGCACAAACTGTCTGTGTGTGCGTATGCGTGTCCGTAGGAGTGTGTATGTGTGTGTATGCCTGTGTGCTGTCTCATGTTTCCTTCAGGGCTTGATCCAGGCTGTTGCTAGGTGCTGTGACCTCCAAGAGCAACATTAAGAGAGGGTGAACTGTGTGAGGAGGAGTCGGGCTGTATTTTATTTCCGCACCTCCCCCTTTCTGCAAGCACCCACTGTACACCACAAACTTCCACCGGACCTGGCCTGTGACTGGGCTTGCTCACTAATGGTTCATCACCAGGAACAATACCCATATTAGTCACAACTAATGAGCTCCCATTCTCTCCTTTTAACCGAGGACATCAAATTGGTCTTTGAGTCAAACGATTCTTGTTTTCTGATTTCAAAAGTTTAAGATTTAAACGGCTTGTATAGAAAACAACCTCGGAAGAATTAGATCTCCAATCCTTTAGCTGCCCATCAAATGGCCCGGCTCCCTCCCCACCTGCAGTCTGCAAGTGGAGGGGGGCAAAGCTTTATGGGGACACACTGTTCTCAAACCTCACTTCCAAAAGCTGCTTTACTGGAGATCAATTTAAAGAGCCAGTAATGAGGTATCCTGTCAGATACCTCAGAATGGTATAGTTTGCGTGCACTGCGATACTGCAGTGTTTTTGAAATACAAGGGAACCATCCTGCTGTTGCAATGTGAAAACTGGTACAAACACCCTCCTGTTTATCCAACCTAACCAACCGTCATACTTTGCGACTTGGCACAACTCTTTTTATCCTCACTCATCGTCCTCCCAGCTGCAACTGTCGCTGGCTGGACTCAACAGCTCACTTCAAACAAAGCTCAAGGCAGGGCAACAAAAGAGAGAAGACAGTGGGCAAACAAACTAGGAAGCAGACTAAACTGTGGCTTGTTTGCTGCGTGAGGAAAGCGCAATCTAGTGACGTGTATGTGTGTGCATGCTCCACTGGCTATAGGTCTGAACTTCCATGTATAGGTACTCAAACATTGGAAAACAAAAGTGTCTCGGTTCTATGCATGTCTAGAAGACCACAGCTGTTGTCAGTATTCAAGCTCCATGCAGGTGTGTGAGCGGATGTATTTGTAGAGCTGTCGTTGTGTGTGTGTCTGCCTC
Source organism: Poecilia mexicana (assembly GCF_051168715.1). Taxonomy (NCBI): domain Eukaryota; kingdom Metazoa; phylum Chordata; class Actinopteri; order Cyprinodontiformes; family Poeciliidae; genus Poecilia; species Poecilia mexicana. The sequence goes on from NW_028263377.1 coordinate 20,974,430, forward strand.
GCATAAATCAAGTTTGAGAAGCAATATATGTGTGTGTGTCTTTATTAACGCTTGTCTGAGTGTGTGGACAGAGGTTTTACATCAAAACTCTTATTTCAAGTACAGTAATTAGCATTTAGGTGCTCAGAGACTGAGCACAACACCTTTGTAGTGCAAGTATGTGTTCTGAATCAACCATTAGGCATCATAAATACTGACAGAGGGAGATGATTAAATCAGGCTAAATTAAATGAAACTCTTCAAAGAGTATACCAAAAATATTTTCTCAAGGAGCTATACTGCAAAACAAATTATTTAACCAATATTTTGCTCTCTCATAAAATATATCATTAGTATTACCAAAGTGCTTGTAAAACCCACATTTACGAACCCTCATCAACAAGACTTGTAGGGTATGTTCAATTTTATGCCAGAGATAGTGTGTTTGATACTTTTTGAAGGAGGGTTATTATATAAAATCAACTTTTGTTTTAGCTTTATATCATGTTATGAAGTTATTTACTAATCAAAAACAAACCTGGAGTGTTGTTTTGATTCTTTCATACATGTTTGAGGGGTCCTTGGACCTTCCTTGGCGGCCATTCGGGGGTACCTAAACGCTTGCAACTAGAAAGCGCAGCCTATTCACACAAAGCCCCTCCTTGGAGCTGTAGCCCTGGAAACTGTGCTGAGATTAAAATACAAATTATTTCTAAGTCCAACAATTTTAAGAAAGGCTGTTAAAAGCTTAGTGAAGAAACACTGTTGTGATGACGTGCTGAAGGGGAGTGTCAGCAAGAGTAGAAGCTTCTTAAAGAGACACAGGCCCAATTTCACGGCATGAACTTACAAAGTCAAATTTCTTTTAAGTTATGATTGATAAATAGGAACCTTTAAAAAAAAAAAAAAAAAAAAAAAAAAAAAAAAACACAAAACAGCTCAAGGTAACATTGACCCTAAATTCTTATTTTAGTTTCCCAACTACAACCCATATCAATGGCCATTAAACAATAAAAACAAAAAAAGAAATAGGAAACTCCCACTTATTGGCCTTGACCTTTGAAAAATTAACAGAACAATGTCTCTGGATTCCAGATGGAAAAGCTGACAGCTTCTCACCAGCCTAAACTTGAGGGTCCAACTCTGCACTAAAAATCTTTTATTTGCACTTCTGATCTTTGTATCTCATAAAGTTTTCAGACACTCCTTTTGTAAAAATGTTGGAAAATGGCTGTTTTTTTAGCTTGTATTCCTCCTGGTGGTGAGTCTGGGCAATAACACATTAAAAAACAAATCACACTGGTGATAACATGGTCCAAGTTCTGGGGTTTGAACTTGGACCTGGAAAATGGGTTGAATTTGATTTGATGTCTTAGTTCAGAGGCAAGTAGAACACAGTGCAAAAGTAGACACCAGCTCCCTTTCATGGCTCACTTTGTCTGCTTCAGTTCTCTGTTGACCTCTGCACTTCTTTTTGAAAACTTCCGATGAAACAAAGATTAAAAAATGCTTAAGTCACAGTTGATTTCATATTTATTAAACAAATACTGGAAACAAAAAATGACTTCTGAGTCCCTCTAAAGGCAGCTCACACATCATAGTTTGAGAACCATGGTTCCTGGGCACTGAGAGTGTATGTAGAGAAGTGAGATGCTAATTTGCACATCCCCTGCTAAGGCTTATTTTCAGCTGCTGCTGGGAATCATAGTAGTGTATGGACACCTGACAGAAGGCTGTTCTGTTTACTGCAGCTCCTATACAACTACACTTAAAATTAGGTCCCCATAAATGGTGACCAAAGTAAACAGCTGTCTCATCAGCAAGCCAGCAGGGACAATATCTTGCTGAATTCGGCAGTTTCCGGTTCCGATTGTCACTGTCAGCATTATATGCTTTTGTTTTGTGCTTGACACATCAGAAACATGAAAAGAGCCCACGGTCATCATACAAACCTCCACACGATCCATCATCCATCTTCATGACAAGTAGCACTCATCCATGATGACAGATCAGCATAATGATTCCTCTGTACGTGTGTTTTTGTTTGCGCATAGGCACCATACAGAATGCGATCTGTGTTTCCATGTTTGTGGTAAAAGCCCAATGGCACCCCTATGGAAAAAAACTTGACAGGAACAAGCCAAAATCAGATCTGATCCCAGACAAAAAGGACAAAAAACAAAACATCTCCTGTGAGAAAAAAACATGCTAATATATTTGTCAGCATGCCTTGTTTGAATCTGCTCATTACAAGAATGATTTTTACTGCATATTTTTTGCTTTGAGTCAGAGTTCTGTGGTAAATCGGTCTTACACCTTGTACTTTTTCACATTACAATTAAAAAAGTACCAATGTATTGTATTGTTCAAAGGGAACAATGAAGTCCTGTGTATATTTGCAAATACCTTCTGTGTCTTAAAAGTTAATCTCTCACAATTCAAGACAAACCTGGTAGCAGTTTCACTCAAACGTAAGACGCAGAAATTTAAGCTTGAGCTTTAGCTGCCATCTAGTGGTGATTTTTGGAATTGAATTCTCTGACACGGCAGACATGCTTATCTGATGACTGAAAGTAAGATGAAAAAAAACCCAGTTATTATTATTATTATTATTATTATTATTATTATTATTATTATTATTATTATTATTATTATTATTATTTACATACATGTCAAAATAGTGCAAGACATACAGTGACATATTAAGTCACAAATTTAATAAAAAAAACATTTTTTTAACATTAACAGACATGTATAGTTTTTATCACACAAATAAACACAGTAATAGATCACAATAATAAATCCAAGGTTTTAGGTTAATAAGATAATATCTGCCTCTGACTGCTTTCATTAATCAGCTTATTATATTAAACAGTGAGCTGTTGCATCTGCATTAGGTTTCCTCTAATGGTCTATGTGGTTTCCACAAGGACAGATGCAAAGAGCTAAACAGATGGGAAACCAGATGCCTACCAGCTCCAAAACTCCATCCATCCATCCATCCATCCATCCATCCATCCATCCATCCATCCATCCATCCATCCATCCATCCATCCATCCATCCATCCATCCATCCATCCATCCATCCATCCATCCATCCATCCATCCATCCATCCATCCATCCATTTTTGAACCTGATCTCTGGAATAAATTCATGGCAAACTTCTGTTCTTTCACTGTTGTAAAGTTGGAAATTACAGGTTCCAATTCTGAAGAATTGAGTCTGAAGAAGAATTATGTTTTCCCACGAAAAAGGTGAATGAAACTCTGTGAGAAAAATGTGATAGGATTTATCAAGAATGATGAAGAAGGGACCAGGCATTTCCAAAGGGCCATTTACAGCCAGAGACATTTAGAGATTTTCCATTAGTCAGGCGAGAGGGTGACCTTGGCTAAAACGGCATTACTGAATGTGGCACCGACATGCCAATTGGTGTCATCATGCTTTCCATTCTGGTTTAAAACAATGGTATGGGTACCTTTACATAAATTATTATGTTTGTCTCTGTGGTTTATAAGTTTGTGATCTTTTCTAAACACACTGAGCTTTCGTTGCAGAAATCACGCCGTAAAAGCCTGTGACAAAGCTTAAGAGCAGGACATTAGAAAAATAATTATTTCTTCCCTGACTGAGAGGTCTTTGTTCACTTAATAGTTTTTTAACCCTATCAGTTAAATAAATCCTAATGCGCTGCCTGGCCAATCCGATGCGGTGCCATTATTCCCTGCAGATTTGTTGGCCTACTTTATTTCTTCTGTATTCAATTGTGTTCTCTTCTTGCATTAACAATATTTCTACTCTTATGGTATTTCATGGAAAAAGCCAGAGGCAGGGAGCTTACAAGCTGACAATCTGATTTGATTGAAAAACTCTGCAAATCCGTCCCTGGCCCAAGCATTCAATCTCACATCATCAGTGGCACACAGACACTACATAAACCCCCCTCCTTAATCCCAAAGCCTTTTTTTTTTTTTGTGGTCAGTGTGCCACCCGTTTGCACAAATCCCTCTACCCCACACACCCTGCCCCCACCTATGTGTGCGTCTGAAAAGATGAGTCTGAGGTCAGGCGCAGCTGGCATCATCATCCTGTAACTTTGTACTGCTGTGAGCACATTTGAAAACGTGATGGTTTGAAAAGGCACCAGGACGAGGCTGGACGGACAGACCGGACGACCTTGCAAACTGCTGTGAAGGATGTGACTGCCTTCCTCTTTGGCTGTCCCTACCCCAGAGGATGGGAATTTTCTGTTTTGGGGATAAGATCTGATCCGCAGTCCTGGAAAGAAAGACATCTCGATCATCCTTCACATCAGCAGTGCATGCTTGTGCAGCCTACTGAAATGAAACAGTGAGTGGAGGAAATGAACAGAAAAGAGCAATGGCAGAAAAATCTATTTTTCTGTATTAATATTACTATCCACATCTCTACTGTTAAAATTTAAGAAAGCTAGCAAAAATACCTAAGTCATCTAGAAAAACGCTGGCAGACTGCAGTGGACCTAAAAAGTTTTGACATTCCTCCCCCACTGCCTCCTCTGCATCTGAGAACCCAGACTCCCCTTGGAAGAGACGCAAAGGAACCCCACTCCCACCTTGGTCAACAAGATTCCCAGCGCCTTTTAATAAGCACTTTTACCGAAATGTCAGACGCCGGACCAGGAACCTTACGAGATTTACCTATAAACTGAGCAATATAAAAGAGATAAAAAACCAAAAAGCGCGCTCTCGGTGAAGCTCAGCATCAGCACCAGCATCCGAAGCGCGTCCCCGCCCCGGTAGAGGCTGCCCGAGATCCCGGGAAGAGGAGTTGGAGCCGTGCGAGTTAAAGTTGGGCTAAAAAGGGGGTGAGAGGATGCTGCAGAGGAATCTTCGATCTAATTAACATAGCCTATGTGGAGAAACGTCTTTCTAAGTGAAGGATGACTTGCAACATATTGAGCATATGCCTCTTGTTTTTGGGTTTTCAACATTGCTCATCACGTAAGTCTTGTCAAACAGAAATTGTTCATGTGTACCCGCTTGCTAGTGCATAGGTGAATTATGCCGTATTTCAGAGTGCATAACGATGTCTTACCTAGAATCTGCTTTATGTTGGGCTGATGTAGCTGGAAAAGTTAAGGATTGCATCCAAGAGGCACAGCAGTTATCAAATAGCCTACTAATGGAGGGCAAAGCCTGAAATGCTGGGATGTTTGAAGGGCAACGCACATTGCAGTCAAATCAGACATTGTGATAAAAGCCGGATGATTGCGTTTTTTATTTAGCGCTTCTTTTGACTGCGGGAGTTTTAAAGGCGTCGGTTAGCGGAATAACACACATAAAAAAAAGTGCGCTGGCAGATCGCGTCTGTCCTGCAGAGGGTGCGCACGGTGGTCCCTCTCCAGCACAGGACTGTCTGCATTGCAGTGCTTTCTCTCAGGCAGCACGCAAGTTTTTTTTCCCCCAGCGTGCTGCACATCTTTACTTTCATAAGGCGCCGCGTCGCTTGTGCTCATAATACAAGATACGATATCTATATTTATTCAGATATGTTTTAGAACCTTGCTGCTGAAAATCTCTTAAACGCATTTGAATGAGGATGGTTGAGAAACAGCGGGGCTCTGTCCTCACCAGGACCAGCCCACTGCAGTACTTTTTTTTTGTGGGTAGCCTGCGTGCACCTGCATGGGGGAATCATTACAAATCATAGGGTGGATTTGGCGACAGAGATAGGGGTTGGGATCCATCAGAGGTTCAGTCCGTACTGACAAGCTGCCTTTTTGATTACCGGCTATGACCTCATAGGGTTTTCACTGACTCATCAGTTTAGGAAACCCTGTTGGGGTGTCAACCAAGAGCTACAAAATGTGAACTATTGAGTATGGAAACATGATTTAACAAGTTTATTATAGTAACATGGATAAACTTTACGTATTTGTGTTGCGCATTAGTTTTAGAATTACTTATAACACAATATTTTTTGTGGCATAACTGCTAAAAATATTTCAAACAAATTTTAGGAATGAAGAAAAAAGTTAGCATGTAATCTATGGCATGCTGCTGATTGCAGGAGTCTTGCTGTTTTGAGCTAGTTGAAGATGTTTGGTTATACAGATTAATCACTGCAGGCCTAGATATCTGCCTGACAAAGGTTTATGGAAATAATGCTGGACATTGTTGTATATGGGTTGTGTATGCATGGTGGAGGTGTGTCAGACTCAAATGGATGGATCATCAGATCCTAAAGCTTATGATCCGCTTTTAGGGTGGGGCTGCAAAGTTCCTATCAGATGCTTTGCAAAAAAATTTGAAGAGTTGTCATATACTGTTAATATTAATGGTGAAAAGAAAACACAGAAGAATGACGCACAAATAAACTATTTTATTATATATTCTATCAGAGTAAAATTCTGAATATGATTGATACTTAAGCATGGGTTGCAGTTTTGTGTCGCAGGTCGTATTCTGGCACACCCTGCTGTGAAGGCTGCCTCAGCATAAATTATTCAGTCAATCTGCTTTAACAGAAAGCTTTATATTAGCCTTTTCTATTTCCTCTTCTTGTTTCTGGTATATCATTGGCATTGCAGCAACGTGTTGTAGTTAGTGCTGCTCCTCAGTAGTCTCCTGCACAGTGCCAGCTTTAAGATTTGCCTCTGTGCATAATGGATGCAACACTCAGAAATGATGTCTCGGCCCACACGGAGCAGCCCATGTCTTAAAAGCAGACTGATGATTCAGCAGTAATGGTGCTGTGGTCTCAAAGAGTTGCACTGATTGTCACAGAGCGAATGTATAAAGTTTCACAGAACCAAATACATTCTGCATTCACAGAACGAATGCAGAATGTATAAAGGTTGAAGAGGTTGAAGATTGTGACAAGATTAGAAATAGAGGAAAATCGGTGGACTGGGCTCTCTCTATGGTCCACTTTAATTGCTGCGTCATAGCAACACCCACTTGGGATGAAAGAGGCAGCAAAGCAGAGGATTCGGATGCAACACAAGAAAATGATTGGGATGCAAGGTTATTTTTAGAGTTTGGATGGAGATAAAGACAGAGGAGTGAGAGCAAGGAAAAAAGGAAATGACACACCGACTGGGTGGAGGTGCAGAGTACGTGTCAAGCTTGCAGTAAGGAGGAGCTAAATAATCTGAGTTAACCTACTGCAGTCTAAAATAGAGCTAATTTTAGTTTTTAAAGTGAAATCCATTCCACCTTCACAGCATCGCAAGGAATTAAATCAAAACCATTAGCAAAAAAGAACAATTGTGAAAGTGGGAGTGCACAGGGCTTTTTAATATTTCTGTGGAAAAGACCAAGTTGCAGAAAAGAGATGATGCTGCGATGGAAAATGGACCTCTTATTGATAACTTGCAGCCTAGAAGGGATCCCTGTGTGCTAAAACAAGTGAAGGTCATTTGAGACAGAGGTCACCTTTCACTCGCTCAGCACATTTCTTCCACCTGAGTGTGCAGCCTGTTTGGTCATAGAAGAGGACAGAAGTTCAGCTTGTGTGAATAACATATTAAAGCTCCAGTATATCTCAGTGCAGCACACAGAAGGGTGTGTTCGAGGCACAGCTTATTAGCCTCATGGCTGCTCTAGGTCAAGAAGAAAACATTTTGCTTTCTCATGTCCCTTCGACATAGGATTTGCTCTCATTAAAGTCCTCTGCTTCACTGCAATGTCATTTTGTGATTTGACACCACATTCTGCTTTATACTCGCCTATTTGCAGACTCCATAGTTCTGCCATTATCCCTAGTCTCTAACCTTTCTTTATGACCTCTGCTAGCATAATAACACACTTACAAAATGAAACTTCCTTCTTTTCCAGTAAACGCACCGTCTAAGGACAAAGAAATTCTTAATGAAAAAGTGAAATTTTCCACTAAGTAAAACCCTGTGCTTTTAGATATAAAGTCTACCTATATTTAATCTTTTGAGAGTATAAAAAGCAATATTCTGGCACTTAAAAAGGGACAGTTTTTCTTCTGCAGCTGAAGTTGAAGGCATCAGACATTCATTGTTGTTTGTGACAGAAGTGAGATTAGGCAGAATTATGGTTACTTTTATTAGACCTGGGCTAGAGAGCAGATTGGGGACTTTACTATCAGTCTCACAATGACGTGCAGAGCAACCCGACATGTTTGCGTTGTGCTCTCGGTTTTACTGTGACTTTCTAACTCAGAAAAAGCATCTATTCTTATCATAAAGTGGAGTAAACACAGAGAGGTTTATGTGACACTCCAATGCTTTTAACCATTTAGCAAAGTTAAACTACGTGCACGTTTCTCTTTTTGGAAAAAAAAAAAAAAGGTCTGGAACTGTGTGATATGTTTGAAGATGTATTTCAGAGTTAAATTTAGCCTTTAGTTTATAGTTTGCCCCCAAAATAGTGAGAGAACAAAGATGTAAGCCAGACATGCTCTCTTAGGAGATCTAAGGGCAGTCTATTAGATTTATGAGCTCTGCTCCACCTGCTTATGGGTCTGTGCTTACTGTGAAATATGAATTAGTGTTTCACACAACCTGAATCGACCACTCATTAAAGTCAGACTGGGGCTTTTTACAGTGGCAGAGTTTCATTGCAGCATAATGAGAAGTAATTTTGGTACTTCCTGGCTTTGATGTCATTCATTTGGTTTCTGCAGGAGAATGTGTTGATCCACTCATCTCTGGGCTCTATGCCTCCTCATTCCTGGCCTCTTCAAGATATAATTTTCTGTACTCTGCCAACTTTGCAAAACTTTATGGTAAGTTCCCATTCATTATCTGCATTTTCTCCATGCAATTGCTATTCAGCTCAATCCTTGGTAGCATTTAACTTCTTATAAGCAGAAAGCTAAAGTGTGACTCATAGCATCAAGGAGGGTTTCGTTCCTCTTATTTGCATCTGGTGTGTCTGGATGTAAAGCAGCGTTGCTCTGGGATTATTACATCAAAACAGGATTTACCCACCATGTTGCTGTTACCTATTTTTAACACATTACTAAATTCACCTAAAGGAAGAGATAATCCTTAAAGGGATGAAACCTTAGAATTTGATTACTGTATTGAGAATGACAGGATAATTTAATTTAATTTAAAATATTTTCACTACATTTCGGCTAAAACGGTTCTGCACATACATTACATATAAAATATATTTGTTATCTAATGTATGTAACCTGCATGTCAATGCAGGTTACATACCTGCATGAACATTTCTAATCTGAAGGGCATCAAATGGTTGAGGAGACAAAAACATAGGATTGACTCAATATCAGGGGCAATAAAGCATATTCAATTTGTCACATAAAACTGAATAGAATCTTATGTGTTATTTTAAATAACAATTGCATAGAAATTAAATTAATTTCTCTATTAGAAAACATCTACACAAATTAATCTCAGCTAAGTTTCAGCTTTGTTTACTTATATAGCAGAAAATCTCAGCAAATATTATCAGAAAGCAGCTTATAAAACAAAAAGGTCCAATGCAAGTGCAATTATTTGGAATCCAATTTGGTAAATATTGAGTTCCACTCATGCCAGTATGATCCAATCATATAGCCTAAATACAAATATTTAATCATGCATAACTAGATACCTAGGGAAACTACAGGGATTTCATCAGTGTTTACACAATGATAGAAGACAATATGGTGGTGTAAGAATATATTTTTTTCTACTGTGACCTTTTGTTTTTAGTGTGGTCTGTTGGGAGCAATAATGGTGAGGCAGATAGCTTCTGACAGGACACCCCTGAGATTATGCTTATTGGTGCTTCTATACTGAGATCTAACAATTACTAGAAATCTAATCATTTATGATCAATTTAAAGCGATTAGCAAAAAAAGGAATTGATGCAATCAATTGAACTTCATCCAAACACAGACACTGCAACAAAAAGGTTTTTACTCACCGCTCTTTTTAAAATATGGTTATAATGTGGCTTAAATGTCAACTATTTAACATTCCAGCCACTATTTCGTGATATCTTAAGCTGTCACTTTGTTCTCTGCCCTACAGGCAGCAGCGGCTGGTCCCCATCCCCCAGAGACAAACAGCCGTGGCTGCAGGTTGATCTGGGCAGGAAGTACAGACTGGTGGCAATCGCAACCCAGGGGACGTTTAATTCTTATGACTGGATCTCCAAGTACACACTTCTGTATGGAGACAGACCAGACTCCTGGACACCGTACATCATGAAAGGAGGAAATTCTGTAGGTGTCATGAGCTAAAGCAGGAGGGGTAGAATGAGGGACAAAACACAGCTGAGCCGAGGATTAAACTGTCATAATAACATAAATGTAATCTTTATAGCCGATTTAGGGTATTTTGGGGGTGGCTTTGTTATATTTATTGCCAATGGGGCTGAAACAAAGTCAGTGCAGCATAATAGTGCCAAATCTAATCTCATCATCAGTTCATCTCCAGTCTCCAAATAAGGCATTAACACCATAGGCATTGACTAAATAACTCTCCCTATCTCATCTGTGCACAGACCCTGCCTGCTAACTGGAATTACTATCAGGTGAAGAGGAATGTCTTCCATTATGCCTTCACTGCTAAACACATTCGTCTGCTGCCTCTGGAGTGGAACACGGAGAATGGAGGAAAGATTGGCGTGAGACTGGAGCTCTATGGGTGCTCTTATGGTAACAATCAGTGATGAGTGGAAAGGATTTACAAAAAAAAAAAAAATAATAATTTCTGTCATTCAGTTCGTAAGGATAAAACAGAAATAAGAAACAAAATTGTTACTGGTTGAAATTCTTATGATGTAGTTTTTAACATTGTCTCGCTTCCAGATTCCTATGTGCTGCAATACAACGGAGATGACTCAGTGGTCTACACCTATCCAGGAAAAAGGTCGCGTACTTTGGATGACCACATTGCCATAAACTTTAAGACTCTGGAGCAAGATGGTCTGCTGTTACACAGCGAGGGGATTCAGGGAGACCTCTTGACTCTGGAGCTAAAAAAAGGCCGTCTTTATCTGCACATCAGCCTGGGTGAGAAATGAGAGGGAATTTAAGATTTTGTGAATTATTTTTTTTTTTATCATAGTAAACAAAGAAAGCATGTTCACTGAGCTTAAGCATCAGTGACTTTACTTCTTTCAGTGATGGTAAAAAGCATCTATTTATATGTTTTTAAAGCCTTTTTCAATTTTTCCTTTGTTTCTTAGGAACCAGCGTTATACATAAAGTCGATGGCCGAATCACTCTGACAGCAGGTAGCCTTTTGGATAATCTACACTGGCACTATGTCACTATCAAGCGCTATGGTCGACAGGTGAACTTTACAGTGGACAGTCAGACAGTGACAGCTGTTTGTAAGGGAGAATTTACTCACCTGGATCTGGATAATCAGGTAATGCAAAAATATAAAACAGATGTCCAGAATGTCTGACATGGTTTCAAGCTGAAAACTTGAACTGTATGTCATTTAGATGTACGTTGGAGGAGTAATAGAGCCAAACTTACCTCACCTTCCTACCATACCGAATTTCCGTGGGTGTCTGGAAAACGTCTTTATTAATGGAGTCAACGTTATTGACAAAGCCAAGAGAGAAGACCCTGATGTTCGCATTCCTCGAAAGGTAAAGCTTTGCATTAACAGTAAAGAATTTGTTGAAAATGTTTTATCCCAACTTAAACGGTCCGATTTCTCCATTGTAACAGAAAAAGATGCATTTTGCCTGCCGAGACATTCTGCTTAGACCAATGACGTTTGCCGGACCCAACAACTTCTTGCAAGTGCCGGGGTTCTTCGGAAGGCCGAAGCTGTTTGTCAAGTTTAAGTTTCGCTCCTGGGACTACACTGGGCTGCTGATGTTCACACGCTTTGCTGATAACCTGGGTGCCCTCGAGTTAGGTCTCAGTGAGGGTCAGATCAATGTCACCATTTTCCAGACGGGAAAGAAGAAAATTCAGTTTGGTGCAGGTGGGCTTTAGGCATTTCTTACAAGATTTAAACTTCTTATTTACTTCTTATTTCGGCACTGCAGTTCTTGAAATCCCTGCAGTTCTTGAAATCCCTGTTCTTGTTCCTCAGGATACCGACTCAATGACGGTTACTGGCATACTGTGGATTTGGCAGCCAGAGACAACCTACTGACTCTAACCATAGATGAAGAAGAAGGTTCACCACTAAAGATCACCAACCCCTTCAGCATACGGACAGGGGATCGCTACTTTTTTGGAGGCGAGTTGATCATTTTAACTCCCGCGAAGAGCTCTGTTATGCTGATTGTTTGATTTTATAGTCGCACAACATTTCTTTTCATGCTTTCAGGTTGTCCGAAAACCAATAACACATTGTTCAAGTGTGAGACCAAACTGAATCGCTTTCACGGCTGCATGCAGCACATATTTATAGACAACGAGCAGCTTGATATTGACATCACACTGCAGCGACAGTGGGCTCGATACGAGGAGCTGTTGATAGGGACGTGTGGGATTACTGACAGGTATGAAATGACTCAAAGCACTGCAATAGTGTGTAGGTGACATTTAATTCTGATTTTCTCTGATCATCTTGTAGCATGATTGAGCTTTTTAAGCTATATTTAGTCTTATAAACCAACACTTCAGCTGATGATTCTGAGTCTGATTTCATTATTTGTGTCATCAGAATCTACTTACTAATGTTGCAATGAAGCACAACATAACAAAGATCCTAACCCTAATTCTTATCAACAAAGTGATACCAAGTGAATGAAATATCTGAATATCTCCCAACTCAGTTTATGGCGATAGTAAGAATTTTTACATTTGCATCTAATCCTGGATGTTCATTATATTCTTAAAAAAAAAAATCATTTATACTAGAGAAATTTTGACATATATTTTCAGGCATTCGAGCTGAACAATTTTTTTCAAACATAGACATTCCAAATGTAGTAATATCTGTTTGGAAGAGGAGATTATTTTGGGTAGCTGGAGAAAAGTAGTTAAGGTATGGTTTTCATGTGCTATATTCTTTACAATTGTAGAAAAACTTAATAAAAACAAGTCTTTCATCTACAGATGTACTCCAAACCCGTGTGAACATGAGGGCAGATGCATCCAGTCTTGGGACGACTTCATCTGCATTTGTGAAAATACAGGCTACAAAGGAGAAGTGTGTCACATGTGTGAGTGGTGTTCAAAAACCTTTTTTTTTATTGATTTACACTTAACTTAAGCACAATTTCTTGTTTATATTAACAAATTGGTCATACTTTTCCAACAACAGCGGTTTACAAAGAGTCATGCGAGGCCTACAGACTCAGCGGCAAGTACTGGTCTGGAAACTACACCATCGATCCTGATCTCAGTGGGCCGCTAAAACCATTTGAGGTGTACTGCAAAATGAAGTGTGAGTAATCACTGTTGTTGCTAAAACGCAGTTTTATCAGCATTGTGTTCACCCTTCATAAAAACAGATGGGCATGCTACCTGTTATGAGACAGGAGGAGGGACATTTCACAGGAAATTAAGAAGAGATAAATGCAGCGATGTCTCTGTGTTGAAAAGTAGTTGCTTTACTTTCCTACTCTAATCTTTTGTGCTTTAAAAAAAAAAAAAACATCTTTGCAGCATATAAAGCTTGGACGGTGATCATGCATGACCGAATTGAAGGAACCAGAGTGAGTGGAAGCTCGATAGACAAGCCATATATTGCAGACGTGAACTACTGGAATGCTTCATGGGATGAAGTCAGTGCTCTGGCCAACACCTCCATGTACTGTGAGCAGTGGATCGACTACTCATGCTATAAGTCTCGTCTCCTCAACACCCCCGGTGAGTGAGATCAGTCTGAATTCCTTTACTTACGTCTGAAGTCAATATTAAAGACTGTAGTGACTCACATGCATATCTATTTGAAATTAGAGGGAAGGCCTTTTAGTTACTGGATCGGTCGGAATAACGAGAGCCACTATTACTGGGGTGGGACGTTCAGGGAAGTCCAAAAATGTGGCTGTGCTATCAACCAAACCTGTGTGGACCCCAAGTTTCAGTGCAACTGTGATGCTGACTACAGGCAATGGTAAAAGGCACCACCAAATTTGACTTGTGTTTTTTATATCGACATTCATTTTATCCTTCGATTGCTTTCCAGGTACTCGGATAAAGGCTATTTGGACTTCAGAGACCACCTGCCTGTGAGGAGATTGGTGATTGGCGACACGAACAGAACTGGTTCAGAAGCTCATTTCACAGTTGGTCCACTCCGTTGCCACGGTGACAGTGAGTTCAGTTACAATTTGATTACTGGCTTTTCATTTCTACTTCTTTCATTTTGGGGATCAGAACACATAATTTTTTTTCTTTCAGTAAATAAACCCAAAACATTTTTAGTAAGAAAATAGCTAGTAACCATAAAATAATTCACAGCACAATCTTACTTAGTAATTCAGATATTATCAATACAACCGCTAAGCATTCACCAATCAGTAAACTCACAAGACGTCACATGCCATCACATTGTGAAATAAAAGTAACAACAAAACTGTCTGGGCCTCAGCGCTCTGTAGGCACGCCCAATTGTTAAACACATTTTTTGTCATTTTCACAGGAAATATTTGGAACACGATAGCCTTCACCAAGCCCACCTACATCACCTTCCCCACTTTCAGGCCTGGATCAACAGCTGACATCTCCTTCCACTTTAAAACCTACCGTGCACCTGGTGTCTTCCTGGAGAACTCTGATGACCAGCTTAGAAACTTTATACGAATAGAACTGAACAGTAAGTTGACTTCACCAACCATCTTTGCCTTTTCTGATCGTATTTAAAGTTTTTCCATCTCTCTCTCTCTCTCTTTTTCTTGCAGCCACCCACAATCTTGTGTTTGTGTTTATGGTTGGAGATGGCATCCTTAATGTGACTCTTCGCTCGCCTGTGCCACTCAATGACAATGAGTGGCATTTTGTTCAGGCTGAGATTAATGCAAAACTGGCACGAATCAAGGTCGATTACCAGCCTTGGGCTGTCAGACGGTTTCCAGGTCAGACCTTTGTCACCATGGAGTTCACACACCCCATCCTTGTAGGTAGGTTCCTCAAGTAGAACTTGTTAAAATTCAAATTTGAAAGCAAAAAGATCTGTTTTTCTTTTCTAGGCTAGCTCTCTAAACAATAGCATGTGCATTATTTCCACTAGGTGCAGCCAACCGCACCCTCAGGCCTTTCTTGGGGTGCCTTCGAGGATTACGCATGAATGGTGTTCCTCTTGATTTGGAAGGAAAAGTAAACGAGGAGCAAGGTATAAGGAGGAACTGCACTGGACAGTGTCTTAATGCCACTATACCTTGTCGAAACAGCGGGCAGTGCATAGAGGGATATGCAGCCTACACTTGTGATTGTAATAACACAGCCTTCGACGGTTTCTACTGCCACAAAGGTAATTCCATTTTTAGTTTGTTTATATTGTGAATGTAGCAGGCATCTAATTCCTTGTTTGTCTTTTCCTAAGACATTGGAGCTCACTTTGAGGTTGGATCGTGGCTAAGGTACAACATACGAAAGAAACCCATTTCAGATGAGGCAGCGTGGGCAAACTGGATCGACCCACACTACGACAATTTCAGTCTCGGGTACAACGACACAGCAGATGACATAGAGTTCAGTTTCAGCACTCTTCACAAGCCAGCTGTATTGCTCTACATCAGTTCCTTTGTTCAAGACTACATTGCTGTTATCCTCAAGGTTGATGGTAGGTGAAGCAAAGCACAATAAAAGTGTACTTTTATCATTTTAGCTCTAGTGGTTATCCCACCAAACCTTTGTGCTGCTATCCCTGTTTGTTTCTTACAGGTAGTGTAGATCTGCGCTATAAGCTTGGGCTCATAACACACACGTACCAGCTGACTCACCGAAACCTGGCAGATGGATACCCTCACTATGTGAACATAACCAGACACAACAGAACCGTCAAAACACAGGTTCTTAATCTCTGTACAGTTTACTCTGTATAAAATTTGACATAGTTTTCACAACTCTCAGAGCCCTATGCTTAATATATATAGCATTGTTGTCCTTAGTCTCCTCTATAACTGATTTGACATTACGCTGAGGGTCATTGACCCGTTGGAAGAATCATTTATGCTCACATTTTCACTTCCTTGCTGATGTCTTAAGATGGTGCATCAAAATTTCCAAATAATTTAGGCCATTAATTTTATGACGTGCATAATTTCCTCCTGCAGCAAAACCACCCCCATAGCAACAGTCATTATGGCCAACCACTTCAATTTTAGTTCCATCAAACCACATGCAATGACTCCAGATTCTAAGTGCTATATCCCAGAGTGAAATTCCCAAGTTGTGGTTTCATTAGGCAATGTTTAACAGGTTTGAAAATGGATTTATTAGGAAATATATGTGCTTGGATCAATTCACTTCTTATGAGTAAGAAGTCTTTAATAAAAGTTATATACAATCACAGGTGGATTTCATGGAACCCATTGTGGAGAAGATAACCCTTGTGGAAGATGCTAGGTTTGACTCTCCAAAGTCCATGTTCCTAGGCAGAGTTATGGGTAAAAATTTTGGTTGCTGCATATAAAAAAGAGCATATTAGATCAAATAAATGTGTGTTTCTTAGCTTGTGTCTTGTTTTGCAGAGGTTGGTGACATAGACTATGAAATCCAAAGGCACAATGCTCCAGGCTTCATTGGATGCATTTCTGGAGTGAGGTACAACGTCTACGCCCCTCTGAAGGCGCTGTTCCGTCCAAATGAAACAGATCCGCCTGTAACAACGCAAGGTTATGTCTCTGAGTCCAATTGTGGGGCCTTTCCTCCTGTTCTGGGTTATGTGCCTTGGGAGGTGGACCCCTGGTTCACTGGCATAGGTGATTTTAAAAACCCGGCATCATTTCTGTAAATTGAAGGAATATATATATATATATCTTTTTTTTTTTTTTTACATCTTTGACTTACTGTTTCTTTGTGTTACAGAATATTTTTATATCCATGATGACCTTGGCCTGTTCTGGATAACTTGTAAGTATTTATAAATATCTTGGCATATTTCTAATCAGACATTGTCTTAAATATAATAATTTTTTTTTGCCACTGAACACGTCTTTTAAAAATAAGACCAATACTTTGACAACCTAAGAACGTATTTGGTTGTTGATGTCCCTGATGAATCACTGTGATTGTGTTTTTCATTATAAGCTTTAATCCTTTATAGCAGCAGGGTTTTTAGATTTGGAACAAGCTTTTGAGGATCAGTAGGGCATCTGACTGGAGACTGAATTTAGATACAGTAGACAGAAGCCCCTCTGTCCCATCACTGTAGTAAATCTATTTATCATTGATTATTTACATGAGAAATTGCTTGTGTTTTAACTTTGATGAGCATTTTACTATAAATAACAGTTAAGTTTTACTGTTGATACAAATATGTGAGCATTCTTTTGTTATGCTTACACATGTGTCTGACTTGGGATTCATAATCTACTAGACATCAAGTTAAATATCGAAAACAAACAATATGCGACTTAAATGAATAACAGGCAAAGGGCAAAAATGTCTCCCCGCTAAGCAGGCCAAGCTGAAATATCTGGATTAAACTACAGCCGAAACACCCCCTTTGCTCCACCTCTGTCTAAGACCTTCACCGGATCAGTCTATATTTAGTCCAGCAAGGGCGCAGCTTGCTGTTCGTCGTTGGATGTTTCAGCTTAATACATCACTTAGCCTCTGGGATATTATGCAAATGCAGGACATCAGCATGTTATTAAGGATTGGCGCACCATTCAGGCATCTAAACAATAGAACAGCAGACATCTTTCTTTGCCCAATATACTGTTGAAGATAACATCTGAATGGGAAATTACACTTGTCTTGTTTCAAATATAATTTACCCTATGACTGTTTGTGGCCTTTACCTGTAAAATCTTTTATCAAATGATGAGCTTTTAGCAATACCTTATTGTTGTAAATTTGCCTGAAGCCTTTCAGGAAACGGTTGATATTTACTATTCTATTCTTGAACAAGATTCCAATGGTCTCCACCGATGTGCAAATTTGACCTATTACGGAAGTTAAATTTACACTCCCCATTTTCAATAATGTCTAAAATTTAGCAGAAGGTTTCTCCCCGTCTCCCTGTTCTGACTGTGCTATTTTTTATCCTTCAGTTATTGTCATCCTGGCTTTGCTGCTGCTCTTGGGAGGTTTGTATGCCATCTACGTCTATGCCTACCAACAAAAAGGGAGTTACCACACCAATGAACCCAAAAATCTGGAGTCTCCGAGCAGCTCCAGGCCACTGACAGAGACCCTGAGGAGGGAAAAGAAGTACCTACCAGAAATTGAAGAGGAATTCAGAAGTGGCTAGCATCGTAGGACGTTTTGGACAATGGGTGGGGGTTGGTATGAGTTTGGATTGAGGGAACTAGCACTTAAAAAAAACCACAGATACCTGTAGTAAGTTTTCTAATTGTTTGGTTTTATTTTTTATGTTTGGTTTTGTGTTTTGTTTGACGAATGAGCGTCATAAAACACGCCCGGTGCTCTGTTTTACACAATCCTTGTTTTAGTAAGTTTAAAGCTGAAGTCAAGCCCCATGTTGCATGAGTAGCCAACAAGTCTCACACTGTATTGCAGGGTGAAATACTGAAGTGCCTCATCTGAGCAAGCTTAATCCGAACGCACACTAGCTTCACCAGAGAGCGTTCAGATAAAACACTGTGGGTAAAAAAAGAGGAATTTCAAGGAACATATTCCAACTTTTATTGATTGATTTCCTTTCTGAGCCATTTTGGAACCTGATGAAATTCATCGATAGCTTTCTATATAGACTGATTGCCATATTAATTATACCTTTCATGGACAATCTCAGATGAGCCAATTCTGAAACAACAGCTAGTACTCCTAGAGTTTGACAATGCACATATATAAGAGCTGGAGAGCTGCAAGCATTCAAATCCAAGTAAAAAAGCTGATGATTATGGACTTGATCCATACAAAGATTGTAAAAGAGACATTTGCTTATATTTGTTGTATTACAGCCTATAATAGTGCATTTCCTATACAGAATGGCACTTGTAAGAGGTTCCGATTTGCCATAGCATTGCTAGTTTGCTGTTTTGTCGAGTAGGCTGCTCAGATTCACAACACATGGTGATGTGGAGTGAGAACTTTAAGAAATAGTACCTCAGACCGTGGAAGCTTGTGGATTGTTGGTGTAATACTGGAGTCAACGTGTAAAATAAGCTTTCTGGGTACAAAGTGCCCTGAAGTTTCCATTCCTTCCGTCTTCTGGGCCCATTTACTATAGTCATTCTGTCAGCAGCTTGGTGCTACAGAGTTTGACAGGATTATACATATTAAAAATCAGTCCGTCCATAAACATTTGGTGTGTAGTAATAGACTAATTTCAGGAACACGTTCCTCTTGATTGACATACAAGAAGCACACACAAAAAAACATTTTTACAGAGGACCACAACAGTGCAATACTATAATTTTATCTGACACTGCAGGAAATGTTTGCTTCACATTCTAGAAAAACACAGTCATTGCTGCTGCTGCTTGGTTTGCTGCTTTCATCAAAATAAAAGAAAATCCTAACTTTAGTTCAAATGGATGTTAAGAATAATTTTATTTGATGTGTGGTGCAACCAAAAATTAGAGCTATCATCAATCACTACTGCTCTCCTTAACACTAAAACACTATTGTGTATGTGAAATAAGCAGTTAAAGAAGTAAACATACTAGCTATGCATATGTAGAGCATGAGCGCACTTTGCAGCAAAATGCAATAATATAAGCTTCTTCCAGTCACTAACACAGTTTCTTTTTGGATTTACAAATGTTAAATAGCAGATAGGATGTCATGTAAAAGTGTATATGTGAACCTTTAATACTGTACTAAATGATTTTTTTATTTCTAGAGTTTATACACTTTAAGCTTTGGAGTGCTCTGAATGTAAAATCCTTTGACTCTGCAATGTATGAGCAGACACTACAGTGAAGACCTGCACTGACTGCTTAGTACTGAAAGTATCACATAGATCGCTCAGGTTAAAGGAATGCACAGCGCTCTGCTGTCTGTAGAGCTAATGCACCCCAGAACACGACATTGATGGGTTTCTTCCATTACAGAAGGGCGGAGCTGTGCAAAATTATACAGGGAAAGAATGTACAGTAGATGTAAAAAAATAAATAAAATAAATACTGTACAGCAAAGACACGATTTGCCAATAATGTATGAAGCTGTACAGATCTGAAAGCTTGCATTTGCAAAGCTATATTTTTTGAAAACGTGTTGTAATGCGTTGACTGAAAGCAAAAGCTGAGCAAACGGAATGAAACTGTTGGTTTGTTGGTGATGCACAGAATGGTTTCTGTTTTTGTTACATGGACAATCCCCACTGAAAGTTTAAATGTGAGATAAACTTAGATCACATGTGCTTTGCTGCTTATTATGAAAAAAAGTAAAAAAAAAAAAGTTTTACCTAAATGTAAACACCTCACTGAATTCATCGTTAAATGGACATCCACCTTAGCAGTGTCACATTATTTTCACCTTACAGCAAAAAAAAACAAAAACATATGTGGTCCCTGGAGTGTATGTGTGTGTGAGACTCGACCTTTTGATGTTTGTGTATTTGCAGTTTGGCCACCAAGAATGAGTAAATCTGCACAGATGCCAACAATCCAATCCTCTAAATGTAATACAGCAACTCGTCAACTGTAGTTTTGGTCTACGGATGATGTCAGGAGGATTACAGTAAAATGGTCAGTAGAGGGCGCTATTCAGCCAAATGTCAGCACTGACAGGGTATTTGCTTTATTCTGGAAATATGAAACTAACTGAGCACTATTTAATGCATCCTGGAGTTAAACTTTAAACAATAATTTTTAAAACGTATTTAAAGTATTCCAAAGTAGGATTGTAATATGGGTATGTTTTGGCTCCCAGAAGCAGATTTTAAAACCTTCAAAGGGAGGAGTGCATTTTCAGACACCCTGTCAGCCATGATTTGCATGAGACGGATGATAAGGCACCAAAGCAAGCAGGAGGCATGATAAGACCAGCTCAGATTTCTCTACACAACCAAACAGAAGCTTTCTGAAACAAGTATTAAAAGTTTGGATTCTTTTTGTTGTTCCCCAGGTTTGTTTTGTAATTATTTCACTGTAAATGACCATTACTGTGTAAATTAAGGCAAACTGTCATCTCAATAATAAAAAAAAGCCTAAAAATGAAAACTGTACTGTGTTAAGTGAAGTGCTGACTGGATGTAATAAACAGGCAGGAAGCAATGACACAGCCAACATTCATAAAGTATAAAGTTAAACCTTTATTTTTATAGGCATACACTATATACAGCATTAACCTTCATGTTGTTCAATACTACTCAAGGAGACCTCATTTGAAATGAGCAAGCTTTCAATGAAATACACTTACAGTGCATTGCAAATGTATCCACCCTCCTTGTAGTTTATTTTAAGATTTGAAAATTTTACAGAATCAAATCTGTTTGTAGTGCTTTTATGTGATAGACCAACACAACAAGCACAAGGAAAAACATGCATATTAATTTTACAAATAAAAAAGAAAAATGTGGTGTGTTTGATAATCTGATGTCCATTATGTGTGGAGGAAAACCCCCAATTACCATGTACTAGATTGTAAAAACCTAAATCTACACGGTAACCATGGAAACAGGCTTTCCTGTTTATTCTGACAGGTAAGCCTAGTCAGAATAAAATTAAAACAATTAAAACATCGGAAATACTGACTTGTGGCAAGTGGAAGTTCACTTTTCAGCAAACATTAGGCCAGCTGTAAAGTAGATACAATGCTTGAATGTTTATGTTCAATATTTTCCTCATTCAATCTCAGCTTAAACTATTTTCCAGGGTGGAACTGATGAAAATATCAGTCTGTTTATGTCCAAAGCTGGTGGAGAAATACCCCAAAAGTGGATGTATATGTGTCCAAATAATTGAAATGCTAAGTTGTTTCTTTTCGCAATTGTGTACTATTTTGTATTGATCCATTACATAAAACCCATCGTTGGTAGTTTTAATGTGATAAAACAATGTCAGGAGACCAAATGAAAGCAGAGTGAAAACCTTTGCAAGACACTGTATAATAAAGTGAACTTCAAAAAAAGCATGGTAAATTAAATGTTACACAATGGGTAATTTAGCTTTTTCCTTACTTAATAACTGTTCTCTGTTTGTTTTATACAACATATCACATGCAAATTATATGAGCTTTTTAGTGAATAATCTCTTGGCACTTCTTTTAAATGTTAAAGGAAGACACTTACTCTTACTATTTTACTTTATTATCATGGTATGATGATGTTTATATGTTTGCTGTATATACAACGATCTGAGTACCAATTCTGGAATTTTGTGAGGCAAGACCTCTTCTTTGCCATCTAAAGTTACATTCAGTCAGTCGGTTTGTCATCTAGTTGCCTATTTTTGCAGAACATTGATATAAATGAGCTTATTTCATGGCAGAAATGTGTTAATGATGCAAGCTTTTCAGTGGAACAGTCAGGGTATAACATTATTATCCACAATACTACGCAACCGAACAGGAAAAGCATCTGACTGAAGCTAAAGCACTTGGCTAACACGTTTAGTTGGTGATGTGTCAAAAGACAGCACATGCACTTCACTGATCTACATTATGTATGCTGAAAAAGCTTGCATAACGTACAGAGATGTTGAACGAAGGCCATATAGATATAGAAAGAAAGCTAAGTCATGTCCACTTCCCGCTCTATTCCCACGTATTTCAGAGCATCAGCTTGGCTGTATCTGTGGGTGGAAATAGTAAGTCAAGAAGCAAGTAAATGAGCAGGTAAAAATGCATAGACTGCATAGACTATTTTTCTCTAATGCTACATTTGAACTAAAGCCCTTCAACCCCACCTGTAGTCAAAGAAGAGCTCTTCCCCCTGCAAGATGGCTCGCTTGGCGAAGATCCCAATACGGTGGTCTCCATTAACCATCACAACTGCATTGGCAATGAGAGCAACATCAGCGAAGAAAAGTCTTTAGAAAACCTTGAATTCATTCTGCCAATGAAACACTCACCTTTAGCATAGCAGTTGGGGTTAACTGAATGATTTGCAAATCGAATTTTGTTCCCCTTTCGTGTGGCATCCACTACAAAATCTGTAGAGACAGAATTGAAGGGTTAGTTCAGGATTTTTCAAGACTTGCAGAGTTAGAATTATATATTTATGTGAACTTTTAAGTACCATTAAAAAGATTTGTATGGGAAGATTATTACTGAAGAAACTGATTTATTAATTACATTAGAAATGGTGGTTGGTGGAGGTATGCCACCAATGATCTTCTTGGGTCAAACATGAACTGAGAGCGGAACATAAAAAGTATTTTCCTTCTGACTAGCCAACAGCTTCAGAGTCCAGGTGCAACAAAGTTGAATTTATATAATAAGTGAACGCGGTATGAGTCTTCTCTACTCCAATTAGGTTTTACCTTTATAAGTTTAATACAGAACATCACTTCAAAGTACCTTTCAAAGCAATTTCTAATTCCAACTTAAACAAATAGTAAAGCATTGCAGTAAGAATAGAAAAAAACCTGCCGTTGTTCAAATTGAAAAGGAAGCTTGACATGTATTTGTCGTAAATCCTTCCTCGTCGGTCTGCCTCATCTTGAGAGATCAGCTGCAGACAGAAGTGAAAGAATTAAAATCAACCATAAGAAACTGTGAAAAAGTCTAATTAAACTGCATGGACTTGCCTCTCCGCAGTACTCAGAGATAAATTCATTCTTCTGCACAGGCTCTTTGATGAATGTTCCCCAACCAGCAACATCTGATGGAGCCAGCAGCAGATGCTGAAAGAGAAGCCATAAGTAGGAGTTTGCTTTCATGATGCACAACATCTGAATATCAGACTATTAGTGTAGCACTATTGTCTTTAACTTTCATGAACCTTTTTAAAGCCTCTTTGGATGCTGCAGTTCTTACAGGACACCATTTTGCTGTCCCAGTGGTCGGCAGCTCCACAGGTCATGCAGAGATCTGGGTCACACTCTCGTACGGCCAGGTAGCATGGACACTGCTTGGTGTTGCACTGGGTTTTACATCGGCAGCCTGGGAAACGGTTCTGGCCTGCAAAACATTTAGATACAAGGAAACTGCTTGACCAGTTTCCTTGTTCAATTGCTAGTTAACACATATAGTGACTGTCAATCACATCCACAGAAACAAGGTAAGGAAAAAATGGATTTAAGTGACTTTGTCTGTGGCAATTTCTTTGATGCAAGACAAACTAGTCTGAGTATTTCAGAAACTGCTGATCTACTGGGATTTTATACATTTTCTTTTTCAAAAGAGAAAAAAAAACATCCAGTGATACCTGGTTGATATCAGAGATGAGAGAATATAAGTCAGACCAGGTTGAGATTACAAAGGGCAAAAAGATGATGGCAGAAAATTATCTCTGAACATGTGAGTCAACCTTAAAGCAGATAGAGTACAACAGAGAAGACCACACAACAGGTAAGACTAAAAATGAACTGCAACAGATTGGAAAAATATTGCTTGGACTAGTGGGTCTCGATTTTAGCCACAACATTCGGATGGGGGCGTCAAACTATGGCATAAACAATGTGAAAGCCTGCATCTGTTTTGCCAGTGGGGGCGGTGGCACAAGGATGTAGGGGATATTTTTTGCACATTCTTGGGCACTTAGTAACAAATGAGCAACTCTTAAACACCACAGCATACCCGAGTATTGTTGCTGACCATGTCCATTCCTTTGTGACCACAGTGCACCCATATTCTGCTGCTATTCTACAAGTAAGACAACATGTATCTTATTAATATTTGATATCTTGTTGAATAGTTGAAGTAAAGCCTTAAGGAAGTTCTGAAGGATAAAGGTATCTAATCCTGTGTACCTTAACGTGGTAAGGCCAAATAAAGAGCCCTCTACTGGCAGAAATGCTGACGTACAACTTTAAAGAGCGCAACATCCTCTGGGCAGAAAAAGAAAAACATGGAGCAATAATAACCTACATGTTTTATTCATAAGATAAAACTATCTATAACATAAGACCCAGACATATTTTTGTTTCTCTTTGAGGTGCTCTTTAATCCCCCGTTCCTTTCCTCTCTGGGGTTTACGTGTCAAGCTTTTTCAGACTGGAAGAGTTTGACTCATACTGATGATGCTGTATATCAGGCACAGAGCCTCTGACATCCCTTTGATTCCTTTCCAAGTCTATGGAGCACACACATGTGGAAAAGAGGGCTGCTTCCTGTTTGGCAGCGGTGTTCCTCTGCTACGGGAAAAGGCGGCGTAACATGGAGAAGGGAGGAGAGTGAAAAAGAAAAAAAAAAAAAAAAAAGATTTTTTCCAAGCCTTTCTCTTTATCTGTTGTTAACCCTCCAGAGGGCGGATTGCAAAGCTGGTTCCACCACCATGTGGACGTTTTGGGAAAAGCTTCTCTGGGTCACACCTGCTGTAGTGAAAGCCTAATTATAAATGCAGCTTTGTGGTAAAACACAACAATCTATTCCCACCAAAAGATGATTTGCTCTCTGACCACTGCCAAAATACAGTTTATATTTCACATTCTGCATTTCTGCTCCTTTGTGGCAAGAGGGACTCAAAAAAAAAAAAAAATGGTTTCAGCGATAACCATGGTAATGACCTGGAAGAGCAGACTGAATGCATATACTTTCTGTGAGCATCACAAGTAAAAATCATCCATTTTCTGAGAAATTCTTGACAGGTGAAAAGCAAACGGTGACACTCACACTCGTGTTCGCACTGACAGAACTTCTCGCAAAAATTCTGGGTCATCACACAGGGGCAGGAGCTGTCGCATGGGTGGTCAGGGTGGTCACATGGCTGATAGTTGTACACCTGATTGGAGGAGTTATCTGGAGCAACACGGGGGAAAAAGCAGAGCGATCAACGCTACAAGCTGTGCTAAGTGTTCCAGGTCAAGGAGAAGCAAAAATCATATGTGAAGATAAATTTACCTTTTTTCAGCTGAATCTTTGCCCATAACCTACAAGAACAAACAATTTAAGACTCTTTACAAAAGATCCTACGGATCCTATTTACAGACAGAAAAATACAATCATCAAATAACAGACAGATTAAGAGTACATAAACTAAAATGTAATTCTAGTTATTAATCAATGCTGTCACATTTATTTTATTAATCCAATTTGTAAAATGTTTTCTATCTAAAGAAACCTAGCAGATTGTATCAAGTCCCTACAGACTAAATAATCTGTAGGGACAGTAGATAATTGATTGCATAGAGTTATTGACTTTGCAGTCATCACTTATACCAAGCATGCATGTCATGCCAGTAAACAGTAAGGACTCCCAGTAAGAACCAGTGGTTGTGACTGAATGGGTTTAAAAGGCCAGATCAGTAACATAAAAAAACCCTAAACCTTATGAAAGAAAAAAACAGAGTTAATGGTGAATGATTATGTTGTGTTTGAAACTGGATAGTATTTTTTTTCCTATGCTGCAAATTTGCCATTACTGACAGTCTCTTTTTCCTATTTTCTTATTTTCACCTCTCTTTGAAATTGCTTTTCAAATTGAGTTTGAAATGTCACCAAATGTTGACAATCACAGGATATGAACATAACTGAAAAGCACTGTCACATAACAGGCAGCAACTTGCCTGTGTTTCCTTTTCTTCTTTTGCGGTGAGATGCCTCCATCTACCAAAGGGACCCGGTGGATCAGAACCTCTTTCACTGCAAACTCATAGACCTGTGAGAAAGGTCAACAACAGCCATGTCAACCAACAAACCTGTCACACATACACACAATTACAACAACTTTGTCCTCACAGCAATCACATTGTGCAATATTGTGCAACCTGTGTACACTACTAAATAATCTGTGTCAAAATGTCCTGCTTTGTTCCATCTTCTGCTTTCACAACCAGAGCGCAGCAACCAGATGCAAGAGTGTATCTGCACACACACGCAAACACGCACGCACACAAACCACCTCTGGCTGCCAAAACCCAGATTTGGCCTCTTCCCCAGGACACAGACATGCATAACGCTGCAGCTGGTTTCAGCATTTTCACAGAGTGAAGCAGTAGGCGGGACCTTCGCAACATAAGCAGAGCTATTACAGTCCAATACAGACTGTGTTGCTTTCTGATAAAAAGGGACCTCCAGGAGTAGAAATGAAATAAACAGGCTGGATCAATGTCTCCGACATGGATCGACACTGTAACACTGACCACTAATACAACTAAGAAAAAGAAAAAAAATATTAATAGCAGCCCAGAAGAGGCTAAAATGACAGCAGATGTTGCCTCTTTTAAGACTTAGATTACATGTAACTATGAGAAATGTCACATCTGGTAAAAATCCCTGTTTATGGGGCCACATGCAATATAATGTTCTAGTCAGTCCAATTAGGTGCTCCATAAAACCACAAGCTCACTATGCATCTGTCATTACACAGGAACTAACTCAAATGTAACAAAAACAAACAAACAAACAAAAAACATCTACAGTATGTTTTTCGCTTTGTGTCCAAATAACCATGTGTCATTTTAGGATAAGACAAAAAACACGTTTCTAACAACAGATGTTAGATGTTAGTATGTTTCTTTAGTATATTTTACCTATTCTACAAAAACATTGAAGATGGGCTGTTTAAACACATCGAAGCAGAGCCCACTTAACGAAAGATGATGTTCCTTGAGTCATTTAAATCTAAATTTCGGTTTGATCTCGTCGAACCTCTGCACAACGTTTTCCTTAGTTCAAATCGCTTAATCACAAATATGCATAGAACTCTCCAGAAACCCTGAGAAACAGACCGATAGCTTGACAATGCTTTTCTTAAAACTTATATTGCTCAACTTAAACGTACCCATCATAAAAATCATGTAAAAGAAAACAACAAAAAAAAAAGAGTCAGTTTCTCTAACATTTACCTTGAAGCCCATAAAAAACCCTAAAATGCCTTTAAGGGGCTTAAAGCAAGCTCTTACAGCTGTTGAAACCATGTGTTTATGTCATACAGAAAGGATCTGCAAGATTATCTTTCATAGGAAACAAACCTTTGCTCTGTATGAAAATACACAAAGATTAAAGTTTGCCTCAGAGAACACCAAAACTTCGAGATTACCTGTTTGCAGTTCTTGGTACCAATGAGACGTGCAATGGAGCAGAAGTTGTTAAAGTATGTGCCGTGCAGCACCCTGAAGAGTGACTCCTCGGCTCCACTCCACTGGACCACACAGCACTCCTGCTGCTCCATTTCATCTTCACCTGGACGCAGCTTGGTTGGAGTCTGGCAGCGGGAATTTCCCTCTATTACACACACACACGCAGGCAAAAACACAGTTTTGTGAAAAGGCTAGAAAAAAATTGTGTAATTCTTTTTGGAAAAGTTTTTGAAGATCTTACCTGCCTTTAAAACACATTCCTTCTTTTATTGTTGAATATTGTATCTTGTTATGCCCACAAACGCCAGTGTATTACATTTGGATTTTATGCGAAAGACCAAATTGTTTTAAGTTTTCTACTTTTTTTTGGTAAATAAAATGGTACATTTGTCTTCTGCTTTGTTGGGTTAATAGCATGTAGAATCTAGAAAAGATATTCACTGCAATAACAGCAGCAGGTTTTTGTGCTGATTCGCAGCTTTGTAGAACTACATACAAATTTTTTTTTGCTCATTCCTCCTTGCAAAAAAGCTCATATTCAGTCATTATATTACATTACATGTTCACATGTTGCATTTTGCATGTTGGCCAAAAACCTCGATGTTGTTCTCATTTTCTCATCACTTTTTTCACATAACAGAATGATTTCTGAATATTAAATTATTTTAATTAGACACCATCAATTGACATTTCTGTACAAGATGACTGTTTTTCCATTGACACACACATATTTGATGGAAGATTTTGGATATTCAAAACTGATGCTCTTAACATCCCGAGGACAAGCCGGAGAGGTGAATGTTGCCTGGCAACAGGCTGAATGGAGCACTAGTGTGGCCACATGCTCCAGCTTCTTCATGCGCTGCATCAGTCTGCTGAACAATCTGTTTTTCCACATTATCTTTACACGTGTGATAAAGTGTGCTGAGTCACTGGCTAAGCTCCAGCAATTTCCCACACTGGCTTCAAGAGAGGAACTGATTAAAAGGAAGATGAAAGATTCAGGGGGGGAAATTAAGACAAAAATCCAGTGGACGGTTCTCTTATTTCGTTCTTTCCGCTTTCTACATCAAGATGTAAGCAAGAAATGTAAAAGAAAAAAAAGATGAGGAAAAGGCAGGGTTTGTATGGAGGCTGATTCATGCAAAAATAATGGTTGGTATATTTTGGTTGGCAACAGACAGCTGATATTGGGAGAAGATGTGAGAGGAGAGAGCAGGATGTGACTTGAAAGCTGTAATCTGCAGCCAAATGTTCATATTTCAGACGGGGAGCAGTGAGTCAGGCAACACAGTCATGCAGAAGCTAGGAAAATGGGGGGAGGTTTATGGTAAATGATGCATCTATTCAATGACTCAGTGCATCTGTGTCTGCACTGTACAAACCCACAGACAGGGGTGCAACTACATATTATTCAGGTGGATGCAAAAACATAAATCGGCGCCCCCCCAAGACAAGACACGTGTTTACATGTGCACAAGGTGAAGGAGCGTAAGGGTGCGGTGAAGTGTATGCGAAGGCATCATCGGCGCGCCGCCCCCTCCAGACGGGGTTTTGACGCCCCCTCTGGTGCAGTGCCCCTATGCGTTGCATGCACTGCATACCCACTTTTTGCGCCACTGCCCACAGAGCAGACAAATTTAATTGCCTACTGTTGAGAAAATAAATTTAAAATAAGCTAGTTTTAAAACTTAACATGTCTTGATTCAAATGGCCTAATTGTGGTTTTGAAAATAGTAATGTATTCTGGGCTATTGACCTTTAATTTACCTGTAGTTCCAGCAAATGGTTTGCTAGGATCGTTTGAACTGCCTTTTGTCTGTGTGGGAAAACAATACAGTAGAAGTTCCAGCTTTTCACACTCATCTGTGAAAAGCCGTAAACACAGCAGGGGTTTCTGGCTTCAGATAGAGGGTCAGAGATAGCTCCTGGTTGGAGGAGCAAAGATACGCCTTATTTGAATAAATTAAAGATAAGAATACGCCTTTTACTATAAAACTTTCTACACAGAAGTAACAAATCAGATTTGCTCTTGCAACTCTCCAAAGATGTCTTTGCACGTCTTTGCTTTCTTTCCTTCTTTTCCAAGTCTGTCAGGTAAATGAATGTATGTCTCCGTTGTTCTGCAGTTTCCGGTGTAAGTTTATATTGGATTAAACTCTGTAATTCTGTGACGTCAACACGCATTGCTGTTGTTTTCCTTGTGGCTACACGTGGCTCGCCGAGAGGACCTGGGATCCAGAGGAAGAGAGAGCCAGACTTTTTCCAAAGTTAACTATTTAGAAATTTCTTCCTTAACACTACCTATAAACACATTATCACATTTATTTCCAAGTGGCTGCAATTATAGATTTTTTTTCCTGCTTTTTAAAATGAAAAAAAAAACAAATCCCTCTTTCAGTAAGAGGAGTGCAATACCTGAGGAGGAAGTGGTTTCATGGTCACTTTCACCCTCCTTGCCTTCCTCAGCAGACCCAGTTGGTCCAGAACCGCTGGAACCGGCAGGTCGCTGCTGCCTCCGTCGCCTCCGAGATCTCTGCGACCGTAACATGTTCCGATCTACGAACTCTTTAGCTCCTTTCTGCACAAATGAAGTGTTGATGGGGGGAAAACACAATGAGCACTGAGATGTAGAACATATCCTGAGCACAGAGTGCATGGACTGGGTATACCTGTAACAGGAAGCAGTCTTCCCCACAAGGTTCAGTCTCCATGCGGATCTCCTTGCTCTTCCTCTTGTAAACATTGGGTGTTGCATGAAAAGCTTCATGAACAGAGACAATGCATTCTCACTACCTGCTGCACGAATTGCAACATTCAATGCAAACATTAATAAAATATTGCAATCGTAATATATTGATCAGAGTCTTAAATCAAACAAAGAAAGGGCTATTACGGTGGAGGAAACAGTCGTATTTGAAGCAACGTCTACAGAAGAGCGTGTGGAAGGAATGCAACGACTGCTCCCTCTGTACAGATTTTGCAAAAGGCCCATCTAAGTTGGGAGTGCAGAGGGGGGGGAGTTTTACTGGGCCTGGTGGCTCCTGTAGATCCTTGTACCTGTGAAGAATATGGAAAACATGTCAAAGTTTTAAAGAAATAATACATACACTGATTTGATATTAATATCTATGTTGGTCCAGATGTTGAAAAAAGTTCTATATATGTTAGCGGTGACAATGTGCCCAATCCATAAAGTTTGCAGAAACAAACTTTATGTTGCTAATTCACGAATTAATTGCTATTAACCCAATTTTTAATTCACATTTTCACTTTGCATATCCTGGCCGAATTACCGGCTGACCTGCCTCAAATTGGTAAAAAGATCTCAAAACCAATACATCATCCATTAATCTAAAGAAATTAAAAAAAACAGATGAGATACAAAGTCATCAGAACCTAAAATATTTATCCACAAATGGAGGACATATAGAAAAGTGGCGACCCTTCTTGAATCATCAAAGGCGACCCAAAAGAACCCTGAAGCTGCATCTATAAAATTCAACGGTGAAAACTTGAAGGGAAGAAGATTTGCAGACATGAAGATATTCAAGCAGGTTGCTGGAATTCAAAAAACTCTTCTGCAAACCAAAGTGGATCAAAATTCCTCCACAGTGCTGCAAAAGAATCACAGCCTGCCGTTGCAAAAGCTAGATGGGATTTGTTGCCGCCAAGGTTGGCACATCCAGTTGGAGGGGGCAATTACTTATTCACATATGGCTATGTAGCTTTGTTTTCCTTAACAAATTAAATAACTGTTTGAAAACAGCATTTTGGGCTAACTTTCTTTCTTTAATATATTAGTTCACTATTGTTAAATAGCTATTTGTTCATACAGGCTGCCACAGGGTGTACTAACTTTTTCACATGACTGTAAGGAACAGAACAAATCTGAAAGGGGCCAAATGCTTCTTATGCCACCATAGGATGTTTCTAAGGTCTTTCAGCTCCTGACGCAACTATCCTTTGAGTATGAGAGCCAGCGAGGAACCCAGAATTCTTAATTCACCTCTCGCTGCTTACATCTCCATGGTGAACGCTAAGCAACAGGCTGATGATCGCGGTGCAAATAGATCCCATTGACTACACTTTTCTTACTTTTCCTTCAGCTCCTCTGTGGTGCCCTTGTAGGGAAACATCGAGGCGATGGCTGTAAATATCTTATCGTTGGGGATCCTCTTGCTGCTGGACACATCCTTCACTTTTGGGAAACAAAGCAGGGAGTGTTACACAAGTGAACCAGATATGACCAAACATCAGGTTTTCATACAGATGCATAAACATTGATTATGCAACAAGGGTGTTTACACAATTACGAACAAGACAATGTCTCCTATTCTCAAGAACAGATCAGCAGTAATTGTTCTTAATGGTTGTACTTTCTTGTATTCTTGTAATTTATAGCATCCTTGTACATGCATACTGAGTGGGTCCATTTCACAATTGTTGGGAAAGTGTGTAGTTACCACTAAATCCAAACACAGCTCTGTAATAGGAGTCAGGGCATATCAGTGTCATGAACAAACAAGTTCCCTCAAACAAGGGAAAACAGGGCAGCTTTAAAGCCACCATGTCAGTTCAAGAGCTGCTGTGGCAGGACGACCTTGTGGCAGCTGCATGGTGTAAAAAAGAAGAACAGTATGTGCCTTGTTCACGCTGAAGCACTCTAAACACAGATACTCACCCTCTGTGGTGCCTCTCCTTTTTTTCCTGATTAATGTTCCAGCTTTAGTCTCTTCCGAGCCTTCCACTGAGCTCCTCCTCATCATCATCCGCTCTTCCTCTTTCTTCCCTGTAACCTCTGCTGCCGTCACCCCTGCGTCCTCCTCTTCGTCTTCGTCATGGTCAGAGTATTGGCTCAAGGCATCCACAAGCTCCTTAAAGATCTCGTCGCTGATGAACCCGCCCTCTGGGACAGAAACGATTTTTTTTTTAATATCTTAAGTCATGGGTTCATGTAGAAAAAAAATATGTAAACCTTCAGATGAAATACATACACAGCAAATACAGTGTCCTAGAAAGGATGCATACATTTTTCAACACTCGATATAACCACAAACTTTGGAAATAGTTTTGGTAAGTTTTTGGGATAAACCATCTGTGGTAAGACTTGAACTTGGTATTAACAGATGCTCTCCATTAAATTTGACTAAGTTTAAGCTATTTTGAAAAGAAGAAGGGGAAACATTTTCAGTCTCTACATCTGGAAAGATATTAAAGACATAGCATTTCCGGAAATCTGCGGTTGTAATGGTGCAATTGTGACGATGTCATAGGAAATAAATATATGTTTAAGGCTCTGCCTACCCCTGTCACCATGAACGCCATCATAGTTGTCAATGAGTTCCTCTAAGAAGGCCTCATCCTGTTCAAGCACCTCATCACCCATGTAGGGAATGTTGTGTAGGAACGTTTCATCCTCCACCTAAAAGAAACAACTCCTTTTGGTGCTTCATTCAACAAAATAACATTAAATGTCCCTAAGTGTTATAAAGCTTAAAACCCAATACAATAATACATCAGCCATGAACAGTAGAGTGCAAAAACAATATCAAAAGATGGTATATGATACCATGAAGTTGTGCTGCAGTGGTGACCACGAGTACATGAAAGGGATTCCTGCCACCGTAGACAGAGGTTTCATTGGAACGGCCTGAGAATTAAATCCCGGGAACCCGAACTCCACTGCACACATCTGGAAGAGGATCAGAGGTGAGGTGAACATGACCATACTCTGAATGAGTCTTCTGGATAATTATAATTTGACACAGATGCTGTTTTGGCTCAGACAGGGAAAGCAAATACATTACAGTGAAACTCAACAGCATGTGGGAACATAAAGATGCCGCTATATTTTCAAACTGTTTGGGTTATGAGCTCACTTAAGTCATCAGTTCCCTTTGTCACTGCCTATTTAGGCTCCACTTATCCCAACCGCTCTCCTTTTAAAAGAATGTACCTTCTTATTTGCCAGAGATCCACTAAAGGTTGAGACAGGGATGGCCTGAATCCTGAGCTTGGACCACTCTGTATTCAGGAGATTAGTCTGCAGCTCAATCTTTTGCCTGTTGGACATGAACAAGCTCTGGAAACACAAAAAGACCAAATCAGATAAAACTCAAATGAAGGGGATAAACCACATACACATAGCAGTCTCTTTCCAACGTTCACGGACATTAATCTATAAACCATGTGTCAATGACTGGTTTAACCCACCTTGACCTCGTCTACTTTTTTAAGGCGTTTTAACTGGCGAAGGCGCATATACTCAGACTTGACCCTCCTTCTCCACTCTAGGAGACTGCGGGAAGGGGTGAAGGAGCCAGGTTGAGGCCTTGGAGTTGATGGGACAGCACTGGTGCCAGAGGCCGGGGCTGCAGCAGCTGTTTCTTCCATCATTCCTTAAAAAGCCAAAAAGAGTATTCAGCAAGCAAGTTGAACCTCGTTGTAGATTCAAATTTTCCATTGTTGGCCTGTTATCTGGCCTACGAAGCACAGCAACAATTTTATGGTTTGCAGTAGTTTTGTGAGATAACCCATATAATTTTATAATAATCCCATTCATTTTTTCCACACAATTTATATTGTGTGAAAAAAATGACTAATATATCATGTCAATAAACTTTACCAGACAAACAAATTCATGAAATATCAATTTAAAAAGAATTATAATTCAAAACAAATCAGTCCATTCAATTCCAAATCATATGCAGCACCAGCCACAGGTTTCCATACACTCACTATTAGCATGAATGTCATAGTGATGCTTTTAATTATTCTTTATGTCTAGAATTATATTACAGCAAACAGCTTGAATTGTGTGCTTATGTTTAAATTTGATGTACATTTTCTAGCATCCCACTAAGGGTCTATAACTGCCAGAGATACTGTTAATAAAAAATAAAAAAGGACTACTCTCAGATTCTTTAATTTCAACTCAAATCAAACACTAGATTGGCTGAAATCTGAACTCCACTGGTTGTTCAATCAGGACAGCGATCAGAAATACAGATAAAATCTTTCTCTGGAAAAGGTAGAAGAGGCTGGAGTTAACTTTAAAATGCATGTCATCAATCTGCAACTCATAACGGACATTATTTCGCCAAATATTAGTGTGAACATGTGCATACACTTGACTTTCAATGTTAAATCTTAGACAAAATCTACAATAAATCCAACATTGTGCACACAATTCTTGTTTTTTTATATGATATAAAGTTATTATATTCTTTAAAAAGGCTTAAATACATCCATGTCATTCATGTTGAAGATAAGGGCATCAACATTAAGTCCTGTATGTTCCTATCAATCAATCAATCAAATTTTATTTGTATAGCACATTTCAGCAGCAAGGCAATGATTTTATAAAATATAGTTAAAGTCAGTTGATCATATAATGCAAATTAGTGAAAAAAAAGTTGTTAAAGTAATTTATTCTTCAAGAAGCCTTCAGTATGACACAATCTCGTTTTCCAGAAGAATGCTCTTCCCTATTTACCCTAAATGTAACCCTCTTTGAAATACTGCCCCCTTCTGTTGGCAAAACAAAATTGCCATCCTCTGGAGAAAACAAGCCTACCGTCCGGGTGATTTAAACTGCACCATGTTTTCTAATTATTTTTAAAGGGCGGCCATTACAAAAGCAGTGGGCAATTTTTGTGGCCTGTAAATAAGGTCTAAGAGTTAAACAGCGTGGAGCATCCACATTGCTACGAAGTGGGCGTGCCTCAACAGAGCAGAAAAGTGCGTAGTACAGTTTTTCTGTGCTTCATCATGGCCCGAGTGAGCATCTACATCACTGTTTGCGCCAGAACCCCCTCAGAAATAAGCATTAAGGCAAAACTTAGCGCCGAAATCAGCGATAGGGGGTTTGATCGAGGAGGAGGAAGCTTGCAAACGTGTGGTTACAACGCAGATGAAGTGCGCTGCGTCCTCTGGGTGCAGCCACGGCAGCTACACGGTGCCCATTTAAATGGGGAACACTTTAGCGACGTGCCCACCCAAGCTCCACAATGACGGCGCGGCATTCTGGCACACGCGTGTGCACGTCTACATCCACACAGCAACTGTCGCGATTATTAAATACCTTTAAATCCTCGCGTCCTCTCTGTTGCGACAACAGCCCCGCAATGCGATCAAGTCCCTCTCTCTGTACGTGTGTGTAGGAAAGAGAGTGAGTGAGAGAGAGAGAGAGAGAGAGAGTGTGTGCGTGTGTGTGTTGGTGTGTGCGTGCTGGACAAATTAAGGCTGTCTTTGGTTTGGATCTGACGCAGGTATCGTCTCCATGCGTGGGGATGTCAGAGAAATCCCAGCGTTGTCCGCGGACATGGTGCTGGAGGCTTGTTGTTGTAGCTTACAAATAGCTACGCACTTAGCTCAACCCAAGCAGGATAGTGACGTATTTATTATG
This sequence comes from Poecilia mexicana, assembly GCF_051168715.1. NCBI lineage: Eukaryota > Metazoa > Chordata > Actinopteri > Cyprinodontiformes > Poeciliidae > Poecilia > Poecilia mexicana. Next base: position 21,010,971 of record NW_028263377.1, read on the forward strand.
ATGCAGCCTTTCCAAGAAGAGGAGCCAGGATTTATGCATATTCTGCGTCTTGGGAATAAAAAGTAGCTCGGAGCAGCCGCGGCTCAGCCATTACTCGCACACTCAGGAACTGATTAACTGTTCGGAGGGTTATGGTCATGTTCATACGCAAGCATAATTCTCTTTAGGCCTGCGGTTAGTGGTCAGCCCTTTAAAAAATATTAAATTCGACCGCCTGTAGGTGTAAAATGCAAGCATTAAAATACATTATGACAAAAAAAGACGATTAAAAACAGCAAATAGCCCATAAAACGAAAAAAAAAAACAAAACACATAGCATATCTTACAACAGAAACAGCCCTACAATATATATTACTGGTTTACAGACTAAAGTCATAATGATGAAGTAAGAGCTGGAAACCAGCTTACAGTTTTATAAAATTCCAACGGACTTCTGTCGAGAGGGAAATCAGCCTAACTGCGGTTCAACCTTTCTCCTGCAGAGGGAGCTCCATACATTTTTCTTCTCTGTGAGAAAAGACAGCGGGCTACGTGCAAATAACACGGATGCCAGAAAGATCTTGGTTGGCTACACACATTTATAATGGAGAGCAATAGCTGAACTCCCCATAAAAGCTTTGCTATCAGCAGGACAAAAATCTGAAATATTATTTTTTTTTTCTCACACGGTTAGAAATGAAATTGATACCTTAAAGGTACCTATAACTTAATTCTCAGGTTGATGCACATATGATTTTTAATATTGTTCTATTGTCAATTAATCATCCAAATTTAAGTGAAAATATGTTTATTCTTTTTACCCTTTCATTGCCTCTAGTGTTATTTCAGCTTTAGCCTTTTTGAGTACTAGGACTCTGATTACCAAGGATAGGCTCATAGCAGAACAATGTTCCTTACAACTAATGTCAATTTAGACAAAATATAGACAAAATAATATGACTGGAATGTAGTTTAACTGTGAAAGGAAATCAAAGCTCAACCATGCAATTCGTTGAGGACATTTAAGTGACAAACACTAGTCCAAAAGATCAATTTGAAGGTTTGGTGGGGAAATCCTGCAGAATCATTTTGTTTTAAGGGTGGGAAAACAAGGATCATATGGTCACTAACCCACATGTAAAACATTTGATTAATTATTTTACATGTGGATTATCACTGGGAAAGGGGAAATCCTCAATTTTCATTTATTTTTGTGATAATTCTGCACATTTATATTTCCTCTACATCTGTGCCCACATCAATATTCTCTTGAGAAAACCAAAGCTTCACTTTTATGTTGCTAAATATCTACATTAGGAGTATTAAAATTTTCAGTTAACTGGATAAACAATATTTGTCAAATGATGAAAGCTCAAAAATACAATTTACCTAACAGTTTTGCACATATTGTAGGCATTTGAGTAATTATCTGAATTTACACACAAAAAAACCTTGTTTAACACACAAGGGGGCACTATATGACTAGTTCTTACAGGATTACACAATCTGTGATAATAAAACATTATTTAAACAAGATTAGAACACTTAAAATCATGCCTACAAAACATAACAAGCTGTCTTTTTTTTTCCTGCCTTGTGTTTACATCAAGCATTCTTGACTTTTTATTGAGCATTTAGAGAGAAAATTATGATAGAGAAACTTTTCTAGATAAAATGGCAAATTTGGTGGTGTTTGACGCAGACCGTGCAATATTGATACTGAACTGTCAAACAAAAGCAAACACTCACAGAACACAAAGCTTAGAGATAAAGGCAGCAATAAGGAGGAAGTTTTTCTTTCTGTATTATGTAAACTCGATGTGTTGATGTTGGCGCGTGACTGACCCAAATATTACAAGCCAGATAGTCTGAAACAAAAGGTTTTGAGAATGAAAAGATGTCCAAGACAAATAACTCTGCAGTCAAGAAAAATATCTCATTAAAAAAAAGCTACACATTTGCTTTAACATTCTTGAACATTTAAAACCTCTTTAACATTATTCCTTTTTAAAAAGTCAATTCATCTATGTAATGGTGCTCACAAGAATGCCTTTGATATTTAAGTGCGCGTTTCTTTTTTTGAACACTCTACCCTTTACGTGAAACTGTGCTCTCAATGTTAAGTGAAATGAAATGTGGGAGCAATTTTGGCATGAGCTATATGTGGCTTTGTTCCAAGCCCAGCAGCTGAGAAAGAGCACTTATTCTTCAATGATACAGAGAAACACTTCAGTTTCAGACCAACTCCCCTTGCTACCTCTCTTTTACCACAGACGTTTAACGTGACGTTAACGATGACGGGAACAAGGAGGCTGTTTGTCTTCAGCATTGATGATCCACCACAGCGCAGATAAAGAAAGGACATTCCTTACGTAAATCATGCACAGTAAATCTTGATTTACAGCAACAAAAAAAAATAAATAAATAAAAAATTAAAAAATGGAAAATGTAATTAAATGTGCTGCCAAACGAGAAATTAAAGGGGAACTCCACTTTTCTGAATTTGCAAATTCAGAAAAGTGGCCAGGAAGAGCAGAGTTGCTTTTAAAACATTATAAATTAAATGTTAAACATTTTGATGTGTAACAATGGCACTTGACAATTGTTGACTGCATGTTCTACAGCTTTGATTTTTTGTGTGTGTATTTTTATGATGTAAAGCATTTTGAGCTGTCTTGTTGCTGAAATGTGCCATAAAACAAACTTCATTGATTGATTGATTGATTGATTGATTGATTGATTGATTGATTGATTGGGTCCTCTGTATCATGGTTGGCTCACTTGATCAATATCTCTCACACACCTTTTGCCCATGAATATGATTTTTGTGAGAACATGTTCCATTAATTAGTCTAATAAAATAAAATAGATTTTAATCTCAACTCTATCAATTAACATTTGTAATCAATTATCTTTAGATTACAAATGCTACAGAAAAGATTGAAATTAGACTAGAATATATACTGTTTTCACATTTGCAGTTCTGTTGAAATTGAATGATTAGTTTGAAACTTATCACTTGTGGAATCCATAACTAAGTTACTAAAGATCACATTAACGTGCTTTATTATGCCACTTTTGGCCTGACAATTTGAACAACTTTGACATTGTCACAGTGAAACTGATGAGAGGATTTGGTAGTTTGTCCCCAAATCAAACTGTCTCCTATATCTGGGAGCTGATTTTGGAACTCAGTCTCAACACTTTTGTATCTGATGCTCTTAAGATTAGTGGCAATAAGTTTTATGCTGATACATTTGTGAAAGGATTTTATGTATGGTTGAAGATGATGTGTCAACTTTACTCTTGAAAACTGTTGCTGTGACAACAAATTATGTTTAAGTTCAGTTTTGCTGTCCAGTTCTCTTATCATAGAAATAAGAGAGCAGTTTCTTACATGTAATTTTCTCCCATCTAATTTCTTTTTTCCCTTTTTTTTGATGGTCAGTTTCACATTCTTGCATTCTGCTCCTCTAATGTCACCCCACATTTTCTAGCTCATGCAAATCAACCACCTAAACTACTTGGACCTTTTAAAAGGAGAACCTCCCTCATTATTATTTTTATTCAATCAGTCAATCCTGTTATCTGGCCAGGGAAAATTTCTTCCATGACTTTTGTTTATTAGAAGTAGAAATAAAATGCATCATAACACCTCCCCCCCCACACACAAAGGCCAGGTTTACAGTACTTGGGTTTGGATAAAAAGTGAAACAAGAAGAAGAAAATGAAAACAAATGGAAGAAAAAGAGAATTACTATTTTTTTTTGTAAATCATAGTTCTGTCAATTAACTGTTGATTGAACATCTTTCTTAAACTTAAATCATTGTTTGTCTTCCTATTATCAGAGGATCAGAGAAAGACAAATAAAAGAGGGGAGAATAAACATGATAAGAAACTCTTCATGCTTTCACAATTCCTGAATCAAAACCCAGAGAGAAAGTGGTGATGACTTTGTATCAGTGGAGCACAGCAGTTGTAACATTATCAGAAACTCTTTACCCCATGTGGTGAATCCGCCCATACTAGGAAATGAGGCTTTCCTGTTGTTTCTTTTCCTTTTTTTAAGCCTTCCTGTGTAAAGGTTGAGATATGTAATCCCTACCCACTGGTGAAGATGAACAGAGCATTGTTCAGCAAAATGACTGTCACCAGATTCTCTCTTGTGTTCTCTTGCTGCTTAGTGACTCTTCTCATTTGGGGTAAGTGACATTTATTTTCATTGTCCATTTATGTATTAGGGAGAAGCAATGTTTACTCTTCCTCTAATTTCTCAATAAGAAATCTTTTTAACCCTTTATGCAGGGAAATGACATTTAGAAAGAAACCAAACAACTGGTATGTTGTAGGCTATTCTTATTCTTGTATAGACCAAATACATATAAAAATAAGAATTCAGTAATTATTTCTGATCATGTGTAAGATTGTTAATACTGTTTAAAAAATAATAGGATTTCTGTCATATGAATAAGAAAGCTCCTCCTAATGTCAGAACATTGATTGCAAATATGTTTAAATGTCCTTGAGTTGAATATATTAAGACTTCCTTAAAGAAGTGGGAGACAAAGGGAGGATGCACTGACTCCCCATAGCGTGAATCTCGCTATTTCCTTCATCCTCCACACTTTCTCACACATTAAAAAACGCGTAAAAACAGCTGCTGACGAAATATGAGTTCAATAACAGAGAATTTTATATCTTACCTTGACTGTATGTCTTTGAGCTGCCAAAATATGGGTTTCCTTGTTGCAGGATGCACAAATGTAATTTGTCTGGATAATGACAACGCAACGGTGCAACTGCTCACAACAACAACAGTGAAAACAACAGGTATGTATGGATTCTCAAAGAAAATAAAAAATAAATACTCTTGCATGTTGATCGATGTTTTTAACCCGTGCATTTCTTCATGTAGGGTATAATGAAACACAAACAATAGATAACAGTGAGTTTGATTTTGTTTTCTTTGAACTGTTTATTGTGCAGCTATGCGACGCTAATCAATTCAAGTGCAGTGAAAAAATATATTTGCTGTCTTCTTAAAATACAAAATGCAATTTTCAAAAAGATAATTTCATCTATTAATGGAAAAACGAAATCCAAACCTATGTGAAATACTATTTTCCTCCAAAACCTAGTAATTGGTTGTGTCACCCTTGATGGCAACAGCTGCCATCAAGTCTTTGTAGTAACTGGTAATGAGTTTTTTACATGACTGTGGAGGAATTTGGACCCACTGTTCCTTGCAGAACTGCTTTAAGTTAGTCACACCGGAGAGTTTTTGAGCATAAATTTAAAGTTGTGCCATGGCTTTGTGATCAAACTTAAGCCTAAACTCTGACCAAGCCAATCAGAAACCTCCATTTTGTTGTTTTTGTCGAGGCATCAGATTACAACCTTATTATCAGACTTATTTTTTTTCCATATAGCACATACTTAATGGTTCAAGTTTTCCGAAACCCAGAGCCCCAGATTATCACACTCTCACCACCATGTTTAACTGTCGGCATGATGATCTTTTAAAAAGTGTTTTACAATAATTTTTACACCAGATAAAATGGAGATTCAGATAACATGATCTTTCAACTTTTTGCATGAGATATTGTTTATATACGCATATACATTGTAGAAACTTAAGGAGGGATGGATCAATATGATTTCAATTTTATATGTTGTAGAGTCACAGATAGTGAATATGGAAGCATTTCTCCCGGGGGCTTGTTTGGGATCACTTCTTTGAAATTATTTGTTTGTCCTGGAACAAACAGAACCCAGAAAACAGATCTTGCAGACTCTGTTTTTCCGTGGGGACATCTCCTCGTGTGTTTTGTCAAAAGGATCCAAGATAAACTCCTGAGGAGGTCTCCACCAGAAGGGTCACCAGCAGTAGACGTGAGGCCCCAAACGGCTTCAGGGTTAGAGGTTAAACGAAACCTCATTACGACACCCCCCCCACCCCACCCCCCACCTGGATCAACTTCCTGACTTTGTTCGTCATTCGCCCCACGCAACGTCAGTGATCAACGCATGAACTCAAAGTTGTGAAACAACTGGAACTTGGAGCAGAGCCCCTTTCGCTGTTCCTCATCCTGTGCCTTACTGTTTTTTTCTTTCCCCAACTGTCCCCCCACCCCTTTCCCCTGCCAACACTCCCGAATGTGGGCTCCTCCTCTGCTGAAAAGACACATTTCCTGATGTCATTGCTAAATCAAAATGCTGCTCCTCAGCAAACAAATGTTACATGGGGTTGAACATATAGTTTCTATAACATCAATTTAAGCTGTGGCATGTAAACCGTAGATTTATATATGTATTTCTTTTTGTGTTTGATCCTCCCTTACTCAGCTTTTTAAAGCTCCAAGAGGCGGCAGTGAGGAACTATCCAGCAGATTTTCAAAAATCATGAGCTCTTTATGAGATAAAAAAAACAAAACAAAAAAAAAAACAAAACATAATTACATCTGTTGTGGAAATGTTATATATTCTTTGCCAGCATAGATATGTAATGGTCTTTTGAGTCTCATGGCTGTTTCAGAATAATAACTTATTCCATCTTTTGTTTAATTAACCTAAATATGAAATCGTGGTTGTCTGCACAGCACACCCTGCAGAGTCATGATTAAATCCACCCCAAAACGCTAAGCCCTAAATGTTTACTTATGTTTCCTATTTGGCAGAGGCAGCCCAAAAGGCAAATAAATCACATGCTGTGAGCTGGCCAGGCCTTTTCGACTGTGAGAAACTGAGACTAAAAAGCAGAACAAGAGTTAAAGAGTAAAGGGTTTTCAGATGTGAGTCCAGCCCCAGCTTGGGTGTGCTCTTTTTATTTGGGAGAATAGAGAGGACAATCTTTTCTGCCTCCACCCCTTAAAAAAAAGGAAGAAAAACTAAAAAAAAAAAAAAAAGTGTGTTGAAGAGGCAAAGAGCTGCTGCCAAGGCGCAGGGCCATCAGACAGATCTTCGAAGAACATCTGCTATCCGCGGGTAACATTGTTTGGACATCTGGTAACCGAAGATAACCCTGTTGCGTTTCCTGTTATGCCTCGCTATACACATTCTGGAAGCTTCATCATTTGGGGAATAGACACCTTTATTCTTTTTTTTCTGACATGAAGGGAGCCGTTGGTTTCATTGGGGTATTCCTCTCCTTTCTCTCTGGTGAGTGTGTGGTCTTCCTTTCACAGCTGCAGTCGCCTCACCAACAGTTGTGTTAGAAGAATTTGTGAGCTAAAACAGGCAAAGAAAATGTCACAGTGATTCGAGTTGAATTAGAAAGATGGTGTGTTTTGTGTTTTCTGCCTTTTGTTGTCAGAAGTACACGTTTTAATCAGAGAATGTTTTTTTCATATCTCTCATTTAGAGATCTCAGGACACCAACTGCAATTTCGTAGGTGGCATTTCTTACATACAATGCTAATGTAACATAAGTTTACAAAAAATGTTTGCAACTCACTCTGTTGTTACATCTTAAACTGCTCTTATTCTCATTGGATGTTTTCTCACATACTCTCTTTTTAATTCCACTTCGTGCAGCTTGTCTGAATGATCCCTATTGCCACAGTGTGTGTAAGATCTGCGAGGATCATCCTGGCAAACCACCAATGGAGTGTCTTTCTTATTTATTTGATGACTATCTGCATCTTTTCAATAACCAAATGAGCTCACTAAACTCAACTGACTGGTGCATCTGGGATAAAGTGAGCAGGTAATCTCATTTACGAGTCACTAACTTTTACATCAGAGATACTTCAAAACCTATGCTGACATCAAATGTCTTTTCCCCAAAAACATTTTTATCTCATTTTATTTTCTGCAGCTTCTACAGCGACTTTAGCACATACACCGAGAACATATCTGACTGTCTGGGGATCCCATGGCCGAACTCACTGGTGGAAAAGCTCTTTGTCAACATCCACGCTGCGTATTTCAAATCATGCCCCACAGAGGAGTTTAGTGACCCACCACCAGGAATCGTGTTTGCCCTGGTGATCACTCCCATCTGCCTGATACCAGTTATGGTCAGCCTGGTGGTGATCAAGACCAAAAATGGAGATGGCACATCCTGATTGGAACACTAAATGTGACCTTTGGTATTCATTTTTGTCCATCTGCTTTACCATGCTTAGACTGCTACTATTCCTTCAATTATCCAAAAATCCTGCAGACGTCTCAGTGACTCAGGACTTAAAGGAGTAAATGCTTCGAATAATGTCTGTTGAATGTCAAGTGTCTTCTTTGTCAATGAAATGATCAATGTACTGTGGAACAACAGTTTCCTGTTTACTGTATTTACACTTTATAGGGATGGTTCAGTTTTTTGAAAGTGGGGTTCTTTAGAGTTGCCATCAGCTGTCAGTACCTTACCTCAGGTGGAGAATGCTTAGAGCACTTCTTACAGATCCAGAAAGACAGAAAAGTGAAGTCCATCATTCTGAATCAACTCCAGTTTTTAAAGTTTCACAGTGACTCAAAAGAGTTACTTAGGTGGTTATTTAACATGAAAGCCCATGGCCATTTATGATGAAATCTGTATTGATTGATGATCCATAGCAGTAACATTGTGACATTCTTAGCAGAAGAAAGATTTAACCGATCAGTGAGATCTGATTTAATGCTAATGGAATAGGATGTAAAATAGCCATAAGACTGCATTTTCTCAAACTACTGACCATGAAGGTCAAATAAAATAAAGCAAGAGAAAAAAAAGAATTCCAGTGAGCTACCTTTTTCATTATAAGATTGTTGTTTTAGGATGAAATGATACATTTTTATGCTAGTTCCACTTGGTCTACATGTTAGCAAGACTCATAACTTCTTTCCCTTTTCTTAAACTGAAGGGACGCTTAGATCTCTACTTTGTCAAAACACTGACAGCTGATAGTTACTCTGCAGAATCCCGCCTCAAAGTCCCAAACTTTCAGTTTAAGGAAAAGGCTGTGAAAAAGTGTGTTATTTTTAAACCGACCTAGTCACAATGTTGCGTTCTGTTTGTATTTGAAAGTTGGATTTTCTGATTTTCCATACAGAAATACAACAGAAATCTGTATAAAGTCGGAATTTTGACTTGGAAAGTTGGAGGTGTCTGAGGAGTCCTGGGTTCAACAGACATGGCTATAGCACATATATTTAATTTTGCAGATGTAAACCCAGTTTTTCTTTCTTTTTTTTTTTTTTTTAAACAATTACCGTAATCCTTTTTGTTGTGACATAGTGCTGTACAACATTTTGTGGTGGACATGTTCATGTTTCAATGCAGAACATGGAGAGAAATGCATCATTATTCAATCATATTACTGTTAGCGGTTAGCGCTACTATTGGAAAAATCCCAGGGGCTTTCCAAATTGCAACTGGAACATGGTTACTCCTGATGCGACAGCATTCTCAGCTCCAGCCTCCAAAACAAATAGGATGCAGCATTAAGTATTGACTCAACCAGTATCAGCACAATATTTTGGAATTAAACCTGAATACAAACCAAAAAACATATATTTAGTGTTGTTAGTGATGACAAAAGCTTCAGAGCTTGCCGTTGTAAAAGTAAAATAACATTTTCAGTGACAGGCCAGGAATTAGCTTCGGTTGTTCAGAAAAGTATGTTTAACTATAAATTAGCAACATCATTTTTTGGTGCTCAAACTGAACTCGGATCAATGTCAAGTTTGATCTATGGAAATTAAGAATTGTTGAATGTATTCGTCTTAAGGGGGTTCAAAGGTTAAAGCAACTGGAGCCCAATTAAAAGGGAGTGACCACTGCAGTAGAGCTCCCCATGCTGTTTTTCTTTCAGCAGCAAGGATTCTGCCTTCTATCTAAATATTAGCAACTTATAAGTAAATAATTGATAGTTTAACCTGACCTGGACAAAAGACATTTATCTGTCTGTGCAGACTAGTTATATACACTGAGTGATGACAAGAAGATCAATCTAAGTTTCTTTGCTTGTAACATGATAGCGTTGATATGTGTTCAGTTGTGGATGACAGTAAAGCCACAGTAAGTGCTTTCAGATTTGGAACAAAATGTGTAGTCAAATACTTTCCTTTAACTTTGTTGTCGAGAACAAACGGATGTAGTCGAGGAATACACCCAGTCTGTTCTCACACCGTGTACTGCGCACATATCTGTATGCTTTATTTTTGTTTTGTAAAGTATTAAATCTAAATGGTTATTTTACCATCCAAATAAACTGATCATAAAAAATACTGGTTGCTTATTTGGCTGTGCTGCAGGGAAGATAATGGGAAGATAATAATGCGGATACAACTTTTGTACTGAGTCCAACTCAGTTTTAAGACAACTAACAGGATTGCAGCATCATTCTGTTAAAAGTATCCTCTCCTCTACAGTTTTGTTTGATGAACCACCACATATGACCATGTCTTCCCCCCTTCATGAGATTTTCAGTGGGGAGTATATTGTTCTACAGTTTCTGTGCTGTGTGAGCCCTGATGTAGTCAAGGAAGCCATGACAGCAGCCATGCATCACACTCTTATCTGGCACATACACACGCACACACACTGCACTGAGAGCCTCTGTTTAATGCCTGTGAGTGTGTCCTTGTGTGTCTGGGCTGGGCTATGTGGGAAAGTGTGTTTTGTGACCTTTCTTCCTCTCTAGATATAGGGTCATGCTCACCACCTCTACCACCCCATCCCCCCTCTTTCTGATCTCATCCATTTTGTGTCCCTCCCTACTGTTATAGCAAACTGGAAAACAAGCTTTATACTATACTGCAAGATGTGAGTGTATATGTATTTTAAGGTATATACATTTATTGTCATCATAAAACAGCATCTGCATGATTTTCACAGCTTTGCCAACAATACCCAAGTGGATCATAAAACTCCAGAGTGCAAAACTTTGCCCTCTTGTGGCTTTAAGCAGAATTGTAACAAGCCGTTTAGTTTGAGTACATATGCAGTGACTGTCCTTTTTTAGATTATTCTTATTGGCTCTCCTGTTAAAAATGTGTAGAAGTATTAAAATTAAAGTAATTTGTACTACAGTAACATACCATTAGGAAGAAAAGCTTTTAAGAAAATTCTCAGTGCCATGCTCCCCAACACCCCAAATACATGAAAATTCATTATTTTGTGATTTATATTTCATTTTATGTAGTTTATGAGTTATATAATAATTATTAAGTCCCTGCTTCATTGAGGTATATGTATGATATAAGATAGGTCAATTTTGCTGAGACAATTATAGTGGTAAAAACAAGAAAACATGTGATTCAAGTGTGGTAGGTATGTGTTGAACTTTATGTGTCATGAAATAATAATAATAATAAAAAATATCTATCCATAGACTTGTACATATCTATGGACAGAGCAATAGTTACTGCGACAAACAAGGACGAACCATTGCCTAAGTTTGTCTGGCCACCATGCTCAGTGAGGAGGATGGTAAGAGAATGAGTTTAAAAAATAAATAACAATCACAATGACCTCACAGTTAGAACTGGTGCAAAGGGGGTCAATGTGTCTCCTCATCAGGCACTAGACATTATGTCTACTGGCTACTTGGAGATCGTGCAAGGAAAAAGACTTTCCCCTCCAAAGCTGATTGGTTTGTCTGGTGAAAAACAAAGGGTTGAATATGTGAGAAAACACTGCAGGTGATGTTAGATCACACAACTGTTTACCTAGACATTTTTAATAAGTGTCTGATAGTATTTGGCAGAAAATTGAAAACATAATTTGACCAGGTAATTGTGATGCAAAGAGAGCAGAGGGAATCTGCATAAATCAGTGTTTAATTAGAACGTTTTTAAAAAAACTCAATGTGTACTGGTTGTTTGGAAGTGATCCAAAGCCTCTTCTCCCTAAGAAGAATGTAGCAGCACATCTTAGTTTTACTGATGAAATGGAACAAACATGAGGCTTTTTCTTTTAAAAATGCAGTCTCCCTCTTAAGAGAGCTTTGCAGAAATAAATGTATGTAAACCTCAATCAAATGAATCAACGTTGCTTAAAAAAAAAGGTAATTCCTCCATGACAATGGTGCAGATGAGTACTTAAAATCTTTCAAACTTCTTAAAACTCCTCATTTGTATAACCCCTTTTCATGTCTGTGACAGTCTTTCCTCAATCCCTTTGCCAAAACATTGAAGCTGACCTTAAGCTTGACCTTCTCCTTTCTCATCATCATTGGAGAGCTTGGGAATATTTTTGCTCCACTTCACTCAAATTTTCAGCTGGTGTTGAAAGAGGGCTGCTCCCGCTCTGCAATTCTTTCAGTTTATTCTGACTGATCGGGCAGCAGTTCTGATGTCAAACCCACTTGAATGTACAATCATCAGCTGCCAGCGTGATGTCAGCCAGCTGAAGGGTCAGCTCCGACACAGCAGAGCCAGCTGCCTGGCTCACAGACCAACAGAAAAATTAATTACTTATGTCACGTTCAATAACTCACATCAGAGAGTGCGGTTTTTAAAATTTATTATTTCTGGCATGTGGAGGATGTGTAGAGATTCGTATAACGTGTACTGGAAGAAAGCAGATTGAAAGTTGATTATATAACAATATAAAAGCATCTAAAGTAGTATTCATTCATCCATTACACATCAATGACTTGGCAGAGTGTCTCCAATAAAGCTTTCTTTTTTTCATTTACTTTTACTGATGCTCTATAAAGCCATGAACCTGACACTGTCAGCCTCAGTGCCAAAGTCTCTCTATGCTGCTATGTTTTCCAATCAAGCTCCAGTCACTGCAAGGATGGCTGCAGATTTATATGCAGTCCTTTCTGGCTAGTCCACCAAATCATTGGGATGGAAACATTCATCTGCTTGCATGAAAGAGACTTAGACTATCACTCTTTGTATGTAATATTTTGCTGTTCAGTACTATTATTGGCACTTAAAGTGTACTTTTATGAACATTTACCATGCTAGCTGAAGCCAAGAAAGTCTGACATGTATCTCTTTGGTTCCTTGCAGTCACTCTGGGGTTCGCACAGTACTTCACACCCATCCCCCCGAAAGGTTTGGCAGCTGTCTCAAATGTTGTACACATGTAAATAACTTTTCAAAATGTAGAACAAGGAACTTTAACTTACAGTTCTCTGATTTTATTGCTGGTTTTGTAGAGGTAGCCACACAGATAATTGGTGGTGTACAGATGGTACTTTGGGAAGCTCTGAGAATTTATGGCGTAAGAAATAACCTTTTCAACTTGAATAACTGTGGACTAAATGTACTATATTTTATGTACGTAATGTCTAAGATTCCCCACAGTCAGTAAATTACAATTCAAATCAACAACTACAGCAAATGTCTCATTTCTTGATTCAGAGAAAAAAAAATAAAGACTAAAAAACCAAGGGAAATAAAATCTTTTATTTTCTCTTTTTCTGTAGGAGGTTGGACAGATTTATTTCACAGCTGAATATGTGTTAGTGGACAGACAGCATTATGGTAAGCAACAGAGCGCTGCTCTTAAATGTGCAAAAAATATTTCATAAACAACCTGGAACTGAGGAGAAAGTGTTAAAGTGATAAACAAAACACTGACACATCCTCACATTAAGCTATGACTGCTAAGTTGTCAAGGAAAGCATTCATATCTGCAGGATAGGTCAGAAACCAAAACACAATGTTAGACTGAAAAACACGAACAAGAACAAGATATATATGTAAAAAAGATAACAGCTAAAAAACAAATCCATCTGAAATCTTGTGGGTGATTGATATTCAAAATTAATCAACAAAACCAAAATATTACAAAATATCTAACTTGCACAACAGGGTCTAACATGTCCGGTCTAACATACATTTATACATTTACAAATGCAGCTCAAACTTTAGAGGTTCTGAGGATCCAAGTTATTTATCAAGATATAAAAAAAAGTTGAGAGGGGAAAACAATGAAAGGTTCTCCCCATGTTAACTCTACTGTTACATAATACACATTTGTGTTTCTCTGCATGCTGAGAGATTTCAAAACAACAGGCTGACCTGGTGAGCTGATTTCTATACCTAGCCAGGACAAACATAACTTTTGGCCCCCGTGTTTTAGCTGAAGAAATCATGAAATAGATCCCGCATGTGTTTGGAAACAAGCGTGCATCTCAGTGAAACCCCGCGCTGGCCTGAAACTTTTTGATTCTTTAGAGATTATACTAACAGTGGAAGCCTGAAACTGACGGGAAGGCTGCCAGCCCTCTGTTCCAGGCTGTCACCCATCAGGTCAGACACACGGTGAACTATCAAAGACAACCAGACCCTGCTGGATGTCACGACATGTTTGGTGCTGGTGGCAGCTCAGGAAGACAGTGACAAAGTAGTTGCAGAAACAACAAAGAAAAAAAGAAAGAAACTTTGATCAGGAAGGTGTCTGACATCATTTGTTGGACCCATTAAATGAATACATTTAAATGTATTGTTTTTTTTTATCTAATATGTTTTACCCTTTGCTTTTCAAAGATTGTATTTTGATTTGGAGATTCATCTGTGGGTGTAACCACGTTTCTTGTCGTAGCAGGCCTCTAGATGGCAGTGTTTGAGAGCAGTTTGTGCAGTGCACAACCAAACTTCAATTGTAAAGGTTTAATTTTCTTTTATTTTTTTAAAGCTAAATATCTTTTTGCATGCATGATTTAAGCTCTGAAGTTTATTCTCAAATATCAGGTCAGGGAGGTTTGTCAGTGTGTGCACATTCAGTCAAGATTTCTGCTGCAAAACACAGCACACACACAAACAACAGTTGGAGCTGTTTTTTGTTTTTCAGGTAATTGGGTGAACAATTTCTAAGATTTCACCTCACATGTGGTTCTCCGCTGTTCAGATCAGTTTGTTTTTCAGCATTATGTTCAGGTGCAGAAGCTCGCAGATTTGCGCTTTTCTACACCTGTGCTCTCCTAATTCTTTTTCTAACCTCCTTCCTCTTTGGAGGTAAACTGCACCTGCTTCAATTCACAAACATTTCCGTCATTCAAAGAGGATGCAAGACTTTCTTAAATCTTTCTATTTCATATTTAAAATCTCTAATTCTACGCTCCTTTTACAATTTACTTCATCCCAACATTTAAAGCCAACAATGCATGATGGAATTTATCCAGAATATCCATATCTGCAGGTGCAGGTGTGTGTCTTTCTAACCTGGGAGACCAACAACAAAGAATGCAAACACACAAGCACTTATGAGGTAAAATACATAATAGGAAAAAAAAATGAAAGTAGTCTTAGAAGCAGTTGTTGGAAACACAAAGAAAAGATTAAAAGCTAAAATGTGTGTCAATATCTTCAATATGTCACTCAAAAAGCTTTGCGGATTAAGTCTACACAGGCCCAATTTCCGCCTCTATGTTATTTGCTTTTTATGCAAATGAAACAGCAACAACTGAAACCTTTGATCTGTGCCTCTTTGTTGAGGCAGCGGTTGATGCTGCAAAAAGCCTTGTGACATAATGGGAAACCAGAACTAGAATGGCAGCATGGAGACTTCAAATAGATTTGCTGAAACCTGATATCTTCTTATGAGATGTAAATGAAGAGCAGCTGTTTCACCACCTGCATTAAATCTCAATACATCTAAAGGTTAATGGTGGTGTCTGCAAAGAACTGGCAGTGATGTTACTGCAAAATAAGTACTTAGTGTTGAGATAAGGTGATTTATTGGGCGGTCAAATCAATCTAAGTGTCTTTCAACCTGCTAAGATGATAACTTTGAAAAGAAAAAGAAAATACACAATTATTCTGATTTTTGCTGTATATTTCAGAAGTAAAGGTGTGCATTTAATTGTTAATCACACAATCACCTCCTTCGGTTTAGTCTTTCTGCTTTGAACAGAAAATTCTGAACAGTTTTTTTTTTTTTTTTTTAAGGTTTTACTGTGACCGTGATGTACTGCAAATTAAGGCTTCCACGCAATTTAGTAAAAACTTAGTCCCACCTCAAAGTAATCAAGACCTTGTAAACATACAAAGAATGCCTTGGATGGAAGACATGCTAAAAAAAAATAATAATAATAATCTTTTCGAATTAAAATATTTCAATGTCCTTTCTATGCACTCTTTTTAACCCCAATCAGCAGACAGAGACACACTGTAAGCTTCGGAGAAAAGATTTATTTTATTCCTGAAAGGATAATGTCAAGGTGAATTCAGACAGCCACTCTGTGTATTTTATTAAGCTATGTGCCCTCATCCTTCAGTGAGTCATTCTTTGATTTCCTTTTCTAAAGATGCCAGTTTAAAACTGAATAGAACAGAAATACAGAAAGGCTTGTGGTATAAAAAAGAAGATATTTCTGGCAGGATAAAAAAAAATAAAAAATAACAAATTCAGATCTTAAACAGATTATAAGACAGAGGGTAATACCAAGGCATAGAGACACATGTCAGCAACAACAGATCTGCTAAAGCGTGCAAGCTCATTGTAGTGGAGGAAGGCTGCAGAAAAACACAAACTGTGAGGAAGGATTCTGCAACTGGGATGGGTTCTAGTAAGCCTGCTGTCCCATGTGTGTAAAAAGCTTGTCCCACACCTCCACATTCATGATGGCATTGCCCATGGGACACATAGTGGCTTTGATGTCAAGGTAGTTACCCACATAATTGATTCCCGAGCCATTGGCTTCCCCTCTGACAAAACCATGCTCATTCTCTTTCTTCTCATAGTACATTTCTTTGAATAAATCCTTATCACAGTTGCGACCCTTTTTATAGATGCCCACCGCAAACCAGTTCTTGTACAGGTTGTAATCCCAGGGAACTGAAAACATGATGGCCAGGGTCTCAATGTAGTCATTCTGGGACCTCTCGAAGAGGTCGTAGGTCAGGACGCCAACGCTACCGGTTGCTTTCCCACCAGACTTGGTGAAGGTGCACACCTCTGTCTTTAGGGGGCGTACTGTCGGTTGAGGTGGGTTGAACACCTCCCCATTGTCAAGGTAAGTTCTAATAACAAAAAATAAGAACAAACTGTTGAAACAGATACATGTAACACATCAAGCTCAAAATCTATTTCCTTACTGGATAACATTGAATCACAATAAACCTTTCCTGTTTGGATCAGTTAGGATTACCAGAACGATTGACTAAAGGATACCGTTCACTTCCAAAAATTAGTATACAAAGGATATCCTTTTTTTAAAGTTCAGCAGAGCCCGGATGAAGTCTGATGACTTTTAAAGCTTCCGGTAGGTTAATACACAATATCTGAGTTAACAAATATTAACAATAACATAAATCAACTGCAGTTGATGTATGTTAAGGTCTCCAACACTGTTTCAAAATAAATCATGCAAGATATTAAGAGGGAAATTTTGGGCATCAATAAATCTGGAAGGATAAACATTATAGGTATGTCTTGTTTCAGATTTAAATGTATTTTGGTGCAAAATGTGCATTATGTCCCAAAGAAAAGAAAAACAGATCATGCAAATATGTTGGCTAAATTTTTATCACTGACAATGACAAATCTCTTTTACCAATATGGCCTGAAAGACATAAATATATTATAAGAGATCAACAAAATGCTTACTTGGGACTGATAAGGCAGTAGTTATTCGTGATATTTGAGATTTCAATAGTCACGCTTCTCTTGCTGGTCACATCAGCTGCCACAGCTTCAGCCGACTCCGTCATGCTGCAACAATTATGAGATCTATTTGGAAAACAAAAGTATTTCAGATAGAGTCAAACAACGTGAAAGTCTTTTTTTATCGACTTTGATCGATTTTTCATCTTATCAATACAGCAACATAAAGTACAAAAAAGACGATGCCAATGGAAAATGGGTGAAATTTAGCTTCAGTTGTATAGTGAGGCTAATGTTAAGCTAACTTAAGGCTAACTTAACCAGATAATAAATTCTGATGTAATACATACATGAGTTTTTCAGTTAGTTTTCGATAATGATGCTCTGTTAAAACACACAAAATACCTATCAAGCAAAAGCGATTTGTAAGGAATTTTAACTAAGAATAGTGATTTTAGAAACGTACCTGTGAACAAAATGCAAGTATTCCAAAAGTAAAATGGGAGAAGTCGGAAAAGACACCTGAATGGGAGGCGCTGTTTTTCCACCCCCCTGTTTTCCAGGATATGCCCCTCCCTCTTGCGACATAACATAATTTAGACCAGACACACCCTCTTTCCAAATACATACATTAGTAAGTTTGGGCCTACACAAAAGAGTACTGCAAAAAATATAAATGTGGTTAATCCCTGTATCATCAAACAACCACACCCTTTCTTGGATCCGTCTCTAATACTTTCCCCTTGGATCTCTTTGTTACTAACTCTGCACATTTATCCTGTCCTGTCTTTTTTTTTTTTTTTTTTACTTTTTCATGAAATCCATCTGAGAGAAGCAGTTTGGGAACCTTATTCCATTTTTACCGAGCAACAGAAAAAAGTAAACAACGCAAGTCTAGGCACATGTCTCTGGAGCCTCTTTACTCTTTTTTTTTTTTCTACTACTGAAGCTGTTGTTTTCCAAGTTCCACACAAACAGCAAGATGAAAAGTCTCCTAGCCAGTGAAGAACCGTGTTGTTATTGCACAGATTAAAAAAAACATCTACGCCAGCTTTCCATCTGTTGCCGCTCATTAGAGTTGGATAGATCCAGATCAGAGATTAAATAATAATTACTGTTCATCAGTAATAATGCAGGCATACAGAGTGAGAACATACTCCACACAAGGCAACACAAGCATTGGGTCTGAATGTTTTATTACCATAATCAAAGAGAAGAGAGAGTACAACGTACATGAGTCCAAGACATTAGCTAATGGGAAATCAATGAGCTGGCTGTCAGATATTGATATCTCTCAGCAGATGCAAAATACAGATGACAGCAAAATCAGTCTTCCCCTCCTGAATGCATTTTTTTTATTTTTTTATTTCAAGATGACGACAGTGGTCACATCAAAGAGATTCTATTCACTCTATGGACGCAAAACCAACAAAGAGCTTAAGAATAAAACCCAGTTGACCTGCACACTAATGGCCCATTTTATCATACAGCTCCACTTTAACAATAGCTTTGCCTGTTGTAGACATTGTGGCTCTTAAATCAACATGTGCTGCTTTATATTCCAGCCCACACCCGCTTGCCTCAGAGCGGGTGAAGCTGCTGAGATCTTTCCCATCATACATCTGGTCGTACAGATGTTTGTCGCAGGCCCGGGAATGCTCGACCACACCCACAGCCAGCCGGTTCTTGTAAATGTTGTGGTCGAAAGGCACGGAGAACATGATGGCCATGCGCTCCGAACAAACCCGACTCTGCATGTGGAACAGGTCGTAGGTCAGCACTCCGACCGCACCGGTGGCGGTGTTGTCATCCTTAGTGAAGGAGCACACTTCTGTCTTTTGGGTGCGAACTGTGGGCTGGGGTGGGTGGTACGAAAAGCCACTTGTCATGAAAACCCTACAAAGGAAAGCAAGTTACAAATGAATATTGAAGACATTGCAACAATGTTGCAATGTAAAAAAATGAGAAAAAACTTTGCAAAGTTTCCTGAAGTTTGGGGATGCTCTTTCTGAGTGTTGGGGTGGAAAAACAGTGTACACTGATGGATGGAGTACGACTAGAAGTGTACTACTATGGACTTCTAAGCAAAAGTGATTCTACCTGCAAGCGATGTGCAATGAGGCGGTGTGTGTCAGTGCATGATAGATTGGTAGATGTTCTCAGCAACATAATGTCACATATGAAAATCACCCATCCAAAATATGGCCAGTCCTGACAAATCTAGACAAATGCAGAAACATGACGCACATGGCAAAATACTTGATGTGCATTCTGGTGCTGTATTGTGCAACTCATTCTTTTCTTCTTCTTTTTTTTTTTACATTACCAGTGCCTTTTAAAAGTATTGACATTCCTTAAACCTTTTGACATTTTGTCATTTTATTAAAAAAACACAAAGTATGAAGTGTGTTTTTTTTTATTTTTTATGACTAATCTAACAAGTGTGTATGTATTACACAAACAGTAGCAAGAATAAAGCCATTTTTAAAGAAAGATCTTGTTTGCCACAAGCAATATGGAACACAGAACGAATATGGAAGAAGTTGCTCTCATCAGATGAGACCAAAAAATTGAACTCTCTTGGCTGAACCCAGCATCCCTGCCTTGACACATGGTGGTGAAAGTATCATGCTGTTGGGATCACTTTTCTCAAAAAGGGAACAGGTATCTTATAAGTATTGATGGGAAAAACTACAGGACAATCCTGATGAAAAGAAAAACTTTTGCTAACTGCAAAACATTTGCATCTCGGAAGCTGGAACAACCATAAAAACAGAGCTACAATGTCCTAGTTTAGATTTATTATTCTTCAGGTCAAGCTTAAAAACAAAATCTGAATAATACCTCACAACAAATTTTGTTTAGTCACAGCACATTTAGAATAACAGAAACAAAAGAAATATTTTTACACAAGATGTGTATAAATACAAGCTGTTCAAACAGGACAAATGTGCCAACATTTATCTACATAAAAAATAGAACTTGAACATTTACAGTCAAAGCACATTCACATACTAGATGCGCCAACCAAGTCCAGACATAGAGACAACTGATAATCTGTAGTGTTATTCTTTGATGCTCTCTGTCTAATATGACTAAGCTTGAGCAAGATTGCAAACAAGAATGGGCAAAGATTTCAGGCTTTCAATAAGCAAATCTGGCAGAAACTCACCCATGACGACCTGCAGCTGCAATTGCTGTCAAAAGTGAGTTTACAAAGTTTTGACGTTTCTCAGATATTTCTTTGAAAATTGTTTTGAAAACCAGGTTGCATTTTCCTTTCACATTACATTGTTCCAAGTTTTTCTGTCCAAGTTGCCTCGGATTGTGATATGAAAAAAAAAAAATCAAGTTCAGGGGGGTGTGAATACTTATGCAGGTTTCCATTTGTCAATTTTTCTTGTGTCTGACTGTTCTCACTGCAAATGAAAACGTGCATCTTAAAGTGAATAGGACATTAAAACAAGCGTGGTTATTTTTTAAACAGTTCAATATGAAATTACATGGAGTTTTCAAATGCCATTGCTACAAATTTAACATCAAACATCAGCGTGCTACACAGTAAATAGAAATGTACCGCACCTCACCTCATTGGGGTTAGACCTCAAATGTACTTTCAATGTATTCTTTAATCTAAGTTGTAAGCTTAGTGATGCAGTTGAAGACTTACTTTGGGTTAATGAGACAGTAGCTGCCGCTGATATTGGTTATCTCTATGGTGCAGTGCCTGTTGGTTGTAATTGTGGCGGACACAGCCTCTGCTGTTTCAGGCATCTTGACTGCAAGAGAATAATGAGTGAAAGCTCAGTTTTGTAGATCCAACAGAGCGAAACAAATGTGTGTGTTTTCTATTTGGATACTCAGAAAACATGAGTAGTATTTAAAATGATGGCTGGATGAGAAGAAGCAAAGGTCAAAAGCGAGCTTTTGCAGTTACACCAACTCGCTGGAGAGAACAAATGTAGGCAAAGTAGGTGTGCTAACATCAAAATAGCAGAAGAGAAATACGATCCACAGTACTTGTAAAACTTTTTCTACACAATAAATCAAGTGATATTTTCCTATTGCTGAGTGTGATTATTATATTTACCTTTTAGAGATTCGCACCAGTGTTGTGCCAGACAGCAGCATCAAGTTCTTTTCCTCAGATCCTGGAGAGAGTGTCTCTTGTGTGATTACACCTCCACAGCACTTGTTCAAACACAGGCGTGTCCACATTATCAGTTATTAGAAAATTCTGGCTAACAAAAAGTGGCGCTTTGGGCACCTGGTATTCTGTAAATGCTGCATAGTAATCATCATAGAGGATTTTAATTAGGTGAATCTCAAAACATATCAATTAATTAGACAGCTGATTATTGCCAGGTTTCTATGTGCAACACAGATGAGATGTATTGATAGGAGATTCTTCTCACATTAAACTTTCATTTTTTATCTTTATTTTTTTTTTAATACTTTCATGTCTTTCATAGGCTCTCATAGTTTAATTGATTGTCTTGTAGATATTTTAAACAAATCCCACCACTCCTGTAGTAGGCAGTGAAACACTTCATGTTCTATCTTGTTTTGAGTAAAACTACATTTTCCCTGGTATTGCTCAACTGGTTATTTTGCTGCAGGTAAGGGCTAGCAACAGATTCCTTTGGGAACCGTCTGAAAACATTCACACATTTCAACACACTGTCTACATCCAGGTCTTAAATGCATACTCTCCCAGAGGTTTAGGGAGTTGTGAAAGAGGCACTCCCTTTCTCCCCGTTGGCTTCACAAACAAGACTTTATGCAACAACTGACTATAGTATCAGCAGTATATCTGAACGCTTCCCGATTAGAGATGTTTTGCAGTATGATCCTTTAAGCAGCACACATAATATCACAGCAGCTGTTCTCTTTTTGTCTAAGAACCCTTCAATTTCAAAATTTGAAGTCACCAGATGGCACCAAACATGCATCTGCAAAAACACATTTGTACTCCACAAAGTTTGTCAGGTTAAGTCTTTTCTAACTTCAGACACTCAGTAATTCTATTAAGGGAATTCCAAATGTTACAAACAGAAAATCCCTGATATAGTAGGTTTTTATGTGTCACAATGTATGCTTTTTTTTTTTTTTTTGCATATTTCCCAGGATTTTAAATGTTGTTAAAATAGAACAACCCAAACATAAAAGAAATGCAATCTCAGTGGCATTATCTTTAAATTGGAATCTGCCTGGTTGAGTCTTAAATGTGCAAAAGGACCTTTGCACACAGGAATGGCTTCCTCACTTTGACCTGTCTTCTGCTGCCACCCTCAGGCCAAATTTGAGGTATTTCAGATACATCATTTGCCAAATCACTCTTTTAATTACGAAAATGATCCTATAGAGACGTAATGACCCGCACTGAGTATTATGCCTCTTCATCGGCACTCACAGGGGTTAACAGTCATCACCCTGTATTCCGCATGACCTGCCTTTTAAGAGCTCATCTCAGGCCAAATTACGTCCTTATGAAGCAGGTGTGTTAAATTTAATCACACTCAGGTTATCTTTGTGAGAATAGTTAGTAAGAGGTAATTAAGAGGGTGACAAAAGGAAATAATATGAGCACTCGCAATCAGCGTGATGCTGAGACTTTCACAGTGTTATGACAAAGATAAATGTATGCTGAGTACATAACCATATTTAATCACAGTGGCTGCAGCACCAGTAAATCAACCTCACGCCACTTGTGTCGCAGCTTTTAGTCCATTAGACACCTTTTTTGACAGCATTATGTTTTATGTACTTGTGTTGTTTTTAATTTTACTGACACTGTAAACCGTTCGAAAGAATATTTTCGCAGAAAGCAGCAACATCTATTATCCATTTATCTCCGATCCGAGTTGAATAAAAGCAAATGAATTTAACGTTAAGCCCATTACAGTCAGCGCTTAATTACCCTTCTGTCTTTTCGGTTTCAGTCAAATTGCACTGTTGTTGTGCCGCCAGTGATGATGTTCTGAGAATGGAGGACACATTAAATAAAACTGTGCAAAACGCTCAAATAAAACAGGACTTCAGCACACATAGCTTCTCATAATTTTTTGATAAGTATGCATAAAATGTAAAGTTACATTGAATCCCTACATTTGCTGGAGAGACCTATTGCAGTATTGTTAAAATTGTATTAAGTTGAAAGGACAAGATTTGGAAATGCAAACCACATTTTGGACAAAACCTCTTTCATAATATGGCCAGAAGGTTGATTATGATCTTACCCCAAGGGGGCCCTACATTGTTCACATGGATTAGTAATAAAATTGAACGTTAGTGGTAAATTGCAAGTAATTAATTAGCTACTTTGTTGAAGCACAAATTAGTCAACACCACTCCCAGATCTCTTTATTTTTCCTTGGCAGTCATTTCATGTTTTTAAGCTGCTGTCACACTGTTTCTTAGTTTGCCACAATTGAGCATATGATTATTTGAGTCTAAAAAATATATATACAATTAATTTTGTGATAAATGAAATCTTGTCACATAATATGAAGTGTGTTTATTATTTGTGATTAAAGGGTAAAGTACTTTTTGTTGGAGCTTCACATCTTATTTTATTCTTTATCTATCTATCTATCTATCTATATATATATATATGCATATATATATATATATATATATATATATATATATATATATATATATATATATATATATATATATATATATATATATATACCACAAACAAATCTTCTATCCCTGCACAAATTTACAAAAATGTAGCTGTCATATTTTACAGATGATTTTCAGTTCACTGAAAAATATCGGAACTATTTTAAGTTCACAACAAATATGGCTTTCAAAAGTAAACCAGGTGTTTTATTTTTATATGCCACACTTTTAGAGTATAACTTTCAGTCTTCAGAGGATTTCCATTATCAGACTCATGGATTTGCCTTCCATCCATTACTTAATGTCTGGTCCTGTTATGATCTCTTCCCAGAATCACTCTTTCATTTCCAAATGTGATGTCAACAGTGTGGAGCTCTGGGATTGAAAACTGGCCACTTAGGAGGTGTGAAAACAAAAATCATTATAAATAGCCCTACTGCGGTGGGCTTTGACAGATGTGCCAGACTGGTCTTAGGCTAATATGAAATCATTGCAATAAACTGCATCATGTAGGCTAATGGCACTTACTTTAAAAAAAATAAAATAAAATAAAATGTGGAGGTTTGTCTGATTTACCACAAAACTGAACACACACAAATATTCTTGTTCTGGTGTAGAAATAAAATACACAAAACACAACACAGTTTTGCTTCAGTTAAGCACTAATGTCTTATTCATATTCCCCCCCCTCCCCCCCTTTCCTGCTCAGCAATGAAGCCACCTTCTTTGCAGCACTAATGATGCATAACATCAGTGACATTTCTGTCTCCAGAGAGAGCAATTTGGTTCTGTCTTAATCTCTTTATCTCTGCAGATAAACCTGATGATAACTGGGTGTTTAATGCAGAGCTTATTGCTGCATTTAAGACCAATTATATCAAACAGTGTTCACCCAAACCTTCTATTTTACATAGTTCACTTCTGAAATATTAAAACAAATTGTTTTCTGACTCATCTCATCTAGCCAGATGTCTTTTCTTCATTGTCACTTGTGATCCATGTTTCAGTCAAGGAAAGGTTGTCACTGCACTCTGCCTCTAATGTAACACAGAAAGTTCAGGTCCTGCACATCCATTTAAGCAGCTCCAAGCCGGTCCACATGAAAAGGTCAAATCATTGTGCTTTGTTTGTTCAGGTCAGAGAAAGACATAATACTCAGTCATGATAAGAATTTGTGATGTTGTGTGACACAGTTGGTCGTAATAGTCTTGTCAAGATAATCAGTTCTTAATTGAGAAGTTGTTTTTCCAATAACAATCTAAGAAGGAAATGCTGGTTGATAACATGTCGGCTTTTTTATTTTTTAGACTATCATTTCAACACAAATAGACAGGAGTATTGTAAAATGACTTATGTATGAAGGCAATATAATGCTGCTGCACAAGGCTTGAAGAAGAGTTCCCTGTTTTAGGTCAGCAATGATGAGAGGACACCTTCTCTATTTGGTAAATTGCATAGCATGGTGGAATAGTTTATCACTTTCTTCAAAGTCAGAAATTTAAATTTCTTTTATGTTTACTAGAATTGCCTTATGACTAAGATGAAATGTTTGGATGTTCTTACACATGTTTGGAAGTTCTAACACAAGTTTATGTCCAAGTTTTAACTTTAACTTCCTGATCTAAGATTTAAGATCTTGCTTATGGCTTTAACATGATGCCATCAAACATAAAAAAAATTCTGTTTGTGCTGTGGTGGCACAGGGGTTAAGCACAGCCCATGTATGGAGGCCTAAGTCCTTGATGTGGCTGTCACAGGTTTGATTCCTGGCCTGGTGACCCTTACTGCATGTCTTTCCCCATCTCTCAATGCCAACTTTCCTGTCAATTAACTACCAAATAAAGGCCACTAGGGCCAATAATAAAAAACAAAAAAAATCTGCAGACAAATGTTTATGTGGACGAACTGTCAGCAGGACTTCCCACTTGTCTTAGCAGCTATGTGAATAAAATGTATTTCAGTCTAAAATATTAGTTGGGTAGTCTCGCCTTCATGCAGAGATTGTTTTCATGTGTACAATATTTTATGCAAAAGATGTAAAACATGTAATACTATGATATTAATTAAAATAAAAATAAAATCCTCGTGGTAAACTGCTGCAGTGAAATGAAATGAAATACAAAGCAGCTAGAGTCTCATCATCCCCTCTTTAATTCCTTTTGTCACATCTTGCAAATTGTAAATGATTTGGTTATTAACATGCTTTAATAACCTCCTTCAACAGCTATTAGAAGCCACAACAATCTAAAACATGATTTATAACCAAATTCAAATCCTTAAACTTTTTAGAGAGAAAGCCAATAATGTCAGATTAAGTTAGTCAAATATCAAATCAAGGATTTGTGATTCAGAAGCCTACTCGGTGTCTCGCAAGCAGAAATATAAAAATCCAGAAAATAATTTTAGCTACAGATGTAATCGTGGGTTCAAAACATCCCTACGTTATATATCACACTATTCGCTGCTTAAACTCTTATAATTCAATCAGCCTTGAGGTCGGGAGATTCTGATTAATCTCTTCAGTCATCAAAATGGTCTTCAAAGGTAAAGGTTCTCAAACGTAGGGTAATGGGTGAGAGGAAGTAGACGGGGATTATGCAAACTTCGCGGTGATTAATTTTGGTATGAGATGTATCTGCGCTGATGGTAGCCTGGAGACGAGCATATTGATTGATTCCTACAGAGGGCGCGAGGTTCTGCACATTTACTTTTTGATGAATCGGCTGTCAGGGCCTCGAATAACCAAATATGGCTCTGTAAATGAATGTTTAAGTGATTATGGTATAAGTGTAAATAGTACGCATCTATTAAGGAGGATCACATTTGGTGCCACTTTAAGAAGAGAGGAGGAATAAAGGGGCAAGCCAGCAGAATATCCCACTGCAAAGTAGACATAGGGGAAAATGTGGTTTTAATCTGCATATATAATGTTTTAGCATTCAAATAGGGAAGTCCTTGACATTAATCTCTGTGTGTGTGCATGTGTGTGTCTGTGGATGCATGAGGCTGTGTTCATGTAGGCCGGTGTGTGTGTGTGGCTGAAGACGAGGGCTTTAAGTTGACAGAGCATGCCGGCGCATCCACCCGCTCAAATTACCACGCGACAAAACGCATCCAGGGTGCTGCACTGGAGGTGAGAGTGGGAATAAACGCCTGCTTCAAAGATGATTTGTGCTCAGCGCGGATTAATTCCCCCACCTAAGAAAAATCAATAGCGCCGTGTGGAATAGGAATAGATTTGTGTCACCTTTTGGTGACAAGGAAGTGAAAACACACTGCGGAGGCAAGTTGAGACAATGCACATCAAAATGACTAAAAACCACTTAAACTGGTGAGGGGCTCAATCCAGGGAGCCGCAGGTAATTAAAGATTTTCTCCCTTTGTTCATTTCTCTGTACAGTATGTCCCAAAGCGGAGCCTGTTTTAAAATGTGTTCTATTATTCCAAAATACCAATTGTGTAATCTCTCATGATTGAACCGCAAGCCTTTCATCACTCACAACACAAATGTATTAACGACATTCATTTCTTATTGTTCATGTAAACACTTGCCGCCTAATTTTGGCATTCAGATCTCTGCATTCGACCCTCAACGGCCTTTTTAGCGGTATTTTACCTTGATTTTGTAATTATTTGAAAACCAACACTTGCTGATTTAAATTTACATATGGGCATAAACACAAGCAGCTAATGGATGCAAACTTTGCAAGCACCTCAAAAACATTCATTCTGATTTAAGTGCAGGAAGAAATTCTTCAGGGGAAAAACACAAACGGCTTTTTGATTTTCAAGAATGTGTCAAAAGAATGGAATGAAAACAGATACCGTATTTTATTTTATTTGTCCTGCTTAATTTTATGTAAACACTTTTTTTCTCCTCCAAGCTTCAGATTTCTGAAAAGCACCTTGACTTTTGTCCTTTGCGTTCACGACACCCTTCAAAGACGTTTTGGGAAAATACCCGCATTGTGCAAACATGCTGTATTGCACAGTTAGCGGCTCATTTCCATATCCCCAAACAGAGCGTCCTCATCCTCGCATTGACTAAATGATAAACACCAAGGCCTCTGTTTGCTACTGATCCTCTGAAGAGAAGACAGACAGGAGATCAATGAGCTCCTCATCCTCCATCCCATCTGCCATTCGCTTTTTTTGCTTTTTCAGTTCCCCCAATTTTCCCATCATCCCTACTTTCTCCTCCAGCCATTGCATCCGCCTGCCGCTGTCATTCAGTGTTTCTAAGGCTTAATCCTCTGCTTTTCACTCACGCCGCACAACCTGGGCTGCCCCTGATGCCCCACCCTCCCCAGCTCCATCCCGCTTTATGGGAAATATAATCCCATTGATCCAAAACCCGATGGGAAGCGCTGATCTGTAAACAGACAAGTGCTCAATAAGAATTGCCCGGCCCTCCAGAGAGGAGACGGAGGGCTGGCTGGGTGTTAGGGTGGGTAGGTGGTGTTGCAGGGGCATCAGGTACTGAGGAGGTTTACTGAGGAGACTGAAGGTGGTGGAGGTCTTTCTATTGTGTGTCTTAGCATCATTTATCAGATTTATTGCAGAGCTCTTTCATTGCCCCCTCACCTGGCTCCACTCATTCTAACTTTATTGCAGCCTTGAACTATATTCTACCCAAGCAATTAAAAGTTCTTAGCTCTCAGTGAACATATGAAAGGTGTGACATTTTCGTTTTGACTGACGGCGAATTTAGAGCGACAGGAGAGACAGATGCAGCCAACCATGGCTATGGATTTTTTTTTCCTTGCAGCTTTTTTTTTTTTTGTACAATTTCCTCACAACCTGTTTTTTTGCTCCCCGTCTTATGTCTGGAGACTACTTTGGCAACATTGCAAGACTAAGAGTTCAAGCAGACACGAAAAACTAAACTCCTTGAAAGTCATTTGATGACAGTTTAACAACGACCAAAAAAATGTACACCTCTCCTATTTCTTTTTCCTTTCTTTTGAACATTTGACAAGGCTTCTGGATGAAGCATATTTCTAATACATTCCCAGTGTCTCATTAGAATAAGGATCTTTTAAAAACTTTGTTACATTTTTTATTATGAGCTTATAATTAATTTAAAAATGCTTCATTAATCCTAAATGAAAATTAAATGTTGCAAATCCAATATTCTTCAAAGAATTGCTTTAGAGGCTGAAAGCTATGAGCAGGAAGGATCTCCTGTAGCTGTCTGTATTACAGAGATGCAGAAGAAGCCTCTGTCTGAATGCTTGTGAAGCATTCTCATGCAATAATTTTCCATACTTTTCTGAAGAATCCTTCTTTGCACTCTTCATAACAGACCTAGAGAATATATGCAGCATCTTGTTCTACTCAAAAGGTATAGTGTGCTCTGTCTCTTCTTGCAGATGTTTCAAAGTTGCGACTCCAGTTCAGTCAGTTTTCCAGGTGAACCCCAAGGAACTTACACTCCTCAACCTCCTCCACCTCTTCTCTCATGATGGAAACAGTGTTTGACCAAACCCCTTTTCTTTTGACATGAACAATCATCTCCTTTGTTTTGTTCAGATTTAATAAAAAATTATTACTTCCGCACCATGGCACAAAATGGTCGACCAGCTCTCTGTGCTCGGCTTCTTGTCCATCTCTGACACACCTGACGACTACGGAGTCATCTCAGTATTTCTGCAGATGAAAGAACTCTGACTTGTGCGGAAAGTCTGAAGTGTACAGAGTGAAAGGAAATGGAGAGCGTAGAGTCCCCCGAGGTGCTGCTGTGTCCCAGAGGGGAACGTGGAGCACAGGAGAGCACAGCTTTTATTCTCAACTACATGAAAGATGCAACATCAGAAATGTTTCTGCCTCCCGTTAAGATAATTTGGAGTGTTATTTCAGTCCCTCTGCATAATAACAGAGGGACAGTAACAGGACTGTTACTGTTAACAGTAACAGTCCTGTTACTGTTAAGTAACAGGACTTAACTCTTCAGTTAGTGTGAATTTAGGGTCAGCCCAGGTCAACTCCAGTCACAGCTGGGAGACGCCACCAATGCTGGCACTAATGGGCGTTCTGGGTCTGTGTATTCATCTGTCTTTTGAGGGATCTTTGAACTAGGAAAAGAATTGAAGAGCAGAAGAAACACTATGCCAGAGTAACCATAAGCTGTTTAAGAATTAAATCCTTTCTTTGACGTTCAAATGTCTTACCAAATGAATATTCAGAATTTTTCCAGTAAACAAAACTGTACTTTTTTCTCCCTGTTTGTTTCTCTCGCTCTTTGTCTTCTTCTCACTTTTTTCTCTCTCTTTATCTCCAAATCCACCCTCTCCAGCTAAATTAAAAGGTGTTTACGCATCTGATCGTTATCCTAAAACAAAAGGAATTTCAAATATTCCCAATTAACAGTGTTAGATATTAACAGATTGCAAGATGAGCTTCAAAATATAAAACAAGGAGAAAACTAAAAGTGTCAAAAAGGATTCGGTAGTGACAATTCTCATCATAGTTGTTAAATAATCCCAAAAAAATTCTGTTGCAAGTGTCTTTTCTGCAGGTGGGTAGCAACTCCTTAATGAGTAACACCCTAACTGCTTCAGCCTTAAAATCTTAATTTATTTCTCTAACAATCATATGGACATAGTATGAACAGTATTGGCTACAGTTTGCTCAGCGGTTCCTGAAACAGCAGCTGCTGGTCTTGCTCATCCTTCCTTCTACATTCATGAACACGGTTGGTGTTGTGAGCTGAATATTCCAGGGAACCAACAGACACGTTGAGGTCAAAAGCACTATTGACTTGTAAAATAAACTGTATGGATAAAATGTCTCATCAATACCAACAGTATGTGAGCGTCCATAAAAACTCCACTACCATGCCATTAATTTAAAATTGATCCAACAGGCTTGAACATTGTGAAACAAATGCACAGAATGTGCAGAGCGCTGCTCAAAACTCAGCTGAAAGTGAAGTTCTTTTTCTCAGTATTTCCACAGAACCAACAAAGATTTTTTGGTTCTGACCAAATATTACCCGGAGCATGTTTATGAAGAGCGGCGCTGAGTCGGCCTGTACAGTGTGTGCTCTTGCTGTAAGCATGCCTTCGCTGTGAGTTACAGATGCCTCTGTTCAGTTCAACTCTTCCTACTTTTGGTTTGTTTCTCAAAGTGTCACAACAACTGCAAACATGGAGGATGCACAGTGAGCGCAAAGTCTGCTCTGCTCTGAAATTGGGTTTTGTGGCGGTCTGAGGAACAATTTTTTTTATTTTGTCTGCCGTGAGAGGAGTAACTTTCTGATTTGCAATCAAGCAGAAATGTAAAAAAAAAAAATCCCTGTTAGTTTTCTCAAATGCAGATTGAGATGAGGAAAGCTTCTTTTTTTTTTTTTTTTGCTTATGAAGACAAATCAACACGACTGATGAAACTGTGCCGTAATCAGATGGCACTATGTTGTAACCAGAATGCACATCAGAGATAAACATGTTTTCTGAGATAGTGGAAATGCATTTAGAAAAGGCACACTTTAAAAAAAAAAAAAAAAAAAAAAAAAAAAAAAAGTATTGCCGACAGAGATTCAAAACATACCCCAAAATTGCTGGTAAATAGCAATTTCCTATTTATGAACGCTGTGCTTTTTCTACTTCTCAAGAACAAGAGAGAAGACGAGATTTGCAAAACCTACACCGTGTTTGAAAGAGATTATCACACAAAAAGCATAAGACTGGGAGATTAATCAACACATTTCCTCCTGATCTGAAATTATTAGATATTGCGTTATTGTGGGTGTTCAGCCAGCTGAAACCTGGCTATATTGTTGTTTTATTGGGCCGCCTTTCAGATTGTTTGTTATACCATCAGGAAAAAACACATGGATGTCTCGTGCATCTTTTCTGATTAAATTTTTGAATTTAAGTTGTATCAGATTCGTTCTGAGTGTTTTTCTCCTTTCTTTCAACTTGTAGAGCCGATAGTTGTAGGAACCAGTCGGAGGCTGAGTCTGACAAAAATAAACATGTAATTATGCAGCAAAAGAAAAAAAAATGCAATATGTCAGAAATTAGAATCTTATCCCTTGCTAATACAAAACTAGATTGTCATGAGCAAACTCCCCCACCTTCAAAAAGAGCAAAACTTACTTTTGTTTGTTTTTATTTACAATCCAAATCTGTCTTCCTGGACCTGAGAAACATTCTGCAGATTTCTTAGCAATGCTAAATTATGTATCTTTTTTTCCTTGTTTACTTTTGGGAGACTTATAAATCAAAAGTGTTCTCTTGTTGTAGATTTGATCCTTTGGGCTTCATGCTGCAGGGCTACTCCACCGGAAAAACTGGAATCAGGGTTTTGGCTTATCAGTGCAATGCTTGTCCTTGTCTCTAATGCACTTTTAGTTTGAAGGTGATAGAATTAGGTCATGTTCTCTTTTGTCTTCAACTTCTTAAAAGTTCATTTAGAAATTAAGGAAATTTAATTGCTTTCTTGGTAAACAGGAAGTAGCTAGGCAACTAGACTTATCTCTGCTTTTCTTGCGTAAAATGTATGCTCAGAGCAAAACGAATGACTAATTAGATTTCTTTTCAAAAATTTGCTACTTCACCACTTCCTGCTGCAGATTCCCAACAATCTTAAAAGCTGGTTTCTATAACATCAGAGCACAGAATCATCACCTCATCTTCATGTAAGACTTACTTTAACTCAACTTAGAGCTAAAACCTTAAGTTTAGTTGAAGTTTAGTCACAAAAATTACAGCTATTTTACAATCTAAGACTTGTAAAGTCAGTTTGACTTTTTCTGTTTCAGTCAGTTAGGATAAAAAACATTTCCCTTTGCTAAATGTAAGAAAAATAACATTACATTTCTTCATATTCAGAAGGCTTTAAGTATTTGTTTGAAATGACTTCTACAAACAACATAGACATCCTTCCATCTTTGTCATTCTTCTTCTGGACAGAATTTGTATAAATTAGTCAGGTTTGTAGGTTTACTTGCTTAAACACATCTTTGCCATAGTAACTACAAAAAGCTTTGACTTTTCTGTCCTTAAGCCTTGTAACTAACTTAGTGGTTCGCTTTGAGTCATGTAGAAGACCCATTTAATCAGATCATCTTCTAGGCTTTCACAAATTGTATGCATTGTGCAAAATTTTACGGCTTTGTAATCGTTGTGTATTAGATTTGAAGAAAGTAACAAAATAATTCTCTGCCATTTATGAAGAGCAAAAATACATGGGTGATCTATGCAAACCTTAAACCTAAAACATGAAAAGCTTAGTTTAATGTTATACAAGGGTATATAAGTATCCAAGAGAATGATTTTTGTTTTAAATTTACTTTTATAACACAAACGTGTGAAATTCCACTGTGAACTGACTCAAACATTTTTGATATTACCAGTTTATGAGGTTCCCACCTGATGGACTAGCAACTTATGTATCCTGCTTCTCAGTGACGTGCAGTGAGGGGGGGCAGGTGAGGCAGTGATGAGCTGTTTCTCACCCTGGGGGGGGGGGGGGGCGCTGTCTGAAACCCTGATTTATGTAGGCAGGAGCTGCATTCCCATTGCCGTCTCTCTTCATATCACCATATATACATGTTTGACTCCATCTGATATATTTAACGAGTGTACTTGACATATTTAGTCTTTCTGAGAGGCCATAAATTGTGCAGTGAAAACGAATAGGCGAGGCCGAGAGTACTGTGCCCCACTGGTAGGGGGCAGTGCTGAACCCCCTTGACTCAAAGAGCAACAGGTGCTCTTCATCTATGCATTGTAAAGACTATGCATCTATCTCTTAGCATAGTTGTTTTAAGGCATTTTTAAATGAAATGGAGCAAATATTTTTGACAAACACCATTAATGAATTTAGGAATTTCCATCTCACAAAATAAACATAAGAATAGAAAACAAATTGAATACAATTGTAACTACTGCAAACTTACTAATCTGAAAAGCAGTTAATCTTGATAAAATTAAATTTCTGCATGCGTTTCAATTTTTTTATTTAATTTCTTTGGTGGTGTAATCAACAGATTAGTCATTTACAAAGAGCGACTGCCAAGCAAATCCATGTTTCAACAAGTAGACAGATGGTCTGGACTGTAAAAAAAGCGTATAATAAATATTAATTGGTTGATATGTGGTTTGAGGAGGAAATGTGGTGCTGAGGTAATTTATGATTGTGGTCATTTCGAGATAAACCAATAGATACAGATACAGATTTGGACAGTCCTCTGCATCAACTGCAGGTCAGTTTCTGAGTCTTTCATTTCACATCACAGCAGTGTTAGCTGTGCATATCTATGTAAAAAAAACAACAACAAACAAATTAACAAGCATGTGTTATAGTAGTAGGAGCAGCGTCACATTATTTCTCAATGGCTCAGATAGTAAAGGAGTGGTTATCGGAGCATGAAACATCATTTTCACACATGTATTATCTACCAGTAGTAAAAGTTCAACCCAGTGAAGAATATTTGGGATGTTCCTAGGTATACTTTCAGCAGTGTATCACTTTTAAAGCAAGATCTTGATTTTATGTTGATCAATTTGGAGTTCTAGGTGTAAACTTCTATGCAACAATAGACACTTGGTCCATTTTATTCCTACGCTTGGGTTCTAACTTTTTTCACTGCCTCACCCGATTGTGTACAAAACAGGTATTTTTTCCTTGAACGTTTTAGCATCTGAATTCGGGACTGTAGGTTGCCTTCAGTGTCAAACTGAATAAAGTACTGCACTAATTTGCTACATTTTAGTCGTTGCTTCTCTTTATCTCTTTGCATAGCTTTTGTTGAATAGTTTGTAAGATAAGACTTGCTTGCACACCAAACCTAAATGACCTGCTGAAAAGGACCTAATGTATTTTTCAAAAACACAGAAAATCTAACATGTCCTGAGAAATGATCTTTGGGGTGTCCAGGTGTGAAATGATTATCTGACATCTTTGTTACGTTAGTTTTTATTTTTAATTAAAAATGGGGATATAAAGAATGAACTGATGCTACATATTTTAGTCAATAATTGTTTTTTTTTTAATTCAAAACAAAAACAAGCCAATAATCTTTCCATTAAGAAAGACACATGGAAACTGCATTAGACTTCAGCCCCTACAGCTAGCTGGTCGTATCAGATAATAAAAGGGTTCAAGGAATATATAGCTATCCATAACAGATAATCAGACTCTTGAGACTAAAAGAACACCCAGTGCCTTCTTACACCATAATTTTCTTTTATTTCTTTGACTTTCTTCAGCTTCCCCTACATGTCCCTTTAGGCCTCTGTGCTTTAACTAAAAGACTTTGAAGCTGAAGGCTTTACTTAATTGTTTTGTTCACTTCAGAAAAATCATTAAGTATTTGCCCATGTGTATGTGTGAGAGTGACAGGGAGAGGGAGTGTGTGCGTGCATGAGTAAATGTGCCTGACAGACCATCCTTCTAAGAAAAGGGACCAGGGGAATAATCTCAGATTGATCCACAGGCAGCCAGTAGGACTCCCGCACCGTCTTGGCACATGTGCAGATGGCAGACCTTAAAATACCCGTTTCATCACAGAGGTGAGATCTTGACAATGTGAAGCAAAAGCCTCTATTATAAAACCAACACGCCATGAGGGCCTGAGTGCAATGTAAAGCAGAGGCACGTTTAGATGTAATTCGTTTTAGGCCATAAAGCGCAAGAGAATCTTTACCCACTAATACAATTGATTTTCTTATCTATTTTTTTTTTTGGGGGGGGGGGTGAGATCTACATTTCTAGAGAATTTCCTGATGCAAATGGCTAACACTGGCTAGATTTCTCTAAAGGTTGGTTCAATTTAATGATCATCTGTTGATTTTATACATTTAGTTAGGAGCATACTGATATTACATGAAAGTAATACTAACACTTTGCATCACATGCTACATCAGGATGACTAGTGTCTCAGCGTGCCAGGTTATCAAACCAATATCAACTCTTTCTGTCACGTTCCTGTTCTTGTGGATGTCTTTATGAAGATTTCAGAAATGCCCCAGATCACTATGTACAGCCAACATAACAATGATAAGACAAATGGTGATGTGAGACAATGATGAGCTGTGCCTTACCCTCACACATCCCGAAGCAGGCAGGTGGCGCATAACCATTGCTGTCTCTTTTTATATTCCCAACATGTTTGATTACACATGTACGACACACACACTGACATTTCACACGTTTCCTCTGCTGACATGCTTCATGGAGTTGCTGATTTTATTTTCCAGCAGGACTTGTTACCTCGTTTAATGACCCTGTTTCTAAAATCAGGTGCCACTGTGCTTGATTAGCCAGTGAACTGACCTGACCTAAACCCTACAGAGAATCTATGAAGTGTCATCAAGGAAAAGATCAGCGGCGTCAGAGCCAGCGATGCAGACAAAACCAAAAACAGGACGACAGGGTAGTTGTTTCCAAGTCCTATGGTCCTATGTAATAGGGAGAAACTGCATTTTGCTTATATTTGTAAATATAAGTGTATTTTAGAGTTAAACCAAAAGCTTTGGTGTCTCAAACTTGAACTGTATTTGGTGTGAAACGAATAGCCTGGAGAAGTCCTTCAATCTTGTCAGTACCTAAAGTTTCCTTTGAGGTCAAATTTTTATGCATCTCTTCTGCACTTTGTTTGTGGCTGTAGGACTTGATGGAAGTTTTTGTGCCTGCATGTATTTAGTGCTATCTGCTTTTTGAATGCAGTGAAGAAATAAAGCAGTACAAAAGATAGTCAAGAAATACAGCAGATTTCTTTACAGCTGGCATACTTCTTGTTTATTTCTCCTCCTCTCTTTTTGGGATTTGTGGTATTTTGTATCTATTTTATGTCTCAGCATCTTCGAAATGGGAGTTTTATCTCTACTCTTGGCATAGTCCATGTGGTAACAAATGGGATGTGCAATAACTTCCGTGGACAGAAAAAGTAAGTGAATGGTGTAAAGTCAAAAAGTCATCTTTTAGGTTGTGTCAGTTGACAAAAATAGTAAAATGTTTGGAAATGGTTTATCTGATGAACATCTTGATGCATCCCGGAAAAATTAAATGTAATATACTGGATAGTCCTGACTTTATGTGGTCACCAAGGAAAAGTTTTCACTAACGTTTTATTACAATATTGTACACAAATATGTAGATGTAATGCAACTTTTTTTTTTTTTTCAAAAATCCATTCTTATTTTCTTCAATTTTGTTGATCAATGATGTGAGTCATTGTTTCTGTCACATGACATATTACAGGATATTGCTGCATAATCTGTTGTAATATCCTGCAGAAAACAGGTATGTGTGTTTTGTAAGTGTGTGCATGTCATAGATTTTTTGCAATTAGTTAAAAATACACCCCGTTTGTTTTCGTGTACATACATGAGTAAATGATTGTTGAGATAATGTCTGTTTTCTAAAGCTGCAGCAAAGAATCTGCTGCATGTGTTCTGTGATGTAAAATGAGGTGACATGGGACAGACTGTCAGGCAGCTGGTGAGAAAGAATAGCAGGTGATAAAAACAGAAAGTTAGAGTGAAAGTGGAAGGCAGGTGGAACCACGAAGGGAAAAGATGGGCAGATGAAATTACACCTGCAGGTCTGTTAGCTTTAGTGGCCAGATTTTTGCAGTGTGATGTCCCGCAACATGCCCCAAGGGTCTGCAAGAAATAAAAAGTAAGTAAACCTCACATATCAAAGTTTCTTTTTCTCACACACCTCTGTTATTGCTCCTGTGCCTCTCCTTGACAGCCCAGTGATTCATTTCCTCCTCCCTGAAAGAAGGGAAATGAATAGAAAGCTTGGATATTGTCAGGCGCTAAATGGGAAAGCGGATGCTCAGGAGACACAATGCAGTTGCAGGTAAGAGTGGCGAGTTCAGTTTAAAATGCCATTCAGTCCCATGACATAGCACACAACAGCACCTGTCTCAAATGGCTTATGAAAAAAAGCAGGGATGGTTGATTGGGTGTATAGCATTCAAGCATCAGCATGGCTTATGTTTGAGTGGATGCTCATCTCTTCCCTGTCAGTGTGCGGCATCCTGACACTTCATTACACAACTGCACCCTGGAACAAGGAGAACTTTTCCACATTTACATTTAATAAAGCCGAACACAGTTGACCTTAAGATTTCTTCCTTCTTTGATGAAAAACAGACTGGAATCTGGTCAAGTCGGAGCATAAAAAGAAATTCTGGCGGGAATGAGAGTGGAGCAGGTTCTCCTCTCCTTTGACGCTGCTTGTGTTTAGTGATAAAAAGCAATATACTGAGAGGTATAAAAACATGTTATTTGCATTTGCTAAAGAAATCCAAATATTTTAATTCATATTGATATACTATACTTTTTTTTTTACTAGTTTTCTAGAGTGGGATATCTTTATATAAGTAGAAATGGTATTTCCTTATGTTTGTGGTCTATTTCTGCAGGATAATGTGTCTTGTTACAAAGCAAATATAATTCAGCAGTTAGTTGAAAGGCAGAACTATTTACTACGCTTTCAAAGAGTGGGAGATCTCCTCACTAAGTGCACGCTTTGGGGTGTGCTAAGCTGGAAAAACAACTTCAGTTGGTGAAAGGTTCATCTTGCAGCTTAAAGTATCTTATGCTAACATCTTTCAGTCACCCCAGCACCATCAAATATAGTTTTTAACAAAAGTTTGAGGATGGATTGTACAAACAGTATTAATAAAATGTTCTGGTTTGGGAATATATTGTAGGTGAACGAGTGACTCTAGTTGACTGCAATGACTAAATCCCTCTGTAACTGATTAGTGACCTGTTTGTCCTTGCGGACGGTGATTCAGATTATGCCTTGCAACAGATGGTTACCAAGATGAATCTAGCTGAAGAATCTTAAAAGGTTCCTATTTTATTTGGATAAACATGAGTTCACAAAGCGAAAAACATGACAATGATAAGTCAAGACAGGCATGGTCCGACCGGGAGGCGCCCAGAATGCGAAGCAGGGTCAGCTCTACAAGTGGTGGTTTCAGACAGGGAGAAGGATGCCGTTGGTTCGGGCTGGTTCAGCATGTTCTGTGACCTTCTCTCCACATGTGATCTCCCTGGGATCTCGCTTGCTGTTTGTGGTGGTATTGGTCCTGCTGGGGCAAGCCGCTCAGCAAGGCTCAGCCTGGGGCGCCTCCCTGCTAGGATTTGGACTCTTCCAGATGTGAGAGAGATTATGGTGTTTGTTGTTGTTGTTGGCTAAAAACAGCCCACATCCTCTTGTTTTCTTTGTTCTCTCCATGTGTGATTAGTCTGAATTTGTAGAAATTGTTTCACGGGAATTATCATAAGAGTGAATGAAGAAATAGCATATTTTCTTTTAGAAATTGTAGTGCAATTAGTGATATGGTAATAGATATGCAGTGTAGGCAGTTATTGAAATATGAGATTTCCATTCCAAATAGTTCTTTCAATAATTAACCTCACATATTTTATGTAACACATTTTGATTTAGTTTTAATTTCAGACAGCTGAAACATAAATCTCTCAGTTTTTTTTTTAAAAGAGTGTCTATGGTTGTTTGCTTCTATTTTTTAAAAGAAAGAAAAAGTTTAATAAGTAAGTGCTGGTTAACAAAGAACTTGAAAGCGGGTTCACATTATTAAAAAAAATAAGAAAGGGAGAAACCTAAAGAAAACAAGACATTCAAAGCAAATAATACACTTGGAGTTTATTTCCTTTATTGCTTGACTAAAGTAAAACTTGACTACTGCCTCAGTCTCAACAATAATTGTCAATCTTAAAATTTGTTCTTCTAATTATTTTTTTGCTTAACTTTTTCAGCAAAGGCAATGTCATTGAGACACAATGTCTCAGATTGTGTCTATGTTTTATTCATTTTCTTTATTTATTTTAAATATTTATTTTTAATGTTTCATTGATCATTTTTCAAAAGCAAATCTAAACAGGTGGGTTTTTAGTCAAGATTTAAAGGCAGTCAGTGTTTCGGCTGTTTTGCAGTTATCTGGAAGTTTGTTCCAGATTTGTGGTGCATAAAAGCTGAATGTTGTTTCTCCATGTTTGGTTCTGGTTCTGGTGATGCAGAGCAGACCAGAATCAGAAGATCTTTGAGGTCTGACAGGTTGATGCAATACCAGCAGTTCTGCTTCCTGTTTTTCTGTTCATGCACTCTGTTCTTTACATGACTCTCTGAAGTGATTGTCTACATTTTGACCCTTTTTCAATCGTGCACAGTATGACAAATGTCAGTGTTATTATTGATAATAATCTTAAATAAATTTTAAGTCAATTTTTTTCACATTTGATTTCTTTTAAATAATTAACTTTGTGTTTCTTGTTTTCCTCTTGGATTTTCAGCTACTGCTGTAGATCAAGGCCATCCAGGCTGTTACATTATTCTACAATGATGTCATTATATTCATGTGTGCAAATGCATGCTAAGATTGATATTAATTCAAAAACATAAAACAATTTGTAACTGTTTGCAACTGTTGCATTTTTTTTAAATGTCTTACTTTAATAGGTGAGAAAAATGTGCTCAAAGATGTGAAATGAATCATAATAATTGGTGGCTTTTGTTATCCCCAGGAGTAACAAACCGCAATTTTATTCATGATCTTGGTCCTACTGGCGCATCTGCTTAGCATGGCTAAGCCCGGGGTGGTTCCCTGCCAGTGAGTCAGTGGCTTCTCTGAAAGCTGCATAACACCTTCTCCTAATTTTAAAAGATTGTGATATACAAAGATTCTTTAGCCTACTAGACATATTCTATCTATAATGAACAGAACATGTTAATAAATAATTAATACCTTACCTTTTGTGGCACACTAAGGTGTAAAATGTCCTGAAAATGTATCTTGTGTCGCTGGTACTAATATCTAAATCCAATCCATCCACAGCTAAGATGTAGTGCTAGCCCTAAGTTATATTCTAATCGTTCCAACCTATCTACAAGACTGGCTTCACTTTAAAAAGCAATTTTAATACATTTCCGCTGAGTGATACCTGCTTGTACTTTCTTACTTTTGGGGAAAATAACAAATCATCTGGTGATAGAAAGAATTTAAAGAAACATCATCAGAATCCATTGAGGCATTTTACATGCCTCAAAAAGCCGATTAATGACTATTGTTTTCCTTTCATAAAAAAAACAAAACAAAAAGACAATTTGAATTGAAAAAAGTGCATGAACTATGATTAGCAAACTGGCCATATAAAAATAAGCATTAAAATCTGACCATGCAAAATGTTACAGCAGCTTAAAAAAACTGTCAAGGTTCTAAGATACTGGTTGCTAAGAAAATGTTTTAATCGGGTTTCGATCTAATTAACCTGGAATGCAGTTTAAAGTACATGCCTATTCAAATGTAAAAGAGAATTCGCAACATTTTTCCATTCTACGTTACCATAT
The DNA here is from genome assembly GCF_051168715.1 of Poecilia mexicana. Lineage (NCBI taxonomy): Eukaryota > Metazoa > Chordata > Actinopteri > Cyprinodontiformes > Poeciliidae > Poecilia > Poecilia mexicana. The sequence goes on from NW_028263377.1 coordinate 21,052,403, forward strand.
TAAAGCGACACTTAGGTACTAGACAAATTATCACACACTGTACAGTTTCTAGACTGTTGCTTTAGTCTACAGGAGTTTTGTTGCATAATTTGTGCTAATGCCTGACCAATTTGACAGTATTCTGAGGGTGTAAGAATGAACATAAAAAGTTTCGTTGTTACATAATCTGTGAAAAAAAAAATCTAACTAGGTGAAAAATGTGTTTAAAGATGTGAGGAAATTATAATAATTATCTGTGCTATCCTCGCCGATAAACTATATTTTAACTTGTACATGTTTAACACATTCAGTGTAAAACAAAAAAAAAATGACTAAATGTTGGAAATAATGTGTGAATTCACAAGATTTGGATATAGTGCAAATACATGTTAACTAAAGAAAAAAAAAAACATCATTGAAAGAACATAGTTTTATGGCAACCAAACAATGTAAAGGGAGGAAATGAGCTGCTTTATTGAAATGGGACACAACTGAGTTAAAAGCAAGCAGCAGTAGGCAGTCAATAAAGAAGCTACTGCACAACAATAGACAGAAAGAAGTAGACTATAAGAAGAGCATCCTTTTGGGTTTACAAAAAAAAAAACTAATATAAGAATTATGATCAGGTTCAATGTATTACATTTCAAAATGTGTTGTATTTTAAGTGAGGAATTCCTCATTTAAAAGGGTTGAGCATCATCATTTATGACATTAGGGATTACAAGTATGTCTGGTCTGTGCCGGAGCCTGCTGCTGTAAAGTCAGGCTGGCTGTGGATTTAAAAAGCCATCATGCCAGGACGATGAATTAAACATTGCATGCATGCCATTCTCAATCAGCAGCCATTCAAACAGTTTAAGAATGACTAATTAGTCACATGGTGTCGTCGTTTCTTAAAAAAAGTAATATACTGAACACATGAAGCAAAAAGAACAATGTGTCCCATGAAGAGAAGGAACCATTATGTTGGATTGACTCTCAGAATGACCTCAAAGCACATGGTGCATCTTAGGTCACAACATTTGTCTGAGTCGTTTTACTGCTTCTACTTCGAAATCCAATCACCTGTCAGTCTCTGTGTAACACACACAGGAACGGAGGACATTAAAAACAAAGTTATTCTGTTTCAAATGGCACGCATGAGAGCGAGGAACCTTTGAAGAAGAAAGATAAAGATCAGTGCTTCTGGTGTCACAGAGTCAGAAGTCGAGTAGCCCCCTGTAGACAAGCCATATGGCCCAGGAAGACTTTCATGGCTGTATATGTGTGCCGGCAAGCACCAAGCCGTACCTCTGCTGATTTCTCATTATCGAGGAATAAATAGAACAAGGCAACAAAACAGTGGCCCTGTTGTGTCATTTCCATTCTGACTTCGGTGTGAGACAGATGGTGCAAACTAAATGGCAAGATTTGAATAGTTGGGGAAACTGGGCAGCAGCACTGAGCACAACAAACAATAAACTGTGATTAAGAGAGGATCTTACTCTGCATATTTTCACCACACATTTGCCACCATTTTCCCATGTTTGTCACTTGTTTTGTGCTTTGTAGCCCAGACTCACTTTCAGTAGCAAATACAGTAATTTCACTCCATCTCTTGCATTAGTGCCTGTGCGAGCTGAGTGTGTTTTCGTGGCAATGGCGTGGGAGGTTGCAGGGGAGTCACAAGCAGCAGCAGATGCCAGGTCTCCTCCTAGGTGGCTGACGGGAGGGTAGGCAAGGCAGACAAGTGCGAGATGCAAAAAAAAAAAAAAAAAAACTGAGGCAGAGAGGCGACCTGTAAATATAGCACAGCAGCTCTAAAGCTTCGGTTTCTATTAAATAGCCATGTATTTCCCAGCCCCTGGCTTTATTGCACCGTTGCTTCGGGAGTGGGAGCCCAGGAGGCTCTTCAACATTATTAGTAGCCCACAGTACATAATCCCATGGCAGATTCTTGTCTATCTTCCAGACCAGACTGAGATGTACAGAGAGAGATGAGGAAGACGAAGAGAACAAATGAGTGTGGGGGGTTGAAGATGGGGCGGTAGCAATTGTCAGCATTATTCTTTTCAAGAAGTCATGGATGCAAATAGAACATAATATGGAAAGCAGTCATATGTCTCATTGTGACATCAAATTAATTCAATGACAGAGACCAGATGGTAGACGGTCACGAGAGGTAGCGTGGGCCTCACTAAGTCATGAGGCCAGACCAAGTGCCGCTGCCCTCCTCTGCCATTCCTTTAGAAGGTGAAGCCCTCTCAGCCAAGTTCCCTGAGGCCTTGGCCTGGTTGTAACACTGTGAAGCTGGACTCCCAGTTGCTGTTTGCCACCGGAGAAATTTACAAGGAGTAAAAATGTGCAAAGGGCCCGAACCAAACATCTGCTTTTGGTCTCTGGATGACATGTAAAAAAAAAAAAAAAAAAAAACTTTCACTGAAAAACATTGGAGGTATGAGTAGAACAATCAATCTGACCTTGCATAACATTTTTTATCCTAATTTACCAGCAAATGTGTAAAATTCATGCAAATTATGTTCATATAAGCAGCTGAGCTACAATTATGTTTGTTAGATTTGAGTTAACAAATTTCTACAAAATCATAGCAAAAGATGTGTAGAATATCATAGCCCAACATGTAAGATTGGTGAAAAACAACTGTATCATAAACACAATGTTATACTGATTATAATACTTTAACCATTCCTCCATGTCAATGTTTGTTAGAAGTAGTCCACCGTTTCATTGGAACAGCAATCCCTGGTATTTTCTTTCAGCAACATGGTGGAACCAGCAACAAAACAAAAAATAGTTCATGAAATGTTTGAGGATCAGAACAATGTCGATTTGGCCTTAAAATTCCCCAAATCTCACTCCATTCAAGCATCTGTGGGATGTGCTTAGCAAACAAGGCCTGACCTGGCAACTTGATCTAAAGGAGCTGTTGCTTGTAACATTCATTCAATTAAATTCATTTTATTAACATAGTGCCAATTTATATCACCTCAAAAGTGAATTCAGTCAAATCATGTATATATTCAAATTGGTCCTCACCATCAAAGAATGCAGTTAAGTTCAGTTTATTGTTCAAACTGATAAAAAAAAGTTTTCGATCTAAGGAAACCCAGCATATTGCATCAAGTCCCTAACTTGCAGCATTCATGAGCATGAAGCAACACAAGACAATCACTTGCATTGTGTCATTGACTTTGCAGCAGTTCTGAACATGCATGTAGCGACAGTGGGGAGGAAAGACTCTCGTTTAACAGGAAGAACCCTCCAGCAGAGCCGATACACTAAAAAGAAACAGAATCACTGATCCAGAAGTATTTGCTATGTATTACTATAAAGCAGTAAGTGCCTAATGGCAGCGATTGTTCCTTTAGAAGATTTAATTTAGGGAAACATATTCTTAATAGATAAACCCTGAGTCTGTTTTAAATGCTAAACTTGGTTCCAGATGCCACAGCGCACCATCAGGGGTCTAGTGGAGTTCATGCTTCACCACATCAGCTGTTTTGGCAACAAAATGGGGGAAAAAACACATAAAATGTTTTGGCAGATGATCATATTGTTATGTCTGACTATTGTGCGGCTTAAAGATTTGTATTTTTAAGGTACTTAACAACAGAAAGCTTTGTGATTGAGCGTAAAACCTTTTGGCAACTTTTTGTAACCACACTTACATAGGAAATTTTAACTAAAGAAATTAACCTTAAATATCCATGTTATTAAATGACTGATGAAAAAATAAACTTAAATCAAGTAAGCATAATGCACAAACTATAATTCATAGCCACACTGGCGCAGATAAGTGACATGTTCCTCAAATAGATTCAGCATTTCATGTGAGATTCCACAATTAGACGCTAACACTAATTTTTCATCCTGTAAAAAAAAAAAAGTGTAACATATACAACTCAAAAAACATATGGACAGGAAATCTTTCTTATCTTTCAGCGGCAGCCAGTCTACTTTTGGCAAGAGGACAAGACTCTGTAATGCTAATGACTATGAAAGGGAAAGTCGATGCAAACCTTTAATATGCATATGTTTTACTTACAAACTAAAGGGACTTATTTTTAGGTAAACACTGATTTGTGATACAACTGCTGATGATTAGGTTATGTTGGCTTAATGGCAACATAACCCCGATGTGGACTGGAAATTGGGAATTTTGTTCTAGATGAAGACACTAAAAGAGCTGCTACCATCAACTTAAAGTATTCCTCAACCAGGACTTGTTCGTTTTCTGGTGAGCTGCTTCCTCCCCAGTGAGTTGTGGCAGTAGGAGAGTAACATAAAGTCGAGTTCTGCCGGTGGTTTCTTCCGAAGGAAAGGGACTCACTGCTCTCCACTTCTGCCACATAACTTGCTTAGTATGAGAGATTGTGGCTAAAATAACAACTCCATGTGTTCAACTGTATGCCATCACTACCTGATGAATTTCATCTGAATAAGAAGTATAGATAAATTTTGTTATTTTCTAATGATAAAGCTGATTGGAAAACAACTACAGTGATAAATAAATGTGTTTTTCCCGAGGAATAACAGTGAAGGGAATAGCGAGCAAATCAGCATTTCAAAGTTTACCCATCCAACCATGCTCTGAATCCAGATCTTTTAAATGTGATGTAACTGCCCTTTCTCGAGCCCCAGCACTGCTCTCCTGTATGTATTTATTTTGGTATCCATTAGCACTTAGAAAGCAGTAAAAGTCATGTCTTTGGACAGGAAGGAGCAGATCGGGAATTTGTGCTGTTTAGCACGTTCTTGCTATTAGACTCTTTTGGCTCTTCACAAATGGCTCTGTTGACATCTTGAGTCTTGGGGTGAAAACACAATCATGGTATCCCACAGTGAATAGCTCATTAACTTTGTTAATGCGGTTGATATTCATATTTCGGGACACAACACGTTTATTAGAAAATTACCAGATGAGAATCATGAGGGACCTAAGAACAAGATTTGAATCCCACATTTCATACTGACGGATAATGACAGATTTCTTGATGTAGCCCATCCAAAAGGTAATAAAAAAATAATATGATTTTAAAAATATTTTTCTGTACATACTGATTACAGACCATTAATGGTACAAATGTACTTTCAAAGGGTCAAACAGACCTACTTTTTCACTATTTCTTTTGGTAAATATATAATCTTGGCCACATGCTTTTTGTTTGTCTGAACTCTCTAAATTAAAATGAATTTAAAGCTAGGATTGCAGCAGAAAGAGGTTTGATAAAGTATTCAGTAAGCAAGGATATAGTGGCGGTCTGTTTTCCGTCTGTGAGGGAAAAATGATCATTTTTTTCCCCCTTAGATTATGTAAACAATCTGTTTTTGGTTTGCAATGTGAGCTAAATGAGAAGGAAGCGGAAGGAAAGGAGGCGTAACAGATGCAATGCAATGGTGCAAAGTCATTTTTATTGTTGTATATTATTAGTACAAAATCAAATAAAAAACAAGAATGATCCAATTCCATGCATTTACAGTCAGTTTGTGTTGTAGCCATCATGTCTGTATGTTGTGGAAATTGCTATTAAAGATAAAAGTTTTATCTTTACAAAATTCTTGTTCGCCTTTCTTGTGATACAAGAAAGTCAATCAGACTTCTGCAGAGATGTCCATTTAAATTGCTCTTCTTGTTTTCACATTTAGTTGTGTGTTTTAAATTGAATTATTCTTTTAGTGATGTTTAAATGCTTGCAGTCTAAGCTATCTGTGAGAAGATGTCAGGTACATATTCTGACAATTAGGAAATGACACTCTTGAATGCCGTTTGCTTCACAAACTTCTTAAAGCCACGATTAATCTTGTTACTTATGCAATTTCTTTTATTCGACTCAACTTTTTGTTCCACCCAACTTTCCCATAATGCACTTGGATCTTTCACTCTATCAGCAACCAGCTTACTTAGGAATCACGTTTTGTGGCTTTTCCCTACCTGCCCAGAATGTCAATGATTCTCTGTAAGACAACTGTCAATTCAACAGTGTTTCTCATGATTGTTTAAGCCACAACATTTATCTGTTGGTAAGAAATGTATTCAAATTTTCTGAGGAACCGATGTTTGAGCTATCATTACCAGTAATCACTCAATATAGCACAGTTTTACATTTAAATACAACTTAACGAGATGCTCTTGTAGTTTAGGTATTTTTTTTTGTGTGCGTCTGTTTTAAACTCATTTCCCAAGTGCTAAAGCTTATAGCTTATTTAAGTGCTTTTTAGATAAATGACACTGATGATCCCCAGGAAACAAGCATTAAGCCTTCTGTATATTCATGTCACTGCTTCATATGCATTTTAGCCCCCTGTCTCCCTTGTGGCAAAAGTCCCAGCTGCTTTTCACAGGCTGCTCTGCGATTCTGTTTGGCGCGATCGCTATCACCACTCGACACTCGCCTCTCAGCATCTGCCCAGAGGCATCTCAGCAGCATTTTATGTCCTCCCCTCACAGGCAGCGTCCCCTCAGCCTCCTCACCCTGTGCTTGCTCTCCATAGTCACTTTGCCCGCCCATTCACTAACCTCTCTCCTGCTCTCTGAAGCCATTCTGCAGCCCTTTTGCCGCCTTGTGTGACATTTACCATTTAGAAGCCGGGGAAAGGAATGGCCATCCAAATTCTGATCTCCGTAAACATGGTTTGAGCCAAATCAGTGACAATAAATTTCAGAGGTCAAAGACAGAATCGGGTTGTGTTTAAAGTGTGCTTTAAATAGCTTTAATTTCAGTGATCTTTACCGGGTAATATATCTAAGCACTATATCTAAATGCCTTATTTAATTCAAGTAACTGCTGCAGCTCAAGAAAAGGTTAATGAATGCTTATTGAATGCCACATGGATCAGGACGCTTTGGGCCATTTTGTATTCCGCTTATGATGATCCACTGTAAATTGTTAGAAATGTCCTCTGGAGACATTATAAATACCTCATTATATACAGCCCAAATGTGAGGGATAAGTGCTTAAAGTTTACACCCTCAGTGATGCTTGGCTGTAACGAAGAAACTTCCACTGCCACAGACAGAATTGTTAAGCCACAGCTCCAAATCAGCACCGTTAAACATACAAACATTCTTACTCATTTTGGTCTCGTAGGGCATCAAAAGTTCACACGCGTTTGCCGAATTAAGCTTCACCTGACATGTCAAAGCAACCCTCATCCAACAATCACCTTGTCAAAGCTGTGATCTCCTTTTCCGTCCCCCCGAGCAGCAGGAGCAGCAGCAGCAGCAGGGTGCTGGTGACACATATGGCCAATTATAAGTGGAAGTTGAGAGGATGATGTGAGCTGAGAGCTTGTTCACACGTGGTGGGTGTCCAGACGACCAGGGGATTCATGGAGGAGGTCTGTGTGAGAGAAGAGCTCATCAGCAGTGGAGCTCTTCTCTCCTCCCCTCCACCTCCGAGGGTCTGTGGTATATCAAAGCCTACTTTTTAGCCGATCAATACTGCCCCTTACATCCCTTTATTACTCCGCAGCCAGAATAAGGGTTGGCAGGAGGATGCAATATTCAGTTCATAAATCATGCAGTAAAAAAATGTCAGGGGGGTAATTGTGGTTTTCTAACACACTTTGAACGAAGACGTATTTTATTAGCGGGTTAACATCACCGGGCGACCCTCATTCCTCCTCATTATGGGCTCGTGGAGGCATCAACAAATCCTAAGTGCTACAGTACTCCTCAGCGGAGCCTGTCCTCCTTTTGCAAATACATCTGTTAAACAAGGAGCTGAATATGACTGGCACTAAACATGATTTACTCCTACAGGAGATTCATGTTTATTTGTCAGGCTCGACAAGGTTGTCACGGTCAAACTCATTGTCGGAGTCGTTTTATCCTTAATCATTAATTTGCTTTGTGAAATGCTTTCCTTTAGGGGGTAGTTTCCCAAACAAATAAAAAATAAAAAGAAACCATTCCATCTGTGAATACATGGCACAAATAAATGGAATGATTGCCTTATTAAAGCGCTTTATAGAACAGTTTTTTTTCCAAGTCTTTTGCTCCTCTCTGTCCAATGAATTTGAGTTGGCCAATAATTTCCCACCATACCCCAGAGTTACAGCGTTTTTGTCACATCTTTTAGTGATTAAATGGATCGATTTCTGTTCTCTATAGGTGATTAATCCCACAGGGTTAGAGAGATTACAGAAAGGGAGCTGCAGAAAAGGCTTCTAAATGGATTCACACAGAGAGCCTCCCATTCATGGGGGCTAATGATATTGGACTACAGGACTGTGGCTTCAGAGAAAAGAGGGAATTCTCACAAGAGGCAAAAAGCTGTATGAAAAAAAAGAGAGAGTTTATGATGAGAACAATCTGGGGGCAATGAGTAAAGAATGACCTTGAATTGTGACTTCTCTTGCTGACCCTCACAAAGCTGTTTGAGATGATGGTGGGAAAGCCCCAAATGCAAACTAGAGACCAGAAACAGGTGGTTAAAATAAAAATAACAAGCATGTGTGTTGCTTTAATGCCCTGCTGTTCTGAATAGTGTGTGAATACTTAGGCTTTTTTTATGCTGCCTGGAAACTGACAGCATTTCCAGATGATGATGATCGGGGGAAAGAATTTATGTTAAATGAGACCGCCAAAATACCTTGAATCCACTGCAAGTGTCATGCCAGGCCACTATGTGGCACTGTGATTTTAGTCGTTCTTTGAAAGGCATGTGCGTTATTGACACTTAGCTTCCACCTAATTAAAAAAAAAAAAACCCACCTCCAATGAACCAAGGACTAATGTAGTATATCTTACAGATGCTGATAAACTGAAAAGGCCAATAAGGACACACAGCACAATGCTATCTGCCATTACTGTTGTTGTTTCGGTCCATGCATGAGTAGCACTTGACTTCTACGTGGAAGGTGTTCCCAAAAAATTCCACTTTTAGAACTGGTTTCAAAAGAGACTCCAACCACTGGAGGTGTGTAAATGAGCGGTCGGATTGCAACAAAACTGTTATGTTTTCACTGAAGAACAGCTCGGTGAGGCCTTAGGGTCAAGAGTGTGGAATTCATGGCATTCTGCTGGATAAAGATGAGGTATGCTGCTTGAATATGCTGTATGTTAACATCTTATACGTTTGTGCTCTGGAAATTCTCAAAATGCCTTGACATAATTAGCAGAGTACATAAAAAAGAAGGTCTAGTTCCGTAATTTCTTTCAGTTTCAAGAATTCAGCAGGTTGGGGTGAGTGAATCTTCCTCACTGGAGAGATCACCTGCATAGCATAAGATTCTGAAATGCTACTGGATAGCTGCTGAAATATTTGAGTCAAAGTCATGTAAAATTTGACATGTCTTGACTGTGGACAACCAGAAGATTTGGTGTAAATGCATGGTTAGTAAACTAAACTATAAGTCTATGAATGAATAGCTAAACATACCATAAACACATAAATTATGTACAACTTTGAATTGCCAGAAGTCTCTTCCTTTATATTGAAGGGTATGCTGTTATGAAGAACTATAAAATTATACATTTTTGAAAAACCAGAAGAGTCTGCAAACCGGAGAATATGACATTTTTTCTGCTATAGTGTTGAAGGAAATGTCTGTACACTTCTCCATAACTTCATTTATAATGCATTGGTATTTCTTCGCTGGGACATCTTCAGTTTTTCTTTTATTTTTATTTTTTTTCTCAATGTAGCAAATAGAGGGTGTTTGTGCGTATGGTGTTTTAGGCTTTACTTGCACCACATCCCCCCCCCCACCCTCCTTGCACAGCTGGACACCAAAGCATCAGGGAAGTTGGGACTTTTCTGGTGCAGATAACTGGAACTCTCCCCCACAGCTTGGTGATCTGTGTCAAACCTCACAGTTTTAAATCTCCGCTCAAAGCTCTTTCCAGCAGGAAACCTGCCTGCCTGCCTGTGCGAGTCGCAGTCCAGGAGAGAGGGTTAAAAAGAAAAACAAGGTAGATAGATTGAGGGAAAATGTGAGGGAAGTAAAGTATACTGGAGAGAATTGAAACGTAGACAAGAACTACAAGAGCGCTACAAAGACCAAATTATAGCCTGAGGTAATATCTGTTGCAGGGAACTAAGAAGAAACAGATCTGACTGAAGTCAGTTATACAAGCTTACTGCAAAATATAGCCTCAGTTCATCTGGAAAGTGTTGCTTTAATTCCTACAAGGTGAGGCAGATTATTTAATCAATTTCCATCTAAGCAGTGGATTTCAGAATGTAAACTGACTGTATACATATAACTGAATGCCTGCATGTGTGGTGATAAGTGATGAGTGGACAACAAAGAAGCAACAGGGCCTTGGGGTTCTGTCTGTCAGCACAGAGCAAAGGTCAGCTGCTGTCAGGAATGAGCTAGATTACTGATTCAGGCAAGTGACTAGATTACAAAGTCACACACTGTCCACAGTCTGTGGTGTAGCCCTGACCAGAGCATTCCCAGCGCTGAAACTGTAGAGCGACATGCAGAGTCACCAAACCGCAGTGAAAGTCATCATCAGCAAATAGAGAAAACATGGAGTAATGGCCATCCATCCCAGGAGTGACCAGTCATGGCAGCTAACAGCAAAAGAAGAAACAATAAGACAGCAACTTAACAGAAGGTCAAAGTTACAAACAGTTAACATCCTGTTTTGTTATAGGCTCAATATCCATATTGGTTTATCAATTTAATCAGAGTTGTGCAGATAAAATGAAGCCAATGCAATATCTTACAAAAAATAAAAACACATGTACAACAGGTTCTGCAAATTGTTTCACCTGGTAATGTTCACTGGAAAGCAAAGTAAAATAATACAGGAAGGAAAAATGCAATCAACTAAACTATTCAGTCACAAAATTATTGTGCATCGTGCTTTATTTACTTTAGTCACATAAAAGTACTTGGTGATGATAGCACAACAATACAAATAAATAAATTTGCCTTCTTTATTTCAAGTAGTTATCCTGTTTGAATTCTGCTCCAAATTAACAGAGTGCTTCTCAACTCAACAATCAGAAGAGCTTGAAGCACACACCTGCAGCTAAAAAGTATTTGTTGTGAAACAATTAGGCAAAAACTCAAGTGGTGTGATAATAAAAAATGTGACAAAGTAAACATAGAAAAGCTTTTATGCCTCATGACTCACTGAGAAATGTGAGTAAGCAGCGTGTTTCTGCACCAACATAGGATTTATTTTTCTTTTTCATTTTTTTTATTTGGAATCCAGTCCAAGGTGAGTTTTAAGTCACAATCTCTGACGTCAGACAGTTGCAGTTATGGAGGCTAATTATGGACGAACACGGGGGGATTTCTGCCTCCAGTGAAAGCTGCTCGTGTGCAGAGAGGTTAGTTGTGGTGCTGACTCTTTCAGAACCTGTCTGTCTGAGTGAAGCACTCATATATTCTGTATATATATATATCTATACACACACACTCGCAATGTGCACCCGCATACATACACCATGCACACAAACTCAACGCAGCCTGGATTTTTTTTCTTTTTGCTTTTTTTGCAGTGCACAAAGTCTCCAGGTGGAAAGGCGAGAGTTTTCCCCCAGTGCAGAAGCCATTAGTCAGAATGGAGGTGATTTATGGGTTGTCTCCTTGCAGAATTTAAATTAACTGCCATGCCGTACAGAGGGAGGGTACCTCTGCATTTTGGGTTGCTCCCCTTTACACTCCACCTCTCAGTCTCTCTCTGCCCTGCTCTCCCGTGGTCTCATGGGAGAAATTAGGGATGTTTTTTTTTTTTTTTGTGTGTGTGTGTGTGTCCAGGTGTGATGTCAGGTGGTCAACTCACTTTAGGATCTGGTGAGATTTCACTGGAAGAAATGCTCATCCACATCAAAAAAAAAAAAAAAAAAAAAAAAAGAAAAACTCATGAAATGAAGCAACGTTCAAGGTCAAGGTCAGCAACCACTCCTGCAGGGGAGACGGAAAAGCTGGTGGACACACCTACATCTGTACAGACGGTAACCAAAGCTCTTCTAATAGCAAAATATGTACACAGGGCTTTGTTCAGCTATTTTTTGAAAGGTTTATGAGAAAGTGTGAGTTTAGTTGCAGGGGAAATTTCAACATGTACCAACCTACTCTCAGATCTATAATAATGATTTTAATATTAATTATGTTTTGCATTCCTCTCTTTCCCCCCTGATGCTTATGTGATGCACAGCTGAGGTAGAGGACATTGTAGCATAAGGACACAAACTTCTTTAGAGTTTATGAGTAAGACGCTCAATGTTGAACGTAATTTAAACCGACAAATTCATATGGATCCATAGATTTTCACTGCATAACAGAGTGGACCTCTTGCGCCAAGAGACAAAAGTCTGTTGGGTGGGACAGACAGTCAGACAGCAGGATGGAGAAGGAGGGTGGGAGTTTGGGAGGTTTGTGTGTAAGGCAAGTAAATGATTCCTTGTGACATCCTGATGCATAAAACAAATATATATATATATTTTAGATTTTATGCAAAGGAAGAGTTTAGAATATTAAGTTGCATAAAGTATATCTCTTAAATTAAGAGTAGATAAATATGTAAATACAGTTTAGATTTGCTGCATTAGTACCTTTTGTTAATGATGAATGCTTAAACAGCAACTTTATTGCTGCTACCTGCAAAACATCTGCACATTGCACCAGTGTATACACGAGCACACACACACCCACACACACTTCCACACACACACACACACGCACACACACACACACACACACACACACACATGCAGACATAGCTCTGGATTTACTCCTGCAGACTCAATACGCTCACAATGAAATATGGGGTGGTTTCATTATGCATCTGTTACCCGGATAGCCTTGACCTTTTAGCGTTCTTGTGCAGTGGTATTGGAGTGGAGCAAAAAAAAAAAAAAAAAAAGAGAGATGCAATTACTGCCTTATAACTTAGTGATTTTATTATTAATATCTCAACAAGGCAATTCATTCATCATTTTTTGCATAGTGTAGAAAAATGAAGTTTTAGTCATTCCAGAACAGTAGCGTTGTGAGGATGCAAAAATTTAATTAAAACTAAGACAATGAAACGAAGCCACGAAACAGAAAACATGTAATTTAACAAAACAAACACAGCTGGTAATTTAGAGTCTAGCTATATTTTGAGAAATGTCAAATCTTTGAAATGTAATATTTCTGTTTATCCAATTTGTTGTCTGAAATGTTGGTCTTCTGGGCTATCAAGGAGTTTAAATACAACACAAATCAATAAAAAATCAACATGTACAAACAGTGCAAACCTAGTCCCTGCAATGCAAAGCAGAATCTGTAATTTAATAGAATAATTTCAGGTTAGATTCTTTATTTTTTGGTGTCAAATAGCTGCTCGTTTCATTCTGGTGTGTCACAATTGCAAACCTAAATCTGGTTAAGAGTACTGATAAAAGGTCAAGACTTTGACAGGTGCCTACAAGTCTGTTCTCAACTAACAAATTAAATGTTGGAGCATAAAAAAAGCAGAACACCATCTTCATCAAATGAAGTTTGTGGAGTCATATGGAATGCTGTACAGATAGAGATATTGATGAAATTCATCATTATTGCCTCTTCTGAAATTGTCTCTTCTCCTGCAATTATTGTGATTTGACTTCATATTAGGAGCTTTTTTATTTGTCGACAAAAATGTTTATGCAGTGAGAAGACTGGAAAATATTTCATCCCAAACTCCATGTTCTTCAGTGTGTCTATTCTGAAAATGTGAAGTTAGAAATCAACATTCAGCAAGACCCACAAAGCAAGAAAAAAAAAAACTTTGCACGCCATTTTGGACGCAAAACTGAATTTTAACAACCAAATAACGTTTATTACTAAATCAGCCTACTACCACCATAAAGACACTAACAGAACAAAGTTTCTGATCAAAACCAAAACCACTGGTGCATGAGTTTATTTTCTGTTAGTTCCTTTTTAGGTGATGCTTTGTATTTGTGTCTGTTTTGTGTATTTTCTATGAATCTCTTATCTCTCTTTATTTGTGAAAATGGTTGTGTATAATCTCGTTTGTTCATTTGTAACAGTTAAACTATTCTTTCTCTGTAGTGTCAAGTATTTTGTTACATTTTTCATATTGTTCTTTTTCACATAACACTCTTACAAATTAAAACAATAATCATCCTCTTTCTTTAAGAGTGCAGTTATTAAAGCTGAGTGAAAATGTCCAATTCATAATTCAGATGAGATGAAGTTCATTGCTTCATTCACGTCAGCATTTGATTCTGATAACCAGTAAGTCTGGGCGAGTTACGGACGTTTAAGTCAATTAAAGTGTCTGATTGTTGCAACGGGAGGAATTGTTTTGTCAACTCTGTCGTCACACCTTAGGGAAGTTATCTAAGGTAACTACATGCTTGTTCTACCTTTGTTCATACTGAATACTCTTTATTTATATCTTTTCTTTTCAATTTTACCGGTCATCACATGCTGAGAGCAAAACCGAGCCACAGAGACTCTTCTGTAGACTCAAACTGTGGTTTTGACAGCTTCTCAGCTTCATGGCCTGGATGAGAGAAATCACCTTGGGGCGTCCCTGTGGACCAGACGAGGACAGAAAACAATCAGGGGGAGAGAAGAGAGTAACGCTATAAATACATACACTCAGTCTCATCTTATTTACAGCATGTACTGATGAAATACATCTTTAATATTGCAATTTAATCTCCACCTAATACACACAAATTAACCGAAATAAGTGTTTCTTTCTGTAGAACTTCTTTCTATGACAGCCAAAAGGACGGCCAATAAATACTGTATATGTAACATATCCTAAGAATATAGAAGTCTGACCTTTCATGAGCAGAAGAATACAAATCAGATGCAGGAGCAAGAGGGGAGGAAGAGCAAAGAGTGATGTGAAGAGTTTAGCAAGGTGATGAGTTTTCATTTCATGCTGCGCGTGACATCCCAGCCCCGGCCGAGGTGGAAAGGTCATCCCATCATTTGGGTGCCTGAGGGGAGAAGAGTCAAGACTGAGTGAAGGCACGACTGTCTCGCTGCGGGCGAGGCATACCGAGGCAGAGCACACATGAATCACGCGCACACATAATACATCACATTACCGCATTCATTAGGAATCTTGGATATAATATTCAGTCTTTTAGCAGTTGGGGTCAAAAGAGCAAGTCTGCAGTTTCTTGCTTCACTTTATTTTACTGGCTGGAGGATGAGGAGTTAAATAAGAGTGTGCCCTAGAGCTAGGCTGCTCAGTCGAGCAAAAAACAAGCGAAACGAGACAACAAGTAAACAGAGACTGAAACTGAAGCCCTGTTCTCCTGCTGCCTCAAAACAACTTCTTTTAGTAGTCTCTATCCTGCCTCTAAGTGTTTTCCGTCTGTGTAATCAGCTGGTAAATATTTCATAATCTTGCACAGAGAGCATGCCGCCATAATCAGCTGATTGCCGTAAAGAGTTCAAGCCGTATGGGGGATTTCACAAATGTGACATCACAGGAAGAAAAAGAAAAAAAAAAAAGGTGACAACATTTTGTAACTACTTTGCTGTCAAAACTTACCATATATAAGCAGGCACACCAGACTCTTTCCTTTGCAACAATGTGCTCTGCTCTGCCCAGTCACAATTATTTTTGTAAATTTGCAATGCAGTGCCAGGCTTCAGTAAACAGGCCAGATGTCAGGCTTGATGGAACCACGGCTTCAGCAGTGGCGAGGAATATACAGCCTCGGGGTGTTTTTATGTTTGTGTGTGGTAGCGTGTTGCACTTTTTCTCCGGAGTCGTGTCCTTCACTGTCTGCATTCACCTGCCGCCTTACGCTGTTCGTCAGCAAGAAATTGCTGAGGCAGAGACGGCTTTGAGCAAATACATATTAATTTTTGCAGCATATATATGGCAAAAACAATCCCTCGCTCGACCAAAGGAGTGCTTCGTTCTGCCAGTTCCTTCTGCCGACACGCCAACAGGATTCTCCTGACGAGCTGGGGGAATATTTACCGTCTGAACCCATTTTTCTTCAAACACACAAACACACACCTCCCTTCAATAGCTACCCTCAATTTTGAGTTCCTCTGGCCTGCTTCAATGTCTTGAAGCCCCCCACCTTCCCACCCCCACCTCTGCCCAGCCATCTTCAAACCATCTCAGTGGGTGCCAAGCAGTCACAGCAGTGGCTTGATCTTGGCACTTATGAAAGAAGCTCTTTGATAAGCCTCGGCCAGGAGCAACACAAGGGAAGTAAATCAGAGACACAAACTCAACTGGAGATGAGACGTCTACTGTGTTTGCTTGTGTGTTTGTGATGTTGTTTCTTTTGTTTCTTTGACCTGTTAAACTTTCCTTTTGAGAGGAAAAAAAAAAAAAAACGAAATCAAATACCTGAAAGAATTCTTTTTTCTTTTTTTTTTACGCTTTTATGTTTTGCGGTTTTCCCTTGTGAGCCTCTGAAGCACAATCGTTGTGCTTCTCCAGCTCTTTGTAAAGGAGGAGAACAACAAAGTGATTAAAATCTTTTGAGGTGTGTTTTGGACGTGGCTGATGTCTGGACACAACACGGCTGAGGTTGTGGTTTCCTGTTCGCTCCCGTTCTTTGAAGAAATTGACTGTACGGCTGTCAGTGCTCTGTTAGAATAAGATTTCATTCTCAATTTTTATTTATTTTTTTGCCATCTGCATTGTGTTTGGTCAGTCGAAAGTTAATTGTATCCTAATGTATTTTTATACAGGTGGATTGCAATTAAATAAAATGCCGGTGGAAAGTTAATTTATTCATGCAATTCATTTGAATAAGTATGGATTCACATACTCATCAATTTTAGTGTGTGTTCCTGTAAGTTTGATTATTGTGGCTTGCAGAGAAAAAAAATCAGTTTCTCTTAAGAACAGTAAATAATTTTACTACAGAAGTATTTGGATATGATGACATATATGACCCAGACTGACTTTTGATTTGAGAATTGCAGACAGTCACTGTACTCTCCATGAGGAGATTAAGACACACAGATCATTGTTTTTTTGTTTTTGGAAAAATTGTAGAAAGTTAAGTGGAGGGAAAAAATGGAGTAGAAAGTAAAAGGGTGCAGAAGTAAATTCTGTATTTCATTTAGGAATCAAGGTCCCATAGCCCAGAGGAAGAATGGAGAGGCATATAATCCAAATTGCTTGAGGTCTAAGGTGAAATTTCCAAACTTTGTGACGACTTGTGGAGCTGCGTCTTCTGCGGTTGATGGGCTGCCGTGTTCCAACACTCACACTAAAACTTCTATAATAAGTATCACTGTGTTTGGCCAGCAAATTCACCTGACCTAAACCTTCACCTTGTGGTTGCTTGGGATGAGAGAGCGCATCAAAATTAATATTCAGTGCAATCTGCTGATTGTATTAGAAAGCTTATTACTAATAGTCATTGCATAACTTGCAGGAATTTGAATACATGCTGCAGAAATCTGAATCTGACAACTGGATTGAACTCTTTTGGAATGAACCGAATTGAACAGAATTACTTTTGAATTCATTTGATTGCATATACTGTTTGAGTATTGATGTGATTTGCATTTGTATACATAAAACTAAAAAGAGAAATGTGTGATTTTAAACATATCTTTATGTCCAGTTTTTCCTCATTTTAATAGGACAATCGGCCAACGAAGCGTTTACACTGACCGACCCTCTCACAGGTGTGTCCGATTTTAAACACATCACTAAAACCATGCTAAGTGCCATAAAAATAAAAAAAAACTCATCTTGTCCCCAGGTTTTCAAATCCTGCCATTTTCTTACCCAGTGGTATTTTTCGGATGCACCTAAGGGTTTACAATGCTGATGCCGCCTTGATCCTGGAAATGTGCCAGTATTTGTGCACTTCTTTGTGAAGATATACCAAAATATTCCTACCACTTTGACATGTTACAATGTTGTGCGAATAGTGGATTGTTGACTGGATCAAGTCCAACTTTGCAGCAACCCCTGACACTCATCATGTATGTGGCGACAGTGGAAAGAAACAAACTTTTAACAGGAAGAGTTCCCCAGAAGAACCTGCCTCACATTCTGCATCCATCTGCTGCTGTCTACCGGGGTTTGAGAGGACAGAACATATGGAGGAAAAAGAAACAAAGAACACAGAGTAACCCTCAGGGTTTGCTCTTTATCATAAAGAAAAAGTACACAGAGTTATTAGCAACAGCAGCTGTTTTTTGTGACTTCATTGGGTGAAAAAAAACACAATAGATGAACTCTGCAGTAGTCGTACATTTCATGGAATGGAAAACAGAGTAGACTACCAGCAGCATCTCCTTCGATGGCTATTTCAGGAGAGACGGTGTTGCAGCCAGAGTCTCTGGCTCTGTATATCTATAGAAAGAGAACATAATGTTGTTGGCAGAAACAGCTCATCTTAGGCAGATTTTAAACAGATATGGGATTAATCAGATGTGCACCCTACAAAGCTGGCATTCATAGAAAAGTGATGTGATGACACATGGCAGTGGCAGTGACAAAAGGGAAAGAGGTCAGAGTTGATGTGGAGAAGGAAGGAGCTAAATAAAGGACGACATGCTGTTTATTCGTGTGCAGAGGCTCTTAATGCACCGATTAAACCAAAAGGCTGCTCCAGTTTAAGCTCCTCTCATAACTGTGATTAGCTCTGTTGCTGGTGCACCTTTATCAACAGCACGTTTTCCTTCCATTAAACTTTCTGCTTGCATACAGCACTCTGAACAATCAGCTTCTTCAGTAACAAACCTTTTGTGGAGAGTGTCAGTGACTGTTTTCTGGACATCTGCCTACAGTCTTCTCTCTGACTCTGCAGGTCTGATATGGCTATAACTTAACATTTATACATTAAAAGTTTATCTTAATTGCTGCTATGTAGTATTAACTGAATATTGAATATGGAGTTATATTGTAAATACTTTAAATGTGCTGTCCTGTTGTGACTCAACGGTCCTGTTTACAGTCAAAACCTAAACGTATTTACTGAATAAACATAATCCAAGTGTAACTTCTGGATTTGAATATTACGACAAGAAAATGTCGTAATATTTTCTTTTGTGAAAACTTCCTTAGGTTTTCACAATCTCTTTTTCTCTGCTTATGTTCTCATGCAAAACAAACCACATTACCTGATCTAAAGATCAGCTGTTGCAACATTTAACATCACATTTGTACTTTTTTCTCTTTTTCCAATTGCTTTCGAATCCATTCCTTGCTTCAGTTTCATCACAATCACTCGTTGTTTGTCCTCTCCAACGTGCTTTGATCTCTGTGGTTCATAGATATTTGGATCTCAGCGATATGACCAGCAGTTACTGCTGGCAGGTGTGAAGAACAAATAAATCCCCCCCTTAAACAAACCCTCCGAAAACCAATTTAGGTCTGTGTGCTTCCTCATATAGACAAACTCGATGACTGTTATGAGGAGTAAAAACAAATCAGGCAAATATGCATCCCAGTCACACCTGTGTGCCAGTTATTTGAGAATCAAACTCTGCTAGATGATAAATTAGACAGCCACCCGATGATTCTTTGAATGTGCAGCTGACGTCTAATGATGATGAAGATTCTCAAATGCTGAAAAATAACTGGCAATATGTCATGTGTAGTGGTGACAAAAATAATAATAAAAAAAAGAAAAAAAATCAGCCATCCTGCTCATTGATCCATTTCAATCCATCACAAGATCTCCGTCCAGCTCAGGGACAAACTGTCCCAAGCCAGAAATAGTCAACTATCTGAGAAAACCAAGAGCTGGCAGATTTTCACAGACCAATGACCGTGCAAGCTGACTTCACAAGTAAGGAAAGTTTTAGTGAATTAGTGGAAGTTTTTTTTATTTATATATAAGGATATATGTACCCATGTTTTTCTTGAGTTTTAAAAGAAATATAGTTATCATTTGAAGTTTAATAAAGAGTGCAGTAAAAAGGTATAGGCCCCTTATGGATTTCTTCTGTTTTTGCTTTTTCGCTGCACTTATATATTATACAACAACCTATTTCTTTTATATTGGGTTACCTATGTAATAGGTAACCTTAGTAAACACAAAATTCAGTTTTCATATGAAGAGTCCATTTATGAAGGGAAAAAGCTTTTCAAACCAAGCTGGCTCTATGGGAGAAAATGATTACTCTGCCCTTGATGGTAACGGCTGAAAAGAGTCTTTTAAATCACTGTGGAGTGATTTTAGCATACTCTTCTTTGCATAATTGTTTTAATACTTCCACATTGGAAGATTTTGTTTTAGATTTATCAGCTTCACAAATTCTGAGTCGGATCTAAATGCAGACTTTGACTTGGACAAATCCAAAACTTTCACTTTGTTATTTTTTAGACTTGAAGAGGTGGATTTGCTGGGGAACTCTGGATCATTCTCTTATTGTGTGCTGTAGCTTAACACTAAAGAACAAAAGAAAGGATCCACTTTTGTTTGCTCCCACAAAGACCATTTTTCAAATTTTGTTTGTTATTACTGAACCATTCAAACTGATATTTACTGAAACAAGCAGGGCCGGCAGTTATTTCGAGGTTGTTTTTTGGTTTCTTTTGTGACGTCATGGCTAAGTCTCAAATAATGGCTCTCACTGCAGAATGAGGTTAATCACAGCTAATTCATGCCTTAACAAGCTCTGTGCTTACATTTTCCAACAGGGTCGTGATTAGCTTGCATAATTTGAAAACTGGGCTTTGTATCTACTTTATCTTTTCCTGATATGAAAATGTATTTCATCATCTGAAATATGTAAGTGCAAATAAAGCAAAGATGAACTCTGTTAGGGGGAAGTAGGCTGCTGTTACATTCTACTGTAGCTGCACCTGAATAAAAACAAACATTTGAATGCATACTGTATGAAATTGCTCTGCATTCCAATCGTGATCATTTCTTCCCCCCCCCAACCTTCAATACATATAACATATTATGTCCATCCATCTTATATTCACCCATATTGCTTCTCCAAATGTATTAGACCACAATCACAGAAGACCTAAGCCCTTATAAACTTAACAAACCCTTCATAATGAATGTTTGCTATCACACTTTGTCATTTGCTCTCTTACTTTACCATTCATCACACCAAGGGATGAAAATGTCAAACAAATTACATCATTGCTCTGTATCGATTCCTCCCCCCTTCAAAACAGGGCCCTTGATTTGATAAAAAAAAATAAATAAATAACATGAAATCAATGCTCTAAAAAAGACACCAATAAGAAATCATTTTGGTAGATTCAGTTGGAGAAACATGCTTATCGACAGGGAGGAAAAAAAAATCAGGAGGGGTGCACAGGATTTTTTTTGTCTTTTCTGCTTTTCAATGTGATTCAAGATTTATCAGTCTAACCAAAGAGTTTGCCGGGTTATAAGTTTGTTCTTGGCATTTAGCTTTGCAATTAGCACTATTATTCCACTGAGAAGATGCTAGCGTTTTCTGGCACAGTACATTTAAGTGTTGTGTCTCCGCACATATATGCATAAATCTTTAGAGCCCACCTCCAGTAAAAGAAAAAAAAGAGAGAGAGAGAAAGGATTGTCTTTCCACAGCTCCATCTTTATTTTTAGAGGCTGGATGTTGATGAGAGAGAAGACAACGCAAGAGGGTGAGAAATAACATCACAAGTGGGGGAAGGAGGGAGAAAGAAAAGTGAAGAGGGAGCGCAAGGTGGCCGGGGCGTTGTGTTGGTTCCTCTGTGCTTCAGGAGGCTGCATGTTGGAGAGTCCTTCGTCCGAGAGAGCAGGAGAGAAAAAGGGGACGTAGCCGCACCAACCTTTCACGCGATGGGGGAGCAAGAGGGTGGGTGTGGGGTCTCCGGAGCTGCTTCCCGTATAAAAAGCCAAGCCTGAGAACACGGCACCACAAACTCACCACACACACATACACACGCACACTCACAGTGGCTGCTCTGTATCTCTCATGCTCACCCACTCTCATTATTCTCTCCCTCTCCCTCCCTCTGTCTCGCTCCCTCTGTCTCTCACTCCATTCCTCTGGGCTCTGCATACTTCTTGCTTCTTCTCACAAGTCACATTGTGTTTGTAAGTACGCGCCGAATGTCTCCCTGTGTATGCTTGGGTTTCCTTAAGTCTTTTTCTATGTTTGAGTGACTGCTTGCCTACTTGAGTGTGACTGAGTGGAGCAGTGAGCTGTATTAAGTGTATGTGGGTCTCTGTCTCACCCTCACACACTCGCCGCTCCTCCTGCAACTCTTCCTGGGATCTCCGGGTCCCTTTCCTCGGTGACAGGCTCCCCACACTAAACAGTCACCATTTCCGCCCCCGGGAGACCCACGCTGGCTGCGCAGCCCCTTCCCCGACTCAGCATCGGGAGGAAGACCCTGGTGGCGGCTGCTGTGGGGGTTATGCTGGTCTTGGTGCTGGTGGTACTCATCCCTGTGCTTGTCAGCTCCGTGAGTACAGATGCCAGCCACTACGAGATGCTGGGCACCTGTCGTATGGTATGCGACCCTTACTTAAACAAGGGCACTCCGGCCAGCAGCACCAGCTCCACCGGTCTGCAGGGTGAGGCGGAGGCACTGACTGACCACAGCAATGTTCTTCCACCGTCCACCCTGCAGCAGGGCCCTCAGGGAAAGCCTGGCAGGCCAGGAAAGCCCGGACCACCAGGACCACCTGGACCGCCCGGACCGCCTGGTGAACCGGGGCCACCAGGACCAGCTGGGCCCCCAGGTGACAGAGGGGATCATGGAAGGACTGGGATTTTGGGTCTGGGGGGTAATGGAGCTATCAGCACAGCCACCTACAGCACAGTGCCCCGGGTGGCCTTCTATGCCGGGCTTAAAAACCCCCATGAAGGTTATGAGATCCTAAAGTTTGACGACGTGGTCACCAACCTTGGCAACAACTACGATGGCATTTCGGGCAAGTTCATCTGCAGCATACCGGGTACATACTTCTTCATCTACCATGTGCTGATGAGAGGAGGGGATGGCACAAGCATGTGGGCAGACCTCTGCAAGAACGGTCAGGTGAGTACTTTAAAAAGACTTTTTGACTTTTCCTTTGGCGCTGCCTCTGCAGCACGCCCGCTTACAGATCCATGTTTTGCCAGAAGATATCAGAAAGCCTCCCAAAATAAAAGGGAAGCATTGTGAAAACAAACGGGGCATCTGTAGTCCGGTTAAAAGCGCACAGCCGTAGCGCACATCCACACCGGGAGATGGGGGGAGAAAAAAAAAAAAAAAGTGACGGCTGGTTCCAAAGCGTCTTTTCCTGAAGTGATGCGTCCCGAGATATACGCGCGTCCAGATCCAGAAGATGGTACCGGCTGAACGCGCAGAGCAAGTGAACCCTGGATGCTTTTACTCGGAAAACCTTTCGGACATCCGCGCTGTTCCCTCTCTCTCTCTTTCGCAGTCCGTTTATCTAAAATTTGTGTAATTGAACGGGAGTTGTGGCAAGTTGCCATTTGTATCGCTTCAGAGAGGGGATGGAAATGAAATGAATGGAGACAATTTTTAAGCTTCCAAACGCTAAATAAATAAATAAATAAATTCCTGTCGTGCTGTATTTACTTTTATTTTATTTGATACATTAATCAGCCATAATAATAATAATTATTATTTTATTGCCATTATTAGTTTGCGGAGTCACAGTTAATCCTGTGACAAATGAACTTTTGTAAACGCTGCTGCTGAAAGGGGACATAAAGCGCCACATCCAGTGTGAAAGCTTAGCGGAGTGCGCTGCGTTACGGCTCCTGCACTCATCTACTTCCAAAGTCGTGTTAAATGCGTTTATGCGATTTATTCTTGTCCTCTTTGATGCTCGGTTTTCTAACATTATTGTGCGCCCTGAAGGGTCCTCTCCAAACGCGCCTGTCAGTACACTTCACAACTTCCAGCTATCCGTCAGATCTTTTTTCTCTTCAAAGTGGCGCCAGCACACGTTTTCGACCGTGGCATGCATGCTGTTTTAACTTTTCGATTGAGGAAGTATATTTAAAGCACGCGTAAGTTGTAAATATCAGTCTATTTCTATATTAGTACTAGAAACTATAGAAAATCAAGGACGTAAAGACAACCGGTGATTTGCTGCAGCCATGTAATCATATGAACCTCATTAAAGACATATTAAAGGAGATAAATGCTTAGTTCTGACAGTTTCTGGCCAGCATGATATGAAGTTATTAGAAATGACAAATTTAGATGTCTTACTGTTTTTCCCTTCCCAAAATGCATTTTTAATGTACAAATTGATGCTTAACGAGCTCAGATGCACTTTGTTTCTTGTCACATAAAATCACAGTGAATTATGCACACAGAGATGCACTGATGTGATGAGACACAGCATTCGATCTTTTGCGACACATGAATTATTTAATAAATTGATAAATAAAACACGCTACTTAATCATTTTTAGATGTCTGTAAATTACAGAAACGAGTGTTGTCTGTGAAGAAAAAAATCAAAGTGTCAAAAAAAGAAAGAAAAAGAATTGATTTAAGTCGTGTTACAAACAAAACAGCTCCAGACAGCAGGTTTTGAATCAAAAACGCTTCAAGGGCTTATGCTTTTTGGAATATGCTCCAAAGGATGACACACACAGATTTGACACATAAACCTCTGCACAAGCCAAGACCAGGACATGTGGAGCTAAAATCAGCGTGAAGCTTCAGTCTCACCAAAGGAGCCAGAGGTTAATTCCTTTACCCTCAACTATATGCTCGGTTAGAAATAAAAAAAGAGAGTTACAGCAATCACCTTCTATGTATAATGTCTTACTCAACAGCAATGTTTATTGCTGAGTGTAAAAGCATTGATATATTGAAGGGGGTAAAGAACATATGTGGCCATAAAAATGCCTTCTGCTCCTGCCTCATTCTACCCTCAAGAGGAAGATGTGGAGGTACTTAAGTTAGCAGCACAGTGTTCATCTCCTGAGACCCGGGTAACGTTTTCAAAGTGGCAACTGCTGCTCTGGCTCTGTCCTCCTCTGTCCCAAGCATGCACAGCTAATGCATAAGTGAGCAGACCTCTCACTTTTTTATTAGGTGTTGAGCCTGGTTTAATGGAAGAGCCTCCCGAGTATTACTTTGTGTAAATGACTGTGAATGGTTATAAATATTTGTCCGACTCGCGCTTCACCGCTGATGAAGTGCTGAAAGTCGAGCAGAAGCTCCTACGGCCTCGCTGGTGCTTTACTCAGCTCATTAAAGCTGCAAAAAGCTGTTCTGTGAGTGGGGGGCTGGGGGGAGGGTACGAAGGAGGCTGGGGAATTGCAAACAATACCAGTATTTTATCATCTTTTGGATTCAGCCAAGTGTTGGGAGTTTCAGGGCCTGCGTAGCGACGTTTTCACCTTAGCATGTACTTCTTCCGCTTTTATAGGTCGCCTTCTTTCTTCACAGCTTCCACTTGTGCCTCAGTTCTCTTGGTACAGTGCAACAGAACAATTTGAGCGATTTCCCCAGAACTTTTGCAGTTTTCGGGTCAAACTTGAACATGGCAGTTCACCCCACTTCATTCACTTTATAACTTTTAAAATTTAAAGCTCGCCTTAATGAATCAATGCATTGCTGTAGCGCCTCTTGGCCACATTCTCGGGGACTTGGCAGTGACAATGAAGACAAATTTTAAGGGGATAAGAAGGAGGGCAGAAAAGACACGGTTATTGTGCTATTGTGCCATCTTGTCGATTTAATTGTAATTAAAAAGCTTGAACCAGATCCAGGATGTGTTTGCGCCTCTCCTCTCAGTTCCCTTCTTAATATTGTTATTAATCCGCAAAACCGTTTCAAAGTTAATTAAAAGCAATGACTTCAGCGTCAGTCTCTCAAGAGGACCATAGTGAATAATCACTCTGTCTCCTCCTTTAATAAGCTTCAACGTCCTTCGTGCACATGCCTCTTCCCTTGCAATTACCACTGCAGTCTCCTCCTTATACCTACACACAAACTCCAACACACACCCTCCTGCTTTGCCGCCCCCTTCTAGCCCACTGCCTCGACCCACCCCAGCGGTGTAGTGCCCTCCAACTCTCCTCTACGGTCCACAGATGCTCGCTCCTCTTTAGAAGTTTTGATCTTAAAAAAGAAAAAAACAAAAAAAGTTTTGCTCCAAAAATGGGAGCCAGGGAGAAGTGGATTGTGACACCTCAAAATCGATTTACTCAAAACGCAGCGCCTTTTGTATTGTTCATTGTTCTCAAGTGATGCATTGCTGTGTAGCAGAATGAGTTATAAAGTATGCTGTCTTCCCTCAAACTTTGCTTTTAAGAAAAACTTTTTTTCTTTCTTTCCCCTTTTAACCATTAAGCATTGCTCGGCTTTTAGTACAGTCACATGTCATTTCCTTGTCAAACCATTCGTCGCAGACCATCTCCACTCGTAAAGGCGCCTCCGGGAGGTCTTCAGCTCTGATACACATGAACACAGATTGTTTATCCTGTTGCTGCATATCCAGGTGAAACCCACGCGCAGTGTTTAGCATCTGGTCACAATTCCAACATTAAAACACGGGAGCCGAGCCATCTGGATTGGGTCTGCTGTGTTGAGTGTCAGAAGGATGTTAATAGTAAAAAGAGATGTCAGTAAACCCATTAACGTAACAAAAGACAGTTTGTCTTTACTTTTCAACCTAAAAGTATCCACACTACAGCAACACTTGATTTGGCTTGATTGATTTTAGCATTCTGGTAATGTTTGGACCTGCGATTCTTCGTTGTGCACTGAGGAGCCTTTGTGTGTTTGCTTGGTGTAACAGAGGCACTCTGTCTGAAAGAGACAAGCGGGGTTTGAGAAAGCCACCCTTAGTCCCTCAGCCTTTTTGCTTGTGGTATTGATCCCCTTATGTGCGAGTGTATGTGTGAGAGTACATGCTTTTCTTTCCTTCCTCTGAGAGACCTGCTTCTTTCCACGATGTGTGTATATCATGGCACTTCTTCTATAATCAGCTTGAGACGTAGCGGAGGCGGACCTTTGGCCTTGATCTTCTGTGTAATTGGACATTGGATTTGACACTCTGCCGAGTGGAACATTAGAGCTGGCCTAATTAGGTGCGAGAGCTATTAAATGAAGATTGGCCAACGTTGTTAGAAAATACCACACAGATTGGAAATGTCAAGATGACATCGGGCTGTCATCTGGAAGCGCGCTGGAGAAAATCTATCATTCTTGGAGAAGATTTAATGTTTCAGAACTGCCCAACATTTCTTCTGTTATATTTCAATTTCTTCTTAAAACGTTCGCATACTGCAAAGTTGCATCTCAATAAATTCACTAGGTTGGAGCTTATGTTGCACAAATTACACCATCAATGCAGTGTGGCATATGAACAATTGATCTGTGGCTCTGGTGACGTTCTTAACGAAGTCCAGGTTGTTATAATAGCGGCCTTCAGCTTATCTGCATTGTTGGGTCTGGTGCGTCTCATCTTACCCAAGAAACTACTCCACGGATTCCCTCTGGAGTTAATGTCAGGACAGGTTGCAGGGCAATCAAGCACCATAATATTATGGTCATTAATGATCCCTTTGGCAGTATGTGCAGGGGCTCGAAAATGAAATCAGTATTTTCCATAAAGCTCGTTAGCAGAGGGAAGTATGAAATATTCTGTAATTTCCTGGTAGAAAGCTGAACTGTGATAAAAACCACTGGACCAGCAGATGAAACTCATTCCCAAATCCCCACCACTTGTGGAAACTTCACAGTGGTTCTCAAGCGATTTGGATTCTGCACTTATCAAATCTTCCTACAAAATCTGTGAGCTTGAACTTACTTTAAGTAGGCTGGGATCTTTCTCATTCTTAAGATGACTTCACACACTGTCTCCATCTGCCTCCTACAACTTGTGACTCTCTCCTAGACCTTTGACTGGTCTTTGGTTCACAACAAAGCTATGGATTTTGCTGTTATCCCAGAACCATTTTAAGCACATTTTGTCCTTCCACCCAACTTTTGAGTAACATACAGCACTCTGTTGACAACCTGCTTGTTTACTGAAGTCCTTTTGTGTTTCATCGTCCTCATAGAAGGTGTCAAAGACTGTCTGCTGTCAAGTCATGATTTTATACAATATTTTTGTATCGATGGTCTTTCTTTTTATTTCATCTTATACAATATGATTTATTTAGTTTTAAATAAGATCAGGAAAGAAAAGAATAAAAGTAAAACTGTCTACAATCTGCAATATCTCAGGTTGACTTTATGAATTTGAACTTTTCAGAGGTGTTCTCATTTAAAAAGACGAACCCGTACATCTTTTTAAATGAAGAGCCTTCACACCTTGGCAGCACACAGACTCCCCGTCCAATCGTTTATGTGAATAGGAAGCTCGTGATATAATGCTAATGTGTAATGTCTCGTGTACAGAGCGAGCCAAAACATACAATCCAAAATAGGCCCGTCTCCTGTGACTGGCTGACTCAAGGATGCAGTGATGTTGACTCACAAAGCTTCTTCATTATAATGAGGGCCATATGGGAGATCGACAAGTGCCCCTGAACCTCTTATGCAAACATATCGCTCTCTGTTTCTCCCCACGCCCCTGACATTTAGATGTCCCCTGAATTCAGGCTTCACCCGCAATTATCCTCTCCCTCTTAACGGGAAGGCTGCAAGTCAATGACCTAAAATGGCTTCGCTGTCTGCGGCATAACTCAAAGTGCTTAACACCTATTGCCCTCCTCAAATTTAAAACAGCTGAAACTGCCCAGAGAGTATTGGCCGCTATATGAAAAACATACATCATAAGCAACCTGGCAGGATCCCCCCTTTCAATCCAATTCAGAAACCCTCATTCTCAAATAGTCCTATTTTTATGATCGGTGTGCCTCGGGGCTTTCAAGGAACTAAACTGTAAAAATGGGCCTTGTGCTGAGGAGTCAAGCTCAGACAGTTCAGTGCGGAATGATCAAGGGTTTGGTGTTGGCGCTGGTGGCAGAAAGCCTCAGTAATTAACTGAGTGGGATGAGTCAGGCACGGGAAAGAAAAGAGGGGCTGGATTGTAGGTCAGAGTTGATGCCCTTTTATCCAGCCCTGTTTTCACTCAGCAGAGCTATCCGTTCCCATTACTGCCTTGTGAAGCTCATCTTCTTGTCTGTTTGTTGGAATCTAGGTGCAAGCGTTCGCGATGTATGCAATAAACTGATGAAATATTGCACCAGGCGTGGTATTAGAATCACTTTAAGCAAGTTTATCAGGAGGGAGAGAGAGATTTGCGCAGCAATGCTGATTTGTTTTAAAGTAGGCTGCGTTTGCAGGTACGAGGCGAACAGCTGGTGGAATTAATTCAGGAGATTTTTTTTTTTTTTTATACTCCCGTCTGACAGATGGCAAATCTCCTGTTACCATTTCATTTTTCTTATCATGTTTTCACTTAGGTTTCCTCCAGCAAATGAACCTGTAACACATGGCGCTTTGTGACACGACAATTCTCTTGCACATCATCGTAGCTACCCGGTCTCATTATTTTAGTGAAATTGCACCCCTCGTGTATTTGTGTAAAACAAGAAACGGAAGAGGGGTAAAATGCTGATGAATGTGTAGCCTGTCTCCGGGTTTTATCCTCGTTACTATGCGCGTTTTATACGTCTGTGGCTGGGAAATGTTGGATCGGGGCTCAGGAGCGAAGGCGAAGCCATCTAAGCTGCCATTAGGCATGCGGTTCACGGCTGGAATGTTCAAACACAATTAGACGGCAGCACACTTTGATTTAAGAAGGACCAATAGACTCGTTGATCCAAAATGGAGGCTCAACACCAAGTCAACAAATCCCCCATCAGGAAAGCCACAAGACGCGTCCTTGTCACTGAGACAAAGCCTTTTTGTAAGTTAACTGCCCCGTCGAGACGTCTTAGACTTCTCAAACAACAAATCAAACATTAAATTATGATTTTCATAAGCAGATATATAATTAATGCTTTGTGAAATGCTACACTTGCTGAGCGCAGAGTCTTTTAAGACTGAGGCTGAGTGACATGAATTCTTGCGTGGCACAAACTGCTCGCGTGAGTGCCTTAATTTTTCGCGACTGCGACGTTCACATTTAGACTGCACAAGTTAGAGGAAGTTTAGAGAATCCGCAGCTTCCCTCTACAGGCGTGCATTAACTAATAAGCCAAAGCACAGCCTTGGATTTTCGGTCCACATACGGAATATTATTCAATCAAAGCCATCAGGCTGACGATGTGACGGATGCAAACACGCACGAGCAGCCACAAGGAAGACAACATCGCTGACACCTCATTTGCCATCGCTGAGGCAGGCGCTTGCGGCCTCACGCTTTGTTTGTCCTGTCAAAGTTCCTCTACATATTCTGTGTCAAGGTCATGCAGTGCCAGTCGGCTGTTTGTCCTGCTCATCACAGGCTACATATCAGCCACGCTGCCTGCATATGAACCCAGCGCTCGTATCCCTAACAAGTTCTCTGCGCGGCGTGGAGAAAAACAAAAACACACAAAGAAAATAAGAGCTCAGAGAAGAGGTTCTCTTCATCATTATTTCAAAAATAGAGTCTTTATTCATGCATGTGTGTCACTAAAAGCAAAAGGAGGGAGGGCGGGGGGCCGGTGGGGGGGGCTGCAGCAGTTAGCCTCCGATGGGCGTGAAAACCATTAGAGCAAAACAACCAAAATAAAAAAAGAAATACTGCCGTGGAAGAGCTTAGATTTTTATGGGATTTCACATTCACTGAGGTTTTACATTTTCTCGCCTGTTCTGAATTGTTCTTTTCCACACACAACAAAAATAAATAACCCCCCCTCCCCCTCCCGCCGCCCAAAAAAACAACAAATGTATCTCTTTAAAACCCCAATGAAGAGAATTTCTCAGATATTTGACACAGCTGCGACATTGCCAGAGGTAGCAGGCTCCTGTGCGCCTACCTGCAAAGCAAATATTTTGAAAAAAATTTCATTAAAAATCCCAGCTGACAAATCCTCCAGAGCCATCATCAGCTGCCTCTCCCACGGCACTAACCCTCTAATAAGATGGTGTTGACTTTGCACGCTCGTGGCACGCCGTATCATATTAATATGCACCGGACGCCTGCGTCTGAGAGTCACAGTGCGAGGCGTTGTTTGCACATCGATATGAACTGTGCTAGATTTAATCATGTGGATAAACAATAAAATAAAATGACTATTTTCTATATGTGACTCCGGCATCTCACAACCTTTTCCAAGACTTGCAGTTGGGGTTTTTAAAGTGACGCCTCCGTTTCCTGTCCAGAACCCGCTCTGGAGGAGTCTCAGAACCCTGCAGTGTCTCCAACACAGTTTTGTCGCGACTGTTAAGGTTCAATATACAACTAAGCCTGAAGGCTTTCTTGTAAATGTGAACTTTGCAGAGTTTATTAAGAGGAAGGTCAGGAAAAAAAAAAAAGTCCCTGCAATTACATAACTTGCTCAACAAAGACCCAAAAAATGAGCAAATGTCAAACATTCCTTTAAATGTCATTAAATATTTGATTTTAAAAAAAGGCAAATGTCCTTTCTCCTTTCAAAGAGTAACAAAAGATCCTTTTTTTAATTTCTTTTTTTATAAAGAGGGCCTAAAATGGCTTATATTCAAAAAGCTGATACAATCCATTCCCTATCCTAACATTTAGAGAATTTGGCCTGGTCTTATCAAGGTGATACTTGGAGTCCTTGTGGATCTTTTTACACAGTTAGGAACCTTTATGAGGAAGAAAAAGAAATAAAGAAAAGGAAAGCCTATTCAAGCTTGAAAGTGTGTGGGAGGGCACTCTGGATGAGGCGAAGGCTTACCAACTCTAAAGTGATCTCATGGCTTTATGTGGCCCCTGTTCTGTTCATGTGCGTTTGTCTCCGTTGAGAAACTGTTTAAAATGTAGAAAAGGTGTCAGCCGCGCTCCGCGATGACGCATCTTCAACTCAGTGAGCAGGAAGTAAAGCAAAGACCAGCTGAGACTTTCTGAATCTCACAGAGAAATGAGAGTCAGGTAACTTGCAAGAAGGCTTTTGTCGGAAACCTGAGAGAGGGAATATTATCATGAGCAACTAAGATGATAACACAAGACGCAGAGAGGTGATAAAGCACAGCTGCAAGTGGTGCATTTGAAACTGCTGTGTTATGTTTGAAAATCCTACCTGTAACACCTCGTCTCATGGTGGAGGTAACTCTCCGGCTGCGATCGCAGTGTATTCAATTTAAGTGTTTCATATGATGATGAAGATGAGGTGTTATCAAAACACTTTTGGCTGCGACCTGATTTGTCCAGGCTAAAAATTCAGAGCTTCATATACACGGTGTCGCTCCGTAAAACTTTTTTTTCTTTTAAGTAATGGTTCAAGTACAGTTTGAATTTGTGACCTGCGGCAGCCGCCTGTGTGAGTTTCTCGTTGTGTTCCTTAGGAAAAAAGAGCGTTAGCAGACTCCCTCGTGGTTTTTCCATTTTAAAGGCAACCGTTTTAACGCTGTAGCCAATTTAAAAGGCTGCAGTAACTGTGTGTTCTTATTTGACAACTAAACAAACCAGTGGCTGCTGAGTTTATGCAAGCAAATCTTTGTCTTTGCTATTTTAATACGTATTTTTGACGCCTCTGCACATCCTCTGCACATATTAATGTTCTAGCTGCAGCTAAAAAAAATGGAGAAGATTAGCTTAAAGCTCTTCGCATCGACAAAGAAAGGTCAAAAGTGAAATATGTTAGTATCCTATATAAACCTTACTGAAGGGGTATGTACAAAAACAGACTTGAGCAAAAATACAATTAAAAAGGGAACTAGATGGGATTGATTTCAGGTTTATTTTCTTACTTTAAGATGAACCTATGCAGATTTATTCATTTAACACAAATCACTTTTGTCAATTCAACTGCTATTTTACTGCTGGACCAGCTGAGGTCATGGAGGTCATGGAGTAAGCAGACCAACTCATTATTAGGAATCCTCCATGACCTCAGCTGGTCCAGTTGCTTTCACCCAAAACCCATTTGAGGAACTTTGCACTCCGACACCAGAATTCCCAATAATGAGCTTAAAAAAAAAAAAAAAAAAAAAACTATTGATCTCAATTTTGTCTTATTGGACAATGTGACTAATAGGCTTGTTTACCCACTGACTACATCGAATGATGCACAATGCTTTACCTTTTTGCCTCTCTGGAGAAAATAATGATCTTTTTATTCAATTCTACTCCATTAAGTAGCAAATGTTGCAGCTCTCTTAGTTAGTAGCTGTATAAAAGCCCTGAGATGTAGATCAGGCAGCAAGTGGAGATTGTGAGAATCAGTGCTGTGCATGAACGGGTTCATGATAAGGCCTTTGGAGAACTTTGATGCAAATTTCTATATGATAAGCTCAGACTGGTAACTCTAAACAGAGCTTTATTTGGGATTGAGCTGAGCTTAAAATATTTTTGACAAACATTAACTTTTTTTTATTATTATTATTTTTGCAGAAAATAATTTTCTGCAAATTTTCTGCTGAAAATTTTCTGCATTTCTGTCATTACCAGAAATCTTACTAAAGTTGAGAGCTTTGGGTGAACACATTTGTTGGTTTAATGCATGTTTTCCTCAACTTTTAATTTGACTATCGAGTTATTAGATGTGGGCATTCAGCATTAGCTTTTAAAAAAAAAATAATTTGGAGGAAAAAGTAAAGACACAATGGACATGGCGGCCGGTATTTTGCACACGTGGTCAGGGGTCCTGCTGCAAACTCTGGAGCCACAGCCGGCTGGCTTTTAATCTTACAGTGTTTTAGCTTACCAGTCATGTGGTTATTAGAAAGTTTTTTTCAAAGTTACAGAAGTGCAGCAGGGACTTCTGAAATAAAAGAAGTTTCCTCCTGCTCTGATGTAACAGTGGAGCTAAGCCGTTTCTTCCATTGAGGCTTTTATCTTTCATCCTCAACAAAAGGATCTGAAACATTTTAGTTTTTTTTTTTTTACGGAAACGGGAACAATGTCTTCTGTTAGTGTGTCTGTCCACTTTCTTTACCAGCTTATCCTTACACGGTGTATCTCCAGTGGTCACTGGAAGAGAGAGGAGATAGAGAGGAGATCGCTGGAGAAGTTGCCAGTTCATCTCAGGGGAACACAGAAACACACAAGGCAAACAGGCATGCAAACATGCACACACACACATACACACATATACCTAAGGGAAACTTAAAGTAACCGAACAGATTTAACCAAATAGTTAATTTTGTTTTTCTACATTTTTTGACTGTGGGAGGAGAAATCCCACACATGCCTGGGAGAATGTTATTAAACTTATTGTGAAAAGACCATTGGCTAAGAATTGAACCTAAGACCTTCTTGCCGCAAGGTACACGACCATGCAGCCCCCTCTGGTTAACTTTAAAACTTTTAATAATAAAATAAAGAGCAAACAGACTACAAGATAAATTAGCTAAAATATCTATCTATCTATCTATCTATCTATCTATCTATCTATCTATCTATCTATCTATCTATCTATCTATCTATCTATCTATCTATCTGCTTTCTTTTAAAGTGAAGTTCTTTTCTGAGGACTTTAATTCTTTTTTTTCCCCATCTGTTTAATGTTCGTTGCTCATCCTGTACAGAATTATTTTTATAGTTGTATTACTGAATATGAATTGAGTCTGGCTCTCTTGAAAAGTCCCCTGAGATGGAATTTGTTGTGTTTTGTAATACACTAACTTGAATTAAATTGAATCAAATGGTGCTTGATCACAAGAGGGAAGAACATAAAAAGAGTGGTTTAACTGAAGCGAGAGAAAAAAATAAAAAATTGTAGCAGCCTGACAGATACCCATGATCAGCATCACATTTTATTTTATCTTCTACTTTAAGTAACTAAAACATGAAAATATATCAAGGAGACCAGCTTTTACATGAGTTTGGCCTCATCGTATTATCATTTATGAAAGAAAACCACAGGAAATTGAAAGGACGCAAGTTTGCAGACAAGAGCAGCTTGTGAATAGGCAACGGTGTAATCAAAAAGTCATAATTTGAAAATTATTACAGACTTTGAGGAAATTTATAAATGAACAATAACTAGTTAACATATAAAAGTTGGAAAGGTTTAGGTGATAATGTATATGAATTCTGCTTTAACTGAATTAATTTGAACTGAACTCAATTAGTTCAATTATTTGAACTGAATTGAACTAGTTCTTGGTAAATGTGAGCCGTCATTACCAGAAATCTTACAAACAAGATGAGATATATTTTATAGTCTAAGGAAAGTTCTTTTGGAGCAGAAGTGCAGTGACCAGAGACACAATAAGATAAAGACATAAACATTGGTAATACACAGAATCTGTAGTTCATGCCTGGTTTAAGGGTGGACTCTGCTGTACTGCACAATTAGTGGTCAATTAATATAGAGGAACACAGAAATAAGAAGATGCATCTCTCTTTTCTTCTGTCATCAAAAACAGCCAAAGTGACAAAAATCCTTGTGAAATGCAGTTTAATAAAGCTCTAACTGTCTTTATTTTGACAGTTTGTGAAGCACAGGCATCGACTCTCCCAGGTCTGCACTGTAAGCACATCCACATCTCACTTGTTCCAGAAGTTTATTGCCTTCAGTCTGGTTTTCATTATGTATTGATATTAAGCTGGACTGAGATCAAGTGGCACTGTTGCACTGCAGAATGTAATTGATTATCTATATCAGTCCTTTAGCAAACATCTCCATTGTCCAAGAGGAATAAAGTAAAGCACAGAGTGTGTTTTTCCTCTAATGGGCACAAACAACTACAGAAAATTTGAATTCTGTGACGATCTTTTTGGTTTAAGTTCAACTCAATTTAAAGTTTATTTGCAAGATTACAAAGGCTTTGTTTAAAAGCATTTGCATATGAGCTAAATCCAATTTTAAGTCCTCTAATTTTAAAAAGAAAACAGTAAAAGAACTGTGTTTTCTGTCCCATAGCAGTTATAAGTTAGATGATCATA
The DNA here is from genome assembly GCF_051168715.1 of Poecilia mexicana. Lineage (NCBI taxonomy): Eukaryota > Metazoa > Chordata > Actinopteri > Cyprinodontiformes > Poeciliidae > Poecilia > Poecilia mexicana. The sequence continues at coordinate 21,088,173 of NW_028263377.1, forward strand.
TTGACCTAATGTTGTATACCAGCCTAATATAAAATCCTCATACAGCAGCTGTCATTTCTAAAAGCGGTTTTCATTTGTATCACTTATACACACAAACCACACGTGTGGAAAAATAAGCTGATGTTTTCGAACTTGCGTGGCACCGAAACTTCCTCTCAGGAGAGACACCGAGTGTTTGTAGTGGAGCTCTTAATTACCCAGGACAGGATACTGGGAAGCTGCGGCGAATGCCCTGTAGTCAGACTCACACATTCATTGTCACAGAAATACACTGTGAGCAAACACAGATGGAAAAATACTTCTCTTTTACTTATTTATTAGGCAGATCAGTCCCATGGGTCTTGTCAGTTGTTACCAGACACTCCTACTTATCTTGAAAGAGATCTCCTGTTGTTGATAGTTTGCCTCTTTTTTTTTTTTTTTTGTACTTTTGAGTGATTTCTATCATAAAACCTTGTGAGTGTGCCTCGCTGTGGAGCTTCTGAGACTTTTTGTTCTATGGACCTTTTGTTCCAAGGTGAAACCTTAGTATTTTTTCTCTCCTTGTTTTTTTTTTTTCTTTTCTTTATGAAAGACCACTGGCTCAAATGAAACCATAAATCTGCTTGACAGAAAGGCCCGAGGTTTGACTGTCCCTCTTGTAGGTCCTTTGGGTTAAATGTCAGCTCTGTCCAGTAATTCTTTTAACTTCACACTTTAAAACTTTTCAAGAAGCAACCAAATATAGAACTTTACTTATTTTTGCCACACTTTTAGGCACAGTTATTTGATTATTTTTGTAATTAGGTGAAAGAATAATACATTTATTTTTGCACCATAATAATCACAATTCACAATCTTCTAGGTTTATTTAAGCACTAAAATATTGTATGTACTATCTGCCTGTCATAAACTGGTTTCCTTTAATTTGTAAATGATCATGCATAAAACTTGTTTAAACATTGTTTGTTTCTGAAATTACATTCATGCACAACAAATGAGAAAACTTTAAAGCTATTATTAATGGATTTATTTTTCTAAGCTTCTAATTCAAATTACACTTTATTTTATTGAAAAACTGCAAATCCACAACAAATATCCAAATAACGCACCAACAGGAAAATAATGTTCTTTGTCTTGTCAAATATGAATTTAAATGTTCAAAATGTTATTTGTTTACCCACATGGTGCAAGTTAAAATTTGTGGCTAATATTGAATGTTTTTAAAGGTGGAATGAAGAGATCATTTTTGCAACAGGTATCTAAACGTATCAGCAAAACTTGTGATTTAAATTTTAGAAAGTAAGGACAAAAAATATACATATATTCATTATTCAAGACATTATCGCATTTAAAGAGTTCCTGCTTGTATGTGCTTTGCAAAATTATTCACACCAATGGAACTTTTTCACATTTTATCAATGACAAAAAAAAAGCTGGTATTTTATCGATGCTTCGTGTCATAGCACAAAGTTGTGCATAATTGTTAAGTGGCAGGAAAATGTTTTCTAATTTAACAGGTACGTATCTGAAAAATGTGGTATGCATTTTTATTTACACACACCCCGTCCTAAATGAAATCAGTCAATACAACAAAAGATTTGGAGCTGCAATTTCCAAAAAAAGGTTGTTTTACAACATGTTTTTTATACACTGCTCAAAAAAATAAAGGGAACACTCAAATAACACATCCAAGATCTGAATGAATGAAATATTCTCATTGAATACTTTGTTCTGTACAAAGTTGAATGTGCTGACAACAAAATCACACAAAAATCATCAATGGAAATCTAATTTATTAACCAATGGAGGCCTGGATTTGGAGCCACACACAAAATTAAAGTGAAATGTTCCCTTTATTTTTTTGAGCAGTATATTTTCATTTGTGAAAATATTTTTAAAAACATGCATCCTTCTTTCAGTTCACAGTCTTCTTTGCCTCAGCTTATTACATAAAATCCTGATAAAATACACTGAAGTTTGTGGGTGTAATGTGATAAAATAATAAGGGGTGAATATTTATGCAAAGTATTTTGCAAGATAACCTAGCTTCAATAAACAGATTTTAAATAAAATATGACAATATTTGTATAAAACCAATGCTCGTTTTGCTGAGTGTAGTACTTTAAATTTATTTTAGGGAAGCGTTTAAACTTTGAGATTTCTGTTTTTATTATATCAAACTCAGGGTAATGAAACTGCAGAAAACAACAGGCTTTTGTTGTAAAATAGTATTTGGCCATCCTTTTTCATTCAAACTGCAGAATCTTTATGCAAATCATTCTGGCAACATAACAATTATATACGATCCTCCAATCCTCCATGTCCACTTCCTTTAACTGTGTGTGTGTTTGCAATAGCCTCTAATTTGGATGTATCACTGTGGCTGTACTCTAATTACATATTTTCACTTTTTTCAATAAACAAGAGGGCACAAATTATATGGATATAAAAGTTTAAATCTCTCCATCCATCTATATCTCCTGTATCTTTCTATAAATGGTATCTTAACTATCTTTCACAAGAATGCCCTGTCTAAGCCAGGTGTTGTGGTTCAGTTTTAAAATTGAGATTAACTCCAAATTTAGTATCTAGCTGTCTGAAAAGGAAGATAGACTGACAACTGATTCCGAACATATGCTGGGTGAAATGAGCTATATATGTACATATGGTGTAACTAACAAGACTATCCATTTCTCTTCATATTCCCCCGTCCCCACCCCCATTCCTGCAGGTTCGTGCCAGCGCCATTGCCCAAGACGCTGACCAGAACTATGACTACGCCTCAAACAGCGTCATCCTCCATCTGGACGCAGGCGATGAGGTGTACATCAAACTAGACGGAGGCAAAGCCCACGGCGGCAACAACAATAAGTACAGCACCTTCTCTGGCTTCATCCTCTACGCAGACTGAGAACAAACAGACACAGAGACTGTCAAAACGGAAGATACTCAGAGAGAGTTTCATGACAAAAGGGGGGTAAAAAAAAAAGGGGGGGGGAGGCTTTGTGTGTGTTAAAAAAAGCCAGAATGCTTCCTAGTTTTCCTAATTCTCTCCATCATCGCAGTCACCTCTGCTTCATATCCATCAGCCAAGACATCCAGGCTCCAGCGGCCAAGCCGGGATGGAGAGCTCCCCGAGGACACACCGAGACCAGCTAGCAGGTGGCGTGGGAGGAGTGGGATGTTAGATGGGCTGGTTTTCCGCACCCCTTGCCACATTACCGATGTGTCAGAAGCTCCTCACTTACAGTGTCTCTCCTCTTTAGCCCTGCTCCATTGCACAGAAATATCAACAGAAACGACAACCCTGCAAAAGTGGATGATTTTCACCTCTTTACTCCACAGCGGCGGCAGTCAGCTGTCCCTTCAGAGGACTGGACTGGCTGGAACTTGTAGTGTTGTTCCGTGCAAATTAACCTAGATTGTGTTTTTATTTTTGTTGATATGCATACTATTCTGCACAAAAGAGATTTAGAAAACAAACAAAAAAAAAGAATATATTTGTCCCTTGTGAAGATATCCTGTTTGAATGAGAGATGTTCTTTGTGATGCATATAAGAGATCTAACAGCTGGAAAAAGAAATATTTAATGAAGACTTTAAGTATTTTATTGCAGTTTGTGTTTTTCCTTCATCATTGGGTATTACAAGGTATCTACTGTATGTTTTATTCATGTGGAGAATAATTATACATTCTGCACTTCCAATATATATGGAAAAGGTAACATCTCGTATAGATAATGCCCCCTCACACTGTTTCTTGCACTGTCACACAATGTCCTGCTTCTCTTTGGATTAAAGCAGACTTTAAATAATCCTTTCATTGTTCTGGCTTCGTGTTGATGCTCCAATTGGCACAACAAGCCATGTGAAGAAGTTAAATCTTAAGATTCAGGGGTCGCATAGCACTGATCCCTTCCTCTTCTGTGCCGTGCTGCTCTGAGCTTTCTTAGGCAGCAAAAAAAAGAAAAAGAAAAGGAAGACGAAAAAAAAAAATCTGGCTTTTGATGCAGAGGGCAGAAGGGAGAGTCCACCAGATGGGGCGGTAAAGAAGGCGCTGGAGCAGTGTAACAGTGAGTGCGTAATTTTTCTGTTTCAGTGTTTTTCGCTGGATGTCATCCATTCATTTGCAGCATATACACTGACATAAAGGCATTATGGTAAGATCTGTTCAACATAGTGGCCGGACAGCTTGCGTGAGAATGAAACTGATTGGATGGGTGAATTTGCCTCTCATGACTGCACGCCTGAGTGCGTGTTCAATGTGTGTGTGTGTGTGTATGAAAGGAGTACATGTGCATATCAGTGCGTGTTTGCCTTTTAGCATGTGCCGCGCCACAACTACTTCATTTTTTATTTTATTTTTTCCCCATAGTTGCAGTATTCTGTGCAACAACCAATGGCAGATATTTAACTCAGCAGCCAATGAGATTGTGCTCTGTAGGGTGGAGCCTCTATAGATGCGGAGACAAGAACAAACAGCTTGTAATTGAAATCTATGACTTGTTTATCTTATCTTTTGGAACTGTTGAATACATTTAAATAATAAATGGGTTTTTTTTTTGAGTGACTCGTCTCAAGAGAGTTCTTGAATCCCAAATACACTAATTAGGGAAAATGATTTTCAAAGGATCTCATTCACTCTGCGAGACTAACTAGCTAAAGCAAACATTATGACTGGAAAATTGTGTTTTCTTGTTCTGTGTAAGCACCGCATCTTAATAATGGACGCACAGAGCAAACAATAATAATAAAAAAAGATCCTATCTCCAGATCCCTCGTCTATCTCTTGCCTCAAAGGAGGGAAGTATATTTAGGGTGAGGGGCATCAGGGGAGAGATGTTTCTGTTTATCCAACCCAAAATTATTCCTGGAGCTTTCCTACTTGTGGAAATAAAGGTGCACTTGGAGATAATGACCTTCCAACTATAGCAACAGCAAGTGGTGGAGTTTAAAAAAAAAAAAACAACCAAAAAAACTCGCCTTTGAATGGAAATGAGTCCCTAAGTGAAAGCAGGCTATTCCTCAGTTGGCAATCACAGTGTCTTTTAACAGATTCCCACCGACAGAGGCAAGATATACCCAGTGAGAAAGTGAGGATGGAGGAGAATATACGGAGGGAGGAAAGATAGGCGAGGAGCAGAATATAGTTTGACAAAGACAGATGGAAATGTGAGAGAAAGAGTGGGCTATAGAGGGAGGTAATGGGGAGGGAATGGATGGTGGAGGAGGAGGGCAAAGTGAAATCTAAGGAAGACAGACAGACAGCGAGGCATGCTGGTGCCGATTTGAGGTGACGAGGGAGGAGCACCGGATTGTTTTCAGGGTAGACTGATTCCCTATCGGGACTTTGTAAGGTGTCAGGAGAGATTAGTGAGCGTGAAGCTGGAGGGGAGAGGTTGCGATAGCTTTAGATTGGACAAGTGTCAAGGACTGGACATTCCTCAGACCTGCCAGGAATGGGATGTGACACTGCTTGCTCTACCTGGATCCTTAGAGAATCATTCAACAAGTTCATCACTTAAACAGCAGTGAGAATTAACTGTATGCACTTTCACAGTGTAATTTGTGGCTACCAGCACTGTAAAACTATCCAAAATCTGACTATTTTTTGTAGCTTTCCACTTATTCATTCATCTATTGATTCGTTTTTGAGGCTTTTGTCCACTCAGCTAAATCAGCAAAGAATGCCTTCAGTTCTTACCAAACACCAATCATAGTCTTTATTATTTCTGGATGGAAAATTAATATTTTTTGTCATTGCTATTATAGAATACAAACAGAATTCATAATGGAATAAAATCAGCTTAAATTTAGTGATCATGAGTTGTGTATTTATCAGTGATTTTGGTTTATGGAGAGCAATTAGATCACCAGAAATGTGATGCATCTTTCTCTGATTTTCTTGTTTTTTCGTAGTTAATCATGTCCAGGTAGTGTACTAAATGAAAACTGCATGCTCTGAAATTGCATGTTCGGCACTGGAAATCAGATTTGCACAGTTTAAATAAAGGAATTTGGGATTTGCAACAGTCTTAAAACATAATTTGTTAAAACAAAGTTCCAGGCACATAATCAGGCAGACAATTACCTCACAGATGATTCACTTGTGTCTCTTTTCTCCTGTTTCTAAATCAGTCCTCGATTTATTTGCAGAAGATAACACCACAGCTTCTGAACCATCTTAGAAATATTTTCACAGCTTTATTCAGCCCTTTGAGAATACACCCGACCAGATGTTAATTGTTTGCCAGTTATGAAGAGCTAACTTATTCTCTGAAGTTTTCAATGTCAGCACATCAGCATGAAAGAAAAATGCATGCAGGTGCGATGAATGTTGCTAACCTTACCCTTTTAGATTAAGCGCTATTGAGACCAGTTTAACAGCTGAAGACGAGCATTCTGATTGGCTAAGCTCATGTGATGCGTTACTTTCACAACAGCGTAAATCACAGTTCTAAATGTACTCTGATAGATACCTTTCACTGTGTTTTTACAACAATAGGAGATGTGATTTTAAATGTTTATCATGTGAAATACTTTCAGTTTGTCCTTTCGGTAGTTTTTGTAAAGTATTCAAACATAAAACTATATTTTGATATTTTAATACGAGGTACGCAGTGCAAAGAATGCTGATGTGGGTCTAACACTGATTATGCATTTTTTTATATCTGCTTTGTTCTTTGTCTTTGCAGTTTTCTTTTGCTCCTTGTGTAAACATCCGAGCATTGTGATGTCTGTGCACATTTACCTCTATTTTTTTTATAAGTTGACCTTTTAAAAATATATTTCTCTTATTGTGCACTACCTTTAACTTTGTATGACAAATATAAAGGTTAGGATTGTGAGCAACTTTTAGTAGACTAGACTCCTCTAGATCTAGAGCCCCTAACACATGCACAAGCGTACTTACATAACTGCACACACACAAGCCTCTGTATAATATAGTCACACATTAAACGCTGCCACTCTTGCTCTGTTTGCTCCTACCACGGCACATGATTCTCTTTGTCAGTTTGGGCTGCAGCTGAGGAAGAAGCCTTTACCAGTTGTCCCTGGATGGTCGGAAGCTGCCAGCCCAGGTGTACTCTGCAGTCACTCGCTGAGCTGGGGATGTTGGCTGAGCTGAGCTGGCCAAACTCTTATCTGCAGGCCCACACCGAGTCAGTGTTACAGAGTGACCACAACTCCCTGCTTCACTGGCCCACCGCTTGTGTGAAACTGCAGCAAAGTAAACCGCCTGGAACTTCGGGCTGTTCTTTTGCCGGTTTGGAAGGACGGCATCTGCTAGCGTGTCATACACATGTTCATAGACTCCTGGTCAGAGCATGATTATCCTGTATGTAGACAGAGACAGGATGCAGGTGCTGTTAATGTTTCACACTTTCTCCATTTCCTCTTTCCTCATAGTCAAAGTACTAAGCTATCTTCAACTGTTATGGTCTGAATCTCCAGGTAACTGGCTGTAAAGACAGATATAAAAAAAAAAAGCAAAAACAAACATCCAGCATTCCTTTTTTTCCCCTTCAGCAAGCTGAGTGCATTAGTGACCTTTTAAAGTGCAGCCTCCCTAGTGCTTCACACACATCCCAAAGAGAAATCAACTACTAATAGGGCTAAAAAGCTGACACACTTTAAACAAAGATCAAACCATTTTTTTTTTCTTTTTTTTTTGCTATGAGGCAGCACTTGGTACATTAACGGTATTCAGTTATACAGACAAGACTAACAGACATATTAGCAGGCAAACAGAGGCCAATTGTGTGAAAGAATAATGGTGTTCTTTAACACGCATCTCAGAGTGCCACATTCATTTCTGTTTGGCAATTTTCACAATGCCATTGTCCCATTTCATCATCCGCAGCTGTTTGCATTAATGCCCTTCATATTTTATTTGTTGTACATTTGGGAAATAAAACGCAGACGGTGAAAAATAACAGTTTCACAGACGGAAAAAGAAGAGATGCTGCGAATGCGGTAATATGAAACAGACTAAATTCGCAGCTTGGTGAGAGGAAGTGCCTGCGAAATAAATTCATAATATCTAACTCACAGTATTGGATGTATTTACCGTCTTCATCTAACAAAATGACCTTACCGGGTGAAGCCGTGGGAAGCAGAAAGCTCACACCATATGACTCTAATTGCAGTAAGTCTATGTGTGCATACATGTGTGCAAGTGAGCTCTCTTGTGTGCATGGAGAGTCGTCGTGTTTGCGTGAGCGGATATCAGACAGAGCTACAGGGCTTGCAGCAGGGAAAAGATGAGCACAGAAATATAGAGGGCATAAGTCAAAAAGAAGATATTACCCTCCACATTACTCCCACTTGAACACGATAGGCCATTACATTTCTTGGTATCCGGTTATTGACATACAGAGAAAATGAAAACGGACAAGTCAGAACCAGACATTTTAACTTTTCTAATAACGGCAACGTGGATGACACGTGAAACTTACGCGAGGCATCTCATAAAGATGAGCATAAAGAAAATAACCAACTAATTTCTAGGAAATATATAAGAAACTCTTGCATAACTTGTGGCAGTCTGCTTGTACGGAATAATAACCCCCAAATTTAGCTCAGTTTGCTCTCTCCTGCTGCTTTTTGCCGTCTGATGGATGTGCGGTGCACCACTCATGCCGCCTCGTGTCACCTGTGCTGCAGTTGCTCGGGGCAGGAAGACAGGGGGGAGAGCCATAGGAGGTCTGGAGGAGGCCAGAGTGGGGTAGAAATAGACATCTGTGATTAACACGTACAGACACGTGTCAGCATGAAGCATTTGCTGGGAGGTGCACTGGGAAGCGCTCACACACAACCTGCTGCTGATGGCGCAACTTCGTCTCAGTAAAGACAGATGAAATGGCCAGAAAAATTACAAATGAATCTCAGTTTGATTTTCCTACATATAAATGTACAATTTAATTGCTGAATTCAGGGGAAAAAAACAAACAAAAACAAAACATTTGATTTGATAATCATTTTGCTGTTCCCGTAATTTAAGTACCTGAGCACATACATTTGTCCACCACCCATTTCTGGTTGTGGATTATGTTTTGGTGATTCCTTTTTTTCATCAGCATCAGTTTGAGCAGGGAAAGATGTGTTTTGTGAATCTTAGAGCCCTGAACTGCACTTAGTTTAAGCCATCATTGCCTTTGACAAAACTGAACATTTTTGGATGTTTCAGGGCTATTTAATGAAACTGGCAAGGGTTAGCTTGTAAGATGGTGCATCTTTTTAGCTCTCATTTGCACAACATCAACAGTTTTTGGCTAGTGGGTCACCAGTCTCTGTAAAACTGCATTTCTCATCTATTCGATGATCATCTAGCTGCTTTCTCTTCTTGCATATGGGGGGGGGACTAGAAGCCAGTTGTGGGTGGTCAGTAGCAATCTTGGGGAACCTGCAATTCCACGGCTCCTTCTGCAGAATTCTGAATAAAACCAGGGTCAAGGTTTTCCTTTGACTGGGAAGTATTCGATGCACAAAACTGTAACCTGTATATTTTTGGATCCAGAGCTCCTGGACGACAAAGTGGGCTTTGTCTGTACCAGCGAGAGAAAAGGGGTTTAAGGTAGAAAATCTTCCTCCCTGATGTCGCCGCCACAAATGACGGATGAAAAGAGAGGCAAAGTTTGTTTAGTGTTTCCTGTTTGCTACATGTCATCATATTTCACACAGAGAAACTTCCTCCTCTCGAAACTGAAAGTAATTTAATACAATGCATTCTGGGATTAATAGTCCTTACACCAGCCTCCAGTAGCCAGTCCTTCATGACTGGAGGCACAACAATGTCATCGTCTATCTGTTTAAGCCCGAACTCAAAACTTTGATTCTCTCATTCTCCTTCACAAAGACTTTGCAGCTTGTTCAAGAGTCCACTCCTCTGGTTAGGAGATGATCATGCAGGTTTTATTTGAGGAAATAACGAAGCTCCTCTGTGTTACAACACCTCCAGGTGTCTGTATTGGCAGTTTACAAGATGCCTCTGTGGTTATATTAAAGCGCATAATCACATTAAAGTCAAATTACCTCCAAAGTGGGGATAAAGTAATCCCTGGTTCTCCACTGGGGGGACTCACTAATATAAAATAAATGTATGGCGTCGAATGTTCAGGGAATAGCCTTGTTAACTGACTACATTAACCTGGTGACTGGCTGGAGGAAGTAATGAGCCCTCGCAAGGTGAAGGAGACCACAAGGGGGGGCAGAGGGCAAACAGCGAGGATGAAAACTAAACCAACACCAAGATCTGCAATCATCTTCTGGCTTCAAACTTCTTGTGCTGATCTTGATGTAAACTTGAATCATTAAGAGGACGCTTTGTCTCCGAGGAGTTACACAAGCAGAAATACATGTACCATGCACACACAAACTTTAGGGAATGGCTCCACAGAGAGATTCACTGAGCCATCTGCCAAATTAGGCCATGAGCCATGAGCCCACAACTTTACTGTTCTGCTCAATTTTCAATTACTTGAGACTTAAGCACAAGGACTTCACACCCACATCTAAACACGCGAACAGGCATTAATAGAACAGTTATGTCTTTCACACATGCATAAAAATGAGCTAAAATGAATCACGCAAACAAGGCAGTTATTCGTAATGTTCCCATAAAAGATCATTTACGTGGAACCACCAATTGTTCGACTTTTAATTTCGCTGTTGGCATCAAATGAGGTTTAAGCAGCTCGATTGAAATATCTGCTCTTGACTGAATGAAAAAAACACGTACACATGAGCATCCAAACGTATAGTAGATTCAGTTTGTTACCCAATACAAACCGAGGTTCCTGAGCCCGAAGCGGAGCTGCTTCTGCACCGAGTGCCAGATTCACCCCCTCCAAAATGTCAGAGGCATACATCGGGAGAGAGTGAGGTGATAAACACACCCAACTGAAAATGTCAGAGTGTCACTTGTTGCCATGACAGCAGGCAAAGTTTGCCAAGAACTAGACTGTTCCAGCCAAAGGCCAGATTATTTGCTACAGCTAATTGAGCGTGTGTTTCTGGCGTGACCGCACACAGGAGTGTGGCAAATAAAGAGGCTGAAAAATTCAGCATCACTCGGTATTAATCTAAAAAACACTCCTACACGTCTTAATTAGATCCTGCCAGTGACCGTAATCATTACGAAACAATTAGTCAGACATCAAAGTAGGTTGTTGCAGAACATATTTTCACAGCCCGAGTGTTGCTGAGAATCAGCTGGGAGTTTGCAGACGGAGGCTGGAGAAAGCGAGTGTAGCAAACACTGAGTGTCCGCCTTGATAAGTAAGCCCGTCATCTGGTGTCAACAGAAACATGCGCTGTACAATGCGGCACTAGTGGTTCATGTTTGAAGCTGATTTGTGTCTTCTTTAGTTTTATGTGTTTAATATGTTGTTTGGAAAGGAAGGTTTCATACCTCAAAAATGTGACCCTATACAACAATCATATTCTATGAATTAGACGATGCATTCAGAACAGCCTCGTTTGTCAAACTACTGTTTGGAAACAGATTTTAAAAGGTTGTTAAAAATATTTTTTCATAAAGTTTGCATTTGTTTTAAAACTGATTTTGAATTGGTCTAATATAATATTCTAATCTTAATGTTATGTTTTCATTGGCTGCCAGTTGAAATTCACCATAATGAACAAAAATAAAGGCTTGAAAACATCAATCTGTGTGTAATTTATCTATTTAGTACGTATTGAATAAGCACCGAGTAACTTATTGAATACTCGGTTTTGACCTTCAACAAGTTAAAAATAGCACAAAACAATTGCATTCATTTTTTTCTGACAATTAAAAGCTTCATACATTTTTTAGTCTGAAGATCAAATCATGGCTCATTGTGAAAAATAAAAACTATAAACAGCAAAGTAATATTTAAAAAGTGTGCCTTTTTAAATGATCTAACATGAGACATATAAGCAGATGGAGAAAGTAATAACACAAAAACTATTAATTATAAACAACAGGTACTTTTAACTCACAGTCTCAAGATGAAACTAAATGAAAATATAAACAAAGGTATACAGGAAAAGCAATAACATGCTTTATGCTAATCTTCTGCCTAACAAGGATTACAGATGTCATTGTAATTTTAACTATTTCTCTTTTCATGGAAATAATGGTTCTGCAGTGAAAATTGGTCTGAACAATTTCTTGTACGGGGCTGCCTGACCACCTCGTTCATTTCAGAGAGCAAACCACGTTAGAACAGCAGAGTGGATGTATTGACCCAGAGCAGAGTAGTCTATCTGAAGCATAACCTGTCGTATCATATTTCAGCCTTTAGTGTTGAGCATTTTAGAGTTTCTTATTTTCCACATAAAGCCTGAAAATGTAACAAGAGTAAGTCTGTATTAAAGTTCTGGAAAGCGAGTTTAGTAACACTGGATCATGTAGCTTCATAACCAGAAAGAGATGACTGTTCGTTGTTTAATCTCTATCTTGACTGTTTTGATATTGAAAGTTCTTATGATATTTTAGTGACTAATGTTTCTTTCACATTCTGTCGGTGCATGATATTCACCTAAACCTTGGTTTATAGCATTTCATTGAACACATACTTGAAACTGCATTTTGTCAGCAATGAATTCGTTTTTTTTATGTAGAAAATAAACCCCCTTGGTTTATCACTATTTTCTTGGCTTGTTGGCAATTCAAGGAAAAATGTTCAGACACTGGCATCAGACCCAACACTTTGGCCACCTTCTGTTCCAACCTATAGTAATTTAAACTTTCCCCTGATGGGGAATTATAGTGTTCACTGTGAACCTTTCACTGTATAAAAACATAGTTGTCTTCCATTGTGGACTAAGTCTGGATTAGCAGATCAAAACAAAATAGTTAAAGAGCAGCATAAAACAAGCAAAAGTTCAATAAATAAACTTAATCTGAGCAATTTAAACAAGATATACTGAACAAGCATGATTTCGTTTTCACCTCTCCATTAGAAAATAGGAATCAGTTTGCAAATTTTCACAAAAGGCACATTTTTAATTTCCCTCAATGAGCTGTGTCCACCCAAACGGAATCAATTATGGCGGCTTGCTCCGTTTGTTTGTTCTTGGAAAACAGACACGTTTGAAGCTCAGCTGCTAACCTGGCTAATACAGGTTTGTGTAAAGACGAACGCCTTTTGAAATCCCCGGAGTGCGAAACCCCTCACACAGAGAAACAAGCAAACAGACCACTGAATGTCTGACATCTTGCACCACCAACACATGGTGCGTCTCACATTCTTCTCCATCTTGTACAACACTGTCAACACAATCACCATCTGATCAGCGAAAGGCCAAGTGTCGAATTTGACAAAGGGCAAATTGCTTTTCACTTTCTCTCAACCCTCCATCATTTCTGTCTTTGTCTTGTCGTCCTCAGCTGTCTGTCTTTCAGGCTATCGTCTGCATCCATGGAGATTTTCTCCTCAATTAAAAAAACTTAAATATATATATATATATATATATATATATATATATATATATATATATATATATATATAAAAAATAAAAAAAAAATTCCCCTCTCACCCTCCGTGGGTGGTCTCTTTCATCCTCTGAGCTCGGGTCCTCTACCAGAGGCCTGGGAGCTTGAGGGTTCTGCGCAGTATCTTGGCTGTGCCTAGAACTGCACATTTCTGGACTGAGATGTCTGATGTTGTTCCTGGGATCTGTTTGAGCCACTGCTCCAGTTTGGGGGTGACTGCCCCGAGGGCCCCGATGACCACAGGCACCACTGTGGTCTTCACCTTCCAGGCCTTCTCCAGTTCCTCTCTGAGGCCCTGGTATTTCTCCAGTTTCTCATGCTCCTTTTTCCTGATGTTGTGGTCACTTGGTATTGCTACATCCACCACAACGGCTTTCCTCTGTTCTTTATCCACCACCACAATGTCCGGTTGGTTCGACATTACCATCTTGTCTGTCTGGATCTGGAAGTCCCACAGGATCTTAGCTCGGTCATTCTCCACCACCTTTGGGGGTGTCCCCCATTTTGACCTCGGGGCTTCCAGTCCATATTCTGCACAGATGTTCCTGTACACTATGCCCGCCACTTGGTTATGTCGTTCCATGTACGCTTTCCCTGCCAGCATCTTGCACCCTGCTGTTATGTGCTGGACTGTCTCAGAGGCCTCCTTGCACAACCTACACCTTGGGTCTTGTCTGGTGTGGTAGATCTGACCACACCATATATATATATATATATATATATATATATATATATATATATATATATATATATATATATATATATATATATAGATATATATATATATGTCACCTGCAGCTCACATATTTATTCAAGGTAGTTATTCAAAGTATTAACTCTTTTGTACTAAATAAATAAGTTTGATGCAGGTTTGGGAATTTAAAAAAAATGGTTACAACTGTGTCTGGTTTGTACTGATCTCATTAAGGGTAAAGACGTTCAGATTTGTACATCAGAAAAAAACTCCTTCATGATTTTTAAAGCTTTCTATTTTTCATTTTTAGGTAACCTGCTCCATGGTTCATCTAGACATTTAACACTGTCAAAATGTATGTACTGTTTTCACTTTGCAACATTGTGTTTTTGGTCGTGTTTTTCCAGCAAAAGAATCTGGTGGCGGGAGCAGATAAAAACACGTGTTGGCATTAAAGTCTCAAGGGAATAAATGTCCAGTGTACCTGGATTTCTCACTCTGCTTGGCTTTTTCCCCCTCTGTTCTTCTGCACAGGCCACTGGATTCTTCCCAGATAAAACCTCTTCTCCATGTCTGTCTCTTGCAGGCTGTTTCTTTGCAGCGCCACAGGGGAGCTGTGAGACCAAGAGTGAGCCTCCGAGAGCAAATTATGTACATTTAAATGAACCGATTCCTTGAGTCTGCTCAGCTCAGCGCTAAAAAAAGAGTTCAGATGGAACAGAGCTGGAACAGGAAGCTGACAGTGTGTGTGTCTGCGTGTGCGTGTGCATGCGCGCACGCCTGTGTTGCATGGCAGGAAATGTACCGGCGATCCACACGGTGAAGCTTGGAGTAGGAGTGTAAAAACTTGAGTGGACCCCAGGCCCTCGCTTAGCCTTAATAGCCTTCCCATCCGCCTTCTCCTGCTGCATTAGAGTTACATTTCCACTCTGGGGGGGATGGATTCCCTTTTATATATTTATTTATTCTATTTTTTTTTTATCCCTGCTCAAATGCACTGTCTTCATTCAGGCAGTCACTTCACAGAGGTGGTGCTTCAAAACAGCCAAAAGACTCCTGCAGGGGTCTGGGAGCCACAGAGAGACAGGGAAACTTTCTCCAACCATCAGTTCTCCTCGCAGACACATTCCCGCAAACACACACAAGCACCTGTGGCTTTGTTTTCCGTTCAGACGATGCATCACAAAGAATCTTTTGTTTGTCAGGTTGTTCCATTATTTACCTCCTCCCTTTCTCCATCCAGTGGCTGGTTTGAATGCCATTTATCATCTCAGAGAAACCTTGTGTCTGATAGAACTTGAAAAGCCAATGAATAAGTAAACTAGTTCCTCCTGACTTGAAAACACTTCCTGTTCAGAACATGTACAAGAATAAAGAGTTGCCTGACTGGACACACACACTGGATGGTACATCCTTCTGAATTAGTCTGCAGAAAGAACTATATATATATATATTCCCTGCCCTACAAGAGTCTTCTTTAGACTTTTTAAACCCTTGAAAATACTCTTACAAGTTATTAAAGTCATTAAGCTCAAAATACGATAAGAGGAACTGAGAAAGGATGTTAAAGTAGTCTCTTGTGAGGTTACACCACCATTACATTATGAGAGGAAAAGACAAGTACAAGTCATTCTCAGCAAAGCTCTGATTTTCTTCAACAAGCTTCCAGACAATCCGATGTTTGCAAAGCTCACAGCCAGGAATGCTGGCCTAAGCATTCCTGTATAGCCACTGAACTGCAGACAGCCAAATAGTGATCTGCTTTTAGTCATTCAATTACCTCATCCGACTCGTCCACTGAAGCTGCTGAGGCTGCTGCTGTGTGGAGTTGCAGCATCACAACCGTTTCACACCACAGGAAAATGGAATTACAGGTTTTCCCAATTAGAGAAACGAGGAGTAGGTTTGCCATGTCATTTTATGAACCGTTTTCACTGCTGTGACACAGGGAGGGAATGAGCGTGAAAATCCCTCTAAGCGGCTGAGTCCATGTTGGAAGTAACAGGCACCGTGAAAATATTCCCATGCGGATCCTGAGCTCCCAACAAGTTTTAAGCACACTAACACCAGCAAGGCTTTACGCCGTAGGCGTACGCTGGATGAAATATTTGCCGTGTCTGCCAGGAGACAAATCTATCCTCTGCTTTCAGTAAAATACTGTCTATGCGGCAATATCTTATTTGTAGACTGAGACCGGAGTCTCACAGGGACCAATTGAAGCCGGCTCTTTCGCTCCCTGTGCTTTGTGTGTTAATTACACGAGTCACAAAGAGCGATGGTTTAACAGAAAAGGGTATAAGATGAGGTTATCAGCGTCTCTCTTCCTCTCCTCTTCATTAGCTTGGTGTTCGCATCGCCTTTTCTTCTTTTTCACCGGTGCTCATGGATAAACAGACAATCTCAGCAGACTGGAAGTACAAAATCAACAAACTGCCATAAATGATAATAGGTGACAAGGGCAGATTTTCAAATCCTCTGAAAGCCACTGTGCCTCCAGGTGGAACCCATGGATGCTCACAGAGGTTACGTGAAGGCTCTTTAGTCTCTCCCAGTCTCTTCTGGCCCTGTGGGGGATTTTCTTTCAATATCTATGTCTCTTTTAATATCTCTCCGCTTTCCTGCGTAAGTGTTGACATGCAAGTCAAGTGCACTAATGCCTTTCTTCTTGGAAAAAAAAAAAAAAGAGACAACGGTGAAGCTGTATAAAGATTGCAATTATGGCATGAAGTGTTATTTCCATTCTCATGCTGGCTCAATTAACATCTCCTCTAAGTGTGTGTGTGTGTGTAAGAGAGAGGGAATTTATATAGCTTCTTTAAATGTATAACCTTCTCCTAACCTTGTGATTGTCTCATAAAAACAGCTTTTTAAAACTATGGATGGAAAAGTCAGGGAGACAGACAACAGGTTTCACCCCCCCACATCCTCACTCTCCTTGACATCACAGATGTCTCTTGCCGCTTGTGTCTAAACACATTTCACAGCTGCTTTTCCATTCTGTGAAATCATCAATGTGCGAGCAAACATACTGTGCAGTCACATACAGTCAGTCCCTCTAATTATACAGTGAGAATTTTACATCTGCGATGCGCAGACTGCTTCTGCAGGACTTCGGTTAACACCCGGCATAATGTGTCTTCACCTAGCCATGAGATGAAGACGTGACTTAATGTTCGCCAGCTCAAAGAGCACATATTAAGGCATTAATGCAAAGCACGCTCTCAGTCGCCCTCTGAATAACCCAATTAGTCTTCAAATGAGATGTCGGCTGGTCCCTCATATTGTCTCATTTCACAGAAATCAGGGGAAATCCACTGGGGCAAGACAGATAGCAAAGCTGTCTTAAGAAGTGCTTAACTAGACCTCGGCACCACGACGAACTGAGAGGGATCATCCAGCCATACACTGTCGCACACACAGTTCAAAGACACTGATAAGTGACGCAATCAAAGGAGAGATAAGTAAATGCATGCATGCAACTCACACAGATGCTAACAGTGGCCTGAGGTTCAAAATGCACAAGCCAGATGGGCAGGTGTGGGTTTATAGTAGAGGAGTGGGTGTGTACTGTGGGGTTTCCACTCCTCGGAGGAGAACTAGCACCCTCAGGTGATAATTAGAGCTGCAGATCCGCGACCTTGCCGGGGTTTGACCTGGAGAAGACAAGAGCCCAGAAAATGTCAGTCACACATGAAGTTTTCTGCATAAAATCTGAATAGCTGTACGAAGCTGGAACAGTTGTTGCTGAGTCGACAATACAAACAAGGAATGAGTTTTTCTTTTTTTTTTTTTTTTTTATGAACTTCAACGGTGAAATGTGGGGCAGGGTTTGCAGTCATTGATAATGAAAAGTCAAGCTGTAACAGTGAGGGATTGTAATTTTTGTTCACTCGACAGCTTCGCGGAAATATTCGTATTCCTAGAAATTTTTCACATTTTGTAATTTCATGACCAGAATTTCTAATGTTTTTAGTGGGATTTTGTGAGGCACATCAACACAAAGTATTGTATGACAACCTCTGTTTTCGAAGTTCTCTGACAATTGTCAAAATGGATGGAAAGCGACAAATAGTTTTCATATTATTTTACAAATAGAAGCTGAAGGTGTCAGTAGCCCTTCTGACCCAATACTTGCACCTTTCACTCCGATTACAGCTGCAAAGTTTTTGCAGGATGGTTCCACCACCTTAGCACACATGAAGATGGACGTTTTGAAATAGTCTTCTTTCCAAACCAGATCTAGGAAGCAAAAAATATTCTCCAGCTTTAGTTTTTTTTTTTTTTTTCGTTTTCATTCAATTTATTCAGAAGAAGAATGAAGAATAATCAACATTGTTTTAGTCTACAGTGTAAGATTTACCTGATTTGTTAATAAAAGCATCAGATAAGATACATTTGTAAAATATTAAAGACATAATGCATACGAGAAAATTAAAAAACATCATCAGTATGCAACCATCACTATGTATGCTTACTTAATTGATACAAGTGTTCTAGGAGCCCCATTAAAATGCATCTGTTTGTGCTTGTTTGATACACTGTAAATGTCTAATTACTTCCTTTTCTACTAGCGATTTTTTTTGTGAAAGACATTTATACAAATTAACAGTGCATTGTGTAGTTAAATTTCATGTTACACTGAAAAAAGAGAACAAGTGATCCAATTAACATACATTGTGTTAATTTATCACAAGGAACCAAATTAAGTTCATCCAAGTTAGTTTATTAACTAAGCAAGTTATCAAATTTAAAAGATTTAAATTAGAATAAAGCGAATCTGAAACATTCAATCACTTGTGACCAATTATCACATTTATTTCAAGTTAGAGCTTGGTCTCTGATTTCAGTGTATAAACGGCTCTTTGTACAAATTGAACAAATATACCTTTTTCCACAGCGTGTGGAAATTGCTTAAGTTCTCCAAACATCTTGGTAAAACATAATGACTAACTCATCCACAAAAATCAGTGTCTGTTTCCCTCTTTTAGTAAACCAATGGCTCTAACTGCTGGATGATTAAATATCAGAACCCATCACTATCACTCCCCGTCTCCAACAGCCATCGCTGTGACTGAGCATGTGAGTCTGCAATACCCAGAGACCCTCAGGGTCACCTCCAGCCACCTCTCGCTTCCACCACAGAGCTTCGGCTGTTGTGACAGCCGTGCTGCCATGGGAGCATCTATTTCAGCGCAGGGCCTTGATCTTGGGTGACTTCGCATTCGGCCCTCGGTCTCTAATCAGATGTGCCACACATAAACCCCCGACAGATCAGCTGCTGGATGTTGAGCGTGTGGAGAGTCCAGCAGGACGGGGCCTCTAATGGGCAGAGCTCTGGGTTGCAGCGTAGCTTCAGATGAACCATGCAGGTCCTCTGATGGATCGGGTTGACAGGATGTAAGAATAGCGCACCTGGTGCCAACATGCAAGCGTCGCTTATGACAGTGAATGAATAACAGGAAGTTGGACGTGTCGGATCACAAATGCAGAATCACAATTCGCCCCGAAAATTACCTTCTCCATCACCCCTCTTTTTATTTTTCAGTGAGTCACCCTTGTCTTCAACACATACAAATGACCAAACTCTATTGTTATTGCAGATGTCCCACCCTCTGCAGGCGGATAATTACAGTGTTAGTGATGGGGTGAGGCGGAGGGTGGGGTGAAGCACCGGGGGAAGGAGGGGGCAGGAAAGAGAGTCGAACAGCACAATGATTCATCACCACAGTGCTCAACACACACCCCTCCTCGGCAACACGCCCGCTCCCACCCCCCGCCAGCAGTTTGGCGGCGTGCCTGAGAGTGACAAGGTGACACTGGCTCTTTTTTCATGTGCTGCAACTCCACGCCATTCCAATCAAACTGCGAGGAGCACCTCTGCTTCACAACGGCACACCGGCCGCTGACTGGCAGGGAGAGGGGTAAAACGCAGCTTCGATCGGACATAAATCATTCACCGGTTGACAAGTGCTGCCAAATGCTGATTGCTTTTTGGTTATCTTTAAACCCCTTGTTTTATTGTCTCTGTTAGAGGCAACATATGTTGGGGTGCAGAACGGAAACGTCTAAATATAAGTCAAAGTGTTTTTGAGCCGAAATGCTTGGTGACACTATCCAGCAAAAACAGGAGGGAGCTTTAACACATTTCGTGCCACAAATCCAATAAGTAACCAAAAGCAGATCGTCTTACCGACATGGACTCTTGTCTGTTAAACTGTTAATAAGCAGTTTGGAAAAAAAAAGAAAAGAAGGAGTTTGTTAGTAAAAGTTGGGCCATTGTGTTGGAATCTACTGTGCCGTCTAAAAAGAGACACTGAAAGCAGATTTTGTCGTCAGCAAAATTTTGCTTGCCACAGTCACCCGCCTCATTCTACATTACTTTGCACGTCTTACACCACTTGACGCCTCTGAGCCTTTACTCATTTTGACATGTTTCAGTTACAAAGTTCAATGTATTTTAATCAGATTTTGTATTAAGTTAAATGCCTGGGGTATTACTGTATTAACCAAACGTGTGTCAGATTTTTCTACAACTTTTTCCCTGGCCTGTCTGACATGTTCCTTAGTCTTCATGAAGCTGCTGAATCACACCTCCGACCACAGTTTAAAAGAATACTTCACAGAATTGATTTATTAATAATGCGATAAAACTGCCTTTTAGATGGACTCTACACTAATTAGATGACTTGTGGAGGCAATTTATTGCATTGATTATATTTAGGATTTTCAGAGCAAAGTGACCATAATACGAAGGCACTTGAAGGTCTGATTTTTAAATTGGTGGATACAAAAAAAGATAAAACCATGTTCGTTTTTTTTTTTTTTTTTTTTTATAAAATACTCTGAAGTTTGTTGTTGACAGGATGTGAAACTGCTCAGAGGGTATATATGCTACTGCAAGTCACTGTACATGCCTTTAAAAAAAAAAAAAAAAAAGTGGTACATCCATCACCAACATGATGGAAGTACAAGAACAGTATAAGAACAACAACATCATCAACATCAGCAATAAATTTTCAACACAAGCATTGGTAATATGACATTTACCATGACTCCCTAATGATCCTATCTAATGCCTTGCCGAAATGCCGCCAGTAATGACGGGACTGTCACTTTCCAATGACTTGTTTCAAGGCTGACCTTGCACTGAACTTAGCTCCTCCTCTTGGCCTTTTGACAGCTGTATCCTTCTCCACACGTATCACAATAATAGTCAAGCAGCTGAGAAGCCATCTGAAACAAAGCGCGCCTCTGCTTAAAGATGCTCTACATCTTTATGGCTGGATGTGTCAGAAGGATTTACTTTAATTGAACGTGTTAATGTTGGAGCGCAGAGCAGTGCGCCGGAATGCTAACGCAGCGCTAAATGTGTGATTGATTGAAATGAAAAAGAGGCATTGATGAGATTGTCAAAAAAAAAAAAATTACAAGTCAGTATAATTTTGAGTTTGAAAATAAAATGATTGCTAACAATTAGAGACATGACAGACAATTGATCTAATGAAGCTTGTTTTGTGCAATGAGGTTCCATACAGGATTTATGGACAAGCATTTGGTTTTAATTAATTACTCTTTTTGGGGGGTGATAATGGTTATTCAGCATGTGTCTCTCTTAATAATGCCAAAAAAGACGTTGGTACAGCACTCTGTTTTAATGCGAATAAATCAGTGTAGAGTAAAAACTGTCATGGTATCCTTCACAATTATTGCCGCCAGACATATACTTATGTAACATGAATACGTCTGTCTTGTATTTGCAATAAAGGTTTTTGATGTGCAGGTTAGCTAACCATCAAAGCTGGCACCGTCTAGAAGGAATGAAAAAAGTATTCTAGCAAGAAACTGGAAGGATAAACTGCAAACAAGTTTTACATTCCAAAGCAAGTTTGCTGCAGCGCCACCAGTTTATCTAAACTTTTTAAACCTACAACTTGCATTTCTGTTTCTTTGCCACCATATTGGGTTTAACTTTGCGTGTCAGAATTTTGACCTTAGGGGACATTCTTGTTGTATTCCCATCTGGGAACAGAATGCACCTTTACTATGGCAATAACTGTGAAACGAAGTTTCTGCTCTCTGTGCTCTGAGGGGATTTGAAAGAATTGCATATTTCTTAAAACAGTAGGAGGTAGGTTCTGATTTCTATAAATTGTCTCCATAGAGGACAGAGGATAATGTTTGGGAAAGAAAGAAGTGTGAAGAATGCACCCTATATCACATTCATAGCTGAACATTCAACATATAAAAACATCAAAAACTTAGATTCTGAACGTGTAAAAGCATGGTCTTTTTGTGTTGTGTTTGTTTGTTTGCAGTAATGAGTCTAGGATATTTTAGCCATAATTGTCTAAAACATCAAATAGAACATTGCTTATAGCAGAGCCTCATTTGCAGTTGGTATTCCAGAAGAACAGCTGCCATTGCAGACATGCAGATATGTTTAATATATTAAGAATAGAAAAGTAAGTGTTTAACCATCTTATTGTAATTCTCAAAATAAAAAAAAAAATATGTCCCTACTGACATACTTAAAAAATAAGCATATTAATTAGTGTCCTAAAATAAAAGGCTAAACGATTAAGAACTGTACAGCTTTAAAAAATAATAGATGTTTTATGAGCATTTTTAAAATGCTTCCCCATCTGACTTAAAGATGTTGGAAGTTTTAATCGTCTTGGCTTCATTGAAAGAATCTTTGCTGGACAGAACAATTTCGAACTGCTGGGATTACTCTGTACCTCACAGGTTTATGACTTATTGTGGCACCAGATAATCGTTATACCTCCAGCCATTGCTGTGTTTTCCCTGGGTCATTCTGAACCCTGATTTCCAGGCATTTCTTGTTCTACAGAATAATAGCCGCTGTTCTGGAAGCTTAAATTGTGGCACCAGTATTTTCAAAAGGTGCCTGCTTTTGTGTGTGTCCATTATGTTGCCATGGTAGAAAAAGATTGCGGTCCAGTTGCGCGCTGGGATTTCAAATACCAGAATTGATGGCTAAATTCTCAGAAGTGTTGTCTATCTTTTATCATGTTTGACGGGAGCCTTGACCTTACGATCCAACCTTCAGTTCCTTTATTGCATTACACACCTCGGAGGATTTCAATTATTTGGCTATCAGCTATATATAGACACTTTTCAAAGCTCGAAAACGATATGTAATTAAAAGCGATGAAAAAAACAATCGAGATGTTAAGGCATGAAAAGGAAAAAAAAAATCTCCATGCTGTTATTAAGAACATCTTACAGTTACAAAAAAAAAAAAAGATTTTTCTTCAGCTCAATGAGATGCAATTTTAAATGTTCAAGGACAAATGATGTCTGTGGGGAAATTTGTGTCTGAGTGTGTGTCTGGACTCCTTCAGAACTCAAACAACTACTTCATTTCCACGCAGTAATATAGAGTAACAAAGGGTCAAAGCTTTCTAAAGCTATCAGTTACTCCAGCCTCTTAAATGAGCACTGCAGAAATGCAGGGCAAAGTGGTTTCTACATATTGAAGACAATCAGTTTTCACCTTGTGGGAGGCTCTCTTATTTTCCCGACTGATGTTTATTTAAAAGGTAAGCAGAGGACGGTAATGAAGGGATTTAATTGAAACTGTATGAGAGAGAAGAAAGCTAAACGGAGAAATCCTCAAATTGTAGAAAACAGCATTTATTTTCCGTACGTACACCTGGTCAATCTTAAGCTTTACAGCTCAAATAGTAAGAAAAAAAAAAAACCTCTTTAAGAGGGCAACGTAATTAGGCTTTGCCTAAATAAGTAACCTTCACTCACAGCCTGCTAGCACACATAAAAAGCCAAATCATCTCAAACTGTGGGAGGTGTTGTAACAGTTTGCCAACAGGAGACATTCACGCCTTAGTGCATCTGGAAGGGTGCGAGCTGACACCCATGACTTCCTATCCCATATGAGAATTGAGGATGACTTTGTTCGTCATTAGCCGTTCACACAAGCCACCAGCTCTGCATGTGAGCTACTGCCTCTCCGTCTCCTACTGCGATCTCCTCTCTCCTATGTCTAGACTCACACCTTTATCCTGTCCTCTATCAAACCCACACATGATGACTCAGTATGGGACCGCATGACATGTCATCTGCCCATATACCTCTGTTGTCACAGGCAGCGGGTGCTGATTACTAAGGATGTCACCCATTGTGGCCTGTGGTATCCCACAAAGATCATGACAAGTGTGAAAACTCGGGGTAAGCCGAATGCAGCTCAAAGAGGCTTAGCCGAAGAGAAGTTATTTTACAAGATGTAAGTCACAAAATGGATTAAGATAATGGGACTTTATGTGGGGAATGCTGTCTGTTGCACACATTAAAATATTAATTCAGACCTTTTCATTATCTAATGTGCCTTAAAAGCTAGGTCCCATTAACTGTGCAAAAGTCATCATTCTTCATTAACAATGCAACTTTCAATTATTACTAAACCAAAACTTTCAGCAGGTGGCGATGCTAAAGGGAAATATTTGATTGTATAGACATATAGTTACATTTTGAATATTACCATTACACCTATGAAGCTTCTTACAGCAGCCTCAACTGTGCTTTTATGCACAATCAGAAAATAAAAATGTCTATGTACTTCAATTTGTTTATAAAAGGCTTAAATATGTAGCTTTGACCATTAAGCATACAGTCATAGTCAATAAATTAAAATGGAGATTCTGTGGAGGGTCATTTATCAGATTGAAAGTATTTAAAAAACAAAAAAAGAAACATATTTCATTTAGTCCACACTTCTGTTATAATTATTTTATTAGTCTGATAATATTCTAATCTTAAATGTCATGTTTTCTTTAGTTGTCGCCGAAAATTCATTATGACTAACAGGAATGAAGGCTTAAGACATCAGTCTGTGTGTAATTATTCTATTTAATATGTTTCAGTGAATTAGTGAAATAATTAAGCCCTTTGATAAGAATCTAATTAATTGAAAATGACTATATACCAATGTCATACCAAAACTATTCAATCATTTATTGAAGCATTTAATGCATGGCTGATATAATCATTTGATCTGGAAAAAAAAAGTATTTATTTTCTACCTGCTGTATGTATTTGGGAGTTTAGCGCAGATGTCACTCCTGTAGGCGAGCACAACAGGAACAGAGGTGAGCTCAGCACCACTAAACATCCAGCTGTGAACCTTGGAGTCCTTGCAGGACACAGCAGAAATCTGCAGTAGTTTGATGGAACCAGGTTGTATTGCCTAGTCTAGTGTCAAAGAAAAAAATGGAGTGGCTTCTTTCCATTTCCAAAGGTACCACTCAGAAGCAAGGAAGAGACTATGTCTAGTTAAGTGGCGATAAACCATCTGTTAAAATTAGATTATTTTTTTTTTTGTGTGTGTGTGTGTTTCATCTTTCAGCTCCACTCACGTATGGTCCAACCTTAAACATGATAGATAATGTCTACTTGGCAATGGCGTTAATGGCGCTTTCTGTATTCTGGCCAATGTAATTCATCAAGTCATCTTTATTACAAAACATGCCAGGGCAACTGCTTTGCAAAACTCTCCCAACTCCCCAGAAGCAGCGACAGATGAAATTAGAGTTGCCAGATTTCAAGCAGGAAAATAAAGGAGGCTGACAAGAGTCGGGCCTGTCGGTGCTTCTATTGTTCCTGTATAATGAATCAATTGGTGATTTCACATTAAAAAAAATATACAATTTGTACATCTTCCAATAACGTAAAAACCATTCATCCACAAACTGATGGTCTTTACATCAATTAGATGACTTAGCTATAATCAATCTTGGTGACTATCATTATGAATCTGGGTTCTGTGCCGTATACATTTGCCCAGTTTTTTTTTTTTTTTTTGGACCATTCAAATCAGCTGTTTTGGAAAAAGTAATTGATGCTTTTTACACTCTTTACTAAAACACATGTCCTCCTCCACCACAGATTGGATCAAACCAATAACACTTTAACCAATTTGAGACATGAAAGCCTTGCAGTTTATCACACTGAGGATAAGATCATGTTAAGTTCAGGAGAACTCAGAAATATGGGACAAAGACCTAATCTTGTCAAATAAAACAGAACTCTGTATTTAAGAAATGTGTAGCAACTGAACTAAATTTTGCCAAAAGAATAACAGAAATAAAACAAACTTTCATCTAAATTAAAAAGCTAGCTCTAGTTCAGAGGTTTCAAATGCTCTGTTTTGATGTGTCCTTTGTCCTAGACACCTGAATCAAATTCCTGAACATATTTGAACATGCAATTCAATTTCACAACATCCTGCTAATTATTTGATTCAGGTGTGTTGAAGCTCAGAAGGACCTAAAACTCTAGAGACACCTGCTATCGAGGACTGAAGTTTCATATTTGTTCACTGGTTTACCAGCCTCTTAGTTGAAATTGAAGGTTTATTTATTTTTTCCTTTTTTTTTCATTCATATGAGTTTAAGAGCTATGCTGCCAATTTCCAACCCACAACTAACCCCTCTAACGTGATGAGCATGTGTGAAATCCATCATACTACATCCCACTGATTTTTATATTTGCGGAGGGAACCAGCATCGTCTTTGAAAAAAAAAAAAAATGTTTATCTGACACAAAATTAAACTGAATTTTGACTTTGTCTTAATTTTAAAACGCACAAATGTTAAGCTTTGGAGCCTGTAGTTTGTCTCTTGTTGAACAATCAATGGTTGATTGATTTTTAACAAATTTCTACTTGTTTACTTCAGCATTAATTCCCAATTTTACAAATACACAATAAAGTGCTGCTGAAGCTACTTACATCAGATGCACACAATACTTATCCGTCATCACGATTTATTTCAAGTGGCAGGACAGTCTACATTAGGGTCATTCAAGAGGAGCAAATCTATGGAGCAAGATTCCTCTAGCCAAGCAGAGAAACAAGAGCCAGGAATAGAGAACCAAGAGTGAGCGCCCATTTTCATTTTAATCAGTCAGCTTGTTGATTCAGTTGGCTGTGAGCACTCTACAAACAAAACCAAATGGCAGTTCCTGGCACAGTCAGAGACACTGAGACTTTGGGCAGAGAGATGAGAAAAGAAACATACAGGGAGGGAGTCTGGGAAATAAGGGTTTCATTAAGCTGGCCAAACACGGTAGAACTCAGCACCTACTGTACCGCCGCTGCACAGCAGCACTGCTGAAGGGCTGGGCTCTGTGAACTCTGCAGCATCCCTGGCAATGGTTCAGTTAAAAACTCAAAGCACACACCAAGTGTTTTCCTACTGAGCACGAAGAGCTCGGATGAGGCGGTTTCCTCGGTGTCTGCTGAAATCGGTCCATGTGGCCAGAAAAAGGGAAGTATCTGATCTCTAGATATGTGCAGTCCTTTAAGACTACTTTGAGTGTAATGACTCTCACTACTGATGACAGCTTCATTATCCCTCTCCACTGTTCTCGCGGAGATGCTAGAGTTTGTTGAAATTTCACAGGCCAAACAGCACATGGCCCCATCAATCACCATGCTGTGATCTACAGGAAGTCCAGTGCAGGACATTCTCCTTGACTAATTTACTTCATGTTAACAAGTTAAGAAAAAAAGCTGCCTTAGCACCAACGTTTAATTGGGAAAACATTGAGCACCTCAGCAGAAAACAGACTGACATTTTACACAGATTACCGTCACATCCGAAAGTGTTTTCGTTATCTAGGCCATGTCTGTCAATTTCTTCTCATTGTTATCTTGTTCTTCTGTCGTGTTTTTCTGCTTAAGGATTGCTGTGTCACTCCTTTGCTCTGTGATTACTCATGAAAAACACGACTGCCATCTATGTGCCTGAAAAAAACCCAAAGATAGCCATTCATATTTATGAAAATGGTTATATATGCTATATATTTATAGCTTCATAATGAAGAAATTATAGGGCAGCGTGAGCTAACCAGCCTCATAATTAAACTGCTACTTATTGGACTTTTCCCAGTGTACATTGCATGAAAACACAACAGTCTCTTATTTATTGTAAGAGAGAGAGCAAAGCTGTTTTGAATGACCAGTCTACAAGTGGACCTGCTAAGTTAGCAGTGTTTGCCAAAAGGCTTATCTGAATTCAGTGGCAGGAAGATGATAAAATACACAACACCGCTTCCTTAGAGATGAACTGGGCTGAATACTGAACAGGAATCCTTTACAGACCAGTCCTTGGCAGGCAGAGGAAGCTGACCAGGTGACTGGTGAGACCCTAAGTCAAACAGAGAACAAGGTCGGCTTAACCTTATGTTAAATGTGCCACCTGAGAGGTGAAGTCAACATCTATGTATTAGACATATATAAAGTAGTTTATACTAATTGTGAAGCAAAAAGTCATTCCTCACTGAATCTGTATTTTGAAAAAAATAACCTTCTGTTTCAATTTAAGTTGCAAACCTTGTACATGTTCTTGTAGACACGTTGACCGTCATCAGAAACATGTACCGTTTTAGCTCAGCTGATCCATGACATTGCTCCGTTTTACTAGGAGTAGAAATGCCACAGCTTATACACCAGCGACCCAGACAACAAAAACAAAAAATAACTGAAAAAATTAGTGATTTTTTTTAAATCAGAAAAACCACAGTAGTTTTGTGTGCTTATGGTTTCAGAGAGATGGATTATTTAAAACAGCAGTTTTCCTCAGGCAGTATTTCTGAAAAACAAGCATCATTGTTATCTGTTTTCCTCTACTTGTGATCTAATCTATTGCTGTCCTTATCTGCTGTGTGTTTGTCACTGCCCCCAACCCCCTTTGAATTAGAGTTGTATTGACGCTAATGTTGCACACAGTCAATGCAGTCCCAAATGCCAACGCTGCACATTACAGTCTGCAGAGAGCAAAAATAAAGGTGATTATATTTGTATCACATAGTCGTCATAGTAGAACAAACTTGGTGGTATAAACTAGACCAGCGGTTTCCCAAGTCCAGTTCTTCAGAGCTACTACCCTGCGATTTTTAGATGCATTCCTTCTCTAACACATCTGGATCAAATGAACGGCTCGCTACCAGGCTAGGAAATCCAGCCTTTGTACGCAGGTGTGTTGGACCAAAACCAAAAGTTGAAAGATGGTAGCACTCAAGAACTGGGCTTGGGCAATCCTGAAATGGACCTTAAAACATCGTCCTGGTGGAAGAGGACACCATGCTCCTGACTCAAGTCTTTTGCCACTTCTGACCGGGGTTTATGCAGGACTTTGCTGCTGCATTTAGCTGTGTTTTTACAATGTAATAAGACAAAATGCTGAAAACATCCAAGAGTTTCAAAGCTTCTCCAAAGCTCTGTACTTCATAGAAGTGAGGGGTCAGTGCTAAGGGTTAATGAGCAACACCAGCTGTGCCTATGAACGACTGAAAGAAAATATTCACAAACACACATTCAAGAAATATAATTCAATAAAAAGGATGAAAACAACGCTGCCAAAAACTACTTCACCGGTGTAAATAGTTAACAGCCACTGATGTTGTAAACTGTTCAATTCATTTTCAGATCTCACAAATGAATGCAAAACTCCAAACTATTTTATCATTTAATTGCTACACGTTACTGGTTTTGGAAAAAAAAAATAGCAGGTATGTCAAAACAATTTGCTGCCACTGTTTTTGCCAAGGGTTTATTTATTTACAATATTCTCTATCAAATGTCTGATCTTGCTCTGCAAACACATTGTGCTTCTGTGGGAAGTGATGCACCACCACGATAACACTTTTAGACTTTGAACTCCTTAATAAGCGGCACGGCGCAGCCTCTGAAGTCGGGCAGCCATTTATGTAACAGGGTGTAAAACGCAGACAAGCAAATTGTCGGGACAGCTCCATGAAATCTGTGTAGATCGAGATGAATTTGTAGCAAAAAACCCACAGATTCCTCACAGCTGATTAGATAGGACTGTTTCCATGTTGTTACAAGTGGTGTCAGCCCCCATCCACACTCCCCAACTTTCCGAAAACTTTTCATGGCACAAATTGCAGAAAAGTATGTGTATATGTCAACAATATAAATCTAAAAAAAAAATAAATAAATAAAATAAAAAACAAATGATGCATGTAAACGGATAGTAGCCTTTGTATGAAGTATTGTAGAATAATAATGTCACTCAAAAAAGATCCCAAAGAGCTGGATCCAATTCCAAGGTTTCACTCTCAAAAATTTTAGGACTAAAAAAATTCAATATTAAGCACTCAAGGCAGAGGCCATAGTTCTCATCCACGAAAGAAAGAATCACATCTGACCTCCACTGATGTTGCAGAGGGAGCCAAACAATTTTTTTTGAAGACCTTGGGAAATAAACGTACTAAATTAATAGATAATTTTCTGTTAACTGCCTGTTGAATTCAGCATAAGAACTGTTTGCACAAGGTAAATTGGAACAGAGATTTATGTTTTTAATATGCGTACGCTTTTTCTAGTTGTATTCATTGCAGCAGAAAATGATTGCTGCTTATTTGAGCAAAAGATTTCTCAGATGACAAAATTAAGATGGATAAAATGCGATGAGGGTTAGTATTTAAACCAGCCTCATTGAATCAAGCTAAACATTCCTTGTTCCAAGTCAGTTAGAATTACAAAACATATTTATTTTTTCTGAAAGCCAGAATGATGTCAGAGTTAAATGTTATTGCTAACCCAGCTTTGCCAGGTTGTTGCTCAAGCACACACGCCTCCACAAGCCTGATTGTTCCTTGGGTATAATGTCCAGATGTTAGAAGATGTCACAGTCATCTGTTCAAGTAATTACATGTAAGTATCCAGTCATTGTATCTTCCAAAAAGTAGGAAGGTTCGTGGTCCCATAAATGAACATGTTTATTCTTTCTGCAAATAGATTGCATCAACCCCAGTACAAAAGCAAAATGCCTTGTGAAAATCCTGGCTATAAGTCAGGGACTGATAAGTTATGTGGAAATGTAAAAGGAATATCTGAAGACAGAAACCAAGGAGTTAAAAGTTGGGAACAAAAGGGTCTTCCAAAAGAACAATGACCCATATGCGCACAGGGAAAATATACACATAATATTCGCTTCTGTTTGTTGACGCTCCTTACAGCGCCGACTAATATTTCTCACCGACGGAAAAGTGATCAGTTTTCATCCAGCAAGATCACTCCTTGTGATCTTGCTGGATCACAAGCAGAGGTTATGCTAGTTTTCCGGTGTTGGAGTCAGTGCTGAATCCAAGCACTGACTCCAGAAAAAATAGCCCTAGTTTATATTTATGCACGCAAATGACATCACAAGATTACAGACATCTAGTCATCTAACTTTAGACTAACAAGTTCACTTGTGCTTTCACTGCTGTGTCTCATTTAATCTTAAGAGAAATGAAGACTTCAGTTTAATATATCTTCCTTAGGCTACAACTGCACTCGCTAGACTCTCCACTGTCTAAAGAAACTTTTTACTGACTTGACACTTTGAAGGGAGGCGAGTTGATAGAGGATGGGAAAGGCTTGGGGGCGGAGGCGCAGACAGACAGATGATGGACAGATTGTAACCCCTCAGGAACTCTTTGCATTTGTCTACTTCAGCTTGTTGTACAAGTCACTGCTTCTTAGTCCCAAAGTCAGGGCTAATATAGTTTCTTTTCTGCGTGTGATTCGTACATAAGCTTCTTTTGGTGTGTATTGAAATGGTGTGCTTGTCGTGACATCTCCTAAAGTTTTTTAAGAATGTGAAAAATTAAGTAAAAAAAATGGTTCATGAAACTTCTGCTTCAATGTTCACGTACCTGGCATTTTTGGTAAAGATGCGCAAAAACCCAAAAGATACTGTAATATAATTGGCTTTTGAATTTCTGCTTTGAATTTTTTTAATTCCTCACTATATATATATATATATATATATATATATATATATATATATATATATATATATATATATATATATTTTTTTTTTTTTTTTATTGAACCTTTAATCAATGTACACATATTGCATTATTTTTTGTTTGGTTTAGTGTGTATTTGGCGCTATTTGTTTTTTGTTTTTGTTTGTTTTTTCCATTAACATGCAAAAAAAATACGCAAAACACAAACTGTTTTTTTTTATTTTTATTGTTGTATTTTTGAATACACTTCCTTTTTAAATGGATCAGGATGGCTATTAATTAATTAGTAAGCCATGAATCCATGAATTTTTGTGTGCAAATATGGTGAGGAGCAGGGAAGAACAACAAAACATGCATATAATAATTTTTATAGCTTGAGATATGGGGATTAAAGAATTTAGCTCCCACTAAAAAAACTCACCCATATCTGCAGCTTGAAAAATAATTAAATAGCTTACAACTAGAACAGTGAGAGCTAAGCTGAGTGAGGATTCTTGTTCATCTCGACACAAAGGATGAGCAGGATTGGATGGAATGACAAAAACATATTACAAAGAAAATCACTGTCAGAGAACAGCAAGAAGTAGCGTATTTGAGTCATCAAGTCTTTATATGACAAAAGATTCATTTGAGGCTTTCCTAGTTCTCACTGGTGCTAATTATTGAGCATAATGTTGTTTTAAGAGCTGGGGATATATATATTTTTTTTACTTTTACAGTAACATATTGTTCTTCATACAAAATGTCACATTTCACTTTTTTTATATAGAAAGCTCTAAGTAAACATTTAAAATCAATTCACTATCAAAGATTTTTTAAATCTAATTAGCAATAAATTCAAAGGAACATTTATTTTGTATTGCTATATAGCCAAGTATGCAGTAATAAATACTATATATTTACTTTTTATATAAACCGTTTAAACCATTATTGTATGGCTTCATTTACATGAAGCAATTCCAGATGTTGACCATGTGCCAAATCAGTCTGACGTGTTTAAGTGTGATCCTCAAAAGCTCCAAAACTTGAATAGACA
The DNA here is from genome assembly GCF_051168715.1 of Poecilia mexicana. Taxonomy (NCBI): domain Eukaryota; kingdom Metazoa; phylum Chordata; class Actinopteri; order Cyprinodontiformes; family Poeciliidae; genus Poecilia; species Poecilia mexicana. The sequence continues at coordinate 21,121,166 of NW_028263377.1, forward strand.
CTCTCAATTTTCCTGTTTCTGTTTTTAAGGGCTGACCCAGAGAAAAGCCCCACTCACAAAACATTCCTCTGCCTTTGCAGAGTGGGACTGTTAACATGGTGGAATGAACATCAAATTCCTTTTAAGGAGCAAAAAACCTCCAGCAGTCCTGTAAAGCTTGCCCTTTTTTTAATCACTATCTTTCTGAGTAAAGGTTTCACTGGGAATAAGTGCAACCCATGCCCAGTGAAGGAAATTGTACAGCCCAGAGGTCAAACCCTTTTGCTGTACATTTTCCTTCTTAGTTGGGAATTAAGAGTTTGGAGAAATAAGTTTTAAAATGGTGCAAAACATGCATCCAGCAGAAAAGGTCAGGACTCAGTCTAACATCTGTACAACCTGACTCGACTACCAACTAGTACCTTCTGCTATTTATGAGATCCACCAATTAAAAACTTTTCTGTTAAAAGGCAGCAAAAGTCTGCATATTTCTCCCATGCCTTATCTCCTTGTTCTTGGGGAGGCAGATTGGCACAATTAATGCTAGAAGCAGGTTTGTAAGTGTGCTTAATTAAAGCATGGAAATGTTGTGGCGGATAAGTATGGATTTGCATGAGCACACGTTCCTTCCTGGGCAATAACCCCTCTCTGCTCTGACAGCCAGCCAAGAAGAAATAAACCGCAGTTCACAAGCTTTGTGGATCTAGTTTTCCTCATGAAAATTAGAGAAGAAGAAGTCTGCATTCTTGGATGTTCAAAAATGTTGACATTTTAAGTAGATTAAGTGTGCAATAACATAAAGAATATAGGGTGTTAAAACAAACCAATAATCCTCATGTTTACTTTTTATATAGAACGTGACTTTGGAGTTGCTCTTCAGATGTCTGTTGCTTTGTTTACAGCATCAACGCATAAAAAACTATGTATTGCACAAATGTAACAATTAGCCTGGAGAAATGATAATGCCATGAATCAGCTAAAACATGCAGGGTAATTGTCTTAGTAACATTAGCTAAGATTGTACAACTGCCTGGTTTATATTGTGTTGCAGTTATTGAACTAAACAGAAACATGCACATTTTTTAAGAGAAGTTTATTTAAATTTTCTTGTCGTTTCATAGAATTGTTCTTTATATTTTATGGGTAAAATCAGATATGCGTCCACAAGCTGTTTTTTTTTTTTATGTTGCCTTTGAAGCAACGGTTTCTCTGTCATTGGTCTTTCAGCCTTTCCCAGTACAGGAGTCATTTCACAGTTGTTTTTTTTTGTTTTTGTTTTTTTTCTGATATCTTGACTGATTTCTAAAGAAGTTGGCATGATGTCACAAAAGGAAGCAGTGTGTTTGAGACGTCGCCTTAAAATACATCGACATGGATGTCTTCTCTTAACTCAAACTATTAGAAGCTCACAATGCCATGACGCCATCAACAATTTTTCAGGCTTTCTCAACTCTGGCAGTGAGTTAAAGAGGGGTCGTTACGTAAAGCACACATACCCACAGATTGAACAAAAATGTGCAAGGAGGATTTGCTGCTATGATGACAATAAACAACCGGAACCTCCCCATGGAAAAGTTGAAGAGGAAATCCTCAAACCTCATCATGAATAATGGGGAGCACACTGTGTTCTTGATGCTTCTCCAAGAACCCACAAAGACAATCCAAGTTCTTGCTGTTTTGTATTTGCCTTGGTAAACATGGGGGAGAGGGATGCACTAAACTATTCTTCACTTTTCGCTCACCTTCAGTCCAGAATTTGTTTAGGAAACTTTTTGTTTGCCACATACTACTACCACAGAAAGCATTAACCCATGCAGCTTAAGGATGAGCTACTTTTAAGGTACACTTTACAACTTACCAAAATGTTGATTTTTAAATTAATTTCTTAGTTTAATTATTAGTGGCTTTAATAATGTAGTAAGTAACTGTGACATGAAGAACTTAACCAGTTGGTCAGTTTTGCTTAATCTGCTTTGACAAAATGCTAATTTAGTTGTAAATTACAACCAAAATATACAACCCCCAGCTGTGTCCCACAAAATGATGATAGGCAAAATTGTGACATGAAACTTTCCTGCATGAAATATTTCTAAAAGGCAAAACTTGAATTAACTCATGCATATTTATACACCATAAGACTCAACTGGTAAATGTTAAGATCATTTTTAGATCCATTTCCAAGGCAACAAAGGATTTATGTTTTTACTGCCTACAGCCTGAGGCAAAATAGATCTCAAAATGCACTGCATTAGCAAGAAACACTGCTGCGAGCTCATTGTTTATTGATCCATTATCAGTTTTTGAAGATCACAGCATGCTATTGAAGAGTACGCACACATTTTAATATTGCAACAAAAGCAGATATTGTGAGTGCTTGACAGTGAGTAGAGCAACCAATAATCAAAACAAAGTCCACAGCAGCGTGCAGACGTTCTTGTAAATATAGCCAGTGTGTAGGTGGTCCAAACTGCTGGCAAATGAATACCAACTACAGACATGACCCAAGAAAATCAGAGAAACACAATGAGGATTCTACAGCATGGAACATGACACTGTAACAGCTCACAGGTCTCCTCTGTCACTGAATGCATTGTTCCGGCGCCCACGATAAGCTCTCCAAGAAGCTTTTATATTTGAAAAAAAAAAAACAACTAACAAACAAACAAAAAGAAAAACACAGGAAGGAAAAACAAAAGCCCAGTGACAAACATAGAACTTTATTGGTGGCATCCCCTTGTGGGCAATGACATCACTCAAATATGTAATTGGATGGGACTGACATTTGAAGAGAAGGGTGTTGCAGGATTTGTGCCCGTCTGGCTGCCATACTGAAACATCACGCTCCGCTGATTCATGAGGCGCTGTTAGTCTGCTCCGAAAACAAAACTCACAGTCACAGTCCATAGAGCTGAGAACGTCGGCTCGTGCTTAACTTAATGGGCAACTCTTAGGCATCGAGGTGACAGGAAGATTAAATAAGCATGTTGAATTGGGCAACATCTTCACTCACCAGCACCAGGATGCTCCTGATTATCGACCACATAGAAAGGTCACAATGTTCATTAATCAACTTTATAGATGATAAAATGCTAAATGTATCTGCTTTGTTATCCTGTAATTAGGTTATTTGCAAAAAATGTGTAAAAAAGGGCTACAAGTATATCATAAGTCTACCTTTCTGTTATTCTAATACGTCCAATAGACCAAATGCAAGGCTTACCTACAGGCCTGTTGTGCGACAAAACAAAAAGACACCTCAAATGTTTACTTTGACAATAAAAAGAAATGATTTACTGATAATACCGAAAACCAATGTTTGTTTATAGATTGCTACTAATTTTTTTATGATTCAGGTAAAAGTATAAATTGTGTAACTCAAAATCATTCAAATTTAAAAAACAGCAATAAATAACACTAGAATTGTTGCAAAAGTCAGGCTTACTACTGTTTTAAAGAAAACCCTGTGATCATAGAGATTTAAAACTCCATTTAAAGGCAGATTAATGCAATTGATTTGTCAATGAATGTACTATAATGGATACCTGACACCTGTTTTCATTTGTAAACTATAATAGTGGTAATGTTAAAGGATTACTGACTTGGCTTTTAAATATACACAAATTTTTATTAATAACTTTCCCCAAGCTATTAACTTTGGTAGTGTAATCAAAGTAAAATAAAAATTAAACAAAATAGTACATTTTTATTAGCTGTTGTAAATCAATGCTTCAATGATACAGAAAATGTATTGTCAGCTGATGTAAAAATTTGAAAATGATGAAAATTTCACTCAAGTCAAGAATGGCGAGCATTTTCATTTTAAATGGAGTAGTGGCTTTTAAATTCAGAATTTTAAGATGAATTAATGTAAATCTATGCTGCAAATAAATTACAGCTCAAATGAGGCTTGGTCTAACTGCTGTAATATAATAATTAAGCACCACAACTGACCTTTCAGGCTTCATATTTATATTTTTGAAACAAAGGGAAGCCAGTTGGTAATCTTTTGTTTTTTATCTCAAGGGAATCATGATTAACCTGTGAATTATTCTGAAAGAAATAATCACCGAGGCACATGGCAGAGTTAAATCTAACATCTCCCTTATGACTGCTGTTGTTATTTAATCCTCTGGAGGAAATAAATGGAAAGAAAGAGAAAATTAAAGAAAAAGAGATGCAGGAAGTTAGTATAGAAGCTCAGCCAGAAAACAACAGAGAGACTAAATGCTTTGTTCAGGTGTAGTCAGCAATTATGTCATGACCCCATATTTCAACATTTATTTAGTGCCAGAAAACTCTGTTACTCTAAGTTATATTGGTTCTCGTGGGATATAATTAAAAGCACGTTTTGAGAAAATACCATTTCAAGCCGTTTTCTGCCTTGTGGTAATCTTCACCTCTTAAAAGCAACATTTGATCGGTGAAAAACAGGCCTTTGTGTTTTCTTTCATAGCCCTTATTTCAATAAACTACAAACAAATTGACAGAAAATTAGGATTTTACGTACTCCACAAAAACAGAAACAAAGTTGTTGTTTTTTTTCTGGCTGTTTTTGGAAGGTTCCTACCTAACAAGACCTCAAGGGCAGAGCTCCTGGGAAGTCCAGTCACACACCAGTTTATTAACACCACAAAACACACAAAAATGGTCTAAGCAGAATGTGTGTCAAGAACAAGCTGCAAGAACTCCCAAACCAGGACTGCAACAAAAGAATGACGTCATTCCTTTCTTCCAGCTCTGGAGGAGAGAGAACAATTTACACAAAATCTGATGGTGTATATACGTTAGGCTTGAGTCAAGAGAGTAATTTGATTTATAATGCAAAGGAGAAAAAAGTTCAGTGAGTGGCATTCCTACATGTCTACCAGACAATTTTCTTAATGCCCCAAATTCTTGGAAACATTTAGTTTACTTAGTTTAGAACAAACTAAGTATCCCACTAACTTAATAAGTGAAGGTAAGATGGTAATTATTGTAAAACATGACAGGATATATGATACATATGTTTTTAGGTTCTAATTCTAGCTGTCTAACTGTCTTACTACCTGAGGTCTTAACACCATCTGAGTGACATCACTTTGTGCATGCCTCCTATTAGACTGAGTCTGCTTCCTCTACAATGCTGGGTAGCAGGATGTGTATAAAACTTAATTTACAAGCGCCAAATGCTTCTCCTTTCTGCCCGATCCACTTAACTTCAAATGCATCTCCAGGATTTTAAAAGCTACCAATTCAGTTTGCTTTTATTAAGAAATAATAAAAACAGCGACCATGAGGAGCACAAAAATATCACTGATTAAACCTTCATGGATTTTTGTGTTATTTACTCTGATTTTCCATGTCCATTATTTCTCATATGGTATTTAAGACTGCAGTGATAAATAACAGTTAAGCTGGTATTGTTGCACATGTAAATATCCTTATTTAACAGTATTAGAAAAGAACTCAGGAATTTAAGACATCAACAGTTCATTGACTTAAAAGGGAATATATTTGAAAAAGACTGAACATTTTGGTAAAAGTGTACTGTACTCTGAAGCTTTACATCACTAAAAATATGTATAATTATGAAGATAAACATATTTTGGGAAAGATATGAAAGGGTTGCATATAGAGAGTAAAGCAAGTGCACAATGTGGTTCCTGAAACCAAATAGGCCAAGTGGAAGATTTGGGAGTACAATGATTTATAAATAAAGATCCACACTTTCTCACTCTCTAAATGGAGAGTGAGAAGCCAGCCAGGGACAAAAATGGAGAAAAGAAGAGGGCAAGAGGGGAGCTACCTGCATTTACCTTTTCATAAACATGGAGTTTCACTCAGCTAGCAGGGGTGGCATGACCTCTCTGGTCAGTCAGAGCCACTGATGGAGATAAACCAAACTGACATCATAACATCTAAGCCGGAACAACATCCTCTTTCCCTTTTCCTGTCTCTGCCCGTTTTGCCTTTTCTTTCTCTGCTCCCTCAAAGACACTGCGCCTTTGCTAACACAGCCATCTCTGATTATACCCTCTTTCTCTCTTTCACCTCCTCTCCCAACCCTCACAGTCTTGTCTCCTTTCCACTGATTAGCCATGCAACACCTTTAATAACATCCATCAGCCCACCACTTTCCCACCCTCTTACACCCACTTCATTTATACGAGGAGTGAGAATCACAGACGGCAAGTAATTTGGGATAAAAAGAAGATGGATGTGCCTCTGTGTGAACAACATGCTCAAGAGCCCCTACAGCAGACAGTAGATGGAGAGTAGAGGACCTTTGGGTTTGGGACTTCTTTGTGCTTTTTCCATCTTCATTCAATACACTTTACCTTAAAGGATGGTGTTGTTACCCGCACAGACAATGTTATACTTGGTTACAAATCATTTGCCTCTTCTCTTTCTAGATAATGAGAAACAGCCAAAAATAGGAGACGGCATAGAGAAACCATTTTAAGGTTTTAACATGGACTTGATGCATTCATACATTTTGTCATAATACAGCCACAAACCACTACGTATTCTAGGGATTTCTTGCAATAGACCAATGAAAAGTAGAGCACAAACCTAAGTGAATGGAATAGGACACATGTTTTTTTAAATTATTTACAAGTAATAATCGGAAAATGTTGCCATTCATTTGTGTTCAGCTCACTTTACTCTATCACACTAGAGATAAATTACAAAGCATCCAACGCCATAGCCATAACATTAGGAAACAAACAGCATCATAAAGGTCAAGAAACACCAAGACGGGTCAACATGTGATAAAGTTTGAGGCAATAATCAAGCCAAGCTTTGAAACATCTCACACAGCATTCATTGTTCAATGCGTCATCTGAGAATGGGAATAATATGGCACAGCCGCAAAGCTACCAAGACCTGGCCGTCCACCTGAGCTGTATAGTTCTGTTCAATCTGGAAAAATCCGAATTAAAACATGGCATGTAAAGATAATTAAAATTACAGTTACAAACCACAGATGTGCTCTTCAAATTATTATTATTATTGTCGTTTTCATAAAATGATCCCATTTCAAACCTTAACGAGGTCAACAGTAACTTTTTACCTCCTCTGGCTGATGGTGAGACAGAAAGGTTCACGTTGTTCTTTGCACACAGCTGGTACTGAAAATAAGGTGTCACACCGGCTCATTGTCACTGTTTGAATGAAAAACTGGCAAGCTGAAGGGAACTTTAAGCTGATGTCCTTCTGCAAGAAATGGCAAAAAAAAAAAAAAACTACATTAATACTTGTGAGTATTGAAAGAAAAATATATGAAAATAAACTTATTTCTCTGCAGATTTTGACTAAGTTTGTCAGAATATTGTTAATACCTATTAAAGTATGATATTGCAAGCCACTGCCATACTCTCAGCTTTACTTTGGCTGCCAACATCACAATGAAAGGTCAATTCAACTAAAATCTTTAAAGAGTGAACTCTGCATATATGGATGTTAAGATTACAAAAGATGGCATCCAATCGACCAATACTGCATCACTTTTGGGGATTTGTCTAGCTGTATTTATTACATTATCAAAACAAAAGGTGGAGAAAAGACACAATGGATGCCTTAGTCTCTAAGCTTTCTCACCTTCTGCACCCAGCCATTGTTGTATCAGCTTCAAAGGCCATCAGTGACTAATGACATCATGACTACATGAGGACAAACCTCTCACTAGATCATGTACAACCTCAGGGTCATTGTGTTCTTAACATATGTCCTGCCAACACTGAGAAAGGAGATTAGTAGAGCAGCTGACATCAAGGCTGAATGAGTACAAAGATTTTGTTCTTTAACACAAGGCTCCACTTTAAATACACTGGATGCAAATGCAAATGAAATATTAATAGACATCTAAGAGGAAGGTTATTTCGTCTAGAGCGCATGCATTTGTTGGCGCTCATCTGCCATGATGGGGCTGATGGTAAAAAAAGTGCACACCCCTCAAGGCCTGGTGACATGGACAACTGCAGAAGGTGTGTCCTTAACAATCACATCTTTTTAGAGAAGGACCAGACCAGGGAACTAAATACAACAAACGGCAGCAGCCTAAAAATAATTACAAAACCTGTAGATGACTTTATGGCTATTCAAGAGAATCATCAATTAGAAGAAGATTACACTGATTTATAAAGGTTGCAGTTCTTTTTTGTTTGTTTTTTTATGGTCCACCATTATCTTTTTTGAGCTGGTTCAACAAAGTCTGCTCTATCCACAATTTGCAACGATGGCCTCACTCCATGTAAAAAAAAAAAAAAAATTGCATTGGAAATATGGTGGGAAAACAAACAGTGTTCTTCAGCCTCCTCAATGCCACACTCTATTCTCATTTTCACTTTCTTCACAGCCTAACATCTCTCCTACATACACATACCGTGTTTGCCCATGGACACTTTTCATCAATGCACACAACATCTTTTCTTGCATCTCATCGATTCCCCTTATTGAAAGAAGCCTCATTTGCAGTCTCCTTCTTGACATTTTTTCCCTCTCCTGTCTCTTTCTTTTCCAAACTCTTGACAGGCTGTGCAGAATTTGGCAGTTTGCTGTTCTCCCCTAATCCTTTGCCAGACTTTCCTCCTTCACAAATATACAAGGATTTTAGAGGAAGTGCAGTCAGACATCAGATGGCCAGAAACAGATTCCAGCTTCTTATATACAGTTCATAAGTGATTAAAATAAAAATGAGCTTTTTTAGTTAAATGGAAGTTGTGGTGCAAACCATATCTATGCTTGTCTTTCTATTTAACATTAACCAGAATGGGGGGAAAAACATACTCTTGCTATAGTACAAAATACCAATGTCAGTTTATTTCTAATCATTATTTAACTTGATAAAATATAACCTACCAATAAAGTCATTTCTGTAAATTCCTGATAGCAGGCAGTATGTAGCAAGCTAAGTAAGAAGGGTAATGTGCAGAAAGGAGAACTATTTACAATATATTCTCTGGGTTTTCAATTATGTTTATTCTTCAGAGGAGTTGCTTGTGTTCGGTACTTCATGTAAGAAGAGTAGACAGATTGTGTTGTGCATAAACACCTTCATTTGAAAACAGATTCAACTGATTTGTTTGGCACCCCACTTTGCAATGGGCAAGGGATGCTGCAGAGAATAGCAGCAACATTTTGACTCTCTTAGTGAATGATGTCATGACTCACCTATATATTATAAAGAATATTTCACACAAATCATGCTAATTGAAGCGGGAAACTTAGTTCAGAAAGTTCACATGGAATATGGCTTAATTCATTTTAACCTGGCTGACTAGTTCTTGTTCAGGGTGATTTGGGAAAAATCTGCAAAGGTTTCCCAGTTATTCGGGGAAATAAAACATGAATGTGGTGAATTAGGAGAACCAGGGCAGATTGCGCTATCCAAACTATATATCCTTCTGTAACCTTTAAAATTGCTTTATTATCTGCCACAACTGCCTGGAATGATAACCAGGGAAACGCACTCACTATGGGTTCACTTGAACAAGTAAACCCTGCCATGAATCCACATGTTGCACATGTTACAGGTCCCGAGTGTCAGAACTGCTATAAGTGATGAGCACAATCTGAAGGATAATGCAATGACGACCGAAGCATCCAGATTGCGTTTTTTCTTTATTTGTTTACAGACAAACCTTTTATAGTGTACACAGTATTAATGTTTTGCATAACCATTGTCTTATAAGCCTGGGTTACTTTTCTCACAGGTAATAATTAACTTCACACAGTTAGTAAGATATAACGGCCTTCTAATTACCTTCCCTCGCGAGACTTTCCCAGAACTAACTGGCATATTGCCAAATTTACCCTGGTCTGATAAAATTGGTAACTATTGGTAAAACAATACACAAAAACCATATACACAGTATACTATATATTGGCCAAATAAGAGGTAAACATCTTACAGAGTATTTTTGGTGTGTTTTCACCGTGTACTGACCTGAAGGATATTAAAACAGAAGTCAACAATGACGACCGAGGCGCTGCCGTTAGCATCCAAATTGCGGCAAACCGGAACTCCGCCCCAAAACCAACCCAGAAGCAACGCCCCCCAAACAAAGGTTCCGCTTCGCCACTGCTGCTATCATCCCAACCATAGACATAATATAAGGATAGATGCCTCATGGACCGCTCTCGCCTATTGTCGCTGACGAGATTTAGGGCGGCCATCTTGGAGCGGTACTCCACTCCACTCAGCGTTATGTGTTTAGCAGCACAATGACGTATCAGCGGATTTAATCGATCATAACACACTTTTTTGTTACTGTAAACCATATTCAAACATCTATCAAAGCAACATTTAAAAACAATTGTATTTTTTAAGTATGTTTTAATACATAGTTCATCATATTTAAATATGCTTAGTGGCTATAACAATAGAATAGGAATGGAATATTCTGATATCGATGTATGAAGAGCATATTACAAAGCACACAACCGTTCATAACTTATTTAATAAATTATTTAGTAATATCGATACATATTTTATATAACTATACAAACACTAATAAATAAAGATTAATAATGGCACAAATAAATAATGATTAATACTGAATTATATATATATATATATACATAAAAAAAAAAAAATTCCCCTCTCACCCTCCGAGGGTGGTCTCTTTCATCCTCTGAGCTCGGGTCCTCTACCAGAGGCCTGGGAGCTTGAGGGTTCTGCGCAGTATCTTGGCTGTGCCTAGAACTGCACATTTCTGGACTGAGATGTCTGATGTTGTTCCTGGGATCTGTTTGAGCCACTGCTCCAGTTTGGGGGTGACTGCCCCGAGGGCCCCGATGACCACAGGCACCACTGTGGTCTTCACCTTCCAGGCCTTCTCCAGTTCCTCTCTGAGGCCCTGGTATTTCTCCAGTTTCTCATGCTCCTTTTTCCTGATGTTGTGGTCACTTGGTATTGCTACATCCACCACAACGGCTTTCCTCTGTTCTTTATCCACCACCACAATGTCCGGTTGGTTCGCCATTACCATCTTGTCTGTTTGCATCTGGAAGTCCCACAGGATCTTAGCTCGGTCATTCTCCACCACCTTTGGGGGTGTTCCCCACTTTGACCTCGGGGCTTCCAGTCCATATTCGGCACAGATGTTCCTGTACACTATGCCCGCCACTTGGTTATGTCGTTCCATGTACGCTTTCCCTGCCAGCATCTTGCACCCTGCTGTTATGTGCTGGACTGTCTCAGAGGCCTCCTTGCACAACCTACACCTTGGGTCTTGTCTGGTGTGGTAGATCTGAGCCTCTATTGCTCTGGTGTTTAGTGCCTGTTCCTGGGCGGCCAGGATGAGGGCCTCTGTGCTGTCCTTGAGTCCAGCTTTCTCCAGCCATTGGTAGGATTTCCTGATATCAGCCACTTCAGTTATTTGTCGGTGGTACATCCCATGTAGGGGCTTGTCTTCCCATGATGGTTCCTCCAGCACCTCGTCCTCTGTTCCCCATTGTCTGAGACATTCGCTGAGCACATCGTCCATTGAGGCTTTGTCCTTGATGTATTTATGGATCTTGGATGTTTCATCCTGGACAGTGGCTCTCACACTCACTAGTCCTCTGCCTCCTTCCTTACGGCTTGTGTACAGTCTCAGGGTGCTGGATTTGGGGTGGAACCCTCCATGCATGGTTAGTAGCTTCCGAGTCTTAACGTCCGTGGCCTTTATCTCTTCCATTGGCCAGCTAATTATTCCGGCAGGGTATCTGATTACTGGTAAGGCATAGCTGTTTATTGCACGGATCTTGTTCTTGCCATTGAGCTGGCTTCTCAGGACTTGCCTTATTCGTTGGAGGTATTTGGCTGTGGCTCCTTTCCTTGTGTCTGCTATTGTTCCCTCTGGGAGTGAGACCCCTTCTGTGTGGACGACCTTCCCTCTCTTTGTAACCATCCGGCCACACTTCTCTAGTCCGAATGACATCCCAATGTCAGTGCTGTAGATCCTGGTGGTGTGGATCAGTGAGTTGATGTCTCGCTCGCTCTTGGCGTACAGCTTGATGTCATCCATGTAGAGGAGGTGACTGATTGTGGCCCCATTCTTGAGTCAACTCACAAAATGAATTCCTGTGTTCTGTTTATAAAGTTTGTAACAGCAGAATATAGTATTTAGGGAAAACATGAATGGAAATCCATTAAAAATACTTTGGTTAGGAATAAAATAAATTGGTGCCTCTAAGATAATCATTATCTTTGTCACTTCCACTCAGCATTTACGTTAGCATCTGTCATGGGCTGGTTCATCAGTTATATTCCGGCTCATACAAATAAGATGGGACCCTTTCCTCCCATTATCTGAAAAAAACGTTCTAAAATGCTTTTGAAAACCTTCAAATATCTGTGAAATTCTGAGTTCTAAGAACAATACTTTTTTTTTTTTTTTTTTTTTTTTTTACTTTTTATTATTATTATCATTTTTGGAACTGGGCCATTGTTGGAGAGGAAATCCACCATAGCCATTAACTTTCTAAGGGACTTTGGAGGTTGGGGTAATTATTTACAGTCATTTTACAGCACAGTCCATTTTCCATTTTACTGTCTGATGGAATAGTGACATCATGACAAAGTATCAAAACAGTAAATGAGATGGCCTTAAAGTAACAGCCTTATGCATTCTCTATGAGCTCAATACATGCTGGTTATTTGCTGACAATCTACTTTTGATGCAAAAATGGTGAAACTTTAAATTGTGATTAACTGGTACACATTAGACTGGGGTAAACAGGGACATTAATTTAGAAACTCTTGGATTGCTGAGTTTTTCAGGCAAAATCTCTTATCTTTAAATGAACACACTCATTGCATTAAGTCTTTTAGTTAACTCAACTACAACATCTTCCATAGGAGTTTGAGGGGGTTTTGTTGCTTTTTACTCCTTTAAAACTTCACAGCTGAGACACCGCAGACTATAACCTTATCTCCACTGTTATCCTGAAAGTACATATCTAAAGCCCCAGGAAACACACAGGCAGAAGGAAAGAGACTAAAAGAGCGTATATGTGAGGCTGTGAGTTGGTGAGCCAGAGTGAGCGAAAAGAGTGGGTCCTGAAACTCAAGCCCTCCAGAAATCAATTGTACAAACTTCTCCATGAGTGCTCTCCTTTGCCCCCTGTAAGTTCTGAACCAGTCAAATCAATTCCCAGGCATGTGTGTCTTTGTGCACCTCCATGTTATTTCGACAGAGGAGAGCTGGAGGAGGACAACGCAGATGGAGGAAGGAGAAAAGAGCGATGGAAGTAAACGATAAGAAATTCTTCAGATCAGATATCCTAAATGTCACCGGTGTTGTAAGCTATCACACAGTGGTAAATGTCGCATTGCTCTTTATTTTTCCACCTGAGAATGAAAGGATGATGCATCTTTATTACATGTGAATATTACATTGAGTGCAGGAGTTACATGTTGATTTTTAATTTTTTTTTTTTTTTTTTGGTAATGCATCACATCTGCCTCATGCATCTCACAGCTGTATTCTTGCTGTGGTAACAGTGCATCATTTTTTTTTTCATCTCACCAGACTGTTATCCAAAAATATTTAGTGATTCATGGCTTAAGGGTGAGTAATGATACTGAGAGTATTTATCTCTCTGCGTGTTCCCACTTTAAACACGGGAAGAAATTATACATTTGTGACTACAGAGGAGAGTTGTGAATCAAGTTTATTGATCTGTTGGGAAATACAATCAGTTGTTTTCTTTCTATTCAGAATTATCTCTCGTGTGCTTTTAGTTCCTTGCTCTCTGCTTAGAAACCATGAGGGAAGCATATATTACATATCCTAACTTTGATTTCTACAACTTTTCACAGAAGACGGTAGACAGGGCAGAGTGTTTCCTTTATTAAGGCCTCCCACAACTGGGACTTAGAGGGAGATTTTGGCGTCACGCCTCCCTGCCACGGTTTCTGTAAATCGGCTTTCTGTGGCCATGACAGTCATTAGCCTTGCCCCTGGCGGTAATCCGCTACTTTCTGTCTCTAATGGAAGTAGGAGGTAAAATTCACTCGTTTCTACATTAGCTTGGTCTCACAGCGAACCTGCAGGCTGTTCACAACCAAGTATTGCGCACCTGGCTGTTTTTTAGTGCAAAGGAGTACATGAAAAACAGAAGATTTTACTCTCATTTGTCTTAATTGTCTCAAGAAAGGCTTGGAATTGAAGAGCTATAGAAAGTAATTGTTTAAAACAAAATAAAGAGTTTTAATGAATAACTAGCACTCAAGCACAACTCCTTCTATTGCAACAATCATAAAATAACTTATGTAATAATCAAGCATGAAGAGGTGAAAATGTAACTTAGGTTTGTTTGAAAAGGAATTGGACAAGGAAGAGCAAACAGGTTAAAAACAATGCAATATTGTCCAAATAATAGCATGACAAAAAAAGCTAGTAAAACAAAGTTGCTTAAAAGTGCTACTTAAGTGCTTATATCTCAACTCAATGAAGGTTAAAAAATAGTAACTGTCAACCAGTGGGCTGCAGGCCAAATCTGCTTCACATGCTCAATCCATCTGAACTCAGTAGAAATAAATTATAGGAAAAATTACGCACAAACTTTCAAGTTTTAATCCTGATTGGAGCAGGTTAATGAAGGAAGATCCTCAAACAATAACACTTTACAGAAAGAGGACGTCCTGCTGAGGATTTAAAAGCTTGAGTTTACGTAACTTAATAAATTCAAATGAGAAGCTGGACATTGCTTGAATTAGCATTAGTTATGTGAAGGGGTTATAAGGTTAAAACATTTAAGTTTTAGAGCATAATAAAATCTAATTAAGTTCAGAACCTAGGAAGGATTCTTTTACCGCTGACCGAAGTGAAAAAGATGCCATATGTCATTTTGTTTTTACTGAACAGTGATTTTTGTGTTCAGATAATAAATAATATCGCACAGGAAGTGGTCACTTAGTTATTTTAGCTTGATTAAAGTCTGCCAAAAGTCCAATAAGATTGAAAATACACAATTTGTATTACAGTGTCTTGCAAACAAGTGATAGCTTCAAATTATTGAATAAGGGAGTTTTGTTCACAGAAACATTTTCTAGAAGAGCAATTAAAGTGTAAAAATATTGCCTATAAAAGATTATGCATATAAATATATAATATATGTTTAAATACGACATAAATATATGATATTTATATTATATAACTTAAGCTCTAGTAGAGTTATAAAATGCTGAGTGGTCCAAAGTTATGCTCTCTGACAAAAGTATATTTTGCATTTCCTCTGGAAATTAAGGTCCCAAACAAAGTCAGGAAAAGGAAGAGAGGAGAGGCATATAATCCACGTTGCTTGAGGTTCAGTCTAATGTTTCCACAGTCAGTGACGGTTTCGGATGCCATGTCTTCTGCTGGTGTAGGTCAACTGTGTTTTCTGAGGTCCAAGATCAACACAGCCATCTACCAGGAAGTTTTAGAGCATTTCATGCTTCCCGCTGCTGATCAACTTTATGGAGAGGCAGATTTAATTTTCCAACAGGTCTTGGCACCTGTATACAGTGCCAAAGCTACCAATACCTGGCTTATGGACCCCTGTTCTTAACTGGCCAGCAAACTCGGCTGATCTTAACCCCATTGAAAATCTGGGGGACAATGTGAAGTGGAAGATGCTATACGCCAGACCCAACAATTCTCAAGAGCTGAAGGTCACAATCAGAGCAACCTAGGCTCTCATAACACATGAGCAGTGCCACAGACTGATCGACGTCATGTCACACCACATTGCTGCAATAATACAGGCAAAAGGAGCCTCTACTATGTACTAAGTACTCATACTTTTCATGCTCTTTTCAATTGGCCAACATTTCTAAAAATCCCTTTTTTGATTGATCTTAAGTAATATTCTACTTTTTCTAAGATACAACATTTGGGGTTTTCATTAATCACAAGTTATAATCATCAACATTAAAAGAAAGAATTTTGAAATATATCAGCCTGTGTGTAATGGATGAAAATAATATATGAGTTTCACTTTTTGAATGGAATTACTGATATAAAATAAATGCTGGCAATATTTGTTGAGTTGCAGTTCAAGACTGACTGCATACAGATTTGAAGAAAGTCCACAAGTTGTCAATGAAACCCACAGTTCACTTTGTGACAAGTGCAAATTGCATCCAGAGGGGTCCAAGGGTGGGTCAGATCTGTCATCAGCTATGTGATCAGGCAATTAGTTCTCTCACTTACTTCCAATGTATGGAGAGCAGCCAGCTGTGAGAGATGGGTTAGTTTAAAGGTGAGAACAGCTTATTTTCTCACACAGCCACTGACTGACTGTGAATGTTGGCACACTGTGAGAAAGTTAATGTCCACACATTGTCACATGCAAATTATTGTATAGTATAGCTGTCCACATTTAATGTGACTGGTTGTATCAGTTTATATGATATTTTGAGAAGTTAAAAACATTACATGGGTTTAGAAAGCAAGAAGGTCGACCTAATATTTTCGCTCTTTTGATCATTAACAAAGTGCATCTAATCCAACTCAGAAGTAGGAAATTTAACTTCACTTACAACAGAGGAATATTTAACCATGTGCCTTGATTCTTAGCTCCATGCTGCTCTTGAGCATCAGTCTGTGCATCTGCTGGGCCAGCAGGAATCCATACTGAGGAAGTGTCACAGATGGAAGACATTTTATTACTGTTCTGTTTGACGAAGGGTCGACTCAAAGGATACCTACTGAATAAAGGACATGTTTATCATGTTACATAATCTTTGACTCTGTTTGTCTTCTATCTTTTCTGCTGCTAAATGTTTGACGTATGGTGGTGCCCCCTTCAATATCACTAAGCACATTGGGGATTATGTGGCAGGCAGATGGCTGGGAGATGCAGCCCACTCATACATCTCTCCCTGGGTTGTCCAGAAAGAAGAAATCTGTAATATTGGGAAATCTTAGAGGAGGAACTGTGGACCTTAAGAACCTGTCAGAGAAAATTAATTCCAAAATGATGTGCATTTTTTTTAAAGCAGCATTATATTGTAATAACAGAGCTTACTATGTAATCCCATTCAGGATTGAGGAAAACTTTGTTGTTGAAACAAATATTTTGTCACAATTCAATGCATTTGTGCTACCTTCAGTTTTTTTTTTTATTTTACACTAAAGTAAATTGTTGTATTTACTTACTCATGTTCAGTTTAGTTATTGCCTTAGTCATCCCTGTGTTATGGAAGTTCCCCCTGCAGCTACTGCCTAGTCAATTAGACTCACCTGTTAATTGTTTTTCTAACCACTACCCCTACAGATGCTCCCTTCTTCATTCATTCCTCTTATCTCCATTCCCAATTTTGTTAATTATTTATGTTTTGAAGGCTTTTGTTGTTCCTTTCTGATTTTTCCTTCCTTATGTCTGAATTGGGATTTCCACAACATGGCAGTAATGTTGTGAATAGCCTTTGTAAAATGCTACAGGAACAACATACTATCTTAATTTAGTTTTTTATTCTGATATTTAAATGGTAAGCATTCTCACACTTAATAGAGCCTTAAGCTATTTAGACTCTCATCATGTGTTTTAAACAATTAAAAACAAAGAAAACTCTGAATTTAATTTAAAAAAATCTTCACAGCAAGACCACAGTTACATTATGTTTGATCCTTTCTTACTCTAACGTATATAATGATTTCAGCATTTCTTAATTAAGGTTACTACAGGCTACTTTTACAATTTATTTTTCTGATTTTGCTTTATTGCTGATTCATCTGTCTCCCTAATGAATGTTTTTGTTTATGTTTTTAGGGAAATGTCACAAAGATATTGTTCAAAATTATGGCTTTAAAAGAGTTTTTAAAGCCATAATTTAATATCAAAGTAATATCAAGATCAGTTTTATTATTACTATTCTTTTTTTTCCTCAATCTCGTATGTTGCTTTCAGTTTACAATATGTTTTGATCAATATTGTTTGCTAAATGTTTTAGCAGTTTGACCTTTCTTGATGATGCTATCAGCTTGTCTCTTACATCTATCACCTTTCAGTTGTTTATTATCCTCGTTAGTCACTTTTATTTGAATTTAACATCAGAAGATAGCCGATATTTTTATTTTTTCTCATCACAATCAAATGCTTTTTCTTTTCCTCTTCACTCCCTACATGTGAGATTTTTTTCATCTCTTACAGAGATACGTAATCCAGATTTTCAAGGAAATCTTAATTATATCTGCTATATGGAACAGATTAGACATTATTGAATGCTTTCTGTGGCAAGAACAGGACAGACGGAGCTCGAGGCAACGGCACATGCGACTAATGTGACAGGCGCCTGTTTGGAGAAGCAAGGTGGGGGAAATGGCTCTGGAGATGTGAGCAAGGCGAGGACAAAGTGCGGTTATTCCAAGCATCAAATAAAGCATAACGCGGGATTCATCAGATAAGTACACAAACATACTACTGGAGCCGCAGGAGCTAACCTCTCACCCTGGGGACTTTTGTCAGCCCAACTCTGACCCGCTGCTGACTACTCATAATCAATCACATCCCAGCTCCAGCCTCGCAATTAATCGATCAATTAAAAAACCCACACACAACCGCAGTGGTGTAATCAATCAATCCAGCCTCTGCGGAGAGGTGTTATTGAGAGCCGAGCTTCAGATCTATAGACATCGGTCCCAAGGTGCTCCAACTGATCTCAGTCGCAAGAAATGAAGTCGAATAAAAAGGGAATAAAAGGAGGAGTGAGACAAAATGCTTGGGTGTGATCCACAGCTGAGTGGAGAGGAGGTCTCTCAGCACTCCCATCATACGCCGGCACCGGCTGAATATTCATGCTGACGAATCAGGTACCACGGAGGCGCTCAGTTATTCATTATGCTTCTGCAGAAAGAAACACCCCATTGTCCCACTGCGATAGAATATTAATAGGTCCTATTAATAAAATATCCCATTCCCCATCTCAAGACTTGCCTTTAACTTTCTTGGCCACTTCACGTGGGATCTTTGCAAAGTGACCATGATGAGACCAAGAGAGACTGGCAGCCGATTGGTATTTGCTGTGATATTAAAATGGTTTAAATGGCATAAGTTGATCATCTGCTCCAGAAAGACAGCGACACTCTTGTTCCATACTTCAACAAACTATTTAAAATGAAAATAGAAAAATAGAGTGGGAGGAGATAGCAAGAACAGCTCTATAGCTGGATACTCAGAGGGAATGAATGTTTAATTTAGCGCTGCCTGAAAGTATGCTGACATTTTGCCATTGTTGGGAGAGACGAATACATGGCGCACTGTCTGCTTAGAGAAATGAAAATGTGCATCAAGGCTGTTAAAAATTCAACTATTCCCCAGCCAGACATGCAAATCTAGGCTAGGAATACAGTAGGTAAGCTGCCATATTTACCAATTCAAGCCTCCCCTGATTTAGTCGACGGGTGTTATTGTAATCCCATCGTCTTCATGTAACTCCACATCAGAAACATATAAAAGTTAAGCCCCCCAGATTTTATCTAACCCATCCGCTCATAAGAATTTCTCTCCCGCATGATCTCTGACATCTAACCAGCAAATTTTGATGAAACTTGGAATTTTCCCTCAGCAAAAACGCAGCAGATCAGGCGAGATCAAACTGTACAAGCTGGAATTATCGCTCAAGAGAAGCCAGAAAGGTGAGGTGGAGGGGATGGGGAGGAGGACGGTTAGCTCTCTGACAACACCCGAGAGGTTAAGGGGCGAGAGTGGTCCGCCAGTGGCGAAGCAGTGACACTGAACGAGAGAGTGTGAGACAAGAGAGAGAAAAAGGAGAGAAAGTGAGAGTTAGAAACGGAGAGGGAGAAGGTCAAGTACCTGCCACTCCTGTCAAACACTTCCTCCAACAGCTGAGCTGTGTCCAGCAGGGTGGCTGGCTGCTTTCAGGGCCTTTCATCTCACAGAGGTGATGGGTGATGAGAGCAGCTCTTCCTCACATTTAACGTCTGTCACAATATATTCTGCAGCCCTCGTGACTACAGGGCACCACTAGACTGCACTGACCTGTGGGAAAAGGATAAAAAAAAAAAAAAAGGCTGTGCAGGTTTTTTTTTTGTTTGTTTTGAGGACTATCAAGATGTAAATTACAAGCAACCTGTTTTAGACCTGCGGCTCTGGAGCCATGTCTAGCAAAACTCTGGTCATCAGTAGCTGCGTTTTTATCACAAATGTGGTCAAGACGTCAATATTCACAATTGCAATGTTGTTTCCATTAAATAAGAAACATAATTAAAACAAAACATTTTTTTCCTTTGTTTTTTTTTTTCTGAAGTTGCTCTTTCCATTCAGTGAATATATTTTCAAAATGTGCAATTATATGGTCAATGGAAGTGCAGCTAGTAATACAGAACAGAGTAACGGAGACTGCATATATTTTTGATTTATTTTGGAATTTTCACAACAGGATGACAACATTCACTTAAGAAATTTTTTGAGTTTAGTTTTTTTAAAAAATAATTTTCTTGATGCCTAAACTACTAATTACCCTAACGTTTGAATTTTCTACAAACTTTGTAAATCAAGGACTTACAAATATTTCACTGACTGAAAATTGTGATTACTTTAACTGAAGTAGAAAACCGTCAATAGTTTTTTTTTTTTTTTAAAGATAAGCTCTCTGTCTTTCCAACTGCCACAATTTTATTTTGCAAGGCCAAGACAAAAATGGCTCTTAAAATTGTGAACTTGCTGACCCCAGTTCTAAATATTACTCCAAGAAGAACTATCAGCAGGTTTCCAGGCCTCACCTGAAGGCAAAACACTAAACTACAAATGTGACAAGCTTGGTACAGACTGGCACTCCAGGATCAGAAACAGAGAAAGAAGGAAAGACTGGATTCAGACTTTAAAAGATTCATTTTGGCTGTCAGAAAAACAGTGAGAGAAAGTCACCAGAATGGAGTGAACTCCTGCCTGACCACTGGAGCTGCAGTCCAGCAGACTGTGACTGACTGACAGGCTCTGAGGCGAGGATGGCGATGTGGTCACTGCGCCACACCGAGCCAACTGGCTCGCTCAGACAAGTTCTGTTTTTCTGAGCCCGTGGGGACCGAATGAAGAGCTCTCTGCCATTCCCATTTCTGAACTCCTCTCAGGGCACGTGGAAAAAGAAATCAGGAAAAAAGGGGTTTTAGTTTTTGGTGAGCTGCATTTCTCGCCACACGTCAGCCAACTTTGTCTTCGGAAGACTTTTTTTCTCAGAGGCAGCTCCAGATAGCCTCGTCTTTAACCCTCCCTCGTTCCTCTTCCCTCAACAGAGTGGCACATATGGTTGAGCAAGAAGCACCTGGCAGCCTCTTCAAACCTGCAGGTGCCTTGAAATTATGCTGAGAGAAGGAAGAAAGCTCATGGATATCTCCACAGAATGGCCTGGAATTCAGAGGCTTATTGCCCCTGAGAGCAGAGATGAGTGAGATGATTGGCTACAGGGAGGAAAGGTGCAAAAAAAAAAAAAACAGGTTAGAAAGCAGCAGCAGCGGAGGGGACTGAAACACAAATGAATTTAGATGCTGACTGCTGAACAAGTACACATGGATTTTTATTCACAATATTATTTCAAAATATATACATTGTGCATAAGGAGTTTTGAAATGTCCTTCACAAAGTGCACTGGGACTGCCTTCAAGCTTTCATGGTCGTATTTGCCACTTATTAATGATTCAAGGAAAGTTCAAGCAAGCAAGGAAGTCAACAAGGAGGAAAATATTGTCACTTCTATGATTGATTGCAAAATAATAATTGCGACACACCAACAGGACAAGTTCATACGTTCACCAATCCTCCCCGTCCATCATCTTGCTCTTTATGCTGATGCGTTTGCAGTCTAATTTTATTTTACCTCTGTTATTACTATCTTGCTTTTACTTAGACCTGACAGATCTATATACAAGATGATTTTTGTTTGCTTTAGTAAAAATAGGGAAAGCTCTAACAGGATTAATGTCAGCTAGAAATACTTTATTGACCATGTCTCGGCTAGGAGGCTTCAATTTATGCTGTTTAACATTACTCTAAACAGAGCCGAGACATTTCATCACTTTTGGATTTTTTTTTTCCAAAGACCCCGACAAAGAGAATCTCAAAGAAACATTATTTTTGTGCTTAAAATAATAATAATAATAATAATAATAATAATAATAATAATAATAATAATAATAATAATAATAATAATAATAATAATAATAACATTGATTATCAATATGCACGCCCATTATACTCTGCAGCCTCTTCTGCCATGCATCATCAGCATCCTTCCCTGCTGTTTAAAATAGATTACTGTGTATACTTGTCATAAGTGATGGATTGTAATGAAGTGGATCTATACTCACACCGGCCATTTCACTGATGGGATTGACAGAGAGAATAGATAAACACAATAAAGCTGACAAAGGAGGCAGTTTGCAAGAGTTTCAGAATTATGGACAGAAGAAGACGTCGTTGTGAAGCTGCTCTTTCTTCTCGGGTACCAAATGCTGTCAGCCAGGATTTTATTATCCACCTGTTAAGCTGTAAAAATTAAACTTGCGAATGCAAATAATCACAAGATATTTATCAAACTAACAATGCCACGGCAGACAAAACAGCTTCTTTAAAAAAAAATGTTATTTATACCTTTGGGATGACACTACGCTGACATCTTCAGAGTGGATTGTTTTTATCTTCTGCTTACACCCACAGTTAAAACGATTTTGCTTAATTTGTTTCATCAAGTTTAGATACAGATTTTTTTTTTTTTTTAATGTGAAGTGCTTGCTGTTTAGCTGCACAGAACAAGTAGGACAGCTCTGCTGAAGGAAAACTATTTTGCTGCCTGCTACTACAGGTACTTGCTTTGCTGCTTCATATCGACTCTGATCAATATTATTCTCAGGAGAAATGTATAAAATCTCTGTGTGAAAACAACTTGTGAGCCTGAAACGGTTTTCCCTTGACGATCAACCTGAATCTGCTCCTCGCAGCATTTCTTTTAGCTTTAGACCGAGTTCTGGCCTATTGTTCAGCTGTCTGCCTTAAGACTTGCTTGTTTTGGTCTTTCGTGGCAGGCAACATCTCCATTCATTCAAAAGCTCAAAAATAATCCGCAACACAAACAAACCTAAGTGATATAAGTGGACCAGTTTGTTGTGAAAATTAAACTGAACTACACCTGCTTCCATATTCTGAATCCTTACAGTTTAGTGGAAAAGTATTTCCGCCCTTACATCATTTCCGGTCACACTTGAATGTTTTAAATCAGCAAAGGAGTTTTAATATAAAGACAATCTTATTAAATTCAAAATCCTATTTTCAAGATTTCCAGATCATCCTAACAAGTAATTGCGCTTTAAACCCGATAATATCTTTGGTGCCAACAGCTGCCAGATAACTGGGAGTGATGAGTTTTTTAAATACATTTTTAGATGTATTTGATGAGTGCAGACATTCATATTTACTGCAGTTGGTGCAGAATCTTGCAGAATCCTCTATTCTACAGCCATATAGCTGATTTTATTTACACTCTGAAACAATAATAAAATGCCTCAGTACCTCAGTGAAACACATAACTTAATCAGATATATAATAAATCAAGCTAACACAAAGTGGTTTATAGAAACATTTCACACACACACAGCTGCAGCAGTAGAGTGCCTTGTTTCTTACAAAGCTAAACTTTGGATGTTATTGAATTTTTTTTTTCTTTACTCCCTACAACTATTAAAAATTCAAAGATTTTGAGGTTGAAATCGATGAAAACTTAGCTAAAGCAAACAATTTATTTGCTGTGTCTCTCCCCAGAAGCAGAAGTCTATGATTTAAAAGGTGTTTGGGGGAGTTATTATTTAAAAATAAACTTTTTTGTATTTTATATCAAGTTATTACATTATTCTCATTAAGAATATACCTGGAATGTTGCTTTAATTTTTTTTCATTCATGTTTTAAGATATCCTTCATTTTCCCCTGGCAAGCAATTTTTGTATCAAATTATTATAATTTTTTTTATTATTATTTCCACAATTTTCATTAAAATGTTACCTATGTTGAGTTTCTTGTGTATGTTTAATATGACTTTAAACATATTGTGAATATGTATGATGAATGGATTACATTTTTGTTATGTTTAGACAAACACTTTCAAACCGCGTTCTTTCTGCTGGTGAAAACAATGTCCCCCGATAAATTCTCTCGACAAGTTTATGAGTTTTATTGTAACACCATCAGAAGCTATGTTTCTGAATTTAAAAAGGGCTGTTAAGATTTCTGTTTATGCTGCATGAGGAAAGAGATGATGGGGAACATTATAATGATGGCCATTTCCGCTCGCAAACAATTTGCTCTTTTCTCTGTCTTCACGGCCACTGTGTCCCAGAGTAATGCTCGCGACTGTATCTCTAAACTGAGTGACACATGAAATGAATGTCTCGAGTGAAAAGTTTTAAAAAGGAAAACCCTTGTTGCCGAGTTCAGTTCCGCTCCCTTTTCCTTATTCCATTCTTACAAAACGCTTGACTTGTCACCACAGACTCCCAAGCTCCTTTAATAAACGCTCCAAACGAAAATGTCTGGCTTTGAGTGGCAGAGTGTGACTGTTTAAAACCACTGGGATTCTTCTGTAATCCTACAGAAGATGCAGGCGTAACCTGACTTTAAAGTCGCCCTGTCGCTCTACATCCAAGTGAGGAACCTGGAGAGGAGAGGCTCGGAGAGTGAGGGGAGAAATCAATTGTACGTGTTGTCTTTCCTGGGAACCAGTCTGTATCTAATACATGTTGAGAGGAGAGCCATATGTGTGTGTGTGTGTGTGTGTGTTTTTTTTTTTTTTTTTTTTGTGAGGCCTTATATCTGACATTAAGCTCAAAATAGAGTGAAATGTGGGTTACTTCCACAGAGGGGGCCCCATGGATGAAACTTTGAGACCTGTCAGTCATCAGCTGCAGCTTCTGTTGTATGAGGACGTTGCTTAGAAATTGATCACGTTGAAGACGCTATGTGTATGTAAGCCACAATGAAAATTTACCATCGCAAATATACCAGTGAGTCAAGCACTGAGTTTGTCCAAAAGGCTTGAAAGAATGAGACTGCACAAATTGCTCTGAATTGCATCCACATAAATTGTTTTTTTATTACCAAAAGCGCGGTACAACTTTCCGAAACTTTCCCTTTCCTCTCTTTTTTTTTTTTTTTTTTTTTCTCCTCTTCCTTTGTCTTTCTAGTAGACAGCTGTCGGAGACAAGATGTTGCTTCCACTGGAGATTTCAGTCTTTTCACTCACTCTCAGTCTGGCACGCAGTTGCCATGGAAAAAGCCCAGAAATGGGGCAGATAACAGTTCAATGAGGGAGCAGAGACTGGAAGGGTCTGGAGGGAGGCAGCAAGTTTCCAGGGCCCATCCTGTCAAACCATCAAGCTCTTTTGATGCGTGAGAATGGTGAGGAAGACCTCAGAGAGAGAAAGATTTAGGGGAAAAAAAAAGAAATGAGAGAAGAGAAAAAAACTGGGAGGAGGAAAACTAATCTGTTGACTGAAGTCGAACTGGTGTGTGGAGAGATAACGGTGTTTCAAGAGGAAATGACTGAAATAATTAAGATCTATCCGTGTTGGGAATATTGTAAGCACCAGGTGTAATTTTAAGTGAGGAAATATCAAGACAGCCAATATATTGGAGCCGGAGAAATGAGTCACTGCAATACAGAAGAAATCCGTGTGATATCCTGTCTCTGATGTAAGAATTAACTGTCTATTACAGAGGTATTAATATTCTCGTAAGTACAGTGTTGGGGATTAATTACTGCGCACAGTCAGTCTGTGAATGTTAAAATGAGCTTGGCTGGCACCAGCAGCCAGTTTATCAAGCCAACAAATCAAAATGCAATCATGAAAAACCCGAGAAGGGCCAAGTGATCTGAGGGATGGGGGCAAACTTTAAGTTATACGGTGTGTCAATAAATTTTATAGACTGAGAAATCAGCAACATCCAGTTATAACTTTGTCTTTGTCGTGTACACAAACACACAGAGCTGACCTTTCATTGGCATACGTCTTAAGCTTATAGACACTTGAAATGCCCTGTAGATGGATTTAAGTATCTTCAAAGTATCAGCATTTTTCTCACCTCAGTGAATGCCCTTCTCAAAAAGTCTCATCTTAATGTCTCTTAATTCTAAAGTAGAAATTCTAAAAAGATTTTAAAACACTGAATGATTAGATAACTATTTAATAATAAACAGTAAACATATATATGTAAATTTAAAAATATATTATAGTACGTTTGAAATTTTGAATGTTCAAATAGCTCCAGGAATGGAAGATTTTTATTTCCTAGGATAGTTTGTTGACATTCTTGACCTCAATCTTGAACAATCAATGTGGTAGAAAAAAAAATAGAAACAGGTGGCAAATGTGATTTATCTGTTACATTACCCAACATTACCCAAAACAATATTTGATTGGTTGATCAGCACCTTATGGCAACTTCTACCAGGAAACAGCATTTAGAGTCTTGCATTTAGAAATTCAAGTCTAGTGTGTGCTATAAGTGTGCTATACAAATTTGTATAGCACACTTCAGCAACATGGCCATTCAAAATGCTCGTAAAATCATAACACAATCAAAACAAAAATCACATTACAGAGGCAGAATAAAGAAGTTGCAATCTATTTTTCAGGTATTATTAAACAAAGGCAACTCTAAAAGGGATTTTCGCCATGATTTAAAGGAACACAATGTTTCAGCAGCAGCAGAAGAAACAGAACAGAAGAAGAAAACCAGCGGAAAGTTTCGCCCCTCCAAGCCAACAAGAAGCCTATTCAACTTGTTGAGATTCAGTCACAATAAACATTTTTATATGAATCATATGCTTTGCTAATTTTCAGCAAGATTGTTTTTTTTTTTTCTTCCCATCACCCTCTTTCATTTCCTAAGTCAGGAATCACCAAGACTAAATCCGAACCAAAACCGTTTCAGCCTCTGAGGAACCATTTGACCAGACCTGCAGAACATAATTCTGGATCATTACACCCTGATGGTTTTTATTTTAATATTTGGCTGAAGTTAAATCATTTTGAGTGATGACCAAAATTCTATGTAATTCGTCAAATAAATACTCTTAAGATATGCAATGATTCTTGAAAAGAACTGGAGGACTGATGTATGGATACTGATTTAGAGTGGCTATTTATTACCAAAAAGCTAAAAAAAAAAAAAAAAAACTATACGAAATATGCAAACAAACAGATATGGTGAAATAAATAAATCCTTGAGAAGCTGAAGTTCTGTGAAACATCAGCAGGGACTTCCTGGTGACAGCCCATCTCACTCTCTGCAAACTGTTTTGAAGTAGCACTGTCAGGAGGGGCCCCTCTGAGGTTCCTGGGTAAAACACCTGCCTGAAATCAAATTTCCTTTTATTTCCTCTCCTCCTTGAGACTAAAAGGCGAAGACAGGGGACCCAGTTTCCTGTTACAAACATGCAGCAACATTGCAATTGCAGTTTTGTAAACAGATCAATACGTAAAAGTTGTAATCTGGATCTTTTTGCAATCCTATTACATTCTCAGGGTGATGGTTAAGGAGTTTGTTCTATTATTGTCTTTTGGGGAGGGGGTGATTACATAGCGGTTTAGTTTCTCATTGAATAATTGCACGTGGTGTCATCTTATGAATTCTTGCACTTATGAGTTCTGTGAGGTAGTGAAGGTAAAAATAAAAAAAAAATAAAAACTATAACTGCTGCTCCAGGTAATGTAAAATGCATTACTCCCAGTGCGCGACAGCTACTTCCCTGATGTAAATCTTTCATGACCTCGGTATAAGCCGAAACACTTTCCTTATTATAATGGGCAGTATAAAGTATTAAACTGAAAAGGCATCTACACTAGACTTTGGTTTATGGATGTCAGTGTTGGTCTGTTAGTCAGTCAGTTTATTGCTTTTGTTCCGATACTGCCAAGAAAATCATGACAGACTGTCCACTGACTGTCTTTCTGACCTCTTAAAGGTGAATCTACCTGCGCTTTATTTTGTTGACGATCAGATCAGTGAAACGCTGTCAAAACTGGCTGAGACTTTTTCTAGAATTACAAAGTCTTTTTTTTTTTCCGAGAGGAGTTTGTTTAGAGCCGGGAGAGAGTTCAGTCTGAAGGAACTGTGTGACTCATTATGTGCCGGCTGCCACGTTGAAACTTTAACTTCTGGTAATGATTAAGATGAGAACACGTCAATGAGGAGGTGTGGGAGGATGAGATGGACGATGAATGCCATCAGAAGATTAAGTACATTTAAAAGACGAGAGAGACTGATTCCTCCGTGACATTGAGGTGGCTCCTTATCAGATGCTGAAGGTCCTTCATGTTTAACTGCAATAATGCTCAGTTCCTCAAACAGCCTATCAAATGCCACAATTAATCAAAAAGTATACACTGTGCAAAAGTTTTAAGTTATCTCTCATTTCCTTCCGAGGAGCCAGAGTTGGTTGGATCCTTTTAAAATGTACCAAGCTTTTTTCACCAGACTTTCTGATTTCTTGTTGATTTGTATATTTACTACTTTTTAATTCATTTTTAGTGCATTGTCTCATTTTGCTTGCTACGTCATCATCATCTATTCACCTGGATAAATTTGTTGGTACCTTTTAAAGCGCATTAATACAATGCTGTGTGTCTCCTGAAAAGCAATTCACTGAATCAAAAGTGTCAGTTGTATATCCATCATGGCTTGGTAGTTTAGTAACTCATATGCATGACTTGAGGAGAGTAAAATGACAGTTCAAACAGCTAATTGTAAAGTATTTGAGATAGATTTCTATTTATTCAGGATGTCATGTCTGACTGGAAGAGAGAGGGTATGGTCAGAAATGCTCAGGAGAGATTCAGAAATGAGGGTGAATTGATTTGTTGGTGTTTGTTGGTGGCAGGAAATCAGGAATGACTGAAGCTAGGAGCAGTGGGTAACTATTGTTGCTTTTCTATTTGCTGTAGGATGGCACCCTGACTGATGGACTGGTAGATCTGGATTGTCAGAGAAGGTTAAGATTGAAGGTGCACAGCCAGGAATTGACTGCTATTGGTTTGTGTTTTCTCTTGGTTATAGAAGTCTATGATTTAAAATCATTTGCATATGAAAGTGACTCAGAATTTGAGTTCACCCTTAAGAAGCGCTACTGCACTGGAAGGGAGGGGAAAAGAAAAGAAAGAATACACAAAACCACTCCAAGATGATGGAAGTACATGCATGGTTAACAGATAAGATTGTCAAAGTAAATTATATGCTGTTTAGTTTACAAAAACATGATGTGCATATGCATCTCGACAAACACCAATGTTATTAAGACTGATGAGACATAATCAAAGAATTTTGACCAATCCTTTGGCTCAGTGTCAAAAGAAGGACAAACAAAGCTTTCCAACAAAATACCTACTGTGAGACATGGAGAGTGCTTGTGCTCGATTTGGGGTATTTGACATTGTATCGTGTGCCAATGTCAATGAAGACACAAAACTGAGATAGTAACCCAGGATTCTAACACATCTTGAGCAATTTTCTCAGGAAGAGTGGTCCAACAACCTGTTGACAAATGTAGAAATCTTACTGTTAAGTAGAGACTGCTGGTTGGGAGTGATTACTGTGTTTTACCCTGGACTGAACTCATACTAGAAATGAGTATGTAACTGGGGCTTACGTGCCTAGACAATTGGCAAATCAACACAAAGCAAGAAACTGGAATAAAAACCTTCAACTTGTTCTATAAAGTCATAGTTGCCCCCAAAGTTGCAAAAATGGCTGCCCCAAAATATTAAACTGTGAGTGGCCTTGTTGTTTTCATTCTTAAGCGTATTACTATTGGGAAATCTTCAGAGAACCTGTATTTTTGTCTTCAGTTCTCTTTACATCCTCCAAACAGCTGTCTGCCAAGTCAAGCTGAGTAAGTGAAAAGAACAGCGAGGTGTGATTCAAACGACAATGACAGAGAGTCAGTGAATTTGTCAGTTTGTCACCAACACTCTAACCTCCAACAAAAAAGGTTATGTCAAACACGCATATTGCTCATGCAACCTTAAAGATCAGGTCAGATGCAGCGTTCCATGACACACATGGAAACCCAAATAACGTCTCCAACACCAGAGTCACCTCGGCTTTCCTCTCTTTTTCACAGTTTAAATAAAACAGCATGTCGTGGAGTGACGGCGGAGGACTCTGGAGGTGACAGAGAAAGAGGAAAGCTTGATGAAACACCATGAGTGAGAAGAAACTGTCTGACACAGATAAAAGAAAAACGGCGCAATGGGATGTCGTGGAACCAAACATGCATGCATGTCTAACATGCTTGGTGCTTCGTGTGAGAGGATGAATTTGCGCACAAAAAATGGCCTCAGTGTAGCAGCTGTGCTCTGAGGGCGACCAAACCAGCAGGGAAGCCAACAGGGCTTAACAGCTACGCTGCCCTCTGGCTTCCTGTAATTCTTCCAGTTGCATGTTATATAAGATTTCACCTAGAAATTGACATTTATGCTGATGTTATATGTAAAACCTTTACTGAAGCTATATATTTCCATCTTATAATAATTATTTGATTTGTTGAGCACCACCAGCCATAGGCATCTTTGTCAACATTTGCAAATTTTAGATTTTTCTTACAAAAAAAAATTGCGTGGGCACTGCAGTGGTACAAAAAAAAAAAAAAAAAAAAAAAAAAGAAGAGACATTTCCATGTAATTCCTTAAGGGAACTCAACCAACATCGACCAATGGGGAATCAATGAGCTGCATGCTGTCGAGAGTGTCGATGAAATGCTGCAATAGAAAGAATAGAAAGCACCAAGCCTGAATTCAAGACTGACAAAATACATGGAAATGAGGACGAGCCTCGCAGATACCACTGAAAAAACACAACCACGCATGGATACACTGCTGCAATTAAACAAGAAACAAAACAACAGGGTGTCTTTTTGATGGATTACTCCAGATTAATGAGTTAATCTTCACTGAGTGTTTATATATATATTAGAAATCACAAGAAAATGAACTGAAATGAAGGAATAAAACTCAACAGTGAATCCATTACCTGACTCATTTGACTTTGCAAGGCTTTTTTTCCACTTTCCCGTAAATGAAAGATGCATCTCTGAACTGTATCACATCACATGAAATATGACTCATGTTTCTGAGCACCATCTGCAAGTTTATAACATAACCTCAACCATCTGTGTCAGTGTACAAGTACTTCTTAAATTATGTGGCTACTTATTTAAGAAAATATGATTATGGTTAAAAAAAAAAAAAAAAAAAAAAAAAGCTATAAATGTGTTTAAATATTAATGAACAGAAGTTTAAAATAGAAGTGATTCCTTAATTTGAGATGTTTCAAATCCTCTCCATCTGCTGAAGTGTTTTTGAGCAAAATGCTGACCCCAATTTACTTTAAATGACAGCAGTGGTCCTTGCACAGAAGCTAAACAACTACTGGTGTGTGTATCAGAGCATAGATTTTTGAAATCTAGAAAAGGTTAACAATAAAAAAGGTGAAAAAGTTCTGACCGTTTACCATTTAAAAAGTACGATATGTCCTTTTACAAGGGTTACGGGTTGAACTGCGGGTGAGTGTGTTATCGATCCTCTGAATATGCACATTTCCACAAATGTCAAAGTAGTCCCTTATTAGTTGTAGAAAAGATTTACAACATCAATACAAGCGCGCAAAATGCTATTTGCCACCAAAACACAACACTGTAAATATTGAAAAGTTAAACGTTTGTAAAAGAAATTCAAATTATTTCAACCTTACATCTTCCCCATAAACAGACTAATGTGCCCAGTGGGTTATTCCATCTTCACACAGAGTCTTATACAGGGAGCAAAATTACCACTAATTTCAATATTTACATTCACTTAAGATTCGACTGGAATTACACATTGAATAATTTATTTTCTTCAAGCAGAAGCTCCGCATTAATGAGGAACAACGACAGAATTTCTTTGCTACGCGAGACACAAATGCTGACTACGTTGTGAAAAAAAAAAAAAAAGCGGCTTGAAAGACGACCAATCCGGTAAATAAATATTATGAAGAAGATAAGCCACGGTCACCAACTTGGGCTCATTCTCTTATCTGATTGAGCTGAGACGTTGCCTTCTGCTGCCTCAGTTCTTCCTCACACTGTTCAGTTCTTAATTTAGCCCCTACTGTGCTCAAACTGATTACAAAGGCCTGCAACAGGGCAAAGTGCGCCGTGGTGCTCGACTCTACAAGCATGAAGTGGCAGAGGGACAGGGCTAAATCAAGACACATCCCCGCGCTGATAGATAGTGAATGGAACCAATAGAGAACATGGAGCAAGGTCGGCATCCATTAGCCATGCCTTGAAGTCACAGATGGATAACTCCACAACAGAAGGGCCAGCAAGTAGCAGGCCTGTCCTGCAATAGAGATTTCTTTGTGTGTCTTACACACACACATGTCTAGAAAAAGCTGACGCATGAAACCAATGCAGATGCGTGTTAGACTTTAATTGGTTTAGCTGACACAAAACTGAAATTCTGATGTTTGGGCCGCTGTGGCTCCTGCCTGAAGAGCAGCAGTCTGTCAACTCACAAGTTGTCAGTTTGATATTAGAGCCTTCACCCAAAAACATGTTGAAGTGTCCTTCAGGAAAACACAAAACCACACATCTAGAAAATTACATTCTGTTTGAATTTCTGCTCACCATTGTTTGTTTGCTCAAATCCTACATCCAGATCTGTTGTTTGGGAGGGGCCGGCCCAGCACTTCCTGTTTCTATAGGTTCATGATGTCACTGATTACATCACAGGGTACAATCAAGTGAAGTTTTCTTTTTTGCATAATATTATTTGGTAACACTTTATTTGAAGGGGGTTGAATAAAACTGTCAAGACACTGTCATAAACATGACATAACATGTCATGAACATCAATAAGTCTTCATGAATATTAATGAATGTTGTCATAAAGCGTCATTCGGTAAATAATGACACTTTTAATACAAAGTTGACATTATTCAAAATGTCTTTGTTATGACAACTTGACATAAACCAAGAAATCATTACTGTTTAAACTTTACCTTTAATAACATAAAGTTACCTAATTTTTAAAGTGCAGTCAGTAATACTTTTATAACAAATTTATATCAGTAATGATTTCTTGGTTAATGTCAAGTTGTCATAACAAAGACATTTTGAATAATGTCAACTTTGTATTAAAAGTGTCATAATTTACCGAATGACGCTTTATGACAACAGTCATAAATATTCATGAAGGCTTATTCATGTTCATGACAGTGTCATGTCAGTCTTATTCAACCCCCTTCAAATAAAGTGTTACCTATTATTTCTTCTTGTTAAAGTAACTTTTGAGCGGTGATGAGGGTTAAGTTTGTTTTAGTTGTGAATATAATCAGAATTTTGTTTTTCAACTTTGGGCTTAATGAGGCATAAATGAAGATGTCACTAAATAAAATCAATCTAGAAGAAACTTGAAATGCGTGTCTACCTACCACCTTCATTGAGGCGTGTTTTACAAAACCTCACAGTGCTACAAACAGTTTAAATCGTATATTTTCTTCTACTGCATAGAAACACACAACCTTTTTTTTTCTCTTTACTTTGTGATATTAAATTAGACTAAACTTTTTCTGTTTTCCTTTAGTTAGGATTACCAAAATTGTTTCCAGAGTAAAAGCTGAGATCACGTTAGGGAACATACACTTCCTTAAAGTTTGGTGCCATTTCCTTTTAAACTGCATGACTTGAGTATCTTTCTGCCAGTTTATCACAAAACTTTACTGAAATTTTGGAACTTTCCTTTGTGATAGCCACCATGCATCATAAACTCTATTGTGACTTTGTAAATAGATCGGTGGTATGCTTTAACTGGTTGAGCCTTTGTAATACTCTGTTTTGCACACTTTTTTTTTGTATTTACACATAATATTTTAGGTGGTTTTTTTCTGTGATATTGTGCAGTTCCTTTCTGCAGCAAAACTTCCAAACAACATGCCACCCCAATTTTTTCTTTCTCAGGGTTACAAAATAATGACACTTGTTTAACAGGTTCAGCCAGTATCGTCACATTGTTTGGATTCTCCTTCAGGAATCGTATGATGGCTGAAGATTCCCATGGTGTTTACATTTATAACTGCATTAATGAAGTGGACTTGCAGAGATCCATATTGTACTATTGACTGCACTACCAGCGAGTAGTTCCAATAAATATGGAGGGCACTCCATATTTACATTTTTATTCCTAAAACAAATCTTTTTAACCATGAAGGAATAGCAAAACCATAATTAGGTGAACACTTTGTTTTGTTGCAAAACTTAGATGCATGCAGCTGGTCTACTGCAAAATAAAATAGTTTTTAACTTGATAAGAACGTTGTGTATTAAACAAAGAATGGATTCCTTAACGGTTCCTTAATATAATAGCAAAATCTGTCTTCTCCTCCTGCCTAAAGTCCTCCAGGATCACAAACCTGCATGGCAATGACGGTACCAATGTCATCCTGTCACCTGAGCTGAGCCATTATTACACAGGCATTCTTAATAGCCCTATAGATTAAAGTCCAGAGGAACAAGACACCAACAGATTAAAAAAAGAAAGATAGGAAAGAGGATGATGAATTGCCTCGGATTGCTAGGCAATCATGCATAAATTACTAGGATGTTCTTAGGTATAATAACCGGTTTTAAGTGATCGCTCACTTCTGGGAAGCTGTCGTGTAAGTAGGAGCGGGTTGGGGCGCAGGGGGAAAAGAGATGGTTGGCGGGTAAAGAAAGGAGCGGGTCGCAGCTGTCTACTCAATCACGTCACCGTCAAGGGTATCGCCCTGACACTGTCTCCACTCCATGCCCCCAGCATTCACACAAATCTCCTGATAGACAGACGTAGCAGTGAAACAGCACCCTCACCCCAATGTTGAGGCCCCGGAGGTTCCCCCTGGCATGTCTCTGTGGCCCCGGCGGCAGCTGCTGGGAGCGCCAGCAATAACTGATTATTCAGGATCAAGACTAACAAGAATTTGCCACGTGGATCTCCACACAACATGTCTTGTTGTGAATACATCATGAAGCAAGGGGGAATGGGCTGTCTTGTTTTTCCTTTCTCACTGGACTTACTGCAGATTCTATCACAGAATCAGGAGAAGCAGTTTTAGATGAAAGAGTGGAGAGTTTAACTTTGTTGGAAGTTAAACAAAGTTCTTTATTGTACAGAATGTGAAGTATATCTTATTGTATTTTCTGTTTTGTAGTTTTTTGCAATATTAAATGGCATTTAAAAATTCATAGCAAAGCTTAAGGGGTATAATTCTTGGCTGGTATTTAACACAAGCTCGAAAAGACCAAAACTCAGATTATTATTTTTTTTTTCTGGATTCATGTTTGATAGAAATGACAGTTTGATCAAATATTTCTCAGTCCTGAGAGGTAAACAGAAACAATGAAAATAATGTAAATATTTAATAGAAAATGTATCAACACCGTCAACATTTCTGAGGTTTAGACCAGCATCCAAGAATGAAATTGCAAACAAAGTTGCATCTAACAAATCTTAGCAAGTAAGAAAAATTTGAGACCAATTTCAAAATTATATTTAGAAGCAAAACTATTCTTTATGCATGTTAGCAGTTAATCTACAACACACCTGGTGTCATAATTCAGTATTTGTGGATGACTGAAGTGCAAAGAGAAGGGAGGTTTCTGCTGTACAATATATATAAAACATTTTACTGAGTCTTTAATCAGTTTTTTTTCTATCTTTTGTCAAATTGCATCTTCTTAAGTTTGTGCCCTTTATTCAAAGTATTGAAAGTAGACACGCGTTGAAAGAGTGTGTATTCTTCTCTAAATTAATCATAAAGAGCACTCTTCCATATTATTGCTGCTTTAGATGCCATCTGCAACAACTTAAATGTAGCAAAGTTGGCAGGGCTTCAGGGTAGCCACAGTCGACCGTCCACCAAAGCTAGCCCACTGGGAACCATCGCTACAGTTGATGCAACACTTAGGAGTCCACACATTAGTCTCCCTTCACCAGATCTTTCTTTGTCAGCATCAGTGTATGTGCCTTGCTTTAAACTGTGACTCTGCAGTCCCTGTTTGTTTAAATTCTCAGGTCTTTCTGTCTTTCTCTCTTCTTCAGGAATACTGTAATGCTACCACAGCAAGGAGCACTGCAACAAAGCAAACCCAGGCCACCTAACTCAATAGTATCCACAATGACCAATTAGGCTGAAATACAAGAGCACCACCCAAACCAATAAAGCATATGCGCAGACACACGAAGAAATTGTGAGCTTTTCTTCTTCTGTGACTCATTACAGATTTGAAAACCAGAAAATGAAAGCAATAAGGCAAAACTGCGAACGGATACACAAAAGTTAATATTTACCCTGCAGCACAGGGTGTGAGAGGATTAATGGTCCCATCCCATCCTCCATTAATCCAAGACAATGCTATAGAGCAACATTCTTTACCTGTCTGTTTTTCTCTCTGTTATATCCACAGTGAAAGTTCAAAGCAGGGCTTTTGTTTGCACATATGGGGGCTCTCCAGCAGGACATGAGGGAATCGAGAGAGTTGAGGTTTAAAGAGAAGGTGCCAAAGAAACAGAAGAGACAACAAAGTGTGTAACAAAATGCCTTTGTTTTTAAACCAGAACATCTGCGTCCTCAGGTGAAAGTTAGGGAGATGTGGATTCTGTGTGTCCAAACAGTAAAATTTCCCTGGACCCGTTATGCACAGAACATTTAATCAACAAGGAACACTCACTCAGGTGGAGAAAACTAATTTGACTCTACCTAACCTTTGCTGATGTACTTAAACTGCAGCCTGAGGGTTATCTTAGCCTAGCTGCATAGGTTAAGTCAGTGAGCCACGGATTGTTTCCCTGGCATGACCTCAGAGGAAAATGCACCAAAGGCAGTAGATTTTGGTGCATCGAATAGACGACACAAATCAAAGAGTAAGTTGCCAACCTATGGAAGGGAAAAGTGTTACTGAGTGCCATCCCGCTCACATTCAGGGAGCCCATAGTGTCTGCAACATCACAAATGCACCAAGCATGCACAGTAAGCATGCAACATGAAAAGACAGCTGATCTAAGAGGTTGCCTCCAGGGCAGAATCAGTATCTAACACTCTCAGGTACTACCAAGCATGCAGGACACCAAAGGCACATAGGCAGTGACCAGTAGAACGGTACACAGAGGACAAACCAAAACTAAACGTGTGCTAAGGGGCAGTTCAGCACTGTCTCATTTACACAAAAGACCGAGAGTAACAAAAGTGTGCTTTTGTACCATTTACTCTTCTCTTTTTAATCTGTCCTAAAATGTATTTCCCTCAGGTGCTGCAGTAGCAGAGAACAGAAATAATGCAACACGGAACTGTTTCTGCTCTTCTGGGTAAGATATGCTTTAGCAGATTCTGGGCACTGACTCGGAAAACAAGGCGGGAAGAGACAGCTTCCAGTGGAATCCAATAAATTGTGCATACCAATAAACAGATTTTAAACAATGCTTAAATGCTCCAGGAGATTAATAGATTAATAGTTAGCAGTTAGGAGAGCTGAAGGTTTCAATTGTCAGAGAATTGTTCTTTTTGCATACAAAATAATGCATTGTGTGTGTGTGTGTGCATGTGCGTGTGTGTGTTTGGCCTCATATTTAATACCTTGTATGGACAATTTTCCTAACACATTCTACCCTGTGGGGGCCGACTTCTCCTTATGGGAGCTGGACTTAGGGCTCCATAAGAAAAAGTATTGTAATGGGGTTAGGGTTAGAAATACGGTGTGAATTGAGTTGAAGAAATGAATGAAAAATGACTGGAAGTCAAGGAAAGTTCTTCTGAGGATAGAAAGACATACTACGTGTGTAGGTGTGTGTGTGTGTGTGTGTAGGTGGGTGCGTGTTCGTGTGTGTGTAGGTGGGTGTGTGAGACAGACTCATTAAAAACTGCAAATGCCTCTTTTTATTAACCAAGGAGATGGAGAGGAGGTAAAAGCGACTCAGTCTTAATATGCAGACAAGTTGGACATGTCTGTACTTTTAAAAGAACAAATAATTAGTGGTTAATTCTGTAATGAACAGTTTGTAGTGTCCCCTGGTGACCCTTGAACTTAGTCAGTAACTTTGTAGAAAGAAAAGGAAAAAAAAAGCAGGAAGTGAAAGTAGCCACTGGAGAATGTTTTAATTGTGTCCCACTCCTATTAAGATACGACTATAATAGGTTATTTCTACCACTGATTAGTTCAAGTAAAATTAATTCTAATTTCAAACTATTTCAATTTCCAATTAAAGTTGATATTTTCCAGTTTAAATCTCATTCATTCCTCTTTCAGTTATGTTGTGACATAATTTCATGATGCAAAAAATATATATTTTTAACATTTTAGACTGGTGAGATAAGCAATATATTTAATTAGACTGATTATCTTATTTTCAAGGTTGTTGAGGAGTGCAGCATGCTCTGTGCTCGTCTTGCTCTGTGTTTCAGGTTATTGTTTTTATCCATATGGACAATTTAACTATAAACCATATATTCTACCTTGGGACAGACACAATCACATAACTGCAGGCATCTAAGAAATCTAGTTCTTCATACTGGTGGTGCTTCCAGTTTGCTGTATGAACCAAACATATCTTGTTGTCCCAGGTAGTATCCTTCTTTCCCACTTTGGT
Source organism: Poecilia mexicana (assembly GCF_051168715.1). Classification (NCBI taxonomy): domain Eukaryota; kingdom Metazoa; phylum Chordata; class Actinopteri; order Cyprinodontiformes; family Poeciliidae; genus Poecilia; species Poecilia mexicana. Next base: position 21,159,764 of record NW_028263377.1, read on the forward strand.
ATGGTGAATCTGCCACTGACATTACAAGGCGACCGGTCCCACCACACTGTGTGCCTGAGCTGCCAGGATATAAAGCAGAAATATAAAAAAAGACTAGCAATTTCTTGGTACTGAAAATTATCTGGAAAAAAAAAGAAGAAAGCGCTTGCTCAACTACTCACTACAAATGAAGCCAAACAGACATGATAACATTCATAATCATAAGTAAATGTGTCCTTGAGCTTTCTTTAAGTGTGTCACATCAGTATAACTGAAGCACTTAACGTACCGGGCCATTTTGCCTGCCATCAATTCTGCACGCTATCCAATATACTGAATCTTGCGCTTGGTGGATGGAAGAATGGGAAGGGTGTAAGGAAAGAAAAACAAAAGCGATTGATATAAATGATCTGCCGGCCAGGAGAGGCCCCCAGGCAGGGGCGAGCGAAGGTCCGCTCGATACCAATTGATCGTGGGAGGCCCAGGCATTCGTCTTAATTCTGACTAATTAAGGCAGCGGCTGACGAGAAGAGGTTAGAGGGACAAGTTGTTAATGTGTGTGTGCATGTGCGCTGCTGCATCAATGGGACCTCCCAGATTACAAAATCTAGCTCCCGTGTTTACAAAGCGAGGAACAAGTGGAGGATTAAGGAAATCAGTTTAGGAAACAACAACCGTCCCTACATTAGTGCTGCTGCCAAAATAATTCCCCTCTCCGCAGCGGGCTGCCTGACAGGCAGGATGGAAGTAAATCCCTCTCTTACTTTTTTATCGTGTTTGTGTGAAAAATGCTGATTATCTTTTGACAACACAAATCTGGCCTTTGGTATCTAGGAGGAAGCAGAACAAAGACACTTCTCTAGCCTCGCTGATCCCCATTCGTAGACTTCAAACCCCTTTAATTCGCAGGGATGAAAAATTAGGTGCAATCAGAGCAACATTTGGCAACGGGATGATTTACTTGCACGGTCAGGAGTGTGAAAAATGAAGGCAGGTAAGCTGCTGGGTAAGAAACAAAATGCTTTTTTGTGCAATATTACGATAGAAGATGGTAGATGCAACTGGAGAAAATGGAGTTGTGAAGCTCAGAGTTTGGTCACAAAGCCCTTTTAAAAGATCACAGCATCTGGGAGCAGAACCTGAACGGGTCCTGAGCTGCAGAGAGCGGGGCTCAGGCTCTGATTTCTATCTGTCATTCCCCCGGGGACGTTGGCAGTGTGAAGTGGAAGGTGGCAGGGGGGAGGTATCAGCATGAATGAGGGGCAGCGGCAGTGACAATTCAGCCTGACTGGAGATCACAATCTGAGGGCTGAAACACAAACAGGCATTCATGTGAAGGTGAACATGCCCGCCTCACTCGGTATAGGCCCCACAGACAAAGGAGACAAAATATCACAGAGTAAAAATGACAGACAGGCAGCATATCTGTATCAGACAAGATCCCATTGTGTTGAGGAGAAACAGAAAAAAAAAAAAAAAAAAAAAAAAAAAAAGCTCAGATGGCTTGGCCGACCTGCACTCTCTTTGTTGCACACTCTCACAGGCCAGGCCACGAGAGATTGACAGATGCACTTGAATATCAGCTACTTGCTGGTATTCAAGCAACATGACATAAACTTTACTGTCCTTTCCACCTCCTGCTCCGTGACTCCTGCCAGCTATTCACATCGGCGCCTGGCTCAGTTGGGCGACCGGCCCCGAGGGCATGCTCTATCAGAAGTCCACCAGCAGCGGCACGCAAACTAACAGTGGATGTCTGAGTGTCCTCACCCAGGACTATAAATATCTCCCCAGCTCCAGACGTGGTGTCATTCTGCTCACATCAAATTAACCGATCAGAATGGACGAGCCCCCCCCCCTTTAAGTCTCCACTCGTCAGCTCGAGTGTGATGTCCTAATGAGTGCCTGGCCGTCGATACCGGTCCACATAACCGTGGGCCCTGAGGGGGACAATTAGGGATGGTACGAGATTTGTTCCTTGATAAATGTTGTCACCGCTGGTACTTGTACTAATAAGTGGTAATTTGCTGTTGTAGACTCTGATGACACGCACTGTAACAACTTAACTGCGGACAGATGACTAAGCCCTACATGCTTTTATATTAAACTGACACAAATGCTTCTGTTGGTTTAAAGAGGTGGGAGCCACAAACATGCCGTGTTCTTAGTGCAGATGGTGATTAAGCACAGAAAACTTTTAGGTCATGAACATGGTTGTTATTAGAGCCCGTGTTTACTAACGGTGAACACATGGCAAGGCACCACAACATACTAGTGCTTTACAAAAATACACTTTTAATGTTTTTCTTCTAAACAGACTATCATTCTTAGAGTTGTTTCAAAAGGAGCTGATCATTAGTCCTTTAAGGTCTTCCGTAGTATTTTTCTTTCCACGTGCTAAGTTTCTTTTCAGTCGCTCAACATTTTCTAAGGATCGTTTAGTCATTTCTTAAGTTACTAAACACTTAACCGACAACCTTATGACTTGATCTATGAATAATTTAAGATTTAAGTGTCTAAACCTTGAATCTTGAATGCTTGAAAACCTTTGAATGTTGATGAATTAAAAAATAATAATCTTAATAGGTAACTGGTGTGAGAATGACTATGGAACATGTACATGAAAACTTTATAGGAACCTTGTCACTTATTTTCTCTTCAGTTCTTGCATTTAACTAGGAACATCAGCTGCAACGTGTATCTACACACACGAGGTTGAGAGTTGTTTTCTACAGCTGCATCAGAACCAGACTGTGTCACCCCTTGTTTTGGATTCCTTATGCCGGGTATAAAACTCATGTGTTGTCTCTGCCTGGCGAAGCTTTTCACCCAGAACTGCTTCATTGTTGATTGTTCTACAAGCTCTCTGTATGAATATGAACATATGAATAAACCTAACTGAGTGATTTCACCTGACGGGTGCTTGGTAATAGCCCTTTTTCCACAACAGGCATATTTGCAAGATTTTTACCATAAAGGGAACAATGTTTTTCTCTTTAGAGAAACTCCAAATAACAAAGTGCATCAATGTTCAATTTTAAATAATTCTTTGGCACAATATTATTTCTCAGACTTGGGTATTGATGTAAAAGTTCTGGCAGTTCTTTAAAGAGTTTGGAACAGGACAATTGGATGGATGGATGGATGGATGGATGGATGGATGGATGGATGGATGGATGGATGGATGGATGGATGGATGGATGGATGGATGGATGGATGGATGGATGGATGGATGGATGGATGGGTAATTTTCCATACATTTCTTCTTCCATCCTTTTCCATGGCCTATGAAAACACTATAAAAATGTTTCCTCAAGAAATTCTCTAAACATCAATTAACAGATCATGTAATAAAAGCAAAGGAGGTTTCACTCACTATTGAAAAAAAAATCAATAATCAAATGAAAACCATAGGACATTTTCTGTTCAACACTAATCCATTATCGATGAAGTTCTGATGGCTCTGCTAATTGTTTCATCACTTTTTTTTTGTATCTACTGATCATTGGTGGGGTGGGAAAAAAATGCTTTTGAGCAATCCACTCTGTGGTGTGTGTGAACCTCTCTGCAGTCAGAAAAAAATAAATAAAACTCTTTTTGGCGGCTGTATCCACAGGGACCAAATAAAGAACAGGAGAGTACAGAGACAGATCATGATGTACACAAAGTAGGAACACAGGTGGCATGGGACTGCACAGCGCCGTCTGATGTGTGGGTGAGTGACAGCAACCTGTAGAGCAGGGCGAATGCAGCCCATCGGCAGGTGCACCAGCAGCGACCAGCACGCATAAACGAAAAGGTGGCATGTGCCTCACCACGCCGCTCTCCGTCTCCTCTCCCTCCAACTTTTACTTTCCTCCTCTGTCAGCATTCAGCAACAGGGCGGTGACAAGATAGACAGGAATTGTCAGTATGGCAATGCGGTGATACCCTAAACCGTCACACACCGATTCGCTTGAGTCTGTAGTAACCTCGATTTGAACGGCCTTGTTAGGCAGTCATCTGACAGCAATTCATCTGATTATAGACTTATTCAAATGCGGGGGGGAAAAAAAAAAAAAAATAGCGGGGAGAAAAATCCATGGGACCTTGCATGGATTGGCAGCGGGTTTGGAGAAAATGTTGGGGAGCTTGCATGTTAACACCTACGGTACTGTCAAAAAATAAAAACAACAAAAAACATCTTCATGCTGTTTCGTGAGGGAAAAGGGTTGGGGGGTGAATTGCATTCAGCTGCCAACAGAAACATAACAACTCATTTAAAAGTAAGGTGACGGGCATGTCAAAGTGGATAATAAGTGATGACTCTGAGGATTGCTCTGCTTTGACTAAGCTCATAACTCAGTCAGCGTTTTCTGCATTCATTCACGGGAACCCTTAAAACTTGTCTAACTGAATCTAAATCTACAGTATCCATTTTCTTTCCACACAGTCTCTGCAAAGCCACCAAAAATCTATCCTTTTTACCCCATACTAAGCCAGGTTTTCAATTTAATTCCCCATCTGTGACCAGCTTGAAATATTATCTAAGAAATGAGATCCGTGACCCTGAATACAGAGCGTGAACCGGGATGAGGGAGCAGGATGGAGACATGGCCTGATTCTGCGGCTGAGAGTGTGTGGAGAGGAGGCCTGGATCTCCTCCCCAAGTGGCATGGCTAAATATTTGTCCTCGTCCACTTGGCTGTCTAGACACATCCTCTCAGCCCCCCCACCCTTTCCATCACCCTCCTGCTCTGTTCAGAAGTGGAGATAGCTGGCACGGTCAGTCAGGCAGGGTGCCAAACTTGCGACAAAAAAGTTTCCACTCGCTGCTAGAGGTCATGCAAGTTCAGAAACCTGGAAAGGACGGGTTTTGAATTTTTAAAACCTCTGGGCCATAATTTGGGGAGTCACATGCAGCCCAAGCGAGGGAAAAAGAAGGGGGGGGAGGAGAAAAAAAAAAACTGTGAAATGGTCTTTGTGCTTCCCAATGATTTGCCAAAAGAAATCCTCAGAACTCAAGGAGCGGTCTCTGTGGATTTCTCTGAGTTAGTATTCCATATTCATTACCTTTTTCCCCACACATACATGGTGGGATTTTAATTGCCTACAATTTAGAGTAAAAAGCTAGATGAGCAGAGTGAAAGCACAATACCTCCTGAGAGAGACATGTGGGAAGCCCACCACCAGCATATTCAACCTGGTACAGGCATAACTACTAATAGGAGCCTTCATTACAAATTACCAGATTATTCCCTGAGCCATAAGCTCAACTTAATCTTTTTACCTTCTGAGATCCTCGCAGTTGTGCTGCTCCAACAAAACTATGCCCCAGCATTTAATGCTGCAGAGACTCTTAAAATGTTGTAAGGCGTCTCGAGGGAAAGACTTTTTATCTTTCACAAAAAGGTGAGAAATCAAGTTAGAAAGTATGCACATTTATTTAAAAAACAGCAATTGTGCATATTTAAATGTAGCAGGACTACTGGGGTTTATTCTGAGACCTTTCAGTTAAGGACATCAATACAATTTTGGTATACAAAGTACATACTTTAAAATAAAATCCAGCTGAGTTAAAGCCTAGCACAAAAAGTAAGATATGACCAAAGGAAATACAAAAAACAGGTTTCAAGCTAAAACATATTGAGGTAATAATTTGAATGAAATTGATAGATCCCATTAACAAACCTTCAGTTACAACATTAGGTTGGTTTAATGTGATACAGCATGTTGCCATATTACATAAAATTAGTTGTACTAATTTATAGCTGTAAAATTGAAACTACATAAAAAAAATTATGCAAATAATTGTGTTTTTTTTTATGAGCCAGAACATTTTCCGCTTGTACATATCCCACTCTGACTCTACGCTTTTATCTTGCACATACTCTCTAACCATGGTTGTCAAACTGTAGCACAAATTCCACTAAATTCTTCTTTAGTGGAAGAAACTTTGGTACTACTTAATCATAAGGTAAGACGAATGAATTCACTTGGAAGGAGAGTAAGTAAGTGCAAACAGCCAAAAGATTATTTTGCTTCAAACAGAAGTTACCCGAAAGAGAACCGCTGTGGAAAACATTTCAAAAACTCCAGTGATCTGGAGCAGTGCAGTGAGAACAAGCGCTGGTGGATATTTATACTCATTTCCATTTGCCTCTGAAGTTGTAGCTCGGGTCTGGAGATGATATCGAACCCAAGTTAACCTGTTCTGGCTGCAGGTTGATGAACTGGTAAGTAACTTTCATTTTTCCTACTTCTAATTCTCAAGTCATGGGGAGTTTTTAGCTTGTTTTTTCCAACACGAAAAAATACAGGCTTGCATGATAAAACTCTATATTTTCGCCAGTTATCCAGTGGTAAATGTTTGGAACTTTGCATTTGTTTTCATGACAAATCCCAACAAACTAAAAAAAAAAAAAAAAAAAAAAAAAAAAGTCAAAATTTAATTATACTTCATCTTAAAATGTGTGGCATTACTTGCAAAAGGGATAATTTACTGAAGCAGTATTGGCTAAAAAAAAAAAAAAAAAAAAAAAAAAAAAAACGACTTGAGAAACAATATTTTGTAATATTTACTTGACTTTTTGGATACAAATTTAAAATCATATAATTCCAGAGTATCCAAGCATGGTTACTTTGTTATTTGACCATAAAATGTCCATGATGTTCATTGTCCAGAGATTAGAGAAAACTAACACATTAATCCTGTTTTGTTTTTCAGTACTTCTTCTTATATTAATATCAGATTCAATCTGGAGGCAGCAGCTACAGACAACTAATAATAGATTTACAGCCTGAAAACTGTGGAAAAATAATTTTGGTGACATACTACATTTCCATTTATTCACTTTTTACTTAGCTGTTTTTTGGGGGGGGGGTTTAGGAGACTACGTTGATGTGACTTGTCCTGTAAAAGCGTTTTAGCTTAATTCTTTACAAAGGGAAAAGGGAAAACAACTCGGCGCCTCTGCAGCTCTGCAATCAATGCAAACAGTCATGTTTGTTTACTTTAAACAAAGAATAATGAAAAAAAAAAAAAAAAAAAGTCAGTTTTATATTTGGCTAGTGGTTAAAAAAATAACAAAATCTTTGTGCAAATACAATTGTAAGGCAAGTGAATTTTCTGACCTCATTAGCATACCTGCAAGTATTTTCCCAACACAAATGCTTGGGGGGAGGGGAAGTTAATTTTTCTGAGGAGATACATTTTTGTGTAAATAAAACAACTAATTAAAGGTGTAATGTCATGGCGTTGTTTGCTTTGATCGTGTGTCTGCCTTGTGAAGTAAGAAAACTGACATCAACACACACACGACACACACGCAATGACAATACCCACAGCTGGCTCAGGGGAGCATCATCTCTAATGTCTACTTTGGTCTTCATATGTTAAACAGCAATTTAACAGCTTATTCAAACAGATCGACTACCATGACAAAGATTACAGTTGCTTGCACATTTTTCACTACAGTGTGAGGAATCCTCTAGCCTGGGAAGAGGAGGGAACATGCCCAATACACATGCTATTTTTTACTTCTACGCACTGCCTGGTTGTTCTGGGCTCTGCTTATATTCTGTCATATTAGCGCTGTGATAGAGGATATGTTGACAGAGAGAGGACATTGCACATCGAGTCTGTAGGGCTCTTCTAAGCCTGGTGGCACTGGGACATGAAGACAAGCGTGCATCTGTGTGTGCATGTATGCGTGTATACAAGTAGAGGGTTGCCTGTGGAACAGAGCATGTGGATCCCCACCCACTCAGCCGCCTCGCGGCAATCGTCATTTCGCATCAATCTACAGCCCCTCAGTATAAATAGGACAGACGTCCTAAAGCTACACGCTACTATGAGAGGCAATGGCATTATTCATCGTCCCTGGACCTCTGAGCTGGATATATGGCAACGGCAGCCTGCTTCAATGGCAGTTTCCCGCTCACTAATACACCGCTTTATTAAAAGGGAACGCTTTTTGGCAAGCAAAAAATTATTCTGTTTTTTGCTTGTTTTTGTTTCGCTCAAATGTCTCAGATCATTGGACAAATTTCGTGACTAGACAAAGATAACATGGGTAAATGTTTCCAAGAAAACATATCGATGAGAAGAAAAATATCCTGTGTACAATTTTAACAACAGTGGACATTTCTGAAACTCTAGGTCCAGTTATATCTGGCATTAGATTAACACAGAAATTCAGAAAAATAAAAACATAATACTACCATTCAAACACAGTGGTGGTAGTGTTTGGTCTGAAGTTGCATTGCTTCTTCAGGACTGAACCATGGTTTCTGCTCCCTAGCAGCTTGGGAACCTAAGCCCAACAAGTACGCTTCTGAACGTCTCAGTCAAAGCTAAATGGAGGTTTTGGCTTGGCCTTGTCAAGTCTGGAATAAATTCCTGTGGTATGAATTCAAACTGGCCTTTAATGTAAAAATATAACTAAGCACTTCTTACGAACTTATATGATTCTGCCTTTTAAGTTGATACTGTGTTATCAAATATGGTCATTATAAGTTCAACTTTTTAAAAAATGCTCATAGAAACAAATATTTCAGCTTAACTGTGTGGCCTGCAAGGATCTGAAGGTGGTGCACTAAAATAGAGATTATAGTTCCACCTGGGAGCCTCCTTCTAGCATCTCAGAGACTTTATACTTCATTATTGCAATATAAACGGCATGTGCTCTATTATGGAGAAGCAGCAGGAAAGGCTGTGTCGGCATGGTTTTGTGTGTGAAAAAGCCCACGTTAGAGGTTTAATTTGTAGCTGTGGAGTAACTAATAGGCACCTCAGAACAAACTCCCTGCACAAAGCAAAATCCGCCCATTCACATGGAAACTGTGTTTCAGATCCTCAATCAGCTGGGAGGTGTTTTCTGTTGTTTCATTGTCAAATGAAAGAGAATTCACATCTGACAGGGCTTTTGTTTTTTTTTCTGTGTCACGTCTCTGTGTACGGTTCCATTGCAGCAAAACAGACTCTGGTGTGCATGCACAGATCAACTCAAATGACACGATTATTAAAGTCAAAACTACCAGGTTAAAACTTAAGGTGACTTTTCTGTCAAAGCACAGGAGTAGATAATTCTTTTACTTCCACCTAGTGGACACAATTTGAGTAGCACTCCAGAAAAGAATTCACTATACACAACAATATGAATTGAGAAAAATATTTGTCACAAGTATGAAAAAAAATAAACTATAGGCAAACATTACTAAGCAAAAATATGTATAGTAATAATAATATTGCAAAATACATTTTTCAACCGTTTTCATTACATTAAAAAACAGACTTTCAATTATTTAGGTAAAATAAATAAAATTTGATATATTCGTATTATTCTGAGATTATGATACTATAAATACATATATATATATTTTTTTACCGGTACTTCAGGGAACTGTGAGACAATCGGACATTGATCCTGAATTTTAATTTTGTTTTTTCTTTTTGATGATTTCTTCAAACATGGGCTATATTACTTAGCCTTTACTCAAAAGGCTCAAATCCAAACATGGCAAAAAAAAAGGGGGTGGGGGGGAAGAAGCACATAGCTGACAGTAATTATGCCATTAAATAAGGCTGTAATGACTTCAGTATATTTTCATATGGCATTTGCTTACTTTAATTTTACATACGTTATGGTTATGTTTAATCTTGATTGCCCTGAAGTACACGTTCCATCTACCATTTAGTTAAGTTACTTAACACTGGCTTATTTATCAGTAAGGCCTAAAGAGGCTCCTATGAACAAGGAATAATCCATCCCAAATAGTATAATAATAATATTGGTACTTCAGAACCAACAAGATTATTCCCAACAGTTCTAATCAGCACTCAAATAAAATGCCTGAAATAACATCAGTTATTGAAAAATGTTTTAAAGTCCTAGAATGAACTGTTATAATTATAACATACAATAAAATTGCTTATTTCACTTCTGTTAGTGTTGTTTCCAAATATACAACCAAGTGAAATTGAAATGACAGAAGATGTAGGGCCACAGGGACAAAAAATAATTCTGGTTTTAGTCTCGGAATTATGACATTAATTCTGATTTTAAAAAGTCAGAACTGTGATATTTAATTTGAGATGAAAGTCACAGTTGTGAGTCAAAATTCTGCTTTATTTTCATGTAAAAAAAAAAAAAAGTCTGAATTTTGAGATTGAAGAAGAATCTTTTTATTTCAGTGGCCATAATTGCATGGCGTTTGAAGGAGTGCTATTTCTTCTAATTTCTAATTCTCGATTCTCGCTAATTTCTCGAAACTCTACCCACCTCTGCTCAGACCATAATCATGTGCATTCTTTCATTCGATCATTGGGTTTGTATTTTTTAAACAGGCACTGAGTTAGGGCAACTGTTGGAAAGGTAGGACCTGAAAGCGCCAAGATGGCGGCGCCCACGGGAGATGCCGGGGAGTTTGAAAGCTGGCTCAACGACCGACTGGACTCGCTAGAAGTTGACCGTGAGGTGTACGGTGCATATATTTTAGGAATACTAAAGGAAGAGGAGAGCGACGAGGAAAAGGAAGATGCCCTTCAGGGAATTTTGTCCGCTTTTCTGGTGAATATTCAAGCAGCGTGTCTCGCTCGCTCACCAAGGCTGCCTTCACATCTGCTTCTGTCTGTCTTCTCTCGGTCGGCTGGCTTTAAGTCCTGTAGTGCTGATGACAGCGTTAAATTTAGCCATGTATCCTTATTCAGCGGCTGATTAACTCACATAGATGAGTTTTACTAACTTGCTAAGCTAAACCCCACCCAATATTTATTTCAGCTAACTAAAAGTGTAGTTTGTTCTGACAAGAGTTACAGAATATTGTTTTTCGGCTTTAAAATTAACTTTCCTTGTTATAGATTTATATGTTTATCTGATAATTGCTCCACTCAGGCTGAAGTTCACGGAAGTTAGTGATTACAATGATAAATGTTTACTGCGTTTGATGATCAAAATGCTTTATCCGTCACTATCCCCTTTCCTCATGTGTTAAGGATGAAGATACCATAGAAGAAGTCTGCAAGCAGATTATCAGTCACTGGACGGAATGTCGCAACCGATTGGCTGCCAGACAAAACACCGACGACGGTATACATAATTCAAAATGAAGTTGTCTGAAATCAAGCCGAAATGTCCATCTGCGTTTGACCTTTAGAATATATCAAACCTTTGCTTCAGAAGATGGAAAGGAATTTTAAAGAGTAATGTACAAGAAATCTGATTACTTATTCAGATTTGCTTAACTACTGATTACTATCAGAATAATCAGTACTTATGCATTTTATTCAAAGTCTTCAATTTCATCAGTCACTGTCTTGACAGTGACTGAACTATTTTGCATGGTATTTTAACCATTTCTGTTCCTTTCATTTTTCTTAGCTGAGGTCCAGGCCATTGCCAGCATGATAGAAAAACAGGCTCAGATTGTGGTGAAACAGAAAGAGGTGACTGAGGAGTCGAAAAAGAGAAAAGAGGCCCTTCTAGCTCAATACGCTAATGTGACGGATGAAGAGGAATATCCTTGAATGTGTTTTATATCTGTGTCTTTGGTTACTGACATCTTTAATGGTACAAACTTATGGTCTAAGTATAATCATGAAAAGAGGGAGGTAGATGTTTTTTTGTTTTGTTTTTTTCTCCAGACCAGTTGCATTTCAAATGTAAACCTTTTCCTTGACTAAAGCACTGAAGCTGAAGAACGGGAGCCACCAACTGGAATTGATGGTCCTGGAAGTGATAAATGTATCCTTCATAACTATTTTTACTGCTTTTACCACAAATCCCTTAATATTTAACATATGAACATTTCTTTCCTTAGATGTGTTGCCAGCCTTTCACTATGCGTTTCCCAGTTATTTATGTCTCCAAAGTGGTTACACATAAAAAAACCAATGACTTTTAAAATTCCTTCACTGTTGGTATCAGCCTTGTTCAAGAACACCAATGTGGAGGAGGTGCTGAACAGACAGAAGCAAAAGCGTGACCAGGCTCGAGAAGATGCTCAGAAGAAGAAGGAAATGGACAAAATGCAACGAGAGAAGGACAAACTAGCCAAACAAGACAGAAAAGAGAAAGAGAAGAAACGTACACAAAAAGGTGAACGTAAAAGATAAAATCAAAAGAAAGGACTTTTATTTTTTTTGTTTAAAAAAAAACCTGATTTGCAAAACAAATACTTAAACAATGGGAAGTAAAAGCTAGAAATGTGTGCTTCTCTTAACTAAATCTCCTAATATGTTAATGTCATGTTTGTCAGATTCTTGGTGAAGATTTTCTCACTTGTGAGAAACACTGAACTGGATGCATAGAACTAAAATTCATACATGAATACATTTACACTAATTCAAGGCGATCCAGAGAAACCTTAGACATGATGTACGTATGCTGAAACAATGTTCTACCCTTAGGAAATTCTTTTCAAAGTCTCGCATACTTTGGTTAGGATTTGACATGATCACCATTTAAGTAATAAAAAGCATGTAACTGTTATTCCAGCAGCCATCATCTGATAAATGCTTCATATTTCTGCACAACTCTCAATAGCAAGTCATGTGCATTTTTGCATATTAGGTTTTGGTTTTACTTTCTATGCATTCTGCCAAGAAATACGAACAAAATTTGCTAAATTAACCTAATTGTACAATGTTCCATCATTCAAATGTTTTCAAGTTTATCTTTTTAAAAGTACTAATAAAATATTTTTTTTTTCCAGAAAAGTGTGTTTATTTTTTTTTTAATTTAGTTGTACAGAACAGATAACATGAAAAAAAAACATCCACAACAATTAAAATACAGAAATGCAGGAGTTAAATACAGACTCCGTACAAACGGTCACACTCTACCTGTAGCATTTTGCTAACAATATGAAATCTAAGTTTATATTTAAATGTTTAACTACTAAGATTTTACAATCTTTAGATCTATGCTTTAAATAAGTAAAACTGACTGATTATAAAGTTAACACCAAAAGATATAGTTTTTCACAAACTAGAACACTTCAAGTTAATTTTAAAAGTTTTCAAAAGGTTTAATGTTTTGTACATAAACTTGGTGAGTGAAACCTTTAACACTTTTGAGATAACTCTTATTTCACTGATGTTTTTAACACTTTTTCTAATAAGTGTGATTAAAGCATTTAAATACATTGAGTCTTTCTCTTAATACTGTTAGAACATTTTAAATCAAACTAGAGATAAAAAAAAAAAATCTTGTCTGATTACAGAATGGTAAGGTTACAAAAGAAATACGAAGGATTTGATTGGAACATTCCAGAAAGCAATTTAGGGTTTGTTAATTTTAAACGACTGCCTTTGTGATTCAATTATTACTGGGGAATACATAAAACTGAGGTTCTATTATATTCCAATAAATAAGTAAAATGAAGAATTCACTGAAATCTTCTGCATAAATAGTGTCTTTAAATACAACTGTGTTGGTACAAGATTGCTGTTAATCTGGAGAGGACACTAATCAAAGGAAATTAAGATGTTGGAAATTGTAAATTACATTTCATGTAATTCTGGAGCAAAAAGGTCAACGATGTCAGAAAAATCAGTTATCTTCCGAGCTTCAAACTGCTTATCTCATTTGTTGTGATCACTCTTTTTTTTGTTGTTTTTTTTTAAATAAAATGTTATATAGTCATTTTAAGGTAAGTAATACTACAGGAATATTTGATTCTATAACCTTATTCAAAATCTCACATTTGTACTTAGATAATTCATAAGCAGAAGGAGTAACCTAGGAAAGGAGAGGAGACGCCTTCGGCACATGCGGCCTCCTCATCCACATCGTGTTCCTGAGTCTTGACGGCTTTCGGCAGCGTGCTTTGGAGGGCGCACCACAGGGCTGTTCGGAGCCTCTTGGTTGTAGCAGCCAGTTCCTTCAGTGCCATGACCATCAACGGGTTATCTATAAAGCAAGCCAGGTGGAACCATGAGCATCTTTAAAAGAAGAGGTAAACGTATATGGAAGTATGATTACCTCTGTCCTCTGTGAAATTAATTCCCTGCTGCTGCTGTTTTGTCATGTTTCCACTGTCCTCTTTGCGTCTTGACTGGGTGATACAAACGGCCATGTGGTGTGTTTTCAGCGCTGCGTGGATGTTAATATGCAGGGGAACTCCACAGAGACACTCCATTCTATCAAAAAGGCTTGCCACCTGGAACAAATTAATATTACCATTTTTTTCACTCATCTAAACAAGGAAAAAATAATAAAAACAGCGATACTTGATAATTTATTAAGTGTGTTCTGATGAAGGGGCAACAGGAAAGGAAGCACTTTTACAAATAATATTTAAAGCTATAACTTTTTTCTAAGCTACACAGTTACATTTAAGAACAAACATTTTTTCCTGAGGTTTCAAGGTGGCTAAATGAAACGGCTTATAAGGGCCTTTGTAAATGGAAAATAAGTATATGGGAAAATTTCCACCCAAAAAAAAAAATCACAGAAATCTTCTAGAAAAAACTTGGAAATTTCTGAGTGTGAAAAGTTAAACATTTTCTAGAAAAAAAAACCCCAGAATTTTCCAACTTTTTTTTTAGTAAATTTCGGAGATTAGTTTTATGTAAGAGTTTATAATTTCAAACTCAGAAAGAAAAAAAGAGTTTTTTTCCAAGATTTCTGAGATTAATCTAAAAAATGTCCGTTTTCTTGGTGAAAATTTACTCTCTTGTTTTCTATCTACTACGGCCCTCATACCCCATTGTCCCTACACATGGCTCTGCTGCAGAGAATATTACCTTTGCTTGCTCCTTCATCTGATTAACAATAAGGTAGTCAACTCTTGTTGATTTTGGTGGAGTTTTGGGGGGATTGGTATTGGTCATCACTGCAGCTCTTTTCCCAGGAAAAGCTTTTTTAAGGATGACCTCTGCCTAAAATAGAAGGCATTAGACAACGATAACCACACAAAAAAAAAAAAAAAAAAAAAAAAAAAAAAAAATATATATATATATATATATAAAATCCTGGTGTTAGAAAAACCATACCTTTTTTCTCTCCTTCTCCAAACTCCTAAACTGCTCGTAACACTCATCCAGGTAGAAGTGAATCTGGAAAGCGGGTCCTTCTTGATTCATCATAAGTGAAGCCGTCAGTGCTGAGGCCATGCCATGATAGGTGCTCTCCCCTCTGTGGTTCTTCATGTCGCTGATGAAGGAGCTGAATGCTGCATCATTAGTGGACCTCATGCCGTTCATGTCCATGTGAGGCCCACGGTTTTCACATGGCAAGATGGATCTGGAGCTGAGGTTTGAGTTCATGGCCATGCTGGAGTATCTCCTGAAGTCATTCAGAGAATACGGAAGAGGCGTGAACTGCTGCATGTTCCCTGGACTGATCATGATGTTCTCTCCGTCACGTCTCTGGGACTGCATGTTTCCCTGGAAATCAAAGTACGGATTTTGTGAGAAGCGCTGTTTGTCTCCCTCTGCCAGGTGTGCATTGGTTTGTTGCCTTCTCGAGAAGCCTTCTCCTGTAAATCCAGGCATTTGCATCATCTTGTTTTCTTTCTCCATTTGCGGCTTGATCTTTTTCTGGCTCTGCCTTGTATAATATTTTGAATACTGGTTCATGCTTTGATGATTGTGGTTGTCTACATGCATTATCATCTTGTGCTGGTTCGGGAAGGTCAGATGCGCTGGGAACGGCTTTGGTTTCTGAAAGTACTCCATGCGCTCGGAGCTGAACTCTGGAAGATCTTGGAAGTCGTCAAGTTTAAAGTTTTGTTTCCTCACATCTCCCATTCTTCCATTCTGCATTTGCTCCAAGTGGCCAAAGAGCTCCTTCTGGGTCTGCGTTGGGGGGAAATTCTGTGTCAACGCTGTAGGGTCGTTGGGCTTCCTACACTGTTGAGCCAGTCCTCCTCCTCTGACCATGTCCACCGTTGGTTTGTGCATGCCTGGAAAGTCTCCACAACAGCCGCTACCATGATCTGATGGCATGAATGACCGAAAGCTGCTGACCAGTTGATTCATGTCTTCTGGCACACAGCGGTCGTTTAGGAACGGATTCATGGTCTTTGGATTGTAGTGGTCTTCGCATAAATCGTCAAGGCACGAGGCGTTTGCATCTTTCTGAGGTCTGAAGATGTCGCTCAGCACTGGGACGTTTTTGGAAGGCGCATCATTCCCTCTGCTGTTATAAGGCGGCATGCTGATGTGTTTATACTGTTGAGACAGATCAGCGGCTACTTTGTTGGACAACGGTAGTCCTGGGGGCAGCTTCTGAGGACGAATGGAATAACTGCCTCCATTTGGTGAATTAAACGACCACTGCTGATTCCCAGCTAGTCCACTGGACAGCTGACTCAGCTCGTTAACTTCTTTGTCTACCGACTGTTGTGTTTTACTGAAGGCCTCATGGGGCAGATGGTTTGGTATAAAGGAAGGGTTGTTGAATGTTTTAGGTTCTGGTTGAAAATATTGTAGTAACTCTTCTTTCAGTGTCTTTGGAGACCAGATAGGGTTGCATGTAGGTAGGCTTAAAAAAAAAGAGATAATAGGATTTATTGTCAGAGTTTATGGAACATATGTCCGTTTTATTTGATGTCATAATCTGTACAGCAATTCATATGAACTTAATATGTAACAATAAAACCCTGAAATACCTTTCACTGTAGAAGTTATCTTGTGAATCTGCTTCATCCAAAATATTTGAAACAAGACCCTGAAGGTCTGCCTCAGCATCACAGTTGGTATCAGTGTGTTTCCTTCAAAGAAAAACAAAATCTGATATTGAAATGATGTTCTACGACTAAGCATTAGGGTCATTGTATATAAAAGAAAGAAAAAAAACTATCCATGAAGGAGTACATTTCTGTCAAAAAACTCTATATACAAAAAACATACCGTGTCTGACTTTATATTCTCAGGAAACTTCTGACCATGGAAAATTTTAATTTTTCTCTAGCAAATTTACATTTTTTTAACATTGAAATTATTTCTATAATTTCTATAATTCTATTATATGAAATTGATTAAATATATGACAGCTGCTGCCCCTGCGACCCGACCCCGGATAAGCGGCAGAAAATGGATGGAAAATGGATGGATGGATGGATGGATGGATATATGAAATTAATCTAAAAATTTCCAAGTGTTTTGGTGGCAAATTTTTGTTTTCTTTTAATCACCTTTATGCTGTGTTCTAGGTATTCTGTGCTCATTAAACATCTTTTTATTTAAACAGAAGCTCTTCAGTAGAACAAAATTAAAAAGTATTACCTATTTTGAGAAATAAATTGCACATCTATAATACTACACTTTGTCCTATAATAACAGCAATACCTGTTCTTAATGGCAGTCTGGGTATATCTGAGTTCATACTGATCATCTTGAGACTCCTGAGACCAGGAAACATCCGAAAGCTCACAACGTGATGGAACTGGGTTGGGAATGAAGGGGACTGACATGCAACCACTTTTACCACCTACATTAACACCTGTCTAAAAGAGAGAGAAAGATTAGATTCAACAATGTGCTTCTTTCTTCCTCCCATGTCGACTGGTCTTACAAATGAGGTTCTGAACACTTCACACCTGGTATAAACTATAAATTATTCAGTTGGACTCTCCATATAACAGCCTGGATCCTCATCTGGATCATACAAAGCTGCCATGCAAACAACATGCTTTCTTGTTTCCTTTTCAATTTTGTAAAAAAAAAAAAATCCTCTATATGTTACTGCTCAAATGTACAAGATGTTTAATTAACTAAAAATATGTCCTGTTTCTCTTTTGTGTTAAATTTGTCAGCAACAAATCTGAAGACACCCAGAAGCGTAGCAAGAAATATAGCTTTTTAGATCTTAAAAATCATCCCATTCAGCTCATTTGCCTATTGGATGATGTCAGCTTTCCAGCACTGTGAGGATGTTACTTTTCTAACAAGCTCAAGCTGATATGACATCTTTCACCTACAGATAAGGGAATTATTACCCATAATAAAAATAAAAAATCAGACTACAGATTCAAAAAGTCAGTCATATGCTACATAGATTTGTTTTACAAAACAATATATGCCAAATAATATCAAAGCTTCAGAAAATTTGAATATAAAACATCAATATTAAAAAAAACGGTATTCAGGCATTTTGAGTTCTGCATACATATACTGCATTAATTGAATATACTGTAAAACTTTGCTTACATTCAACCCAATAGAGAACTGAATAGCTTATTGTCAAGAAAAAATAAGACACCAAGTCCAGGAATACAGATGAGGAAAAGGTTGCACTTAAAGCAACCTGTACTTCCTTTACCATTTCATAGAGGGCCATAGAGCGGTTGCTTTTACCCTATGCCACAACAATGTAGTAAGTTCTGCATAAGAACCAAATCAATAATTAAATAACTTTTTCTGCCTTTTGATAATCATACTTTAGGCTTTTCATTTGCTGTAAACAATAGCCATCAAAATGAACACACACAAACGCTATAAATGTGTCACTCCAGATGTTATGTTTCACTTTTTTAATTGAATTATTTAAAATAATTTAACATTTTAATAATCTTGAAATTTACTAAAGTGTATTTCTGTAAAAAAAAAAAAAAATACATTAATTGGAAGTGTTCCAATTTTTAGATAAAAAAATATTTTGCTGTCATATGTAAATTTTCTGAGGGTTAATGAAACCCAAAAACCTAAATTTGTAATTTTAACATGCCAAGAAAATATATTTTAAAACGGCAATTCAGTTGCTAGTTATATGATTGTCAGGAAAAAAAATGCCATCCAAGGATTTCCGTAAGTACTTTGTAATAACAGTAACATGCATGTGCATTGCTTTCACATAGTTTTAAACAAGAAATTAAACTAATTAAACACCATTGTCCAAGAAATTAGATGCAGGAACTATATAGAGTGGTGGGGGGAGGAATCAGAATTTCAACTTACCTGACGCTGACATGGCTGAAACAGTGAATTTCCCAAAGTGGTCTGATGCCCGTCAAACGCCATTCTAAACTCTGGCCGATTCTTCAGTTCATTACTGGGCTAGCAAGAAAAAGGCCAAGTATTTCATTGTTAATGCCATTTAACCCCTGTACAGTAAACACAATTATCTAAGTAAGACATTTTTTACAATTTTGGTTTAACTGTAGTCGAAGAATAGCACACCGGATAGCTAATTTTCCATATTTAACAAGCCGTTAGAAGTGGACCTGACGCTGCTTAAGCTAGCTTTCTTAGCACGCACCCTCACGTTTCTAAACTGACATACGTCAACTTATCTAGTCGGTATAACCGTCGAACACCAAAAGAAAAAACTCTGAATGAAATTTTATCGGGGAAAAACACTTTTAAGAGTTTTACCATTTCCTCCAGAAGTCGACCGAATAACTCTCGGGACCTCTCGAAGCCCCCCCGAACCTGGCTTCTTCTTGTCCGGGGTTCAATACTGTGCGTTGACGACTTGAACGCGCATTGGCTGAAAGAATAGATGATCACTATTTAGTCCAATTATCAAAAAGCAGCAGATCTGTCAGCATAGCAACATCTGGTATCAACTCCTCCCCTTTGATTTAGAAGAGACGCAGGTGGTCCAGAAATGTCTAGCTCCGGGGTGGGCGATCTTTACAGCCTAAAGAGCCATTCCCCATCTCTGACCAGCCAAATGAAATTTGTTTAAAGCTGCAAATGTCACAAGACTTGAAAAAAGACAACATATAATTTTAGATAAATGTCTCCTCTCGGAAATTTGTCGCGATTTTCTAAGAGCTAACATTTAATTTTTATTTCTGTCTTAAAATAAAAATGAACATAAAATTTAGCAAACAAAAGATTGATTTCTTTTTTCCTGTGGGATGGAAAATGATGGGTAAAATTATGGGCTAAAGGAGTAAAAGTGGCAGAATACAAATGAATGGCACACTTTTATATTTTAAATTAACTGTTGAAATGTGTGTATCCTTTTCCTCTATAATTACAGTTATACATTGTGCTGCTCTGTCATGCAAAACCCCATTAAAATATATAGAATTTTGTGGTTGCAATGAAACAAAATGAGAAAAAAAGGGTTAAGATTCTGTGGTCCAGGTCCAGTGCTTTAAGTTTTCTCTGGTTTTATTTTAGTTTACGTCTTTTTCTGGATGACTAACTAATGTTCATTAGTAGTTTCCAGTATACAATTAGAATATTGCGTGGGCTTTTTTTTTTTTTTTTTTTTTTTTTGCATCTTGTGGTTTCCTCATGGTCTCATATGTCTACATGTGTGCAACTGTTGGTTGAAACGCCTTGAGAACTGGAGACCAGACAGTCACAGTCAGTGTGTAAAACCAATGAAGCAAAAACCAAGCAGGAACCTTTATGCAGCAGGTCAACAGTCAAACTGACACTGGGGGAGCTCCATAAAGGAGAGTGTGTTGGGAATCTTGGGCCTTAAACTGTTCAAGCATTCAGTGTAACTCAACCCGTGTTTGGGGAAGGGAATAAACAATACTTCTGAGAAGCTCATCTTGCAGTTACAAAGAAATGAATGCATTTGTAAACAATTCTCTCTTATTAGCAAATATTATTTGTAAGAATATTACTACAAGATCAAATAAATCACCATTGTAGAAAACATCTGTGAGTGTTTTGCTGTTAGATTAATTAATTAATTGATTAATTAATTAATTACTTAATTAATTAAATAGTTAGTTAGGGATTTTTATTTACTAGTTTTCAGCCACTGCTTGTCTCGTAATGGAGCAAATGACCCAATTTAGTTCATAGCCACTAACGGGCCTGCTGCCATGTACAAAATTAACCTCTAGGTGGAGCAAACTCTCTCCCTCCTGTTGGTGGTGCAGCTGCTTCTACCAGCTTTACAAAGTGGTAGAAGCAGATCATGCCATTTTTCATTTCAGACTTCAGGGCTTAAAAAGACCCCGTGAATAATTTCTCTCGTGCTCCAGCTCTTTTCCAGTTATTTTAAAAAAACCTCTTTCCTGCCCTTCTTAAAAGTTGAATACAAAAAGTGTTGGTAGTGCCACAAAAAAAAGCATTCATGTTAATATATTAGGGGCTTCTATTAAAAAACCCCCCACATGATATAAAATGGCAGCCTTCCTTGGTACAGCTGATGAGATGCAATTGTGTTCCTAAAATAATATTTTAGTTTGTTTTTACAATGGTGTAATGAAGTTCTAATAAGTGGAGATGTACATGCATCGATTTCCATTCCAAATAGTGTCTTGTCACGGTGCAGTTAACTATGGAAGTTGTCACTTTTGCTGTTCCTGCCAAATAATGGAAATCAATAAGGGTTTGTTTGGTATTTTGTCTTTGGCCCTGAACCCCATCCATTAGCCAGATATGTAAATAACGACTCCTTCTGTTCCCTGAACAATCTGATTGACCTGAAGGACAGGAGAGGCCTTCACCTTTAAATTACCTTTGCAAAGGAATGTAAAACGTTAACTCTGTGTAGGTGGGGGTTTTGGATCTGTTATGGCTCAGGTTGAGGAATAATTGTAGTGTCAGTTTGCCTTTTGACTTTGCTTTTATTTTACAAGAAACTATGTTTATTCTAAAATACATGCAGACCAAACAGTTGGAGGAATAGTAACTAGAAAAGGTTACGTTGAACAAAATAAAGTCTGTGTAAAAACATAAACAAAATATTTTAGCTAAGGTTTATTCTGAAAAGAGACTATTCAACATTAATTTTGTATAAAATTAGTTGTGTCTTTTTTCTGATTTTGTTTTTATGTGTTTGTGCCTTATTGTGTGTTTTTCTCTTTAATTTTACTGGTTTCTGATTCATTTGTATTTCAACACCTTTGCTTGAAACTTTAGACTTCAGTCTGGAGATTTTATTTGTCCATCTACCTGCTATAACTAATTGTGACTATTTCTGATTTCAGATTTCCGAATCTGTCGCCCACTCAGATAATAGATGTTTCCACCATCTACAATCTTAAGCTTTAGTAAACAGATGATAGAAATGTTTTCAAGAATAGGAACTTCCTCGAAGGATACCTGCAGACAAGCTACATGCGGGTATAATAATCAAAACCCAAAACCTAGGAGATTCGTGTTCCACAATCCTTTTATGTGCAACATCAGCTTTAATTACATTACACTTTTTTTTTTGCTTCATGTCAAAAACTCTTACAGTTATTCAGTGTTTCATGCAGCTTTCTTTTAACAACCAACTTCATCTGAATGTTCTCTGTTCTTCTCAGGAATCTGTCATGGCTGATTAAAAGCTTTGTGCCTTGCCGTATTAGCAGAGGTGTCCATCATGTAGTGTAGTAGTGGACAACAGTGGTGCCTTATTTTTGTGCTACTTCCATTAAATTTTGCAAGAAATGTCAGCATTTTCTTCATAGAGATTGTAACAAGCTAAGTGCTGTTAAGAAGATGAGTATAGTTTTGATGAGGCTAACAACCTTTCCTCTTGACAAGAAGACATTTTTACCTCTAATCGAACAGTGCTGTCTACCTTGCATCTACAACTTGTGCTACACCAACCTGCTTTCACTAAACATCAATCTCTGTGAGTTTAGGAATTCCACTCACACAGAAACTAACACAAGCCCCTGGCAGTGCTATTCTTTGTGACCGGTGATGTGGAATTTGGAAAGCGGGGATGGGAGCGAGGTAGAAACTGTTGTTATGCTCCTTTCACTGGTTGTCACTTGCTTAATGCACAACTCATTTCAGTGCTGGCATTTAAGGTTTTTGAGCAGTTATGTGCAGATTGTTTGATTATTACTTTTCTCCTTATTTTAACCTAACCGATTCAGATTGTGTGTTTGGTGTGCCGTCTACCTCTACAGCACACAGTCTAAAAACAACAGAGCCCTTGAGAGAGGGAGAGTTACCCTAGCAGTGGATGGGTCGGTTGCCTTAGAAAGGGCCACCTTGTGTGTGTAGGGATAATACTGTCAGAGGAGGGATTTAAAACGCTCCTGTTCGCAATCAAAGCTTTACGGTAGTCACACTTGGGATGAATGTGCTGATGTCAGGCATTACAAAGTTCAGCTGAAGCATCGATAAGTTACCAGTCAAATAGAAACCAACGGACAGCAGTGAATTCAACAAACGGTGCACGATATGACCTTTGCCTGGGTGGTGGAGATAAGCCCTTCCTTTCTTTTTTCTTTTTCTGCCTTTCCCTGTTTATCCAGAGTGCGTGTCTGTTGTCCATGATGATAAAAAGACGGGGGGGGGGGGTTGTAGTAGATGCGGGTTGTGGTTACAGTGAGAGATTCTACGAAGATTAGCAGCTGCCTTTCACACCTGAAAGGGTCTCGGTAAGACAAAATTTGTCACGTAGGTGGAGTCAGTGCAGTTCAAGGAAGGGTGAGAGAAGAGGGTTTTACAGAAAAGTGTGAGGGCAGAAAGCAGAGTCGTTGCTGGTTCAACAGGGAGGAGTGTAAACAAAAGTGACTTGTTGATTTTTTCTTCTTTTTTTTTATACAGAAGAGAGTTCAAGCTGTGGAGGCTCACACCACAAACCCAGAAAGGAAGTGTGATAACCAGTCAGAGAAACAACTTTGTAACTTCATTTTTTTGTACTGTCCAGACCCTGCAGGGCACTCTAAAACAGACATGAACGGAGACAGGAGCAAACAGCGTTATGTGTCAACCTTCAAGCTTCAGCTCCAGCCATCACGTCCCCCATGTGCACAGAAAAATGGGACAAGAACAACAGACATCGGGACTCCTGGAAAATGTTCGGAACCAGGTAAGAGCTGAAGATGGGGTTAGAAAACCAGAGAATGTTTTATTTCAGTACTTTCATTTGTCACATTTTCCTTGGTACTAATATCAATAGCTCAAGCAGCAAGTCTGAACAGGGCAATGCATCTCATAAGTTGGCACACTGAATTCAAACACATTGCAGCAGGGCTTGTTTTTAAAGTACACATTGCACTCATCACAGTTTTTCCAAATAGGTTATCTCAATATGTCTTCATTGTACTTAATCAAACATCTTTAGCTTTCCTTTTAGTCCAAAATGTCATATTTTGCATGCTAACAAACTTTTTGTTTTTTAAATTGTGCTTCTTCCTCTTTTCTTGTTACAAATATGAATAGTTTCCAACATTTAAATCTGCTACATTTTATCATTCCTTTTTAGCTCATCATGCATGCATTTGTTATTCAAAGTATTGCACAAAGTGTTTGGACATCAGTTATCATGTGGGATGCATGACTGCAAACTTTCGTTTGTCAGTCAAAAAGCTTTTCTGCTGCGTTTGGCATGTTGCAGTTTCAGC
The DNA here is from genome assembly GCF_051168715.1 of Poecilia mexicana. NCBI lineage: Eukaryota > Metazoa > Chordata > Actinopteri > Cyprinodontiformes > Poeciliidae > Poecilia > Poecilia mexicana. The sequence goes on from NW_028263377.1 coordinate 21,183,941, forward strand.
AGCTGAGAAAACCATTAGACAGGTATCTGGTTTTTCAGTAAGAATAGAAGGTGGTTGTGAGAGCAGTCCCCCGAATTAAAGGCTCAGCTTAAGTAAAAAATATGATTTGAAGAAAGAGTGATAAAGATTGACCATTCTCGTGACAGTTTCCAAATATGTCCTAACACAGAACGTTTTGCACTAAATCAAAAGCTTTAAGCAACTGAAGATTGCAGGCAAAATTCTTACTTTGATAAACCTTAACTTGCAAGTTTTATTGCTTAACATGCACCTGTAGAAGTATCATGCAAGCAGTGACACTTTCTGTCAGGCTGCATCTCCAACATAGCACTTTTTTTTTTTTTTTTTTTACAAGGCCATGCCAGAATGAGGAAGGGAAATTCTTGAGAAAGCAGCAGCCAACCCCCGCATGGCCATCATCCAAATCTAACAAAATAACTCAAGTTCTATCAAAGAGAACAAGGTATTTACCTTCGGGGCATTATTACGCAAAATGTGTGCACACTCCTCACCCCCCCCCCCCCCCATCAGAAAAACCATGCTTTCATTAAATTGTGCCGTTAATATCTAGCTTTTCTGTGCCATTGTCACCTCCTTTAACATGAGAAGGACTAAAAAGATAAAGAAGTGCAACCATTTTTTGTTACTGAGAAAAATAACTTGCATACTTCCTTGTATACTATCTTAATTTCTGTTGTGAAACGTGTCACGTGTTAAGAAACAGACGCAGAGCAAATTGTCTACTTGATGCAGTGGTTCGAAATGTTGTTATTGGCAAGAGAGCTATTTTGATCATGTTCTCCAAATGATAGGTGAAAAAAAATATTTGTCTATGACTAAAGGCACTGTATTACTTTATTAGGTCTACCTTGTCAACAAATAGTTTTATAGGGTAACAACTTCATCCATTTAAGCAACAATGTGAATGCTGAAGTTCAAACCAAACCCTTAGGATCGAAAGGTTATTTATGTAACATACACCATGGTTTTAGGAGCCAGATAGAATGGTCAGAGTATTTCAGAAAATGTTGGTCTGCAGCTTTAGCACCCCACCTTTTGGGGTTGTGCACAGAAAAGACCCAGTGAGAAGGAGTTGTGTGAATTAAATTGCCTTGTTGACGTCAAAGTTCAGAGGAGGAAGGGAATACTGGTTTGAGAAGCTAGAGTGGCAGCTCAGGTAATCACTCATTACAACCTAGGTCTGCAGAATATAATATTTGAATGTCCAACATGTCAAAACTTGAAGCAGACAGGCAACAGCAGCAGAACACAACAGGTGTCATCCTGTCAGGAAACCGAGGGTACCATTAGCACAGTTGGATAATTACAAATTGGAAAAGCACATTCTGATGTCAGAAATTGGTGTAAACATCTTAATTCATGGTGGTGGTGATAGTTTCTTCTCACACTCTTGGCCCCTGTTGAGCACTGGCACAACTATCTACAGGAGGACAAGTCACCATGTTATGAAGGTCAACTAAACTCAAACTGGTTTCTTGAACGTGTAAAAAAAAAAAGAATTCATTAAACTCCACTGGCCTTCATTGTCATCATATTTCAACCTTTTAGATCTGGTGCGATGGGTAACGTACATAGAGGACGTCTATTCAACAATCTGCAGGGACTGTGTGATGCTCTAATGTCAATATGGACAAAAACCTTTTTACATTATTGTCTCCCATTGTAGATTCATCAAAAAATCTGCACCCACCTGTATTTATAAAGCCACTTGAAGACTGCTGTGTGGATGAAGGAAGTGACTTAGTGCTAAGAGGAGTTCTCACAGGAAGTCAGCCCATCAAAGTTACATGGCTGCACAACGGTAAGCAAAGAATAAGGTACATTGTTGTATCCTTGCTCAGTGACAGATATTATTGTCTCACAATACACACTGGTAATCTAAAACAGAAAAAAAAGTCTGGAATCTACAATCCAAACAAATTAACCTCTTACTTACAGGAGTAGATAAAATATGAATGCTGTTTTGCATTGGAATTAAAGCTGACTGAAGACCTTAAAGTTATCCAATACATGTTTAACTTTCAGATATGATGATTTTTATAAATCGGTTTAATCTAAAATGGGAGTTAAGATTGGAATGAGGTCAAAATAGGAAATTTCAAAATTTCCAACCACTATGGGAAGCAGAATTCACATCAGAACCTGGACAGCAAAACGACAAAGTTCTCTTCCTCCACACTGCCATTTGAACAGCTATCTAAACCGCTGGCATAGCAGTAGGTCAGCTAACTCCTAAGAAAATTTTAAGTTGGATGTTGTTAGGGAAAAAGTTGTTTTCAACACAAGATTTGGCTCCTTTTCAGTATTTCTTCCCAATTCTCGAACACCCCTTATCTCTGTCTGTAACACTGACTGTACCCACTTTAGTTAAATCAAGCTTCTAATTGTTTTTATTTTAATTGGCAGGTGAAAGGGTGCGTTTTGGAAACTCCTCCTTGAATGGCCATGATGTAAGTTTTGTGGTGAGGGAGTGCTTGCCAGAAGATGCTGGGGCTTACACATGCTTGGCTGAAAATGGCGCAGGGAGAACATCCTGCAGTGCAGCTGTGTTTGTTAAAGGTAAGAGAGATCAACATATTTTCATAGTAGTTAAAAAGAAGTTAGTAATTCATGAACAAGGAAGTTAATTTTTAACAGAGTTAATGACAGTAATATTTTCTGAATAAAGAACTTGCTCATTTTGTACATTCTGTTACAATACACCAAGCTTCCTTCTGCAGGAATCCACAAATCTCCAACAAAAACGCTACTTGGCCAAGTAGCATCCCAGAAACCTCTTGAAACCACTCTACGTAACCATCAATTGACCAAGTTTGTGCCAGAAGTGCCACAATTAATTAAAACAGAATCAATGGAGCAAATATTAACATTTCAAAGTGTGTTGTATCAAGTTGCCAATTAAAACGTGTCAGGAACTATGACATAAAAGAGAAACTGGGGTGGAGGTTCATCTTCCAGCAGAGCAATGACACAAAATATTCAGTGGATTGGTATTCATGCATCCAATTTTTAGACCTATATTCAACTGAAAATCTGAGTCAGAACTTGTAAATACTACCGGTGTGTAAAATACAATTGCACACCTTTTTTTTATTTTTTTTATTGATAAATAAAGAATGCATCATTTTTCTTTAACATCACATTTATGAATTGCTTTATTTTGGTCTACTATACAAAAACCTAATAAAAGGAAATGAAGTTTATGTTTGTAAATGGATGTGACTGATTGTGAATACTTTCGCAAGACACTGTAAGAGCTTACTAGAGTTTTATTGTTGATATTGCCTCTTTTCTTTTCCTCTTAATTTCCAACCAATACAGACTTCGAAAGTATGTACGGTGTCACAAAGATTCCCACTTCTGCATTCAAGAGCACTGTACAAAATGGCCAGTCTTCACAAACCTCCAAAGCTGAGTTGCACAAGAGTAATGGATCTATTTGTACATCGCCTGTAACGTTTGTTCAGCAGAGCCCAGTCTCTTCACCGAAAGGTAAAGGCATCATCACACTTTTCAATAGCATCTTAATTTGTGGCAATTTCCATTATTTATTTGAAAGGAAGCCATGTATATATATATTACTTTTTCCTGCATTTAAAACCCGAACCATATCTTAACCTCAGGATGTTCCTGTTTAGTCTCTGAAAGGAAACACACTTCCAGTCCTTGCGTGATTGGCTGTCAGGCAACGTGTATACCAATTGTAAAAGCCTTCCTCAACAATGTGGCTCCCTGATACACCCACTGAAGGTTTTCATTCCCAGTTAAACACCATGTAGGGAAGTGGACATTGCACTTCAAGTTCACTGAAACTTCCTGAGTCTGTGAGCTGATAGCCATAGTAGTCAAAGTTGAACCACACCTTCGTTTTCAGCAGCTTAAACCTGCCTGCTCTTCATCTCTCTGCATAGAAGTCATCCCAAAGAAGAGAAGCAACTCAACAGGTGAGAAATACTTTTTTTTCTTCTTTTTTTTTTTTTGCCAACCAAGTAGCTCAGATATACATCAAAACAAAACATTCCCATGTGTTGTTTAATATATAATTTTTAATTTTCTTTTTTTCTTTTTAGTCACTGCTTTTTTTGTTGAATAACTTGTAATTGTGAGTAGTTTGGTGTTTGCGCTGTTTGAATTGGGGCTGCAAAAAAAACAAACAAACAACAAACATGAATTGCTTTTAAGTTATTGTGCTTTATTATGTTGAAAATCTTTGCCTAAGGGTGTTGGCTGCCTGAACAAAAGCTTGAGAAACGCACATGATAATGCCAGGCCATCTGTTGTAGAGTAAACATACTGTGTCATATTTCTTTTTTCTTGTTTTTTTTTTATTATAATAAATTAGATATGAAAGATGGAGAGAAATTAGACACAGTGAGTTAACTGTTACCACTAAAGCCTTTTAAAACATATTTATCTTTCTAAGGTCATTTAAATTTACCATCCACAATATTTACATACTGACAGAGTGTGAGAAGACGATAACCTAAGCTCATATATGGACTTGTGTTCAAAGAGTGAGCTGTTTTACCTGCATTTAACATGAGCTAGGTTAGTGAGTATATCATTAGTGTTTTGCTCTTTGTTTTTACATAAGACACTTGATATTCCTGTATACCACAATAATAATGGTATCAGGAAACCGAACACATTCCCCCACCATACAGGACAGAACAAGGCCTAAAACCCTCTGCAAGACATTTTTGTAGTCTTTATCTCTAACTTACATTCCCTGTTTTATTGTTTCCTTCCAGCATGATAAAATGAAACTCTGACCTCAAAGACAAAACACTCCTGTTGTTTTGTCTTTATAGGCCCAGTATTGAGCTTTCAAAATCCGCCCCAGCATTTGGAAGTGAAGGTGGGACAAACTGCCAATCTGACTTGTTCTTTTACTGGAAGCCCCCCTGTGGTATCCTGCTGGATCAGGAACAAAGAACAGGTAAAAACAAAGCAAATGTCCAGCTGTTGAGTTCTCCACAGTATTTACCTAACACTGTGGTTTTTCTTTTGTGTTTGTGTGTGTGTGCAGATAGTTGATGGTCCAGAATTGTGGACAGTACATACAGAACGGAGCAGTACGCTGGTCATAGCAGAGGCTACGGCGCAGCACACAGGACGCTACACTGTGGTAGTGAAAGACCGCAAAAGCTCAGCCCAACACACACTTACCCTTTCTGTCATAGGTAAGACAATAACATACATTACACTCAGTGGTCACTTTATTAAGTGGACCTTGATAATACAAGGTTGGACCCATTTTTACCTTCAGAACTGCCTCAAATCTTTATGGTACAGATTCAAGAATATGACAAACATTCCTCGAATATTTTGATCACATCACACCACCAGCAGTCTGAATACTTTACTTCAAAGCATGATGGATCTATGCTTTATTTACACTAAACTATGACTCATGAATGTCTGAATGAAGACTCATAGGACCAGGGCTTGTTTTATTCAACCTGTTATTGTCCAGTTTTGGAGAACCACTGTGACAGCTGGTGTGGTATTCAGCTACAGCAGCTTATTGGCTTTAAGGTTCAAAAATATGATGGTCCTCTCAGTTTGAACCAGCTTGCCCTTCTCCATCATCTTTCCAGACCGGCCAGAGCCTCCTGCTTCGGGCCCGGTGGCCTCTCTCATATCTCCGTCCAAACTTGTGCTGTCCTGGTCGGGACCCTGTTACGACGGCGGCAGTGCTGTCCTGGGCTACGTGTTGGAATTGAGAGACCAGGGACTTTCTGAGGCTGGGGAGTGGAAAAAACTCACTGCCAAGTGTGCCAGCACCTCATACAAAGTGTCATCCGGGCTGCAACCAGGACAGGAGTACTGTTTCAGAGTGAGGGCTTACAACGCAGTGGGGGAGAGTGATCCCAGCCCAGTTTCAGCAGTGGTGAAGATGGAGGAATCAGGTTGGGTGTTATTTGTGTCTGGAACCATATCTGAAAGTTGTAATTATAATAGGAAGTGTTTAATCAATATGTTGTGTTTGTATTTGTAGATTCTAAGAAAACACAAGAAGAAGCCACTCAATACTCCTGTGTCACTATTGATTCTTCCCACAAAGTTACAGATCACTACAACTTGCATGAGAAATTGGGGACGTGAGTATCTGCAGCCCACACATTTTCTAGCACTTGTTTTTCTTGGAGCTTGAGCCAAAACTCCCCTTTCTCGAGAACTTCTGTTACAGTATTTCGGAAGAAAGAAATTAAGAGTAGCAGTATGGCTGGAGGGGAAATTCTGCCAGGAGATGTGATTACAACATGAGCTTGCAGAAACCTGTTCCTCCAACGATTCAGAGTTTATAACGTAAAGTGTGTTGATGTGTATCTGTAAAAAACAAATGCAATTTGACTCTGACAGTTGAAGAAAGAAATAATAACTCATCTAAAATGCACATGTGTTGTCTGTGTTTGATTTTTCAACCGTTTCAATCACGTCTCTTCATTCGTCACTCGCAAGAAGCCAAATTTTCTCGTAATCCTTTCAAGTAACCTTAATCTTCAGACTCTCTGAAGGTTGTCCAAAGTATCTAGTCCTTTTTAACCTTACCATGACACAAATGCAAGTTATGGATAAAAATACTTTTTGGGGGTTTAAGCACACTTCAAAGATGAAATATGTCTAAAGGTCATGCTTTGACAAACAGGACTGAAAGAAATTCAATTAAGATTTGACAGAGAATGATAATCTTTTAGTTTGTCCATCCACTTTATGCAAACAGTTTGCATAAAGTGTCTTACGAGTGGAAGACATTTTATTTTATTTACGCTAAACTGCATGATTTCTATACTGTAATGAACTTGCTAGCTTGTATCTGTTGAGATGTTATTGTATGGTCACTTTCATGCCTGAAGATTTTAGGCAAAACCTTCTTCTGTCCTCTTCAGGGGAAAGTTTGGCTTGGTGTTCAAGCTCACCCACAAGGAGACGGGCCGTGTGTGCGCGGGAAAGTTCTACAAAGGACGGCGAGCCAAAGAGAGAGAAGCTGCTCGTAAAGAAATCGAGCTGATGAATCACCTCCACCACCCCAAGCTGGTTCAGTGTCTGGGAGCATATGATCATAAACCAGAGATGGTCATGGTAATGGAGTTGTAAGTACCATCATGTCAAATTCTCATTAAAACTCAAAATTTAGGTTGTCTGCCAGGTGTCAGAGTTGTATTTTATTTATTTATTTTTTTCCCTGTAGCATTGCAGGTGGGGAGCTCTTTGATCGCATTGTGGATGACAGCTTTGAGTACACAGAGCCTGGCAGCGTGCGCTACATACAGCAGATTCTGGAGGGGATCGCCTTCATGCATCAGCAGAAAATTGTCCACCTGGATCTGAAACCTGAAAATATCGTCTGCGTTGACACCACTGGCACTTGCATAAAGATAATTGACTTTGGATTAGCTTGCAAACTTGGTACGAAAAATCTAATTCTTTTCCCATTTATGCATCTCACTTGTGTTGGACACGTGTTCTCAGTTTGCAATGCGCGTTTACACAGATGGGAACACGGCTGTGAAGGTGATGCACGGCACTGCTGAGTTTGTAGCACCGGAAGTTATCAGCTACGAACCTGTGTGTTTGGCCACTGACATGTGGAGCATCGGCGTCATCTGCTACATCCTGTGAGTCACCTTGTTGTCTCCGCCACATCAAAACAGCACTTTGACACAGTTATTCGTTTTATTGCCAAAATGCAAATCAAAAAGTTGGTATCGCTCTTCTGACAGCGCAATAAATTCAAAGCAGGGATTTGGCTCAAGGTGAGACACTTAGCTTTCACTCCAGGAAGCACCCAAGAAATTTTGGATCAAAAATTCCCCCCAAATATGTCAAAGTAATTATAAGTGATATCATCAGGAAACATTTTTACTTTCACCACTCTTACATGCAGTAAAACCTGTTGCTAGTTAGCACATGTGAATGCATTACATACATTTATTAGACATTGGATTTTTGACTTAGAAGAAATTAGAAGACTCCCCATTTTAACATGTTTAAACTGCAAACTTCAATCTATTTTATTGCCGGTTTTATGGATCCGGTAGAACAATAAACCTGAACAATGAATGGTTTTTATCAAAGCACATTCATTAGAATGGCTCAGTCAAAGTCCATACCAAAATCCAAATGAAAATGGCAAAGCTTCAAAATTGAAGTTAACCGGAACTCTTTTGCAAAGAAAATGGTCAACATTTTAAATTTATGAAAATCCAAGGTTGGAAAAAACAATATTAAAGGCTTGCAAATATCAACAAAACATAGTTCTGGAAAGCACTGAGCTAAAAACATAGGCACCACACATTTTACTGGACTTCTTCTTATTTCTGAACGATTTTAATGAGATTTCCATCTCATCTCGCAATTATGTATTGCACCTTATTGGCATAAAATCTCAATAAAATACATTAAAGTTAGTGTTTGTAGCATCAAAAAAGTGAAAACTTTAAAAAGGTGTTAATATTTTTGCAAGTTGTGCACATAAAAGATGTATTTTTAAGGCTTTCTACAGTATACAATGCTGAATCATACAGAAGGACAAACTTTAATCCGAAAGCCATAGAGTAAACCTCAGACTATAATGCCACCTAGTGGTAAAAACTCACAAAGACTCTTCTCAATCTTTCTGTCTTAGGCTAAGCGGTGAGTCTCCTTTCCAGGGAAACAGCGATGCGGAGACTCTGGCCTTGGTCACAGCAGCTCAGTGGGAGTTTGATGAAGAGAGCTTTCAAGATATAACTGAGGAGGCCCAGCATTTCATCAGCTCTCTCCTAAATAAGGATCCCAGGTCATTTCACAGATATATGGCCAAAACTCTCCCACAGACACCGTTTTTCAGTCAGTCTTACGCAGTTCTCTCTGTATCTGTAGGCAGAGGATGTCTTGTGAAGAGGGTCTTGCTCACCCCTGGATGAAGAAGTTTGACTCTGAAAACCTATCTTCCACAAAATGTCTGTCGAAGGAGAAGATGAAGAGGTTTTTAGCCAGGCAGAAGTGGAAGGTAACACACAATATTTGAGCAATCTGTCCTGTGGGGATCAGTTGCTTTGTTGTCTCATTAAAATGTGTGTTACAGAAAGCTGGCAAGGCTATGCTAGCCCTAAAGAGAATGGCTTTGCTGTCTAAAAATGAAAGCTCTGCATCTCTTCCAAGCACTGGTAAGGGTGAGATACTTTTATCCTTTCCTCATCTTGACTTTAGTCACTTTACTTTACTTGTGTGACATATTTATTTACTTTTGTCTCCTAGACCTTCCGCTGAGCCCTGAGGCAGAAGATGCACTGGAGTCTCTGGAGCGTAAGATGCAGAGACCACCCCAATTTACCAAGAAACCGGAGGACCAGAAAGTAGCTCGGGGCTCCTGTGCCCGGCTCTCGTGCCACCTAAGTGGTACGCACATACCCACTTAATTATCAACCCGGCCAGCATGCTGGGTGTTTTGGTCTCATGACTCAATGTACGCCTTTTTGACAAACCAACAAGAAAACAAGATCAATGTCTCAACAACCAGTTTCAAAGCTGAACCTTCTACCAACAGGACTGAGCTTATAGCCTAAAAAGAGCCTAATTATGAATTTCCTTCTTTGTGAAAACTCATAGTGAGCAGTAACTGGAGTCGACACAGAAGTGTTGCGTCTAGGAAAAGATGATTGGAAGAAAAATGTAACTGTTAAAGAAGTAAATAACTCTAAAAAACAGTCTTTGTTTATTGTTGGTGTCATTCTAATTGTGAATAATTGTGAAGTTTTTTAGATATTCTTTGCACTTTAGAGCAAAGAATATCAATGATTTAGTATGAATTGATATCGATATTAGAAGATGAAATCTGTAACAGTGACCTGAAACTTAATTGTGCATTTATTTATTTTATGCTGTGATAAAAGATGGAAACAAAACCCTTTTTTCATTTTGTTGGTTAATTTATGTAATTTCTACTCAAATCTTTCATACTGAAACAGTCTCTGTATGATACTAAAAGATTTGATGACAAGTCACACTTGTTAGCATATTCAGACATGAAAGGCTAAAGGTTCACTTGCTTCTGAAGGTGTAAAAATAGCACCAACATCAGATGTCTCACTCCTCTTGTTTATTTACTGCAGGATATCCTGATCCAGAGGTGGTGTGGCTGTGTGGAGATGAACCTGTAGAAGAGTCATCCACTGTCCAAATAGAGTATGATGATGATGGACACTGCACCCTGATTCTTTCCCAAGTTAAAGCAGAGAATGCAAATGTTTACACCTGCAGGGCAACCAATGACCACGGGGAGATATTCTGCACTGCTAAACTAACGGTTCTATAACTGAGTAAATATATGTGCAAAGAGGAATTGAACAGACATGAGGATCTTTGGTGTCTTTAATATATACAGCAATGTTTTGATGTGGAAAGGCCAAATGGGGAATGTTCTGAAAGACTTATTGCATTTGAAAGAGTATAACACACATTATTGTACACAGTTTTGATAAGGTTCCTGAATATAGTTACAAAGCACGCTGTGTAAGAGTTTATATTTCCTTATATGGCTTATAGATATGCTAATTTAAAATAGGTTTCTGCTGATAATGTGAACAATGGAGCAATATTTTCATATTAGCTTTTAGAGATAAAGTGGTCTCAACTAAAGTGTTGGAGTAATGTTAAGAGGATGCCATCATATTTCTGATTGACTTTAAGGTTTTGGTAGAATATTTGAAAAAAAAAATCATGTCTAAATATATTACTGGAAAAAGTATAACCAACCATTATTTTGCATTTCAAGTAGGTGTAATTTTTTGCAACCTATGTGTCACATTTGCTGCTTCTTTTACCATGATAAAATTGTCGAGAACTTGTTAAAATTGACCGGTAGCATACCAAACAATGTAGAGATTCATGAAGATATATACAGAAATATTTTTGTAATGAATAAAGAGCAATGAAACGTCTTTGATTTTTACCTTTGCAACATCACATCTTTGCCTACTAACGACCACTACTTCTTTTCGGGGGACGTTGATGTGAATGCAACCCCTATGCCATTGGGTAAAAAAAAAAAACGTTTAAAACAAATGTACAGGTGAGTTCTGTAAACTAGATGCTCAAATACCCTCCTAGTCAATAACATGAAAAGTGATGCAGAAAACTTCAAAAGAAGACTTTTTTTGGCAGTGGAGGAAAGATCAAGTGTCACATTGCTTTAATGTTATCTTTTATTATAATATTAAAAAGCAGCAGAAGGAAGCTACATCATATTAGCTTCCACAATTTAATCCAATTTGGTCCTTTCCACAAGTCTAAAATTTGTTTCCAAAGGTAAGAACTATCTACAAGAGAGCATGATTGTTTGCTGCTGAGACTATATCTGAAGAGTATGCAATATATTCAATCAAGCAGATAAAATACAAATGTTCACATTTATACAAAATGACATTTTTAATAAAAAAAAAAGTTATTTCTGCACATTGTAGTAATTTTCAATTTAAATAAATTAAAAAATTTTCTGTGAAATAGTAAAGAATCATATTGGGATGCATGGGTATGGTACGCATCACATGGGGAAGAGCAAGAAGCCGCTGAATGTGTTGTAGTGCATCCCATCATCATAGACGGCCCTGTTTGGCTCCAGCTGCACGAACACGTTGTCTCCCACTTTCAGAGAGATGACCACAGCGTTGCTTCCACTGTCGTGAACGTCAGACGCAGCGGTGTCCCACACTGACGTCAGCCGTTCATTGTTCTTCATGAGGCTCACAACCGAGTTGGGAGCAGGAGTCATGTTGTTGAACATGGAGAACCGAAAGAAGTACATTCCACTGACCGTCGCTGTGAAAATACCTGCAAAATATAAAGAGTTATGAGAACTGTAAGAAATTCAACCCATTGATTTGATTGGGTTGTTTTCCTATTTTTGCACACATTTATTGTTAATGCTGTACACACCTGTTGATGGATTATAGCAGTTCCCTGCGTTGGAGAAAACCTTTTTGTACTTTAGTGGGGTAGCAGTCATAAAAGGTCCTGTGTTTCCAGAGCCAGCGAGAGCTGCAGAAAAAGCCACTCGAGGAGTGCCTGAAAGTATCAAAATGACAGATTGGACACTGGACAGGGAGTAATTATATTTCTTCGTAAGTTTGGTAAATGTATTACCTTGAGTGAGTCTCCGCAACTCTTGAACTTCTCTTTCAGTGTTTTGCAGCCTGGTTTCAAGGGAAGTAATTCTTTGTTCCATGTTTGTAGGGCAGATGTTACAGCAGCTGGCTGAGCCTCCAATAGCACACATATCGTCATCATTCCCTGGACCAGAATGACAAAGGCCGAAGATTAGCATCAGAACCATAACCTTCTTCATGTTTGTTGCTTTGAGCCTCTGCACCACTCTATATACCTCTCCAACCTTTTATCACTTATGAGTGTGATGTTGCGCAAAAGTAGGTCAGGAATCCTGTGTGAATGTTAACATAAAATTTTAGATATATTCAGTTGTGCTTCAGCTAACTCTGAGTTGTTGAAATTAAATAAAACGATTAAGGTCAGAAACTCTCACTACCATATTTTCATTTAGATCTATTTTTTGCTAATCCAAAGCCATTTTACCATCTTGTTGGTCTTCGCCACCATGCTGTTATTTATTAACCAGGCCAGCATAAGTACTGTTAACTCTGGATCAAAGGTGTGACTGTTCATAAAAACCAACATAAAAGTATGATCAAAGTTTTGTGTCCCAAAACCAGTTTGGAAGGTGCAGCTTCCTCCAAGAGAGAGTTCAGTCTAAAGTAGACGTAGCAACCAAGAAAAAAATGCTCAATTTCCATCATTGTAACAATTCACATGACATGATAACTGAAGTCTACATAGAGGTCCTACAATTAATAAAAAATGACTTGCAGTAAAAGATACTAAGTAACTAAAATTGTCTTTTGAAATATATTTTTTAAAAAAGGATAGAATTTATTTTTATTTTATTGGTTCATGTTTGTCATTTTTACATTATTTAAAGAATGTAGCTATGTTAGAAAAAATGAACTATTTCCTTTTAATGTGCTATTACAAAAACAAACAATTTGATGACAACCCATTACAGTTACTTGTTAGTGTATTCAGACATGAAAAGCTAAAGGTTCTCTTGCAATTGAAGGTGTAAAAGTAGCACCAACATCAGATGTCTCACTCCTCTTACTTCTTACTGCAGGATATCCTGATCCAGAGGTGGTGTGGCTGTGTGGAGATGAATCTGTAGAAGAGTCATCCACTCTCCAAATAGAGTATGATGATGATGGATTCTTTGATTCTTTCAAAAGTTAAAGCAGAGGATGCAAATATGTACACCTGCAGGGCAACCAATGACCACGGGGAGAAATTCTGCACTGCTAAACCAACAGTTGTATAATAGTTAGTATATCTATGTCTGCAAAGAGGAATTGTACCGACATGAGTATCTTTGGTGTCTGCAATATGTACCAAATGAGGAATGTCCTGAAAAACATTTGGTACAATTGAAAGAGTATAACATAGTTGAACTATTTATTTGAGTATTAAAAGTTTCAACATCTCTATTTTTCTCTCCTACAAATATCTACTTCAGTTATTTTGTAAGTTTCCAAGTACTTCTCTGCTGCAGTTGCTGTTACGGAGTAAAGCTTCTTCTCAAACAAGACGGAGGCTCGTATTTCTTTTACTGAACCTTTTTGTTCAGTATTTATTTGAGAGAAAAAAAAAAGGAACGGCGTCAGCTGATAAATGGGCAACAGCTGTTCATTACCAATAGCAATCAAAAGTCAACAAAGCAAGCTAGTGACAAAACAGAAACAGATCCTTAAGCATTCTTCAAAATAAAAGACTTCCTCTATTCAAATAAATCATGTCTTGCACTTAAATATATTTCACTTCACCTTTGTAATTATATACAATCATGTTCAATACAATTAATAATAATCATCATGTAAATTATGCTTAACATATCAGCCACTTATCATGCAAATATACTGAACAATATAAGTGTAAAAAAGTCACAACAGTTGCTCTTTGACTGATTCATTTTATGACTTTAAAATTCTCATAAAAGTTAAAAGCTATCTGGAAAATAACCCCGTTATTTACTGTTTAGAATATTTTAAATGCTATTTAATATGTTCACTTATGCAGATAAAACACAATTTTAAACACACACAAAATGCAGTATTTTTGATCTATTTATTTCATCAAGCATTTTCTACACAAATAATGCTAATTTGCAAATTGAAAAAAGAAACTCCCTTTATTGTGAGACAATGAAGAATCATGCTGGCATGCAGAGCTGTTGTACGCATCACATCGTAAAGAGCAGGAAGCCGCTGAATGTGTTGTAGTTCATCACGTCGTCGTAGACGAGCCTGTTTGGCTCCAGCTGCACAAACACGTTGTCTCCCACTTTCAGAGGGATGACCACGGCGTTGCTGCCCATGTCGTTGATGTCAGACCCATTGGTGTCCCACACTGACGTCAGCCGTTCGCTGTTCTTCATGAGGCTCACAACCGAGTTGGGAGGAGAAGCCAGGTTGTTGAACATGGAGAACCGAAAGAAGTACATTCCACTGACCATCGCTGTGAAAATACCTGTGAAAATATGAAGGATTAGAAGAATGGAAAAGAATATACCACTTAATATGGATTTGACTGTTGTTTTTTTCTATTTGCCTACATGTCTTCCTAATGCTGTACACACCTGTTGAAGGATTATAGCTATTGCCTGTGTTGGAGAAAACCTTTTTGTACTGCAATGGGGTAGCGGTGGTAAAAGGTCCTATGTTTCCTGAACCGGAATCCCTGAGAGCTGCTGAAAAAGCCACCTGAGGAGAGCCTGAAAACATCAAAAGCACCACAAATACGTTGGAAAACTGGACATGAAGTGATTATATTTCACCATAAAGCTGGAAAATGTATTACTCTACCTGCAGTGAGGCTCCGTAACTCCAGAACTTCTTTTTCAGCGTTTTGCAGCCTGGTCTCCAGAAAAGTAATTTTTTCTGCCATATTTACAACCTTTTCCCCCAGTTCTCCCACTTTTTGAGTTACAGATGTGAGAGAACAGATGTCACAGCAGCTAGCTGAGCCTGCAGTCTGACAGACTCTGTGATTCTCATCAGTTCCAGGATCAGAAAGACAGAAGCCGAATGCTAGCATCAGAATAACAATCTTCTTCATGTTTGCTGCTTTTGAGTCTCTGCTCCTCTCCTCAGACGTCTCCAGCCTTTTATGCCTGCTGGCTGCATGTGATGTTGCGTAAAAGCGTAAAAGCCGGTTTCACAAAACTCCGGGAACTGCTGCCTTTGTTTTTGATGTCATGTTGATTGATTTTGGAAAACCCCACTAAAATTCAAACACTTTCCTCCCACAGCAGGTAATTTTTAAAGAAGTAGGTCAAGTTATTGTGCATGTCAGTTTGAACTATTTCTGAACTTGTAGTTCTCATCATAAACCCCAATCAGGTCTTCCTGTCAGTTTTTTCTCACTTTAAAACCTAATCGAAAAAGAAAAAAGTACTAAATAACACATTCTTTGAGAATATTCCTAAAAACAAAATCCAATCTATTACTAAGGATGGACATCTTTGTGTTTGGGTCATTGTCCAACTATTCCCGTAAACAGTTGTTTTTTTCCCCCCTTTTCTTTGAATGCTTACCCAACAACGAGTTAAATGGTAAAGATTACAAATGCAATAACCTGACCTTTGTTTCTTTACTGGCGTCATGCTGTGATTGGTCACTGGACAACAAACAGTTCTAGTTACACTATAAAAAATAAGATCAGAATCAGTTCTCAAAGGACTTTTAACAAAAACTTTTATTTGATTTATTATTGTCAGCAAAAATAAATAAATATGTACAGAAATGTAAATAAATTATAATTTGTCTCAAAAATAAATACAGTTTGAGTATGTTCAATTTACATATCAATAAAATATCTAGGTGTGTGCAAACAGGAGAACTGGTCTCAGACGAGAGTCAAGTGTTGACCATAGTCAAAGCAGCATGATGAGGTTTTGGTTTTGGTAGTAGCCCAGGAGGATAAGGACACTGCAGAGGTCAGAGGTGGTTGCTAATAGCTGCACGGCTCCTCAAGGAAGCGACCGGCTTGTTTCTGTAAAGAGTCGCTGCGTGGGACTCGAAGGCACTGACCATTTGCTTCACAACTTCGTCGAAGAACACGGAGGCCAGCTGAGAGTGCAGCAGAGACTTGAACTCAAAGGACACCTGCAGGAGAAAGAAAAATTAAAATCTTCAAAAGTTAAAAATTACAAATGATCACAAATTCTGCATCCTTGAATGATATTTAGGCTTTGGAAGTTCAGGACTATCAGAAGCCAAAGATTCTCCAAGCTTAACACGAACTGGTTTCTGGTTAATCTTGGTGTAATCAGTGCCGACATTGAGGCCAAACTCCTGTCGGCAGCTCCTTAATGCGCTACATTTACTGCTGCTGCATTCTTACACAACACCAGCAACGATGCACTACACTAAATTTAGAGCATAATGAGATTTCATTCAACACTTCCTCTCCGCCAGTAATCCATTCACAGCAGTACGGAAAGAAAAGATCAAAAGTAACGACTCCAAGGAATAGAGTCTGATCTCTTAATTTCTTCCCTTTAAATCAATGTCCGAGCCCTTTTAAATATTTATAGCCAGTCTGGATATTTTCTGGTCTTTGCTTAACTCACAAAGAAGAAGAATGATCTTATTCACAGAAAAGTACTTACAAAGAAATCCACTTTGCAGAATCCTGGGAGGTCTTTGGCTCCAGGGGCAAACCTCCACACCGTTTCAAGATGGCTGAAGAGTGATCCATCAGAGCACACCGCCTGATTTGGACACAAGCAATGTGTCAATGCTAAAAGTTAACAAGCTAATCACTACACCACTCATGAGAACTATTAAAAAGAAGCATTTTGCATTATAACTGTAAATTAATGACGATTTAAAAACATTTTAAACTATAAAAATCCCAGTCAATCTAAGGACTTACTCTAACTTGGTGGTTAGGAACAAAAGTGAGCTCAGATGTGTAACGCTCTGTGATGGGAGGGAAACCAATTTCAAGCTCTGCCCGGACGTTTCCCTTCGGTCCCTTCAGCATTCGAGACTTCTTGCACCAGGGAACAAAATACTTGTACTCCTCTACGTTGGCCACCACCTTGTACATCTCTTCTGGAGTGTACCTGGACACACAGTTACATAGCAAATCATCTAATTAATTTAAATCCCTTTCCGTTAGAATGTTTCATGGTTTTGATATGGTTACAAAATAATAGATGGTAGCCCCAACAAGATTATTTATTTTTTTTATTATTATTATTACTATGATCATTTCAAACTGTTTAAATTGGTACTCACTCCAATATCCTGCTCTCCGTGTACTCCATCCTGCGGGTGTTGATGGGGGCAGCCAGGTTGATGAAGGTGCGCCTGGTTGTCCTCATGGGGTTTGCAGGGCAGAGCTGAAGGCTGGCTCGCCTCTCTGTCAGGATCCCACAAGACCCCAAGTGTCTAAAGTGGAAGAAAACATGTATTTCTGAACACATTCACGTCAAGTCTGTGGCTAATACTTCAGAATAACCCCTTAGAGGATATTTACTTATTTCATTTACTCAATAGAGTAAACCACCAACTGAAAAAAATAAATAAATAAACTCGCTTTAATTATAATCTGCTAAATTGTGAACATGGCAAATGCATGCTTTGAATAAATCAAAGAAAAAGTTATTTAATCTCCTACATGCACTTTCTATTTAATAAAGAAACAAGCTTTAAGATGATGAAGCAAAATCATTAAAAGAAAATTAATGCTTGGGAGGAGCATCTCGAGTGGAAAAAGTCTCACTCACCTAAAGTGTGCTCTTCTGCTGTTTCCACGTACAGCCTTTAAAAGTGTGCCGTCCTTCATATCCACCAGCGCCTTGAACAGCAGAGAAGTCGTTCTTTTGGTCATTCTGTATTTTTCCACCAAATACCTCGTTTCACAAACTAACCGGTAAAACCATGCCAGCAGCTGCTGCGCGAGCGCCTTATACTCACAAATGGGGCGTGTCGATGCTACCAAATAAGGAAATGGCTTACGTAACGCCGCCCCGTCATCGGTGTTGACCAATCAGAATACGCATGGGTGGTTTTTAAATGATACATTTTAAAAAGGTGAGTATGCGCACAAATTCCAAAAGTAGTCATAAATCACAATTTCAATGTCTTTGCAGCATAATATAAAAGTCTGTCTAAGATAAACTTTATCTTTGAATGCATATGTATGAGTAATTTATAGAAAAAAGGAAGAAAAATGTCAAAATAAAAAACAAAATAAGTCACTTCTTTTGGTAGTACTGTGCCTGTTTTACCCTAGCGAGCCTGGCAAAATAAGATTTTTTGTTTGTTTGTGTAGATGTTGTGCAGTTATGAATGTAATCTATGCATGGTTGGTCTGCTAATTAGATTGTCTGATTTTTTTTTATTTTCAATTTAAAGTAGAACATTTTCAACTAAAATAAAAGCTGTTTTTATAGTGAAAAACTGACAATCACAAATTTTAATTTGCTTGAATTAAACCATCTTTTATATAACAAAACTTAAATGTACCAGCAAAGCGTTCAAAAACGGGTTCATTTTGTCATATTTTTCTCATATTTCTCATATGGTAGTGGTTAGCAATCATTGAGATTGGATAAACAAGGTAATGAAAGAATGTGACAAAACTTCTTTTGAAATGTCCTCTTCTGAACTCAACCAACCAATATCCAGCCCTGGATATAAAATTAATTTAGTCAAAAAATACCTTGGTTCAGATACAAAACTGTTAGGGAAAAAGAGTTTTGAAATAAGACTATTTCAGGACATTTGTAGTAATAATCTAACAGGATCAGCAACTCGTCTATTTACCTTTAATCTACGTACATAATTACCTAAATCCTATAAACCACTAGACAGGAAAGAGTGAACTGCAACTAAATCACATGGCGTTTGGCATCCAGTGTATGAATGGCATTTAAAGAATTCTCCACTCACAGGGCAGAATGAAAGTCCAGCAGGTCACTGACCTGTACATGATGAACCTGGACTCTGATATGACGCAGCAGCAGAGGTCACGAAACTGACTGGAGTAATAATTAAACCAGACACAAAAAGAAAAAAAATAGCACTCAAGCATTTGATTTATTTAAAATATCTTGGAAAAAAATGTTGTCAAGTCATCTCTCCAGACCGAATGTGAAAAATCATTTGTTGCAGCACCTTAAATCCCAGTAATATAGATCCACATAATACATTACATTCTAAAGAGCTCACATGTCTATAAGTGCTTTTATCTTAAATGGTTGTGAGCTAACACGGCCAAACTTGTTGCAGTTGAATCCAAAAAAAGGATCCTCGGAAAGGAATTAGAGCACCTGATCAGGAAAGGATTTCAGAGTCTCAGTCAGGCATGTCAAAAAATAGGTCAGATACGCAAGACGTAGATGTACAGACAAGACAACCTGACTCATGTCAGAAGAGGACAGGCTAATCCCCTGACTGAATTAAACATTACAGCGTGAACCACTGTCTACTGAGACTTTGATCCATGAAACCTTGTGCAACAATTTAATGTCTCAGCAGTTTCTTCAAATATCAGTCAAATTCAGATTAGACAAATGTTTGTAAACATTTTTTGACTTCTAACCCTGTTCGATTCTTGCTGAAAGAGAAAGGAGTTGCAGGAACCCTTTGTTTCATATAGCTTTGATTAAAAGTTCAATTGGATTTCTTTGTATTGTGTTTGTTTTTGGCTGACGTCCTGTCACAGGCCTTTCACTAAGTACACTGAACATCTCATGATGCAGTGATGCAATGCAGGCTGTTTCTTTGAAACTTTGCCCCCATATTTGTGCTTTTAGTGTAGCTGGCATGAATGCATTAACAAAAAAAACAAGAAAAAAAAAAAAACTGTTATACAAATTATGTCTAACACAATTTGTGGAAGTGTTTGCACCTTTAAAGGGAGCGATTGCTTTTCACTTTAGGATCAGGTCGGTTTGGATAACTTTTGCTTTTATAAGTAAAAACTGCAAAATGCCCACATGCAAATACACACATACATGCATAATTTTGTATGTATGTGTGGATATTATTATAACGTGACACCCAATAATTATTCCAGGTTTTTGGTCTTTAAATAGACCATCGTTCAGCCAGTCTTTGCTTCTTGCCTTAAAATGGGACAGATTTTTCCGTGTGTTAAAAATAGCAAACTACAGTCACATAGGTACATTTTTAGAAAATTTTCAGTTTCAACAATCTAATGCAAGAGCCTAGCATGAAGCACTGCAATCCCAGAAAAAATATGGAATGTGAGATAAAGGCTTTGTTGAAATAAACTAATGTAAAGGTTGTGGAATGACTTAAAACAAGATATGTAATCCTTATCAAATATTACTCCACAAGCAATAACTCAGACAAATATAGAATGTGGAGTTGCATTTTTTTTTTTTGCAAACTCCTCTTATGAAACTCACTTCATCACCTTTGCCCCAGAAGCTAAAATTGGAAAAAACAAACACTATTCTTTTCACTTAGGCCAAAGTTTGCAGATAAAGCGGTTACTTGATTGAAAGAGCAACATTTCTGCAGTTATTGGTCCACATCTGCAAAAATGAGCTTGCTCATAGTTTTGATGTATTCCATTCCATCTGGTTCTGTGACCTTCAGTTGGGTAAGAGGAGGCATGACGCTGTTGGTGAAGTATCTGAATGCAGGACTGGTGGAATGGATGGCATCTAGAAATACCTGGAGGAAAAGAAAAACAAAGACATGAGGAAACAGTCGTTACACCACTGCACGTGAAGAGGTTATTACTGAATTATTTACAAAATTCAACAGCAACTTTCCTTTTAAAGAATTCAGTTGTTTATCTAACCTGTAACTAACTAAGAATGTCTGATCTGTTGTGAAGAAAATGCACTGTGTTTAATAAGAGTCTTATTAACGTTGATGTGGGTGAAATGCAAGAGTTTTATTTTTTCTTGTTTTCATGAACTTTCCTTTGTTTTGCATTGTTTTACGTCTGCTGGGTTTAAATCAGTCACAGATTTTATTATTGTAAACTTCTTCGTTTAAAAAAAAATAAAAAATGCTGTTATTGGAAATATAAAAAGTACATTTTCTTCAGTTGTTTGTATAACATGAAAAGCATTCACTTTCTTTATGTGCAGCTCATTGTATCTTTACACCGCTGGAACTTAGGGAGGGTTTAGAGATAAGGATGTAGCTCTCGTCTGTTTTCAAGGTTTCAAAGATCTTGTCAAAAAATCTCTGAAGAGTAACAATGCTGCTGATCGGAGCTGGAAAAGTGGGCAAGAAGCATTTGTGAGAAGTATAAAAAGGTGGGTACGTGTAGTTTTAGGATTTTATATAAGATTCTGAGGTTGTTAAAGAGGAACTTTTAATGTGTGGATTGTGAGCGAAAGACAGAAAATCAGCGTAGGGCGTTGTAAAGACACCGCTATATTGGCTGAATGACAAGCTGTGAGCAGAGAGGCACAAACATGATTCAGGGCAGTTCTCAATCAGGGAACAACTGTTTCGCACTTGTGCCTCTTGGGAAATGCTACATCTCCGTCGGAGCACGAGCCACCAGATTTAAAAGTTATTTTTATCCAAGTGCTATTTGGCACAGAACGCCAAATGAGACTTTTATAGTGCATTTTTATGGTGTGGCTGTCTATCGGCGGTGTGATGTGATTTAATTTTATTGCAGCTTCACACCATGTAATTTATTTTACAATGCCTTGTTTGTTTTTTCTGGTGTGCTGGTCTTGCTTAACATCTGTTGTTGTGTAAATCATGCAATGATAACAAAGGTATTTGATTGTGAGTGATTTTTAGCTTCTTTCTTGGCTGCTGGAGAAATTGTTCACAGCAGACAGGAGAGAAAAAACTTTCAGTGAGCTACACATTCAAAGTTTTTTTTTTCTCAAACATTTCTCCACTGCAACATCTTTTTTATGTCATAACCATGCTTATAACAATCATATATATAGGTCCAGCATTGAGACTGAATGCTCAGTCTCATCTAATAAGCTAAAGATGTTATGGCATCTTTAGCTTATTAGATGTGTTAATGAACAAAAACTGCACACCTCGACAATATCTTCGGTGTCCTGTGCAGCATTTTGGAAAACCGTGCTGCAGTGTTGCAGGTATTTCTCATACAGACTGATCGTTCGGCCATCAACCTGTTGCAGAGATGGATCCCCAAGCTCTGCCTTCTGCAGGTTAATCAAGAAGTCACTGTTGACCGGACCACACTCGATGAGACTGACTCTGGAAGAAAAAAAAAAAGAAGCAAAAATATACAACTCAGATTGGACTTATGTAAATTTACGATTATTGAACAATACACACTTTTATTTTCAGTATTTCTGTCAGGAGTGGTGATGTGGCCGTTAAAACTCACTGTATGTTAAAGTGTTGCAGGAGGACAGCCAGACTCTCACATGCTCCTTCAATTGCAAACTTACTGGCACAGTACATCTCATTAAAAGGCAGACCTGCGAGGGCATTAGAGTGTGTTATTTTGGAAATGTTAAGCATAAGCTAACAAAAATCGAAGTAACTTGACATTCTTAATCCCTTTCTTAGTTGATTATCTCACCATGAAGCCCTCCGGTGCTGCCCGTGACCAGAATGCGGCCCTGACCTTGTGCTTTCATTCCTGATAAGAACACCTGAATGGTCTGGATGGTGCCAAGAAGGTTGACCTCCAGAATACGCCTCATTGTGTCTAAGGACTGAACCTCCAGGGGTCCCATCAAACCCACACCAGCGTTACACACTGTAAATGAAGAATAAGAGGGAATTATGTGAAAACTGAAAGCAATCCTAACTGAAAGAGATCAGACAGCCACGGGAACAAACCCAGAATGTCCACCCGTTTCTCCACAACTTTGTCCCGTGCCGTCAGGATGGATTGTCTATCAGTCACATCCATTTGAAGTATTTCCAACGTATCCCGGTGCAGATCTTTTACACACTCTAAAAGACGTTCTTTCTTGGCCAGGTTCCTCATTGTGGCATACACTAAAGAGAATGCAACACCCATGTTTTTGTTTTAAACAAAATAACTGCACAGAAAAGTGAGGGATTGGCAACAAACTTGACAATAAAACCTGACAGAATGACAAGTTATTTATTGCTATCCAGTAGCAGAATGCCTGGCTCCGTTTTGAGTTAGTCCTGAGCAAAAACATCTCGAGATCATGACTGAAAGATGTCAGCTGTGGTTACCTTTGAACACTTTGCTGGAGTCAGAGGCCAATCGAACGGCCAAGCTGAGTCCGATCCCAGAGGAGCATCCTGTGATCAACACCACCTTCTTCTCCATCGACATGCTGGTGTCTCAAAAATGTCTCGGCTGAAAAGACAGAACTGCAGCTCAGTACAGACGATCAAAGTGAGTCAAACAATGTGATGGGGGGCTGGTGAAAACTCTCCTCAGATCATCACAAGGCCACACGTCGCCAACCATCTGGAGTTCCTTAATTAAATCTCATGTCCTTGTTATTTTGGCTTGTTTTGGTTTTTGGAGGGGAGATGTGTGGGAAACTGAACCTTGTTTTTTTTTTATGTGCCTTGCTAAAATTCCTGGCCACATCAGTAACAATAACAAGAGTATATGAGATTACGATGGTCTGAGCTCTAAATGTTTAAAACAGTTGGATTAGCGCTGTCATAGTTTCAGTGTTGCCACCAGGCACCAGATGGCAGCATAAGTTCATAATGGCACTCTTATGACAAATAGGCTATGTTTTATTGATAAAAAGACAACAATGGAGGGCCTAATGGGTTTTATCCTGACACTGTAGTAAAGTGAATATATCTGATTTGCAGATCTACCATTACTTTGCGATGAGTAATATAGGTTTAGCACAGAATTGTTTGACTATTGTTTTCATATCTGGTTTATAGAGCAGTCTCTAAATCTGCTCTAACGTATGACAGCTTCAAAATCATCAGTGAGATGGATAACTGTAGCAAATGCAAATTTAACACAATGAACATACGACTTTTCTAGCTGATTAGAAGGAAGGATACACTGAAAAAACTAACAAGAAACGCTTAATCTAATATGACTTGGAGATCAAACTTTTTTTTTTTTTACATTTGAACTGCTACCAGCAGCTCAGGATCAAACATATCCCTCATTGTTTTTAATTAATTTAATCAATTAATAATAATAAAAAAATCTGTTTATGTGCAAAAAGATGAGTTACCACTAGGTGGCCTCTTATACAAACTATAGATCTGTCATTGGGGCTCCCTGACAGATCTATGGGCTTTGTTTTGCATGACTGTGACAGCAAATCCTAACACAAAACAAAATGTTAAATCGAAAGCTTGCTCTCCGTGCAGAAAAAAAGTTTTGTTTTTTTTTCTTTTTAAGTTCAGACTAAGCTGGATATGTTTGCTGGTTCTGTGAACAGTTCCATTCTGGCCATTGTTACATGACAATGCTGCAGTAATTGTTTTGTTTTTTAAGAGCAGCTTCCATACTTACAAAGCTGTTCGGCAGCCACATTTGAAAAGAATTTCTTTTTCTGATGGGAGCAAACCGAGTAGGAATTTCCTGCCATTTTGTTGCGTTCCTCTCCTTGAGATGGCATCAGTTTGGCTGCTGTCCCGGAGTCTGCAGGACAGATAACAGTGAGCCTTGAGCCTCTCTGAAATTTCTGCAACTCCCTTGCATTGTTTTAAGCTTTTGAACTGACTGACCTTAGAGGGTTTTAGCTGTTCTATGTCTTGCAAAATGGGAGAAGTGGGGGTGTCCGGTTGACCTACAGAGGCCAATTGTTCTGGAATATGATGTTTCATCATTATAATTGATGTTAAAGCTGTACATAAGCAGATTGCACTACTGAAAAATGATGACGATGAGTTGATAGGCGAGTAAGGGAACAGAAAATGATAATCTGTTCAGCTTTGTGTAATATTTAGTCACTTTTACCTCTGCACACAATCAAGCCGGTCTCAGTCGTTTGGCCTTCGATCCATTCTGGCAGGCTGGTGAAAGCATGGGCAGTTTTGGAAGCTTTCTGCTGCACATGACCCACAGTGTCTCTGAGGCCCAATAATTATCGAGAGGTCCACTGGAAGTGCACAGTGACCCAGAAAAAAACATTAAAATTACTCTCTGGCAAGACTAACCCACATCACAAGGGCAAGCAGACTTTTGAAAATCTTACAGCTGTGAAATGAGAGCGGAAGAGAGAGGAAAGTTATTCTATTACCCCACGTGCACCGCCACATGTCTTTGTGGCATTTTTCAGAACAAAAAGGGAAGAAAATGTGAGACTCATTTTAGACATTTGATGCAGAAAACTGCCGCGCTGACACCGCTTTGCAAACAGTTTAGTGCTGGAACCAAAAATGCTCCGCAGCAACATGAAATCTGTGCGTTTTTATGCTAATGTTGTGAAAGAACAGACACATGAATGCATGCACTCACAGAATCAGATCTGTACTGTAGTGAGGCAACAGATGCAGATGTGCTCAACAGGAAGCCCCATGTGAAAGAGCTGAGCAGAAGTGAAACAACTACAGACATGCTGTGGTGAATGTGGTGAAGTTAAATGTCACGCCATGCCAGACAAATGTTGATGAAAGTTTTTGGTCGATGACCAAAGACTTCTTTTTTTTTTTCCTGTGAACAGAATTACCTCATAAGACTTTAAATTTTAATAAATCCACCTTTTGAACCTGATAAGAACATTTTTTTTCCTGACGTCATTTTGTGACGATCGCTGGGATCCCGGTATGAGGATGGAGAGCGGCTTTCTCGTAACTGGAATGCTGAAAAGCAGCAAACATATGTTACAGTCGATCGCATCAAGAATGGCGTGAAGGTGTTGGCCTTTGCTGACCTGAGAATATTATATGTTTGTAATTCTTTTCTGACAGCACAAGTGGAAAATAGAAACAAAAAGTTCATGCTACAAGAGCGTGTCGCTGATCAATAGCATTCCTTTCTGTTTGCATGACATGTTTTATGTTACTGTAAAAATATGGCCGCCCGATAAGGTAGGGTTCGTGTGTATGTGTGCTTTCACCGTGGCATCTATTTCTATGACAACAAAACAAGTTTGTATGTTAGCAAACATACCACTGGATGTGGAATGTGTGGTATGTGGTAATAGCACCTTTACTTCTCGTTTACTTTTTTCCTCACAAAAACATTTCAGATAATTTTTAAAATTTAAAGAAGGATAACCTGAGAAAATAGATAAAAAAAAGGTTGTTTTTTTTAACAATGAAAGGAATGCTTGGATTTATTTTGATGGAAAAAAACACTAATGGATGTTCACCTCTGACTGGCTGAAGAATTAGGAGTGGCCTAGTCAAATTAATCACTTAATTAATAAATTGATTCATTAACAAATTAT
Source organism: Poecilia mexicana (assembly GCF_051168715.1). NCBI lineage: Eukaryota > Metazoa > Chordata > Actinopteri > Cyprinodontiformes > Poeciliidae > Poecilia > Poecilia mexicana. Next base: position 21,210,378 of record NW_028263377.1, read on the forward strand.
GTTTGTGATGCTGTGGCATAGCCTTCTCGCAATGTCAAGAATTAATCTTTTTTCTGTTATTGAACAGTATTTGATTACCTGAGGTATCTAAGTGGGACAACAAAGCAAAAACAACAGAAATACCTAAGGGAGTGTTTGTTCACAACACTGTGGTAAGTAAAGGAAAACATTTTCTAATTTAAACACTAGGGAAAAGTTAAACGGTTCAAATTCAATACCCTACTAAGTGTGATTTATACAAGTTCACTTGGAAATAAAGCAGATATTCATCAGCACTTGACACGAAGAACCTTGCATTCTTGCTGTGGGACCACAATGTTTGCGGACACTTTCATTCCACTCTAAAGCCATAGTTCACTCTTCAAATTAAGATGTCTTTTTATATATATATATATATATATATATATATATATATATATATATATATATATATATATATATATATATACATATATACTTACTTCTGTAAAGATTTTGATATATGAGATCTATGTAGGTTTATGGCGCTATGATAGACGTGAGCTTTGACGTCAGCTGCAACCCTGAGGGCCGCTGGTTGACCTTTTGGTTTGGCTGTCACCCAGACATGTTTGTATATGCAGCCTCAGTGCTCCAGGAAATAGCAGGGGTTTTGTCATGGGAAATGTCCCTTGAATCAACTTCTATCACCGTGTTACTTTGGACGTCCAGTCCCTTCTCTCCTGGCCTTTAGGTATTCAAATCTGTCTGTCAGGGACCAGACTTACCCTGGGTTTGACCAAGAGCTTTGATATCATTACCTCAGCTCATGTAGGAGTTTGTAGGAGACAATCAGTGCTTTTGCATTCCACTCGCAGTTCGCCCCACACAGAGAGGGGTTTTGTTTTGACGATGAGCACAAATGTATCTGAGCTGTGTATCAAATACTAGTACCCTCTGCAGCCTTTTTGAGATAACATACCCCCCCCAAAAAAAATTTTTGATATTCAAACTTTGATATAATCAGTGAGGATTTACTGCGTCACACCTGAGAATGTTCACTTGCATAGAAGAAAGACAAGTCGCTCAAATTTTCAATAAAACACTATATAGATGCATCTTAACAATGTTGCCCCAAAATGGCCTCCAAACTTCTTTCCATGTTCATGTTTTTGTTTTTTGCTCCAGGTGCAGGAGGAGCACGCCAAGAACACCAGGCAACAGGGCCACACCTGGGATGTGGTCATGCAAAGTGGTGGATGGAATGCAACTGAGGTGACTGATTCACCCTGGAATTTACCTCAAAAGGCATAAAGACGAGTCAGCATTAAAGTCAACAAGGCATTAGCATCGGTCTCACCATCTATTGTATTTCTCACAGGGAACTCTTTTTTTTGTTTTCATTTCCACCAAATGACTATGTCTGTGCATTCCTGTGTTCCTGGAGAAAGTGATGAAATCAGTGGCACTCCTGTCCCTACACCTGGTTACCTCTGTTTATATGTTGCCCTGAGAACGCGGTTACTAAGCATCCAGACAAAACATGCTTTGTGTTCCCAAGCATGCCAGTAAGTGGACAAAAAAAAATGTCCCTCTCAGACAAAACAGCACACATTATACATATCCACTAATTTGCATGTTTCTCTCACAAATGCCTCTGCCTCTTGTTTTCCAAAGCTATTTCCTGTGATGTCATATGTTCGACAGATCTACTTCCTCCCATGCGTTAATTTATTCAGGGGGGTTCTGTGGCTCAGGTGTGCCATCTTTACGTGTGGATTTTGAGGCCTCGTTCCCTATCAGTATTGATAGTTTCCAGGATACGCTGCCTGTCTTGTTGGCTTGCGTAATCCTTCTTTCTAAGAGAAGCTGTAGTAAAATTTAATGACTCTTCCCTCAGATAACTGTGAGAACACACCACTAAAAGGTCAACGGCACAGTTGTGTAATCACTCCATCAACTTTCAGTGCCCGGGAGCCAAGTTTTACATCCCTGTGGCATGCAAACTTGCAAAATATCCATCACTATGAGCACCTTTTTCTCCCCTCTTCTCTAATTGATGTATTTGATGGATCATTTTTCCTTTGCATGCTCTCGGCACAAGACCAGTGCGTCCCACACCCTCAACGGTTTACAGCTAATCCCTGTTATTATCTCAGCAAATACTTTTTTTTTTTCTTTTTTCACATGACCGAATAGAGAGAAATGCTGTCGGTCTTCATTTCTGGAATACCCTTTCTTGCTTATCATTGTTTCAGTTTTGTCTCTTTGCTTTTCCGATAAGCCAGGTTCCCTGTTGTTACCTGTGAAACAATTATAGACATAGTTGTAAACAGAAACTGAGATAAATCGCTACCCCATATATCACACGTTGGTCTAACAGCTTATTGTAGTGTTTCTGAATAGCATCTTTGCTTCATGGTCTGTTTGTTTTTCTGCTGTGCTTCCTGCTGTGGTTTACGACTATTTTAGTTTAGAGCCGAGGGAAGACAACGCTTTTCATTTAAAGGTTAAGCTGTGAAATCAAAGGAAGAAGTTCTACAATGCAACATATTATTCTTTAAGCATTTTTATGATGTGTTACATGAGTTCAAGTTAGTTTGATTCCCATTGGACGGTTTTCCAGAAGATTGTCATTAGCAAGAGTCTTAAATTAACTTTTAATGATTTTATTTGAATTAACCAACCTTTTTAAATCGTGAAAAGATGACAACTGTCCAATTTTTATTTTAATTGGATGCGTAAGTTTTAATTTATAGAGAATTTTCTCTAACCCACATTATCACTTTTATGCATACAGACCCAAATGTGTACACACCCTTCACCAGGTGTGTGATTAAATATTATTTACAAAAATGTAGCAACTTTTTGTGGCTATTTATAATTTTCTGTTATATTTGACCACTCAGATTTGAAAAAGCGAATTTAAATTTGCTGTGGAGTGGCACAGTTGTAAGGTCTGTTGCCTTACAAAAAAATAACGACGGCCATCTCTCCGAAAATAATTAATAAGGACAAATATCGAATGTGCCTTGGTAACACGCTGTTGCCATCTTGTTACAGATCTCTGACAAACAATGCGTCTATATAGAGATTAAAGGGCTTCTAAACCAATCAGAGGCAAGCTGGGAAATCAGCCCCGAAAAGAGACATCTGTGAAAAACAACACAAATTCCTCAGTAAGTCTTTTAGGGTTTAGTCTCTGTAGTAAGAGTTTATCTCTGTTGCCCCTTCTTTTAAGAGCCAGCAAAACTTCTATGTCTTGAAATTTCAAGGTGTAAATATGACGGCCGGCTGTCATGAAGTGTCTGTTAACACATTTCTAGCATCTCTCAGGGTTTGGCCAGTTTGGTTTTCATCTGACGTGTGAAACATGGGTATACTTGGATATACTAACAGGACAATTATTCCAAACGTATATTTATGGTCAGGAACGAAAAAGGAGGCTTATGTTAAGCGTCTGGATTGGCCCTGACCTCAATACTAATAAAAATTTATATGGTTAAACGATTAGCCTGAGCCTGGAAACCTACAAATTTGTGGAGCGGTCATGAAATCCTGAAAGAATTATACCTGAACAGAAGCTCGGTGGCTGTAAGATTATGAGACAAATTAGAGAGTATCCACAAAAAAAATAAATAAATAAATAAATAAATCAAACTTACACACACAACTCATATTTTCAACAATTATCAAAATCGCATGTTGTACAGGAAAAACATGTGTATTTTCTCCTGTGTGAATTGGTAAAAGTTTTATGCATTTAACTGTCTCTTTATACCAGTGAAAAATGGGATAGGCTCTGCTTATGTTGTATTGTTCTGACTGAAGCTCTCCCAGTTAAAATTTACTGTCTAGATGTTTTTTTTTTTACATAACAAAGAGCAAATAAAGAATTGATTAGCCATAAAACATAGCATGTTTGACTAGAATATTTATGTATCTGTTACTATCTTTAAAAATGAAAAGGATGTTACATAAATTTTTCTATAGATAACAAGAGATAAAGATGATCTGCACATCATTCCCAAAGTCCATCTGGCACTTATCACCTTCCGACATCATTTCCTTGACTAAAACGGCCGAGTTGAGGAGTCTGGTCCCTGAAGTATGCCTGCGCTTACTGTAAATGGCATTACGTGCTTATCACACATCACTCTCCATTAAGTCGTGTCAGTAGTCGGGATGCTGCAGATTTAGGGGAGTTTTTCTCATGTCCACGACTTCCACTAATGGACTTCTGACACTCTTCAGAAGTGATAAGAGGCAGAGTCAAAGGTTAAGGTACATTTCAGCAGTGATCGAATGGGTCACGGTGACTTCCTGGTAAATATCTCATATTTCTCTGCAGTAGATGGCAGATGAGTCTGTCAGACAGTCAGGACAGAGGTCAGAGTGAAGCTGTGGGAAACGTGCTGTGCTGCATGATCCTCTGCGAACTGCTGAAGCTCAAATCACCCTGCTTTATCTAGGGCAAATATTTTGTAGCCAATTTATCATACTTTATAATTATTACATAAAAATGTCCTCCACTATAATTTGGGCTTGGTGGGAGTCGTTTTTTGCGGCGGCAGCAGATATATGGTGTTTAGCAGCTGGAAAATGTAATTATGCGATCATCAGCTACTTCTGGTTAAACGAGATGGGTATTTTTCCATGACTTCTGCCACAAGGTGAAGCCCAAAGCAAAGCGGTATGCGAGGCAATTCTCAAGAAGTGCAAGTCGAGTATTTCAAGGCATGGCTGCCTTATACGGGCATCATTCAAAGTTGATTGTCCAGTTTGACAACGTGCAAGATTCCTGCTCAGTTTCTGTTTACCGGGTTGTTTTATTTTAGGAAGGTGGCTGGATTAGACCGTCTCAAAGGATGGGTGGTGCTAACACCCTTCGTGCCATTACAATAAACTGACAACTGCTCTGTCAGTTGGGAATATTTGTCACTGACTTGAGAGATTCCTTTTAGTCCTTATGGAAAATGTTCCCACCTTGCCTTCCCAACCCTAAGTCTGTAATTATTTCTTCTGGCTAAGACATATTTTTACCCTCTGGAATATTTTTTTTCCAATCTTTTTAATTGACAAAAGTAAACAAAAAATGAATTTGGCTTTGTTGATTACTCACACAGACACAAATGGGCCTATATTAACACACACCACATATCTGACACCAACAATAACTTGCACTTATTTATCATATATGAGAGTAACTATAATCCACAGACATCATTTTAAGTTGAACAACAACACAGCGTCACACGCAAAGAGATCTTGTTATACCTGTATTAGATAATCATAGATGCCACGTATTGCTCTAAGCCCAACAAACCCATATACGGTCCCAGCTGACACAAGCGCTTAAACTCCGCCTGTTAACGAGAAGGATTTATTTTCCTAAGTGCAACCAGGTTTCGGCTTTGATGTTTCCACAGCAATCCTCCGAATGGATTTTACACAAATACTTGAGGTTTTACAGCTTCTAACCACACCTGATGAGATTTGCTGAAGTTTCAATCAAGATGTAGATTTAAAAGTGTGAGGCAATTTTTTTAATGTGTTTTGACAAGGATTTTATTGTTTATAGTGCACATTAATTGAGTCTAAGCTCGAAAAGTTAAAAATGTACATTTTAAGCTTAATTTATTACTAATAAATCAGGCATAATAACAGCTACAATAGTACTGACACTGAAAAAAAAAAAAAAACGTTATTCAATGTCTTCACTTTACGCAGGTACAAAAAGTTTGCAATTAGATCTAATAACTGTGGGGCTTTCCCAGATTTATTTTATTATTTGTTTTCAAGTGGAAATTACTTTTAACACCCTTTTAGCCTAACTGGTTTTAATTATAAACTTTATATAACTTCTAAATAAAAAAGTAGCTAAAATGTTTCAGAAACTATGCCATGTTATATTTATATGTAAAACACTTATTTAGATACACAAAAACAAAAGAAGACAAACACTTAAAGCTTGCTGTTGTTAAATTAATACATTTTGGCTCAAGTGTGCATAAAACGTACTTATTCAAATTAGGGACGTTTTTTTGCCAATTAAAGTTCTGCTCATGACTATGAGCACAATTCAATAAAAAATGGTTTCTTGCACTGTGATAATCTAAATTAAGTAGAAAAGTTTCAAATAACGAAACTGTCTTGAAGCAACCAGTTAAAAATAACCAAGAAAAACTGACAGTGTTGTCTTTTTGCTAGCTTCCTGACAGCTCATCTCTCTTTAGCGCTGCCTTTGGTTTAACAGGCATGTGGCAGCGGATTCCTCCCTCCTGGCCCTGCGTCAGTCGGGGGATTCCTTGAGATCTTGCGTCTGGGTGCAGCATTCTTGCTGTCCCCTGCGCACGGCCATCGCAACGCTCACAAAACCCAACAATTAGACGGCTGCAGCCACAGACAGAGTTGTTTCCTGTCCTCCAGCTGGAGTGAGGGGTGTGAGAAACACGCTCGCCGAGATCAGAGTTATGGGCACAGAGGCGAAGGGTAGCGCAGAACCAAATATCCCCCGTCCCACAGTGACAAGGGTCCCCTCTTCATCAGACTCTTTACTCAAAAGAGGAGGGGGGCAGGGACAATGGACCAATTCAGAATCTGTTAACAAGAGAGGCCCTTTCTGTAGCAAACAGTAAGCTATGAATGAAGATAAAGATGTGTGGGCTGTGTGATTAAACATGCGTCTTCTGTTTAAACAGGATGAGATGAAACAGGTGGAAAGAATATTAACCCTGAAACCACATGTAAACCTTTGAAACTGATTAGGAAGATTATGCTAAAACCCAACAGATGGCAGTAATCCTTGTCTCTTTTTTTGTTGTTTTTTTGGTGAGTTTGGGGGGGTTTGAATTAGAAAAGGGCCCGTCAGAGGCAGGCAGCCCATCAAAGTGCAGGCACACCCTCAGCATAGCCATGGATGTTGGGCTGGAGGGCGGTTAAAGCAGTCTGAATTACTGCCAGAATCTTTTCAGCCTTGGGAAAAAAGCAGCGGACCACTGGAAGTTGGACTCTTTCCAGGACATCATTTAAAAAGAGATCATTTAATGTTTACACTCTATACTTCTTGCTTGAATTTTGCTTAAAGCAAAAGAAAAAAACAAAAATCAAAAAAAGAGATCCCAATAATCAAACTACACATCAGCTATTTTTTTTTTTGAAGACTTTGCAGGGAGAGAATAAAAAAGTGATTCCAAATAATGTGCATTTAATTGATTGCTGTAAACTGCAAATGAAGCTTTCTTTTGTTTAGTTATCAGAGCAACAGAGAAATCTTCACCAGGCAAGTAGAAAATTAAATCCACGTAAAAAGACAGATTTATAATTATTAATAATAATATATATCAGAGCACACACCTTTTCACTAATAACTAGCAATCTCATTTTGTTGCTTCTTGAAGTTTTTACAACCTTTGCTGGAACATCATTAGTTCAGTTCTTTTATTTAGCTCCTGTTCACAACAAACTTTCAATCTTCACTTCTGTCTCCTGTTGTTTTCATTCGTCTCTCTTTAGTCACCACACTTGCTTTGAATTTACCGTTTAATCTCTCCTACATAAACATGAACTCTTCCAGGCTTCTGCTCTTACTTGTTTGCTCATCACTTCATCGTGTGCAAGCTACTGATTGAAAATCTCATTTTTAAAGTTCCTGAAAGTTTATTTGTAGGGTTGCTTAACACAAATCTAAATATTCCCCGCAAGCAACTGCAGCACCTACTGGACTTAGATGGAGGTTGCTATAATTTGAACTTTTAGTTTTTCACCAAAAATGAAGAAAAATGTGCTGTCAAAAATGTGGAACTTTGTCTTTGCACATAAAAACACAGGGTGAAGCTTGCCTTTCAATGGAAAGCGTAACATATGCATTAACAAAGGGGTCAACCACAATTGCCTGACCTTTGACTCGAACCTCCTCCTCTCATGTCGCTCTTCATTAAACATCTGAATGTGCAACACAGTTTTGCAGACAAAAGAAGAAAGAAATTTAGACAAATGAGAGCGGATACAAGCATCGCAAGCTTCTGATTACACTAAACCTACCATGGAATGATTTCACCTTATAAAACACTTCGTTTATTAGGTGTAATCATTCGTTTCCTGCCTGTTAGCTCATTTGCAGTTAATACACCCATCCAGCAAAACCACAAAACTCTAATGAGACGAATGAAAGGAGAGGAGGCAAAGCATGTTCCACTGTTTTCTTGGCTCAAAATTAAAGTATCATTTTCCTCCCACATGGTTTTCAAATTTTCTTGCAATCAAAAATCAGAAACGTTCAGCGTGCGCAGCTATTCAGCTTCATTTACTCCAATGCCTCAAAGCAAAGCCATACGGCCCAGTTAAAGTCCAAACCTAAATCTTTAGCCTGACTTGAAAAATGTTTGCACGTTTTCTTTTCTTGTCAGATTTAAGCAATATAAAACGAGTTTAGGTTAAAACAAAGCAGTTAGAAATCATCTGTTTTTTTTAAAATATTTATTACTTTAGATCTTTTATAAGAAAATAAATAGTTTTTACTTAAAGATATTCAGTGAGGATGTTAAAAGGTAAAGAAAAAAATCTAGTCATGCTTGTTGATCTGTCACCGTGACTACGCAAACAAACACAGAGGCAGCACGGTTCACCAGGTAATCATTAGCACAAAAGCGACCTTTGACCCCTGCCGTGGCTCAGATGGCATTTGATCACGTCTACCTGCTGTCAGCTGAGTCACTGATCCGTTTCGTCCATCCTCCAATTTCCCCTTTTTGTGGAGGCGAGAAACCAACTGGGGTTTTGGTAAAAAGAAAACAATGAATTCAAAGTCAAAAAAAAAAAAAGAAGGCCCATCTGGTTTGCTGACATAGTGTGTCTCCATCTGTCCTGTCCAGTAGCTGCTTTGGGGGGGGATGCTACATAACAGGAAACAAACAGAACACAAGAAATAATCAGGAAATTCCCTCATTAAGAGTCTGCCTCAACACACAACGCTGTAACATCATAAAATGACTCCCTGGTGTAGCTGCTGCAAGCATCTTGTGTTTTATCCTCTGGTCTTTGTGACAGCAGCTCCATCAGACGTGTGAAGAATCACAGGGGATTTGGTCAGTCATCATCCCCTTTGTTATTTACCCTTTGCACAACTGGTTTCTCTTTATTACAAGGCACGCATGACCATATTTCTTAATCCTCACCCTGCAAATCTTTCTACTTCTCAAGCGCACTGCTCCGATTGAAAGACTTTTTTTTTTTTTTTCCATTTCTCTCCTGACTCAGACATTCCAAACGGATTTCTCGGCTTCCAAGCGTCTCCTCTGTTTCCGTTTCTCATCTTACTCCTGGCAGCTGGCATGTCTTCTTTTATCGCCCCTGCACATTCGTGGTGATTACATTTTCCCTTTTCCGCACTGTATGGTTTACTCCAGCAATCTGCATTTCAAAAAAAAAGAAAAGCGCAGAGCAAGATTTAATCTGGTGTTGAAGCAACGAAAAAATATATCAAGCTTATGATTGCTCATTTTTAACAACTCAGACAACAGTAATTTGTCTGTGCAATCAGCTCTTTGAGATAAAGCACTGATGGATGACCACTAGTAGATAGTATGGTAAATTTTTTTGCTAAAATATTCCAAAATCTTGCCGTTACTACCTTCAGATGGTATCCAACTCAAAATTAGGCCGCGAAGAAGCGTGCACAGTGAACTGAAAAGGCTTAGTTGTCTTTTTTTGTAGGATTTAACGAGACAATACCACAGCAGTTCGAAGAAGGCTGTGAATAACAGCTGAGAAAACCCTTTTGGTTTCCAAGTCGGTCTGTCTGTGCGCTGTCTGGCCGTAGCTAAGCTTGACTGAATCTGTTAATATCACACACCCACAACGGCCGTTAGGGTAGCGCATCTTCCAAATGTGCATTGTAATGTTTTTGCACAAACTGGACGCATACTGTTCTTCTGAGCTGGCATTGCTAAAATTTTCAGTAGAGCTTTAATTCTGATTTATTATGCATGCAATCACTCTCTTTATGGAGTATAAATATTAAAAAAAAAATCGCAGAAGCAGGTGTGAGAAAAACTAGATTTACAAACACTTTCTGTGTGGGAGGTCACGCTACCAGGAAGACAGGCAGGATGTGGCAAACGTCTTCTCTGCTGCATCTACCTGACTACGGTTTTCATCTTCTCTGTTTCTCATTCCTCTTTTCCTGTGCTGCTGCTGCTGCTGCTCATTTGCACCAACCCACGCAGAGCACACCCTGCGCACCAGCAAAACAAAATCATGTTCTGCAACTCGTGGAAAAAAAAAAATTTCAAAAGAAAAAAAAAAAATAATAAAATCAGTTTTGCTTCCAAGATTTCCACTAGTCTTTAGATTGACATTGTAAACAACGATTATTCTGAACATTGAGTTTTCCTCATTGGGTTTTTAAAAGTGATAAGATGAACTAAAAGAAGAAGCATATGTTTCTTCTGTGCAGAGTTTTGCTCTCAGGTATTCGTCAATGTGCTACGTTCGAGATTTAATAGAGGATATCAAAAAGATTTGAAAAACAGTAATTATCTCTGCAGAAATCAGGATGATAAAACAAAAGCTTACATTTAAGGCAAACAGAGCACCTTGTAAGTTCCCCATGAGATCCCTGTGGAGGATTTTGTGTATATATGCGTGTGTGCGTGTGTGTGTGGGTGTGTGTGTGTGTGTGTGTGCGTGTGTATGGCTGCATACTGAGGAAAACGGGCCTTGGTGTTTACATACAGTAACCAAATGATGTGATGGGAGGCTTTACGTTGAGGATTCTCAAAGAGGCCACACACGGCCTCCCCTTCAGCTCTGTTTGCTTAGTTCTCCTCAGCTCACAAACAGGGCGATCAGCGCCGGAGCTGTTCTGAGGCCTTATTTTTATCGCTCCTTCTGAGTTTTTGACTGTGTTGCCAAAAGGATTAGGAGTTTGCCTGCTAATACCACTCGGGCGTCAGCCTCGCACGTCATCCCGCTGTCCTGCAGAGAATGACTTCTTGAGCGTGTGTCTGGGCGACGGCTACTCGCTCTTTTATTCGCCACTGACGTTGACCTGAAGAATCAGGTAGAAGGGGCAAAAATGACTGTTTTTGTAATAAGTACCTGAGTCAATCTTCGTGTAGTCTTGTACATTATAAAGCTGCATGCTCTTTCCATTCAGACTTTAGTCCCTTATATGGTGAGGTCACAGTGAACAGAATAGCGATTACACCAGCATGTAAAGAAAGCCTAAAAGCTGTTACCTTGCTGCACAAATTACTTACAGAGTCAACGAAAGCATGACATCACACTTTCTGAATTTCATTACAGGCCGCTCTTGCCTTCAGCTGAAAAATATACAAACTACTCATTTACCTAAATTAGTGTCTCCCATTGCAGGAGCGCAAACAGTTAGTTACAGGCATCAGCTGCATGTTAATTACAAATTGCACAACTTAAAACTGTGTTGCAACCCTGCATGGGGCTTCAGAGTACACTGGAAACACCTATACGTCGAGGTGAGATTACAAAGTAGCCATTCAGAGACAGAAGCCTGTCATTAGGTGGGATCCTCTTTGTGCAAAAACAATGCTTTGCTGCTAAGAAGCATAAACACAGAATTTAGACAGCCAACAATCATTCCCGCTGCAGTCTTGAAGATGTGGTCTGTAAGGCCTCACCAACTAGACACATTTCCCTAAGAAAGCTTGAAGCTTTTATCAGCAGCCATCAGGCTTTCTCATTCAAAAGTCAAACCAAACATGGAAAACAATCACAAAGCGGTAGAAGGTACACAGAGGTATTTTGAGAACGGGGAAGGATTTAGCTTTCATTTACGAAACTGTCTCCACAAAACAACATATTTCAGATAATGGACATAACATGGGACACAACCTTACATATTTACAGAAACCTCCTCTTGCTGTATCATTGTCCAATGTTTTTTTTTAATTTATTTATTCATTTGTGTTGAAAACAAGGTGATTTAATTAAAGTTAATCCAGAAAACTACATTTCTTTTACTAATTTAATAAAATATATCAACAAAAATGTGAGTTTTGACACCTTATCATGAGGTCAGTCCTATCCCCTTCAATTCAAATTGCTTTATCTCATCGTTTCTTTGTAGCTCTCTACCAGTTTCTGACTTAAGTCTGAGGAAAATCTGACCCACTGCTCACTTTTATTTGTGGGACGTTCAAGGTTTTTTTTTTTCATTTCAAGTCACCATGGACCATCCCAGTGATATCTGGTTCTGGTACCTGACTCAGCCTCTAGGACTTTCTTTTCTTCATACTCGACCTCTCCTTGGTGGACCGACAGGTATGTCTTTAATTGCTGTCAAGTTGCAATATTTATATGTTAGAGTGGCTGGTCAAACTCTGGACCTAAATTGGACTAAACTGCTGTGTCATGTTCTTAAACAAGCCATCCTGTGTGGCTGAATGAAAAAAAAAGAATGGGCCAAAATTCCTCCACCGCGATGGAAAAGTCTGATTACGAACGTTTGATGGCAGCTGATACCAGCAGTGGTGACTCAACCAGTTTATTTTTTTCTACTTTTTATTTTTGGTTTTAATCTACTTTGATAATCAATATTTGACATTGACAACACATAATGGGCTGGATTGGGAGAAGAAAAGTCTTGGGGGTTATCATATTAGGATATCTTGATAAAGCTGTGGAGGTCTTGTAGCGGCTTCATCAAAGAACAAGATTAAATATTTAACAGAACTGTGTCAAAACGGCAAAAGAGAAAAAGGCTTGTGTAACAAGAGCTGGTCTTTTTGCTGACTGTGAAAAGAACCAAGCAAGAGAAAAGACGCCTTTCAACAAGCAGACAAAAATCTGTCAGCGTCCCCGTGACAGGTTTACCAAAAGGAATGATGAAATGCCTAAAAGTTTATATTTAGCCCACAGGTCACTTTTTCCAACTTTAGCCAGAACCTTTTGTTTACTTGACAATCTGTTACCTTCGCAATTGTCTTTAGCAGCTCTATGCATGTTTATTCTGCACGACAAAATCAACTTCATGTATCTGATTGCAAAAAAAAAAAACTGTTATGTAAGGAATGATTTACAAATTACAAAAATGAGTCAGATATTGCAACAAACCCAGTTTTGAATATGCTACCCTTGTTTGCTTCACAGAAAACTGTTAAAAAATTTGAGGGACAGATTGTTGAAATCTGGACACATCTGGATGTTCTGAAAGAGCGATGATCACAAACACATCCAAACTGGCTTTGGAAAGGAAAAAACATCAAAGTTCTGGAATATCCCCCATGACTCCTCTTTTTACAAATTTGTAAGGTGTGCTTAAAGCTGAATCTGTGCCATTGGTGACAGACCAGATGATTCCCAGCCAAAATCAAGCTTCAAGGACCTACAAGAGGGTTTAAATAGGAAGAGTTATCCAGATATGTCTGGAGCTGTATGCAAGTATTCAAGCTTTTATTTATTTATAATTTTGACCCTCTGTGAATTCATGAAAAAGTACAATAAATTGTTTTTCTTAATTAAAGTTATGTGCTAAATAATCATTCCATTCAAAGAACAGATGCATGAATAAAAGTCAAATGTCAAAATTAAGTTGACATTCATGGGCGTGTAGATTTCTCACCACACCTGCACATACTTTATATTTATCAGGTTGACTGTACAACAAGCTGAAACTCTAAAAAAACAACTGATAGTAAGTTTATCATATCAACTGATAACATGATTAATACATTGTTCCTGTTGTGATCAGATTGTGGAAAGTAGCTGAGTGAAACTCCCTTACAATAATTCTACTCAAAGCTGGGACATAAGTCATTTATCACTCTATTAGAAACCTATTTAAACACCCTGCGAGCGCTTTAACGACCAAACTAAAATGCTAATTTATTGCTCAGGTCTTGTAAAAAGTCTGAACTACATTTTTGAACCTCCTTCACAACAACGCTTATTTGTTCCAAAGATTTTTTTTTTTGCCCTTCTCAAGTCATGACTGAAGGTTTTCATATTTATGCTAGCTAAACTTCAGGCTGGCAGGCTAATTCACTGGTATGTGTTTTTATTATTCCTCTGGGGTCAGGTAGAGCTCCTTCACCAACATGACTCCTCTGAACTCCAAGCTGGGTTTTAATGGAAGGCCCTGCATGAGAGAAAGGGTCAAGCCTACACAGTAGGCTCAATCAAACATAAGGTAGCAATTTGTGGAGGTGGAACAGACCTTGTGAGCTTTCTTTCTCTGGATGGTAAGGTTTTGGTCTGGCCTGAGGTATTGCCACTCTCTCAATAGTTTGCTTTTTAATCAGCTGCTATTTATGGCAACAAACTTAGCTTTCGTTTGATAAGATTGAACAAATCCTGCTCTGTCTGCGAGATAACAGCTATGAGGCGCATGTGACCAACCACTCGCTAACCGCGCAGCCGCAGGCTGTATAACCAGCACAGAGAAACCTGTTATGCAGGGATCTTGTCTTTTTAAATCTCTGTTCCCTTCTATGTTTGGTGAGAACAAGAAATAATTTGTTCAACGATAATAAATGTGATGGTTCAGGGGTTGTACCAGGATATCCAATCGAATAAAGCAAGAAGCTTATGATTGTTTCAAGCATGAAGAAAAAAAAACCATATAGAAATAAAAAATAAAAAAAAAACAGGGATTTGTTGCCCATAAGGTTTTGCAGCCCAGACATTGGTCAGTGGAGCATTTCGGTTTCATACTTGTCTCTTGAGGACTTGTGTCAATAAACACCAAGTCATCCTCACATCGTCACTCTTTGCGATCCATGAATACCAAGCACGCTTACTTGATTCGGTTGAATGTGAAACTGTTATATAAGCAACAACAGGAACATCCGAGCATTATGTCTTCACCTTTCCCAGTCATGCCAGAGTGCATTAAAAAACAGTTGTTTGGTGGGATGCCATGAATTCCTATTTGATGACATGCAGGTTCAATGAGCAGACAAACAACTCTCCCACAGATTAGAAAAATGCTGCACGGGGAACTCTTGTACCTTCGGGCCATCTTTCAATCCGAGATAGAGTAGGGTGTGGGAAAAAGAGTCTCACCTAAGATGATGTCAAACCGAAAGTAAGCAGTGAGAAAGGAAAACACATACCAACGACAACACTCAAGAAATTTATTTAATGTTTAGAGATTTTAAGAATGTTTTTATCTTTGTTATAGATAAAAACCAGGACTGATGAGGTGAACACATAATATGTGAAAGTAGGTTAAAGCAGCACAAACACATACTACCAACATTCAGGAAATTCAGGCAACAGTTCACGAAGGGCTACAAAATTGGACAACTACTTATTGAAAAAAATGTCCCCTGGTCCAACGAGCCCCAGTTTCAGATGTAATATTAAAAATAATAAGGTCATAATTTGCTGTATGCAACCCCATCTGATGCAGGAATTGGAACTATGTCACAAACATCAAATCAATTCAAACTGCACTCCAATGACCTACACAGTCACCAGATCAGCTCAATAAAGCAGCGTTAGGATATGGTGGCTGAACAGGAGAGTCAGACCAGGGATGTCTGCAGCAAATGTATCATGCTGTCATGTAAGAACCACTGCTCAGAAGAGTCAAACTTCTGAGCAGTGTTTCAGAGAAACTAATCTATGCCACAGTGAATGTAGGCAAAAGTGAGTCACTTTTGAAAAGCTGTAAAAGAGGGACACTTTAATCTAGCTAAACTATAGACAAATTTAAACTGATGTTATCTTCAGTTTAGTTTTAGTTTATGTAGCAATTACAATAAACCAAACAGTAAAAAAGAAGAGACTTATGTCAGTTTACCTGGATCAATAAACACCTTGCCTCCATTCGCCAGCTGACTCTACGGTCCGCCCAGCTTAACTAGTCATTGGCTTTGCACTGCGGCGCGTCAGAACAGGGGCTGGTTCCTAACGAGACGTTTGTTTCCCTATGTTATAGTAGCAGCAGACTTAGTTCACAGACACAGTGAAACACTCATGTCAGCAGCATCTACTCGGCTGGGACGCGTTCAGCCTGGATAGCCTCCCGGTGTTTTCACACTTATTTCTCTGCCTTAAGCCCACTCGTTTTTTTGTTCTTTTTATTATGCGAGTTATTAGTTGAGCTGAACCGAAAATCGTGTTTTTCCCTTCACGTTTGTTGTGGAGAGCGTTTATTTCCAAGGAGCGACTTCGGTGCCAAACTCAGCAGCAATGAACAAGAACGGGATTGTGACCGAAATCCACACGAAGATAAGAAAAGAGCCGTTCTCTACCAATTACGAGCTGGTGGGCAAAGAACTGGGCAGGTGAGTTGCTTTTGTTGCGTATTTTTGAACACCTCGGCGGCGAAAATCCGTCAGCTGACTCTCTGGCAGTGTTTCTTCAGGGGTCAGAGTTTGCAACAATGCATCGATAATCGAAAATCATGTAAACGTTTTAGATTTACTCTCTGCACGTGCTTGGAAAGCGCGTTAATTGGACAGTTATTGTGCGGCATTCAGTCTCGTGAGGTAGCAGCGCTTGGCACCGGGGGCTCGCGCACTGCTAAAGCGCTTTAGTGGATCTCTGCTTAAAATTTCCGAACAGATTATTGTTGTTATTGAATATTTTAGATTCCTTGTGAGGTAGAATGAACTTAAAGGGTTACACCAACCCTCCTCCAGATGTCAGCGCTGCTGTCGGCATTAGAAGGACATTACTTATGAATTCACTGCATCACTTTGAGTGTTTGACTCTTCAGCTGTTGCAGTATGCCCACGTTTGTGGTTGAATATTGTGGTTGTAAAAGTTTCAGTTTCTTGAGCTGGGCATCAGATGTATACTGCATAATTGTTGTCACGGTAAATAACAGTTTCATGCAATAAGATAATCCCAAAAACACAAATTATTGATTTTAGTGCAGACTTAAGATATGTTCTTGACAGTTTACACTTCCTGTTTCTATCAAGCTTTCATTAAATAACCTTTTTTTTGTCTCTCATCCTTATGCCTATCTTTCAAGCTTAATGCGAGATTCATGTTTGTTTGCTTCAGTTAAAATTTGTTTAATGTAGATCTGAAGAACGTATATATATTTTTTTTATTTCAATATCTTTGTGAGGAATATAATATTATCAAAGGACTGCTTACAGTATTTAGGGGGATATAAAATTTCAGATCCCTGTCATTCAATTTGAAAATACATACTTGATAGACTTATCCTGTTCTTTATCAAAATCCTAGTCCCCGGTGTATTGGCAGAGTTACTGTGCTAATAAAGAGATTTAAGAGGCAATTCGGTTAATCATAATTTATATCATAATCACAATTTTCAGCGTTATTATTGCAACTTCATGTTGTGTACCTTCCCTTCAGACTGTTGGTACTCTGATTGCTAGGATTGGGCCAGTTTTGCTTTCAGACTCTCTGATAACTGTGACACCAGCCGCGGCTGGCCTCAGGTTGCCCATGAGGTACAGATTAGAGAAGCCTCTAAAACTCCTTCCGCTTCTCATGGTTTCAACCCGACAGCATCCTGAGATCAGGCCCCATAATCGCATTAGGTGAAGGAATGTATGCGGACGCACAGCAGGAAATCAAGTGTAAAGTCTGTACATTAATTTGTTCACCACATTAGAGAGAGGTGGTGTCTGTTTCAATATTTCCACACTTGCCTTCCTTGAACCGTGTCCAGTTGAAGAAACCATACGGCTCGGTGGCTTTTCTTTCAAGCTTCATCATCTTGCTTTGCATTATGAGATTTAGTTAAAACCAGGAACTGGAACTGCTCTTCTGCATGGGAAACGGGCATCTACAAGCTGCAAGAGCTGTCATTTCACATCTGACATGAGTCAGTGACCTGCTGAGGGAGACAAAGCACAGACGCAACAGGAAGCTGATTTCTCAATCAAATTACCTAAATCTCTCAAGTGGAAGAAGGGGAATTAGTTTTGTGTCACTATAAAGCTGATGATAGATGACAAATGTTTTTTAACAGATTCTGTTGGAAGATAAACCTAAAAGTTTCTAACAGTTTCCTTTACATAATGGCAACTTTAAATGTCAGGGTTTAAAAATTCCTCATACATTTGCAAAAAAAAATTAAAATACAATGAGTGAAGCAAAGCTTCTGCTTGAAATATTACCAAAATGTTCTGTGCTTCTGAAACATGACTGTGAACATAGCCAGCTGGAAGATGGCCTTGTTTGGTGACCTCTGACCTGCTGTCAACCTTTGAAAAGGCCTCCTGTTGCTCTTTTATGTTTCCACTTGTCACTCCTTTTCACTCCATATGTAGTTCCCAGCCCACAGATCTGAACTTGGCTAATTAAGTGTAAAGAGGCTGTGACGGCTTTCGTCTTTTTCACGCCGAACAGTGACACATCACCATTCTGTGTGCCTGGTTAACTACACAAGAGTCTGGGCCTCCCAGCAGCCCGGAGAGGAGCCAAAACAGAGCTAAGCCAGAAGAGCTGCTGTTTTTGGTCAGGCGCATAGTGGTCTTGGGTTAAAAACTGTGTGGGAATTTGTCTGAAACCATGCTGACGGGTGTTTTCATTTATATTCAGTCCTGCTCTTCAGCTTTTCACATTCAACTCTGTTTTCCCAGAGACTCAGAGTTCTTCCTTGGACATAGATGTTTACAGTGTAGTGTCCACTTTTTTGCATGCTTATAACACTCCAACAGACCTAGAGCAAATTACCCACTGTCTGACCAGGGTCAGGTAGGTGGTCCTGGTCTGGAGGCTGCTGTTTTTAGCTGACTGGTCAGCTTTTGTATGTCTTGTCAAAGGAGAATCAGTGTCTCGCTAAGGGTCTGGGTGGAGGCATCAACACTAATCCATTTGTCTCCGCTGCTGTCAGCTGGGAAGAAAGGGAAGTGGACAAGGCCTTATTATCAGCGTGGGAGGGGACGGCGAGCAATTTTGTCAGTTTGACACTTGGTGGCAATTTTGCACACATCGGACATCCTGCCGCAGCCATGGGTGACCCTTAGTACCTTCTTTGACTTCGTGTGCTGAAAAAGTTATCTCAGAATTTCATTTTATCATCATTCAGTTGGGCGTTTTCTGTTTTTATTATTTGGATTTCCAGCAACTCGATTGTTGCATCTCCGTTGTGCTTATACACTTATCAGGTCCTTGCCCACTTTCAGCAGCACTTGCCAAAAGTTTCAGGCTTATCTGTCTCTTGTCAGACCCTTCTGAAGACTAAAGGCGAGGGAGGAGAATAAGAAAATTCAACTGAACATCTGATTCCACCCTCTAGCAGAGCATTTCGGCATTCAAATGATGCTTCTGAACAGCCTTATCTTTGTGTCAGTCCATAACAGTTCCTTTTGTCATGCATATATTCATAACCTGCTTCATCAGAAACAATCACTCGTTGTCATTTGTCTGTCTCTTCGCTAATCACTCCCTTCATATCTCCCCTTTTTTTTTTTTGGTTCCCAGGGGAAAATTTGCTGTGGTGAAGAAATGCACTGAGAAGGCAACGGGAAAGCAGTACGCTGCCAAGTTTCTGCGAAAGAGACGAAAGGGAGCAGACTGCCGCATGGACATCTTCAACGAGATAGCAGTGCTGGAGCTGGCCAAGGCCAACCCATATGTGGTGGGACTGCACGAGGTCTACGAAACCAACTCCGAAATTATCCTCGTTCTGGAATGGTAAGTCAGCACTTTTAAACTGTCTGAAAAAAAAATGCATGCTCTACTTAAGTGTTTCTGTTTGCAAACAAAGTCGGCCCTCCTTGTTCCACTGCTGATGAGATGGATGCTGTAGTAATTTTCTCAATAATTCATCATTTCGGAAAAGTTCCAATCTAATGATGTGGCTTTTCATCACTTAAGATCAGAAAATCTCTTAATCGTCGGCCAACAAAAGCATCCTTTGTCTGGTTGCTCACCCGGTTTCTAGTTGATGTGAAAGATTTTCTTTTTTAGTTGATCTTTACGTCAGAGCACATTTTGTCATGCAACATCCTGTGCTTTGCATGGGCATAGCTTCTGGGTTTTCTTATGAATAGAGATGTGTGTCTAATGCGCAGCCTTGAGTTATTGTTGCATACAGTCTGCCTTATATGGAAATTCTCTTTCTGTGGTTATTCGCTCTTCCTGCTTTACCGTCTCAGGTTCTTGCTGTGGCAGATGACAGGAACTGTCACTTTAAATGCTAATGTTGCATGTAGAGTTCTGTGAGTAAATGACTTATTGAACCACAGATTACTCATTGAAAATGTGCTGATCAGTGCTTAAGGCAGTGTTCTGCCATTGACTACACATGGAAACTAGCCAGACATTGTCACTAAAACAGAGGAATCCTCTTGGCCGTCTGGTTGTTGACTGCTATGATTGAGTGATGTAAGACGTAAATGTCCCTTGGCTGCTACAATAACATTGTGCAATTAGAATTCAGGAAGGCTGCTTAGTGGACGAATTACCTCATTAGAGATGGCTGACGTACCTTTTTACTGTACTGCTCAGTGACCAAACTGAAGACCTCACTGGTCATCCCCATCCCAGACTTGAAATGCTTCTGCAGAACAAAAGCTGCTCTGTGGCAGCATTTCACTACTTGAATCAAGTGTGAAAGGGGAAGTAGCACCACAGCTCAACTCCCCATGCCTGCAGAGAAAACATAACAGTAGGTCAGTCAGCATGGGTCCTCAGTTACCCTTACAGCACACGAACAATATCGTAATACTCAGCAGCAGGGCTTTTAAATGTCAGACACCACCGCCTTCCTTGCACACGAGGCGTCAAACTTGATGTAACACTAAAGGTGAAACCCATAAACCAGTTCGAAGCTGCATCTCTGAAGTGTCAAACCCCGTTTTCAAGAATTGCAAACCATTTTCCATTTCCTGTGGCTTTAAATGTAAGCGTCAAGCGAGGCTCCCAAAAGCAGCACACAGCCCCATGCTTGTTTTAGATGTTGTGCGTGCACTTATGCACACGTCACAGCCGCAACCACATCCGTGCCAATGACAAAGAGATGGCAAAGGCTGATTTCTGATAACCTGAAAATGCAAGCTTCGATGTATCTGTTCCAAAGAAACCTGCAGCAAGATGATGACACATTTTACAGATTGTCACTTTGATGACAAATGAGTTCTCAAGGGTACTTTTAGCCGGTAGATCTCCCAGTCATTGTGACGTAGCTTTTCATTTCCTTTACTTGTTGTGCACATGCCTAAAACTTTATCATGAGATTTTGTTTTGCTTTTTTCAAATCACACACTTAAAATAATTATAGTAACTTTAAGATGTAAAATATACATTGCTTCAGTCTCTTATTTCTTACCAAGTAAATACTTTTATGTTTCCTTTAAATGGTCTCCTGTTTTTTTGGGGGGGGGTTCTTAATGTCAGTATAACACCGACCTCACTGGACTTGAACTGAACCATTACCGACACAAACTATTGTCCAGGAAAGTCATCCAACTGTAAGGTTATCCTTGGTGACACTGGTTGGCAGGCTGCTGACGTAAACGAGTGCCCAAGCTCGGTGGTCTGGTCTGCCAACATTGGATTTGATCAAATGGCTTCTGCTGCAGATTATAACGGAGTTTTTTTTTTTTTTTTTTTTTTTCTTAACAAAGACAATGCCTTATTTTCCTCTGTCTCTCTACCTCACCTTTGAAACTGACTTCAGGCCGGGTCTGTGTGCTTTTACACGTTTTGCCACTGAGTCACTTTTGCTCCCAAAACATCGAGTACGTTTAATGCCTTTCTTGGAAAGAAGGAAAACAAAGCGTTCTTGGTTAAAACATGTTGTCTCTATTGAATTTAAGCAAAACAGACTTTATCAAGATAGCAGCTTCCTAGATGGTTCTCTGCTGACAGCTTTATGAAGGCAGTGAAGCACTTTGTCCTTTCAGGCGCTTAGCTGTTCGAACAGACTTTGGAAGTGCTTGCAGGAGAAATTAACGTTGACAGTTTTAAGTTTAGTTTTGGAAACTGTGACTCGGGAAGAAAAAAGGATTTCTTCTTGCCACTGAAGTCAAAAATATTCAGTGGATTTGAAGCACGAAGACTGGAATTGCATCCAGTTAGTGTAGAAATGAAAAAAAAAAAAGTCAAAGTAAACAGTTTAGCTGCTTTGAGAACCTTCATTATTTATGGAGGTAGGATGCTTGTTGATACAGTTAAAATCAACAAACAGTTTATGAATGGCCATGACATGTTATTTTACAAAATTTGTTAAAAGTAGAGGCCTAGACAGAGACAAGAAAATGATGGTTATGTAACATTGTGCCCAGGGCTTGCTCCCAAAGCTTTCCCTCTGAGGATGAAAAGTATGTGTGCCTTCTAAAGCCCAAGCACATGGTTGTAGTTTCTTTCTTTTTTTTTTTTTTTGGGAGGGGAGACCTTTCAGCTCGAGGCTCTGATTTGACTGATCTTGGGCATCTAACATAAATCCACTATGTCTCCACTCTACTTAACTGTGTTGCACAAGAGCCGTCAGGAATCGGACAATTTCTGCCTCGAAAACTTTGAGTCCAAAATTATTTATTTAACAAACAAGTCAGCAATTTTGCAGGCTGAGGTTACCCTACCCTCTTTGTGACTTCATACAGGTTTAACATAATTTCCTTTTGTATTCACAAATGTTCTAGGCTTTGATTAGTTTTGCATTGTTGGCCTCTGCTTCTTCCTCCTATTTTACTAAACTCAATAGGTATATATCGGGCTGTAATAGATCTTATCACAGCCTCTTACCTCATGTAACATTCTTATCTCAATCATTTTTTTCTAAGGGTAGGAAGGCACACTCGCAGGCAGGATGCCTAAAATGTTATTGATTTATGTTCGGCCCTCCTGTATGTGTAGATGTGGTCAAACTTTGATCTTTAAAACCAAAGCACAGCAATGAATGTATCTTTTGCAGAAATGTAGGTTTCTATATGTTGCTGGTAACTGATGTGATTAATTTATTCCAATGTCTCCATCTTGTGCTGTCGCTGCAGTGCTGCAGGTGGGGAGATCTTTGACCAGTGCGTGGCCGACAACGACGAAGCCTTCACAGAGAAAGATGTGATACGACTAGCCAAGCAGATCCTGAATGGAGTCGCCTTCCTGCATCGAAACAACGTTGTCCATCTGGATCTGAAAGTAAGGACGCAATTTCTAGGACAGGGGAGGACAAATTATGCCCTTGAGGCACACAGTGATAAAGAGGGTTTTTCTGTTATGCAACCAGAGCTCATTCGGTGCGTAGTGACTGTGTTCCTGTGAGGAATGAGTTCAGTGATCTTAACATAGCTATTATGTTCAGTTCAATGCATTCTGTTGTAACAATGTGTTCAACCGCTTTCTGGTTTCTTCTTACAAAACCACACATTCATTGAACTTTACCACTTACCCACCCCCAGAAGTAGACTCAGTTGCATTCACACTTTGATTTTTTCCAAACTCTAAACAAGCCTGGCGGTGAAGCCAAGAGGAACCTGATAGGCTCAGTGAATGATCTGAGATCAGAACAGCAACCTGTAAGCTAATGAACTACACCTTAATCTTGTCAGGAGTGTCTAGCCAGAATACCTTGAATTCATTCACACGGACAGCTGATGACGCCGGCTGTAAGAGCTCAGGCCACTTCAAGTGTGTATATATAGTCATTATGTAACAGAACTTTGCCTAATCTTTGTGTGTGTTTTCTCTCCAGCCCCAGAACATCTTGTTGACCAGCGCCAGACCCCTGGGGGATATTCGCATTGTGGACTTTGGCTTGTCCAGAAGGATGGACAAGATCGCAGAGGTCAGGGAGATTCTGGGTACCCCAGAATATGTTGGTGAGTTCTGGTTTCAGCCTTTAAATTCTCAGATTCACATGTATCTTTTCACATTTGAGTGCTCATAATTCATGACTAATTGGGTCTGTTCTTCTAATTTTCAGCACCAGAAATCCTGAACTATGAACCCATCAGCATTGCTACGGACATGTGGTAAGGGTGCTACTTTGCTATTTGTTTTAATACAGTAGAAAATATATATCACTGATTCAACATGAATAAAATAATTAGAACATTTTCAGGCTTGCAAGTCAAAGAGGTAATAGTCATTCGATTAGGGTTTGTAGGTTATTAGCCTTCGAAGGCTGAAGGTTTGAAACCCATGCCATACAACAACTGGATTTTGATACAAAATGAAATATCTATTAGATAATTGGTTGAAGAATAAAGGCTAAATGTCCAAGCTTAAAGTTGGAAAAATCATTAGAATAATTGTAAAATCCAATATTGCTGCCTTGTACATAAAACTTTGTAAAAATGGTCACAAAATAGTTTTATTTGCACTTTTAGCAGTTTGTTGTTTTGATGTTTTAAAATGTGGGAAAATAAGTTGGTATTACCCAATAGTGTTTAGTTTGGATGTCATTTGGCAAATTCTTCTGCGTTTGTTATCAACTTGGAGCAGGATCATGGTTAAGATCATGGCTCAAAGGAAGTCGGGCAGATTGTAGTCATTGTGAATTGTGTGAAACCATCCAAGAAGACACCTTTGCCCCATAACATCCTCCTTCCTCTCTCTGTTCCAGGAGTATTGGGGTCCTGATCTACGTCATGCTGACGGGCGAGTCTCCATTTCTGGGTGATGACAAGCAGGAGACATTCCTCAACATTTCCCAAGTCAATGTAGATTATTCCCAGGACACGTTTGAAGGGATTTCCTCCCTGGCAGTTGACTTTATCAAGTCCTTATT
The DNA here is from genome assembly GCF_051168715.1 of Poecilia mexicana. Taxonomy (NCBI): domain Eukaryota; kingdom Metazoa; phylum Chordata; class Actinopteri; order Cyprinodontiformes; family Poeciliidae; genus Poecilia; species Poecilia mexicana. Next base: position 21,234,985 of record NW_028263377.1, read on the forward strand.
GGTGAAAAACCCCAGGTGAGGATTTTATTTGGAAACGATTTATTTATTTATTTTCATATGTATGAGTGTGTTTTATTCCTTCACTTTAGACATCCAGTACTGTTGGTCTGGCTTCCTTGAATTGAGAGTGTCAGATTTGCTCTGCAGCAAAATAAGAATCGAAAATATTCCTCGGTTGTGCAATTGACTTAAAGATGAAGTTAATCGGATACTTTGAGCTAAATCAATAATCTGCTTCTATCTGCATCACCTTAAATGGATTTTCACACCAAGGAAGTGAGTCACGTTCGCAGCCAGCGGAACTACATGCGTGTGGTTACATGATTCACGTTACTGTTACACGAAGCCATTTCCTCTTTCTGCTAATTCTAACTTCAAACTTGCTTCATTTACAGAAAAATGCTCATTTTATTGATTTGGACACAAAATTAACAGCCTTGCAAGTCTGTTTGAAAAAAAAAAAAGGAAAAAGTTCTGATTAACCTCACTTCTACCCTAATTAGACTGCTCCAGTGAAGAGGCCTTCATTTGCAGCTATAATTTGTCTGTCTCACGGCCAAAGCCGCAATCTCGAGTCAGTATCATTTAATTGCAACAGATTAGCGGTTGCAACGGGGGGGGATGCAAGTTTTTCTTATGATTTTGGGTCTTAATGAGACAAAGGGAACAACATTTTTTAGAACTGAAAGTACTGTTTATGTGGTTTTGCGAAACCAGTGATGAAAAGGAACATACCCGACGTCTGAGAGAATTGATTGAATTCGGAAGACCCGGGCCATCAAATGATTATACAAACTGTTTGGGAATTTCCACTCATCCACAGTGTTATTGTGTTTGTGTGCACAGGAAGAGAGCCACGGCAGAAGAATGTCTCAATCACCCCTGGCTGAACCCCCTCTCCCCCTCCCACCCGCACCTCCACGCGATGTCGGCCTCCTCGCTCGACGAGCCCGAGATGAGCCAGTCGGAATCGGAGCCCGAGAGCCCGGCTCCTTCCCCGGAGCTGGCCTTTGAGTCGTTCCTCATATGCCCGGTTCAGGGCGAGCTGAAGACGGGCCGCCACGCCTTCTCCTTCAGCGAGCCGCCTTTCCGCACGCGGTCCGAAATAAAGCAGGAGCTGATATGCTGACCCGAGTTTCACTTTCGGTGAGAGACGAGACGGATCCAAACTGAACGGAGCAGAGGCTGAGGAGCCGGGGGGGCCGCGCTCTGCGACTGCTTTACGCCTGGCTGCCTTTACTGCTGTGATGTCTTTAAGCTGAACTGTTTGTGGCTTCATACCTCTGCCTGTTTTTGTGTGACTGCGCTTTTGAACGGATTTGGAAAAACTGCGCAGCAGGAGAGGCGTTTGAGGTCGGACAAAGCAGGAAAAAGAAGAAGCGGGAGATGACGCACGAGGACCTTGTTGCATGACTGCACTGCTGCCTTAAGAGTGACAGAACTGAACTCGGCTGCACACTGTCCCCTGCACTGGTTTCGTTTTACCTGTCCAGCCTGTTGGACTGGGTTGCAGTACTTTCGTTCTTCGCGCATCAGAATAATTTATCCCTCTGTTGACTTGTAAATAATTTCTCTGTAATCCTTTGAAGACGGTGAAGAACTGAAATCTGGTTCTATTAAAAAAAAAAAAAAAAAAAAAGGAAATGCAACAGAGGGCAGCACCTATGCTGAAGCCAGACATTAAATACTGTTTTTTTATGTTTATTTATGTTTGACTCATATTGCCTCAGCCCCTTAATATTCAAGCCACATAAATGCCTGAGATTAAGGCTGATATAGTAGCATTCTTATTTTTTAAGACAATCTTGAGCACTTTTTTATTTTGTTTGTTTAATTAATGGCTCATGAAGCATAATCCACTGTTGCACAGTGTACTGTACAAATAAACTGTTTTTCATCCCTGTTTTTGCCACGTGACCTGAATATAATGTGCCATGTATTTTTTTTTTTTTTTTCCAGCCACTCTTGTTAAATTCAGTTCAAACTTATATTTTTGGCTTTTGCACAGGTTGCACAAAATATTTTGTACCCCCACGGAAGGTTGCTTCTAGATTCATGCTTTTTGTCCAAGAACGAGGAAACCATAAAAGTCTGAGAGCATCCGACTGATTATTTAATTTGTTATAAAAAAATAAAAAAATATATCTTAACACAATCTGTGATTCCTGCCTTCAGATTTTTTGGGAGCAGAGAAATCGGAAAGCATTTCTCAAAACTAAGAAAGTACACAAATGTATATTGTGAGCTGTGAGAATTAATCTGGAAAAGAAACAATTTTCTACGACTTGTCAACGTTTAGCATTGATACAATATTCCTTTTTGTACAGCAACGGATTCATTCCTGTTTTCTGCTCTTGAATTTCAGAAAGGTTTGCACTTGTCCTTGCGGACATCATGTTAATATAAATCCATGTTTGTTTATGGCATGCATTGCAAAATGTACTAAGAAAAAAAGAAAATACATGTGCTTTTTTTATCAAACACTGTTGTCGTATACTTATTAAAATAGAACTACATTTAATTTTCAATTAACTAAATATTTGAAGCACCTTGTTTGTACAGGACAGGGGTCATCGACCTTTACAATTCAGAGCCATTTTTTCCTCTTGCTTCTACATTGTATTTATCTTGAGTTGTAAAAACTACTTGACCCCCTTTGATTAAACGTAGCTTATCAAGTTTTATATGTGTAATATAACATTTAATTGTTTTGCGGTTAAAGGCCAATACCTTCTTTTTTTATGTCTTGGAACAGTGAACTTTTGCATATATATTTCCTTGAATTAGACATTCGACACAACTAGCATACGGTCTTGACGCCAAACATTACAAGATCATAAGAACTCTTTGTAGTGAGAATAGAGCAAAATTGCATAGAGAGGCAATGGCCAGGCTAGGATAACTCTAAGATGTCTAATGCATTTGAAAACTTGGTATTGGACTTTTTGTTACTTCTATATCAAAATAATACTCAGTTCACTTTGTATTAATTAGCCCAGCGTATTGGGAACCAATCTGGAGGGACTAAAGAGACACGTGCACATCCACAGCTTCAGGTCAGAGACCTGTTAGGCAGCGTAGGACATTTTCTATAGTGCCAAAATAAGTGAGCACAGCACTGATGTCATCAGAACAGATCTCTTATAAAAAGTCTCACTTTTCTTGATCCGGGTTCTCTAACTTAGATGAAACACAAAAATACAAGCAGAGATCTGTGTGTGTGCAGGAAAACATGACATCACACATTTCACTAGATCACACAACATAACTGAAGGGGGGGTTTATGCACACAAGCACCAGATATATGCTATAAAATACCTCAGTTTGCACTCCTTTGAAAATTAATAAAAAATTAAGATAAATAAGTAAGTAAACATCCTTTTATCAGGTGATTGAAATCAAAATCTGTGCTGCTTTTCAGTACATTTTCCAGCAAACATAACTGTGTGAGGTTTGGACTAACAGCTTAAATCCTTCCTTGCTACTTTGGCATCACTGCTTGTGCTATCGGAAACAAAATGATGATAAATTCTTTGAAAAGGGAAGGGAAAAACTCAAATTCTCAGACTTTTTAGCTAACACCTACCATCTAAATGTCCTGTTTCCATCTGTTGCTTCTATTTAATTGCAAAGGAAAAATGTCTGGAGGAGGCTCCCAACACATATATTTATGAAGTTTTTAACAATTCTGACACGATTTTACAAGGAAACAAGATAAAATCTTCCTACTGGAATGCACTTTTATCGAACACGTGATTGTGAGCGTAAAGCACCTTCACATTTATTGGCACCTCTGGCAAAGGTGTGTTCAAAACTATCCAAAACATTTTCATTTCAGTAGCACAATCTTACACTGAGCATTTTTAGAGAAGCAGCACCTTTAACTCGAGTGCTATTTTTACAGAGGAAGAAATGGTCACACTAAAAATGTGACACAACAACCGGTGAATAAATGTTACTGACGCAGCTTCAGATTCTGTTTCTTTTTAAAGAATGATCAAAACATTCAAGCTTCCTGCATTTTTCAGACTCTCGTCAAAACACTAAAGGCAAGAGAGCATGCCGTCTAGCATGCAGATGCACGTTGTAGTTTGTAATTCAGGATAAGGCTGAAAGAAAACATTTACTCACCAAAACTCAGTCTATGGTTAAAAAAAATTTAAAGAACAAGTCAAAACAACTGGAGCTGTGATCTTTGAGTCTAAGCGGAGAGTTAATCTTGCCATCTCAATGGTAAAAGAAGGAGAGAGATTAATCTAGGACTCCAGAAAACTGCATTAGATTTTTCTGGTGGAGAAAATGTCCTTAAGAAAGTGGAATTTCATTAAAGATTTTATACACATCTTCGCCAATGGGGAGGATGTTGTAGATTTCGGTCTAATGTTTGGCCTTTTGACTTCTTTAACTGAGTCAAAAAAGTCTCCTGGACAAAAGAAATGCTAAATGATCTTTTGGTGTTCTGAGATAAGTTTCTCCTCATTCTGTTCTTTTGGGCGCCTAAGCAGAAACTAAATCATCCCAAGAGATTTGACGCAAATCTCTTGCAGGAATTCAACCTTATTTTGATCTTAAACACGGGAAGCTCCAATAAACACAAAAAAACAGCAATAATATGCCGCATGCTACATGAACTAGTCATTGTTCTAGCATAGACTTTATTTAAACTGATGGGCTAATCTTTTTATGTGTGTGTCTCAGTTTGCCTTCCAGTGTGTGTTTGACTCTTACTGCTGAAAGACAAGGGAGATCTCAACCCCGAACACACAGCTCTGGCCGGCTTTGCTCGTAAAGCATCTGTTTTTCGAGTCAACATACCTATTTACAGAATCTGAGTATCACAGAGGGGGAAAAAAAAAGGGCTCTCTTGGGCCAGACTTCCATAAATATCCAACAGCTTCTCTGAACAGGAAATGCCAGCATCCTTTAAAGAGGAAGCCGCAGTAATACTGAGGTAGCAAAGTTTCTTTCTCTTTCATGCTTACTCGTGTCAGGTTAAACAATATCAGAGCCCGAATTCTTGCTTTAACGTGCTCTTCCTCCTGTTTTCGGCTCTGAGCCGCTTCAGCGGTGCTGCAGCCAATAAGGAGAAAGTCGAACTTCCTGCAGGGTCCTAATCTGGTGGCTCTTTGCTGGATGAGCTGCTTCCCCTGAAGAAAATCCTGCTGCTGCATGGAGCTGAGGAATGCCAGAAATGTTCATAACTGGCCTCCTTTCTTCTTCTTCTTCTTCTTTTTTTTTTAAACTGTGTCCTTTATGCCTTCCTTCCCCCCGCATCCATGTGAGGTTTGTTTTCTCAGCAGCAGATGGTATTGTTTCCATGCTGCATCCACACACAAACAGATGCGGTTACAGAAGAGGCTCATTTAGCCACTCTTTCTTAGAAAACTCAGATATTAGATGACCAATAGAAAATGATTTATAACAGATGTAGCCACAGTTTGTCTGGTACTTGCGTGTGCAGCAAAAGTCTGGGTTTGTGATATATATAAAAAAAATAAAAAAAACTTGGCTCATGGAGATTCAACAAATCCCACTATGCGTTTCAACCAGATATGCTGCTTTAGTCAGATTCTTTGGACTAAAATTAAGAGTCGCAGCTGAAGTCTGTGTTGTTTTAAAGTGACATTGATGTAAGATACTAAAAACTCCAGTAGTCTGTCTTGAGTCAAGACAACATTAATAAATAGAGATTATTCCCATATTATATGAAGTATTAAAAGTAAAGCTTTCTTGTTTTATTTCATACTAACTGCACCTACCAGGGTTGATCTGGGTGAAGCTCTTACATAACAGTTCCATGTCAGGTATCATCATATCTGTAATCAAACATTTGTTTATGTAAATCTCTTTCCTTCGTCATAGTCAAATAATAAAACACATCTGGGTGGATGATAAGAAGGAGGAATCATTTTAAAACGCTTTAGGGAAAAGAAAGAGCATTGCTAAAACTTTATTTTACATGCACTGTGACAAAGAATAAAATAAAATATGACTTCATTTCTTTTTACCAAGTGTTAGGAATGACTACGCACATCTGTCGTGATCTTTGGTGTAGCTCTGCCTCCTCCAGTATTCTCTGTAACTTCCTCTATGTACACATGAGGACAAAACGAGTTCTGGAGAGTCAATTTGGTTATATTAAAGATACACGACGTTGTCAACATTTCAAATGGATGTCAGTTTTCTCAGAAATCCGATCATGATCCTATTTTATTTTTCATTACCGTAAAAATTGTGAGCCCACATCCATGTAGGCGTCCCCCCCCATTAAGTCCTGGTTCAGGTTTTCACCGTACATCCGCCCTACTTGCTATATCTCAAGCTTAGTCACATTATCTCTAGATCGCTTTCTGTGCACCGGTTTTCTTGGTAACTTCCCTTGCATCTTGCATGATGGGAAATTCCTTTACACCCGTGTTCCTGCATGGTGATGTTGTCACTACAGGGAGGATTTTAATAAAGTATTAAGAAAACAAGTGTCTTTTTTCTAACAATGGCTCCTTATTTTCTTTTCTATTACCTGCCTAATAACTACTTCATTAAATCACAAATTTAAATTTAAAAGCTAGTGTGATTTCTACGAATTTATTTATTCACAACTACAATTCAGGATGTAAAATGGTATTTTTACAAAGAAATTGTCTGTTTTTTATTAATACTAGTCAGCCAAGAAACCATATTGAAACTGTCAAACCAAGTCTTGGGCGACATTTCACTGTTGTTAATCTAAAGGCTTCGACTCAGACTTTTTAAGCACTAAAAATAATTGGTATTACTGCAGTAACACCAGAACTGAAGTGATGATGACAAGTCTCCGGCTCAAATTAAGGGTTATGTAATCAAGAAGAAAAAAAAAGTCAAGACAAATGTTGAACAATAGGGCGTAGCTTAATGTTACGGATCAGCAATTCAAACATTTGAAGGGTGTGTCGGGAACAAACCCGGCTGAGGAGACGGATCAAGCCAAACACATCATCATTTATCATGTTCACATGAGGCATTGGCAGTCTAGTTCTCAGATGCATTCAAATCAGCGACGGCAATGAGTACTTTCAAAAATTCAAAATGTTCTCTTCTGATAAACTCTGTGCAGCTACAAAAGCCTGATATGAACGGCTGCTATAAATTGACATGTAGAATAAATGTTTATTGCTTATCGGAAGCAGAAAGATTTCATATTGCAGGTGTAAAGCTGTTTCCTTAAAGAGGCAAGGAATGTGAGGAACAGAACAGAAATGTTGGAGGATTAAACGTGTTGTGTTCCCTTCATTTTTACAACCTGTCTTTGCCGCGTAGTTCAATCCCCGGAGCAAGTAAGCCGTCTCCATTCTTCACCACTGAAAGAAGAGACGACACAACTTGGCAAACCATTTGGATTTCTGTCTTAATAGATGCCAATTCAAAACCGTCATGCTCCATTGCTTCATGCAATCAGTACAAGATATACGGTTTTGAGAAACATCTTCCAAAAGGTTAAGTTGTTCCAGGAAAGTGTATGTTACTTACTTTTCTAATCTGCTTCGAAAGGCAACAACAGGTTTTGAGTTATTTCTGTTCTGAATATCAGAATTTGCTAGATTTCTTGCGTAAATACTCTTGAAGTTTAGAGAAAGTTTAATGATTGTGTGCTGTTGGGGTTAAAGGGTACGAGCCGATATGGGTGCCAGCAGAATCTTGGGATCAAAACACGGAAAAACAGTCCAGACGTCACCTGACATTGTGCGCTGGACTCAAATTCTTCAAGTATTTCACAGAAACGAGGCCGACTGTGACGAATCAGACCCCGCTTGACATTCTTCATGTTTAATTTCAGGAAGTCGACCAGGACAAAAGGAGAGAGAACATTTCTTTCACGTGTCCCCAGAAGTGCTTGCAAAAAGAAAAACAGACGGGGAAGGAGAAACTTTCCAGCCGGGGCTGAAACACCCGTAACCGCTGGTAATGCCTTTCTTATGGTGGCGCATTCATAGCAGCGAGGGAGGCAGAATCCTTTGGTTAGGCAGAGCTATTTATTCCCTCCTTGGAAACGGATGAAGAACAATAAAAGCATTCTAAACAAAGAGTAGCCCAACCTGATGCTACTGCCTGCTTTCCCTCCCATCTGCGGTGGCAGCGCTCCCCTCAGCGTGGGGGCACTTCTCGCTCACAAGACGTTCAGAAAACCACACAACTGGCCCGCTCGGCTCCAGGAGAACTTTTCAACTCGAAAGCTGGAAAAGAAACCAAACCATAACAAGAGACGCCGCTAAGTTATTCCACTGAAGGCTCGTTTTCAGCTAAGAGAAGGCAATAATATCACTGCCAGTTCCGCCGTTTGGACCCGCTGCTTCCAGTCCACGTGCGTGCCCACTCGTGTTTGCTTAAACTCGAGCTGTAAACACACTTGACCGAGGACCCACGGTGAACCTGAAGTGGTAACAAACCTGGGAGGTGGTCCAGGTTTCAGGCTGACAGGAATCGAAGTCTGGCGGTTTGGATCTTTGGGGCTCTTTCCCAACCCGCAGCACTCTCTATGTTTACTACGATTGTGGATTAGGGAGTTTGGAGTGAAAACACACAAACTCAAGTACCTCCTTGTGAGAGATTGGACCTTATTGCCATAGTATTTACTGGCAAATTTGGATCATCTTCAGTATTTTATTGCTCATGAGTCAATTTACTGTCCTGAGAGAGCACCACGCCTGGTTGCTTGGATGACACAAAACTACTAAATAAGATAAGACATGTGAACTTTACTGTCATTTATGCTAAACACGTAGCTGAACAAAACTGTCTCCATGCTCAGGGTACAAGATGTAAAAGACAGCGCACGCCAAAACGACACAAAGGCATTGCCCACATTGCAAACTACTGTAGATGTAAAACCAGTGAATAAATTAAGCATGTAAAAGAGCAAAGAGTTTAGAGAAAATAGTTATCAAAGTAGTTAACAGTCCATGTGAGGTCGAGGCATTTAAACCCATGTGATTAGACAGTCTGCGTATGAAATGCGTGTACAGGACATACAGTTATGTAAGAGAGTTTGGTATCCTGATGGCCTGGAGGAAGAAGCTCCTGCTAAATCTGATTGTTCTGCCGTGTGCTTTTCCAGAGGGCAGAAGTTCAAACAACCCATCTGCAGGGTGTGTGAGATCCAGAGTCATAGCTGTCTCAAATCATTTTTCAGCAACTGAACAGCTGCCTCGCTACGAGCAACCTTTATCCGTGGCAAAGGTTGCTCACTCTCACTGCACTTTCTCTTGTCCAGTTCTTCTCATTGTGATTTTATCTGGTAGATGGACACAATGCAACACAGTTGTGCTCCAACTCAAATTGTTTCAAAATTAATATTTACATTTATATTTAAAATGTGCTGTATGCATTTCAGTTTTGTACATCCAGGTCAGGTTTTTATATTACCACAGATTTCCATCTAAATTTAGGATATTTTTGTTTCCCTGTTACAGCAAAGCATGGCACGTTTCTATCAGGCACAGGAAGTTAAATGTAGATAAAAAAAGTTGTCTGAAAACTGGATTGCATATGCGCATTTTTTCCTGCCCCTTTACATAAAGGACAGATGTGTGAAGTGCCTTCTCAACAGATTCTCGTACTTTCACATAAAATCTCAAATTCATTGACTTTTGTGGCTGTAGACTTGTAATATGAGGAAACGTTTAAAAGGTATAAATAATTTTGCAAGGAGTAGAAAAATATTTTAAACAAAGAAAAAAATGCAAACATGACTTCCGCTGTCAGACATTGTCACTTCAGTGGAACAAGCTGACAGGAATATCTCAGTATTTTTTTTTTTGTTGAAGTCAGGAGCAATCGAACAGATCAGTCTGCTGTCACATCATTTATACGCAAATACCATTTGCCTGTTTTTTTGGCTTCTTCTCTCTTTTCTTTTCGAGTTAAGCACATTTTTTACACAGAAAAGAAACTTATTTATTTGTAGAACAATCTTACCTACACGTGGTCGTAAAAATGCTTTCTGTATGTTATGTCTTCTGTATAGTTTTACTTTCTCTAGCTCTATTAAAGAAACACCATCTCCATTACATGTTAATGCAGATATTAATCAATGCACACAAAGGAAAACTGGTTAGAAATCACAGTTATCATCATGTTTGCATTTGTTTAGCTAATATTTTTTTTTTTTTTTGAGTTAATGCTGTCCTTTAAACAGAGCTGTCATGTGTTTATACTGTTTTAACTTCATGATGAACTTATTTAAGTCTTTTATTGGGATCGAAATCCATTAAATTCATTTCTCCAGATGGAGCTGAGGTTTTGGTCAAGGTAGATAAAGCTATGAATTCTTCTAAAAATCAATCAGTTTTTGCACAACTGTCAGAAAGATTGTATTTTTCAGCATCAATGTAAGAGTAAGCATACATTCAAGTCAACAAAAATAATTACCTTATAAGAGCCAGAAGGTGTTTTAGTTTGTATTTTTTTCATGGTAACTATCTGGTTTTCAGTTAAATTGTCTAAGACGCTTAGTTTGTGCCTTTACGTCATAATACTGTTGACTTAGTGCGACAAGCTCTAAACTTCTAAACTTCATTGGATAATCCAAATGAGCAGTTTAATTTGAGAAAGTTAACTACTATTTTTCTGGAAAATAGGAAATTGGAGAGTGAAAATAAATGTTTTTTTTTTTTATATATATATATATTCTAGTTTCTATTTTCCAACCAATACTCCTTCCAGACATTGAAAATCCTCTACAACTTTTTAAAACTAAGCAGAAAATCTGCCAAGGAATTAAGCCTTGAAAGAATAATGCAGTTCAAATTCAGGTGGTATATAAAAAAAAGGCCTTTTATAACGCAAAATGCCTTCAGATAATATGCAAAACTTAGATAAATGCATAATATTTAGAAGTACTGGTTCCTGTAAATTGCATGTTTTGCATCTGAGACACATTTACTTCCATAACAACAGAGGCAGAAACTATATGTGCTCTTAGTTATTTCGCTTAGAAATCTGACCATATAGAGGGAGAAATAATTGTGGGTAAAAAATATGAAGAATGAGGAACATTATTTCACAACTTCAGTGTACCATGGAAAGACAATCTGTCATCGCACAATGAAGTGCAAGATGTTCAAATCACGCCAGCAAAAACATAGCCGGTTCATGGGACATTCAGTATTTTTGGATTTTTCTGGCTGGAGAGACTCAGCATGTTGGTGTAGCTGCTTCTGGCTTATTGAAAAGCACAGAGTCCTCTATCTTCTGCGCCTCGATCACGAAAACACCAAAGCTCGAAGCCACAGAACAGCTGCGAAAGCATCCACTATCCCAAAGAAAAATCTACTATAAACTCAGAAAAACCTTTGGACATTCCTGTAGTTTGTCCTGCCAAGTTAAAGTGCACTCAGTCAGATAACGGGGCACAATAATAAAGCTCGCTGTCAATGGGATTTCTCCTTTGAAAGAGCAGATTTAAGGTGTCGGAAAGCATAAACATGGCAGGATATCTGGGGCTCTTATGCAAGCTTGCCCCCCATCCCTGGTTATACATGACACACTGGGAATTATCAAATTAAATGAGCTTTTCTAAGAAAAAACTAAAAGATAAATACAGAGGTCTATTATTACCTCGGGCTGTTGTAAAGTAGAAGCCCCCCTCTGGAGACATGTGACTGGAGAACATGATGTTCCTCATTCCAGAGTGGCTGAAGATTTTAATAGTCAGGCCTCCCAAGATGCCAGGAGGAAGAAGTACTTTTTTTAGATTTTCTGATTGCTCCACTTTCACTTTTTAGTGGGTTGAATTATTTCCCTTTTTTCAGGCTGATACTTCCACGTTTTACAAATGACAATAAAATTATCCGTTGCGGTTAAGGACTTATATAAACAAGATCCATATTAGCCTTTTTTTTTTTTTTTCTAACACTGAATCGGAGCGCAGGCGAATTTGTCAGCCGGTGCATTGAGTGAACCATTCTGCACAATGCATTTCTACAAGCAACACACTGGATTTCAGTTTCTCTTTTCACTTCAACTCAATTATAACAAATAGTTTTGATGCTAAATTGAATGGTTCCTGGAAAATTGAGTCAAATTCATAAAACAATATTTGTACATTTACTTCCTGCTCTGAAGGTACGACCTTTAAGTAATTAAAATATTTTAAATAAATAAGAGTACCTTTGATTTTAACACAAACTACATATATAAGGTAGATTTTTTTTTATTACAACCAAAACACTGGGACAAAGATGATACGTTTTTGGCAGAACATCCTGTTGAACAGCGCCCCCAAGAGGAACAACACAGCAAGTTTTTTACTGACATTAAAAACTACATCTTGTTTATTTATATAGACTTCTAACTTCGTAAAGTGACTTCACTTTGGTAGTTCAAATAAACAATGAATTTATAGATAACTATAAATTCATATTTCAGGCATTTATTTCTGCTCATATTTGATTATTATGACCTACTCCTAATGAAAACCCCAAATCTAGTTTTTCACAAAACTGAAATAAGAACAATAAATAAATGTTAGGAAAAGTATCCAACAGGCAGTCACTGACACCATACACAAGGAAGGTAAGCCACAAATGACAATTGCTATTCAGAGTGAAGCATCCAAGCACATCCAAGGAAAGCTGAGTGGAAGGAAAAACGCTTGGCACAAAAAAAAAAAAAAAAATTAAGACAGACTACAGCCTTGAGATGATAATGAAGTAGCGCCTATTCAGGAGTTGGAAGATTATTTACAAAGTGTGGAGTAAAGCTCCAACTGTATCATTTACTTGTATTGATCCACTTTTGGCCCAGACACAAAATCTCAAGTGTCTTAAGAATAAAACTATCTTGACTGTCCAACACAGGCTGAAATTCATCTTTTTTAAATAAAAGTAATTTAAAATTCAAGGTCAAAGAGTGTGAAGAATCGGCGGAGAGAAGCAGAATCCAAACTGCTTGAGGTGATGATCTGAGTTGCGGTGCCATCTGCTGGTCAACTGTGATGAAAGCACAGGTCTGTTTAGAACACGTGTCAAACTCAAGGCCCTCGGACCACATGTGGCCCGCCATGTCATTTTATGTGGACCGCCCCAGCATTTTATAGGCCGATAATTGACTTAAAATAGGTTTTGAGCACGAATTGACTACAAACTACATCTCCCACAATGCACACGATTGTTACCAGCCAAACATTACGGCTTCTCGCCACTAGAGAGCAGCAGAGTCACCTCCAGCTGCTTATTTATTTTTCCAGCGAATAAAACTGAGACATCGACAAGCTAACATCAATACCTCCAAGAAAAGAAAAAACGATTTACAAGTAATACTGTGAATGAAGATGTGTGTGAGTTGGTGTCAGGGCGGCAGGTCGTGCTAGACTTTTTTTGTTATCCGTTATCTTGACCGACAACATAAAAAAAAAAAAATCGGTCATGTACTATTTTTATCCGTGAAATTACAATCATATTAACATCGGCTATTTAGTCGCATTTTATGCGGTTTATTTAATATTCACCGTGAATCCAGATCCCATCACAGATTAAGCAGATAAATGTATCAACATTTTTCTCGTAGTGACAAAAACCACTGACTGAGGCCCCAATAACTTTTAATAAATTAAATTAAGCGACTTCACTTAAATTAGCATCACTACACCCGCTGGGGTCTGATAGCACTTCCTCCTGGTTCCCATCTGCAGAAAAATCTGCGCTAATTCATCTGCCAGTTAGATCTGTCTGATCCAAACAGATAAACTGAACTCTGTGAGTGTTTTACCCTGAGCGATCCGGTGTGCGCTTTTACCAGGATTTTTTATTTTTTATTTTTTATTTTTTGCGTGGTTTCGCTTCTCCAAAACGGACAGATGTTATGTCTGCAGCTCCTCCAGAGCGCCGCTCTCCTGGGTAACTTGCACCCAGAAGGCTCCATTTGTTAAATCCGCTGGATGAGTTTCTCCCAGCGGTTTCTAAGTCTTCGCAGTCCGCTGACTGCGCATGTTACAGTCTAATTAACTTTTGCATTGTCATTTATTTCCTCAATATAAACTGACGGCTCCTCAAATGGATTAACACAACGTTGCATTCTCTTTAGTTTTCTCTGGTCTGTAATGGAGACTTGAATTTAACACGTCATTTCAACCAAAGGTTTGTAATGCGCTTAAAAAATAAAGACTCTGTAGAACCATTTTGAACTGTTGATTTTATTTTTGAGCCATTTTTAATTTTGAGATGTTGATTTTATTTAACCATTTTTTATTTTTGAACCATTTTTTATTTTGAAGTGTTGATTTTATTTTTGAACCCTTATTTATTGTAAAGTGTTGATTGTATTTTTGAACCCTTATTTATTTTGAAGTGTTGATTTTATTTTTGAACCCTTATTTATTGTAAAGTGTTGATTGTATTTTTGAACCCTTATTCATTTTTGAAGTGTTGATTGTCTGAAAGACCTTAGACATGAATTGCCCCATACGGGGATTGACCCGACGACCTCAGCATTACCAGCACCGTGCTCTAACCTGCTGAGCTAACTCACCTACCTTACAAACTGTTGAGTTTCCATGGATTTAAGAAGAACTTACATGATCTTACCACAATGAAAATTTGATAAAGGTGCTTATATTCTAATGTTTTTCAAAACAACATACATAATATTTTATTTTCCAGAGATTTTGTATTTTGAAGTGTTGATTGTATTTTTGAACCATTATTTATTTTTGAAGTGTTGATTGTATTTCACATATATTTTTTTATTTTAATGTGTTAATTTTATTTTTGAACCATTTTTTATTTTTGAAGTGTTGATTGTATTTCACATATATTTTTTTATTTTAATGTGTTAATTTTATTTTTGAACCATTTTTTATTTGTAAGTATTGGTTTTATTTTATAGCCATTTAGTCAAGTCTCGGTAGAACCATTTGTCTCTGCTAATGACATCTTTAATACAATTTTTTGATCCCAGGCTTAGTTTATTGACTGTAATGTGAAATTAGGCACAAGTATAAGTCTGACAGTTTGTTCACCAAGTTACTGTGCTCTCTGAGAGGATCTGTGGTATAAGTATTTGATATTGTTCCATGCCCATCATTGACATTAGTCTCTAACAAAATGTGGATCATCTACCAGGAACACTGCAAAGAGTATGAGTCTCTGTAGTGTAGTGGTTATCACATTTGCTTCACATGCAAAAGGTCTCTGGTTCAAAACCAGACAGAAACAGATTTTGCATGTTCTATTCATCACAGGTGTTTACTAAAGGTCAACAAGGGTTCTGTGGTGTCATGGTCTGTACTCTGAATCCAGGCATCTGAGTGCAAGCCTCAGTTGAAATTTTCATGCGCTGCATCTAACATCATCAACTTTGGAACCTCAAACTGAAACAAAGCAGAGAAGTTCAGTTCCTGTAGTGTAGTGGTTATCACGTTTGCTTTACATGCAAAAGGTTTCTGGTTCAAAACCAGACAGAAATGGATTTTTCTTGGGGTGCAGTGAGACAAGAGCCTTCCCCTTTCATGATGGTTCATTTGCCAATCGACTTCAATGTAGGCTTCTTTGAAATCGAAGCTACTTTACCTGTTTAGAATTAAAACGCTGATTGAACTTTCTGTCCGAGTCCTATTTAGAAGAAATCAGAAGTTCCAAGCTGCCCGCTCCATCAAAGCGCCTGCTTTAATGAACAGCACATGATTAACCATTATAACCGCAAAGCCACATAGAAAACTTATGGAGCAACTCAAAATTTTAAACAGTAACATTTGTGATTTTAAGGAACAAATCAGTCAAATAACTCGAGTTTAAAAAATATAAATCTTATACTTGTGGTATTATTATTTCACAGCCTTTCACAATGTCAAAAGGTTTTGAAAGCGGGAAGTGGTCTGGCTAGCAGACACTCAGTTGCAACAGGATACCGACGTCTTGAGGAGTGACGACAAAAACAACTTAAACCAGTTCTTCCAAGTTTATTGACATAGATATGGACGAGGTCAACCATTTCTAACACACGAACATGAACATGTCTGCTTCCTGCTTTAAATCCCTTCTATGGCTACAGAAATGTGCAATGAAATACTTCAGATTACTACAAATGAACTGTGTGCAGATGATTCATCTCTTTCATGTACACCAACAGGAAAACACTAATTACTATGTTATATGCTTTTGCCCTCATAGTCAGACTTTTGCAATTCTGTTGGAGTTTTCTCTGCAATAACAAAAACTTCAAATACAAACACAGGAAACGACACAAGGACGAACATTTCCATTGCTGTCTAAACTTCAGCAGAGAGGAGATCTAGTGTATCATGTCGAAGATTCCTCCAACAAAGAACAGCAGTGCAGGTTTTATAAAGAAAAAGACCATATAAATAATATTAAAGGAAACAAGACAGATTAAATAAAGCTACTATAGGATCACCAAGTCATGAGTTATTACCAGAGTTGTTCTGGTAATGTAGAGATTTAATCACACACACAAAAAAAGTACAATAACAACGAAAAACACTTTTGGACAACACACACACTGAAGTTATGGGAGAACCAAGAGTAAAAAAAGCCGTTTCATTCTTCAAATCTTCCCTCTAAGATGCTGTCAAAGGTGAACGGGAGAAATTTGAAGCCCTGACCTGCGTAGAATTTGGTCTGGAACTCCACCCTGAGGGAGGAAACAGGAGATACAGTGAAGAACCATTAAGCGAGAAGTGTTTCAGATAATAACCTTGTTAGGAATACAGTGGTGATGGATAGCAGGCTGGGGTAAAGCTGAATGGAGCAGTCAAAGCCCATGACCTCTGCTCCTGATTCCAGCCTGGAGTTACTCTTGTTTATATCATGAATCTGGCTCTGAAGCCAGAGACACCCAACACTCTTCGCTTCAGGAAAATGATCAGGAGCTAATTTTAAACGTCCAGTCTGAACCGACAGCTGGATGACCTTTTAGCTAAGGAGTCAGGAATACCCATCATTCCTAAGCCTGACTGTTGTATAAAAAAACAAAAAAAGTAGGTAGATGAACATTTAAAACATTTTAAAAACAAGGATCAGATTTCCTGTGGAGCACAACATACACTCTTTAGCTAGATATCTAACATCTAAACAGATTCAGGCTTTTTCTAAGGAACAAAATGTTATTTTTCTGCTTTGACCTCACTGTCTGGTAAGATAACCCAAACAAATTCCCTACAGCTACAAGGGAAATTAATTCTGAAACTGTGACGGGATTCCAAAAAATGATGCACCTGTACAAAACAATACCTTCTACTGAGGTAGATTCATAAATAACTTTTTATATTTCCTGCCTAAAGCTATGCACTAACATTTTTTTTTCTATCTGCGTTTCATTTGTAGTCAGAACTTGGAAATTCTGACCTCTGAGTTTGAAAAAAAATCATCTGGAATGCCGATCTGAGTTTGGACTTCGCACTCAGAAAGTCAGAGATCCAATATGGCAGCTTCTCGCATCAACAACAGTAAGATGTGATGAAAACAGGTTTATTTTACAACACACACTTGTAAAAGTGAACCTAAAAATCAGTGCTACATGGAACACCTGCATTTCTAAACAAAACCAATAAAAAGTGGAAAAAGTGGATTTGAAAAGTAAGAGTTACAACAATAGCTACTTGGGCGCCGCCATAATGGAATCCTGTTAATTTGAAAGTTAACTCGGTTTTATCTTCGAGTTCAAACTTCCGACAGAAACGGAACGCAGCCTTACTAATGAAATAATTTAGCGAGACTCATTATGAATTTGTCTCTGCAGAAGGAACACAGTAGCCACCAGGTGGAGCCATCGCTCTGAATTTAATTTACACTTGACATGAAAATGAAGGATTCAAAAAATAAAAAGAGTAAAAAGGCACTGGAGTCTGATTAATGTCACAATGAAACAGAGAATATAAATACTGTGGAATTCATGAATGTGAAAGCATTAGCAAATCATTATACAAAATATCGATGATAGAAAACTTACCAGTGCAGTCGAAGTGCGTGCAGAAAGGCAGACAGTCCTTCCATAATGAGGAGAATGGCAACTGAGAGAACAGCAAAGAAGCAAAAGATGATGGCCAGAAGGACGAAACCGCCAAAGTTTCGAGATGAAAGGCCGAGGCGCATCACCATGGACCAAAGCACCTCTGACAGCTCTGTTCATGAAAACATAAAAAAAAAAAAAGACTGTTTTATGGGTGTAACAATGTATTTCTGAAAACGCGTGTGTGTGATGCTTGTGTTGTTCCTTACGTGCATGAGCGAGACTGAGGGCCCAGAGCCGCAGATAGGAAGCAGTGTTAGAGATGCAGCCGAGGCAGTACTCAATGGTGTGAATGGCCTGATGCACAGCCATATCTGCAAAGTTAAACTGTGGAAACACAGACAAACACATCAGCACGACAGTTGAAGCAGAATGTCTACAAGTCCTGAGGCCCACAAAAGAAGGAATCTGGCTCACTGAACGTGCATGATAGTTAGAGTAGTTAACAGGGGAGCTGTTATAAATGAAGCAACCTCCAAATTAGTAGAGGAATTGTCCTCTTTGGACCCTGTGAACCCAAAGTATCAGCTGCTCTACTGATGCGTCATGCACATCACCGAGACCTCGGGGGAAGCATTGATCTACCGACGCCCAGTGTTTGATGAAACACCTACAACGCACCGGCATACGCAAACATACCCACAACCAACAAACCTAAGGGCAAAAGCCGACGAGGCGAGTTGCAGTGAGAAAAAGAGAACAGAGACATGCATGTTTTTTACAGGAAGTGATAAAGGTGCAGCATTAACTCCGGTCCTACCTCTTCCTCCTCAGGGGCCTTGAAAGCAGGTGACAAAAGGGAACTCTTGGTTATTGAAAACACATCAAGAGACAAACATCAATGACAGAAAAGAAGTAGGAGAAAACAGTTACACATGTGGGCATTTCAGCATCCTGCCCACACACAAACACGCAAAACTAGGTTCTGTTTAAATTTAAATAGATAACTAGGCTACAAGAGCAGCAGGATGACTGAACAGCATGTCACAGAAAGTCACACGCATAGATAAAATCACATAAGCGTTGAGAAAAGTATGGAAAGAAGGAACAACAATCCACCCTTATCCATAATTGATGTTTAGTTTTACCACAGTGGAAGTGGAAACATGAGATTAGGTTTCAGCTACGGCTGAGTGGCTGAATTATTCAAACATGTGAGAGGATCATTTTACTGCCATCTGCTCTCTCAACAAACTGCTGAACTGCTGTTCCTTCTGCACTGTACGCAATCTGTATGAAATCATTTCAAATACAAATATGAATTGCCGTCGGACCGAGACTTAACTTACCTCAGGTTCCTCCTCAGTCTGCTGCGCGAGCTGGTCGTGCTGGATGATTTCCGCCTCGTCCTCGGTGGGACCGTTGCCCACTCGGACCCCTCCAAAGTTCTGTGTGCCCTGAAGAACAAGGAGTTTAAAAAAAAAGGGATAAATTAGGGCTGCAACTAATTATTATTAACGATTAATCAAATTTAAAATATGGGCACATACTGCAGATTTTTCATTCAAGTCGTTTTTATAAAATATTAGAAACACATCAAAAGATGCAAATACACAATTTGTGTTTTTAAACAAGAACACAAACATATTAATGGCTTGATAAAAAATAATGGGATTCCTATGCCACTTTAAACATCCTCTGCTTGATCATTATAAGCAAAAGATGCCTCTTCTGTAGTGAAAAAATACTTCTACTGTCAACATGTAAGAAATATTACAGTGTAAGAGTGATTTGTTATTTAGAACCGAACAATATCTGGACAGTCAAGGTTGATTAATATGATTTTTTTTTTTTTTTTTTTAAGAATTTGAACCGGGAAAAAACTAAAACAAAGTACATACATTTGTACAGTTTTTCTGTGAGTGTATTGTTCTTTCAACAATTGTTCTATTAATTCATTAGTACTTAATTAGTTGACAATAATATGACTAATCAATTTATCACGACTAATTGTTTTGGCCCTAGTATAGATGATCCTCAACTCCAAGATAGTTTTGATCTTACCAGATGTTTTTGCCACAAATACTGTCTCCGTAAAACCAGAGTTTTCACGACCAACATGCAGGGAACACATGCTAAGGCAATTATCACCAAGAATATTTGCAGCCCCATCTACAGAGAGAACAGAGAAAACCAGGGAAAAAAAAGATCAGCTTCCTGTGCTTTTCCCTAAACTAAAAGTCTTGATTTTTACATATCAGGTCCAACCTGGCCCCTGTAGAGAGGTTTGATAGTGGGGTCGTTGTAGCTGAAGAGAAACATGTTGATGAAGGCAATGAGGAGACTGGGAGCCTCTCTGGAGGTGTGGGCATCATAAGACACCCACTTAAAGAAGATCAGAATGACCAAGTAGCCAAACAGACTGGACATGAAGAGGATCTCTGGGATGAATCCCAAGTAGATGTTCAGTGGTTTTTTGAAATATCTGCAGAAATGCACATCATTCCATCAGTTTGTTATTTTAATCCGACAAAACGGAAACCAAAAATGAAGACATCGACTCACAGATGGTTGAAGAGACTTAGAGTGACTCCAAAAAGCATGTGGATGACTCCCAGGATGACAGACATCTTCATCTTGAAGGAGTTCAAAAATGACAACTTGTTGATCGAAATACTCCATATCTGAGAAAAATGCAAAAAAATAAAATAAAATAAATAAATAAAAAATTGTTATAGAACCAAGTGTTGCACATTAAATTTAGTAATGATTAGAGATCCACCAATCAGGTGGCAAAATGAGTTGCAGATTATTTGATAGAGCTATAAAACGATAAAAAAACAATCACATTATATTTTATATTCTTGAGGACCAGAAAATGACATCAAAAATGATAAAAGATATAAAATTTAATAAGTTTAACATTACATGTGGCTTATCAGGCAGTATGTAGAGAAACAGATATTTGAGTATTTTTACAAGACGGAGAAAAGACTGGGAGTGGTATTGTTAACCTGATTTGCATTACTTTATGCCTGTGCCGAAACCTATTTGCACTGTAAAACAGTAATGCAAATTATTTTGGAGCAGCAATGTGTTGTGATTTGAGAAAATGTCCCACATTGCTTCAGAGAATTGTGCACTTAGGTTATAGGAATCATGAAAATAATTCTCATTATTTAATATTAATAGTAATTTGTTCTTTTAGTTTATGCTGAAACAGACAATTTGTGATCATTTCCAAATCCATTCAATACAGAAAAATAGATATTTTTCCACTACATGTAAGTTGCATCTTTCTATCATATTTCCATTCAACTTCAAAAATGTGCATCAAGTATGTAATAATGATGCATTTATAGCCTAAAAATTGTGGCAATTCTTAAGTTTTTCTGCATTTACTAAACTTGAACTTTCACATTTTCTCAGTTTCTGGTCTGCAAATTGAAGACCAATTAACAGCTTGAGATGCTGTTAATTGGTGCATCTCAAGCATGTAAACCTTGCTAAAGTAGGAGATGTTCATTTTAAAGGAGCGGCATTAAGAAAGATAAAACAAAAACAGATAAAAGGAATATGTTGCATAAATCCTAAGGATTTACTGGATCAATTCCAATGGGGTATGGCCCTTTAAAAACTCCATCCAATGCAGGATCCAACTGGAGGGCTGTGTTGCCTTTAAGTGTCTCATCTCTAAAGCAGAGAAAATAAACACAGATCTGTTTAGTTTACTTCAACTGGAGCAAAAAAAAAAAAAAAAACAGTGACACAACAGCAGTCTAATAAATAATAATAATTAAGAATTACAGTTTTGGCTCCTAGAATCAGCTGGTAAACAGTAAACACAGCAGTGACGTTACTTTTAATGCAGTACTGAGTACATTTCTATCTGTGATACTTACGTCCAGTTGCCTCCTTTAAACATGGGTCTCACGCTCCATCCAGAGCCGAACATATTGAGGGACTTTGAGAAGCAGTCGTTGTAAATAAGCCCAGTGTACATTGAGAATATTCCCATCAGCAGTATGATATAGCGTCCTGCAAACACCATGTTGAATATCTGCAACAAAAAAGTGTCAATAATCAGTTCAAGGATAAAAAACATGTATAGGAGGATTTAAAACAAGCATGTTGACTCAAGTGATCAGGTTTTGTAAAATACTGCAGATTCTCTGTGGCTCAGCAGACGGATTGATGAGCTGAAACCATTCATACCTCGTTATCATTCTTCTGGGCCATCAGCCTGCTTTCTCTTATCACAAGGTAGAGAGCAGCGCAGGTCATGAGTGTCCCATGGCCCAAGTCACCAAACATGACAGCAAACAGGAAGGGGAAGGTAATAATGGTGTATGGCGCTGAAGACACGAACGCAGGCATCAAACGAAGAGGACGGGGGTGATGGTGGTGGTGGTTGTACATGAAACGAGTGAAACATGTCAATGAGTATGTGCCAACAGGGTGAGCATGGATAACCAAAAATGACTGAGAGGACAGGAAGTGTGAGAAACCGTCAGAACCTGGGTTCATTTCACGGTAGCTGCCAATCCCATAAGCGTCTACAATGTTCTGGAATCCAGAGGTGAACTTGTTTGTCTTGTTATACGTGGGTGGGGTCTGTTTGGTCTGCATTCGATTGAGAATGGAAGGCACGGTGGAGCCACTCTTCTCCTGCGGAAAACAAAACCCAAGACGAACGCTTTCACTCAAGTTTAAAAATGTACACCAGAACGCAGAAATCCCCCCCCCGACCCTCAAGTTTACTCACGGTCCCCCTCCGCAGTGCAAACTGGATGGAGTCCATGTCAGACACAGGACACCACACCTCGGCGATCAGACACTTCTGCGTGACGTCAATGTTGCAGAGGTTGAGGGTGTGGTAGATGGCCTTCATCTTCCTCACCTTGATGAACCACACCCTGACGGTCTTGGCCGCAGCCTGCAGGACCCTCTGTCTGTGATCTTCAGTCTGGTTCAGAACCTTTATGAGCAGAAGCAGACGTCTCCCACATGAGTGAATCGATTCTAATCGATTCACTTCCTGTAGCTTATCACTTAAGCTACAGGAAGCTTAAAAGATAAGTAAAGCTACACCACAGCTTGCTTTGTCGGAACCCACAAATGAATATTGATTGCTTTATTATAAAAAAGTCTTTATTACAACTTTCTGCAAGACTCAAAATACTGAATTTAAAGCAAACTTGTAATGTTAGGAAACATCAATTTGCATGAAGTGACTTTCTGTAAATTCACCTAGCTCATTTCTGCAAAGCATATGTCCATTATAAAACAAAATGAACAAAAAAACAAGTTATTTAAATTTTTTCACATCAGTGGTGAAGTGAGATGGCTCAGACATCAGATCAAGATGCATTCTCATTGCATCTTGATGCACTGAGAATGCCCTGAAAAACTTGTATTTTGCTCCAAACAGGATAAAACATTAACATCGAGTTGTGTTTACAATTAACCAGCTGTCTCATCCACTGGATGTTTCCATACAAGATAGCAAAAATACCCTCAGGCGTGCTGCTGTATGAATCACATTCAACACTAATCCCTGATCAGCAAATAGCAGGACATTTAAGCTCTGTGCCCACACCTGTTGTCGAGGCAATGTCTCATTCTGCAGACAGCACTCTAAATAACTTCTGCTCGCATGTACTCAGAAGAATATCAGTCCATCCACAAGGTTTCCCAGCAGGTGTTGGGCTTTGCCCGATATTAAACACGTCATGCTAGAATTCTGTGTAATTCCATATTGTGATAATATTATTCTCAAATTAAATTCTCAGGGTATCTGCTAAGACTTATATCAAAATATATTGTAATGAGTATATATATATATATATATATATATATATATATATATATATATATATATATGAAAAGAGTGATTAATCTTTATTCATTAAAGAAAAATGATATATTGTCCTGGGCTACTTTATTTCTGACGAGCAACCTATACAACAAAATATGCTTCCAGTGGACAAATTTAGAAGTTATTATTTAGTGCAAAGAAAGAGGGTTTAGCCATATCAGAGAGCTAGCTAGAATATAAACAAGTTTGAAATCTGAACAGCAACAGAAACAAAAACAGACCGCTATAGCAAAAAAGTCTGGTTTTTCTGAAGGTTTATTCACCATTTGCAGGTCATCAATGCGAGCATTCACTCCTGCAAGCATCTCTTTCCTCTCCTGGGGGGTTTCTGGACACGGGTATAATGTTGCTCTGAAGCTAAGGATGAATTAAAAAGCAAAAGAAAGCTGTTAGTTATGAAAAGGTCATCCCTCACATTGCGACGATGCTGAGTCACTTACCCCTCACAGATTTTCTTAACTCTATTCTTCAGCTGGTCTCCCTGGAAAAATATGATGAAGACGGACTTGTGGACCTGGTCACCCTGAGAAAACATTGCTCGGTTAGAAATCAGAGTAAAAACTCTAAACATCTGATAAAACTGGTTATGAACAGCACTGACTGAGGTGGGGTCCTCTAGGGGGTCTTCTATATCTGCCTGCCGCAGGAACACGTTTCCTCTGCAAACTCGCCACAGCATCCTCTCAAATGTGGGAATACGTTCCCTGCCTATGACTCCAGCCACAAATCTGCAGCACACACATTGAAAAACAATTTTTTGTTTTATTTTTCTCCATTTGGTTTTTATTTACTTCTTTGATTATGCTTAAAACAGCTATAAATGAATGGAATTGGCTATTTAGAGTGATTTTTTTTTTTTTTTTGCTTTAGAGGATCATCCCTCATGTCTGGAAAAGAGCTTAAAAACTTAATGTGTGTGTGGGGGGGAGGGGTGTTTGCGACCCCAAAAGCACAAGCTGGAAATCCTCCAAATGAGACGGAGAAAACATGTTAATCCTGTTAAATCACACAAGTGTAGAAAACAGACTCACCCAAGTCTGAGAGGAGCTACTCGGGTTGGCTCATTGGGATCCAGGAGAATGGAAGATTCTTCAAGCAAACTGGGATCTTCCATCTGTCAAACAGAAAAACAAACCACATTTGTGACATTAAGTCATCATACTAAGTCCCAGATCTGAATTTATGAAATCCCACTTTTATAAAAAAAAAAAAAAATCTCCTGACCTTATTAAAAGAAACTTAGTCAGAGGAGTTTCTATTCAATTAGCAGGTGACCATCTACTTGTTATGAGCTCTGATTTAGGTGAATGATTCATCTAAAGAAGCTGTAAAAGATCTCTCTGCGCTGTCAGTTGACACAGTTTTGCTTGTGAAGGCAGTGAAGTGGAATTAATGTTGGCCAAAGGTTGCTTAAGCACAGACAGGATCTGGCATTTAATACCACTGGGCTGAAGCACCAAACAGTGCATTTACTATAATGACTGACTAAGCTAGATGCTGCAGTCATGTGAACAACTATGAAAGATTACGAGTGAAAACACCTTTTGTTAAAATCGAGTAGAAATAAGTGCAGCTTTGTGTTTTGATGAGAGCAGTGCTGTGAAATGTGGTTCAGACAAAAAAAACAGGAAATAAGTCAATTAGGGAACACAACTTATTAATATACTTAAAATACTGATGTCATCATATCTTAGTTTTTGAGTATTTGAGGTACTATATAAATAAAACATGAGCAACTGAAGCTACGTGTAGATTTAATTCTGGGTGTTGCAATCTTCAGCAGAAACATCTACCAAATTCACAGTCATCTGTTTCTTAGTAAAAACGTAATGCTGAAAACCAAGAAGCAGAAAACGACACTTCAGAGGTCTGTAAAAGGAATAAAACCGACCTCATTGAAAAACTGCTGAGTACGGTGCAAAATGTGCTTGAGTTCAGTCAATTCCAGGAAGTTTTTCTTCAGAGCCTCTTGGTTGGTGTTGATTTCCTTCAGCTCATTCTCGAGCTTCTCAAACGTAGCCTGTGAGGGACAATACAAAAAGAGTGAGTAAGGATCCAGACCTCCATTTGTAAGAACTCTGAAGTCCATATCTATATTTTGAGGGTAATTTTTCAACACTAAAAAAAAAAAAAAAACTAGTACTAGTAATAAAAAGATCAATTATTCTGTTAACTGACTGAACTTTTGTTCTAAGCATGATTTTAGTTTTTTTTTTATAACTCTTGTAATAAACTTATGAAACTCTTCTTGCACTTATTGTGTTCTTATAGACATCTTTATTGTTTTATGATTTCAACTAATGAAACGCTCTGGACTCCAACCTTTATCACATGATTAATTGAAAAGCAAACATAAAAACTACAGACTTGTTGCATGAAGGCTTATAAAAACAGAAGAAAACAATCACCTCCAGATCAATCATGTCCCTTGGAAAAGGAACTTCAGGGTTTTCTCCTGTGTCCATTATGGGGATGTTGGCCTTCTTAATTTCTTTTTCAACAAATCCTGTCAAACAATTGTTAAAGCCAAACAAGTAAACTTAAAAACAACGGCATCTCACACAAAGCAGAAGCTTTAAAGCATGTCAAACAGTGTTTTTAGTGTTAAAAACTGACAGAATCAATTGCTTTTGAATTTCTAAAAAGTTTATTGTACAAGAAAAGAAAAGCTCACTCAGTTTGCGATCCATCTCCTCACATCGCCGCACTTCATTAACAAACTTTCTCTGGAAGACGTTTACATCAGGATTTAGCTTCAAAAAAAAAGAAGAAGAACAGAGTTCAGTGACAAAACATACTTGCTCAACTGATAATTTCTTACAACTGCTGGAGGAAGTTAAAGCCTGATAAGGTCTCAAGCTGTTGCACAGGACTTTTCTGTTACACACATCCTATATTCACAGACAACAGACTGCCCTTGAGACTAGTTAGGGAAGGGTTTTCTCATGCCTGGAACGAGGAGTCAGCTGTGAGCACATGACCCAAAGGGCATCCACCATCTAAACAGCACTTGACAGCACTACTAATGTAGCCAAATTTTATTCACCTAAACAAAGATGACTAATATATTCTGCAACATTGAAAACTGCACTTTTAGACAGGAAAATCCAAAGACAAAAAGTGTTGTGGACTTACATCACGGAACTGCACCATCCCAATCTCTCCCAGTTCACTGACACAGCAGTAAGCAGCTTCCGACTGGAGGAAGAGCTGGGCCAGGGTCATCTCTTCACTTCTAAAGAGTTCCCCCATGGTGTTGAAGGCTGGGAGTGCCCAGCACTCTAAACTCAATCAAGATCTATGGAAAGAGAGCATTCATTATTTACTGTGAATATTAACTGAACTAATTTAACAGATCAGCCATTCATAGCATTTCTGCACTCCATCTCTAATGGCAGAGGTCCATAAACAGCTGAGTGTCACCTTTACACAGTTGTGCTGCACCCAAATCATATATATACCCATAACAACACCGCTGTTATTATGGGTATGAATGGACATGTAACAAAAACATAAAAAAGGTTCAAAGAATCCGGTTGAAGTGAAATGGGTTAGCACTTACTGATTGGCTTTTGCTAAATTTACCTTTAAAATTTAATTTAGTAGATATTAACATTTTAGCATCCAGCAGCTTCTTACACAAAACAAACTTTAAATGCCAGGATTATTTGAATACCTTGAAACTAAGAAGCATAACGACCACACAGCGCTAATCCGGGGATTACAATGAGTCAGCTGACTTGTTCAAGATTCAACAGCAGCTCCATCAACGCTATGTAAGCCCGTCAACTCTGTTTCTTTTTTATATATTTACCTGGATAATGCCTCGTGTTTTATTCACTCAAAAAGTACTGAAAAATATTAGGACGTTGTCCCATTACTGTGGGTTCACTTGTCAAACCTCCGATTAGCCGTGACCCAACAGGTACTACCCAAAAAACTAAGTTGACATGACACTTTTTTACAGCAACTTCCACATAAAATGCTATAAGTAACCTCAACAGTGTAAAGCTAAAGCCAGGGTAATTTTATTAGCTATTAGCCATAGTTAAAATTGACAGCTCGACTTCACTAGCCTTATCCGTCTTTGCTAAACCGAACAGAAAACATCATTTTCATTCAGGCTAATGTTAACTTTGTCGTCTACTTCACTTAAGTAGCTACAACACTTTAAATAGCAGTTAGAACTAAATAAAGCTTTGAGAAACGCTATCGACTATTTAGCACACCTGTTGAGCAATATTTAGCAACTTTTGCCACCGTAGCACGTCAACATTACATTAAAGTAGGTCCAAACCGCTTATAGCCACATTGGTCGGTATTCTTACTATTAAAGTATGGACTGTATCCTTTCTCCTCTTTGCTACCCGTTCACTTTCTCTCGGTTGTTTGTAGAGGAGTGGTCCGAGGAAAGAAGGAGTAAACGCAGCTCACCAAGGCGGAAGGATCCTCCTGGTAACGAGTATCGATTGATGCGTTCACACGTCACGTGACCACTAACTGTGGACTCTATTGGCTCAAAAGCGGTACCTCGATACGTCTCTTAGTTTAGCTCTAAACTTTTATTTTGAAAACCATTACGGAAAATTACGGCGTAGCTCACTTTGTTTTGAGTAGTTTATCGCAGACATCCGTTGAGTCAAAAAAAAAAAAAAAAAAAAATGGAGCAGTTTATGACTACTTTAGGAGAACTAGCGTTATAATCACAGTATTGTGTTTAGCTACTAACAATACAAATATCTACAGTTGAGGCGCTACAAAAATACAAAAACAAAAAAACAAAAAAACTCAATGGCTGTAAAATCTCGATATACTGCTCTCTAGTGAACAGATCATGTAACTACATTCATGCTTTAATGTTTTATACCTTATATTTAAATATTTACGTATATTGAATGTTTCAACTAAAATTGAGAGGTCTTGACTACCGATTTTCCTATTATATGACTATGACCTCCAAAAATTTCGTAAAACTTCAAACACAGCAACTTCTTTCTCATACCCACAGGTTGAAAAGCTTAAATACTGTAGTGGATTCATTGCTAACATTTAATACCATATAATGTCACTGACGTGACGGCGAATTTAATTTACAAATAATTGTCAGTTGTTTTAGTTAGTTTACCTTATTTTGAAAGTATTTTCCGGACTTCACAATGTTCTTCTTGGTTACTAACTTACGTTTGATAAACTATTATCGAAGTATATTTTGACCCCTAGGTGGCATAAAAGAGCCTATACTTTTAGATAAAAAAAAGTTGCAATGATTTTTTTATTAAATACACTAAGCAACTGGCATTCCTGTTTGTAAAAAATAAAGTATGACTATTGTTGTTTAAAGCAACACTTGCAACATTGATGTTACTCTATCAAGCTCGTCGATTAATTTGTCTGAGACATGTTTACAGATGGCGTTTTACTTGTATGATTCATGGTCACAAAACAATATGTTAATGCAGTTGCTCTCAGTTGCTTTTGTGCATTTCTCAGAGCAGAATTGAAATTCTCAAAACTTCATGTTCAATCTTCAAATCATTGTGTCACTTGTGCTCATCAAAAAAGCAATTTCTTATTCTTTGAAACAAGTTGCACATCTTTTTGTACATCAAGTGATTATGTAAGACTCCCTGCTTTTTCCTAAATTTTTAAATGCTTATTTCATGTTGAACAAAATGTATTATATGGGTGTCTGTTGAATTGTCGCACCCTCCGCAACATTCAAAACATTTAACAATCAAACCTGACTGTCTTATTTGTACACAATGAAACAAGGATTTGTCATCCTCAGGCACTGACAAGTTTATTGATACAGATATTTAATTTCGAGAGAAGAACTAAGGATTTTGAGAAATAAACTGAGTTTTGAAGGTAATCAACAGTGTTTTGCTGTTTGTACGAATTGTTTTGAGAAATGCACTTATTGTTTGGCAAATGTCAAACATGATTTGAGAAATGCACCAAGCCAACTGAGAAAAACTGTGAATACACTAAACGTTACTGTAAGCTCACAACAAGCCATTTTATGTGAGGTATTTATTTGCAGATGTGTTTAATCCTGCTCTTGATCTCAAAATAATATGCCAAAGCTATGCTGTTAATAACACCAAACACACTATTTAAATTAAAGTGTACACAAACACTGAAGTAAACTGAATCCAGTTTAAAATGATATACAGACAGATAGACAGACAGATGAACAGCTGTTGCTTTTGGAGCTTCATCAAGCTTGTTTTCTGTGATGTTTCCATTAGAGAGCCTCACCTTGCCGTTTTATTTGGGACTGTTATGCCACTAAGAGGAGGGGGTCTACAGACATTCTGCTTAGGCACAGAATGGGGTGGAGCTGCAGCGGTAGGCTGGTACTGGGTGGAGGCTGGGTGCATGAAGGGAAAAGTTTGGCTGGGTGGTTTTGCAGTGAGCAGAGGCATTTGACTCAGGGCACACATGCTTGATCTGTGAGAGGCCCCACTCCCCTTGGCTGGCTGGCATCCCAGAGCAAAGGCAGAGAGAGGTAGAGAGGATTGACTGAGAGGAATCTAAAGAGGCAAAAAAGTAGGTTAGGAAATTGTCTAAAAGAAAGAAAAGCAGACTAAGGCTCATCTAAACAGCTTGTTTATTTTGGTAAAGAGGTGGTATATTTAGTTGCTAGGTATGGCAGACACAGGAGTCAAAAAGGAACATGCACCCCATGCCGATATACCCTACGACGATGAAGAGGTTGCTCTTGTTGGCGCCGCTACAGAGCCAGCAGTAGATGACGATGACCCAGCTGAAGAAGTGGACCTGGTGCTGGATGCTGGAGGCAAGAGTGAAGCTCAGATGAACGGGGTCATGATTCTCTCTCTGCTGGACAAGATCATAGGTGTGGTAGACAAGATCCAGCAGACCCAGAATGGACTCGAGGCTCGACAGGAGGCCATGGAGAAGTCTGTGTCAACCATCCAAGGGGAGCTGGCGAAGCTGTCCAAGAACCACGTCGACACTGCCAACACAGTCAATAAAATGCTGGACAAGGTGCGCAAGGTCAGCGTCAACGTCAAGACGGTGCGCAGCAACCTGGAAAAGCAGGCGGGACAGATCAAGAAGCTGGAGAGCAACGAGCACGAGCTGCTCAAGAGACGGAACTTCAAAGTCCTCATCTACCAGGTGAAATGTGGAAGAGATGTCTTTTTATAAGTTTATTGCATACCTTTTGTCATAACAGATTCAAATTAATATCTCGAAATTGCTACTGACACAAGTAAAGCTTCACAGTATCATGTTAATCTACTACTTGGTACGTTGCATTCCCCACATCCTGAAGGGAGGTTTGGAAAAGACGTGTGAAATTCACCTGAAAGGCCGTAGCAGCAACATACTGACCTCATCTCTGCAGAAAGAAAAGCCAAATTTGTGTCTTGCATTGAGTTTTGTTAGTGGAAATGAAAAGAGGACTGCGGCCCTTTCAGGATGAAGGATGAGATGCCAAGGCTTAGTAGATTCCATGACACATATCTCAGAATCACTCATTCCTAAAACTTCAGCAAGGCTGTAATGTTCACAAAGTGTTCAACAAAAGCTCTCCTGTCCTCAGAAGCTTCTGTGCAGCTTCTGTTCAGACTAGACCCTGTGACTTTCATGAAAAACTTGGGACAGGTAGCAATTTCTTCCATTCCACAGGCATACGTGATCGCCCAATAAAATCTATATAAAGACTCCTGGTTGTAAATGAAAATATAAGCCCTATAAACACAGGCATGTGGAGCTATTTGAGACAGAACCAACGCCCCACTACTGAGGACAGGGTGGTGTCTGGAGTAATGAAAGGTGAAAACATGTTGCATTTTTTTTTTATCTTGACGATGTCTTAAGACAAAGTTAAAATTTATGGCGCATAATACTGTACTTGAGTTAATGATTGGACCAATGTAAACACAGGCAGGTTCAGTTTTAAAGGTGCAAAACAGAAAAAGAAGTAGCTTCAAACTAGAAATAACTTGAACTCATGGGCCAGAAAAACAAAAAATCAAAGAAGCAAGAAAATAAGAAGTGCCAGCTGCACTAGTCAAAGGACTATAGCTACCTCAGTGAGCAGTTCTTTTTTTAGCTCGACATGCCGTCATGTCTTACACAAGTTGAAGCTACTCTGTAAAGAAAAAAAAATCTCACTTGGATATACAGCAGTAATTTCCTCTATAAACTAATGATGCTTCACTTACTGGAAAAACGATGAGCTAATCTCAAATACATCTGTAGCGAGGGATCTTATGGTGACGAGCCTCACATGTGCGGAGCTTACTTGGGGATCTATTTTGGCAGGCACAAACTCTTTGCACCGCAAGAGCAGGTTACACTGTTGGCATCCAGCAGAAATCCAATCATAGGCACTTCACCCCAATAAATTACTCAGTAAAGCAGGTGCCTCCTGCTGTTTTGGAGACTGTAAGCCTTTCAGTTATGTTGCAGTGGTTGCCCCTGGCTTCCAGCCTACTTTCTTTTAATCAAAAGGATGGCTGTACTGTGTCCAGTTTATCTGACCAAGTGATAGATGGGTACACATATTGGCAGCAATGCAAATCAGCACTGGCTCTCAGCCAGTTTTCACCACTTTCCACTCACTCTGTTTGCGTGTTGATGTGTTGGAGCGGGACGGGTTTAGAATTAGAAATACGGTAAGACCGATGTAAGGGTTGAAGTACAGCGTGTAGAGGTTAAGGCAAGACTCCATGGTATTGCTTTGCCACTATCCGCGTGTGTGTGTTGGGTTTCACCCACAATATCAAAGTCGTTCTCGCTCCGATTTCAGCTAAATACGTGAAATGCGTCGCCGTGCGCTACGAGACGTACTGCTTTTCTTTGTTCATCTGAGTGCAGGTGCTGTATTTTTGTGTTGTGTCACACTGCTGGATGTGCTCTCCGAGAATAGCCGCACAGTTGAGAGTTTCCGGGTTGGGAAACCTGGGATGGAAGCTTTATATTTAAACCTGACGGGAAGCGGCATTGCCAGGCAACAGCAGGGCATAGCAATAAAGACATAATTACCACATGCAAATTGCTTATCACTGTACATAAGAGGCTTTCAAATATTCCTTGCATTGTGGGTGTCCTCACTGCACTGCCAAGTTTTCCCCTCAGCATGGATCACATTTACACTGTCATCAGGGCACTGCTGGTAGCAGCCAACAGTGAGTCAATGGAGGCTTTTCTTCATATTTTTCCATATTTTTTTCCCTATGACCATTTTATTAATGACATGGCTGTGAATCATGTTAAAGTGTATGTCACTTACAATGATTTCTTTTCTCCCCTCATTTCCATGTATCTCACGAGAGGCAAAAAAGAAACTCAAATTAAACAGGATACTGTAATTGTGAGGCCAAAGTTTAGAATGTGAATTCATGCGCAAGTCTTTTGGTTGTCCTTGTGCAACGACTGCGAATGCGGAATTTAAACATGAACCCATTGCAGCTGATCAAAATTGGAGAGTCAGTCAGAAGGAAGAGCTGGAAGGGATCCTTCGCTGTCGCGGTGAGCTTGTCCTTCAAATCAGCTAAAGAGACTCAAATGTCTAAAACCTTTGATCTGTCTCCCAGCTTAGGTTGTCTGTGGATGAAATCTGCCCAGGCAACAGCAGAAGCTGCTCCTGCTTTTTGACTGAGGTTATTAATGTAGTCCCAGCATTCTTGCCACAAATATTACAACTGACATTCAACCACCCAGGCTTAGTCACTGTCAACATTTAAACCCAGAACAGAAAACAGGCTTTTAATAATTTAAACTGGACATAACATAGATATTCTTCACAGTGTTATTTATGGAGTCATGTTTTCTCCTCATTTATAATTGCACTTATCATGGTAATTATCTGCATGTAGATTCTTGTTCAGTGTGAAATTGTTGGTGAATGCTGGATTTATGGAGCAAAGATAACATTGCTTTGACAGCTGTTGCACAGGATTTGATCTGGCTGTTTAAAAATTTTCAGTTTTTTTTAAATTTTTTAAATTTTTTTTATTTCAGTGTCCTGAATGTTGCAGCTCAGAAATATCACATATACCGTCCATATTCATCTGCTGTGATAATTTTGTAAGCCAAACTCAAATGTTGAAGCATGGACTTCAAAAAATAAATGTAATTAATGTTCTTCTAAGCTATCCTTGTCTTTACTGATAAAGGTGTAGACATTTTGGCGTGCCAGAAGCTCGGAGCGGCTGATATGTCAAGAGAGACCCACTCATTCATTTGTCTTGTACTTATTTGACCACCGTATATACCTTCTATAGAGCGCTGAACCTTTGCATTGCCCAAATGGCAAAGTGATCATTAAATATGAAAAAGAATTAGTCTAATATGAAAGTCCACTGTTGGAAGAGGATAGAATAACAGGAGAAAACCCTTATTAACAAAAGGAGAACTTCAAGCAGAAAAAGCCCAGGCTAAGATTTGAGTCTGAGACCTTCTTGCTGCAAGGCAACAGTGCTAATCACATTTTTTTTTTTTTTTTAGATTAGAACTGTAACACACCGACCATAATTTGTGACCCTGAAGGGTGTGTCCGTCTGACTAGGAGGTCAGCAGCACAGGAGACTTTACTCTCAGTTTGAAGACTGTGATGAAGAACCAAAGGATCACTTTGTAGAAAGGTGTGGGAACAATCATTTAATTCTGAATGTGAACAAAACAAAGATTTCTATTTTGGGTGAAGAAGTTAAGGTGGTGGCAGGGTATAAAGAAGTTGGTATTTGTCTGGAGAAAGAGCATAGCGACTTTTGTTTCATGTGGGAGATTAGATCCTTTGGTGGTGACAGCAAGATGCTTTATCGTCTATAAAGTTTGTTGTTGAGAGTTTAGTCTCTTCTGATGTTGCACATTTTAGACACTCCAGAGCACACACTTTACAAGACTGTTTTTCAGACTCACTGCAAAACAGATTGTTACAGAAGATTTTTGTTGTAAACTCTTGTTTTACTTCTTCTTTTTTTTACATTTAGTTTTTCTTTTGTATTATTAAGGTGTTTGCAAATGAGTTGAACTGAATTGGGCTGAATTGAGTTTCATTAGTTCTAAAGTGAGAAAGACGTCTATTGGCAGTATTTAGTCTCTGACCTGGCCTGAATGTCAGACACAAACACATGGTCTCATGCGCAGAAAACAAGTGATGATTTTCAAAATTCATGCAATTTAAAGTTTGATCAAAAACTTGTATGAATCAATTTCATGCAACTTCACAGGTGTCTTCATCTAGTTTATGCAATATAATCCGCCAGTCGGTGGCATGGTGAGACGGTATTCCTGCGTCTGGAATCAGGGTGTGTTTGGATGCTCCTCAAAAACAGCGTTAGCTATGTGGTCATTCTATCAGGGGGTTAGAGGACTTCTCAGTTACAGACTACTCTAACAACTCTATGCAGAGCTCCAGTCACAGCCAGACAGTGCTCCCTCTAGACCACCGCTCACTTTTCTGTAATAGATTTTCAACTTGCCCGTCTATGTAACAGCATAGTCTCTCTTACTCCAGACGTAGAATTCCAACCATGGGAAGCCCTTTGGCCTCTTTACTTAATTGTTGTTTCCCTGCGCAGACTGCATGTCAGCGCCTCTACAATGAAGTGTTTTCAATTACCTATCATGTCGTAGCAAGTAAAACCAAGTAACTTGAGTGAAAGGAAGTCAACAAGCAGCACAAAGATAGAGCTCTGATTCATTCTGCTGGCATCTCTGCATCCCCCACTTCAGACACCACTCCCCCTTATCGCTCCCACAATCGAGATGGCCTATTTCAATCCAAATCAGACGTCTAATCCAGAACTGATAGCATAGCTCTTCCAGTATTACCCACAGCACTTCGCACACACTCCCTGTCTCCATTTTCTGCCTATAAAGAGATTGCACTAAGACTACATAGCAATTGGTTCCCATGTTCATTCATTTTTAAGTTGAGCCCAACGTTGTACGATACATCACCAAAATGTAAACACATCAAGTTCCCACGTTTTAGTGATGTAGAGCAGATGATTATTTCAGAACTTCACCTATTTTTTACATTTTCTTTGTACAGTTTAACTGAAAGACAATCAAATCTATTTAAAGGTAAAATATAAAAAGAAAGAAAGAAAGAAAGAAAGAAAGAAAGAAAGAAAGAAAGAAAGAAAGAAAGAAAGAAAAATGTGTGTGCAATGTCAGACAAATACTTAGTTTCATACAATTTTTGATCAATATTTGATGTTGTTGGGTACACATATCAGCTATGGCCAATAGAAAAGAAATTGCCTCACAAATGAACAGATTTGGAGAACTTTAGATAAAGAAGGTTTCATAAAACATTTCTTTTTTTCAGTTGAATTATGCAACATATGATACATTCAAAAAATTAATTTTAGGAAAACTGTCTCCAATGTTGCATTACTGAACATGGAAACAATAGTTTCTGTCATCAGTACTTTATCTGAGCTGGACTACTTCCTTGAGTCCTCTGGTTGTTTATGGTAATTCTAAATAATGCCGTCTGTGTACATGTTAATTTAAAAATAAATTTATGTTTACACTTAAATTATGTCTTAATCCTTTCTATTTAATTTTACGCAAGAAATAAATGTGTTTCTCAAAATGTAGCACTATCCTATTACTATGAAGATAATATCTCTTATGTTTGTGTTCCAGTGTTATCTCTTATTTTAGCAGCGGAGAGCGACATCATGGAGCCAGAGTGTTGTTTCTTTTGGCTCATTTAAATGCAGGTTACTGTTTGGGGGTTCCCTTTTTTCTTTCACCACATGTATATTTTGCTGATAACAAGAAGGAAACGAGTTCACGCTGAAGCAAAAACAATCCTTTCCCCTCCTTTTGTTTGGAATTCTTTCATATTTTAAAAAATGCAGACCATTGTTTTTTTTTTTGTTTTTTTTCTCTAAAAGTTGTTCCATTAATGTCCCGGTGAAGCAAGCCTTATTTGCCACTGCATTGTTTTTCTTTTCTCTTTGCTTATCCAAAGCAAAACAATAACAAATCTGAGTAAGCAGTGATGTGGAATATTTCAAACACTTACCTGTCAGTCAGGCCTATGGACCATGCAGCACAGAAAAACAAGTGTAATTTGATAAACTAGCTCAAAGTGCTGCCTGTAAGGTCTTTTGTGCCGCTGTTTGCCTGGGTTAAAGTGGGTGTTGGTGCAAATGGATTTTCCGGTAAATCCATTTCAATCCTATTCAATTCATCTAGTTATAGAACATACAGGGAGAAATATACCTAACTTTTAAGCATATTCCACAAATGTGGCTGAAGTCTTGATTTTGAGAAAGCAGTTTCTGAAGTTTTATGCTAGCTTACTTTATCCACCCTAAAATGTATTTAATGGGTTTCTGGGTCTTTCTCCTGATTGGAAGTTGCAACCAATTGACCAAAACTATCACCATATAAACCATACCTGCAACATAGCATTTGTGTATTGTACTGTGATAAATTGTGCAATAAAAATAGTAAAAAAATTAAATTAAATTAAAAATGCTGCTTCATGACATGGATCCTTCCCAAATTTGGTCTTCCAAAATGGACTGATGTAGCATATTCATTTCATCAGCAAAATCTACAGAGACAAAATAATTAACATTCTCTTAAACAATGCCAGAAGGAGGTCTTGAGTTACTCTTGGTGAATTTAAATTCCTCCTCATTTCTCCACGCATGCCCATCCCACCTCCCATGGCAGCAAACAGGATGTACCAACTGGAAGACGGATCAGGTCAACGTCTAGTTTGAACAGTTGTAGCTGTCATCCAGCTACTTGGCCAGCAGACAAATATGTGTCCTCATACCACTTTTCAGCTCTGGGCAATGCTGCTGATACACTCCAAGCTTATTCGGCACATTGTCCCCATATGAATGAGAACGTAATCAGAGTAAAACACTGGCTAAATGTTTTGAGTTTGTACCAAATCTGAATATTTTTTTCTCAATAAAAATTATTCCCAAATTCTGTTTATTATTTAAGCCATCTTTTGAGTTGAATATATATATGTGTGTGTATATATATATATATATATATATATATATATATATATATATATATATATATATATATATATATATATATATATATATATATATATATATATATATATATATATATATATATATATATATTATGTGTGTGCAATTTTGGAGGGGTTTTGAGCATTAATGGCTAAAAAGTCTCTGGCAGGTTTTAAGTCTGGACTTAAACTAGACCTTAAAGAGTTGTTGAAATGTTCTTGGAGTGATTTTGAAATTGCTTTGTAACATACTTCTAGATAATTTTGTTTGTAATTTTCTTAGATCCGTAGATTATTATTATTTTTTTATCTTCATAAGTGTAATAAATAAAACTGAACCAGAAATATATAATAAATAACTGTTTCATTGCTTTAAATTAACATTTTGGTAATGAAAGCAATGTTTTGGAGCCAGATTCACCTTTGTGGTTTATTCCAATGCTTATGTGGCATGTGAATCTTTTGCTCTTTGCATGTGAGAACACCAGGGGATTTATAGTAGCCTGGGCATTAGGTTTTGCATGCTCTCAAATATTCTGGAAGATTAATCTATTACTAATATAAATAGTAACCAGATTAGGTTGAGTGGGAGCAACATTTTGTAAACTGGGTTAGGATTAACCTTTAAACTATTTAGCAACAGTGGCATGTTTGTCTTTTATAGTCAAGTAAAGCAAATCAAATAAGTTACTATGCAACAAACCTACAATATGATGATATAGAAATGTTTTCCCTGCACACAAACGCTTATATGTATGCCAGTAAACACATGTACTCATGGATTTACACAGGTTAAGACTGAACTGTTGCTTTCAAAAATTACAAAACAGGACTCCAGTGTAAACGAAATGCCCTCAGCTTCATTTAATTTCAACACAGATTTTTTTTTTTTTCTGACAGTGGGAATCTATGAGTCATAGTAGATATTTCAGTTTTTCCGCTGAAAGTGCATCAGTTCCCTCACACACATTAACAATGGCTTGATTCAGAGCCTTGAGAGCAAGATTTTCATTGGGCAAAAATAACTTTCTGAAGTAGGGCTTTGGCTTAACAGCCCTCTTCACTAAGTTATGCATGAAAAGAGAAAATGACACAACCACATGAATAATATTCTACATCCTTTTTTATGTAAATGAAATGATTTAAATATAGATATTTACAGAATATGCATATTTATCACAACGCTTTGTTTAATCTTAGGTGAGCTAGTCTATAGGGAATACAAACATATAAACTAATTTGAAGTAAGACTGAAAAAATACATAATTAAAAAGTCTACTTAATGTACCACTTTGTCAGTACAGACTGCACTGCTGGAGAGACTGAAGTCATTATGTAATACCTTCACATACTGTTTCCAGTTTTCTTGGCAGCTCACATTAACACAGGAATGGAAAACTCAATTTTGCACCATTAAGTGTGAATAACCATGCTGAGATTTCAGTGGTTTCAGAGTCAGGAGCTGTGGAAAGCCTGAGCTATGGAAATCAGAGAGTTCCATTTGATGGTGGCTTTCTGGTAAATAAAACCTCTCACTTTGAATGAATCTGTATATAAGCTGTGGTTTAGTCCAGCGCCACTGGCGCTGGGGATTCTAATTATATCTCAAAAACTTCATGCCCCAGAATTTGCATTTTGCCGTAAGTCATCTGACTCACCTTCAAAATACCTAAAGCAGTAGTAGGCGGGTAGCCAGTCCCCTGTGAATTGTCTAAGGTTTATTTTGGACCGTGTAGGAAGCTTTAGAATAAATGACCAGAGTACATTAGCGGTCATATTATAGCCTGCAAGCAGTCTCTGGACATCAAAGGATCCTGATGCAGGTTCATGCAGAGATGTAACACGCGAACCTCCAGCCCATGTCAATCTCTCCCTTGGCCTTCTCCCACTCTAAAGCGACATATCGGTCAGAGACATCACTCACTGTGAATGCTAGCAGCACAGCTGCAAGGAGTGGACGGGATAAGACAGCTGCTCCTGTGACTCATTCAAGAGGCCTTTCATCACACTGCCTCTAAAGGAATAGTGTGTGTGTCTGTTTGTCTTCTAGCCTGTTAAATGGTTGCATGGATGTAGGTGGATTAAGAGCATCTGTTAACAGTGCGTGAACTTATCTAAACAGTGAGTCTGACATTTTCCGACGCTTGTACCTTCAGTTTTAATTTAGCTTGATATTATTCTGACTTTTTTTGTGATGCAAACTGGAAAGTATTAAAAAGTTGACAGGAAGTGAAAGCTGAATCTAGCTATAACTACCACTAATATAACAGTTTTAAGATATTTCACTATGATTTTTTTTTTAGTGGTTTGAATGAGGTTTATGTCCATTAAGGATATTTTTTAGTTAACCTGTTTAAATATTTCTTAGATTAGTGTAGGTATTCACAACATAAATAGTCTTGGTAATGGAGACAGAAAGAAGCCAGCAGTTTATGGTTCCATTTCCGTTGTTGTGCATAGAGACGATGTATCATATTACGCCTTTAACTGACTCCAAATGTTACCCATCTGGTACAGAAAATAAAACAGCCTTTGGTTGTCAGGAGAAGGTACGATAATGTTTTGCTTGTAAGAGCTTCCTTTAAACATTTACAAAATTAACATTTCCCCCAAAAGGTGAGCCCTCATCTCAGAGTGGTGGCCACTCTGCTTCGAATAGCATTTTTCATGCCTCCAAACCTATTTTCTATTCCTGAATTGTTTAATTTTGTCTCAAAGCCGACCTGTTTTACTCTTCACAGATAGAAAAGTATATGCAGCCATTCAAAAACAGGATGCTTAGGATCAACTTTTCCATGAGGGCCACTTAGTTACTCTTGTTGGAAAGAGCCGTCAACAAGGGAGGTTTATGTTATTTAACAGAAGATTCTTAGTCCCAGCTCCCTTGGCACCTGTCAGTGAATACATTCACACAGCGGGCAAACTTTTCCGCTGCTGCAAAGTAGTAAATCCGTGGAGAGTGGAAGGTAACACAGGGACGCTAATGGATTTAACATATTAAAACAGAGGCTCTCAGTCTTGTGTTTTGTTATCAGGGCTGGAAACCCAAACAGGGTTCACTGATGTCATCACGATTTCCTTAGAGCTCAACGGACCATAAACAGGAAAGTTTTTTAGCCACATTCCTACGAGCTTAAACGTCTTGCATATTTATTTAATATCTGAATATGTTTTAGTCTCTTTTGAGAGATGCCTGTCTCATTTCAGCAACATCATTACTCAGTGTTTGCAAATACACAATTATCCACATTATTTATGATTTATGTTGTTAGCGGTTGTTGTTTTGGATAATTAAAAATATCTTTCCAGCGTTAAGTTCTTTGCATCCCAGATTTACTGGTCTATGAGGGGGAAAACTTGCACTAATATGTCATTATCAATAAAATGCTCTCAAAGCAACAAAGTGATTGTTTATTGAAATGATTAGTGGGACAATTTATCATCCAGCAAATTTATATATATATATATATATATATATATATATATATATATATATATATATATATATATATATATATATATATATATATATATATATATATATATATATATATATATATATATATGCAGCTCAGCTCAATCTTCAGTAGCCAGCATGGCCCGCATGATGAAGTGGTTACTATGGTTGCAGCATGCTGTGTTTATCTGTTGCTGTGCTGCAGGGGATGGTGTTGTTCAGCTGGGGCGAGGGGTGGGCTGTCTGTAGGGCCGAGCTATGCAGTGGCCGGTGGCCAGAGGAGGGTAGATGGAATCCAGAAAGCAGAAAAGGCCAGCTCAAAATAAACGCACACACAGCGGGTCGGCCAGTGCCACCGTATATACACCACCAGATATGGAGGCAATGTACGTTTTGTGGTTGTGTGGCAGTATTTAAACAGTGTAGAAAATTCTGACTGGTGCTTCTCTTTTACAAGTCCGACATAAGGCATAATATCTCTCACTATCACCAGAAACTTCACAATTTATGAGTTGCTGATCATCCCAATCTTAAATTTGTCAGTTGTTCTCTTCTGTGTGCTGGTGTTTAACTACCACAATTTATTCCTGCTATCAAAATATTGGATTGAATGATATTTCGATTGTGTAGGGGACCTTCACAAATAAACATCTCCTTTGTCAGAAGACATTTAGTCTCTTTACATTTATGATAATGATTAATAAAAGACATCAGCGCTGCCTTGAACTGTATATTTTAAGAGAACTCCTAAGGAAGTAGTGTTGAGTGTTACAGCAGAGAACATAAACAAGACATTTGCTACCAATTAGTACTTTACTTCTGTTTCAACTGTGTGGGTGATAAGTAAAAATAGTTGTCTGTCTTTGGCAACATGTTACAGGAGACATTATGCCAAAACATCACCATACTCCCTTGAGGGCAAACTCACTGTAGATGAGCTTTCACTATTCACCGCAAATTAATATTGAGGTTTTTTTAAATAAAGATCAAGTAACACTGTAAGATTCTTGTTTCTAAACTTATTTACAGCAACATAAAAATCAATAATCAACAATACAGATTATGTGAATTGAAAAATCAATGTCATTTGGGCCAGCAGGGTTGGGGAGCAAAAAAATCAAGAAACAGAATAAAAGTCTACTTTAAGGAGCAATTTGAAAAAAAAAATCCCTGAGATGCTCTTTTAAGGTTTAAAAGAAGTAATTTCAAATTTTAAAAAAGTAAGACAAGTTAAACACTTTTGGATAATATCAGTATGTTTTTTTTTTATTATTGGATATTTGTGAGGTGGCAATTTAAGCTCTCAGCACTCTTTCAAAATTTACAATTCAGATTTTTATACCACATAACTAATAGACAAAATAATTCACCCTGACCTTTACTTGGAGATCTGGCAACAACGTAAGACCTGTCATCCCTCTAGGAGTTTATTAGCATGATATGAGTGAAATCAAATTCCTTAGTCCTG
This sequence comes from Poecilia mexicana, assembly GCF_051168715.1. Lineage (NCBI taxonomy): Eukaryota > Metazoa > Chordata > Actinopteri > Cyprinodontiformes > Poeciliidae > Poecilia > Poecilia mexicana. The sequence goes on from NW_028263377.1 coordinate 21,277,733, forward strand.
AAAGTCATGGCCAGTGGCTGACAAAGCTCATAGTTCACCTGTCACCTATTCAGCACTTGTTTTTTTCCTTGTGTCCTCAAGGATACCAGCACAACAGTTTATGAATAAAAAGATAAGCTTTCTGTTCCTCTCTCGCTGTCTTGGTTAAAAGAAAAACAAGGTGGGAGTTTCTGAATCTGTTCATCTCTCTTTACTAAATGCTTACTTTCTACACTCAACACAAAGCAGTCCCTGTGGGAATCTGCTGTGCTTTGTGAAACTGCATAAATTATGAGATGAAGTGATGAAATCAAAGTAGCCTTTGAATTACGAAACATTGACAGTTTGCATGTAAATGCAAATGGTTCCAGATTTTGTTTTGTCTTTTTGGGTTTTTTTGGCTACAAAATATATTTAGGATTTCTGTTATTCACCTCTCCTAAAATGTGTCTTTCAAAAGACTTTAGGGTTCGAAGCAAAAATGATACCAAATGACAGGAAGTAATGTGGTTTGATGCAAGATGTTCTTGGCTTTCATTTCAGGTTGATTGCAGTAGCAGAAAACATGCTCTGGAGTTAAATATGAGTTAAGTCATATTTAATATATATGTCACACAGTACAAATTATGCTTACTGAGTTGAAATCTTTGCAAATTTTATTAGAGATGTTCATCTTACACCACTAGGTGGCATTCTGCACCAGCTGCAGCTTTGCGTTGCATATTAAGCTAATGCGTCACTCTGCAAACTATCATGCTCACATTTTCCATGTGAGTTTTGGTTCATAAGGGTGGGGGGCCGGGATTTGTTTGTTTTTCTGAAGCAGGTAGCTGTCATTCCACAATAAATCAATTGACATTGTTGTATTGTTTCCAATAAAACAGCTATCATGTTGCTCAGTTTTACTCAATTTCAGCAATTTAATAGTTTCTTTTTCTCTTCTCCCTTCCTTTTTTTTTTTTTTTTGTACTGTCAGGACCAAGTGAAGACACCAAAGGAATCCAAGCCCAGAACAGCAGAGACAGCTGAAAGCAAAGCAGTGGAAGGCCTAGAGCAAATACCTGAGGATGGACAAGAAGGAGTTAAAGAAAATCTCAATTCTGATGAAGAAATTGAGGTTGAAGAAATTATCGAAGAGTCTCGTACAAAGCGTCTCCAACGCACCACCAAGCAGCAAGTAGACAACATAAAGAAGGCCTTCTCCAAAGAAAAAATGGAGAAAACCAAACTAAAGACCAAGGAGAACTTGGAAAAGACCAAGCAAAGGACCCGCGAGAACCTGGAGAAGACGAGGCAGAAAACCCGTGACAATCTTGAGAAGACGAAGCACAACCTCGAGAAAAAGATCAACAAACTTGGAACCCGCATGACCCCCAACCAGGAGCGGAGAGCAAAGATGAAAAGCTCCAAAGATAAGTTCAAGAAATCCCTCACTCCTGATCACACAGAGTATGCTCGCTCCAAGACAACCGTGTACCGCGTCCCCCCCTTTACTTTCCACGTGAAGAAGATCCGGGAAGGGGAGGAGGAGGTGGTGCAAAACACAGAGATGGTCGAGGTGACGGAGGGAGAGACGCAGCCAGAGGGAGAGAACGGGCTGGGTATGCATGTGGAGGTGGAGGAAGGGGAGCTGGTGAATGTAGATGGTCCAGAGATGCAGGGTCTGGTAGAGATAACTGAGGACTCTCAGCTGGTCAGGGTGGAACCAGAGCATCTAAAGAAGGTTGGAAGTGAATAAAGGCGTCCAGAAGACAAGTAAAGAATGAGAAGGAAACAATGTCGATGAATGAGTCTAATCGAAAGGACACTGTAATAATCTTAGAGACTTTATCGAGGTGATTACAGTCTGACACCTCATTTGCTCTTTTGTCATTTTATTGTACCCAGCGGCAACAATGACTTCCATGTTTGCTCATATCTGTTATGCAAATAATAGATATGTATATATATATATAAAATAATGCTAGCTTTTGAAATAGATTGTTATGCTAGACATATGTGTATCAAGTGTTTCAAGTGTTTGATTTTCTTTTTTTTTCTGTTTTTGGTTTGACTAACTGCTCGTCTGAAGCAAAGGCACAGTAAAAAAAAAAAAGTTTTAATACCTCATAATAAAAAAAATTAAGTTAAGCCTTTCACCTGTTTGGCATGCAAGATGTTATGAATGACCAGTGGTAGATTTTGATATGGGTGATGTGACTTTGTACCCAAGTGCCGAACAGCCTGGGGGCAACCCGAGGCCAAAAAAATTAATAAATAATTTGACATTTGCACCCTGAACATGTTTTCTATTGTATATTTCTATGCTTTCTCAGTAGGATTGGTAGTTTCTCTGAGGTGTATAAACAAGAAAAAAAAATTTTTGGGGGTCGGGGGTTGCTAATGCTGCTGAAATTGGAAAGTGATCATTCTAATTGGAACTAAATAAAAGTGCTATTGATGTGTTTTTAATGGACTCTGGATTTAACTGGAGATTTTACCATCTCCAGTTAAAAATTACACATATTTATCAATCTATTTGTGAAAAGACAAAAGTCTTTCTTGGCAGTAGAACCATTTTATGTAAAGATCAGCACAACACTGTGCAGACTGGTTAATTCTGAAACTGAATCATTCGACACTATTACAGATCTTTAAAGTTTTTGATTTGTAAAACATTTAGTTTAAAAAAATAGGGATTATATTTTTTTTTTAAACGTTCATATATGGCTGGTGTCAAACCTTGATTCACTTTGCAGGAAGTAAATTGGAGAGAACCCACCAAAGTCGCTAACTGTCTTCAGTTCTGTTTGTAACATCTATGGACAGAGTTTCTGGGCACAGCCAACGTGTTGAGGTGTTAGGAACAAAATTAATCCTAAGGTCAACATCACCATACTGTTGGCTTCATCAAACCCTGATCTACAGCTTCCACTGAATCAGTTTGTAGCCAAGGGCAAAGTGGCTGGGAGAATCAATAAGTCCAAGACTACAGTCTTGAACCAGAAAAGGATGTCTAAGTGTCCTCTTTGGGTTAGACAAAAGGTCCTGCTCCAAGAGGTATTTAAGTATCTAGGGGTCTTGTTCACAAATAAGCGAAGAAAAGTGCAAAAAAAGGGTCAGTAGACAGATTGGTGCAGAATCTGGACTAATGCTGAGCTGAGCCAAAAGGTGAAGCACTCGATTTACCACTTCTCCTACGTTCCTACCCTCATCTATGGTTTTAAACTCTGGATAGTGATTGAAAGAACAAGATGACAGATACAAGAGACCAAAATGAATTTCTTTCACAAGGTGTCTGCGCTCTCCTTCTGGGAATGTCCCATCAGCAGGAGACCCAAAATAAGACCCAGAGAAACTCCCCGAGGAAGACCCAGGATCCACTGGAGGGGACTTCAGTTTCTTAGTTGTCCTGAGAATGCTTTGGGATTCCCCTGGACGAGCTGTCCCATTTTTCTGGTAAGTTACAGTTGTGTTTAAAAAAGTATTTATATTTTCCCTTTTACGCATTTCGTCTGTCTTTTGCTTTATTGATACATTTAGATGTTTCTGTCATGAAGTTTTTGTGTTTATTGGACCCAAATGCAGATGAAAAATTGTGAGATTTAATGAAATACAAGAGAACACCAGGAGAGAGAGCAGGAACAAGCAGGGACCAGAATCTATGAAGAAACGGAGTATAACAGGAGAAGAGGTTTTTAAATACCGAGAGAGAAAGTACTGGAGTAACAAGCTGAGACTGATTAACTAATAGGCGGCAGGTATGAGGGGAGAGACAGAGAAAAAGAGAGAGAGAGAGAGAGAGAGAGAGAGAGAGAGAGAGAGAGAGAGAGAGAGAGAGAATGGCACAAGGGAGCAAGGAGGAATAATACACAAACAGGGCAACTGGGAAATCAAAGCTAACCTAGACAAAAACATAAGCATATGAAATTAATAATAATAATAAACATAATCTAAAATAACTGTGAACATTTTCAAACCATTTCATTTATTAAAGCAACAAAGATATCTAAATCAAACTGGCCCTGTATCAAAATGAAATTGCCACCCTAGTGAAATCGCAAATTAAATATTGACTCACTAAACACATTTTTGGAAAACTGAGTTCAATTTCACTAACCACACTCAAGACTGTTTACTGCATGACCTGTATAATCAATATACTTAAACTTGACCTGTGTGGCTCCTTAAAGTGGGCTAAAATAGCTCAGTTGATCCTAGTGCCTTAGTTAAGGTTCAAGATTCTACAATAAGAGAAACTTGGCAAAAATGCTGGCCATGAGAGAGGCTCAAGGTCAAAATCACTGCTTACAAGGACACAAAGAATCATCACAAATTTGCCGAAAATAAAATCTTGTCCCACAATTTTTGGAAAAATACTCTGAATCTCTGTGAGATAAAAGAATAACTTTTAAATGGTAATCATACCAACGGTCAAACATGGTGGTCATAGCATATTGGTCTGGGTCTACTTTGCCACTTCAAGACACGGAGGACGTGTAATTGATGGAAACATTAATTCTGCCAGCAGAAACTCCTGAGGGAGAATGTTCAGCTGTCAGTTCATGACCTTTAGTTCAACAATGATTGTATCATGCAGCAAAACAAAGATCCAAAGCACACCAGCAAGTCCATCGAGTCCACAGGCTTTTATATTTGAATAGTTCTCAGGTAAAGTTCAAAATTGTTGCACACCGATCTAATGTAATGCATCATTGCCAGTCAATGAAAGTCACTGCAGCCAAGGCAACAACTTTATTTTTATTCTTTATCATTAATTTTTGATGATTTGAAATGTCTAAGTGTGACTAAAAAGAAAGAAACGGAAGAAATTACAGCATTGTACATCCTAAAAAGGTTTTCTTGCAGAATGAACTTCCTCATGTTGGACAGATGAAGGAAAAGCTTGTCTAGCATGCCATTCATGCTGTGTAGGCACAGAAAAAATGTTGACAGGCAACGATTATATTACTATTACTAATATTGACCAGGAAAGATCCATTGGGATTTAAAACATTACTTACAAAGGTGACCTGGACAAAAACAGCACTAAAAGACATCACATATACAATTTTACAAATGTTAAAACATCACTGATCATCAAAATATATGACTACACTGTTGAATATGTCATTTGACTTTTTTCTATCATCAAAATATAAACAGAAAAAAAAGTCAAATGACATATTCAACTGTGTAGTCAAATAACTTTCAATCAAAACATTTGATTTTAGATTTGTGATTTTTTGTTTTATGTAAAGTATTAGATCAAAATAAAATGAAGTACTTGAATGATTTTTGCCTCCACTCAGTGCGAGCCCACAACAAAGAAGTGAGAAGCAATATCTTTAGCTTTCACACTGAGTAAATTTGAAAAGATAATTTTTGAACCACCCTCCCACCTGTTCTGTCAGACCTAACACCATTATTATTTTTTGCTTTAACAGTACATGATCTACAGTGTCAAAAGCGTTAAAAGGTAAATGAAAAGGGCTGCACAGTTTTTCTTATTGCTTAATATGTCGAATGCAATAACTTATTGATACTGAGACTTGCTGTAGTTGTACTGCGTGTTTTTTTAAAGCTAGACTGGAAACGTGATATAATATTATGACTGATGATGAGATACTTATTCACATTAAATAATGTAATGAGAATGTGAGAAACAAAGAATGTGTTCTTTTAGAAGAAGTAAGTTAACCAGGGCAGAGTGCAGAAGCAGACTATTAACTAACACTTTTATAATAAATACAATGTATTGTTCATCAAAGCAGAGAAATCTCTAGTTTCTCAAACAGTGTTATTAAAACTGAACTGTGAAAAATGTTTAAAATGACCGTCAATAGATTTGTAATAAATGATAAGTATTTTGGAACAATGGGACTTTTTAAAAAATATATATCAATTTAATGTAGGACCATACTGTAAGCAAAATGGTTATTGTATTCAGCCATTGAGCAATGTGCTATATTTGATTTTATGCTGTGCTTTGTTGATAGACTGTTCAGAACTCGGTAGCATGCGCAATCATGATTATTTTCTGAGATTGTCTGAAACAATAAAAACGAATTGTAACTTTACAAGCTCTACTGTGCATCCTTGCTTGCTCTATGTAAGTAAATCACTTAAAGTGAAGTTTCCAATGTTTTGTAAAACCTATGTGGTCAAATCTTTATGGTTTCATCCATTCGTGTGGTGTTTATTGTGTAGATATGAAGATATGAACTCACAAAGGTTCACTGAGCCCACATCTGCACAAAGAAAGGAAAACAGCTGTCTCCATGGTCATAACTCATCTTAGTACATTTGAAGGTCCTCTTTCTGAAATTGCAGACAGAAAGAAAATGGTCTGAAGAAACAATGAGAGTTAGATTAATGACTAACTATGGATGTTAACATTTATCTACCATTCTAAATGAAGCTGAATAAAGTCAGCACATCATTGAGCCTTATATAAGACATGCGACTGCAGTTAATGTCAGAACATTGCAACAATATCCTGCTAAAATCTTTTTCAGACACCAACTGTAATAATGTGCAGATCCACTGAATAATGAAAAGAATGTCTGCTCAGATGGGAAAAGCTATCTGCTCATAAATCTTAAAATATCTATCATTTTTTGACAGGAAGAAAGGGCAAAGTAGGATGAAAGGGTGCAGCTGTAATTGCAATATGTTCATGACTTGATGCCAATGGACAATGACAGTGTTCAACAACTGCCATATTAGATCATGAATGGAAATCACACAAGGAACCAGACAGGAACACGAGGAGTGCTTCTATTTTCCCTCCCTGCAGACTTGTCTGACCTTGGTCTGCTGTAGATGCACATGCCCATGTGGCAAGAAGCATCATTGAAATAATCAATGGATGGGGAAATGCAATTAAGGAGAGTGCTCTCTAGCCACTGAACAGGGAAGAAAACAGAGAGAATGCACACAATGGGTGCATGTTTCTGATATGAGCAAAATAAGCACTAAAAAGTGATATTGTTGTGAAATTTGATTTTTTTAAATATAGTTTTCTAGTTGATGTTTGACTAAACAAGTCTTAAGTGACTTGACATTGGGATTGTGAAGATATAATGCTTTTGCCACAACTGGTAAGGTGGTCTGGCATTATTAAAGTCCCTAATGCAGCAAAGTGTGGCTATTTATAGATAAAACATAGGGTGTGTTTTTGATTCATGCTTGCTAGCTTCTTTTCTGTTTAAATGCATTAAAAACACCAATATAAAAAAGACCTTAATAATTACCAGTCTGCGCCTTTATTTTCTTAACACCATTTAAGCTGTCAAATTGTCCAATTGTATATCAGTTTAATTGTTTATTCAATCAGCGAACTGTTAAGACGTATTATCAATTCTGTTAATTAATTTTTACTCTCTGAGGTCAACAGAGAAAAGCACTTTTGTTATTAACCTCGATGACGACAGCATTGCCAGTAACTCAGATGACTTCCAGACTGGCTGTTCCGTTTAGTTACTCTGCCTCCCTCCGGAACAGCCGAATGTTTCGCGCTAAATATGGTCTACAAGCCGGGAGGGTGACTTTGATGGAAGAGCTCAGTTGCGACAGCAGTAAACATAGCAACCTCAACCTAACAGCTATTAAGTCCCGCCTCTTTTCCCGCAAAAACGGAATTCTTATTGGTTGCAACACAAGTTACTCCCCACTATTGGTGCTTCTAACTGTCAGTAATGACGAAACTGTAATATGTTTGGCTGGAGTGATTGCAACCTGCTCGATGGGTTGGGCGCTTAGGAGTTGCGTCGGTGAAGAGTTTCTCGTGTTGGGGAGAGAAAAGCGATGGTTGTAATCTTGTTGTAAGCGCCAACTCTCGCTTATGCCAGTTCGGTTTATTTTTTACATATATATTCAACTGACTGCTATTGTCAGTTTACTTTGTTGAAAGTTAACGGTTTTCGTCGGGGAAACTTTCCATAGGAGTGACAAAGACTGAGGTAAGAGACCGTAATTCGACTTCTGCATTTTGTTGTTTTTTTTTCTTAAAAAAGTAATTCGTTTTGGAAAGCAAAATCTTCTTTTTAGTGGTTATATCCCAGGTAATTAATAATCGATTGCTTAGTTAGTTCTGTTACAACCCTGCTAAACTACTGCAGAGCAACTAGGTCATCAGATAATCGGTGTGGAGAAACCTCTGTATCCGCAGTGTTACATAAGTTATTAATGTGTTGCCCCAATCATTCCTGAGTGACAACTTGGTCTTTTAAACCTACCAATCTTAAAATAAAAACACCCAGCTTTACACGTGTTGTTTTATTTTCGATCTTTTCACACGTCTTTTGGATTGCCTACTTATCAACATCCATATTTCAATGGTTAGGCCTGAAAATTAAGTCCTCACCAAGAATGAGATTTGGACCCCCTTTAAGCTCAGTTCACTATGCCTCTTACCTTGATTTGCCACGCCCATTTACATCCCATCTATAGGCCACAGTATCAAATATCATTTAGTCATTTTTAATCTCTATACCTTCACACAGACTAAAGTCGAAAGGGGATGTTTTTTTTCTCAAAATAATTCAAATATATAAGGAATGGATGTCTAAAAAAAAATAACACCCCTTTCATCTCTCAGGTGTTTATGTGAAAAAGAAAAACTTGGCATGGTTACTGTTGTCTTTCGTTCAAGGAAGTACTTCCTGGAATATCACTGATATGGCTTAAGGAATCACATTGTGCTTTTACCGGTAAGAGGCAGGGTGTTAACTGGTATTGGGCAGCCAGACAAAAAACAGCTGACTTTATTTTTGCTGATTCATGTTGATTAATGAAAATCTAATTTTAGAATTGTCTGTCATTGGTAATATGTTTGACCCTGTTCAGACCCATGGGGTTTTCATTCATACATCAGTTTACCATAGAATTTTGTGTGCTTTCACCTTTTGACCCAGACTGTTCATATCTTAAAAACGCCTGGTAATAATGAAACGGTGACAGCTTTTTTCCCTCTGTCTTTCTCTCTGTTGACTGTACGCCGAGTTATGTATCTATTAGTCGACCCTTCACATATGTCTCTGGATTCCTAAAAGACATTCTGTTTTCATTATTGTTTTCAATAACAATAATGAAAACAGAAAAAAAAAAAAACAGTGTGTGGATCATCTAATGCGAAGAGGTTAATCTGGGGTAAGAAATAAAAATCATACTTGGTGGGGATTCTGTTTGCAATTTCTGAAGGTTTAAGAACTTTTGTTGTTTTTGTAATAAGATAAAGGTTCTTTGAAGTGATGCTCTCAGGGGTTTCACTTGCCTAGAATATCACATCAAGTGTGAAGCATCTTTTCGTATTTGTCGGTGAAAGAGGAACATAGGTCATGATTGGGAGCCAAACAGCTTGCTTGGAGGAGAGAACAAGAGAGGAGAAAAAAACCCCCATGCATATCTGAGAATATCTGTTCTTGGAGGTTCTTTGGTTCCAGGCATACTAATGAGAAATCCGCAAGTTATGCTTTCGTTGGTTATCCAGACACAAGATGGCAAACTAGATTAAAGCCTAAAGACCTGTAGAATCTAATTAACTTTTATTTCTCTAAAGGTGCAGATAATGATGGCTCTAACCCTAATCCTTATAGAGATAATGTCATGGTACAATCACACCTAAATGATATCGATATCACTGTGAACTACTCATTATTTAGAATTGTTGCACTAACATTACGACAGTGTCACCAGTGACTAAGGATCACATCTTCAGTAATCTTGATCTCCCCAAGGCGCATCCTGCTAAATTGATTCATGACAAATTTGTCTAGTGCAACTGAAAAACATTTTTATTTGTGAATCTTAATGTAACATTAAGCACCGATCAAACGTTTTTGCTTTTATATTTCTTTTGTGTGCTATAGGAGACCCTGTTTTGTTGTCTCTTTTGAATCTCTGGTGTTCCCCCAGGGAAAAGTGTGGCTTGTTTCTGGTGAAACTAGAAGCCCCGTTGAACCTGCTAAATAGATCACATGTATACCACTCGCCTTTGTCTGTAGGTGCTCGACAATTGATGACACAACTTGGCTTAAGTTGCACTTTCTCTAGTAGAAAGAAATGAAACCAGCTATTTAATATGACCCTTTATCAGGGAAAAGAAAACTGATTTTTATAGTTTCAAGTCCATACGATGTGACATTTTCAAACGGCTGAGAAAAGGAAGTGCGGTTTTACGTCGTTTCCAGAAAGCAGAGTTGGGGTAAATCCTTGGTGTGAGATCTTTAACTCTTCTGTGCTTGAAGAGGGAACAGCTGATTAAGACAGCTTATATTTCTTCTTGGAAGCTCTGCTTTTCAGAGCACAGGAAGTGACTGTGCTGAAAAGGAGGCCCCAAGTCGGCCTGTCTACGTTTTCAGAGCAAACGCGGTATTTAGCCATTTCCTGTCGATAAATCGGAGAGGTGTTCTGTCGAAGCTGTGTGGCAGGTTTTGTTTCAAATGATGTTCTTGTTTCTCGTCAGGGAAGTGGATTGCTTTGGCTGTCCGGTTTTATCATTGTTGCTCCGCTTTGTGTGTGTGTGTGTGTGTGTGTGTGTGTGTGTGTGTGTGTGAATTAGAAGCAGCGTGTGTCAGGATGGCCCAATGGAACCAGTTACAGCAGCTGGAGACCAGGTATCTGGAGCAACTCTACCACCTTTACAGCGACAGCTTCCCAATGGAGCTGCGGCAATTCCTGGCCCCATGGATTGAGAGTCAGGACTGGTGAGAAATTTCTCAAATGTTTCGGTTTACTCTACTTTTATTTTTGGTTTTACTGATAAAACGCATTACAGTAAAGTGCTTTTATAATGCTGTCACCCTTTACTAGAATTGAATCATTATTTTATAAGATAAGATATTCCTTTATTAATCCCGCAGTGGGGAAATTTGCATTGTTACAGGAGTACAGACACAGAATAGAACCAATATAACAAATATAAAATGTAAAAAAACCCTATATATACAAAAAAAATACAAGTGAATATAGAACTACTGAAACAGTATAGTAAAAAAAAAAGTAAATTCTAAGTCTATATGTTGTCATAGCCTTTTTTGTCATTTTTTTGAAAAGTAATTCAAACAAAATATATGAAATTTGTGTTTTAATGCTGCTTATGTCTATAAAAAGACTGTTCATGTTTGATTGGAAGTGGTTGAGATGTGATCTTTTTTTTTTTTTTTTTTTTTTTTTTTTTAGGAAGCATCTCTATGTTCTTATTTTTTACTATTACTTTTTTTTCCCCCCCTCCAACAAGGGCTTACGCTGCCAACAAAGAATCCCATGCCACGCTGGTGTTTCACAACCTGCTAGGGGAAATAGACCAGCAGTACAGCCGCTTCCTGCAGGAGAATAACGTACTCTACCAGCATAACCTGCGCAGGATTAAGCAGCATCTGCAAAGTAAATATCTGGAGAAGCCGATGGAAATTGCCCGCATTGTTGCCCGCTGCTTGTGGGAGGAACAAAGGCTGTTGCAGACCGCCACCTCGACTACGCAGGTACGCAATTCTTTACCCAACTTTTGATTTGATGGTTTTTTTATTAAAAGGAAGCTATAACAAATTCAAATGTCTGGCAGGATGGCCAAGCAGCCCATCCCACTGGAACAGTAGTAACAGAGAAGCAGCAAATCCTGGAGCACAATCTTCAAGACATCAGAAAGCGTGTGCAGGTGAAGGAGCTTTCACACTAGACGTTGCGTTGATGGGTTTTCTTTAGCTCAAACTAAGCGAACTTGTCTGCTGGAACATGCGAGTCTCTGTTCGTTTGGAATTGAATTGTTGAGGAACATGCTTTCAAAGGGAAGAAGTGATGACACTTGTGCGTATGATTTATGACCATATGTGAGCACTTTGAAATCGTTTCTCGATAGTACACTTCCTTGGTTATGGCAAGCAAATGTAGCACTTTATTTTCCAAGGAAGATTGTTGAACAAAATATCTACAAATCATTTCTTTCGTTAAAGGTTTACATTTCAGATGTGCTAAATGACATTTTTTCTAACCACAGAAACATTTCTGCTATCTCTAATATCTTGCTGCCATTCTTGCTTGCTGCTCATGCAAGGCAGGTTCTTGTTGTAGAACCAAACGAGCAGCTGTATGTCACGGTCTAACCAGTTTGGTTCACTTTCAAAAATGCAACGTAAAAGTGAAACGAACTAATGAAGTGTGAAGTTTTTCAACATTCTTAACCCATTGGAACAGAGTAGCCCAGACTACCGTGGCGTGACAACACCCTTATTTATTTAGTTTTTTTTTTAAATAGTCATTGATAAAGTTGTCTTTACCTTTTTATGATCTGTGTATTAGAAAACTAACTTCTATATTTCTACAGGACATGGAACAGAAGATGAAGATGCTTGAAAACCTGCAAGATGATTTTGACTTTAACTACAAAACCTTGAAAAGCCAAGGAGGTATGTTTTTGAATGCCACTCAGCTTTAATAGAGCTGTTGGTTGGTCTGCATACATCTAGCCGTTTATCTGATGGACCGTGTGTTCGCCGTGTCTTCAGAGTTGTCCCAGGACCTCAATGGAAACAGCCAGGCGGCTGCCACGAGGCAAAAGATGGCTCAGCTTGAGCAAATGCTTAGCGCCCTGGACCAGCTCAGGAGGGTAAGCAGAATTTAAATCGGGAATGTTTTCAGCCTGCGGGGGGGGGGGTCTAATTCAGCAATTACTAATCTGGATTACAGATTGTTGTTAGTATCTGTTTAAATCCTTGTTTGATTTGCGCTCTGTGAATTTTATAGCAAATTGTGACAGAGATGGGAGGCCTTTTGACAGCCATGGATTATGTCCAGAAGAATCTGACTGATGAGGAACTGGCAGACTGGAAGAGAAGACAGCAAATTGCCTGCATTGGAGGCCCACCCAACATTTGCCTCGACCGCCTTGAGACATGGTACCCAATTTTAATAAGACATGCAGTGTTATTCCTAGAAAAGTCCTCAGACACGAGTAAAAATAAATCAGTCAAGCTAATTATGTTTAGATGGCAGCCTCAACCTCTTTATCTTAAAAATGTTAAGTGATGTACAATGCAACCATCCGTATTTGCCCCATAAAACGCTTGACGTCAACAAATTTCCTTCTCAGGATCACATCCTTGGCTGAGTCCCAGCTCCAGATCCGTCAGCAGATTAAGAAACTCGAGGAACTTCAACAGAAAGTGTCCTACAAAGGAGACCCCATCATTCAGCACCGGCCAGCATTGGAGGAGAAGATTGTGGATCTGTTCAGAAACCTCATGAAGAGGTAGTTATTTTGTCTCTTCTTAGTTACTGTGTGTTTGGATAAATGATGTTGCATGGTTTTTATGAAACGTTCTTCGCTTTTTAGTGCCTTTGTGGTTGAAAGACAGCCTTGTATGCCCATGCATCCAGACAGACCGCTGGTCATCAAAACAGGAGTGCAGTTCACAACAAAAGTCAGGTAAGATTCTGTTCTCTGTCAAAAACAAAACCTCATTTCTGTTGCATGTTGTGTGTGACACCATTTTATAGATTGCTTATAAAGAAAATCATTCACCGCTCAACATAATGATTCTCTTCTCATCTCTTTTTTTGCTTTGATTTTTCAAGGTTGCTTGTCAAGTTTCCTGAACTCAATTACCAGCTCAAGATTAAAGTTTGCATTGACAAGTGAGTTCTTTCGGTTACTCATTGAAAATGTATTCTCCCTTTATTGCATGCCACTATTTTTATTGAAGGACCGTTGCAAAAATAAAGGTTGCACTATTTTATTTTTCAGAGAATCTGGGGACGTTGCTGCAATTAGAGGGTAAGCTTTTAAGAACACCACTTTAAACCTGAGCAGTTGAGCTCTGTGTGTTCACTCTGCTACAGAGGACGCTTGGTTACCCGTTTTGGTTTGTTCCTATCAGATCTCGAAAGTTTAACATTCTCGGTACCAACACAAAAGTCATGAACATGGAGGAATCCAACAATGGCAGCCTTTCAGCAGAGTTTAAACACTTGGTAAGTTGAGAAAGCCAACTTCTCTTAAATGTAATGAATAGATTGGAAAATTATCTGCCGTGGAGACCTGACATGCTGCGCTTTGCAGACTCTACGAGAACAGAGGTGTGGCAACGGTGGCCGGACCAACAGCGATGTAAGACTCATTTAACAAAATTACTCTCTGTGTTTTATGTATGTAGTTGAAACAATTCAAATTTTGTTTTATTATTTTTTCGCATTTTTACGGATCTAAATATATATTTTTTTCTAGGCATCCCTCATTGTAACAGAGGAACTCCATCTTATCACTTTTGAGACAGAGGTCTATCACCAGGGTCTAAAGATAGATCTGGAGGTGAGTAAATCAACTTTGTTTAAAAATCTTGAGCTAACAATAAGATTAAATGCCTGATCTGAAGTTCATTGGAAGAAAACTGAGTAATCTGCAAAATCGTACCAGAACTTTTGTTCATACTTTTGTGATAGCCATTCGTGCAACTTGTTATAGTGATTATTTTGTGAATTGAGTTTAGGTGAAACATTCAGTTTTTGGTTCCAGAAAATCACATAGAAAATCTAGAATGGTGGAAATTAAAGACGAGTATAGTAGTGCCCTTAAGACTCGGATGATACCATTTCATGTTGTTTTGTTTAATGCATGTATTCTTTCCTACTATTGAGAAAGGAAATCAGATTCTGTAGGTCTGTGGTGTTCCAAGTGAAAAGGCTGTAATGTCTTGGGAGTTGTGGGAATGTCAACATTTCCTCTGCGATTCAGAAGATCTTGAGCACGGCTAAGGCAGTGATGGGCAATTTTTATTTATTTTTATTTTTATTTTTTGACACAGTTTACTATTTGACTCACAAATGTCTTTAGGGCTTGTTTGAAGTATTATAGAAGTAGGATAAAGAAAGACCTTTACAGACTTTAAAAAAAAAAAAAACTTAAAAAATGGCTACATGTAATAGGTAATCCTCCTAATGCAGTCTACATTAAAACATCTTCACTTTTAAAAGTACTTACCCCTTTTTAGATCATGCATTACTCCTGTTATTATGCTCTTTGTGCCTCAAGATAAAATGGCATGGACTGGTGAAATCAACCTACCAGTATTATAATCTGTAACTACTACAAACTACAAGGGATAAAACTGGATTCAGTGCGCAGACAACATCAGCTGCGTGGTCCACAGACGCATTGCAGAGCAGAGACACTACATCTTCTACTGTCTGTCTCATCTTACAATATGTTGATCAGCAGAAACTAATACAGAAAATAACATTGAGGACGCTGCATAGCGAATGCATTAGGACTGCAGGAAGATTGCGACAGAGATCTCACATATCTTATTACTCAGGTGAATCTTGCAGGTTTTAATCCAGCCCACTTTTGTTTGACAATCCCAGTAGAATTCTATAAAAGCACACACCCTGCGATCTCAGGGTATCGACTTGCTTGATGTGAAAGGTCAGAGTGATCTGTAACAGAGGGTTTTGTCGTTTGCGTGTTTATTGTGTAGTGATAATCGGAGAAGAGCCATCGTTATAAAATCTGTTTTTCAGTTTGCCTCTGGATGAGCGGTGCACACGCAGGGAGTCTCTGTGGGGGGGAAATGTTAGTGTGAAGAAAGGGACTTATTTCTGTCTGTTTCTCTGTAAATATTATAAGAGTATAAGCTTTAACAAGAGGGTAATTTAAATGACTTTTTTTTTTTGTTTACAAAATAAAACTGATCATAAAGCTGCCTGTATTTGCAGACTCATTCTCTGCCGGTGGTCGTCATTTCCAACATCTGCCAGATGCCCAACGCCTGGGCTTCCATCCTGTGGTACAACATGCTCACTAATCACCCAAAGGTGAGACAGCACCCTCTTGTGGAAAGGGTCTGATCTATGCAGGTAGCAGACATTTGTTAAGCTGTTGCCTCCTTTGTTCTTCCACAGAACGTGAACTTTTTCACCAAGCCTCCGGTGGGAACCTGGGACCAGGTGGCTGAGGTGTTGAGCTGGCAGTTCTCCTCGACCACTAAGAGAGGCCTGACCATCGAGCAGCTGACCACGCTGGCTGAGAAATTACTTGGTAAAACAATAAGCCCATAAGGTCTCTGATAATCTTAAGTGTGCCTTAATACTTACACTCTTTGTTTCTTTTTTTTTTTTTTTAATACAGGGCCTTGTGTAAACTATTCTGGATGCCAAATAACATGGGCCAAGTTCTGCAAGGTACAACACTTGACCACTATAAAAAGATCAGTCTGCCTTCTTCACATTGTTTCGCTGTGTATGAATAATTTTTTTCCTTCCTCTTGTACAGGAAAACATGGCTGGCAAGGGCTTCTCCTTCTGGGTGTGGCTGGACAATATCATTGACCTGGTGAAGAAGTACATCCTCGCTCTGTGGAACGAAGGGTGAGAAGTCGCCCTTTGTTTAGACTCGAGTCTCCTGGCCGTGTCTGGAACTGCTTGTTCACTTCCTGTTATGGTGTAAAACCCGTTCAGACATGCAATACCATCTTAAAGTAGATTGAACTAGTTATTAGTTTGACATGTTGCTTCTCTGCTTACAGATACATCATGGGTTTTATCAGCAAGGAGCGGGAGAGAGCCATTCTGAGTCCGAAGCCTCCTGGCACATTTCTGCTGCGCTTCAGCGAGAGCAGCAAAGAGGGCGGCATCACATTTACATGGGTAGAGAAAGACATCGGTGGTGAGTCCTTTTAAAGCCTCAGTGCTGTTTGTGTAATGTCTTTAGGAAGATCAGACCATGTTGTCTTACTGTTTTATTGTTGTTTGTTCTTTGTAGGAAAGACCCAGATCCAGTCCGTAGAGCCGTACACCAAGCAGCAGCTGAGCAGCATGTCGTTTGCAGACATCATCATGAGCTACAAAATCATGGATGCCACCAATATCCTGGTGTCGCCGCTTGTTTATCTCTATCCTGATATCCCCAAAGAGGAGGCTTTTGGGAAATACTGCAGGCCAGAGGCAGCTCATGAGCCCGAGCCGGCGGGAGACTCGACGAGCAGTAAGTCACCGCCGCGTTTGCTACGTGCTTTTAACGCTGTCCGTTTGGTTTGGAGCTCACGTGCTCAGTATTGTGCGTAATGTATCCTTTCTCTTTCAGCTATCCAGCCTTATTTGAAGACAAAGTTCATCTGTGTGACCCCGTAAGTATTCATACTTAACTTTAGGCTGTGATATTCAGGGCCTCCCACCCAGAAGTGTCAATACTCAATGTGGATGTTTTCTGTCAAAAGTATTGATACCTGTTGAATCTTTTCACATTTTGTCACAGCCACAAACCTCAGACCCACACAAGTAGCACATAATTGTCAGATGAGGAAAACAAACAGCATTTCAGTCCACCTGAGGCAATACTTTGTTCATTGACTTCCCACTGCAGGCGTTTTGTTGTTTGACTCTACCAGCTTTGCTAAACTAGGAATTTTTTTTTTTCCTAATTTATCTCTACAAAATAGCTCATCATTAGTCAGATTCTGTTGTAGCTCTGGTTGTGTTTTTACAGTGACATTGTATCCAGCTGGAAGCTGAACCTCTGCCCTGGTCTTTTAGAGGCTCTAACAGGTTTTGTTCTGTAATTGGCCTATATTTAGCTCTCTCCATTTTCCCATCAACTCTGACCAGGTTCCCTGTTGATGTTAGAGATGGTGGTTTTATTGTTATGTGCACACAGTCGTCAGAGAACCTTCTTCCACATGTTTACCGCTCTCCTTTCCCCAGCCAGCCGGTTCAGGCAGGCGGCCGTGTCTTGTTAGGGTTGCTGTTATGCAACAGTCTTTCCCAGTTTGAATGATGTTGCAATGAATTTTCCGTGAAGTGTTCAAGGTTTGGGATTTTTCTTTTTCAACATCTCGACTTTCTTCCTGGCCGGTCTGCTGTTTTTTATTTATTTTTTTTGTCGTCATGATGTTCGTTCACTAATGCTCTTTAACAAACTTCCCTGTTACACACAGGTGGATTTTCTATATTAAATATATTGGTTCGTTTTAGGCGATTGGTTGCGATGGGTTTTTGTCGAGGACTCCTTTATTTAAAGAGTCTGAATACAAATTCATACCCTGCTTTTTGTATTTTTAGATTAAAAACAATGTTTAAAACCACGTACTGTTTCAGTTATGTGCTACCTTTGTGTTTGTCACACAAAATCTCAATAACGTATATTGAAGTTTGAAATGGAAACGTGACACATTGTGTAAAAGTTCCAGGAGCATAAATGCATTAGCAAGGTGTTGTAAACATTTAAAGATTCAAGTTAGAAACTGTCAAAGAATGCATGCCTGTAATGCAGCATCTGTGACTTTTTTTTTTGGTTTCTTATAAAGTCACTTAACTGTTTGAGCAGGAAGGTGCAACACTTAAGAACTTCCAGCTGTAATGACAAAGTATTGTTCTAATATTATAAATAAAAGCAAAGATCACACATTCTTGAATCAAACAAATTTAATGGAACTGCACATTTTGAACAGTAGTTGGTGTTTAGAACTGATCACTACTGAAAATGACACACTGTAGAGTAAAAATAAGTGAGAATGGCAAATAACGAGGACGACAGCTGATGGCGATGCAGGCCCTAAGCCATGTTGTAGGTTTGATAGCTTGCCCGTGGGTTTTGAGGTTTTCTCAGTCAGATCCTGACCTGTCTCCGTAGGTGCCCCTCCGTGTTCATGGACTTGCAAGACAGTGAGCTGCTTGGGAACGGATTCCCAGGGTAGGCCTCATGGGGGGGAGGTCGCATGTAGAGATGTGTGTACATGACCTTTTTATTTGTTTGACAGATGTGCTTCAGAGATCAGTCCATTGATCACATCTGCACAACGTCCGTTTTTATGTCCATCTCACAGACGTCACAGTCCTCGTTTTGCACTAACGCAATTGATTATAGAACAGCATGTCCTTTACCATTCATCAGTGCTTTTGTTCATGCTCAGCTGTTTTATCATTGCCCTCCATTTAAAGCCAGTCACTGGTGAGTGTCATTGTTGGGGAGAAGGACGTACCAATTCCAGATAGTGGTATTACGTTTAAAGATTTTTCCACCATCATTTCTTTTTAATCAAATGAGAAGGGGAAGCAAAAGAAGGAACTATGGAAATAAACTGCCCTTTGGCTTATTTAAAAAAAAGATTGATTGAAATTACTGAATACACACTGCTGCCATTTGCTAAAGAAATGTTTAAATGAATTCATCCATTCAGTGTTTTCCTTTTTTGCATTTTGTTTTGCAATTCTTGATACAACAAGCAAGTGGAGTCCAAATCAAGTTGAATATACTGACAGACTACAAAATGTTTTTTTTTCTTTAATTGAAATGCAAAAAATATATATTTTTTAATGTATATAATAACACAGTTGGCCTGCTCAACAATAAACTAAAGACACAATACTTTATTGAATGAAATGTGTCCGATTTATGTAGGAAAGGAATCTGTAATTCATGGCTCTGAAACGTCTCGCATCAAAAGAAAAACATGCAAGGTCCTACATTTTTTGTGGGGAATTATTTTCTACTCTTTTTTTTTTTTTTTTTTTTTTTTTTGCTTTAGAAAAAAAAATTCTCTTCTCAACAATTGCTAGTGTTCAATTCCCTTTTTTGTCAAAAGGAAGCGGCTAAATACAGCTGTGTTTTTGAATGGGTGTGCCTAGTTTTTACTGTAACTTTTTAAAAAACATGTTTAATAAACAACAAGTACTTTATATTGACCCTAATATTTTCCATTTTAAGCAGATTTTAAACTGTAGGTGAAAATCTTGCCCTAAAAAAATACAATAGGTCCATCTGCAGCCTGTTCTTCCAGCTGAAATTTGTATCATTCCAAATTATTCTCTGGATACTTCGGGTCCAGCTGCAACCAGCGATGACATGTCTGCCTATCTGTCTGCAGCTGAACACAGGAATTTTGTGCACTTGAACTGCTTACTGACCCAAAAATCAGATTATTTACTATATTAATAACGGACCGGTGATGTATGATGACTCATTTACTCGTTAGAACTGTTCAGTTGTTGTAGGCTACTTGTGGTAAAGTGGGATGATGACAATGTAAGCATAACGAATCTAAAAAAAAGGCATAGGCATGCTTGATAAGAATAAGTTTTGCTTTGCACCGTTATGCAGTCTCTCTTTTTTTTTTTTTCTGTTTGTGTGTGTATGTTTTTACAGCACAAACTCTGGAAACACCAGTGACCTGTTCCTCATGTCGCCTCACACCCTGGACTCCCTGGACTCCCTGATCCCCAGCGAAGCTGAAGCGAACCAAGGGCATTTGGGTGAGTTGCAATCTCCTCTCACACATCTGTTTTGTTCTGACTGGGTTCTCCTCTCCAGCTTTATTTAATAAATACCATTATAGCAGCATTAATTGCTTGTTTTTTTTCCCCCTTCTTTTTCTAGATTCAATTACTCTGAACATGGATGTATCATCTCCTATGTAAAAGAAAATATCACCGTCTTTGTTTTTGTGTTTTTTTGTTTTTTCCTCTTGTTGGGATTTGACCTTGTGTGAGGCTCAACGAATGATTTATTTCTCTCTCTCTGTAAACACTTTCTGCTTGTATAGATTTTCTTGTTTCCTGTGTAAAATTACTTGCCATCAACTTAAAAGATTTGTTTTTATTATTTTAAACTACGGTTTAAAAAAAGAACAAAAAAAAAACTGCCTATACATTTGGGTCATTCTTTGTGAACATATTGTTTTTAGGCAACAATTTTCCTTCCTTGTTTTTGTTAAACTATCTAAAAACATGCAAACATAGGGAAATGTAGTTTTTTTGAGAATACTGTCTGTTTATTGACATTTTAACGGTTTTATGGTTTTGTGGATTGGTAGATGTATGACATAAGTTTTTATATAAGCTATATGATGCTTTTAAGTTGTGCTGAAAAATGCTTCTTTTTGTTTTACGTTTTTAAAATGACCTTTCAGTGAGTTGTGGCAAATTGGCTTCTCCTTGGCTACACCAGTTTGTTTGGGTTTTTTTTTTCCAACAAAATGAAATATTTCTGACATTTCTTAAGGGGATCTCAGATTTTTATAATGGTGAAGAGAAAAAAAGGACAAAAAAAATTTCTGCCAATTGGAGGTTATTTCTGTGAGCTCTTTTTTTCCCTCTTATATTGTTGTGTAAAATGTGTATTTTAAATAGGGCACAGCTTTTCCACTAAAATGCTGTAAGATGTGATCATGTTAATTGGGCTGGCATTTAAAAATCAACATTTTATTTTTGTTGTACTGATCAATCATGAAATGTATCATTTATTACCAATTAAATATGTTTCACACAATGCATATTGTGACCTGTGTGATCATTTTCTTTCCCCATACATGTCAACTTGGTTATTATTAAAAGAGAAAAACTGACTCAGTTCTTTTTTTTATTTCTTTGTTTGCTTTTGTGTTGCTAAAATAGGGCCCTTTATTTTCCTGCTGTTTTGATGATCATGCTTAGTGCGGGGATCTTACACATGGATCTTGCAGTAAAAGTAGAACATACTTTTACTATTTTCCAGGCTTTATTTAAATAATAAAGCTCACAAACATGTATGTTTTTGAGGAGTTTTACTACAAAGTCAGATTTTGTTAATTTGCCACATCAAGCCTAATCAGTAGTCATTTTAGTAATCGGTATCAGTTTTTGTCTTCCAAACTTTTTGTGTAGTTTTTGATATTTACAAATATGAAATCCAGTAACTACAGAGGCTTTTAGCGTTAAAAATAGGGAGAGAAATTTGCCAGCTTGAATCAAGAAAACCAGATGTTTAAGATGTGCAGAATGTCCGGCTGTTTCTCCTTGCAGTGCAGGCGTTCTTTTGCTGACGCACAGTACCGTGGATTGTACTGTGCGTCAGCAAAAGAACGCCATACCCAGAGTAAAACATGGTGTTGGCAGCATCACCCTCTGGTCTTGCTGTTCTTTCGATTAAATTAATGGTCTTGTCAATGTTAAATAAATTCTGAACTTTTTCCAAGTACCAGTTAACCCTGAACCTTCGGCTGAAGGAGAGGAGCACTTTTGTCCGAGTCCGAGTGTGAATTCAGATCACAGCCAAGATGACACACCTGTGCCCCTCCCCCACATGTTACTGTCCTGCTGTGTTAGTGTGGTTGTTCTTGAAAGACATTGTATATAGAGAAGGTTCCTGCAACAAAACATTTTAAAGTATATTATAGTATATTTATTGGCAGTATATTTGTACTGCCAAACTGTAAAAGTGTTTATTTGATCTTATTTGGTTCTGCATGGCCAAAAGTTCTCTAAGCATATTGATATCTGCAGCTGCATAAATAGTTATACTTGACATATATAAATATTTTAGACTGACCTTCAATTTGGAATAAGCTGCATATTCATTGTACTGAAACTGCTTTACTCCTTGAAACTCTTGCTTCAGGCTATGGCCTCTGAAGATCAAACACACAGTAACCCATATTAATGGCAGCTCATTTCAATCACCTTTGAAATGAGCTGTCACTGACTTCCTGCTTTCCCCTTGAGAGTTTGTCTCGAGCTTTGATGATAAATCTCACCCTTTCGGTGGACTTCCCTCACTGGAAACTCCCAGTTGTGTGTGTGTGTGTGTGTGTGTAAATGCAGCACCTCTTTATCTGCATCTTTAGCACAGAAATGATGCGATCAGCAGCTTCGGGCCTGGTATACCCATGAGTCCCATTATGAAAACACGAGCACTGAGGTGAAACTGGTAAACAAACAGGAAGAAGTCGGCTTCTCTGTCACGGATCCTCTGCTTTTCTCTGCAGCACCACCTCGCTTCGGCTAATGCGCGTCTTGTTTTGGATATAGGAAGTAAAAATGGACTGCTGCGAGGAGGCGAAGGGGGTGTTGAGATGCACAGCTATTACCGTCAGCAGCTGCTGACTCAGCTGCCTTAGGAAGCAGCAACTGTCACCTTTCAGTTTTGGTCCGCAGCCAATCAAATTGGAGAACGAGGCTGCAGCTGTGCTGGGGGTTTGTGTGTCTGACCGAGAGAGGATGACTGCCACTGAACAAGATCACTTTTAACTCAGAAGATGATGTAATTTTGATGACTTTTGTTACAGTAGATACAGTCAGCAGAAACAAACTTTGTATTTTTTTTTTCAAGGCCAGGTCTGGAAAATCTTAAAGAAACTATGTCTGTACCATATGTTGTTGTCACATGCAAGCTAAATCCAAAGTAGTTAAGGTCAATAATATGACCAAATCGACCACCTAAATGTTCTCTCTAATGTTGACAGAAATGCATATCAAGATTCCATTTAGAAACTTTTTTATTATCTCAATTTAAAAGGTCTTTTAATTTTTATGTTTCTTCAACTTTTGGTATTTTTGTGGATTTCTGTCAATGGTACTTTTTAAATGAGACTTTCTTTTGATTCCTTTTGTTGAGGGTTTTGCTCAGTAAATAAATTTTTAGCTGCATGAAAGGTGGCAGCTTCAAACAAAGCTGAAAATTTAGCTCTGTTGTTTGGGTTACATGTAGTCATGAAAACAATTTTTTGCTATTTCTTTTGATAGATCTCTAAAAATGACTAATAATCACGCAGTTCATTACAAATGAAAAATAAAAAATATAAAGGAGCTTCCAAAAAGCTGTGAGTTGAAAATGGCCAACTAATGAAGATCTGCCTGATTCAGTCTACTTGTTTTCAGGTTTCATGCACACAATGAAAGCAAAATAAAGGATAAAAGAAAGAAATCACGCTACTAAATTGAACAGACTTGTTTATCCCTTAACAAATATTAGTTGTGGCCTTCTGTCTGTATTGTAGTCCAATTAATTTTGTTCAAAAACTTTAATTTGTGTCTTCTGTTTTTAGATTTTCTCTTCTGCTATGCCTGTCTCTAATTTGCCAAAATAAATAAATAAATAAAATAAAATATTGATTAAAAAAACAAACACAGCTCCAGCTGATTACTCTTCCACCAAGACATTAATTGGTCCCTCTGGGTATTTACTAAAACAAATGAAAACTAATTAAAAACAAAATAATTACATATTAATACATAGAAAGGCAGGAAACACAATTATAAAAGTGGCATTTGCGTTCATTTAACGATTTAGTGATAAGCTAAAGGTTAACACCAGGGGGCGCCTCCGTACACTATCTCTCAGGTATGAGAGTTTTGAAAGTAGGCTACTGGATATATTTGTCATTTGTGTCTTTTAGTTTAGTACATTAGAAAAATATATAATTATAATTCTTATTTTATTATCATTATTAATATAATTAATTATTTATTTATTTGGTGGTGGTGCACCGTTTAATAACAGCACAAGTTTTACAATTTCACATTTATTGAGCTTAATATTTTGTAATGTGTTGTACAAGACTTAGCTTAAAAAACTACGCTCAAATGAAGCGCCTCAGCACGTCTCAGTTTTATTTCACCGCATATTAAAAATTTATCCATCTTATAATAAGTGACCGTTTTATTATGTGCTGACCCTAGGTTAATAACTAACATCAGGCCGCCACTTCTCGAGAGTCAGTCATCAGCGATCCGTAGAAACCGTCAGACGTAGAGGAACCGCCGGAAGTGGGCGGTGTGTCTGACAGAGAGAGAGAAACAGAGAGCCGTGAACTGTACGGCGAACTGTTGGGAACTGACTAACGGAGAAATTCCTGCCGGAGGCTGATCACTTCGCTGTAGACTCTCCCCCTCATTTTATGAAAAAGGAAAACAACTTTCGTCGCTCCACAGAGGTGAGTGCTGCTGTTTTTTTCGAGTCCCATTTAAACGCGTCTTCTATGTTTTATCTGAGGAGCAGACAGACGTCCTCGCTTCGTGCCCCTTTCTCTTTTTTTTTTTTTTTTTTTTGACGCTCTTCGTTGCGAAATGATATTCTGACAGCGCTTTGTAAACAAACTGCGGGTGCGACAGCGCTTCTCCATCTGGAGACGCTGCGAAACAGCCTCCGTGCGTGTGGTACGGACTGTGTTTGGGTTTGTTTACGGGGTACTTTTGCTTCTCTGTGCTCGCTGAATCAACAGGCAGGTTCTCCTGAGAGCCGAATCCCACTAATATTCTCACAGGCTGGCGGTGTGGCTGCGCAGCCAGTGAGTTTACTATCACTCTGTCATAGTTGGCACATTTTCTATCACATTGATAACACTGTAGTCTTTTAAAGAAACGATTCGAAGCTTTTGGGACTATCTTGACATGCTGATGTAACTGTACTATGTGTTTATACTTTATTTTTCTAATATTTATCCAAAAGTTTTCATTAACGGACAAGCCTCCCCCCCCTCCCCCCCCAGCCTCACAGCTCCAACAGATCAGCCTCCATTATAGGGGACGTCAGGTCTGAAGATGAAATATGAACATAAAGCTCCTCCATGTGTAGCGGGCAAAAAAAAAAAAAAAAAAAAAAAGTGGCGTCAAGGGCACACTTCAAAAGTAACTTTATTTGTCCAACCCTGTTGTATTAATAGGTTGCTTTTTACAGTAATAGTTCAGCTTAATTTATTCAAACTGAAGATAAAGTTTCAATCTTGTGTCATGAACGCTAATATTTACTATTAAGCTGTTGCATGCCAAATATTTGGAAAGTTAGTGTTTCAAAACAGCTTAATTTTCCTAAAGTTAATTTTTTTTTTCCAATGACATGCCTGTGAAACAGTTCAGTTCTCTCCATAATAACTCAGTTCTTCCCCTCCTCCACATGTTGCCGTGTCACTGCCAAGCTAATTGAAAGAGGGTTACTCCACATTATTCTGTTTGAAGAAGATTATTTGAGCTATTTAGAAATATCTAATGTTGCAAAAACATAGCTGGTCACGTCACGCAATCAAATGGACCTCTGAACACTGAAGTGTGTTTTAAAGGTAGGCTTCAGTTACATGTGAGCTGTGAGCAAATTGCCTGTTGAGCAGCGGACTGCAGACTAGCACCTGAAAATGATAGCCTGACTCGTGTGTGAATCTTTGAAGAGCAGAGCTGGGAAAATATACATTGTGTCATGAACACGTTTACTTATGCTTTTAGTCATATTGACAACTCAAAGCGCAACTGAGTCCTGTTTACCTGTCAGCACTGTCAAATATTCATACACAGACACAAATATAAATATGTGTGTCTCGCTGAAGGACTCTTTGGTGGGCAGTATCAAAGAGTCATTTAAAAAAAAAAAAAAAAGTAATGTTTTGACCCAAGTTTATCATACAATATTCAAACCAAGTCTTGATATATTAATATAACGCCAATGATTGACATTTCGAACTGTGTAAGGCGGATGCAACAAAAGCTCTTGGTGCCGTTGTCGCTGCGTAAATCATTTCAGATCTAACTGCCAGTAACATGATGTTGCGACACAAACTCTGTTTGCACTTTTTAATTGAAAATGTGGCGTGTGTAAAAGTATGAAAGGATTTCTTGTAAAAGTCAAAAGAGAACAGGTTGTCAAAGCTGTTTAGTGCAACTAGTGAATGCAGACCTTGGCACTGGTGCCAGCTCACAGACATAATTTTAAATGTCACACTGGCTTTGAAGTTCACTGTCATTTACAAAAAAGAAAAAAAAAACAAATCTTGTGCTCTTTGAGAGAGCATGTGCACTTGTTTTACTTTAGAGAACCTCTCCCAGATTCGTAAATATTTTTTGTGGCTCTATGAATATATTTTCCGGCATTGCTACAGTCAGGATGGCATTGCTCCGCGCATTCATGTAAAAAGTCATTAAAAATATTTCGTTCCTTCTTTCAACCCACTTTTCAATTATTGCCTTTTTAACAATGGGTTTTCCTCTGATTACTCTAGCCAGCACAGGGAGAATATGTTTTGGTTCATTTGTTTTTGCAAAAAAAAAAAAAAAAAAAAAATAGCATCAAGCACATACAACTGGGCTGCTGAGTTCTTCTACCTGTTTGATTTCATTGTGATCTGGATGGGTTGCAAATCACAGCAATCATAGATATATATATATTTTTTTAAATGTGCTTTTGTCTTTATAGTTGTCTACCAGTAGTTCATTTTTGTCCTCTGTAGAGGACATTTCTAAACTTGAATATCTCCCACTCCCTGCATTCTACTGAATTAATTCATTTTGGTATCTACAGAGGACATTTAGGGCTTTTCAATGATACCACATGTGAAGGGGTGGGACTTTTGTACGTACCTTTTTCTAATTCATAAAAATGGCGTTCATCAGTAATAACACATTTTAAGGGAAGAGACAAAGTAAGTGCATAAAACCTTTTATTACCTTACAAAGACTGTGGGATTTAAAAAAAAAATGGTGATTGGACAATATTTTTTTTCCTGGTAGGCAGGAGGTTAATTTACTCTTGCACTTAATGGACAATTTCACTAACTGCATTCTCTAGGAAAGGATGTTCTCTGCCTTGAGTAGCATTTAACCCTGTTGGCAAGCGCCGTTTTCCCCTTTTGCTGCAGTACATAGTGCAATGGGATGTAGGGTTTTCATTGGTCTCCGCTCAAAAAAAAAAAACAAAAAAAAAGGTTGATATGGGAACATAGCTTGCCTGACTGACCTGAGTTGACTGGCACATTTTGTCCCTGACAGCAAGATCCAAATGAAGAAGGAATGGCAGCAAAAAAGGACAAGCTTGTTGTTATATGTGTTCACAGCATGGCATGTCTTTTGGTTTCTAAGTGTTTCTCACTTTTTCAACTTCTCTCTGCCAGACAAATGTTGGAACAAGTTCAACTGGAAAAGGTTGAAAATTATTGCCACATTATGTGGCGATGTTCACCGTAACACTCTTGTTCATTTATTGAATATTTTTACCTCTGCTCGGGTCATACAATTGAATATTTTCCTACTAAACATGACTAAATATGTTCATTTTAGCGCTGCATGAATCACGTCACAGATACACTTCTTTTTCCCTTGAGATTATGAGTAACCTGAAGTTAGCAGATTAGAGCAGAGGTCTTGATCTGACTAAACTATGAGTCATGTGTCAGAATCATTAATGACTGGATCTGCTGCTTCCTTGGCCCTCCAACCTGCTTTTTAAAGAGGATAGACAGACTCACTCCCTGAAGGTCTCCTGTGAGAAGTTCAAGGGATATAAAAAAAACCTCACTGGTTCCAGAGAATATAAGAATATCAACAAGAATAAGACCTTTGCGGACTGAAACAGAAAGGGAAACATACTTAAAGGGAAGTGATCAGGAAGCATGTGGTGCAATGCACACTAACCTCCTCCCCCTTTCAGTTGGGTTAATACTAATCCACTGGTCATGTGACCAAGAGCTTTCAGTCTGGTCTAAGGCAGGAGTGCTCTGATCCATCTGTCAAATAAGGTTGCTGATTGTTGGCATTCACAGTGTAAACTCCTGTCCAGTGACCCCTGCCCGGCTCCGCATGAAACTCCGCTTTGATTTCCATCAGTCAAATAATTCTCCATAGTATCGTCACCTTGTGTATAAGTTTCCTCCCTCCCCTCCCCACCTGTCTCAGCGTCTCCTCTGTAATTCGATGTTCGCCTTCTGTGACTACCTTTGCCTAATTTTCACCAAGTTCCCTGCGGTGAACTGAGCACCGGTGCGGGTTGATGAGTAGGGAAGTTATGGTCCCTACGATAATGCTGTTGTTAAAATGACTATTGCTACAATTTTTTTCTACCTTGCTTTGATTTGATTTACTCCTGTGTAAGGGGATGCTAAACAAAAGTCTGCTCTCATTTGACTCAGAGTAGACAGCATCTGAACTTGTAATGTTTCATGTTTACACACATCTCATCTGTAATTTTATAGAATCTTCATGTAGTCATTTTTTCCCCAACTACACTTAAGAATGGCACTTCTTTATTTTTTTTTATTTCTAATGGTCTGCCGTGTGGTTCCATAAAGAAATATCTTCACATGCACAGCTGAGGAAACGAACTTATTAGAAATTGTCAGAAAATTCATAAGGAGCTGTGGTAGAGGAGATGTTTTACTCTGGAAGGCCTCAGATATTTTTATTTAAATCTTTAACCTCATAAAAATAATGTTAGGTCAATTTAAAGTTGATTCCCAACATAATAATTGTTCTAAACGTATTACGAGGGCAACACTGAACAACTTATTGAATATTTTATTAACGCCTAAGGCTGTGAGTCATCTCTCTGCATTAATTGTATGAACGAGTGGCTTCATCTGTGCCCTGAAAGAAATAATGTGGACGCTTTAACAAACGCAAGAAAAAGGAGTGAGACTTGAGAAAGCACAAAAAAGTACTCAGCTGTCAATGTTGTTGAAAAGTGGTGCAATTATGGCTCCTGTGCTTGTAAAGACTCCCTTACAGTGAAATGGACAGAAGTACATCGTGATACTTGAAATATTCACGTCTCGGTGTCAAAAGGTGGTGAGTGTGTCCAGTTGCATTGTCTTTTGCTCTCCAGATACAATGACACTGCAGGTCATGACTTGGTGTAGGTGACCAACTAGCCTAGTTTTGAGTCGGTGCATTTGTCATGTAATGATGCACCAGAAAGTAAATTTATATTTTTATTCATTGGTTTGATATAGCACCAACCTCTTTAGTTCTACTATAAAACTTTAAATACTTTTAATAAATTTTGCATTAATCAAAGATTTGTTGGCGAGTCAAGCCTCTAGTGCTGACATCAATTCTAGCTGATTCTCATTTATCTTAAAACAACATTTAACTGTGTTAAAAACAGAATTTTTTTAGATTAATGCTGGCAGATTCCAAGTGTCATCACTTATTCTATATTAACTGATGACAGAGGCAGTGTGTGTCAGAGAGCAGTCGAGGTAAAGCCGTATTTTATTACTTAAAAACAAACAAAAACAAAACATCCACTCGATATCTGAAACTGTCTTTGGCATCTTTGAATAGTGACTAGCTCACTTTGCACCAATTCTGAAAGCAGCAAACTTTGACAGAGGCTTCTTCTTGCAGTCACATCTTCTGCACTTAACAGTGTGGTCAAAGCAACCTGTCAACATTTACACCAGCTCTGCTCTACCGTTGCATCTCTAACTTTATTTGGCACATTTATTTTTTTGTAAATAAAGAACAAGGGGTGTGCTGAGATTTTAGAGGAAGTTTCTCCAAGCAGAACGTTGCAGTTTCATTTCTTTCTGAGAGTTCATGCTACTTTGTGTGATGTGAAGTATATTAAAGGTTTATAACACCTTAGTATTTAGCTCCGTATGTTTACTCAACCTTTTCCAACTGTCTCATTGTTACAATTATCTCCCAATCAATTTCTGGTAAGTTATTATCATACATCAGGCATGGGAAGCTGAGAAAAACCTGGGGCACTCTCCCTTTCTAATGTGAATATGAAATGAATGAAAACTAAAATTGCCCTTGATGAAGTATACAGTAAACACCAGTGTCTGTGTTTTGCCAGCATGTACAGGGCTTATGGAGGGTATTATATTTCCAGTTTAAAGAAAAATATAGGCATTAGTTATCCATCCATCCATCCATCCATCCATCCATCCATCCATCCATCCATCCATCCATCCATCCATCCATCCATCCATCCATCCATCCATCCATCCATCCATCCATCCATCCATCCATCCATCCATCCATCCATCCATCCATCCATCCATCCATCCATCCATCAACCATCCATCCATCCATACATCCATCCATTTTCTTCCGCTTATCCGGGGTCGGGTCGCGGGGGCAGCAGCATTAGTTAATTGCATCGATTTGCCTTCTGTAGCTTTATTCTTTGTTGAAAACAAAATTACTCCTGAATCTACAGGAGGTGATTGTGCTGTGTTGCTACGCCTTAGTTAGTTAATAACTTCTACACATTTTTATCAGTTCAACCACAAACTTCAGTGCATTTTATTTGTATTTTATGTGATGGGCAAGCACAACGTGGCAGTGTAAGGAAAATAAGACATTTGCATTTGTTGTACTTCATACAGGGAGACAAGAAGGTGGGAGCATGATGCTATACGGATGTTTTTTTTTTTTTTTTTTTTATCTTTTTGTAAGCAGGGACAGGAATGCTTTGGGAGTTGATGGGAAGTTGGAACTGTCAGACCTAAACATACAGCCAGAACTACATTGGGCTGGTTTAGATTTAAGCATATTCATGTTATAAAACGGCCCAGTCAAAGTGCAAACCTCAGTCCATTTGAGTCTACGCCTTGCCTAGAAACATATTAAAGTTTGTGATTGCAATATTACAGAATATGAAAAGGTTTAAGGGGTATGACTACTTTTACAGCAGATCTACTTTTACTTTTACAAGACTCTCTACGTCTGATCTCGCAGGTTAACTGTAGTGTGATGAAAATCAACTGGCCTTGTCTATTTTTAAAGAGGTCTATATGGTGCAACTTTAAAGCCAATTTGTAATCCAGTCTGGCCATCCCCACCTTCATCCATTTTCACACCCAGCACTTGTCGCTTCAATGAGGTTTCTACCCTGATAGCGTAATGTAACCTGAGGCGATGTCACTTCATCTGCCAGCTCAGGTAGAGAGGAAAGCAGGCAGCAAAGAAAACGCCAAAAGATGCTAATGCTTGGTTATCTCTCCTACTGCTGCTTGACTGTTTCTCATCCCATGGGGTCATCGTGCTGAATGTTATCATGCAGGTTCTGAATGCACACTTATTGTCTGCATTGTCTAAAGAGCATCAAGAGAATTGATGGTGGCAATAGTACAGCTCAAGGGAAAACACAAATGAAGCAGCCATCAGCACGGGAGTTTTAAGCAAACAGCCAGGTCCCAGATATATTTTTTTTACCTTGTTGTTGTAATTATTATTTTATATGTTAGTTGCAAATAGCAAAAAGCAGGAAAACACTTTTTTTTTTTTTTTTTTAAGAAGCACAATGCCTTTGTTGTTTGTGCAAGGCAGATTAATCTAAAATAGTTTTCAGTGAGTTCAGCATAGAGTTTCTGGTGTTTTAATTGATCAGGATGAGCGTCATCTCTTCCTGCTGCCTCTGCTGCATGGAAGCCTATTACAGGCTTACACCAAATGAGATAGAACCAATGAACAGATCTCCTGCAAAACAAATACGCATGCGTTTTGTGTCAAATTGGAGGACGAACAAAGCTGAAAATAAAACCAATGCTCCTCAAAGAATGTAAAAAATGAACTTATACCCTTTTCTTAGTGTCCTTTTGTTGATTTTTGCTTGTACTGCATGATGGTTTGGAAGGTCAAAAAAAAGTTAAAATCTGAGTAGATTTTTTTTAAAAATCCTTTGATTAAATGCAATTAAGATTGCATTTAAAAAAGAAACAAAAAGTATATTTCCACTTATGGTGCTTTGATTCATTTGTCTTTGTTGTACGACAGATTAAACCTGACGGATTAAGGTTGAATGATATAAATACTGGCTTTGTCAAACTAATCCTCTCTAGCTCTCTCTCTCTCTCCCCCTCTGTTATTATTTTACGAATGCATGTGAATGCAGCAGCATTCTCAGCAAATTTGTTTTATACACTGGAGAAATGGGGAAGTACATGTTCTTTCTAGCTTTTTTTTGTTTGTAGAGCCACTTGCACAACATAATTCAAAGTCAGTGTTTGGATTTGTGGTGCTATTACCCAGTATTGATCTTGTGAGCTCATCTGTGCCTATTGCAGCTGGTGCCTAACGATGTTCTCAGATGAACTGTGCACAATGGCAGCCGCAGACACACTCTCTTTGTAACTAAACAAATATAACAATACTCGTCTTTTCAGAAAGAGCAACTTATTGGTATGGTTGCAGTTTTAGAAGTCAATTTAATAAAGGTCTGTTCATTGTTTCTTTGGAATCCTGTCTCCAAGTTCAGGTATTTTACCAGCAAAAAAAAAAAAAGATATAGATTCACTTCCCCTTTTTCTTTGTGGTATTTATCCAGTTGTGCATACAGTTTGTGTGTGTGTGTTCATGGAAAAGTCTGTAAATGTTTACACAGCTTCTAGTTTGTATGTACAATTAAAAAAATCCCTTCATCCATAATGGTGAAGTTTAAAAAAAAAAGTAGATTCACGTTAATTAGATTAGCACAAGCTCTTTCTTCAAGCCTCTAACAACACAAAAAACAGCAAAATATTAAGGATTTTAATCTGTTTTACATCTTTGATTCAGACCTCATCTACTGTTGACTGTGTTTTAGCCTACAATCCAATAAATTCAGTTTCCTCCAAAACACTTCGAGTAAAAGTACGTTTTGGGGGCTCCAGCCCCTCTAACTCTTTGACCCTGAATTGGCAAACAGGTATGGATGGATAAAATTATACATCTGATTTAAACATTTTTATGATTATGTGTTTGCATAGTCTATCCAAATAATTCACTTAAAAAATGCACAATGATTAGGTGAATTCTTACGAGATGAAATAAAGTACAACATGGGAATATGAGTGGGCGAAGAGGCATGTTGACCTACAGATAGGGTCAGCCCCGTGATATGACTGATAAACGGATCATATCAGTCAATATCAATATTTATTGATTAGGTTTTTCTGTTGTTGTTGTTTAAATATCTGAAATACTGCCAAACTGGTGACGTGATCTTTCCTGTTTTATCCGAAGTCTCCTCTCGAGCTCTTGTATTCATTTTCTCCTTTCACTTCACTGCATTTATTTTTAAGCAGTTATGAGGCCTGGTGGCGAAATGTGAAACTGCCGCTAAGCAAGTTACTCAACGGGCTGTTTCTAGGTTACCAATGTGTGAGTGAGTTAATCGATGCTCCCAACCTTTATTAGCTGACCCTGAGAGGTGGAGAGGCTAACGTCTTTCCACTGCCTACATCCTCCAGAATGCCACGCAGTTCTTGATCAGAGTTCTGTGAAATTATTGAACATTCTATTTGACATGTTTTCTGTTGATGTAGATCACATGTCCATCACAATACGTCCATCAAAATATAATTATTGATTTTATTGCCCATCTCTACTCACAGCTATCGCTACTCACAAAATAATGAAATGTTTTAAGGCAAATTTAAGTGACTGTGGAGAAAAATAGAAATTAGGTTGAGAAGGTAACACTGCCTGTCATACCTTCACACTTGGCTGCACCAGATTATCCCCATTCTGCTACTGTAATTGCTCAGTATGGCAGAGATGTGTTAGGTTTCTGTTGGTAAAGTTGAGCATTGTTCTGGTAAAAAAAAAAAAAAAAAAAAATCCTTGCTTTGTTTTTCAAAGGTAGTCTGGTGGAAATGGACAAAATTGTTGTAATATAATTGTATTTCTCCTCTTGACAAGTGCCTCATTTGGAGATTAGCCAACAAACACTTTATATTACCATTTACTAATAAAGCAGCACTATTTAGGTTTCAATATGCAGATACTGTGGGTATATCAAGCTATTTTCATTTCTAAATATACAGTTTCTACTTATGGGGAGCTCAAGCCTTTCACTGTCTCATTGTGTCTGTGAGCCTGTCACTGTTAAAATGGCCACCAACATAGCATTTGACATCTTTCACTCAGCACTTTAGTCTGACAGGTTTCATGAAAGCTGTCTGCAAGAATAGCCTGTCTACATTTGTGCTACTGTATTATACGCTGCTTCCATAAGCTATGGTTGAAGTGCTCAGGTTCGTTCCTGGCAGCAGGCATGTAGAGTTAGCAATTATCAGTAGCTTATGATCAGGAAATTGCGCAAAATGTCTAAGAGCAGGTATTTATTTAGATCCAAGCTGGTATATGATTCTGTCTCATTCCTGTAAGAGGTTCTTCACAGGTGTTGATGCAGGAACACCTGTGAAGGAAGTTGTTTTACACGGGGAGTCAGTAAGAAGATTATATATGCACTATATTGTTCTTAGAAATTGTATCAAAAGGAGTCTGCTGAGATGACTCAGGATTCTGATTCAGACGTCTCTTTCAAAGACCACCTTGGGATCCTTCAGATAAGCCACCAAAAAACATTGACCTTCCTCCAGCAAACTCCTTTCACGTAATCAGATGCCGCATGTGTTTTGTTGACTTTGGTGGACTTTATAGAAAAACACTTTAAGTTGAAGTACGCCGTTTGACTTCAAGCAAAGCTGTCACACCTAAACTCGACATATTTCTTGCCTCCAGCGTCTCCAGAATTTCTGAAACATGACCCTTGCCAGAACTCCCAGTGAATGTGGTGCTCTTGGAAAGCAACTGACTTAGCTTCAAGCTTAATCCACATACACAATTTTGTGAAAACCGCAAGCACTGTGTGTGGGTTTGCAAGCATTATCCTCTTACATTTGTCAGTGGAGCTAATTAGAAAAAGCTTCCTGTGATTGAGTAAATTCTTAACATAAGATTTAGATCTTTCTGCAATATAATAATGGTATTATCCAAGTTCTAAAGAACATTCATTTTCGAAGGACTCATAACGATGGCCTTGCATTAGAGTGTGGCAGAATTAGAGATGAAATAGCATTTCAAGTGCACATTGTTCAGGAAGTTTATAAATTTATAAATTAATGGAATAGCAGCTGAGCTGAGATGTATTGTTGTCAAAAAGGCGGCCATGGGACTATTTGCAGTCAGTTGATACCAATAAACTTTTTATTGTTTTTTAGGGTGAAATTTCCACTTAAGCAAGGCCTTCAGAACTGATTAATTTATTTTTTTCCGAAATTAGAATATTTTCACAAGATCACATATTTTTCTCTTATTAACCTATTTATTTGTTTTCCAGAGACGCACAGTTATTTATCCAAAAGCAGGTAGGGAACTTGGTTTGTTGCTGAAACAACACACAAAAAAATACTTGACCCAGAAAATCACTCAACTCAATAAAATTTAAGCTATTTTTGTTTTTTAATACAGCAAACATCCAAAATATATATTTTTTTATGTTTAAGATGTAGAATGAAAAGAGCCCGCTCTTTTCAGAGAAATCCGACTTTGTTTTGCTAAATGTGGGTTTAGTTTATTGTTGAGAAGGTAAACACAAAATAATTACTGTGTTTTTAATAAAATAATAACAGGTCTTTTAACTTGATGTTGGCTCATGTCGTAAATGGTAAATGTCAAAACAAAATATTAAAAAAAACAAAACTTTGAAGATTAGATTTTCAATAACAGGAATTTAGGCTTTAAAAGTTAAATTGGGAGCAAACCTCTAGAAGAGTCAAACAACCAATAAGTTTTTTTGTTTTTTTTTTGTAATTGGAAGTGATGGGGCTAGTAAAACAATATTAAAGGAGTATTAATTTATGACTATTTTTTTTAAATGGTACGTCAAAAAGTATTTAAAGCAGTCTCAGCAATTGTAACATGTTTATTGCAGTACTTCAATTAAACCCTTGTAACTGCATGTTTCCACTTGTATTTTGACCATTTCTCTTGGGTGATGAACTCTATCCTCTGAGGCTGAAAGGCCTCCTTCCATCACCCTAATCTTTTTTGTCCTTCCACAGATTATTTCTAACGTCCAAGTTTGGACTTCGACTATTCACCGACTAAAATGTTAATGTTGCTTCCAGACAGAAGAGACATGTTTGGTTACATTAAAAGAGAAGTTTAACCTAAATATGCCTGGGGTCTGAATAATTCTGAGCTTAACTGTAGACTAAATAGTAACTTCACGAGTAGTCCCAAGTGTTGCTTTAAAACCAATGAAATTATCTTAAATTAGTCACATATATTAGACTTTTTTTTTTTTTTAATCAATACTTCTTTTGAAAAAACTTTTATATTGATTATATTTACCATGGGGCAGCTTTATGTAGAGGGAACAAATAGATAAATACAGGGTATGTCACAGTACAGTGGTGCTCTGGGCCCTGTTTGTTCTCAAAAACATCCATATTTGTCACGAAATGGTGCCAGTGCTGTGGGGGCAAAGACCTCGGCGGGGTAAAGGTGCAGTTGACCTTTACTGACAGCACTGAGCTTGCCATGAAAGCGTTTGGGGGGGTGGAGTATGCTGAGGGGAGCAGCCACGCAGTGGGGGATGGGTCCATGAGCTCTGGTGACGGGCTTAGATAGTGTGCTTGAGAAACTGCAAGTCTCTGACCCCCGACACATCACAGGAGGCAGAGATCAAAGGTCAGAGCTCACGCAAGCTGCGTACATTGGTACAGATGGTGGACACGGCTCTTAAACAAGCAAACAGCGGGGTTATATCAAAACGGGCATCAAAACCAGTGGAGCGTTAAATGTGCTCATGTTAATACAGCCAGATCAGACCGCCATTCAGGTGCTACGTTACACCGATGTCGTTAGACTAGTTTGAAGATGTTGAAACAATACATACCCCTTATTTGTCTTACCAGTAACCCTGGTAAGACAAGGGTTTCATACACAAACAGTCCGCTCATGAGTGCACACAAACCTCACGGCTCGCACAGAGAATGACAGTCTGCAAGACCAAATCCAGAGAGCCTAAAGAAAGGGGGGGGGGGGGGGGGGGCTATGTAATGATGAATTATTGTGCAAATAAAAAAAAGAATGTAATTAACCAATTAAAACTTTTTTTGTTTGTTTGTTTTGTACAAGTGTTTTACAATGGTTCCTATAAAAATTCATAGTGTTGGGCGCTGGTTTAGTTGCACATCTTTTTATTTGATGGAAAACGTTGATTTGACTGCCGGAATGTGATCATTCCTCTCATTGTGGGACTCATGCGGTGCGTAGTCGTCTCCTCCCATCGCCCTGCAGAACACGAAGGCAAAGTCCAAAGCAGGCAGGGGTATGCAACAAGATCCTCTTACACATGAAGGGCAGAGACTTTTTGGATACTCAAAGCCAGTCAGACCGAGCTGACTGGTAGTTCTAGAGAAGTTGTGTTCAGTAAAGAAGAAATAGAAATGAAATAGTTTCTTTTTTCTTTTTGTCAGAATTTTGTGGCCAATTTATGAATGGTTTCTTTTTGTAAACCTTTTATCTGGCAATGCCAGTTTTGGACAAATTCTGATTTCATTTTAATATCTGCTATAACGTCAGGAGACATGAAAAAGCATTTACTTTGCTAGTCCTTTTCTGTGAGCTGTCAAATGTAGATTGGAAATGAGATAACATCACGATGTGTGTGTGTGTGTGAATGAGCAGTTGCTGTGAAATGAGGTTTTACTATTTTCAAACAATGACACAAAGGTTACAACGATTCGCGTAGTTCACACGGCAACCCTTACTCAAACTGAAATCTTTGCCTTTCTGGGTTTTTCAGGGTTTCTAAAACTCTGTTGGAAAGCTCACAGATGAAACAGAGGATCTTTGATTGCATTATGTTCGCCCTTCCTGTTACCTAATGAATTCCTGCTCTCTTCTGCCTAAATTAGCCGCAGATTCATCACACAAACGCAGTTTGTTTTGTAATAACCTTTTACATTTCTGTGGGTACTTTGACAGTACTTTTAAAACCTCATCGATTCTGAAAATAGCTGAGTACTTTTCCCTCAACAACCCTCACCAAGAAAAGAATGCTGTTCTTAACATAACCCTATAGATGGTGCGTTCACTGACTTGAAAAAAAATTTCTGTTTTTGAGAGTTGTCAAGCTGAAAATGAACTGATTCCACACTCCAGCTGGTTTCCTGTTGTATCTCTGTAAAGCAAAATCCAATCTTTGCTGTTTCTCTTACCATTTGCCCTGGATCAAAGACGTAGCTTGAAGAAAATTTGTGCCAGTGTTTGCTTGTGCAACATTGCAGTTTTAACACTCAGTTGTGGACTGCTTTTCTATTGCAAACTGACAACGCAGACTGTGTAAACAAATTAGTGTTTGATGACTTATCTGTTAAAATATTGAAACACTAAGACAAAATACAGTACACAAATACCTCTATTTGTCTTTCTTCACAAACTGAAATTCGTTTAGCTGTTGAAAGCAAGTGGTTTAACTTTTCTTTTGTACCTAATTTACATAGCTAGAGATCACAAAGTTTAGTGTAAACAAAGTTTGATGGATATCTAGCAGGCTCTGTTTCATGCTTTTGTTAGCTCAAAGTGACCAAAATAAGACTCCACTCCTAAAGATAGACGATAGGCACAATCAATCTTGAACTGTTTAAACAAATTCCTTTAAGTTATATGTGTTTATTTTAAAGTGACAGCAAACTATAGTGACCATACGACCTATAGAAACAGGTTTGCCATTGAGGTAGAACGTAACATCCAGGCCAAGGGTTTTTGGTGTTCCCACTAAAACTTTAAGTGTAACAATAAAACAGTAAAATCCATAAAAGCAGGGAGTTAACCCTTCTTCATGCTACTTTGAAAGAAAAATATACAAGTAATAAAACAATACTATATAAAAAGTGAATTAACAGAAAGGGGCGACCAGAATGAATTGATGTCAGCAGAACTGGAGAAAATCATTGCCCACTGACAGAAAACAGCAGAAGAATTCCTACTTGGATTGAAAAAAAAAAGATATATATATATATATATATATATATATATATATATATATATATATATATATATATATATATATATATAAAATCTGACAAAATTGTCAGATTTTGTGCATCTTGTCAGACATGTTTTTGTGTCCCTAATCTTGCTTCTTGTGATTAGAGCATTGCTACTTGAACTCCCAAAGCTGTAACTTCATGGCTTATATAGTGGAGCGTCTTTGTTTGGCTTTCTTCAGGAATATGTAAACAGAACCGTTATGGGATTACAATCTCCTTGTATCTCATCAAAACCAAACATCCCCTCCTACAAGTCATGTAGGAGTTTATGGGAACATTTTTAACAAAGAAAAATAAGCCTTTCCATGCATCTTGTTTTTTTTTTTTTTTGTTTTTTTTCTTCTGTTGAAACTGCTGAAGGTATGGTGAATGCTGTACATGTGCCAGCCACAAATTTGTTTCTGTATTCCATCTGGGTGGGGGGAGGCTGGAAAAGTGACAGGTGGTAGAGAGGCCCTATAGGGATCTTTTTATTTGTTCTTCTTTTCTGGATACGTAGGTTAACATTTAT
This sequence comes from Poecilia mexicana, assembly GCF_051168715.1. Lineage (NCBI taxonomy): Eukaryota > Metazoa > Chordata > Actinopteri > Cyprinodontiformes > Poeciliidae > Poecilia > Poecilia mexicana. Next base: position 21,317,483 of record NW_028263377.1, read on the forward strand.
TTTTCTCTTCCTTGCCCAGAAAAGATAGCTAAATACTATATAAAGGTATTTGAAAGTGGGTTGTATATAACTTACAACAACACTACATTACTTTTTTAATGAAAAAAAAAATCAACGAGGGTTTTAAAGGCAGGTTTTAAAAGTTTGTATTAGGAGATTAGTATTCCCATCAGAGGAGCAGGGCACTGTAGGATAATTGTAGGAAGTTGACTGCATGTCGTTTATGACACAGTACCAGATTTTCCTGTTGGTACCGACTTGAACATCACACCAAGGTGGAGACACCAGAGGTTGCTGTGCTTGGCACTCGACGCTGTTCTTCTGTGCACCACATGTTTGCTGCATTCATGATTTAGAAATGTTGGGTTTGAAACTGGCGGCGTTGGGATGAACTGCTGGCAGTTCTCTATCAGTATCACTGTTTTCAATGCAGTAGTAGCTACTGAACATTACTAATGTTCAAAATAGATATTTTACAGCACTCTGTGAAGCACAGCGCTACTGACAGAAACCCCTTTTTAGCCTTCTTAGCATGTACACCAATAAAACAGAGTGGTTTCAACTAGCAACATTTGATGTGAAACTGTATCTTAATCCTAAGCAGTGTGACATTAGGACAAAAACTTAAAGTACCCTCAGCTGACACATGAACAAGTGAACTTGTCTGCTCAGTCTTTGTCTTCAATGCCTGGTGTATGTGGGTTAAGCCTCTTGCCTCTAGTTGATTATTTTGGAAAGCCCTTTTTCATTTTCAGCATTAATGCTCTCTAGATTTTACCATCCCAGAGTTTGCTTCTAAAATGAAGGGGTTATGGGCCGGTTAATTCCAACATATGTTGTCAAGAGCTTGTTTTTTCATTGATAGAAGTGAGTGAAGGACAGATATTCAGATATTCAAGATGTTTTTGAAGTCAACTAATGAACATATTTCAGATATGTTTGTGATACCTTGGTTGTGTCTGAATTTTTTATTTTATTTTTTTTTTGGGTTCCCATTTCCATTTAAAATGTATTCAAATTGGGAAAATCTAAGTGAGTTGCTTTTATTGGCACTAAAAAAACCGAGAAATTGCAATTAATCATTTCAAATTATTAACACCCTTAAGCTATAGGACTGTGGTAAAGTGTTATATATGTGTCACTCTTGTGCAGTGATTGTGCCTTCAACTCTGTCAGAAATCTTATGAGGAGCAACTTGCCATGGCTAGCTTGTGATGAAATTATTGTAGTTCTTTCCACTTCTGGATTATAGTTCTGATGACGCTTACTGGAGCAAGCAGGATTTGAGAATTGCCTGCTACTATTGTGATTAGCATATTTTGCACTGTTAAGACTTTTCTGTGACGGTTTCTTTGCTTTATACCATTTATATTATACTATGAAAAATCATTTTTTCAGGCCGTCGGCTAAAGTTGCACCAGCTCATTTTGGTTTCCGCATAGCAGCTCTTTTTAAATATCAACATATTTCGGCTGATTTCTTTGCTTTCTGTCATTTTTGCACATCCCTTTCTTCACGTGTTTCATACTTATTGTCTGTGTCATTCCACTTCAATACACATAACTTAATTTATCACATAGTGTTATGGAGAGCTGTTTTATTTATAAATAAACACATAAATACTGCTGTTAAGAAATAATTAGTAAACACTCCATCAAATAAAAAAAATACCCAGAAATAAAAACAAAATAAATAGAGGAAGAATGATTTTTAAAGAGGAGCTTCATCTGGTACTCTTATCTTTCTTTCTTACTGTTGTATTTAGTTTCTTTTTTCTAAAGCAGCTTTACATATTTCAGGGACTTTTATTTTTTAACATAATTTTTATTTTTTTAATTTTATTTCTTATTCAACAGTATAATATTTTGCTTGCTTGAATGACTGAACTTAGTGTGAAGCGCTCTGAGGTCCTCTGGTCTTGATAAAGCGCTATACAAGCACATGCCAGATACCGTCAAATACTGCCGAGATCTACATGTTTAATATATATATATTCATTAATATTTATCAGATTGCTATATATATTCTCATCGGTTGCATAAGTAAGTGCATTCTGGATCTAAAGACTTGGCTTTTCAACCCTTATAATAGTTGTAGAAAAAGAAAGAAAGAAAAATAGTTGAATTCATCAGAGGAATTGGAACGCCTGCTGTAATGTTTCTGCAAAAGTTGGCATAACTAACAATGCTGACCTTCCTCGTCTTCATTTTGCTGGAGGGGATGATTTAAGGGTAAACATGCAGAAATGGACGTTTGACTGAAGTTCTTCAATAAACATCTCGCGCTATTTGCCTATGTGGAAGGTCACAGCCTGGGCTTTTAACTGCTTGTTTTTACCAGACTGTTTGCTGATGGCTCATTAGATCACACTGCAGGACAGTGACAACTGGTTGGCTGGTCCCCTCTGCTGTCTGTCTGTCTCGGCTCAGTAGTTTTCTGGCTGCAGGGTTCTGCTTCGGAAGTGGCTCTCCTTCAACAAGCTGGTTTTCCTGCTGCCCCCTTACGTGAGTTGTGGGGCTTGGTCCACATTTATCGCTCCCTCTAGGTCAGAGATTATGTAATGTCATCCGCTGGCTCTGTGTTTGAGATCAGCATGCATGCATAATATGCATGCAAGAAACATGAATGTGACGGGCGGCATAATCCTCATCATCAGGGGAAGACAAATGAAGCTTTATCCGTTGTCATTGTGGTGAATAAATTCAGAATTATTTTTTTTAGCTGGTCAGGTCATTTGAGGTAGATTATTATGTTGATGCATAATTCACATAGCATGAATCCATGATGTGTTGCGTGTACAGTGAATCTTAAAAAGTGTACCGAACAGCTTTTGGCTGACATTTTTCCAATATTTCCATAAACTGACGTCTTCATCGTGCCATTTCATATGTAGTATATTATGCTGTGAAATCTTTAGATCAGATCGCTTCAACTTATTGTAACATTTTAACAGATCTGCAAAAAAAAAAAAGAAAGTACTTTAAAGTTCAAAGGAACCAGAATTTGCAACTTCTTTATTAATATTTGTTCAATATTTCTGTATTTAGCTCAATGTTTCTTTAGTTGAACTGTGCAATAAATATGTCACATTGAAGGTGGAAAAGATTTATAAATGATTTATCCTAACTTCATTTACATCTTTTAGAAACCTGTGGAGTAAATTATCATGAAATGCACAAAGTACATAAGCGGATTAGCTGATGCCGTAATCTGGTACAATTAATGAAACACTAACATTTATGTTTGAGCTGTACAATGCCCCTTTTTATATCTGTCAGCTACTGTACTGTTACATTTATTGGAACTATTAGATAGTTAAAAATAAGTGACTATAAAAGTCATGCGGAATTTTAATTTCTAGAAAACATAACCTGAAACTATTAGCGTAACCGTAAGGGCTTTATTTACTTATTGTTATTTTCATTTGTTTTAAGAATGTTGATTTGCAGCTGAGAAGCCGGATCTTGCAGCTGAGCCCTGATAGTTGGCTTCACCTGCTCTCCATCTGTTGTTTTATAGTAAACAAATGCACACAAACAAGCTCAGTAATTGGCTGTTATTTCAGGAATTCTACCCACTACAACACGTTTAGCTGAAAATAACATGCTATTTTCAGACGGTAAACTTCTTATTGACTATTTTTTATTTTGAGATTTCATAATCTTACTGAGATTAAGTCTTTAGAAAGTGTTTTTTCCTCACTTTTTTACGTCTGTGCTGATCTTTCCAAAAAACTTGTTAGGTGATGGGTTCAGGGCCGTAAATATAAATAAAAAATCCCATCAGCTCATGACTTAAATGGTATTCATTTTGTATGAAATACAGAATGACAGCTTGTTGCTTTCATAAGTTTTTATTCATTTTCTCAGAAGATAGGCCTTATTTAGAAATATTTAGAGGGACATTTAGAGTTTTACATAACTCAGTGAGTCTAAACTAATTATAACAATTAAGTGAGTAAACGATTCAGTGTTTATTTCAGAGAGATGTCTCCCTAACATAGTATTTTTGCTCTCATATCCCTCCATTCATTACTAGGCCTTATGAAATCAAAAACACTTTTCCAGCAGTACTTTTCAGAAGACACTTCAAAGCTAAACATATAGTTAACTCCCAGGCATGATTCATATTTATTTTCATTTTTTAACTTTTAATCACATTGGGGTTAACATTCCTCATCATAAGTGAAATGGTTTTATCATCAAAATGCAGATGCTTCAAGGACACAAACTGTTCATGCTAAGGAAAGAAGACTGCATGTCTTTGGTTTCTATAGAGGTTCATACAAACATTTGGAAAAATAGAAAACTGACTCTTTCTTTCTTTCTTTCTTTCTTTCTTTCTTTCTTTCTTTCTTGCATACTAGGTAAACTAAGCATAGATAAAATAAGAAATATGCTCTAAAAACCTTGGAGATGTGCATTGAAAGACCCATTGTGTGGTTACCAACCCACATGGGGCGTGGTGGAAGATTTGTTTTAATTAGATTGGTTGTGGCTTTAAATGTATCTGTATCTTGGTAGGTTGGGCTTTCTCTATTTGGGTTACTTCCAGGCTTTTCATGAATTATATAATTTTGATTTAATTGGTTAAGACAGATGCATCCAAATGCCTCAATATAATAAAGTTTTTAAATTTGGTTTGCTGCTCCTCCAGCGCTACAGGGCAAATCACTATGGGGACTCTTTAGATTAGACACACATGTGGATCGAAAACGCATGATTGCAAGATTTGCTGTACATGGCGGTGTCTGACCCACTTGGCAGCACAACAAATTCCTTCAAACGTCCAGAAATGTAAACACAAAGTATGACTGGAATTTTAAAATATAATTTGATTACATGTGTTCGATCTCGCAGCAGATTAGTGCACTAAAATGTACCCACCTTTGATTCTTCAAAACCCTTCACGTTTAGTTATTATGTTTTATGCATACTTTATTATTCATTAGTTGTTTTTTTATTTTATTTTAGGCTTTACTCTTTTAGACTTCAGGGTTATTTGAGGGGTCCGATATCCCAGTATGGTTGTCAGCAGACAAAAAACAAAGACTGAGTCGTATTTATTAGGTAGCTCTTTAAAATTCAGATTCAGGAAGTTTGAATAAATCAGTTTTATCTAGTCTGCAAACTTCATTAAGTTTGAAACAATGTTGCTTGGGAATTACAAATAATAACCAGCTAATATCTACTGCATTGTTTTTTAATGTATTTTTTCTGATTCCAAAGTGAAATAATCTCTTAAGTTGATAAATAATAGTTAGCGCTCATTAACGCATTTAATTTATTTCGTCAATACAAGTTAAATCACTGCTTTGGAAACTTAGCGACCTTAGCTAACGAGGAAACACATCTTAAGGCTCGCATGACCTACTTTGATTAAGAAGCTACCAGATTTTCTTTTAAGATGACATTTTCTGTATTTTTGTCAAGAAGTGGCTGTCAGTATGCTGTCCTTTTTCTTTTGGCTCTTTTTCAAATGTTCCATTTAGAAAAGTTTTCAACTGCGTGACGAGCAAGTCAGATGAAATTTATGCACGTTTTATTTATAAATAGGTTAATCTTAGCCGGGTCTCTTTTTTCTTCTGAATGTAGAGCTGGAAGTTCAGCAGTGTAGTGCAACGTGTACAGTCAATTTTTTTTTTTTTTTTTTCCGGAGCTTTGATATTTTTTTCCATCTTCAGACAATATGTACACAATAACCTGCACAAGGCTTTGATCATTTGAGTGATAGGGGGCATATTACATCTGTCAGACATGATTCTTTGCTTTTATTTGCTGTTGCTCATAATCATAGCCAGTAGGAAATGTCCTCAGGCGTCCAGTTAGCACTGCGGGAAACAAGCTACCTAGGGCCATACTTTCCTCCTTAAAGAATTACGTCTTGTCTGACACAGTGTGGTGCATCTTTGTGCAATGGAGAAGGAGGTGCACAAAGCAAACATAGTCTCTCTTCAGAATGGAACTTTTTCTGTTTGATATTGTTGAAGAAGATTCTAGGTTATAATATTTCTTAAGAAAGAAACTATTTTGACTCGAACTTCTTCATCCCATTGTTGTTTCTGTGTAGGCACACAAAAGAAAGAAAAGCAAAGACGTCTTTGGAGAATTGCAAGAGCAAATCTAATTTGTTACTTCTGTGTAGAAAGTTTTATAGTGAAAGCGTATTCTTTAATTTATTCAAATAAGGCGTATCTTTGCTCATCAAACCAGGAGCTGTCTCTGACCCTTTCTCTAAAGCCAGGAACTCCTGCTGTGTTTACGGCTTTTCACAGATGAGTGTGAAAAGCTACAACTTCTACTTATTATTTTCCCACACACACAAGAGGCAGTTCAAAAGATCCTAGCAAACCATCTGTTTTAACTACAGGTAACATAAAGGTCAATAGGCCAGAATAAGTTACTGGTTTTAAAACTATAATTAGGCTATTTCAATGAAGACATGTTAAGTTTTAAAACTAGCATAATTTAAATTTATTTTCTTAGCAATAGTAATATGTCGTATTTTGTTGTCTGACTTGCTGAATCCATTAGTCAACCAATGGTTTTGTGTTTGTGCAGCCTATTCATTTCAGAATAGAAGTGCAACTCTACAACTCTCTCATGTTGAATTCAACTTCAGAAGTCCTTTCTGTTTCTTTGTCCAACTTCGAACTAGGAATTTTTAACATCATTATAAAAAAAGAAATGCAGAGTAGAAATTAATATTATGTTATATTATGTGACTAACAAGAATGCTATTTTTGTCTAATTTTGTCCTGTTGTATTCTTATTTCTGCTATAATAGTGTTTACTGAAGTGATTAAAAAAAAAAACAGTTGAGAACCGCTGATCAAGTGAGGTAATTGGTCATAAAATAAACAAGGACACTCCAAAAATAACTGGAAACATTTTGTTTCTCACCAAAACATGGCTGCAGGAACATATTGGAGACAGAAAACCAAGAATAAAGAATGGAGTTTGTTTTTTTTTATCCATCTGACTTTCCATTTTCTCAATAACTACAAATATATTTCACTGTTGATGTTCTGACATTAAATTATGGGAGTTTATCGTCTTGGCAGTTTTTCTTCCTGTATTGCTCGGTGATCAATTCCCTAGCAGTTCTTTATTTAGGCTAATCACAAGGCGCTATTATTGTTTATTTTTGGCACGTAAGTGTCCCTATATATTGGCATATTACCTTATTTACAGCATTTTATTCTTTAGGCACGATTTAACTCTATAGACTTATGCTTATACTCTGTTTAATGAGATTATTTTTAATTACATGAATGAACAGACAATATCTAAAGACAAGGTGGGCAGTTTATCTTTACTTGGCTTGTGTAGGTTGAAGAATTCGAGTAACCGTGGTTTTGGCTCGGTGCGAACTTATTGTGTTTTGTTCACTGTACAAAAATAACCTTATTTTGCTAATGTGACGGTGTGATGGTGACAGTATTTGGCTCTGTTTCTTGTTTAGCCTGATGCACGGAGAAATCCCGGCAAAAGCTGACACAGAGGCTGAAAGAAAGAGCCTGCAGGATAGAGATGCTTTGCTTTTAATGTGATTTAGCCATCAGATCTGTTCCCTTTTTTTAGTGTTCACTTAGTCTTGCGAGACATATTTAATTAAAGTTTTTCCGCATTTAAATGCGATACAGAAGCAACATGGGCCATGTGTCATCACGACAGACATGAATTTGCATGAGCAACATTTGCAAGATGCGTTGACACGCGCACATTATTGAGCTAATGAGTGATCCTCCTCATGTTGACAGCGTGATGGGATGTGGGGTTAGAGCACAGCAACATAACCTCCAGGCAGGTTGGACGGCACAAAGATCCTCTTGTAGTCATCTGTCCCTTCCTTAGACCTTCTGGCACAAATGGTTGTCATGTGTTTATGTGTGACACCAAGTCTGCCATGTCCTTTTGTCCCATTACATCGATTTCACTGTGTTTCCAGTGAAATCTGTCATAGTTATCTGATCACCAGTAGAACATTCTTAACGGTTTTATAATAGCCTGAGTTTTACACGTCATTATGTTGTTTTTATCACATATATTTTCTACTCTTTAGATCATCTGCAGAATCTTTTGGGGTACTATGAGGCATACACGGCCTCTTTAAATCCCCATCAGAAGATTGTGTATCTGCACTTTGTTTCCATGGAATAGGAAGATATGCCACAAATAAATAACACTCCTGCATCGACTTTTGCCGCATTTGACACCACATCATTCATGGCATTTGAGGCATGACAAAACAGGCCATCATTGATTTCATTGAACCCACCAACAACTAACTAGCACCATAGTTTTCACAGTATATATTTCACTGTAAATAAATACAACCTCAAGCTGGAACATTCACTTTGTAATTACTGTGAATCCCACGTCATCGATTCCAGCGCACATGCTCTGTTCAAGACTGGAGCACATCGAAAGCAACACACTTACTTCCAATTCTTAATGGTTCACAAAATTCACAATCCCCATTTTTCTGAACATAGCGTGCATGGCAACGTAGGAAGCTATGACGGCAGCTTTTACTTAAAAAAAATAGTTGGAAACTCATTAAACTTATCAAGATAGAAATTTCTACTCAAAAAGTTGATGGGGAGAGAAAGGGATGCTTTAAGGCTGCATCTTTTGATTTTCTTTGCAACATGACATTTCAAACACGACATTGTCACCATAAACTTGGCAAGAGAAACATTTGTACTATTCTTTTGTTTGTTTGTTTGTTTATTTACTTTTGCCTTATAAAGTGTCAAACGTTAGAAAACGCTACTGGCATAATGAAAACATGTTGTCATCAGCAGGAACTGCTTGGATGTAATTTTTGGTGGACTATATTTCAAGTAGCATCTATTCACACATTCACACTCTGCATGTCCATATAATATTTGGCAAGCTGGAAGGAGTTACGACTCCTACTTATTATTTACGACGAAAGCAGTTGTAGATTTTTATGACCAGGACGCTAAGGTCTTTTAAAAAATGACCTAAATGGCTTTGCATAAATCGATGTGTACAATTAATTGATGGATTAACCACCACATGACAGTTCCTGTGGCCTGTCTTTGCAGTTAGAGCTCGTCTGACGTTCATTGTAGACATTATTTACTTCACTAAGCAAATTACTTTTCATGAATTGTGCAGGCAGTGATAAGAAATCCCAAACTGGCTTAGCAATGCCAAGCAAACCCTGACAAAGAATTTTTTAAAGGTCCATATCTGGGTAGCAAATAACACCCTAACTTGCACAAGAGGAAGGTAGTCGTCATCATTCTCAAGATGAAGTTTCCTAGATACAGCCCTCCAGCCAAAATGAATAATTGAGGATGAAGAGACGTTGCCAGACAGGTATCCTATAACCGACCGGTAATTGCACCATAAAAATGTGAGACCAGAACAGAGTGAAAACATACAAAAGGTTCTTACGAACTAACCTTGTCTTATAGCGTCACAGAAATTGCGACATTGAGCTCAACATTGCCTAATTATTACCCCTATTGTCAGTCATGGTGTTTAATGCTCTGCAACAGGAAGCCTTTTCAGGAAATCATGGATGGTGAAAACTACAGAACACAGGGTAAGGGAGAGGTGACACTGAAAGCACTTGAGCTAGATTTTACAGTGCGGTCTTGCATAAATGACAAATTTTGTACAGGCAGCCCAATATATCAGAAACATGTAAGCAAGAAGACAAAGAACATTGCCTGCGTCTTAATACTTTAATGCCATTATTTTATGAATGTCATGTCTAATAAGACCTAATTTAATGTCTACAAGTGGACACTTAAACTGTACATGTGAGTACGTTAAAAGCACATCTCTTTGAAAGTCCTTGGTGAGCTTTTTCCTATAGTTGTGTCTTTAATCAATCAAAGTCTTATACTGTAAGCTTACTTGTAGATTCATGTGACATCCTTTTTTGTACACATGGCAAGATTGCTTTCAATGCTTTCAATGGGTGGGTGGCACTTCAGTTTCCTAACAGGAAGTGCTTGTGCTGATGAATGGCAGTTTTCCTCAGAGGAAAGAGTGGGTGACACGAGTTTGTGTTTATTTAAAAATCAAAGTCAGGTAAACGAAGACACAGAGATATGCTGTGACTACAAAAGCTGTCGGCTGGGCTTTAAAATGCACGTGTTACGCACTGCTAATCCTGTGCTCTCATTGTGGGAAGCTTAAAAAGGGACAGCATAGACATAGATGACAATTCAAGGACAGTTGGTCATGTTTCCTGAATGGGTAGTTGTGATTGCTTGCACTTCAGCACATCAGAATATAACCGGAGAAAGGGAGGGACCTGCTGTGTTATGAGTATTTGTTGCAGAGCAAGCCGCCGAGTTGCTATAAACTATGTGCAATGGTTCTCAAAAGTGCACACACGGCTCGTTAAAAGTTCAAGTCTCTGAGGTGTACAAAAATGAGACCATGGTAAAACATTTAAAACATTTTCAGCCTTTAAATACGACACATGCCCTCAAAAATCCAAATGGAAAAACAAATTGATTTATTGGGGTAATATAAAAAAAAAAAAAAAACTATGGTAACCTGGTTGTATAAGGGTCTACCCCCTTTTAACTATGACTTTGTTCGAGCTCTTTTTGGATCAAAATATTTGCCTGCTCTCCCTTGCAAAGATTCAGTACATTATGACATATATCGTCTGCATCAGGTGATACCACAGTTTCCTCTAACATTAGTTCTGGAGTTTGGGGAGATTATTATAAAATGTTAATTTCGTCCACTGATGCTTGGATTCACTGCGGTTCATAAAAATGAAAACCCTCTTATCTTCAGCCTGATATCTGAAAGTTTCTGGTCAAAATTGTTCATATTTTCATCTGTCCTTACAAACCCCCTAAGAGGGCTGCACAATATATAACACAGATATATCACCATGTGTGCTCAATATGCTAAAAGACTCTTTGGATTGCAATAATTGTTGGCTAATGTATTTTGAAGAGTTCTGAAGTTGTATTTTTCACGGTGATGCAATATTTTGTCAGCAGGACGGAGTCCCATAGCAGCAAAAACTCACACCAGACACAAATGACTTTGCCAATAATGCTAAAGGTCACACAGAGTAGGATACACACATTTAAAAGAAAGAAAAGGAAAAAACTGGAATATGTCCTCACTGCACTATTTACCAACATTATTGCAATTGCAAGACTTTCTAATAGCATGGAGGCCTTTTTTCATCTGAGAAAAACCAGTGGTAGTATCAAAATGCTACCGCTATTTCACTGTGAACCAAAGTGATGTTTTTTGTTGTTTTTTTTTTTTTAATCAACATATCTTTTGAAATTGTGTCTCGGCTTCTTTAAGTGTCTGACTGGTTTGAGTCTCATTTTTTCATCAGTTCCTGCAGCATCACTGTTCTACTGTCTTTGCCTCCATTGCTTATTTTTTTTGTTCCTCTCCACCTCAGACCTTTGAACTTTATGTCAAGTTAATCACATTTAGTATAATTCATGCTAAGAGTAAAGACTGAATCATGAAATTGGATCAAAGAGTGCATTAAGCAATAAAGAACGAGTGCACACTTATACAGCCAGCCTATTGCAGCTCTTTAAAAAATATATTTTCTTCATCAAACAGAACGTTTCGTTTTCACTTTATTTTTGTAGGACGTAAACCCTATTAAAGTTGGAGAACATATTTAATGATTTACTATCCTTTTTTTTTTTACATCACATAAACCTGGATATTACAGAGATTTTGAGATATACAGTCGTTTTTATCAGCTGACTGCTTCTAGTGTAACCAGTTCTTTAACTCAGAGCAGACAGCTGACACATTAAAAGGCTGATTCTTTTTGGTATTTGACCTCTTTTCTTCGGTTATATCTCTGTCCCAGCCTTCAATGACTCACACTTGAAGGCTATCTTATCTACAAAGGTCACCTGTCTTTAGGAAAACCCTCTGCAATCAGAAGTCGTCTGAATTTAGTAAGCAGTTATTGGTTTTATATCTTTGAGTCGGTACAACAAGCCTCTGCAGCTGCTTGAGAATGGATTTTAGATTAGTTTGTTTTTCACTCTTGCATAATCCAAGTTGGGATACAACTCTCTTACTTTGTCATCCAGTGAGTCCCTTGCTCATAAATATGTCATGGTTTTGCGCATTGGCTCCAAGAAAATTCAAATAAGTTGTTCCTTGCATCGTTGCCAGTATTGTGAGGATGGAATGAGGAATATTGGCTTTAACCCGAAGTCCATAAATATAACACTTTGCACAAGAGAAAGAGGGGGGGAGAACCATGAAGTCGAGTTGAATTTCTTTTGATTTTCCTTTGATTGTCATTTCATGAAGTGAGTGAAATGAGCTCCGTGTGTTATGAGGATAATGGATAGGTACAGCAGCAGCGTATGTTGTTGGTGTGTGAGAGACGAGGAGAAAAATGATAGCAGAATAAAGGGAAAAAGTTACTGGCAGAACCGTGTGCAGGTAATTCATACTGGACAACGAGAAATATGTTTTGGTGTGAGAATGTGTTTGAAGTAGCTGCCAAGGTTATTTTCATTCTTTTGCAAAAGGAAGGCTGTAAAAGATAAAAGAGATTGTTGGAGTTCTTTTATGGGCCAGCCAAAGTAAAAGGTGAGGTAATCTTATTTGCATGTCTGCTTTTAACTTTTCTAGATTTGCCTCAGACTTGGTGGGCGCCTGGAGGGGGCCTGAAAGAGGTGCAGTGATGATTTAAGTGTTTTAGATAAGAACTGCTCATGTTTTGACTGAAGATCTTTTTTTCACGTTCAGAAATACTGATTTCCTGCAAGTAGTGTCTTATTGGAGCATTGGTAAATTCCACCAGCATAGTACTTTTACAACATGTACACAACACCATAACATGTAATTGCTTCAAAGTTATGTAAGATTAAAAAAAAAAAACTGCGCAGTCAAAAGCAATAAGCAGCTCCTTGACATAAATACTGAAGCTTGAACTTGTCACTAGCCACATTATTTAATGCATTATTTGCTGCAGTTAAAGCAGGACTTTTGTCTTCATTTCTGACATATCCATTTCCGATCTCCTACTCCTCTAAGACAGTGGAATGATGAAGTGAATCATTTGCTCCGATAATAACTCTGTCAGTAGATCAGGAGGCTTTTTCACTCATTAAGCACCATTGCTCTTGAAAATTGAGCTAATTGTCCTTTTGGTTTGGTTACGGGAAGAAAAACACATTAGCAATCATCAATTTCAGGCTCACTAATTGCTTTAACTGCCTCAGTAAACCTTTTTCTGCTGCTTTTTGATGCAGCTGTAGAAATAATTGTCAGTGCTGTGGCCTAAGAAGAATATGCTTCTGTCTTTATTGATCAGTTTACTCAAATGAATCTATTATTATTATTCCAGGTAAAATATTGAAAGGAATGTTTATCGTAATGCAATTGATAATTGTCTCCCTTTCTCCTCTAATGTATCTATGGTTATCATATAGGCCACCACTAATGTTCTCCATTGGTATATAACAAGCTAACTTTTTGGAAATTCACACTAAACTCATTCCGAACTTCTGCAATTAATAAATAACATGAACAGAACCTGCCTGACAACCTGAAGGTGAACGATCAACAACACTGTAGAATATAACTCCATCTGAAGACATTCAGCGACAGATGAACGAAGCTTTTGACATCTGCCGAATCTGCCTCAGAGAGGTTTCACTCCAACGAACCACAACGAGAGCCATTGTCCACAAACGTACGAAAACATGCAACAGCGGTGGACGTTTCCCAGGAGGGCTCAGTCTGTCGACCGCATTAACGACTCGTCCAGGATGTTATAAAAGTAACAAGAACAACATCTAAAAAGAAGATCTCTGAGGACCTAACTTGGCTTAGTTAAAGTCGGTGTTCGTGGTTGAATATTAACTCAGACACTGGGCATAGATTCCATCTTTAGGGTGAAGCTTCAAGTCCACCATCAACGACCGAAAAGAACACAAAGGCCCATGCAGCACACGCCAAAAGAAGCAAAAGTACCGTATTTTCCGTACTATAAGGCGCACCTAAAAACCTTCAATTTCCTCAAAAGCCGACAGTGCGCCTTATAATCCGGTGCGCCTTATATATGGACCAATATTGAGCCACAACAGGTCTAGCAACGGACCTTACCACAGGGGCCGCATTTCATTGGCTAATGCCCATTTTACGTCACAGCGCAGCTACCACGTGCGTGACCGTCTCACAAACACAAGCTACAGTACTAAACACATGCTAATGTACATTGTGGACCATCAAAACCATGAATGCCGACTTACCCAGCCTTGCAAGAACAATAGGCATCAGTGATCTTGTCCACAGCTATATGCTGAGGGTGTGAGGATCTGCTGTTTTCCTCATCTGTCGGTAGCTTTTAGCTGTGACGCGCACAATGTTAGAGGCATCCCGTGGCTCAAACACCTTGATGTCGTCCAAAAAAGATGACATGAACTTGTTGGCTCCCCTGTCCATTGTCGTGGCTGATATTTTGTGAAAATCCGGCAGAAATGCTACGCTAATTAACTCAGATCGAAATGAAAGACCTCATGTTTACACAGACATGCAGTAAGCTGCTTACGTAGTTGGTCCACTACGGTTCTTTTTCCCCGTAGAAGAAGAAATGCGCGGTGCATGCTGGGATAGTTGTCAGAACGTTGGTTTGTTAATAAAGTTTGATAATACATTTAAAGCCAGGGGGGGAGGGGCAGGGGAAGAGAGACAGAGACTCTCTGCAGCATGTCGGTTGGTCTGTGTTACCCAGAAAGCAGTTGGGCATAATATCGCAACACCAACACCGTGAGTGAAACAACAACTGGGCCAGCCTACTATATAAAGTACTCGGGGACCAGTTCTTTATAAATGTGGATGTGTAATAATAGAGTATGACGCGTCTATTCTATGCGCCTTATAATGCGGTGCGCCTAATATATGAAAAAAGTCCTGAAATAGGCCATTCCGTGAAGGTGCGCCTTATAATCCCGTGCGCCTTATAGTGCGGAAAATACGGTACCTAATAGTGTATTTTTCTGGGACTGCTTTATTATAAGACCTGCGTGGCCTGCCATTACTAATACATCAATTCAATTTGACTGTTAAGTCACTTTGCTAGATTATGAAGCAAGGTGGCGATATAAAATAGAGCAGTGACTCTGGATTTTCTGAGTTAACTAAATGAAGGTTGTACTGTGGCTTAGCATTAAGATTTTGCATGACCTTAAACTGTTCATGCTGAGAAAAAGAAGAAAGAAAAGAAAATCCAGCAATGTGGCTGAAAGAAAATATTTCTGCAAAAACTTCTTGTTAGTTGTGATCACAAATGTTTGATGGTTGTTGTTGCTGCCAAGGATGGCCAATCTGTTACTGAGAAAACAGTAATAAAAATTAATTAAAAAAAAATTGTTTCCCTTGCTAAATTGAGTTATTATATGTCTAAACATTTCCCTATAATAGGAAGATTTTAAATTTGACACAAAAGCAAAAACAGAGGGGGTTGAATACTTTTTGATGACCCCGCGCTACCAAACTGGAAATAGTTCAACTCACATGAAATACTGCTTACTTTTTTATTATAAGACGCATTTTGACCCTTACAAATTTTTGAGACAAGTGTGATTTAAAAGAAACAATATTGTTTTATCAGAAGTGCCGTTTTCACAGTAACAGAGTTAACTGAAATGGGGTCACAGATGTGGTTAAAAGAACAAATCCAAAGGCCCAGACAGAAAAATAAAGATGCTCGTCTGGGGTTTTCTATCAGCATATGGTTTCCCGATGTTCTGTCTCTTTGGAGTCCAGGCAGGAATGAGGGCTGGCTCAGTCACGATGACCCTAAATTTCAAAGTCCGAATCTCTTTTTTTTTGTCTTTCGACTTTCTGTCTGGTTGTAGTTTAGATAGCGCAGCTCCCTCAAATCGTTATGGCTTCTTGTGTGTGACACAAGTTCAGTTGTTGCAGCAACAAAAAAACAGGTTGGTGTAGCTAGAAACCTAAACCTGGTAATAATGCTTTACGGTCTGTCAAAACACATTTCTAAAGAGAAAATGAAGATTCCAGTTGACATTTCAGTTGAAATTCTGTGTTTTAAAACATCCATGTGCATGGATAAACGTTTTGCTTTGTGGTGAAAAATGAAATATGTCCAGCAGGATGCCTGGCCATGCCTCTGGCTGTGTGTCTGCCTTACGCAGATGAACTGTTGCTATTAATTCGGTGTACTCCTCGTTTTTCTTCACGCCTTCCATAATTATCAGTCACAGCCATTAGCAGTGAGTTCTCCGTTAAAGAAAATAACTTTTTCGCGACCTGTCCTCTCAGCCACTGGCCAGTCATGACCTGTGGCAACATATTAAGCTTCTGTAAATTTCTTCCTGTCCAAAGAAGTGATTTATTTCCACTGTCACCAAATGCCTGCTCCGGAGAGGAATTACTCAATCAGCAACTTTCTATAGTCGGCTAGGCAATCTAGAAATACTTTCCACTAATTACAACTGAATGTCTGAATGTGAGTCAACTGATGTACATTGAATTAAATTGAATTTGAATGCATGTCATTGGTTCTGAACCTGGGTTTCTGATTTCATTGTATCTTAATTACATTAATGAATGGGAATTTAATATGGACTACACATTTTTCCATATAATAAGAATTAGTACTATTAAAAAAAAAAAAAAGGTTTGCCAGTATTTTTTCAAATAAGTATGGGTTAAGGGTTACAGCTTTTTATACTAAGATAAGCAAGGTTATCTCTCCAGAAAGTTCTCAGTAGCCGTTAGTAGTTCATCTTAGAGTTCAACTCTAAGATGAACTCTAGTTCATCTTAGAGTTGAAAATGAAAATCAACACAGGAGTTTTATGATGCTGATGTCACATGTAGGAGGGAGAAGACCGTAGGTAAGTGTGAGTGATTTAACACAGGCCTTTTAAAGGACACAACATTTGAGTGAATCAGTAAATAAATAAGTCTGGCAGCTCATTAAAACTCACCTAAAGATGTGGACATCCTTCGTTGAGGTGCACCACCCCACAGCCCCATCAAATCCTCCATCGGTGGAGACAAGACGCAACACAAGACACTATTAACTTGCAATACAACGTTTGTAAGGTCATGGGAAATCATATTCTTTGTGTAATGCAGTTCACACGTTTATCTACCTTGTATTAAACTACTCCAAATATATATATATATATATATATATATATATATATATATATATATATATATATATATATACATTTACTAGTATCTTGTGAATCCAGAAATATTTGAAGTAATTGTAATCATTCTTGAGTTCCACATATAAGCACATAAAATGTCTCTAGTAATTGCTCAGAACTGCTTTGTTTCATTCTTTTAAAATAAGACAGTCTTCAGTCCCCATCTCTAGCATCGCTGTGGCTTCTGCTGTTTTCCCACAAACGTCTTTTTAATTGCTGCATCTTTTGAATTCCTGTCTAATAACACTTCGATGAATTTGCCTGATGAAGCGTTAGCTTTTGAAAAGAATTTCTGCTTTTCATAAATTATTTTAGCTTATCGTCAAGACATGGAGAACTGAAATAAAGAGAAATCCATTCACTGGACTTTCCCTTTCACCCTTTTTTTAACCTCCCCAGGCCTTTTGTTGAAGCTCTCTTCCCTGTGAGAAATAGACAGCTTCCTCAGAAGCACCCAGGGTTGACTCACTTCCTCCATTTGGTCTCTCTATCTCTTCTGTCTCTCTTTCTCTACTTGTCTGTCTCTTTCATTCTCTCACTTTCTGTCTGTCTCAGGTTAGTGGCGCTCCTCTTTAGCGTTTCCTGCTGTTACATAGTAGCGCAAACCTGAAGGTAAGATTTTTTTTTTTTTTTCCTCTAAATCCATGCCACATTGCAGAAGTTATCTTGTACTTGTGAGAAGGGGAAAAAAAATGCCTCGTGTTCATTTCAAGGTATTTGAAAATAGTGAAGCTTTTGCTGGGAAAGATGTTACTTTCCAGTTAGAGGTGAGAATGGAAGTGTTTGTGGTGAGCAGTCCCAGTAGCCTGCACCTCTAACAGCTGTTAAGGTGACAGGCAGACTTGTGAAGCAGCACAACAAAACTTTTTAGCTTCAGCTCCCCGCAGTGCTTTGTGGGCATATGTGTGTGTGATGCAAGGATGGTGCAGAAACAAAGCTACACACAGTGGGTGTCACAGAAAGAGCTGGTAGAAAGGTTTTCTGCTCTTCCTGTTGGGTTCTTCCTCCAATCAGCTGATAGCTCATGTGCTGATGCTCGCCGCTGATTCCATTGCAGATAAAATGTCTATGTCGCACATTTGAATTTCACTTATTTTCTCTTTTTGGGATTGAGTTAAAAACCAAGTTTTACCACTTGGTTTTCATTCATTTGAACAATTGAGAGAGAGAGAGAGAGAGAGAGAACAGACGTTACGGTTAACAGGAGCAACTCTGTAGTGAAATGAAAGAGTATTTGCTCCCTTACAGATTTGTTTTCACAGTTACGGGTAACAGATTTGCAAGCAGATTTTGTGATCAGACAAAGATAACACGAGTAAACGCAAAATACAGTTGACAGTTGTTTCACTTATTGAAGAAATAAAAAAAGTGAAATATGTTGCTCCTTACGTCACTAGAGAGGAACTATGTAAGGTCTCCAAGCATCTCAACTGGTTTTCAAACATCTCAGTCAAGTTCTGTATGTGTCCTTGGA
Organism: Poecilia mexicana; assembly: GCF_051168715.1. NCBI lineage: Eukaryota > Metazoa > Chordata > Actinopteri > Cyprinodontiformes > Poeciliidae > Poecilia > Poecilia mexicana. The sequence goes on from NW_028263377.1 coordinate 21,336,162, forward strand.
GTCATTTTGGTGCGTCAGACATTTCTGGTAAGGATCACCACTGTCCTAAAGTCTTAGAAATAGCCAGGTAAAGCTTTTTGGACTCATGTGTGAATGACTTTGTATCTCAATTGTTCTTGAATTTCTTTAGATCAAGGGCATAGTGTGTTGCTTTTTTTTAAAGATTATAGCCCTACCTCATGTTGTTCGACTTTTCTGCTTCATTAGTGTCATTAAGAAAAAAGAAGGATAAACCAACCAACTATTATGCAATTCATAAAAAAACATATTAAGAGGTGAGCTTCATATATGAATCCTGAATACTTCAACAGCTCAGAGAAATTAACCTTTAGTTAAAGTCTTTCATCAATACATTCAAGGTGATACAAATGCAAAGATTTGATCAATGCTAGAACTGTCGCCTAAGGATGTGCAGTGACTTATAGGTCACTGTACATCCTTGAAACTTGAAATACATTTTCTGTAATTCTTTTATCTTAGATTGAATAATGTAGATAAAAACACCAAACTAGAGACAGCGATATACTTATCTAAAAAAAAGTTAAAATCTTGTATTCATCTTTAAGAAATGTTGATGTTTAACAATCATCCAGCCCCTTTTGTTAGCTTCTATAAAATAATTGTAACTAAAGTTGCACATCTCTAAAGCAATTATGAAAAAAAAATAATAATATTGGAGACCAGGATGAGGAGGAGCCAAATTTAAACTGAGGAGGTTGAAACTCCAAAGCTCACTGTTACAGATCTGCAGCAAAGCATGCCACCTTAGGGTCACCAGATCTCCATAACAACCGTCTATTTTAAGGCTTTTGTGCACATCTTTACCAGGGTTATCAATAATTGTGGAGGGTGCTTTGAATTGCCCTTAGTAGAAATTGATTAGCACATATAATAGGCCCAACTCCCATTGGAGGGGTAAATTGCGAAACACCTCACATCTTTCGAAAGGTCACGAAATGAAGAACAGATTTTTGAGTTTTATATTAAATTAATTTATTTTCCAGCTGCCTAATAACTCATTCGACATATGACAGAAAGTCATGTGTTGAAGTCATGAGATGTTCTTTGCAGAACAAAGTTGTTTTGTTATCAGCAGTAAAGCAGTATTTTTTTTTTCCAGGCATTATTAGCAACCATGTGCAACGTTTTTCGTAACCAATCTCTTGATTATTGACTTATTTGAGTCCTTAAAAATAATTGTGTTTAAGGAAGAAGAAAGTTACAAAAGCTACCAAGGAGTGTATAAATGGAAGTTAAGATTTCGGAAATAAGCTGCTGAGAAACAAAAGTGAAAGAGACGTGCGAAAGGCACAGTCTCATATCGCCGGGGAGGGCGAACTTCCCTTTTTGTCTGGTTGTTGTGTTATAGTAAAGAAGCTCTGTGTAGGTCTCTTTGTGTGAATCAGGCATGCACAGATACACAAAAGATGCACACATTGTCAAGCAGAACCACTGACACCACAAACACCTACAAATACACTCATGCACACACAAACATGACAAATGTACACCACAAACTTCCCGCATACTCATTTCTCTTTGCCTTTTACTGACAGTGACTGAGCCACTTTTGAGAAAGCTGAGTGGGTGTGTTGACTGGAAACAAGTGGCATTGACCCAACACAACAGATTTAAACCTAAGGATAACCGAAGAACACGTTTAAGCCTCGTTCAGAGTGAAAGTAGGCGTCCCGCAGAGATTATCAGGAGCTTGCTGCCATGGTTTAAGATGGAAAAACAAGCAACACATTTGAGGAAGTTGTTGCTCCTCAGGAAGTTTTGTCATCCTCTTTGGAACTTTAGTCAAATCTCCATGAATACAGTTTTGGAGATTCTTCATTTTTAAGTCTGTGCTCTTTTAACATTTTTATGTGCAAATCAGAGAATCGCTAACTCTAGTTTGGACACGGTTGCCAATCTGGCATGGTCTCAGTCCCACTTCATGCAACCAGTCAAGTGCTTCACTAGTTGCATCAAGTGTACTTCAGATTTAACACCTTAAATGTGTGGTAATTTGTTGCTTGTTAAAAATACAGCTTTGCTGCATGTCACCAGATTTCTGGGAGGCAAGTGGCCAAGAATCCTCAGTTGACTGGAAAAGACTTGATAGCAGCTTTCATGTTGCATAGCAAGGCTCATATTTAGTACTGAAGACCAATAACATGACAGTGATCTCAAGAATGCCTCCAGGCACTTACTTTTGACTTCTGAAGAAGTCTTTGACTAAAGGGAAGAAGTTGCGCTAGACTTTGTCATGTCCATCATTGTTACTGACGTGAAACCCCCCCCCCCAGTCATAATCTATTTTTACCCGTCAATTTTTAAAATGATAATGACATGTCATCACACATGAAGCAGATGAATATATATGTTTTTCTCCACAGTAACAAAAACTGTGACCCTAGTAACTGCATATAAACAGTAAAATCAAACGATTGCACTTAAATTTTAAACGATTCACCTGTTGCAGCCTGAAATTTAAGTCTCAAACTTTCCTCCTGGTCTGCATGGACCTGAATTGCACACCCGCCAGTGTGCAATCAAATGTTTCTGTATCTTGATGTTGATCTAGAGCAAAGTCGGTCCTGGAGGGCCGGCATCCTGCATGTTTTAGTTCTCTCCCTGGTGGTAGTAACAACCTTTTCAGCATGCCAATGTTCTCCTTAGGTCTCTAACGAGCCATCATTTGATCCAGGTGCGTTAAACCAGGGAGAGAACTAAAACATGCAGGATGCCGGCCCTCCAGGACCGACTTTGGACACCCCTGATCTAGAGGATGAATCCGCAGTCTGCTGTCTCACCAGAGACTGGAATTACAAGCACCACTTCAGCTGAAATTTTGAAATCAGAGAACATTTCTCCAATTGAAGCTATCAGACTCTCTGAATAGGGGCTTCCTGGTCCTGCAAGCTTTCGCTTCAGCTGGAGGAAATTCTGCAGCAGGGGTTCAGCTGCAACAGACACACTTCAAATAGCTCCCAAATAATTCAGGCCAGAGATATTTTTTTTTTCTTTGACTGATTTAGTTACCTCTACGATGTACTATTGAAAATGTCTGCTGATATGCACCAAGTGGTCAGGTGTGTGAGTTGTAATCTCCTCTTCATCAACTCCTTTGTGGTTCGGGTATTATTTGAGATTTTTAGATGCTAATGCTCTAAAAAAAATAATACCTTGTTGCCAAGGTTATTCATCATGATAACTATCCAAAAGTAAAAATTAAAAGCGATAGGGAAGCAGAGGGAATAGTTGCCTAAACATGCAACACCTCAGCCCAAAAAAATAAAAAATAAACAAAAGTTTACAAATGAAACAAATCAGAACTAAAGTAACAGGGATACTCCGACATGTTGCCACCATGAGTGGCACAATTTGTGTGAAGCGTCTTTACCATACTTCGTACTGCGTGATGGATATACTGAATCAGTGTCTGCTGATTTGTGACTCTTTGTCAATATTTTCAAATTTCTTAGCCAAACTAAGGTTTCAAAGATATTTTAAAATTTTGAGATTGAATATTAGAATTTTTACTCCACGGTCTATAAGCATCTCTTTCTTTGTAAATAATTAGTAACACACTCCTGAGTTGTGAATCTTTTGGCGGCATTTATCAATATGGATAAGAACAAACTCACATATTTTCTTGGTTTTTTTTTGTATTTTTTGCTGTATTTTGACATTTTCCCCAGGTTAAAGAGTGAGGAAATGCTTAATTTGTTTAAAACAACAAAGTTTAATGTTCTGTGACAGTAACTCTAAAGATAAAGTTTAACTGAGCGTGGGAGCAGCCAGGCTTGAAATAAGAGAAATAAGCTCATGCACTACAACCCTGTACTTTTCTGAATATATCCTGTGGATTTGAATGGTGAAACTCAAAAAGTCCAATTATTATTATTATTTTCCTCTCAGCACCGGGGAACAGGAACAGCATTCATCAACACCAAGCTATGTGTTGATGATGTTTACTGCTGCTTGCCCTTTTCGTGCTGCATCTTGAAGTCATAGGTACATGTAATTAGAAGCTATTCAAAAACCGGGTTACAGTGAAATCCGTGACTTCGTCCATAGATTGCACTCCAACAGGTGGTGCCTCTTGTGCATCCCTCCAGAATTATATTGGTTGGTAGACAATGTTTCATCCGGACAACAACAGATCACAGTATGGAAATTGTAGCTGCAGTTTCAGAATGTGGAGCGCAGTGGACTGGATCAGTAGGTCCCTAATAGCCTCAGCACATCTAAATGCATTTAGGCCAAAAGGCCATTCAGTCCCATTCGCGTCATCAGAAAGATTTTTTATAAGTTTTATAATCTTGACATATTGTAAAGCTAACTGTGTAGCCTTACAGTGTATCATTTTAAAGCCTTACTCAGTGCTGTCTAAGTTATGTGTTGTGGTCTAAAACATGACTGCAAAGCATTGGAAATTTCTGTTTGTTTCAGAAAACAAATTGGTTGTATTAATGTACAGACATGCCACTCTTTATTGCAAAAGTGTCAGAGAAAGTAGAAATCCAACATCGGTTGCTTATTGTGCCGACTTCTTCAGGAGTCATTCACAGTTATCTCTGCAAATTGTCAAACACAATTAGACGGTGTTTAGACAATCTGCTTTGTTTGACCCCAGCTTTGAGCTTTGTCATTGACTGTGCTAATTAGCTGATTCCTTTGCAGCTTCAGGGTGTTGATGATGGCAGTGTGGATCCAGGCCCAGCAGCTTCAGGGAGATGCTCTTCACCAGATGCAGTCACTGTACGGCCAGCACTTCCCCATTGAAGTGCGCCATTATCTATCCCAGTGGATAGAAAGCCAGCTCTGGTGAGTTTTGTTTCCATTCAAGGCTGCAGGAGTCTCGGTGCATGCACATGAATTTCACTTTTTTTTTTTTTTTACGTGCACGTATGTGTGTTTCTAGGGATGCTATAGACCTGGAGAACCCACAGGAGGAGTTCAAGGCTAAACGCCTCTTGGACAGTCTGATACAAGAGCTGCAAAACAAGGCTGAGCACCAGGTTGGAGAAGATGGCTTCCTTCTTAAAATCAAACTGGGTCACTACGCTAACCAACTCAAGGTAATTTCAGTTTTTATTTTTGTTTGTCTATTGAGTCACGCCTATTGTTTTTATACTTTAAAAGAACCCGGAGTTTTTATATATTTTGGTGTCAAATATCATCTGGGTTTTCTGGAGGTCTTGTCAAAGGTTGTCATTTGTTTTTTTTTATATTGCACTACTTGACACTTTTGCTTGTGTTTGTTTAGTCAGTTACCCCTGACATGTAAACCATTTAGGCATAAAAAAAGACTCTTAAACTCAATTAATGATGATTTGTGTCTACACATTAACATGCAACTTACCAAAGGAGAGGTTTTAAGTTGGGTTTTATTGTGACTCATAAAATAGTGTTGTGGCATCAACACGATTCTGCAAGAAGTGTGAGCTGAAAACATGACATCAAATAATGATCAGCTGGAGGATACAGATTTTCTGTGAGGTCTTTGCTAAAATGTCTCCCTATTTTTATTTTTTAAAATGTGTCTTTCAGTTCTGAGCATCTTCTTTTAACATTTTTAGACTTGTACATTCTTCTTCTTCTTCCTCTGCTGGTTCTCTTTCTCAAAGAAAAGATATGGCTAAACATTACTTTCAAAAGTTCAAGGAAAGTTCCTTGATGCAAGTTTAAAAAGCACAAAAACACAGACTGGATAGAACTTTTGTGCAGACGTGTACATGATAATAGATGTCGATATTAGCCATGGAAGCTCAGTGAGGTTTCTTAACGACAAATAAACTGCACAAATATAGTTATACTTTCTACAGAGACAGTTAACAAAAGCCTTAGACGCTGAAGACCGCTGATTCTGCCTTGTTGTACCGTAATGGATCAGACAACAAATTTGTCACACTTCCAGCATAACTTTCATCCTCATCATCATCATCATCTTGACTTTCATCAGTACAAGTCAGCCTATGCAGGTATTATAATTCAAAAATAGGAAAGATGGGCAAAGTTTTAGGTTCCTAGTTGTTTATTTTATTTAGCTGAATGGATAGATGTCTTCTTCTAAACGCTTTTTAACTGTAATTATAACTTAGATGTGTAATTATAACTTACATACATACATATATATATATATATATATATATATATATATATATGTATATATATATATAATATTTACTATTATTATTTCCATTTTAAAATTGTTTAGGTAATGGAAATATATGTGACCTCCTTTGAGTAAAAAAAAAAAAAAATAGCATCAAGGTGCCAGGTTATGTTTTCGGCAAAATATTAGAGTTGCTTACAATGAAACAGGATAGATGTTTAGAAGGCACAAGTGTTCAGCTCAGTTTCCTTCCTTGTAGTGGTTCTTAGAAAGAGCACACAACACGGCGAGTGTTTTGAGAACAGGTTGTATCCGCATGGAGGAAAACAAGAGAGCAGCCCAAGTCAGCTACGGTAACCAACCAACACTGCTATTTACGATCAAACTCCCTGCTCACAGAAATATTCCTGTGACTAGCTTCCTCCTTAAGCCTGAAGCCTGGCATGGAAATACAGATGGAATAACTTATTAACCCTGACGCTGGGCTCATGTTTAATACAGTAGATTTGAATCTGTTTACTTTTAGATGTTTATTTTAAGTAAAAAAAAAAAAAAAAAGCAATTTCACAAATTATTCATCAGCATGAAAGTATCACAGCATCCTTCTTATCTTTATGGAAAGTTGTGATTTCCGTCGCTGAGGTGTGCTAATTGATTTTAGCATGTCTCCAGCATTCACTTCAGATCTTAACAGGCTTCTCTGATGCTACTAAATTGGTCTTAACATGGTTCATGCTCTCCTTTTCTTTCAGAGCACGTATGACCGCTGTCCTCTGGAGCTGGTTCGGTGTATCAAACATATCCTCTACACAGAGCAGAGGCTCATCAGAGAGGCTACAAATGTAAGTTTGATGCAGATGGCATTTGCCGTGTGTCGCCTGCACACTCACGCACACGCACGCAAACACACCTCCATCCGACGATAACGACAAATCCTAGACCGAGTCTGACATTACTGAGTGAAGCCTAAATTACATGATGGTCCAGAAATTGGGTAGCTGGATATCTGCTCTCATTTTTCCGCTGTTTGTCCACCAAATGTCAGCCCGTTTATTACATTGTTGTAAAAGTGATTCATTAGCACATTAGCGTCTGTTCAGTTTTACGGCTGACTCTTCCCTTTTAAATTTCTCCACTTTAATGCCATACGAAGTGCTGCCTTTTTTTCAGTATACACAATGGCCCTGAGTTCTAAAACCCTGAAACCAGCAGTGCGTGAAACATCTGACTCCCACTAAGTCCTGCTCTGAATTGATTTTCAGTCACAACATGTTTTTTTCTATTTGCGAAATTGACTTTGACCGAATTAATTTCATGCTGTTTAGCCTGAACCTTCATGGCACCATGATGCACTCACAGTCTGCCAGCAAGCACACATGCATTTTTTTTTTTTTCCATCTCGGTTTTCTGTGTTTCCACAGTATTTTTGCTTTTAGTCGCCATGTGGGGAGTTTGTCGTCAAATACACTAACAGCAACATAGAGCAGTCAGCATCCCACCCTGAGGCCTCTAAAATAACAGCTCACCAGTGGCTACCCATTTGTATTAACAATCCTAATAAACCACCCAGTCTTCCACGTGGACAGCTATTTGTCTTTCTCATTCCTCCGTCTCTACGTTTTCCACGTTTTATTTAGTCAAGCTCTCCGGTGGGTGGGATGATGGACAGCATGTCTCAGAAGTACCAGCAGATCAACCAAGCCTTTGAGGAGCTTCGCCTGCTCACACAAGACACTGAGAATGACCTGCGCAAGCTCCAGCACAACCAGGAGTACTTTATCATCCAGTACCAAGAAAGCCTTCGCATCCAGGGTGAGACCGGAGGGCACGCACGTCAATCTTGTTGTTGCTCTAAATTGATTATTTGACTTACAGACATTTGCAATGAGCAGCTACAGGTTGGGTAATTAGTAAAGGAATCTATAAAGGTGAAACATGTTTAGGCGCCACGGTGTGTGGCTTTTGTAAACATTTGGTTAAGTGAATTGCGTCCTGTTTTGGTGCCTTTGGTTTACCAAAATTGGTTCCGTTTGCTAAATGCCAGGATGCATTTGCTCAAAATCAGCAGCAGTGTGCATGCACAGAGATTCCTATGCATTTAAACAAGATGGAAAACCCCAGATGACGATGTCACGTTTTGGTAAGCAACTGTCACACTAGTGGCCTTCATTTCAAAATAACCAGACAGGAAATGGGAAAAGAGAGAGAAAGGAGGTAGATATGTAGCAAAGGTCCTGAGCTCTTAAATGGAAACTGCCAACTGCTTCAGCAAAGACTAATGGCCTCCGTATGTGGGGCACCTGGTCTGCTGCTGCACCAAGTCCAGCTAAAGCAAGTCCTGGACCAACATGGCTTGAAAGGCCGCTCAGAAGCCATTCCTCTAGAAGCCACTTACTCATTCAGTTTGCAAATTCAGTCACGTTTCCTGTTGTCTGATAAAAGTGAAGTTTGTTATCAGTAATAACCATTTTTATTGTACATCTGAAGGAAAAAGCGATGATGTTTGCTGCCTGAGAATAGTGCCACAACTGTGAAGGACTGTTGGGCACTTCGATAATCAGATAAAATAATCAGCAAATAATTGAATTAAATAGAATGTATGTATGTAAGCAAAACATATATATCATTAACTTAACCTTTTTGGAAATAGATCTACTTTCCATAATCCTAAATTTGATAAAGATTGGAAACATTAAGGTTTTATAATCCCAGACAGTGAGGGGGGTAAAAAAAAAAAAGAAAAATTTTTCATAACATATTTCATAACGGCTTTTTGTTTTTCTAGAAGAGTCAGCACACAATGGAAGTTTTTAAAGTCTGTACTACCCTAAAGGGATTTCTTTTGAGTTAACTATTATGGCCCAGAGGGTAAAACATATTCAGTATTTGCACAAGTTAAAGACTTTCTACCTCCTCTGTTTTGGTCAGTCTTTAACTTGTCCACACCCTCTGTAGCTCAGCTGTCCAGCCTTGCCACTCTGCCCCCTTCTGACCGGCAGCTACGTGAGCCTGCCCTTCTCAGCAAGAGAGCTACTGTGGAGGCATGGCTGACAAGAGAAGCCAACACACTACAGAAATACCGCCTGGTGAGAAACCTCAGCAGAAACACTTCATATTGTTTGTTTTGGTTACACATTTGCAAAGCATATGATTTTGATTTTTTATTTTCATTTTTTTTTTTTTTTTTTTTGCATCAAATGCTACTAAATTTCAGTGCTCGCACTCCATCACTGTGAGCACTAAAATCGTATTGTGATAGTTTGCGCTTGTTTTGACCGTTTTCTGTGCAGGACCTGGCAGAGAAGCACCAGAAAACACTGCAGCTGTTGCGAAAGCAGCAGACAATCATTCTGGATGACGAGTTGATCCAGTGGAAGAGACGGCAACAGCTGGCAGGCAATGGGGGCCCGCCGGAGGGGGGCTTGGACATCCTTCAGTCCTGGTGGGTTTTTTTTTTTCCATCTCCTGTTGAGAACACAGCCACTAGAACTCCTCACACAGCATGAAATTATGGGTTTATTAGGCTCCAGCGGGCTTCTTGTGGGTTTATCTGAAGCTTTTAATAAGAGAAATACACAAGGATATAAAGTGCACATACACACACTGCTATTTCCTACTCACTGCCTTTGGGATCTTTGTTGTTCTTATTGTTTACTTACTCTTTATTTTATGCTGAAAAAGGCTTTTTATATACTCTAAGCTCATTTTATTAAGCAGCATTTAAGCACATCTTTCTGTTGTGATTTAAAAAAATATTAATAGACGTATTTCTAATGTGTGGACTTTTTTTTTTGTGGACGTTTTTTATGTCAGGTGTGAGAAGCTCGCTGAGACTATTTGGCAAAACAGGCAGCAGATTCGGAGGGCAGAGCACCTTAGGCAACAGCTGCCCATTCCTGGACCTATCGAAGAGCTGCTCAATGAACTCAACAGCACTATCACGGATATCATCTCAGCTTTGGTCACCAGGTGTGTGCGCTTTTGAACTTCCTCTAAGTATTTGCCCCCATACACGTTTCTTCTGTGATTGCTTTTCTGTCATTTTTTAGCATGCTGACAACAAACAAAGATAATATGAGTAAATACAATAGGGAGATTTTAATTATTTCAATTATTAAGTGGCCCCATCTCATGTAATTGTTCTTCTTTGAAACTAATAGCCAGTTGTTTCACCCTTGGCGGCCATCGAGTGTTTGCCTTTATAGTGTCGTGTTGGAATTTTGGCCCATACTTCTTTACAGATTTTTGTTTTTTTCTTACCCACATTTGAAGTATTATTTTTTACCTATTCTGAGATGGAATTGCATAAACTCTATTTTTAAGGTCACACACTGAAATAGTGTGACTTTTTTTTTTCTCAGCAGAATTAAATTATGCTAAGTTGTTCAGGCTGCAGATCTCTACCATCAGTATGTTTCTCTCTGGTCTTGTCAGTTCACAATTAGTTTGTGGAATCATAGAAAAGTCTTGGGGATCATTTAGGGATTTTTTTATTTTTTTTGCAAATGTGAGAAAAGTCCTTGTGGTTTCCTTTTGGTCAGCAGAGGATTTGGCCTTAGAGTTTTTATGTGGAAGCCAATGTTTCCCCAGTTTAGTTTTTCTTAATGTCTTATCCTAAACACCTTAGCTGACCTTAGCTGATTATACTGCTTTAGATGTTGTTCTGGGGTCTTTTATGACCTCCTGGATAAGTCGTCAGTGAGCTCTGGAAACCAGTCCTTGGACGGCCACTCCAAGGAATATTCACCACCGTCCTATGCTTTTTTCCATTTTGTGGAAAATTACAGTCACCGTTGTCTGCTAGAGCCAAGGAAATAATCTTTTCCCTCTTTCCACACGTTGTTTTTCGTCTGTTGTTGAATTAATTTAGCTTGGATATTTGCCTTTTTTATGTCTCTTTTTATTTAGCCTACTTCACGTAATCAATTCTGTTTAATTGATTTCGTGACTCTGCCAGGTTGTGGTTTCCAAAAGTTAAATCCAGCTTTGAAATGTTTCAGCGAAGGAGGTTATTATATTTTCACTTACGGCCAGGTCGGTTTGGACTGGAAGTCATCATTTAAAAACTTCTTTTTCTACTAACACAGGTCTGCTTCTTTGTCTGACATAAAAAAAAAAAACTGGTTTAATGACCTGACATATTTAAGTGTGACAAAAATAGCAAAAAACAGAAGTAATCTGTCATAAGGAAAACAACTTTCCACAGCAATGTAACTGTTTTTTCTTATCATTATACATCGTACGCGAACAGTGTTGCTACAGTCTGAAAGAGTCATCACTGGTCCATTAGAGTAGCTTGAGATAGAGAATGGAAGATGAACCCACCTAAAGAGGTCTACTGAGACATAAGGCAGACATTGTGAAAGAAAGGGCACATGCAACTTGTTTCAGTCCATTATTGTAGTCCCCAAAGGCCCATCTGCCAGGATGCTTTTCGCCTTTCAGCATATCTGAGCAGGAGAACGCTAAAGTTTTTGACAGCACCCTCTCACGCTGCCTCATAAGATAGTCCCCATAGGTACTGATAACACACAGAGAAGTCGTGTCATTGTCACAGCAATTTATAACAGGCTACAGACAAGCCTGTGACCAGACAGTAATGCATTGTTTCTTGGGCAACGTCCTCTTTAGAGTCTCCTAAAGTCTTCTGAGGTTTCACACTGTCAGAAGGAGAGAACTGTGTTCCCAACGCCACTCACCTCAGCTGCACATCGGAAGCCTTTGAGTCTCATAACAGCATCATAATTTTACTCACGCTCCCTCTGGGCCTGCAGGATTATGCTGTTGGTTGTATCGTATTCTGTCTGCCTTTTTGCTTTACGTGTTTGTGTGTTACTACATAAATGAATAATGTTGACGGAAATATTTCAAGAGAATATTTCAACCGAAGCGGTATTTTTAGCGTGACCTACCTTTAATTCTCATTGTTGTGCGCAAGGTCATTTAAAAGCTCGAACCTGCTTAAAGGAAGCTACAATTGTGTTTTATTATTAAATCAGAGATGTTAAGATTCGCCTGCATGACTGAATCAAAGGAGGAGGATTTTTAAAAAACTTATTTAAATAAAATTTGTAAGGAATGAAGATATGCTGGTGGCCATGGATAAACTTTATTATTAGAATTACATTGATAATTGAACTGGGTTTAAAATGAATAATTACAGCTGCCGTGGAAGACATTTTTTTTAAAGAAGCAGTGTTACGTAAAATTGACTTATTTGAGCTTTACGTCATGTTATTCCGTTATTCCGTCATCAAAACATACCTGGAATGTTGCTTTGATTCATTCATGCATGTTTGAAGAATCCTTTAATCTGCTGCGACATCCATTCGAGGAGCTTAAATACTTGGGGGAACCGAGCGCAGCCTTTTCCTCGGCAGTTTCCGATTAGAGTTTTTGCCTCACAGACAACTCTCCACTCAGCTCCTTCAAACTAGTCAGCAGCAATTAGCAAACACTTGGTGGAGCTGCGCATCAGCTGAGTTCATTATATGAGCTACTTCTCAGTGCAAAGCTGGTAAAAACATTGCTAAAAGCTTATTGGAGAAGCATTGTGGGGATGAAGGTAACATAGTTGCTTGATTATGCTATAAAGTGGCACTATATGCCTGAAAAATACATAATACTATAAGAAATAAGAAAAATAAGATTAAACATTCATAGTTTTTAAACATCCAACTAAGTAGAAATATGTTCTAAACTGTATAAAATTTCACTTTAACATGGTGTTAACTGTATTACATACAGGTGACCACATAAATACACACCGGTTAGTTCTGCTTTTACCTCCTTGTGTGACCTTCCGTTCTGTGTTTACAGCACCTTCATCATTGAGAAACAGCCACCCCAGGTTCTGAAGACCCAAACCAAGTTTGCTGCCACAGTACGCCTCCTAGTGGGAGGGAAATTGAACGTGCACATGAACCCTCCACAGGTCAAAGCAACCATAATTAGCGAGCAGCAAGCCAAGGCATTGCTGAAAAATGAAAACACAAGGAAGTAAGTTTACAGCGCTCCTTTTCTCTGTCAATGCAAATTTAAAAAACATTAAAAAAAAAAAAAAAAAAAAAACATTGCTGTGTGTTATTTGGTAATTATAAATCAGAGATAACACAGATCACATGTGGGGTTTCTCGAGGCTACGCAAGGCGCTTCCCACAGAGATCAATAAACGAGAGCTTGTTGAGAATGATATTTCTGTTGAAGCCTCTTTCCACAGCTTAGCACTGAGACATGCCTGGAACCTGAACAGTCGCTCAGAGGAATCTGTGGTGTAGATACAGAATCCATTTTTAGCCTCTTTCACAGTCTCACTCCACATTCATCCTATAACTTAAAGAAATCCTCCACGTCTCCCGGTCAGCTTGGCAGCTAGTGGCCAAAATGAGGAATCAATTAAACAGTTGAATCATCATCTGGTCTGTATCATCTGCTGTAAACAATATGCTCAAAAGACGTTTGTTCACTGGTCCAAAGTAGATACGATGGTCTTGGTGATAGCTACATATTCCAATTATACAGGAAAAACACCATTCTAGGAAGCCGGAGGGGTGGAAGATTAGAAGCAGTGCAATTCTTAGCACGCGAGTCCATCACATTAGCCAGAAGAGTCAATTTACTCACTCCTTAATTGTCTTTTTGTTCCAGTGAGAGCAGTGGAGAAATTCTTAACAATAACTGTGTGATGGAGTACCACCAGACTACAGGCACCCTGAGCGCTCACTTCAGAAACATGGTGAGTTTGGGGGCGCGGGGTCTTTGCTGCCTACAGTGCATCTGGGTAGCATTCACAACGCTGTGGCTGTGGTTGTTACCACAAATCATTTGTTGTTACCACAGCTTACTACTTGTGATAAATTCTGTTGATTGGATTTGATTTGGAGAAACACACACCTGTCTGCATAAAGTCCCACAGCTGTCAGAGCGCAAACACAAAGCATGAGGTCGAAGGAGTCGTTTGGAGACCTCTGAGATCGGATTGTCTTGAGCCACAAATCTGGGTTTGTGCTGCTTTGAAGGTCACCAGAAAGTGAAAACATGTTATTCCAGTTATGCATCTCAAAGAGTTCAATTCTACCCTGCAATCAAATTCTAAAAATGAAGGTTATTTCTTTTAGATATGTTGAATCATAGAATTAAAGTGGAGAAACTAATATATTGATGAAAGGCATGCAAAACAGATCCACTTACATACACAGCTCGTAACCTTCTCAGGTCGGTGTCAGGACACACAGCTGCCCCGCCCTTAACCCACACACCCTACGGTGCCGTGCCCTAACAAGTGAAAACAGTTTTCGTGGAACCAGGTGGATGTACAAAATACTAGGTAGTTCGGTCTATATTAAGACATGCTAAAAATAATCTTGTGTTTACATTTTTTTTTATTTACCTTAAATAAAAAAACTCAACCATATTTAGTAGCTAGAATTTGGAGTAGTCATTTTCCATATGATGTTATCAGTCTCTCACTTGACCTCTATGTAAGGTTGAAAGACGTCTTAAATGTTTTCCACTTGTGAGCAACTTTTTAGCTCTTGGATGATTGATTTCAAAATGTCTTAAATGTCCAATTATGGGACTGTCCACGCGTCTCACGCTGCTCTACAGGTGTAACTTTAAATTTGACTAAAAACACCCTCAGCCAACAAAATCCCGTTCCAAATTCTCAAATTTGACATGGTCATGTTCAAAAAGTGAAGTGGATGAAGAAGCAACTTGCATTCCAGGAGCTATGAAAAGGCAGGGAGTAGAAAACGTCAATGATAAAGGAGTTCTCATTTGAATGCTATGTAATTATAACGGCGATAGAGACTATTCATGTGCAGGGGATGAAACTGGAAGCACTGGAATTAAATGCAAAACTCAAGTTAAAAGTTATAAAATAAACACCCAAACGGAGAACCGCTTGAGACTGAATAAGCTGAGGAAGGTGGGACTCTAGTGTGGACAGCGGGACGAGACTCTGTGTTTTTCTTTTTCTTTTCTTTTTTCTTTTTTTTTTTAAGTGAAGTTGCTTCCAAAAAGGGCTGGAAAGTTCAAGGAAGCAGTCTGTGTTTGTGTTGGGGAGAAATAGCTCTCAAAATATGGAATCCAAAGAGATTTCAAAGAATACAGGGCTTGCTTTCATGCTATTCAAATACTAGGATGTCATTTGATGAGCTGGAAGCCGAATTTGAACTTGTTCAGAAATATTGTACACTCGGCCTCAAAACTTTGCTGGATTAAATTAGAATAATGTTCTCATCCAACCTCGCTCTTCACCTTTGGAAAAATTCTGATAAATAAGAATGATCACACAAAGGGTATTATCCCAAAGTGTTCCAGTTTTCTATTAGCACAATCGTCTGGAAAATTCACAGAAGAGGCCGAATGCCTGGAAAAGAAAACCTTCAAACTGAAATTTCTGACAAACTCTGGGAAAAAGCTTCTGCCACAATGCAACAGCAAATCAATGAAAGAACACACTGAATGTAATACAATATGTAAACGTCAATGCGTGCTTGTTAAACATGGAGAACTTCATAGATGCTACAACAATATCACTCTGGACTTATGCATGAAAAGTGAAGTGTTCCTTTACTTTCCTTTACATGGAAAGTAAAAACATATTACATTGAATCCTCAACCTTTTCTGTGTACTGAAAAGTATATTATCATGAGAATTCGTGGACCTCCTCAGATTCATGGACGAATTGTGAATCTGTGGATTCATATCGTCCCCTTGAAAGAATAACACTATTCGGAATGGTACAACTCATGTTTGCGAATAAAAGAGGAAATATTATTAAGAGCAGAAGGAAGTGGATAATGATGGTGGACATTTTAGTTTTCATCCTTGGGAAAATCTTACCAGATTTGCTTTGTCAAAACGATTTTCTTTCAATACAGTTGGATTTTTTTTTATTTATTATTATATATGATTCTGATATACTTTTCCGTATGTAGGGTACCTAATTTATTCAGACTAGCACTGTTTTGTAATTGGTATTTATTTATTTATTCTGCTGCTAAAAAAGTACAAATCAGAATCACCTTATTGTGATTGCCAGTAGACAAGCTCACAGGCTGGAAAATTGATTTGATATGATGGTGAAAAAAATTAAATAAGAATATGAATATGAAAAATATGCAATATATAAACAGGTGCAACGTAGCAGGTGGATGGTGTGGTTGTGTTATGCCAGAGCCTTGTTCATCAGTCTAATGGCTGAGGGAAAGAAACTGATCTCATGAGGGGAAGTTCTGGTCCAAATGGGCTGCAGTCTCCTGCCTGGTGGGGAAAAAAACAAAATGTTCCCAGATTGATAGGCTGCACCGAATGCTTCTTGAAGATCTTGGTAATTTTGCATGTCCCTACTGTGTATAATGTGCATTAACATATTTAAAACCTCATCTTTTTTGTAGTCTTTGAAAAGGATCAAGCGATCGGACAGACGTGGAGCAGAGTCAGTCACAGAAGAGAAGTTCACCATCCTGTTTGAGTCTCAGTTTAGTGTTGGAAGCAATGAGCTTGTCTTTCAAGTTAAGGTAAGGCTATGCATAGACAAAAGTCAACAATAGAGTTACATTAACATTTACAGGAAAAGACTGGAATCAGTTGTTTTTTTTTTTTGTTTTGTTTTTTTTTTGTAATTGTGGAAATCTGTTTATCCTCAACAAAATCTAAGCTTCTGATAAAACGCGCCGTGCGGTTTGCGTACGTTTCTATGTATTGTTGCTGTACGTGCACAATTTTGGTTGTGCCGACTGAATGTTTTTGTTGTTTTTTTTTTCTCTGAACAGACATTATCACTTCCTGTTGTGGTGATAGTTCATGGTAGTCAAGACAATAATGCCACAGCAACTGTATTGTGGGACAATGCGTTTGCAGAGGCAGTAAGTAAAATGCTTGTGTGGGATTGATTGTGTGTCTGCTTTCCAAATTTTCTGTAGATGTGGTCGCATTTTCGAAATTCTTGTGCATTTTTAACTCTTCCAAAACGTCTATAGATAAAAAAAAAGACTAAACTTTTTTTTTTTTAGCTTTCATTTGTGTCTTGTTACAATCTTTTCTCCTTGAAGGAAGCAATAGTTCAAAGTTATAAAATAAACACCCAAATGAATAATTAAATCTATTAAATAAAATATAAACTGGAGACAAATCTCACAGATCTGAATGTGGTAGTAATACATTTTTTAAACACTAAATAGTTAAGTCTTAAAATAAAAGGTTGAGGCATCTTTTTTGTATTTAGGACCAGTAGAGTTTAAACATACATGTAGTCTGCAATAATAGATAAATTTATTTTAGTCAGGCCTGGGATAATCAATGTGAAAGCTTGTTTTCAAGAATATTTTGTGGAGATATACAAATGTAAGAATACAATTTTTCTGTTTACGAGGCACATGTACATTCCTTTACACTTTAATAGAAAGTAAGTTGTAAAAGCAGTTTTTCTTTTTAAACATTTACCACCTAAGTAAATACTAAGGTTATAAAGTAGCACATTAATGTAACAGAGCTTGGTGTTTAACTTTTTAATAAAGGCAGTAAAAGTCGGGTAAGAATTCCTTTCTTTCCTTTCGGTCATAAAAACTTTCGCACATATAGTTGTGTACACATCCTGTTAATAAACATCCAGCTTTAGTCTCATTTGCTTGCATTGCTACTGGTAGTTAGCTTGTATATCATAACAGCATTTAGCAATCCCTTTCAATTTCAGATTTAGCTTATTTGCTAAGTTTGTGCACAAATTCAAGGAATTTGACTTTGTTTCCACGTCTGAAAGATGGTGAGGTTACTTTTGGGTTTGACGTCTTTTCAAAATCTCTGTTTTGGCTTTAGATATAAACTAGTTCTTGACCTCAACTGTTTTATGCTTAGTTTATTCTTGGTTTTATTGAAATTTTCCTCATTAAGTTTTTTTTTTAAGTTGTTGCTGTTTAAGAAAACTTCAATGTACTTGAGCATTTTTTTTCACAATTTGTGCTGATTACGTCTATATCTACAATATAATAAGCAACCATTATGCAAACATTTGAACCTGGAACCCAAATGCATAGTATGTGTAGTCGTCACTGGAACAAAGTCATTGATTAATGCACAATTCATGATGTCGTAAGCGAAAAGCTGCTTATAAGAATGCATGTTCATTTATGTGAGTGATGTCACTGAAAGTTTTTTTACATTTTGTTCCCATCAGGGTCGAGTGCCTTTTCTGGTGCCAGATAAGGTGCTTTGGCCTCAGCTGTGTGAAGCCATCAACATGAAGTACAAGGCAGAGGTGCAGAGCAACAGAGGGCTATCTGAGGAGAACCTGGTCTTCCTGGCTCAGAAAGCTTTCAGCAGCTCCAGCAACAATCCTGATGACTACCGGAGCATGACGATGACCTGGTCACAGTTTAACAGGGTTAGCACCAGTCTGCTTACCTCGTGATGCTCTGAGCAAACATGCAGCTTTCAAAAATAGTGTTCAGTTTATCTGTTATCGTCAGAGTTTTATCACTTTATTTAGATGGGGTTTTTTTTTTAATCCTTGAACTCATAGTACATAATGTGTTTCAACCGCAAGCTTTGCTCTTTTGGCAGCTTTCGTTGTCAGTAAGAGATTCATACACGGAAATATTTCCTGTTTCATTTGTGGCATCCTCGCTGCTCTTCTCTGTGGTCAGCTTGAGTGAGAATTCTTCATTGGCAGTCAAGTCTTCATCTTAATTGTCCTGTTTGTCCACGTAGAATAATGCCGGAGGCTCCATTTACTGGCTTAAAACAGCCATTATGGGCAGAAAATGCATCTCCATTCACCATATACTATCTTTCTCTTTGGCTGATCAAACCATTATGCGTCAGCCCTTTAGAATAAAAAGTGCATGAAGGTCATACACAAACACACGGCTATGTCCATTCACGCAATGAACATACACAGTGGAAATTATGTATCAGTGGTGGGACTCGATTAAAATTTTAACTCAAGTTAATTAATTGCAGTTAATATTTTAATTGAAAACTATATATCTACAAAAAGCAACATTTTCAATTTAAAAACACATTTAGCTGATAAATCATTGAATA
Source organism: Poecilia mexicana (assembly GCF_051168715.1). Classification (NCBI taxonomy): domain Eukaryota; kingdom Metazoa; phylum Chordata; class Actinopteri; order Cyprinodontiformes; family Poeciliidae; genus Poecilia; species Poecilia mexicana. The sequence goes on from NW_028263377.1 coordinate 21,355,322, forward strand.
AATAGGAAGGTAAGCTCAACAGCATATTTTTTGTTTTTTGTTTTTGAACCGTTATTTACATAATTCAACCATAAAATTGGTGCAAAGTGCTGTTGTGCCTATTCAGCTTTCAAGTATTTCAGGAACTTCTTTGAAAAAATATTTTTTAGAAATGTGAACGGTGACAGGCTAACTCCTTTTTCCACAATACGCATGCAACTGCAGTTTTTTCCAGGGTCTCATAATATTGGTTTATGAAGCCCCCAATGGGCCAACAGATGCAAGTTTGTTGTCCATTGCTGCTGTTTGCGGATGTGCCTTGTGCGTCAGATTAATGGGTGTACCAGAAACATGCAAATACAAAGATTCTGGCTGGAGCCATTTTCAACAACAACAACAACAACAAAAATAAATAATAATCGTGTTAACATTTTTAATGCTTTAAAATATATGTAATATATATATTTATCCTAAAGTACTTGTTAAAGTCCTGTCTCTATATAATTTTCCTATAAGTGAACCAAGCTGATTTAGAGAAATGTGAAAAATAATAAATAAATCAGTCAAACTAAATCCTGCATGGTTTTTAAGAGATTTTCCCCCAATATATTTTCTGTCCACAGGAAAGCCTTCCAGGAAGGAACTTCACATTTTGGCAGTGGTTCGATGGTGTGATGGAGCTTACAAAGAAGCATCTCAAGCCTCACTGGAATGACGGGTAAGGAAACTGTAGATTCAGTTTTAGTGTTTTGCTGTAAATCGTGGCTGATCAGACACATGAACTAAAACACTACATGAACTTCATTCCTTTCATTTTGACTTGTTTGATTTCACTTTCTAAGGCGCTAAATGTTTTCGTACATTCTCATTTTATGTTTCCCATGGCAACTAGCAAAACAAAAATGAGCTAAATCAGAAATAATTTCTTTGTATTTACAAATGTATGTACAACATTCTCTTTGTAGAGCTATTCTGGGCTTTGTGAATAAGCAGCAGGCTCAAGATATGCTGATGTCAAAACCCAATGGTACCTTTCTTCTGCGCTTCAGTGACTCTGAGATCGGAGGTATAACAATTGCGTGGGTGGCAGAAAATCCCAACAAAGCAGGTAGGATGTGCTGGATGTCACATTTGAAATTTTCTTTGGCTTTAGAAGATGCAAATGGGTCAAACAATGTGTGCATCTCTTTCAGAAATGTTATTCTTTGCACAGCTTTGAAGCTAGTGAAGTGTCAACCACAAGAAAAAACAGGAAAACAACTTAGTATCTCAAGTTATTTGTACTGACCTCTTCAGTAAGAGTTACTTGCGTAACATTTGTCATTTCTCATAACTTTGGTGTTGTTTATTTTGGTTTTCTTTGAATCATTTCTACAGGACCCTTTGTAGCCACATTGCTTTATTCCTGTTAAACTTAATTTCTTATTTAAGAGATGCTCTCTTGTTTTACAGTTTCGAATGTCTGGAGCATTTATGTTCAGTCAGTGTCTTTCACTGCTCGGCATGCTGTGTGTGTTCACAGCTCTGAATTGTGTCAGAGCAATCACAGCTCTGTAATGTCACCCCGGATCCAAGAGGGTCATCTAATAGTTTTAAAGTTCTCTAAAGCAATCCTCCTGCAAGACTGAATAATTTGCAAATAAACAACTCTGGTTCTAAAAATGAAATAGAGATGTGATCTTGCCATTCAGGAAATGGCTTCTTCATTTGGGGGAGGGGGGGAGTGCCTTTAATCCAGCTGTGTGGGGGATTTGTGTCTTGACTGACCCCACTTTCCAAAAATCTAGACATCTGGTGTCTGGTCCAGGGCTGTGGCCAAATCGTGGGTTTGGCTGCAGCAGCAAAGACATCTCTGAGGCCCTGGCTTTCCAGAATAGTCAATATCAATTATAAAGTTCAGGGGCTGTTTGAAGAAATGAGCACCACCCTTCAAAAGACTTGTGACCTTAAGATGAAGGTGAAGTCTTTTGATATCCCCCCACCCCCAAACCTTAAATTAAATGTTAGTAACTTTCCAGGAAGGATCCAAAGGTTTACTGGCTTCTCTTGTGGTTTTGTCTGAAAGCGTATTTTGCGCAGCAGGCAGCACAAAGATCCTTCGTTGGAGTCATCAAGACACCGCTTGGAAAGTCTCACTTGACTTCAAAAAGATGAGATAGCGACTTTGTCCCCCCGAATCTTTTTTTTTTTTTTTAATTAAATGAACCAATAAATTAATTTATTGGTTCAGCAGATTACAGTACTACCTACTGTAATCTACTGAAACAGATTACAGTAGGTAATCTGTTTCTGATTACCTACAAACTGGTCCCAGTTGGCAAAGTCCTAATTGGTCTGATAGATTGTTGCGCCACAGATGGTTTCATGGTGATAGAGCTTCCTGACTTCACTGTGTTTAGATATATACAGGTACTGTCACATATTTTACCTAAAATGCAGTAACAGAATTTGAACCAGGTGAAGCAAAAACTATGTCACTAGAGGAATTCTGGGTAGAGCACATTTACAAAGAAGTCAATCAGTAATCAGACCTGGATGTGACTGGTGAAATTAAGCCAAAAAAAAAAAAAGTTCTCTCACAATTTAACAACAGCATCATATAGGATGCAGTTGGTTGGGATTTTTTTTTTTTGTTGTTGTTTGTTTGTTTCTTTTTATCTTGATAGTTTGCTTTTTTATTTTTGTATTCTTAGGTTAGCTTCCTATAATAAAATGTGCTTAATGATGTGTCTGTAAATAAACACCTGCTACTTTACCCAGTGGTAACATTTAGTTTCTGTTCCGATACCTCCTCATCATCTGAAATTTTCCCCTTGAAAGAAATGGGAGAGTGTGATTGCTGTTATTGATAGTTGACTCTGTGTGTTTAGGTGAGCGGATGGTTTGGAATCTGATGCCCTACACAACTAAAGACTTCTCCATTCGCTCTCTGGCCGACCGAATTAGCGATCTCAATCACCTCCTGTTCCTCTATCCTGACAGACCCAAGGATGAGGTGTTTGCCAAATATTACACGCCACCCCTCTGTAAGAAACTCTGTTCAAACAAGCTCCAAAATTACTGAAGCAAGAAGAAGATTTTGCTCAAAACTGAATTTGTTTTTACAATTTTCCCAAATTTCTTTATAGCTAAAGCGGTGGATGGTTACGTGAAACCACAAATCAGACAAGTAGTGCCTGAGTAAGTATTTCCTGCCCGTGCTTTTCCTCTTATTCCTCCATTTCTGTTTTGCCTCCCTACTCTTCCTTCTCTGCCATCCACTTGCCTGTTATTATTCTGAAGCAGCATTTAGAGTTAATCACCCAGGGCCGGACCTTGAATTCAGGTTAGCCATTAGTTAGCTGTTACAGTTGGAGGAGGCTAATTAAAGATGGCGGGGGTTCCTGCATGAGCTTGTCTTCCACTCATCATATGAGTTAGGCTTGTTAGTTATGAAGCTGCACCGCCTGCCTATCTCCATGGTAGGTTTCGCAGCACTTCAGAAAATGGACCCAAGGATATAGAAAAGCACAGGAAGCACGCTGAGAATTGTTGCTTAGGAAACCGCCGAATCAATTCTCATCAATCTTTTGTTCCAGATTTACAGTTTAATTTTGTTTTCTTTTTTGTTTTTTTTTTATTGGGTGGCGGGGGTTTCTTTTGCAGCTTTGCTACAGCTAATCCAGACCCAGCCAGTGTAAATCCATCATATATGGATCAGGGTGCCTCTCCAGCACCTCCTAATCACTCTCACACTTATGCGATGTACCCTCCTATGTAAGTTGACAAGACCCTCAAAAATATAATCTCCTCTGTGTGGATTTTTGTTGCCTTGTCCAGGCGTGAACGGTCTCTGCTTCCCTTGACAGGGCTGACCCCGTGTTGGACGGCGACGGCGACTTTGACCTCGATGACACCATGGACGTGGCGAGGCATGTGGAGGAGCTTCTTCGAAGGCCTGTGGAGAGTCAGTGGGGTGGCCAGCAGTCCTGACCCCTGACCTTGTGACATGCAATGCAACCAAGCAAGCCCTGCCCTAACTCCTGCCCCACCTGTTGTTAACATGGTTTAATTCCATTCATCTCTCTTTTTTTTTTTCCAATACCGCTATAATGTAAAATTGTTAATAATGGCTGTCTTTTTCCTTTTCCTTTCAGTGTAAGAACATGCATGTCAGTGATTTCCTATAGTTTATTTGTGTCTCATACGTGTTTGTAAAACAGACTAGATTAAACCAACCTACAATGTTACAGTGTTGTGAAAAACAAAGGAAGAAATATTGTCCATGGAAATTGTGCATGTATTTTCAATTGATCTTAAAATCCATTTTGAAAAATATGCTACTGTATGATGTTATTTCAGAAGTTGAATGTTTTGTTGTTTTTGTTTTTTTTGTTTTATATTATCTGCTTTGTAAAATTGTTATTGTTCTGCTAGTGACACTGATCTTGCCCTTTGACAAAAGAGAAACTTTAAAGAGGAGTTTTACCTTCGCTCCTGGAAAAATTATTCATTGCTTGTCAGTTATTCAGATGTCTATACACTAATGTATGGCAGAGTTGCTCTCTCTCTCTGCGCTCTGCCCCAGACTGCACACACATCAGAACACGGTACTCGCACGCAAGCTTAAGATTTATTTGTGTCCGATTTGTTCACCAGCTGCAAAGGAAAGGAGCTCACGCACCTCCCTTGCTCTCACAGGGCTATATGTCTTCTCTTTATACACAGAAATGCAAATCTAAGCATTTACCTAGCGCTGCAAGCTTGTCCTCTCAGGTCCCACTGCTCCCCTCATCGATGCTACCTCGCATTGGTCTCCTGACAGTTGTTCGTATTGGTTCCTTCACTGTTTCTGCACACCCTGTCTCCAGTAGGTACAGTCAGTGAATTTTGTGTTCTAGTAGTTTCCTTTGACGTTTGTGAAGAAGATCCCTCGCTGCAAAAGGGGCAAACATCCGGCTGTTTTATGCTTGAAGCCACTCTCGTGAAGGTGTCCGGAGTCTTGAAGTGTCTTGCGTCTGTTTGGTTATGCCTAAATATTCTGCGTTTTCTGCGTCCTCGTTCATTTATTTTGTGTAACTGCATCATGACACTGTGGCATGTGCATGTCTCTTTGTGACAACTTGAACAAGCAAGCAGCAAGTGTTGCAAAGCAAAAAATAAATAAATAAATAAATAAAAGAGAAGGCTTTAAAGGTTTGCCAGACTGAAGGTCTGCTGCCATATTCAGAACCTGCAGGATGTCACTTTGCTTCTACGTTTGACTTTGGTCCTCAGAATCAGACTAATTATTGTTGTGCATCCCCCTGTTCATTTCACATAAATCGGAATTAAGACAGTGTTGCAACCTCAGGAATAAATTGTTGCAGGACCAGTGTTTAAGCCAAAAAAGAAAACATTGTATACAAAAGATAATACATTTATTTTATATATGATATTGTTTCTGTGGCACTCCACAGTTGAATGTAACCACTTTAGATCAGACTAAAGATTCACAGTTTGTGGAAATTTACGTAGAACCAGAAGTAGCTCACTTACAAACAATACAGAGCAATCAAAAATAAATATGTATTTTTTATTAGCTTCTTGATCATTATATTTAATGTTTTCCCTGATTTAATTTCTTTTTATTTTACTTGTCCTTTTTTGAAGAAGAAGAAATCTCAAGCCGCAGGTGACTTTTTGACAGAACCCCAATGCCATCCTTCTCATCCTTTTTCAGATTTGTTTCACTGTAGACCGTTCATGTTTCAGTGAGATAGATGGCGCTGTGTGTTGTTTGATGTATATGTACTTTGTTTGTTGTTTGAGTTTATCACTTGGAGACTGTTCAAAGAGCCACAGCTGTTGAGTTGAGAAGAATAAAATAAAGTTTTATAAATAAATTAGTTTTGATTTTTTTTTTCAAAACCCTTTTATTCTTAAAAAAATATAGATAATTGAATAGGGTATGTCTCAGGTGCAAAATTGGGACAGTTTGTTACCCCAACAATCTACTTCTCAGTTTGGAGTTACAAATGGTTCAGTTTTTCTTTTTTTTATTGTTTCATAATTTTTTTATTATTATATTTAGCTGCATGAAGAAAAACCAAACTGATACACTGAGTGGAAGGCCACACAGAAAGGTCCAGATATCCAATTAGGTATACTCCTTACTGTAATGTAACTTTGTTATCTATAAAATCCAATTAGATTTTTTTTTTTTTTTTTTTTTTTTTTTTACCGGTAATTTGACAAATCATTCGCAAACCAGAAAAACATCATGGGTATAACATCAGGGGTATGACTATGTCCTTAAAAACTAATCAAATTATTTAAAGGGACATATTGAGTCTGCTTGAGTTTGTTGTGCACTGCAACTTTTATTAAGATTTATAAATCACAATAAAAATAAGGAGGTTGGTTTTATCCCATGAATTAACGAGTATAATCCATGTTAACATTTTTTCCTTCCTTAAAGTAATTGTCTTCTTTTTCCTTTAAACTCACCAGGACACCAAATTGGAGTCATGAGATGGACATGAATAAATTCAGTGTTGAGGTTTCTACTCTGCCTTAAAACCTATGCTAACCTTTTGTGCTTTGATTGGTCAAGCTTAATATGACGCTCCGCCCTATGCGGAAGTGGCGCAAACCTCCAACAAATAAACATTTAGAATGGCAGAGGTAGAGAAACTCAATGCTTTACCTGAAACATTTTTGCCTTAACCAACGCTGAGGCAAAGACGACAGGGAGAAAAATTCTCCAACGAGTCGCGCATCGGGTCTGTAAGGTTATTTACGAGAAAAAAACGGAGAAATCAACGTTAAAGCCCAAGTCTTTCTCAGCCGAGGGGCACAAAGTCTCATTGGATGTGATGAGAAAATTTTGTCGGGAGCATTTTGCAGGTGCAAAAGTGGGTAAGCAATAACTTAAGAGCTTTTGCAAAAGGCTCAAAAGTAAACCTTAGCATAAAAAGGCACTTAAATGTAAACACAGCAGTTACTACAATATGTTTTCATGCTGTCATAGAGCATTGATTTTACAGACATAAAATCAAGCATACATCACTTATTGATCTTTGATCAGACTACCAATGATTGCGATGGCAAAAAATTGGATGCTTACTACGAGTTACCTTCGTGTAGATGGACATGTGGTCGTTGGCGTCGATCACAGTTTCATTCAATTGGATGGAAAGTCGGCTGCAGGCCCTGATCAATTTCTTACATTACTCCAGATTCCATTAGAGTTTTGGAAATTGCTTTCCACCCTTTATACACTCTGGTAATGGCTGCCAGGATTAAATGTAACAACTAATACTAACAACTTTAGGCCATGATTTCCTATGATTTTCCTCGAAAACCTTTATGACCGCAGTGCTTCAGCAAGACAGCATTGTCGGAGGTTTAGCTCGTCTGTGATAGGCGCCATAAAAAAATAAAAATAAAAAAAAAAAACACACACACACACAAAACACCATGAGATCCATACCTTGACGCTTCTGCCTCTATGTGACAGTTTTTATGTGGTTCTTCTCCAAATAGCTCAAATTTTGACGACGATTGTTTAGATCCTAAACAAACATGTCTCTAGATGCCACTCAATAATTAGAGTTTGTCTTAGAGATCAACGGTTAAACAGTAGCAAGAGGCTGCTATAGGTCCTGTGATGACACTGTAGAGTTTTTGGAGACTTTTTAGCATTTTTTTTAGCTTGATTTGAGACATTATGTAAATTGATTAGTATTTTTAAAATGATTAAATATCCATATGTTCAAATATTTTATCGGAAGCATCAATAAGTTTGTTTCTGCCATCTGGTGGGAAAAAAGAAGCACTACATTTGTTTTTATGCGTCTGAGCCGAAGTCTAAATACCAATTAAGTTCCTCATGTCATGCCTGTGAACGGTAAGAGAATCTAATTTAAAATCAGATTCAATAAAATGTAACCGGTTCGTCATTAAACGATTTTCTTTATCAGTTTTGAAAGGTCGGGGATTTCACTGCTTGCATCAACACCATGAAACCTAATTATTTCTATTGGATATATTGCATTGCATTCCAGTCTTATCTTCAGACTTTACAATGGATGTACAGCCCACCATGTCAGAGGCTGAAATCGTGTGTTTGTTAGTGATAGTAATGAAAGAGGAGATGGCTCCTACACAAGTCAAGTTTCAGCAGAAGTTTCTTGTTTGTGTTATAAACTGATGCACATAGAAGGTTTTCCTGCGGCAGAGAGTGCCACAGCATAAAATCTACCAATTTGCGCAGAAAACTTACAAGGTTTAAACTTCAAACTGCAACCAAGAAATAGTTCTAGTATTTAAAGTTTTTAAAATGTGTGCATTTTCCCCATTTTACAGAGATTTAAAAAAATAAAAAAATACTCCTAAGAAGATTACATAAAATAAAACTAAAACTGCTCAAGAATTTAAATAATTACATGATAATTACAAAATAATTTATAAACAAATATATTTATGAATTGATTTAACATTAAGGTTAAGTTGCTGATGAAACTATCACTGACTTGTGTTCATATTATCAGATGATCATCATATAATCATCTGATGTTAAATCCTGTAATTCCCCCCGTTTTGTGTTTGGCTCTCCATACACCCTGGTTGGCTTTAGAGAAAACCTGAATTGTTTTTCTAATTCCTTTTAACAACCACTAGATGTCAGTAAAGTCCATTATATAAGCTGTGACTATGCATTAACAGTTCAGTTTGACTCAGTCTATACTGAATACATTTCAATTTCTGTATTTAATAGCATCTGGGTGGCTTCGATCATATTCCTATCTTTTTTTGTTTCTGTTTTTTTTCCTCACTGTCACTCACTTGTGTTGCTAGATAAGCATTCTTGCTGTTTCCTGCCACTGGCTTCTGGAAAAACAGATACATGTAGCTGTCATGTTCTCCAAAGTCTGATCTCAGTGAATAACAACACTTTATGTAAATTCTTGTGAGTTTAAATGAGCCACTCATGACATACAGCTTGAGGACAGCCAAGCATTGCCAAGATATCAACACATACAACTTAACTTTTTGAGATGATCAGGCCCAGATGTTTCAGATCTTTGCTACCAAGGGGACACTGTAATATGACCTCTAACTGCATTTAAAGTTTATTGTAATGATTTATCTGTGATTATCTTAGGTCATCAATTTTAAACACCGGTGCATCTTCTACCTTCTGTTACTGGCACTTCAGTGTGCAAATGTATTTGGGTGATGGAGAAAGCCTTAGATTTGATTCCAACAACTTCATTTACATACGAAACAGTCATTTACATATCCGTTATGAATGATTTTAGTCATGGTTTCAGTTCCTATTAATCTGAAGAATAACAGGGACAGGAAGCATGCTGACAAAGCTTAAAAAGACACACCCTGTTCTCCGCAGTGATGAGAAGCAGCAACTTCCGTTTTAGATATCATCTTTCAAATGTAAAATAGGTGCCTGCCTATGTGTCTTGGTCTTGTGGTTTTATTGATGCAATCAGTATCAACGTAAACACGAAAGCTCCTGCTACATTCAGTGCTTGGGGAACAACTGGAAAACACATGACTTTTTGTAAGCGGCAATAAAAATACAGCTCTGAATCATAAGCAGTTGAGGACCATCTATTTTTTCCCTCTGATCCTTCTGCATCCACTTGCTGAGGGTTCCGCAAACTTTAAATCCGTATTTTGATTGGTGAGATATGAGGAAGGACATGTCTGACCTCAGACATGTCCTCCTAACGGATACGTTTGCAGACTCCATTGATCAGAACCCAACAGAATTTGCAGCAGGATGGAGGTTGCCTTACTGTATGCAGCCATGTTTGACATCCTGCCACAGGAAACGGTAGCAAACCTCAATGGAAAAAAGCAGGTGTTATTTGAAAAAAAAAACAAAAAAAAAACATTTCAGACTTGTTTATGCAGCATATAATTTTACTACCTTGTTTAAAATCACACTAAAAAAATAACATGTTTGCTTCCTTCTATGCTTTCCAGTCCAGCTGACACTAAAGGATTATCTGGTGTAACATATCCACTATCTGTGGTTGGATCAATCAAACACACATTTTAAAAGGATTACTGATCACACTCTATGGACTCATGTGAACTATAAGTTTGAGGCCTGTTTCATCAGTGGCCTTTCTGCATTAAAGTGAGGCAGCTGGGTCGAGTGAGGAGGCTTTTAAAAGCAGAAGTTTTGCTAAATTATTTCTGAGTATGCATAATACATGACCCTGGGAGAGCACGAAGGAAAGGAGAGGCAAGCAGAGAGCAAAAGAGGGGAAAGAAAGGCGCATAAAATTGCTCCAATCTCCACGTCCACGAAAACAAAGCCTCGGTAATACATCCTGATGAGTCCTTTTCTTCTTAAACTCTTTACAATAACATTCATTTTCTAATTTTGTTCACTTTCCCCAACCCTCTCTCATTATCCTTTCTGTACTTGAAAAGGAGCTGGACCGCACAGGTCCTCTCATGTCTTTAGGATATTATTAAGGGCTGAATGTACAGAGACATCTCAATGAATTTCACCAGGTGTGAAATGAATCAAAAATATCCTTCGATATATTTTTGTCCTCTTAATTTTGGCTATGATTGCTCATAGCTAAGAAAAAGCCAAAACTGTCTACATTAATTGAAAGTGGTACGAAGACTGTCAGTATGTGACTCTGTTGAGATATTAAGGAAGGTGTTTTATGTCATTGGCTTTCGTATAAGTGCTGAGTTTGCTGTCCAATCAGCACTCTGATGCCACAGTCAGTAAACTATTGGTACTGGTAGCACGTTGGGCAGGTGTCAGATTTATCTGGAAAAGGAAATCAATGTCTCCTTCAAGCTTATTTGAAAATGAAAGTATTAAGAATCTCCTAACAAATGGTAAGGCTGATTTGGAGTTGCCACCAAAAGACATGGGGGTCTTTGCTCCAAAAAGAAGACTTTGGACCACCGAGAAAAGTGCTGTTAGTTTTCTCAGTCCAGCTTGGATAATTCTGATGTTGTCTTTGGCTCATCTTTCCAATAACCGGTCAGGTTAGCACTCTGTGAACAGTCAGCTTCTTTAGCAATGACCCTCTGTGACTAGCTCTCTTTAGCTCACCCATGTGAGATCATCCATGTAGATCATATAGAGAAATGGCATTCATGGAGCTCATGCTGCACTGGACTCTGCCCAAGCATGGTGATCGTGATTTGATTTGCACTCTCAGGTTATAAATGGAGTCTCCTTATCTCAGTTTACTGCTCAAGTCACATCTAATGATGCAACATTAAGTGCCTTCCTGCCATTGTTGGGATCTTTGCTAGACTGACCACAGAAACGGAGGCAGATGCTTCGAGAATGTGTCCAGAAATGGGCCGTACGATGCGGTCTTTCTAATCTCTAAACAGTCTTTCTAATCTCTAAACGTAAATGAAAAGGACTGATAAGGCAAAGTTTACTTCTGCTATAGGTTTTGCAAATTGCCTCGCAATCAATGCATAAGAAGAACGGAAGTGGGGAGATGGAACAGCATCTTTGCATCTTTGATGAAGACTGAGGAATAATAGATGAGTAGATGTTAGTTTCCTTAGTCTATTAAGTGAACAAAAAAATGAACCATGTTGATACTTTATATAGAAAGTCATATATATTTCAATTATGACTACATAACTTTTAATCATATGTAACAGATATGTTACATAGGTTGTTTTTGCCTGTACGTACATGGAAAACCCTTTTGTTTCTATTTAGTAATGATTCATAAAAAGCCACAAAATAAAGGGTTTATTGCAGGATCACTTTCTCAAAGAGAGGAATTCAGAAAAAAATTAAATTGAATTAAATTTGGGTAACTTCATTCAGTAGAGAAAAGTATAGAGAAGGAAGGCCTAGTGAGAGTCTAGACTTACATCTGATTGAGAGGCTGTGGCTTGAAATTCAACAGGCTGGTTATGCTTGAAAAGTGTCCAGTGTAGCTGAATTGAAGCAATTCTGCAAAGAGGAGTGATTCAAAACTCCCCCACAGTTATGTAAAAAAGGAATGGCCAATCATCAAAAATTATTGACTGCGCTTGTTCCCACCAAAGGGTAGTGGCACAACTAGTGGTCAGGTTTAGGGGGCAGTTACTTTTTTTACATGGGACCAGATAGATTTAACTTTTTTTTATTGTCTTAATAAAAGATCATTTGAAAGGTGCTTTTTGATCCACATTTTTAAGCAAAAAAAAAAAACTATTAGATTTAATATTTTTTAGAACTGTAAATCACTGAGACTTTTGCAAAAGAACAAAACATAGTGAAGAAGTAATGTGAGATTCGTTTTGTTTCTAGTAAGTCAGGAAATGTTTCCAAAAGCATTAAAAAAATAATGTGATAATAAAACCAAAATGTAAAAAGTAAAAGTAAAGACATTAAACTGACACATTTATGAGGCATTGCTATACTCCCTCTTGTGGACAAAAGGCAATAATCAAAAAAATCTGAGTTTTGTTATTGACTGGGGAAAATTGTCACTTTAAAAAATAAAAATACTGAAGTTTGTAAAAAAAAAAAAAAAAAAAAAAAGACAATTGTTTGTTCTGATTCCCCCGAAACAATCCCTTTTATATCAAATACAGAAGAGATTACGCGCGCGCGCCGGTATCAAACTGTGATTGCGCGCGCCTCGCCTCGCCTGCTGCATTTAATTGTGGGCATTCTTGCACGCGCCTGCATGGGCACGAGTCAGTGCGCCTACTGCGATTGCGCTTTTTGCACAGTGTTGAATTTGTCCCGTGGATGCATATGAGAGGGGAAGCTCTCCCTATTTTTTTTTTTTTTGCAAGCGCTGCAAAAGTGTTTCAGGACTCTAGACGGTACACACAGAGGAGCCGATACAAGAGGACGTGGGTGAGGGAAACCGGTTTTTGAGGAAAGGAGGACGAAAGTGCTAGGTGACAAACAAAAGAACGGCATCTTCATACAAACAGTCTGTCAAGATTTGATCTGTTTTTTATTCTTTCTGGAGCGCACGTCCCCCTGGGATCCAGAAGCGGAGGAGGTCTTTCTTTCTCTCTCTCTCTCTCTCTCTCTCTCTCTCTCTCTCTCTCTCTCTCTCCCTCTCTCTCGCTCCCTGTCTGTTATTATTCCAGCAGAACAGTTGATCCTGAGCAGCCCGGCTCCAGACGCTGCTGCGCGCTGCTCCGGACGACAGCTAATCGACCGCGCTCGAAGAGAAATGGGTTGTTTTTACACTGAGGGGGACGGGGCTCTGCTCTAAGTCCGGCAGATCATGTCAGGGGTACACGCTTCAGATACAGGACATTTTTTTGATCCTGCCATCAGCGCACCGCCAGCTCAGGGCGCGACCAACGCAGCGGGGATCGGCGGCGACGGGGCCGCGCTGCCGCCGACCGCTTCTCGGACGTACTTGGAGGTGTCGAGCGCTGCCCAAGGCTATGGGGCCGAAGGAGTGTACACCAATGGACGGTACAGGGACCACAGCGGCTCGCGGATCGGGAGTGGCAGCCGTGATAATTCCGCGGAGAGAAGTCAGGGAGGTGGAAACACACCTTGTGGTATAATGAAGGTTAGTGACAAAAGCTCATCTTCTTCACTGTCAGTGATTCCCAAGGTTACACGAAGGAAATCTGTTCGAAAGCAGCAAAGCAAGTCTGACATAACAGTCACCATTCCCAGATATCTATGCCTGGTTTGTCGGCGTTTCGGTGAGCTTGTTTTGATGCACCAAGAAAAAAAAAAGGGTCAATTACGGTGCTTTAAGTTCAGCAACTTTCTCCAGAAGTTTATCATAGAGGAGAATGCATGAATAATTCCCAGAGCCCCAAACGGATTACGTGTAAATACTTCCACTGAACTTTTCTTTTCATATTTTTTGAATTGTGCTGCATAGTGTCAAAAACATGTACATTTAGTAGATCGTCACTCATGTTCTTTTTTTGCAGAAACAAGACGAAAACAGGAAGTTTAAATAAAGTTTGAATGTTTTTTTTCGTCTATACATGATCTAGAATAAAGAATAAATCTGTTGAGTGATTTAGTCTACGGGCAATCTAAGTTTTTAACCTGACTCTTAACTGCTGCGATGTACAGAATCTGAATCTGGCGTCTTTTCAAACTTTTTACTAAATAGAACAGCGACTCCCAGCTCTGGAGCAGATGATCTTTCTCCTTTTATCCCTGTCAGTAATAGATGATTATATTATTTTTAATGGCAGCCCTGCCCTAATTAGTACTTTCATTACTGGAGGTTAATTAACTGGTCTCCCGCAAACCACTGGCAAGACACTATCTTTTTTTTTTTCATAGTTTAAGCTCATATTATATGCTCTGCCCTGACTGTGTGCAGATCTTTGCCATATCAGCTGTTTGCATGGCAATTGACAGAACACGTTTTTTTTTCCTGTAATCAGGATCTGCACTCCTTATAAACCATTATATGTTCATGCTAGATTAGTTAAACCAGCTGTAGATTAACCTAATGTGGTGCAGGACATTTTCATATTATGTAATGTTTCAGCCACATATTGTTGGGATTTGATGTGATAGACCAACATAGATTTTTTTTTTTTACAATATGTAAACTGTGGAGTGCTTATATTTCTAAGTTCCTCTTACTTTTATACCTATTAATAAAATCCAGTGCAACATATTGCCTTTCAAAGTCACCAAATTCATAAACATCAGTATAAATCCAACTGTTTGGTGAAGTCCCCAAAAGTTTTTTGGAGAACATTAGTGAAGAAACAGCATCATAAAGACCAATGTACGTAGCTGACAGGTCAGGGATAAAGTTATGAAGAGTTTTGAAGAAGGTTTAGGTCATAAAACAATATTCAGTAGGCCATGTCTGCAAAATCCAGGTTGTCAATCTAAACTGAGGTGCTGTGGAGCTGCAGCATATCTCTATACATGCCATTAGTTTTGCACTCCACAAATCTAGAGTCACAGAAAAAAATTCTGTTTAAAGATTTCCACAAGCCATATAAAGGTCACAGAAAAAAAAAAAACATGAGAGAAAGTACATAGAAAAGGCAATATGTTATGAAAAAATAACACTGCACATCATCCTGAACCCACCACCCCCTTGAATGATACATGGTGTTGGCATTATGATACTGTGGGGATGCTTATATACTGTAGGTGCAGAGAGATGACCCTACATCTCGATCAACAATGAACTTGTTTGGAATAAAACATAGCCAAACAAAGTCAAAGTCCTGTTCAAAATTTTGTTGAGAATCCACCTGAAAACTGGTGTTCGCAAAAGCTCTTTGTCCTATGTGACGGAGCGTGTGCTATTTCGCAAAGAAAAGAAGGAAAAAAACAAACAAAAAAAAAACCCCTCTAAATGTAGAAAGCCATTACTTTAAGAGTTGTCATAATTGTGGCAAAAATTTACTCAGTAAACACATAGCACATCAGAGTTTTAACATCTTATTGTTCAAAATTCTCAAGGTAGCCTTGTTCTTCTAATTCACAATTTTCCATTACTTTTACTGGATTCTATCAATACCTGGGGTTCACTTTGTGACTCTGTCACTATTTTCTCATTTTAACTATTTTGTGCTGCTTTTACTACATTGCTAAGTGCTCAAATAATAATGTAAGGGTAGCTTTAACCACATTAATTACTACAACATTAAACTATTGGATTAGGTAGATATAGAGCTTGTAAAAGGTGCTTTTTTACTGCTTAATGTTGATCATTATCATCATCATCAGGTTGACCTGGATTTGTCTGCTGACTTGGAACGATGCGGTAAACATTAGCTTTAACAGGAACCCGCTGATCGAGCATCGGACTCTCAGTCGTTCAGTGGAAAAGCTTCATGCATTGTTTCAGCACACCTACTCGCATTTCAGTCACACATTGCGTGTGCGTTTGAGTTGCAGTTCAAAAGGTGAAGGGGCTTCGCTTCCATGGGAATAGCAATCACAGTAGCGCATTACCTCATTAACTTGGCCCTCGACATGCAAATGTTGGAAAGAGAAGAGTTTGCCTGTCTGTCTCTCCAGCAGGCACCCAGCTTTGTCTTCTTGTCATTTCTTCAGCAGGGTGACGGTGTCATGCCAGAGAGACTTTATAGTGGCTAAAGGCGAGGATTTGTGATGCACACTTGTTATGTAACGCCGAAGTGAGGATAGCTGTGAGGTCAGTTCCTTTATGGCTTCAGGTACCAGCCGAGGAGGAGAAGGAGGAGCCTGATGGTTGACTTACCAATAATCTTTCCTGCCTTCTTTGTCTTTGCTCTAGAGTTAGCAACTGAAATAGGTCAGCATCTAAATCTGTAAAAAAAAAAAAAAGTTTCACTTAAATGAGTCAGAGAGGAGAGACAAATGTGTAACAGCACTGTTTTGTTAAATGTAAATGAAGATGAGCTATGTTTGAAAAAAAAAAACAAAACAAAAAAAAAACAGGTTGATTCTGAATCTGCTTAATTTATACACCAACCAATGGTGGGCGATAGGTATGTAACAAGGTCTATCGCACAAGATTTAGCAAATATTAAAACATCACAAAGTGCTATCACATTCAGCATGTGAAGTAAAAGGAAGCTATTATTATGAAGGTCTATTTGGGGAGCTTCTTTTCTCAAACAGGGTATATCAGTCCGCACATCCACCTCGCTGTCCTCTTTTGAGTTTTACGAGATTATGGGTTTTTGGGGCGATAGCAGACCCAGCTCATTCTGGGAATCCCTAAACTTTTCCTGGCCAGATGGACTCTTCATCGTGTTCTTCCTCTGACCGCAGCAGAGTTATGAGAGGAAAAAGTACAAAAACAGTGAAAACCGGAGAGTTTGTACTGAGGCAAGGATGGGAAATTACATAGGATCCAGGTGAGCTTAATCAGGGGAATGTGGAACAGCTGTGAGAGGAGAATGCTGAGCAGGGGAAGTGAGGGATGGAGATCAATCAACACGGAAAACACAAAGGGAACAAATGAAATCAAGAAAAGACACTAAAGATAAACAAAAAAACAATCAAAACACAAGAATAAGTAAGAGGCTAAACTCAACAAATAAGACATGACCTAAGAAGAATGGGCTGATAAAGAAAATAATAGAGGAAGAAAACAAACTCAAATACAAAGCAAAACACAAACACCATTGGTTCATGACAGTAGGCTATTTCATAATGGGAGCGTTTTAGTTTTAATTCAGCATTTGTGTTTGTGGGCACTTTCCAAATTAGTTTGATGATCGGAACCCTTGAAGTTTGTCAAAAACAGAGAATACATTTGTAAGGGGGAAATACTTATTTCATGCAGCACTTTATGATCACTTGTGGCATCTGTTGAATATTTCATAACCTAGTGTGAATCTTTAAAGCTTCTCTGACGCTTGGACAAGAATGTTGCAGCAGGAAATTTGTGCAAATGTGGCGTCGCTGAAATCTCTCACTTTGATTTGACTAGTTTTGCTTCTAGCCATTGATTCCCTAATGTCACCATGATACCTCCCAAACCTGAAAGTAAACAATCACTCACTGACAGCATCATCTGAGATGCTTTGTAGACATTACAGCTCAGACCCCCCAACCCCCCAATGAGTGATATAATTAGGATAGATATAACAAAACTGTGGTTGAAATGCCTGTCTTTGCTATAGGATTTTAAAGGGCATAAGTAATTCCCACATCTCCTGCAGCAGCAGGCTGCACTCAACGCTTGGATATTTTTGGAGAAACAGAGAACTGCACTGCGCAGAATAAGAGACAGCAGAAGATGTGAAATGGTGATTACAGACATCTAGGGCTGCTGAATCATCGCTCCCTGCCTTGGATGCTTTCCACAGAGCAGCAAAAGACAAACATCTGAAATAGACCTCTTTATGCGAATTCACAGCTTAGCACCAAACAGTTTTTGTTTCAGCAAAGGTCACTCATCCACGAGAAACACAAAGCTCACAAAGCCCCGATTGTATTTGACGAGCAGGAGTAATTAACGCCTCGGTGTTGTGAAGTTAAGCTGTGAGAACGAGGGATTTAACGTGAATTATTTTCATTCCGTTGTGAGTTTTTGCGCAGGTTAGTTATGCTATGTGGTGGACATGTTTCATCTTCAATCTGCTGGTGTTTTAGAGAAGTGTAGCTTTCACCAGGCTTGATTGTTCCGGTTTTATTGACCACATTGGCAGGTTTACTAAACAAAAAAACAACATAGCTTAATACAAAAAAAAATCACTTTCCAATGTGGGAAAGTGTCCTCCAGACAAATGTCTTTCAAACAGGAATTATTTACCCCTGCATGTTCGTGGTGATCCTTTTTTGCTTCAGTTATCCGCAGGGAACCCGTGCAACAGCAGAGGAAGAATGGCTGAGTTTATGCTATTTGTCTGTATGTCAGAGGAATAACTCTGGGTGAAATATTGTGAACAGGACATTGATCTGGTCAGAAGATGCATTAGAGTCTGGTGGAATGGTCCTAGCCCTTCAAGGCGGCTAGTGTAAGGATGAGGAATGCTCGTATTTCAGTGATTCTTGAGAATAGGGACAAAATGGGTTTTAATTTTCCCATTTTTTTTTTATTATTTCTCAACCTTATGATCAGTGATTCTTGAGAATAGGGACAAAACAGGTCCTATGGATAAAGCATGAAATTTGAATAAAATATACACAAAATATATTTTTTTCAAATATCTAACTAAACTAACCTGGGTCATGTGAGCACAACAATGTATATTTTTCTTTTTTTTGCTGAATATTTTTTTATTTTAAACATTGTAGTCGGTGGATGATGCCTGTAAAAGCCCTTGTCCAGGAGCAGAACTCAACACATTCTTATAGTTTAAAACAATTAAATAAATACTAAAATTATATATTATGACAATTAAGTATAAGTAGACATATAAATAATTATAAAAGTATCGATAAATTGAATTAAAAATAATTTTTAGATATTTTCCAACTCCGTTGAAATTTGTCCTTAGTTTTTGTCAACACCGTCAGAAATGAAAAGAATGTAAAAAAATCAGGCATTATTGGGGGGCACCAGAACTTCTGAGGACCCCATGACGTTGTCTTTTCTCTTCCTTTGCTAGGAGGGCTAGTTAGCTCCGGTTAGCTTAAGTTATTCTTTAGTTTTTTCTTCTGTTTTATTCCTAAGTTGTTTGTCACAACCATGATGTGTTAACTCCATAACTGACAATTTACAAAACTTTGATGAAATATTGTGAAATAAAAGCTTAATTTTGGTATAATGTAAAGATTTCATGGACCTGACGAGCTACAATATGGCCTCCTTCAGAATAACATCATATAAATTGAGGTAGTTTGGCATTTCGTCAACTCCGTCAGATGTCAACTCCGTCAGAGTTTTTCTGACTCTTTCAGTGAAATTGTTGTCAAATCTCACTTAATTGTGCAACTAATTAATTTTAATGTATTTTACATGAATTGCATTACTTCACATGTACCAAGTTTTTCATTTTACTCACTAGTTTGTCACCACCTTCAGTTCTGTGTCAACTCCGTCATGCACTGTCAACTCCATCAGATGGACTTTTTCTTGTTTTTAGTTTTAAATAATATTTATTTTATTTCTTGAGAAGCATTTGTCTGTAAATTGAGTAAAAATATCACTAATGGGGTATTTTAAAAATCATTTTAGATTTATTTTTGTCAGATGGTGATGACAAAGTTCTGGGTCAGGTCGATTAAAAATGTAATTTTTTAAAAAAAATTCGCAACTGGGAGCCTGTACCTTAGCATCTTCATATTTTCTAAACATTATTTGTCATATTTGCATACATAAGGTTGAGAAATAATAAAAAAAAAAATATGGGAAAATTAAAACCCATTTTGTCCCTATTCTCAAGAATCACTGGTATGCAAATATGACGTCATGGGGTCCTCAGAAGTTCTGGTGCCCCCCAATAATGCCTGATTTTTTTACATTCTTTTCATTTCTGACGGTGTTGACAAAAACTAAGGACAAATTTCAACAGAGTTGGAAAATATCTAAAAATTATTTTTAATTCAATTTATCGATACTTTTATAATTATTTATATGACTACTTATACTTAATTGTCATAATATATAATTTTAGTATTTCTTTAATTGTTTTAAACTATAAGAATGTGTTGAGTTCTGCTCCTGGACAAGGGCTTTTACAGGCATCATCCACCGACTACAATGTTTAAAATAAAAAAATATTCAGCAAAAAAAAAGAAAAATATACATTGTTGTGCTCACATGACCCAGGTTAGTTTAGTTAGATATTTGAAAAAAATATATTTTGTGTATATTTTATTCAAATTTCATGCTTTATCCATAGGACCTGTTTTGTCCCTATTCTCAAGAATCACTGATTTGTCAGGCTGTTGTCAGCCAGGAATAGGAATCTATTGGATGGGTGGGATAATACATCTGCTCCACCTGGTTTTGCTCCTGCATGTTCCTTACTGCCTAAATATGGCACTTTTTCCTTGATCACATTTGTTGTCATGTCAGTCTTCAGCATGGCAGAGCAAGAATGAAACGGTACACAAATAACGGGGGATGGTGATGAAACCACGTGCAATCGTCAAAGAAAATATATGAACAAAGTTTCGCTTGCTGATAATCTTGACAATTTTATGCTTTGCAATAAAAGTTGGCGTCTTTCGTGCAGGGTAAGGATTTAAATTGAGTTATTTGTGCTGTTCATGAGCAGATGATTAACAGGCATTCTGTTATGTTGCCGTGTTAATTCCGGTGTTTACGGGATGTCAGGGGATGGAGCTCTGCTTCCCCACGTTTCTTTCATTACACGTCGTAATTAAAAAGGGAAGACAATGATGGTCGCAGGTAAATCCCGCACCAGTATTTGTAACAGCCTTGCTTTATTTACTCAGCCAGTCAATGTACTCGGTTTGCCAAAGGGAGTATCCGTTCTGTCTTCATGTTCACACAGTTTCATTCATCTGCTCCTCCTCGCGCTGCCCGGGGCTGACTGGTGGACTTATCTTTGTGCCGGAGATCAGAACAGGGAGAAAATGATTAATTCACCACAGGGTGGGCGCACGTGTGCACCAGCACTCACAAAATGAGGAATTTTGCAGGTCTCCTTGCAAAGTGCTACATCAGCTTTTATCACCTAAAGAGGTAGAAATTGGAAAAACAAATGACACTATTCGCCTTTGCAACCTTGCCCTGAGGCAAGAAACTACGGCTTTAAAGCAAACTTGTGACAGGAAGTACGAGCAGAGTTTTGCAGGAGGAAGGAAGAGCGGTATTATGTGACCTCCCTGAGAACATTTGCATAGAGGCAAAGTAGATTCATAGCTGTCTTATCAGTCAGATTTTATGGTAAACCTGTGTTTATATATTCCTATGATAATAACATGTGCAAACAAGTCAAACTTTCATGAATTCTTAATTTAAAAATCTAAATTTTTATAAATAAATTGACAGCCTGGTGCGTCACCAAGTATAGCCAATCATAGAGAAGAATAAGTATGTTGAAGTAGGCTGATGTCGAGAAAATAAACTGATGCATTTGAGGAAAAATTTTCATTAGTATGACTTTCTTTGGTTCCTTTCCTTTTGTGTTGGACTGTATTTTTTTATTTTTTATTATTTTAAACTTGCAATGCCTACTAATTTAAAAAGGGACAGCAGGTACCGGAGGTCATTTCAAGCAAAGTCAGTAACTCTGCTGTTTGTTTAGCAGGAGTTTTTAGGTGCTTATTTCACAGAACATCACACCATTTTGCCTTTCTGCTCTTTGTAGCATAACATTGAGTACATAGCAAGCTAATGTATTTTCTTTTAGTCAGCTTATCTTCTCCAGTGGTGTGCATATGAGGCAGCTACAGACATGCCGCGTGTCATTTCTACAATGCAGTCTTAAATAAAGTTACTTTATCAGAGTAAAAGATGATGAACCTTTAGTTTTCAACTGTATTAAACCACATGGTATGATGGAAAACATAACGTTTCAATTTCTTTTAACGGATAAGACAATATTATCTTTAATCAGATTTAAATTCACAGGTATAACCTAAGCAAGGCCTCATAGTATCAAGACAACACCAAAACCTTCTCCTAAATGAACTTCATATCTGGCATCCTTTTCACAAGTGCTATGTCACGTTTACATGATCCAAGCACTTTAAAAGTTGACATCTTACAACCTTTCAGAGAGAAGATGGTTAAATTGTTGCCATTTGTTACACAAAAATTCAAATTGGGATGATAACCAGAACAAGGGAGAGAAAGAAGATCTTGCCTACCCAGAACTGAACTCATAAAATCTGTCAGAGAGACATGAAACAAAGACATAAGAGCCCATTTAAAAGAGCTGATTGTCTAGGCAGTGTGACTGGGGACTCTTGTGCTTTTATCACAGAACAAGAGGCCTGTTTCTCATGAGATGTAGTCAAGACAGTTATGAATAGGAGCATGTATTTTGGATGAGGCGCCTGCATGCCCCGTCTTTGCTGTTGATCCTGCTCCTGGTTTTATTCCGTGTGAAGCTGGAACAATAAAGCAGTATCCAATGACAGATACTGTCACGGTACCATCAAATCATTAGATTTAAAGCCTGGATTAGAAAGTAGAAAGTGAAACTTAACTTTCTTGATCTAAGAAGCACAAGGAGATGTTTTTTTTTTCTAAAATAAAAAAAAGAACATTGTTTCATGTTGGCTGATCGGTGGCACAGTTATTAGCACTGGAAGGTTGTGCAGTGAATGTGTGGGTACTGGCTTCGTTATCGGTAAGCCGTACTCTCCAAAAGTACTCGAAAGAAAGGCTTGAATTATTTCACTCTATGTGTAACAAATTTATAATAAATGACTTTCACTTTTTGAAATGAGGGACACAAGTATTGAATGTTTTTGAGCCGTACAGCTAGGTGGAAAGGAAATTGATGGTTCATGCATGTTTTAAGTTTGCACTCCTTGCAGAAACTTTGCAAATCTCAGAGCGCACTATGCGTTACTAAAAAAAGTTGCAGCACCATGTTTGCCTTTTCCCGTACGTGACTGAATTTCTTTCTAAAGTTAACTTCTTGTTCTTGCACTGTATTTGTTGGATTTGCTTTGACCCAATGTATTAAAAATGGTCCTTAGAACGTTTTCAGACTGATTGAGGTTCTCAAATTTCTTTAGATGTAAACATACTGTTTCTTGTTTTCAACCTTAATTTAGTCAGGTAAGCTATTGAGAGCAGGTTCCTATCTTGACAGAGAGGAGAAACATTTAGTAGACATACAAACATACAGTTTAAGTTATTTTCACCCACTTCCTGTTATTATACAGATTCTATTTAAGAGATTTCTTGACACTCTATGTATAGCTATAATCAGATCTCGGTATGGCTTGTCAATCTGAACTATATAATCCAAAGAAAATCTTTGTTAGTCAGTGTTGACTCATGAATTAACAAGTCAGGGTGGTTACTTAATTTTATTTAGGGCCAGATTACTTTGCATAACTAGTTAGTTCTAAGGTCATCTTCCATGTTCCTGTCTGATTTTAAATTTGTTTGACAATCTAAAAGACCTTAACAAACAAACAAACAAACAAAAACTGAAATAATTTATAATGTGAGGTAAATTGTGTTCACAGTACTATACAATTTGTTAAGGCAGGGTAACTTCAACCTAAAACTCTGTTCTTCATAAACACATCAGGTTGTGTTGTGTTATTGGATTGACCTGCTATATTCTGAGCTCTGCTTTATTGGTTCTCAGCACTTACCTAGGATTTACCAGGGACTCACAGTTGGTCTCATTTCTCTTTTTGGGCCGTCACAGAAGGTTAAAATAGAGAACATTTTAATCCTTCTATTAATAAGGGAAGAAATTTGGAATGAGAACTGATTTGTCTTGTGTGATTCAGTTGCTGATCACATAAAAGGTTTTTATTTGGACCCAAAAAGAAGATATCGAGAATGGATGTGATGCGCTTCCCTGCAATTGTTACATAATTTATTGGTTGTTGCCATGGCTGCAGAAACAATTTAAAAAGTACAAGCATCTGACTTTATCAATAAATCACTCTTGAACTGAGACACTCGCAGAATTGAAACACCGAATGTTACTAAATGTTACCACATTTGAGACCTTTCTTTTCCCACCAAGATTTAAGTCATATTTTTACTGTATAAATACTTATTACACCTCACCCCAAAGCTTTTACAGCTGGATCAGTGGCCTTCAGCCTGGTTTGCTCTAAAGATGTTGGGCAGCCTGTGTCTTCTGCCGCTGTGTCCTCTCTGAAGCTGGCTGTGACCTGGTGTGTCCTGCCCCGGGGTGTCTATTTGCAGGTTACAGTGCAAGGACGGACATGTGACTCAAGCACTCCATGACACACTCACACATGTACACATATGCAAACACACAGTACCCCACTGTATCTCACTCTGCGTATTTACTTATGCGTATGCCTTATTTGAGCTTATTTGCTTAATTAGATTATCGTTTATGTGTCTGCACACTCTGCATTTGCATCTCTGTTTTGCATGTGTGCACTGACGATAGGAAAAAAGAGAACTGGACATTTGTTGTAATCCAAGTTTTCTGTCTATGCTGATCTTCTGGTCTGACGATGCTCAGATGTTGAGAGCGGATCCATTTTGTCGAATCAGGTTATACTGCAGAGTTCAAAGGAAAGATGAGAATGAAGAAATATTGAATTTTAAAATCTATTTCTAGTAAATTGTATCTGCGGTGTGGTTTTTCACAATCCGGGGCAACGTGAGCAGTTTAATCACTGGCCAATGCTCAAAATAATAATAGACACTAATTTAATTCAATCTATAGTATCTAGTAATCTTATTTTACCTCTACAACAAGATCTTGAAAGTATAAAAAACAAAAAAAAAACTCAAAATATATTCCAACAAAGATATAGTTAGCAGCAAAGCATTAAAATAAATAATATATGTTCCTGGGAATCCTTAAGAGCCTACTTTTATCAGATGATCTACATCTGGTCACTATCAAACAATTTCTTTTTTGATCATTGTTTTCTGTAGGTAAGATTGAAGATGGAAAAGGAATTTTTAAAAAAGCACGTTCACAATTAGATCAATAGATAAGTTTGTTGTGTCCATTGGTGATTTGGTAGTGAGACTGCAATCCAAGAGTGCCATAATGGAAGATGAGAAAGCCACTACCTTAGTTTTAGCTGATGATAAGATCAAGGACAGGTCTCTCCATTCAAGGCAATGATTTAGTTTCTCATACATGTTTAGATCACAAACTGGATCTAAAAAGGCATTAATTGGGTGCAACAAGTAATTTTTCTAACATACTGATCTTAAAATATTTATTGACGTTACCTTCAATTCTAGCTTTTTACAGTTATAAAATCTTCTTGGCAATTCCTGTGTGCAGGTACAAGAACATTACCAAATAGACAGTAAGTATTAATGATCCTTTCAGCCATTTGAAAGCTAATGATTTGACTCAAAACTGCAGTGTTAAAAATATATATGTTTTTAGTTAATAGATCAAATGTTTAGTTAAGAAGATCTCCATTTTACAGAAGTACATTATTAATGCTGTTGCATAATGTCGGATCTCAAGCCAATGCAGGCCATTCGGAGCAATTATAAAGTCACAGCACATTGCAGCGCAGTAAAAGAAAGGTACATGTCCTCATGAGTCTTCTTGATTCAGGAGGAAGGTAAATGACTTTTAATCCGTCCTCAACCCCAATCTATTTTCTCCAGTGTCTTAGTTTGTGCTATGATGACCTGAGATGAGTGCATGCGGAGACATGAATGGAGGTAACTGTGAGGTTATGATTGATTGCATTAAAAAGTCAGCAACGCATGCAACAGGGAAGTTGTTTGGGTAATCCAAGAGAATTAAAGTCAGCCAGTAGCTTTATTTGGTCAAGTGATTCTATGTGAGCAAAGGTCGTTGATAAATTACAAACATTCAGATCTATTGCTATTCCCATAGGCCAAGTAAAGAAAATGGGATTGTTAACTCAATTTTGCAATACCTAACATTTACATAGTGAGCTGAAGACGTGGTTTCTGTTGACACTTACTAGTAATGGACGATGTTGGTTTCGGGCGCCGAAGGTCTGAGCCAGTCAGATTGTAATTTGAAACAATAATTTTTGACGAGCAAACCTTCAGTCCAGTAATCAGTTAATGAAAAACTTTAAAACAGTGGTCTTTTTTCCACAGGATAACTCAGTTGTTTGCCTTTGACCTCAGTCTTTCATTTTATACTTAGATTTTATACTTGCCTGTTTGTGTTGTTCAGGTTTTTATCTGTGCCGCTTTAATTCCTCTATTAAATTTGCTTTGTAGAATGGCTACCACAGGAAGTGTTGTAGGTTTTAGATATTTGATTCAGACACAAGTAAAAGCTGCAATAGTGCATCAGTGTTCAGTCTGAAGGTAAAAACAGAGAAGGAACCTGCCAGAACTACAATTTTAATATTCTGGAGTCTCTTGCAATAATACAAACAAACAAAAAAAAAAAACATTGTTTCTGAGGCAATCTGTGTGACTTCAGTTTCATCATTTAGGCTTTCAGATGTCCATGTGCATGCCAGATGTTTGTGATGGTGCGGAGGGAATAGGAACAATAATACTCATTCAAAGGGTAGTGGTAAACCACACCAGACAAAGAACATGACAGGTCAAATAATGAGCAAAGGAAGAAAAGCAACGACGCTACATTTTAAGAAAAGGAGGCCTGCTGTTTCTCCAGTTCGGATAATTTATCTTTCAGTTTTTTTTCTCTTCCTCCTCTTTTCTTCTGAGTAGAACATGTACAAACCTTTGCTTCGTTGCCTTCTGTGAGAGGGTAGTAAAAACTGTAAAGCTCTGAGTGGGACATTGTGCTTTAGCTGAGCTCTGCTCTTTGAGAAAGACTTTATGAGGAGGTTGCCTCATCTCCCAGACTTACATTTGACCAATTAGTACTTATTTGGATTTTACTCACAGTCAAAATCCCTTGTTGGCTGTGCATTAATGGAATAACTTACTCTGTTAAATACTGCATGCTAATGGAGGGTATGGCATGGAAGAGTGATGGAGTGTAGGCAGAGTTGAATTTAGGGGAAGAGTTGAAGGGAGGTGAAACACTGTTGTGTTCGACAGCAGTATGCCATTAGCACCTTAGGCTGGTATTAATCCCAACCAACAGGGAGTGAAATCTGTTGCTTGCAGTCAAGAGACAAAGGGATGCAAAGCGAGAGCCAAAGAATGAAGATGTAAAGCCAACAATTTTACATTTTTAGTTTCTCTCTGATCCGATCACAGCTGGACATTTGTCACACCTGCCGCCAAGTTTGAGTTTCCCCTTTTGCGACTAAAACTGAGAAGGATTCTCTTCTCCGAGCGCTGATGATTTGAACGTTGCTATATCATCATCTTTTAACTTTTAAGCAGTAATTTTACTTCCTCACTAATGACCAGGAGAAAAGACAGCTTGTTACCATCTGAGCAGCTCTGCTGCAGTATTTCATATCTTTGCTCTGACCCTCAAAAAAGTTAGAATATATTCTCTACAGACAAAAAGGACCAGCTGACACTACAGCAATACAGATAATGACGGGTATATGGATCCCCTCAAGATATACGCGCTGCCAATTTGTCAAGGAGCTGCAATGGTCTCGACTGAAATCTCAGTTGAAAAGGATGTGGATATGAGTAAGACAGGGAGCATGAAAACATCCTGTTGCTTACGTAATGATACACATGTGAACTGTAAACAGAAACATGCATTGGGGAAAACAGAGAGTGTTTGATGTCACTGTTTTTATGTTTTCTCTCAATATGAGGTAAATTGTGTTTTTGCGAAAGACAAAACGGTACTGTTAAAATAATGTTTTCCTCTTAAAAGATTTCTTGTTTTGCTTTTGTGCTTTTTATTGCCGAATTTGTTTAATTCCCTCTCATTATAGAGTTTTATTGTATGAGTGGCTTGCTTAAGGTTATGCAACAGTTTTGTTTGGTCAGATTTGAGTCTGAAATTTGACTAGGCCAATCTAAAACCTTTAGTTTAGTCCTATAAATGGATTTGCTTTTGTGGTTTGGATCATTGTCCTTATTGAACCTTAAGCTTACTCACAAATTTGCAGGTGGAGATCCTCCTTGACGATTTCCTGGTAGATAGCGGAAATAAAGGTTTCATGAGCTGCAGTAAGTCATTCATGTCTTCAAGCAGAAAATCAGGCCCACACTGTCATGTTACCACCGCCATATTTAACCCTCAAAAAGTCCACAAAATATTTTTTCACCTGGGATCTCTGCCATGGGAATAATTATTGCCCACTCTCTTTTTTTATTGTGTGATTGTCAAATTATTAGTACTGAGCTCAGTTGAGGGGAATGAGGTCAGCAGACTTTGTTCTGGGATCTTTTTGTGACCTCCTGGATCAGCTGTGGATACACTCCAGATTGTCATTTATAAATACGTTTTTTTTTTTTAGATTGGGACTTGATCCATGTCCAACTTCATGTTAAACCAGTTCTACATAAGTGATTTATTAACTCTCTTGATCAAGAAGTATTCAGACTTGGGTGTGCCTTTTAGGTACACCTCACCCTTTTGGTCAGGGTGAGGTTAATTGTATTTAATTACTCATTTAGCAATCGCAGCAATTCTATTTTTACAGGCCAGGATGCTTTGGATAGCTTTTGTTACCTAAATGAATGGAACCACCAGTTAAAAACTGGATATTGTGTTTACTCAGGTCACCTTTCCCTGTTGCTGAATTAGCTTGATGACCTGAAACATCTGAGACAAAAAAGTCACCACACATACGTTTTCACAAAAATGTGTGTGGACCCAACATAAGGACTGATAATGTTTGATGGTAAAAATAGCTGTAGGAGAACATTAATAATTAAATGTGCTAAAAGTGTAATCTGATTGCTTTTTTTTTCTAACCTGTTGTTTTTGCTTTTTCACCTTTTACATGTCTCTGACATGAAATAGAAAATAAGAATATTTTGAATGTAGTTTTTTTTTCTTTTTTTTTTTTTCTTTTTCAAAATCTGTCTTGCACTCTGGAGGATCCCTTCCTTTTTCAACGTGCTGCTTTATGTGCTTTCAGCTACAGAAGTCTTTGAATGCTTTCTGATGGATCATGAAGTGCCAGACTTCTGGTTCCTAAAAGACATATCGGAGTAAGAGGCTCCTCTATCGGCTGTTTCTGTCAGATGTCCCGATTTGAAGTAAGCAGCTCTACCACTCTGCATTTGAAGACCTGCTCAGTGACATTTAGAAGAAATCCTGTAGAGCAGCTCTTCAAAGTCGATTTTTAACCAGCTTCTTTGAACTTTTATACTTACTACACTAAACCATGCAAATATTATGTTTTACTATCTATCAATTCAGAGTCAGTCGGTGTTTTCTGCGTTCTACAGTGACAATCCCAAACAATATCTTTTTTTTTTTTTAAATGAGTGGTTGGGCTCGTCGCCCAGAGTGACACATATCAGGGGCGGCTCAAAGAGAGAAAATATCTGTGATTTGCACTCTGGTTGTTTTTTCTGTGTTTTGTTTGAATCTTCAGTCAGTGAAGACAGAGTTCACAGCGCAACCACTGTAAGGCAATATAATATCTAGCTGAATATGATAAGCTAGCTTAACCATGCAGACTCTAACTCCAGCTGTCATTGGGTGGTAGAATACCAGAGTAGCCAGAGTGAACCTTCTCATGCATGGATTTTTAAGCAATTTCGGCTGGATTTTGTTATCTTTAGTTCAAATCCATAAATCTTGAAATGGACATTCCTGTACTGAGCAAATTTTGTTAGAGCACAGTGTTTGAGTAGAAACTTTTGTACTATTTGTGCAAACGCAAAAAGTGTAATTTACTGCCTTGGCTAACAGGACTAAATTATTCTGCACTGATATCGGTTTACTTTTTAAAACATGTTTATCCATAAAAATACTGTGAAAATAATAGGATACCAATTGATTCTAATATTGTGAGATGTAAAGGTATTACATCTGTGGCAGAAGGAGGGACCGGTCCATGGCACTGTTCATGTTAGGAACACTCTGCTAAGGAATCCAAGCAATTTACAAGGTCATCAAAAGCAGAGAACATTTTCAAAGACAACTAAAGTACCTACCTTTAAAAGAAAAAAATTAAAATAAAAATTCAGTTCGGCTCCCGCTTTAAGTTTATTGCAGTGTTTTTTTTTGTTTTTGTTTTTTCTTTTTCTTTCTTTCTTCTGTAGCTGCTATTACCAAGTCAGGCTTCACTTCTGAGAGGTGTAGAAATATTCAAGGAAGGTGCTGCAGTTGTAAACAAGACAAACAGAGCAGACAGGGGATGTCAGTCTTCCCCATCACTCCAGATAATTAGTATTCACACTGTATTCACAAACAGCCCATGCTGGGATTGATAAAAGTCCCTTCAGCCCTCCATATGTGCGAGTGTGAAAGCGTTGCAAACAGGTGTGTGATTCTCCTGCTGCCTGTCTTTTTGTTTATGTTGCTTGTGGTTGTGTGTGGCGAGAACACAGTGTGTATGTTTGTGTGTTATTAACACTGTGAAAGATGGTGGTGTTTCTTCACGCATACCCTCCACTTACAAACCACAGTCTAGGATCCCACAGTCCCATAATAAGTGTGTGTGTGCGTGTGTGTCTGAACACGGGGCATCGTCAAAACACTTCTAGGAACCTTCACAGTGACACTTATCAGCCCCTACGATCACATACACCACTGAGGAAGAGAATGGCAGATAAAAAGCACATCTGACTGTAGATTAGGGCTGCATTGAATTATATGTTACCAATTATTCTGAGAATTAATTGAATAAACTGACACATTGTGCAGATGTTTCTTTTTAGAAATACACCAAACTAAGCAAATAAACTAATAATTCAATTAACTCAACGCTTAACTCTTTCTGCTTAACTTGCCATCAACTCAACACAGTCTAGGGCTAAACTGTTGACTATTTATTTTGGATTAAGAGAAATAATTGGACAGTAAAAGGTACTTATTAGGATACAGTATACAGAATTTAAACCAGGTGAAGCTATTATTATGCCATTTGAGGAGTTATTGGCCTAAAATATTTGCAGACAAATAATTTTTTTTTTAATCTTAAATGGAAAATGTATGTTTTTTATACAGTTTTGGCATAATTGCTGCTGAGTATGCTGTCCTGTCAGCAAATTGCCTTTTTTGAGTCTGTATCCACCAGTTGACGATTAATTGATTGATTGCTAAATTGGTTGATGATTATCTCAATCATCAATTAATCACAATCAGTTGTTTCAGTTCCTATTGTAGATCAGTGTATCATATTGATAATTCAAAAATGAGAAAAAGGAAAAAAAAATACAGCTTAGAGAGACATAGTGGAAAATGCTGGTTGTAGTGATGCTCATGCAGAGGGAACTACCTCAAGAGGTAAAGAAAAAAGCTGCCGCAAGTGTGTGGCGTTTACAAGACAGAAGGATTCACTGAATGGTAAGAAAGACAAACGGGGAGAAGGAGGGGAAGAACTTAGAATAGGACGGCTGACATGATGATCCGCTAAATCTCAAGGCTGGCCAGGTACCAGGAGATCAGCAGATTACAACAGAGCAATCTGGTCTTTCAACAATGATGCAGGAGGCACCGGGGTGGAACACAGGTGAACTGGCACATCCCTGCAGGGACTTCAGACCGCAAGCACAATCGTGCCGTCAGCCACACATGGACGTGCGCGGTTTGCTAATGTTGCTAAATGTCTTCCTTTCTGCACCGAAGTTCGTCCTTGTAGGAGAATGTGAGCGAGTACTGCTTCGGCTGCTCGGCCCCTCCCATCCTTATCCCAACAGACTGGAGATGGATTGAGGAGGAAAGGCAAGAGGATTGCATTTCCCGGAGTCAATGCTGCATAGGTGATATAGAAGCCTGGTAGTGAGCAGTAACTCATCGCAATGACTGGGCATCTCCGCCAGACCCTCCCCTGCACTTCAGCCATTGATTTCGGAGTGACAGGAGTTGTGATTGGACACCTAGATGTGCCAGTGCCACTTGTGTGACAATGATATATGTTGGCGCTGCTGTGTTTGTTGGCTGTTTGCAAGCTTGTGTCAAGTCAATCGCTACATCCTTTATTGATGGAGCTGCTCACTGAAATTACATAGAATTTGAGGGATCCGCAGTAGAAATGTGTTATTTACCCACTTGGGACCATCAAGTTAAATATACTGTAGACTCCTTAACCTAGACACCAAGTTGGTTCCAGTGACTTTCATTATAACCAAATATTTTTCATAAACTGTGGTAAAATATTTTGCCCATTTTTTCCCAATCAATCAAATCTTTTACCTTCAAATCAAAGGGGAAACATTTTGAAGCGCTTGGAGCACCAGGGTCAACAGAGCCGATAGAGTTTTACGGTTCTGGTTGTAGTCTGTGAAAAAGATATAAAAGAGTGAGGTGAATATAGCTG
The DNA here is from genome assembly GCF_051168715.1 of Poecilia mexicana. NCBI lineage: Eukaryota > Metazoa > Chordata > Actinopteri > Cyprinodontiformes > Poeciliidae > Poecilia > Poecilia mexicana. The sequence goes on from NW_028263377.1 coordinate 21,387,630, forward strand.
AGTAATCAGTTTCCCATCAATCACTGTTATAAGCTCATATTTTTTGATAAACTGCAATCCTCAAATGATATCACCATGGGATTCACTTGATAAAAGGGCATTAACAACATAAGAAGTGTCAATAAAAAAGGATGCAAATGGATGTCTATTTGAAGTCTTACATAGTTGAGCAAAATCTAATGAGTTCAAAATACAGGGAAAAAAAACAAACTTATCGTTCTCTTAAAAGTGATGCAAGTGATTTATATGCATTTAATAATGCATATAAATCAATATTATTAGTTTCTGAACTAGAATAAGAAAACCATTTTAAAATAACTTCTAAACAGGTGCTAAGCAAATCTTTCAGTAAACTCACATTTCTGTATAAATGTTTTTGTTCTGATGTAACACATTAATCTTAAATGTAGTTTTCATCAGCTCTAAGCAGAAAATCATATTTTTCATAAATAAAGGCAATAAAATGTCAATGTTTGTATATTTTATTGATTTACTTAGTGAACTGAGTTAACAATAATCATTTTTTTTGAGTATAACTGTAAATCTATTGGTTGGTCCGAAGTAGCTGAAAAATATTTTCTGCATTGAAAGTAAACAATATAATTATAATATAATTAAAATGTGATTTAATACTTTAAAGGTGCCTCAATGGTTTCATGGCACAATTTTGTCAGCAGCATTTCCTTGTATTTTATCCCACAGTTTAAAGATTGTTGGTGCAGGAGACACGATGTCTATAGCCAAGCCTCCATTGTTCTCCTTGAGTCTTATCAATTCCCATCCAAAATTAGATTTATTCCTTCAAGGGAAGCTGGTAGTGCTCATGACTAGCGATTTTCCACTTCAGTCATCCATCAAAACGCATTCCATTCTAATAATTTGCATCTCTTCCAGCGTCTCCATCAGAATTTTATTCCCCCCCCCACTATTAACAATGTTACATTTTCACACCTAGCTTTAAGTCTTGCATTTGAAGAGACAACTCTCTCAGTCTTTCTTTTTTTTTTTGTGTCACTCTCACTTGTTTTAAATCATTAACCAAATCTTAATGTCAGACAAAACCAGAGTTAAATTTGTGGTTTGAAAATGAAAATTGTATGAATTAGTGGAAAAAAGCTAATCCAAACTCCAAGGTATCTGCAGGCTTGGAAAATCGTAGTCTAAAAGATCTTAGTGACTTACATATTCTGCCCTAATCTAAAAACAAGAAATTCAAGATGAAACGGGACCGGAAAGGATTTAAAAACCATTTCTAAGGTTTTAGGACTCCAATCCCACATTGAGAGCCATTGTCTATACAACAAGTAAACATACACAGTGCCAATTTTTACTAGTAGTAATAACAAAATTCAAGAATTCAGTAACGACTCAGGAGAAAAAGACAATCTAAGCAATACAGGCCTCACTCTTCTCGCTGTGATTGTCTGGGGCTTCTGTGAGAAAAACCTAACGGCCTGAATTATTTAGGTGTGATAAAAAAAAAAAAAATGAATTGCATTTTATTATTGAATAGTGTACTGAAATGTAAGTTAATTCTTTTCACACCACTACAATGCATAATTTGTTCTAGTGGGTTAAAAACCTAGAGTTACAGACTAAAATAGTCATAGTTTTTCATAAAACCACAAAATCAAGGCTTATAAACATTTTGAAAATCACTTTAATAAAGTGCGGAGGATGAATTGGTAAAACATTCTGAATCCCACAAATGACGCTGAGACGGGTGGAATCATTATTCAGACCGTCTTGTTTTGTTTCATCCTTTTCCTGTTACAAATCAACAACTTTGTCTTGGTTTGGAGCATGACGGAAAGTGAAAGAGGATGTCTTGCTGGGGAACCTTTTAGTCTTCTCCTTAAAAAGCAGAAGCCGAAAGCTGAAGCATCAGCTTGAAAAAAGTGGTGAGTTGACTGTACTTGTGCGTGTTTGCTTCTCAGAAAGACAACGGAAGACGTCGTGGTGGTGGTTGTGAATCGAGTTTTTTTGTTTCTTTTCTTCTTCTTTGCTTCTTTGGTGTCGGAGGAATGACGGTTGTTTCTTCGGGATGATGGTGGGACTCAGGCAAACAGACCCAAATGTAAAAGAAATTTAAAAAAAAAAGAGAGAGAGCTTTTGAGCCGGGGATGCTGGTGTTGCCTGTGTTTTGCGCTTCATGCTGACTCAGCACTTTAGAAGAATGGGGAGAAAAAGGAGAAAAACTGCACCCATGGCTTCTCATTGCTCCTGCAAAACTTGTATCTGCAAACCAAAAATAAATCCCAAGAAAGAAAGACAACAGAAGGAAGGGTAAACACACAAACTGCTTCTTAACATGTACAACCCAAGTGAGTTTTCTGCCGTTGGAAGCCAACAGAAATTAGTCATAGTTTCGATCTTTCTGCTTTTTCACACTCACACCAACCTTCGTATTGATTCATACAACTTTAGCTGTTTTGGTGAAGCTGTATCTGCTGGCGGTACACAGATTGGTGTCCTTCGGACCACCTCTGCATAGCGCAGAGACAAGATGTGATACCCAATATTAGTGAACTTGGTTTCTCTTTCAGCCACAGCAACATTTAAATAACCATTTAATGGTGTCATCGTGAACTGTTTTTTTTTTTTTTTCTGGAAGCACAATCAATGGTTTACACCTTACTTAGTCCTCTGAACATTTGACATATGTTTTGAAATAAAAATAAACGGGATGTACGGCATGTACGGCAGCCACATTAAGACGATCCAGGGATCGTCTTAATGTGGCTGTATGTTTCCATATGTCCAGGCTCCCCATGTCCTTTCATGTTGGATCAAAGTGATTCCCTCTTCTGCTAGCTCCTGAATCTGTTGACCTTCTTTGAGAGAAAATTAGCAAATGAAAGACACTGCAGAGCTGCCAGGCAACCAGGCCGCTCTATTAACCTCTATTTTTTTTTTTTTTGCATTTCTGTCCACATTTTATATTAATGAATGAAATGGAAATTTGAATGAACATGTGAATTCACCCCCAGCATTTTGCTTGAATAATAAGTGGGCTAATTTAGATTTAGTTGTCAAGATGTTATGTTGCAGTTTGGGGCATTTCTATCTCAAGACACCATTAAAATGCCAACAGATGTAATAGTTCTCAAGCTGTGAATCATAAGAACATAATGGAACTACAATAGGAAAACATCACATTAAATAATTAACTTAATTCTTGCCCCAGATTGGAGTCTGTTCATGTTAATTAGGAAATGATGTTCTCTTAGTACTGTCATTCAGATAAAGTTTTCGTTTTTAGGTTACTCAGAAATTTGCTCTTATTGTAATCCTAAAGCAGCTCAAAAAGATGACAAAATTCTTGTCCTTTAACTGCAAAACTTACTTTCATAATTATTGTAGTCAATATTGAAATCACAGTTGTATAAAACACTCCCTCGTTGAGTTGATAAGGTACTTGGACAATAGTAAATGGTCTTGATATTAATCTGCTTGCCTTCCTGTTGAATCTGGGCTCAAAATCCCTGACTAAGTATTACATAAATGTAAAATCAGCAATGCTGTGCAGCCCAACAATATCTGGAAACAAAATCTTTTCATTCATTCATTATCTAAAGAGAGTATAAATAACCAAATAAAAATATTTTTAAAAACTAAAGTGCGAAGTAAATATAATCTAAGAAAGCTAATAATTGGTACATCTAAGATTAAATAAGACAAAGTTTATTTAACCAAGTAAAATTGCTCAGATTTTATTACATTTATCTACATTAACATTAACAAAAATTAAAGCAGCAAATAAAAAGCTTAAATTCCTGTAATTTGCATCTCATTTATTGTGTTGCTTAGTGATCTTCACGTACCAAATCTTGCATATTATGAGATTTTGATCCAATCATCTGTTTCATCCTTTTTTTTTTTTTTTTTTTTTTTTTTTGTTTGCTACATGCTCTCAGCTGCTGCTGGTCATTTTTTCTTTTACCCTTTGGAGTTTCACACCGCTTCAGTTTTGGTGGTACTTAGGAGCTTTCCTAAGTATGAAACAGTGACGTTCTCTTCGGAACGTTTTATACCGACAGTCCTTTAACTCATGGATGACGCCACTCGCCCTCCTCCTCCTCCCACTCCTCCACCTCCTCCACCTTTCCTTTCTCTCATTTCATCATTTAATAGGCAGCCACAGCGACTTTGCTAATGTCATTGACATTTTGTTAACTCACACCTGCATGCTCCAGACCAGCAAGCTTCCAAAACTACAGCTTTTATAGAGGTGGCCAAACATGCTGATGATGAATTACTCAAGTGCATTTGATTAGAAGCACTTGGCTGCAAATTCCACTTATAAATCTTATAGAAGCTGCAAGTCTGTACTTAATTATTTTCATGTCTGTATGCATTAGAGTGGCTGGTGTTCTGCTAATAGAGCAATCATTGATGTTTCAATCTCCTTCCGAACTGACAGCTCCTTTCTCGTAAAGAGTTTTTGGACACCTTTTTTGCTTTAGGTGTGCTATGATGAAGAAAAACACTGCATCACATGTAAGAAGCACATTATGAATGCTGGCGTGAAAGAATGAACGCGGCTTGGAGTTTAAACGCTTTCAGAGACGTCAACATTTTTTTTTAAAACTCTAAATAAATGCTTACCATGTACTCATGGCGTATTATGTGCGGATGTTCTTCTATTTCCTTGACTAATTGTGTAAAAAAAAAAAAAAAAACTGCAGAGCTTTCTTCATTTGTTATTCGTCACGGGCGGGTTTGTGTATCCGATCAACAGTCCAATTAAGCAAAGAAGAAAGGTCACAGTCAATGAATGTTGAGTTACTCGTTCGGAGAAACATTTTTGTTAAATGTAATTAGGGCTTAAATAGGGCCAACTCTGTTTTGACCACACTGGAAAGTTGTCTATAATAAATCAAATGAATGTGTGATGAGGATGGGCCAGAGAAAACTGGTGAGGATGCAGGTTTTCATGCTGCATTCTGGAAATCAATCGACTCCAAATCTATGATGAAATGTTTGCCGAGTAATTACCACACACTAATGTGGTAGAGGGGGAAAAAAAAAAAAAGACACGTGCTAAATTTTGCTGCAGGTTTTACTTTAAAATGAGCAAATCTCTTGCCCCTTTTCCCTATTCCCTCACTGATGGCAATCAAATATCGGATTAATCCGCTAGCTGCAATTTTCTACCTCGCGTATGTTTGATGAGATTAGTTGCAGAGCACTTGCATTATAACACCTTCTGTCCTTCAGCTACCCTCACCATGCAGAGCGAGAGCAGAACACAGGGAAACACAGGTAGAGAGCATCCACTGTGACCGAGCAGTAAAAGTTTCACTGGTTCATTATTACCTTGCTGCAGTGTTACGGCATTGTTAAATCTGTCTTGCGCTCTGGAGTCTGCCCATTGAGGAAGTGCAGACCTGGCGTTGCTGTTTGTGCTTAATGAACGTAGTAAATCAGGCAGGAAGCTCACAGATGCAGCACATTAAATCACAATAAGCTCTTTGTACAGGAAGTGGGGGGAAAAAAGAGCCTTCTTTGTGTATGGCTCAGTGTTTGAACAGGATATTGTAAACAGTGGATTGGATGAAGGGAATAGAAAAACAAGCGAAACTAAGTAATAACTACATCTGTTAGCTAAGGACCAACATTCAGACAACTTGTTGAAATCTTAAAAAAAGTTAATACGAAGGCAACACGATGGATATGAAAGGAAAGGAATAGTCTTTTTCCGTGTGGCTGCTGTTTGTGCTAAGCTGGAAAAGGTTAATCTTTTCAGTGAAACTGAAGCAAAATCACCCAAAACTATTTGCACTGTGAATCTATTCACTTTTCCTGAACAGGAATAAAAGCTAGGTGTTCTGTTATAACATGGAAAGGCTACTGAAAGCTGTTTTGAAGTGGACTTCGTCACTACAAATAATTTTTTTAAATTAATTAAGGTTTGTTTTGCGTTTCTCTCTGCGACTGTTTTTCACCCTGAAGCCCTTGACGGTTATTTCGACCTTGCTTCCATTTCTGTGCCACACTCAAACACCCACACTCTCCTGCCTGGGTTTTCACTGCTGCCACTCTGCGACTGGATTTTTACTTTTTTTTCTTTCTCTTTAAAGGACATACAATCCCATTTTAGGTATTTTTTCCCCCTCTACCTTTAAGTGGCTGCCTCAAAAGTATCCTGTCCTTGTACGGATTAGTAACACCGTTTTTTGTATGGAATTTTGAGTTTCGCATCCCATATGTAGGTTTTTAACTCCATGAATACTTATAAACTATTCATGGAGTTTTAAACTATTCATTGACCAAATTCAAATTTGGTCAAAAAATGAATCTTTGATGTGATAAAGAAACTCCTTTCGCTTGAGGAATGCTGTTAAGTGTTGCCTTCCAGGCAGCTTTCAGACAGCAGGGCTTGTTGTTCACCACACAAAGCAGTGATGATGAGGACTGGGGGAAAAAGCTGGAAAGATCCTCCTTTAAACACCGATGTGTTTTTGACGCCGGAAACGACTGCCTTTTTAGCTGCTGTCTCGAGGCTTGCAGGACTCTTAATGCTTCACAAGCAGATAAAAGGATCAACTACATGGACTATGTGTTTGTAATTTCTGCATATTAAGTTGTGGACAGAAGTTTTTTTTTTTTTTTTGACTGATTAGCACATTTAGGTCTTCATCACAGAGAAACATCTGGAGAGAATATGGAAGAGAAATTCACCAGATCTTCATAAAAACTCTCTAGAGGACTTCTTTGCATAAGGCAATGTGTTGATTGTCCTGAGCCAACTGAATCCCACATGCAATGGGAATATTACTTTTATTATTTGGGTAGAGCATGCTAGGCAGCAAAGGATTATTTTGTCCTGGAAGGAGGAAAATGGGCAAACGCTGAGATTTTACCTAGTTTGATGAGGGCAAAGTTGTGATAGGTTGAGGACTGGGTCACAGCATCTCCAAAACTGCCGGTCTTGTGTCGTATTCTTGGTCTGCTGTGGTCACTGTTTGTCAAAAGTAGCCAAATAAAAGAACAGTGGGGAACATGCATCATTTAAGTTCACAAAATTGCTCTGCTGGATTTTCTAACAGAAATGAGTAGATATTATGTTGTTTCCATCTTACATTGATGCGTTTTGCAAGCCACTCTGTCAAACTAGAGCCATAAAATCTATAAACTGTCTACTAGTGGCATTAATTCTTTTAGAAAATGTTTCAAATTGATGTGAATTTCAAATGTCGTGTGGTTGCTTTTGACTGTATCATTCTGCCTTTCTATTCATTTTATAATGTCATAAGGAGGTGACCTGATAAGACTCTGGGGTCTTCTTCACCTCTCCTATACAGCTGCTTTTTCATCCGTCTTATGTTTTTTGCATTGTTTGTAGGGGCACATGAAATATTCTATTCTCTTCTAAGTCTTACATGGAGAGGCTGATAGTGGGATGCTGCATTTCTAATGCATTGCCTTGGGGTGTTTGTGTTTGTCACACCATTTTTAAGAAGAGAACAAAGGCAGGTTTATGCAACCAGAAAATTTTGATTGCATCATGATTGTCTTACCAGATTTGGGTACTGGTAAATATCATGTGTTATTTTTTTATTTATTTTTTTCCTATTATTAGAAAGTTGCTTTTGTGATTGAATAACAATTAATGGGGATTTCCTTGCCGAAGAAAGTTCCTCATGAGGATTGTGCAAGTAGGGCCTCAGAAAATAACCAAAGCCAGGGGCTAAATGACAAGCTTGTTATTTAGCCGCCAGCTGAATTCTGATGTCTGAGTCGTCCTACTAACAAATAGATTTTGGTCTCCTTTTTGACAAAGTCCTCATATTGCTGTTGTTTAATCAAGGTTTGGCTCTCTCCCTGGAAATTTCTTTCTTCACAGAATAAACTGGCTTCTAAAAATAGGAAGCCCGATTCTCCCTGCTCATCGGCCCGTACACAATAATTTACTTGTGTCTTTCCAGCGAAAGACCCCCCCAGTTTTTACTCTCATGTCTTGCTTCGGCTGTTCCAATGCTTCTATTGGACCGCCAATTTGGTGCTAAATGGATTCTCCTCGCTTCAATCCTGCCAGCCCAGCTTTCCCGGGCAAACACAAAGGTCACCTTCATCCACAGCTCTTCTGTGAAGTGGCCGCATTGAACCTTTCTGCTCCCATTCCCCTCTTTTCTCCTTCCATTGTGTAATTACACAATCACTTACATACACGTGATTCATTTGTGTCCATCTCTGAAAGAAGTTGTGTCTGAAAAACGTAACGTTTTTAGGCCTTTTCTCGGTTTGTCATAGAGACAAAATCTGAATTTTGAGTTTGTAAAGCTGTTACTGACTTGAGACTATTTAATTTCTCTTACAAAAGCTATTCATTAAAAAATGTTAAACTTCAGAATATATTTTATGAGAAGACATTTACTATGTATATCAGGAGAAGTGACATCTGTGTTAGAGCATTTGCTGCAAAACACAATTTAACGATTTCAAAACAGAGGCGAAATGATTTCTTAAGATAACATTTTAAACTTTGTTCAGCATCTTGTGTCAGTGATCACCCTGGTTAGTCTAGCCAGTTGTACAAAAACAGCAGGTCTTTGCTTTAGTTCTGAGATTTTCCACTTGTCCAACACGGAACAAGCCTAGCGTGTTCTGTGACCGACCGCAGCTGAAATCACAAAAAGGATAACACAGAGCAACTTTGTTATGTGGTTCTGCCTTGCTCTTCTCTATGCTGTCTCACTTTTTTTTTTCAGCCAGAACCAATCTATGTCAGGGAAAATACAATTCGCTGCAAATGGCATTTTACATCGGTTCACTCTGACTTTATTTAAAAGGGGTGATATTATGCATTTCCCAGACACATAGTGCTATTTAACAGCACAATCAAGCAACTGTTACCTTCAGTTGTTATCGAAATGCTGCATATATTAAAAGCAACTTTAAAAAAATGATTGAACCTCCTGTCCTTCCCCTTCATAATGTAATCACAGCAATGTTTTTCAATGCTATCCATTGATGCCGTTTACAGCCGTTCTTGAGAACGTTGTAGTTTGTATGATAAGCTTCCACCAGGTGTTTGCCCGTTGCTGCCGCCACTAGTCTGGTGGAGCTGTGTGGGAGAAGGGTGCTTTTTGAGGCAGGAGCTCAACTGAGGAGATAGATGGTGCACTGCATGAGAAAGCGTTAACAGACCCCAGAATGGCTGTCACTGGAGATTCAAGCATGTCTCAAACATGCTCTGGATATGTACTTGATCTGAGAATAACATTAATATGTAATGCTATAAAGCTCAAATTTTTGCCTTCAAGCAGATTTCTGGAACTGAAGATACCTACTCTCTGCAGCAAGACCCTCATAGAAGAGTATGGATGACTGGCATGTTCTCCCTGATGTCTTTAATGATCAGATCAACTTGCCAGTCACTGGCCAGTCAAGCCAGAACTTCTCCCTCTATGCTGGGAGGTGTCCAGAGTCAGTCTCCAAGCTAGTAATCTGCCTGTTTTAGTTCACCTCCTGGTTCTGCACCCTGTAGTAACTACATCCTAAGCATGTCAATGTTTTGCAGTGGCCTGTTAACAATTTATCATCTGATGCAGGTGTGTTGAACCAGGGAGAGAACTAAAACATGCTGGGGATTGGGCCTTGAGGACGGAGTTTGGACACCCCTGCTCAATACGCATCCCAATTTATAGGCTTATTCAGGACATATGTAGGTTTCCTACATTGTCTGGAAAGATTTGTAAAATTTGTAAAATTGATATAAGTAATTTCCAGATCTTGATAATTATGGAAGAAATGTCAATGAAATACTAAAAAAAAAAAAAAAAAATTGGGTTTTCAGACTTTAATCATCATCCACTTTCCTCCGCCCATCTGTCCAATCGTCCATCCAGTCCTGCAAGAAAAGTCAGCTAGAAAAGTCTTCCTCTGAAATCGGTAATTGTATGCAAAGTTAGAGGCAGCTGCCAGAGCAACATGCAGCAACAATACTTACTATCCCTAGGTTTTTTTTTTTTTTTTTGCTGCACTGTTCTTCAAGTCTGAGTGAATTTATTGTCAGCCGAGCAACACAACATTCCTGCCCCCATCTCTCAGAAACTATGGTGTTTGGAGCGAGCATTTTGACTGGATTTACAATGGCTATTTCAACCGAAAATGAAATCTCGCGTCTGAGTCTGTTTTTTCAAAGAGAATTGCTTAGTGATGACTGTAAGTGCCTACTGTGAAGTGTGTTCTGGTAATATCTTCAAAACTTTCCTCTCTACTGGCTGCTGCTACTGCTCTACCTCTCTTCATACTCTGTCGTTTCTAGCAACCCCTATTCTGTAGCTCAAAAATGGCCATCAAACTCAGCTATCCAAATATTCAAAAATTCACAAAAATTCTCAACCTTGACGTATGAAAATAAAGTGGTTGGTGTTCATCTGTGTCCGACAATAAAAGGACACGACTGACTCGATTCAGCATGAATTCCCTTTTATGTAAACACCAGCAAGAGTCAGGCAGCCAAAAGAGAGAACGACAAATTCCTTTTTAAGAAGTCTTTTATTTTTAGGGTTTGTTAGATAGAGTAGTAAAAGTGGTCAGTAAAATTGTAGATCTTCTCCTGAATGGAGAGTCTGCTGTCCCATGGGCAGCAGACGGTGGTCTTGGTGTGAAACCAAGACCAACGTCTGCACCGTGAGGTAAACTGCTTTCCTCAGGTTGTGGATTTGGAGAAACACGGATTGGGAGTAATAGGATGAAACATTTATTTCTTCCTGATGCAATAGCTTCTTTAGGGAAGTACATGTGATCTGATTGTGGTTTAGTGATATTTTTGGATTGACCTTTAATGCCTTGTAAAAGCTATTTCTGGAGGACCTGTTGCAAACAACGTTTCCCATCTGGCACAATAAAAGGATGACGATGGTCTTGTTCTCCTCCTAAGCAGTCTCAAGGTACCCTTACTTATTTTATTTTGTAGCATCTGAGCAAAGGAAAGTGAATACAGTTTAGTTTTCAGATTTTTAGTTATAAGAAGTACGGTAAACTGCGAAAAGGATCAAGCATTAGCTGAACATGTTGGCCTAAATGTGTTGCAATTTTCCAATTACCTAATAAAATGCTGTTTGCTATACGACAAAACTCATAATTATTTCAAAAATGTTATTTTTCTTGTTATTTTTTTCACCCATGAAGGTCGCCATTTTTCCACTGATGGGTTGACGATGCATAATGATCCATTCTGTACTGGAATCTACAGAGATCCCAGTAGAGAAGGCTAGCTTTACTCGAATAGTTGATGTTGACTGGTGTAATTTTAAATAATGCCACTGTGTCACTATTGGCTGTAATAGAAAAAGCAAATAAAAAATTAGGCAAATATGGATAATTTTATTTCAAGTATTTATGCTTACTATTGATACATTATGATCAATATTAAGTATTGTAGGGTGAACTATTGAGCTTCATTGTTGCTACAGAAACATATTTTGCTCTGTTTAATTTTAGACATGGTTGAACTTGAATGAATTGACAGTTTATGCATCGTCATTCAGATAGTTGCACTGAGAGATGAAATCAAAAACAAGAGAACATAAAAGATGCATAAAAAGGTTTGCTATGCTGCAGATTGGGGATAACTGGGTTCAGATTACCAAGCAGGAGTTTTTTGTTGTTTTGTTTTTTTCCCCCCTGGCTCTGGAACAGTCCATGAAACGCTTTGCCAGCAGACAGAAGGAGCCAAGCCGAGCATCAAGCTCATGGAGATTATTTATAGAGTTGAGTGGGCTTCACGGACGCAGGCATGAGATGTGTCAGAAAGAAAACGCATCATTGATCAAAGCGTCCTCAGAGAAATGGTCCTATTTCCACCAAACGCACCGACGCTGGTTTGGGAGCAAACAATAGCTTATACCAAAGCCTCCGCGTCCGCTGACTCGCTGCGTTATAGTAAGCTCGCCTGCTTTCCTGCCCACGCAGAGTCTCCTGCGCCTCCACAGGTGACTGGACTTCACTGAACTCTCGCCAATTTTAGCCTCCATCTCCTCTTTCACTACTCCGCCATCTAAATAGCCTCTCGGCTCTAGATGTTTAAAATACACACATGGTGGGTGTTTGAACAGTGATCGTGCTGCACAATCTAGTCAGGTGTGTTCTTCTACAGTATTACTCAGGTCTAGCAATAATGCAGTGTTTTGTATGTGCGCGTCTGCGTGTGTGTGTGTGTGTGTGTGTGTGTGTGTGTGTGTGTGTGTAGGTGTGCATGAGGGGGTGCGGACGAGAAAACAGAACCTTGTAGGCTTTGAATTAGAAATGCACCACAGAGGAGATACAGAAAAGAACACAGAATTGCTATCAAGGACAAGCTGTGTGTGCATGTGTGTCTTTCACTTGCAGCTTGTGAACCTCACAAGGCGCATCTTTCAGAGGACATTGCAGGGTGTTTCTCTGCCTTCATTTCCACCTCTCCATGTCCCACTCCGGGAGTAGATAAGTGGGAAAAAGGTGAGGTGTAGGAGAGGAATGTAGCAGAGGTGTGCTGCGGCACTAGTAGTTGTAGCAGAAGTGGAGGGGGGGGCTACCCCTCTCTCTCTGTCTCTCTCTACCAGTCGCTGCAATGCAGATGGCCGTCAAGGTTATCCCGTTGTGGCCACAGTCACAAGCTGAAGCATTGAGGATGCCAGGCCAAGTGATACACAGGACAACCATAAGGTTTTACAAAAACAAAAAATAACTTATTTATAATTTAGGACTCTCAAGGAAAACAACAGCCAGAAATGTTTGAATTGTGCAAAATTTGTCTTGATGCTTTGCTGCTTGGTTATTCTCATGTAATTTATAGAGTAGCCTGAAATATTTTGGCGTCTTTCCATTTGAAGCAACCTTGGAATGTGAGGTGAAGGGTAAACACCATGAGCTTGCGTGACTCTGGTGTGTCAGGACGGCATTTCTTGTTAATCAGCCTCTTGCTCATCCTCAGTTTCCTCTGTCTGGGTGAGATAAGCATGTCAGTCTGAGCCAGACTGCAGCACTGAGTTCCCCAGGCTCTGCATAGTATATTCCAATCAGTGTTTAAGTTAAAGTTAATGACACAGTGGTCACATTTGATAGCTCAGCACTTGAAGGCCATAGCATTATAGTCAGATCCAGTTAAGAGGAAAATAGTGCTTCTTTGATGACCATACTTCCTCATTCTATGTCTGTCTGTGTTCATGTATCCCAAATGATTCCTCTGGCTTCTCTTTTTTATTGCACCTGAGGCTCTTGCAGGCAATTCATTGTGAGCAGGTTGGAAACAGCTGCCTCTGTCAGATAATATTAAGGAAGTGATGGATCATTTCTCTCAGGGTGGACGCATTCAGGAATGTCACTTGTATCCCTACTAATTGCTCCCTGGTATTAATTCAGTTTTGTTTTAATTGGTGCTGATTAAAAAGATTGTGAGGAAACCCAAACATGTATTTTATTTTGGAAGCAATTTAAAGTACAAAAAGTACAGTTGGAAGCAAATATTTATATAGTCTATATAAAACAGTGTATCATATTTTTTGCCTCACTGTCTGACTAAATGTTCTTTTTTCTTTTCTAAATCAGTTAGGATTCACAAAGTCACAACATAAAGCACCAGTTGACAACATAATTATTTTAGGTTACCTTTAAGGCCTGTCACAATAACAAATTTTGGTAGACGATAAATTGTCCCAGAACTTTTTGTGATAAACAATAATATTGTTGTTTTGAGTCCATTTTCAAGTAATAGTAATAATGGGATAATAACGCACGGACACATTCTCTACGATCAATAAACTTTAAATTCTAATTAGCATTAAACACTGGAACTCTAATATATTTGAAACATCCAAAATAAGTAAAGAAAACAACAGAAGCAATAAATAAAATGGATTATGAAGTCCATGTAAAGAAAACACTTAAAAAAAAAAAAAAAATAGTTGAGACCAAAGTACCTGATTGAAGACTTTCATCATTCAGTTTTTGGTAAAAAGAGAAAAACGATAAACCAATCAAATGAAAATTATTGAGTTTCTTTTAATTTATCATGCAATTAATTGATTTATTGTTTATTGTGACATTTCTACTTTTACTTGACCTGAAAGAGGAAACGTTTAATCTGATTTAACAGTTCCTAGTGTGAAAAACAAAACAAAACTATGTTTATACAAACATCCAGTCTCAACTGTGTAAAAACAGAGCAAGCAAAAATAAAGCATAGCTTGACAAGAAATATGCAAAGCTAACAAGAGTCAGTGGTTAATAGGCTGGTTTTAACCATTATCCTTTCATTGAGCGTCAGAAAACACACTTTAAAATCCCCCCCGCTCCCATATTATCCACTTCTTCAGCACCACTAACATTTGTGCCAGTGGCAGAAAACAGTTTTCAGGAAATGAAAAGAACTGAATGAGGAAAAAAAATCCTTTAAGGAGAGACACTCAATTTAATTAAAGCAACATTGACCCCAGAGAGTGTTTGGGGGGTATGAAACAAATGTATGGGCGTCCTGTAGCAATATCTTTTGAGGACTTGACCTGCTTCTCTCAGTTTATATGCACTAAACTGCTGTCAGATTATAACACCAACAACTTCATTGACTTTTAGGATTTTATTGTTAACAGGAAGGCTGCGTCGTATGTGACGTTCAAGTGCATACAAACATAACATGAAATCCCTTTTGTAGAATAATTGGTTAGAGAGATAAAATCGTCTGTTTAAGCAGATTATTCCGTTTACTCAAATTAAATTAAATTCAATATTTTTCAGAGTTTTATTTATATTTGCTGACAGTGTTTTCTCTCTGGTTTTCCATTTGTTTTCTCCTGAAGCACAAAGTGGGGGTTAATTCTATCGTCTTGTCATACATATTAGATTTGAGTTGGGGTCTTAAACCTTTAAGCCCTCCATGGATTTTTCCCCAGCGAACAAAATAATATGATAACGCACCCAGAAATGTTTCTAGTATTATTTCACGTAAAGTCTCTTGCAGAGTATTTATACTTCTTGCACTTTTCCACATCAATTTTTGTGTCCTACCACATATTCTCAATTGTCTTTATGTCTGCACTTTGACTAGGCCATTCTAAAACATGTATCCTGGATTTTTAACGATACGCAGCAATTTTTTTCTGCCACTCCAAACATTTTGGACATGGATCGAAAAAGTTCACTTTTGGTTCCAGTTGATCAGAGCACGTCCACAAGCTGCAAACTAACTAATTCTGCTAATTTACTTCTACTCTACCTTACTTGTCGTAGCTTCCCTTTTAAAAATGGCTATTTGTGGCCACTTTTCCATAAAGGTTTGCACGTAGAGTACACAACTAACAGTTTTCCTGAGGACAGATTCTTCCGTCTGAGCCGTGGATGCCCAAGAACACCATCCAAGTTGTGAAGTTTGGGAGAGGCACCATCATGCTATGAAGAGCTTTTGCGTCAGGAGGGACTTAGCGAGGACTATTCTGGCAGCATTTTTGTGCACCCTTTGTGGAATTAGAAATATAATTCCTCATGATCACTCAAAGAGAGCAGGAACTGAGAATAACAATAGGCTTGTTGCATAGTTGCATGAGGAAGAGGACAGCAGCTGATTAATAAACCATGGAGCACATCCTAAATAAATGTTACTGCAAGTAACTCATTTTGCAAAAAAAAAAAAAAAAGTGTTTTTGCTGTTATGACTCTTATGATTCTTTTCAAAGCACACCCACAGTAAACCTGAGTGCATTACTAATGAAAGATTTTGCAGGAAATAATAGGCTTCTGACTGTTGCAAAGATATTGAAAGTGTGAGGAAAGCACCTGCAGAGAATCAGGGTAGTGTGACAGAACAGCAAGGCAACCCGGCACCGGTGAGCATGACTATGTGCATTCAGATTGGCCTTGGTATGATCTATAAACAGAATTTACATATGTTAAACCTAGTGTACTAAGTGCTTTCTAAATGTGAATTGAAATAGACTCTGCATTTAGGCAGGATAAAAGCACTTTGTCTTTTTTTTTCCGTGGTTCAACAGCTCGATAGCATTGACCTCTTCTCTCTCTGTGGGCCAGTAATTAGTCAGATTGTTAGATGCTCTTTGGCTTGTTCAGTGTTCTCTGGAGAATTTCCATGTTTTATTTGAGCGTGTAAGAGGGCTTTACATTTGAGGCAAAACAAAAGTCGCCCACAATGGATGAAAATATAAATCCAATTTGAGCCATGTGACAAACACAATTGTCTCTGTTCGCTCTTATTTCAGCCGCCAAGTTCCCTTTCGAACCCCCCCCCCCCCTTTTTTTTTTTTTTGCTAATTCACACATTATGTTCACGTTCGACCAAAATCACACAAAGATGGTGCAATGAGTTGCAGGATGTGTGGCTGAGACTACCGCTGTGAGAATTCAGGCAATCGCCCACATGAGGGATTACTGAGACAAATCTTGACAGGCCTGACTTCTCTCAGCTTCTTACGCTCGTCATCTGCTTCCTTTATTCTTCACATTCTTTCCTATTTCCTATATTCAAAGCTGGGATATTTTTATTGGTTCAACCAAAAACGATGCATTGCATCTTAGGTTAAATTTATTTGTTCCGTATTTCCGTCCAGGATCTCATTTTTTGGCCTTCATCATGCAGTGGCGTGGTTTCCAGTTGAGTGTGAAGCAGCCAGAATGACAGTCAGCCCCTCTAAGTCTGAAGCCACGGCTCTCTGCTGCAAAAAGATGGATTTTGTTGGGTTGGGGTTTATATCTGCCACTAGAGGAGAAGTTGTATTATTTTGGTGTCTTGTTCAAAAGTGATAGTAGGTTGGAATGGGCAGACAAAACGGATGTAGTGATGTCAGAATTGCTTCAAAGAGCAAAGCACTTAATTTACTGGTCCATCTATGGTCCAAATCTCTCCTATGGTCATTAGATATGCATCATGACTGAAAGACCGAGCAGCCAGAATGAGCTGCCTCCGTATGGTGGCCAGGAAAGAGAGGGATTACTGGATTTTCCTCCTGGACATTTTCTTTCTATTTGTCCATCCATCCATGGCCTGCTGTTTCAATGATCATAAAAACAAATCTGAAATTTTATATTCCGACCTGCCGACCACCCATCAAGTGTCCACCTCTGATTTATCGCTTTGTTTTACAGCCATTTATCATTTCCAGGATTGCCAAAACATCAAATTAAATTCCAGTTACTCTCAGGTCATTTTTTGCTCATCAATTTCTTTTAGCTTCTCTTCCCTCACATGCTCATCGCACCTGTCTCTGCATTGTTTTTTCTACTTTTCTCAGTTTTTTTTTTTTTTTTTTTTCCATGTAGGTCTCTGTTCTGTTCATGTGTTGTTTTAGTGAGCCGAGTCTGTTAGAGGCTGAATGATGTCTGCCTCAAGCTCTGTGTGTCAGGATCCAAATGTCACTCTCGATAAATGTATTAGACGTGGGAAGGAGTGGGCAGTGTGGCGTTTCGGTAGGATGAGAAGCTGCGGAGGGGGATGCTCTGCAGATAACCTCTAACATACCTTATTCAAGTTAAATAGGGTGATGTGAGCTAGGAAATGGTTTGAGGTGCAAGCAAGTTTATAAATGTTTGCAAAATGAATTATCTAGAAATGAATATAAAATTAAAAGAAACAGATTGCAACACACTCTTCTGAAGAAGACGCTTTCAGTCATTTTTATTTGTACGCAACAGAAATGTTAGCAGCAGATGCCACAGACTGGTGAGGCTGTTTGGACAATTAGCATGTTAAGAAATACTTGTGTTGAGAAATGTCCAGTAATTTTGGGATACTTTTAGGGTAAGTTATGTTTCCTGACAATGATAACAGATTGTGCATGTCTTTAGGAGATAGGGGAGGACTAAACGAGTGTCAGACTTTGAACGACCTGACAGAGCACCTGGGAGCTCCATCTGTTGATGATGTTCATGTAGGGTTCTCAGCTAACAGCTGCTTGGAGATCATATTGTTTGTGCTAAAATATAAATCCATGTGTGTCAAAAAGGTGCTGTTTGGTATTTTTCATGTTAATTCAAGTAAAAGGAAAATTATGTTTTCCCTTGTGTTGTGAAAGGTGGTAACATAACGATCCAATTTCAAATTTGTTTTCTGTTCTGTGCAGACTCGTTACGTAGTGATACTTGGAGATGAGGGGAAAAAAATTATAGCTAAATAAATACTGAGTCAATAAGAATACTGCTAATATAGAGAGTTTTCATTGAGTTTACCTTAACTAAAAAGAAAGAAAAACTTTTAAACCAGGGTTAAGGGATTTATTTCAGTAATTAATTTTAAAAAAGCTGCATAGATAGTGATATATTGGAAGTCTTTATTTCTTTTATTTTTTTAATTAAAGCTTAGAGATAATAAAAACTCACAATTTAATTTCTCTGAATAAGCCTCCTGGTTGTAGTCATCCTTGTTGCTGGTGTGCCTTTTATTCCTCCACAATGTGGCATTTTTCCTTCCTCTTCAACTTTCCCTTTGCACATTTGGATACAGAATATGTAAACGATGGGCTTCTGTAGCAATTACCTTTTGTAGCTCACCCTCCTTGTGGAGGACGCTAATAACAGTATAATAGTCGATTTTAAGGTGAGAATTATTCTCTGCGATTGTGTGAGCAGAGTTTTTATATCAAAATAATTTTCATTGATTTGATTCCTTGATTTTGATGTAATTTTCCAAGAAACTGTATCTTGCAGTTTTGATGATTTGCTGACTATTATTACATCATAATCATCAAAACTAATAAAAAAAATGTTTGAAATGTACAAAATACATAATGTTTTAAATAAATTCTTGTTATTAAGAAGCAAATTGTGAACATTACGTTTTATTTATAATAGATTGATAGCTCTTAATCTGGGTCTATTTTTGCAAAGAACCCAAAAGCATGAAGCTATTCCTACTTACTACGGTATTTATTCATTTATCTCCTGTTATATTCTTAATCTCATCAACATTATCACATTTTCCTTCTCTCCTGCAGCCCAGTTAGCATGTACATGTTTGCATTTGATTAGCTTGTGTCTGTCAGAGTGCACAGATCTGTGGAGACAGCGACCCTGTGATTCTCAAACACACATATGGCCAAACAGACCTCACATGCTGTTACTCCTGTCTTGGAGAGCATGTCATTAAGAAGGCAGTGCGCCGCGCCGTCTTCGCTCCCCATTACACGAGCCCCCCTGTTGTCTTGTTCAGCATTTCTCATTGCACACACACACAAATGACACAGCAGCTCTGTGGGTGAGAGAATGCAAGCCGTGGCTGACTGCTTTCGGCAGAGCTGTTTTAGAGCTGAGATATGATAGGAGGCGAGCAGCGTGCAGCCGGCACAGCCGTGATGAGGAGGTGGGATTGTTTGAGATTTTCTGGACTGGTGGCAAAAGTGGGCCTCGGTTGTGAAGGAAGCAGTATGTTCAGAGTCCCACAGGAACGTGTTGAGTGGAGAGTTTCAATGTCGCCTGTGCATTGAAAGCCCTCTTTATTAGCAGAGAACTTTGATTATTCAAACATGGTTGCTAATTTATGTTCCCTTTATGGCCTTCAGCTGTTACTCTGCAGTGCTGTATTTTTTTTAGTGTGTTGTAAAAGTGATGGTCTTTATGTGCTTGCAAGAGCCATAGGCAGCAAAGGGAAGCAAAGCAGACAGGTGATATCACTATGAGAGCAAGGACGGTACTTTACCCACTTTACCGCTAAGAAAGGCGAGAGTTTTTGTTTTGGTATACTTTATTCACCTGGGGAAGGACGCAATCAGCGAGCTGTTGCTGTTGCTATACATGAGAGCTTAGAGCTTGTCGCATTAATTGCCTCCCAGGTGTCAAGCTTCACATGTCACCTTATGGTGCCAAGTGTCAGGTTGTGACAAAAGTCACAGGGAAAAATAAAAGGGGATATAAAAAAAGGGATGGTTTTTGGGAAGCTGTGCCTTTGCCTTGCGCCCACCCCCCAGCATGCTGACCTCTGCATCAGGAAGTGATTGACCCCGCCAAGAGATGCCACTGACCCCATATGGAGGAAAATGGGGGAGGGTTGAGTGATTGCGAAAATACCCCCACATCACTGCAGGAACAGAAGCAACACAGAGTCCAAAGCATACGAGCGTAAATTAAAATGCGACGTGTTTATGGGATGAAGTAGCTGAAAAATGTTACAAGTAGACATGAGTGATGGGCATATATGCTCACACATACATGCAGACCACGGAGCACAGCAGAGAGGCCAAAGACAAATTTGAAGACGGACAGAAAGGAAGACTAAAGCAGGGTCAGGTTATAAAACAATATTACAAGCTTTGAACACCTCCTGGAGCTCTGAAAATGGAAACAGTACGGCAGAACCGCAAACCCATTAAGGCATGGCTTTCACCTACAGTGAACCAGCAAAGGGAGCAGCTAAGAGGCCGAGACCCACAGCGTGGTGGAAGAGTCTGGTGAAACATCAGCTATTAGTTGCTCACACCACACATCTCCCCTCCGTGGAAGGATTGTTCATTTGTTGAATTCATCTGCAGTCTTCCACATTCCATACTGCAGGCACAGCAGACATGTTAGATGAGATAAAAACTACATGCATGGTATGAAACAAACACCCTTAACACACGGTCCCTCATGCTGAAACATGGTGGTGGCAGCATCTTGCTGTGGTTGTTCTGTCCTTTATCAGGACAGGGAAGCTGGTCAGCATTGATGGGAAGATGGAAGATAGTCCTGCAAGAGAGCCTGTTAGTGGCAACAAAGAACTTAAATCTTTAGCGGAGAATACAAATACACACCACAGTACATACTGAACATCCAGAAAACCATCCCTGTCACTATTGTGCACCACTTAGTGTTGTTAGTCTAAAAACGCCCAATGAAAACACAACTAGCTTAATGTGACAAAACGCAGATACATGTATAAAGATGTTTCCAAGGCGGTGTACAAATGGTTAAAATGAGCATTTTTTTACTTTTGAAGTTTAGAAAAAGTCTACAACAAAGCACAATTGTAATTTTCAAGAAGTATTCATTTCCATTGAAAGCCAAATGTGTTTTTTTTCACTGTTGAAAATGTAATGTTTGTGGAAATTGATCTCAGTTTTGAATCTTTGTATATAAAGTCATAGTAATATGTGCCTGAAGCATCTTATTTTTTCATCAGATTTAGTAGGAATATGAAACGGTTTTAAAATTTCAAAAAGGTAATCATTGCTGACTGCAGAAGCAAATATCCAGATGGACAGTTCAGCTGAAAAAAGATAAGACTGCATGGATTTAAATATGTGCAAAAATATTCCTGTCACAACCACTGCAAACTGGCTATGCTTTGATTGAAGGGAGAATAGCAACAGCATGTTGTCCTGTCTATCTGCCCGGCTAATTGTAGCTGAATGTTAATGAAAATCTAAATTACCTTCACAGCCTTTGGCCTCGTGTTGCCGCAATACCTTTTTAGAGAACGCCTCGAAATAATGAGGCTTGATTGGTTATATATTTTGTTTTTTTACAGAGTAACTTACTCAGTATGAGCTCAGTTTCGCTTATCCCCAATAATATCCCAGTCAGTGTGAATTCTTATCTTGTTGATTCATCAAATGAGTGCTTAACTTGTCCTGGGATTATCTTTTAGGAAACAAGAACACATCAGTTTACCCATGAGAAGAGGGCTCTTAATTTTTCTTTAGTCTTTCTCCTAAATTATCTTTATAATAGACTTGGAATTATAACTTTCCCTAGCTGTGCTAGCAGCGTGATTCTTTCAACTCTTAAACTTGGCAAAGGTATCTGCATTACCATATGTCTGCAGGTCTTGGCACAATCTCACAAACAAGTGCATGCCAACATTTCTCAACTGTACAAGTAGAAAATCTAAGACAAGTTTCTCTCTCTCTCTCTCTCTCTCTCTCTCTCTCTCTCTTCTGATGACTTAAACAGAATGAAATTATAGTGACATGTGACACAAAGGGAAGAGAGATGAGGGTTGTAAAACAGGGATAAAGCCAAAGAGTGATGATCATGCCTTTTTCTCATCCCTGGAGCTCAGAAATTGTGACGGATTTGCCCCTGACCGTCAGGTGGGAAACAGATTGTCCTGAAGTTTTTCACTGAGTGTGGAGCTTGACTTTGTTCAATGAAAATCCATCAGACGTGGACAGGCAGCTGCTGACCTGGATGGGGGTCAGGGGAAGCCGTCAGGCAGTCTTTCCTAATTGTCCTCGTAAAAAACAAAACATAACCAGCGCAAATAAATAGCTTGTGTCTTAGGCTTTTTTTTTATTATTATTATCTTGGAGAAACTTTCAGGACTACAAATATTTTGTCCTTCAGCCGTGGTAAAACTCAAAGCCATTTGTCTAAAGTTTTTCAGAGTTAGATTTGTATTGTACTGTCCTCTCTGGTATGTCTTACTCAGAAAACCCAGTTTGGACATCTCAAATTAGGCCATCAGAATTCAGGCTATCTAGGAAACTACAGCCTTGTGTGGAAGTGGGGCAGCACAGTCTGCCTTCTGCCAGCTAGGCGAGTAAACCCTGAATGCTGCAAAACCTCAGCCGTGCCAGTGCAGGTGGTTTAGATGGGTTTTTTTTTTGTTTTGTTTTGTTTTTACTCATTTTAATACTTTTGCTTTTGTTATTAATGGAAATGGAGCAAAACGTGGCTCGTCTTTGAAGCTGGCTGGCAAAAACATATTTTTGTAAGGTTGCCTGCAGGATGAATATTTTATTAACACATCCTATTTGCAGTAAAAAGTAACATTAAATCTCTAAACTACACTTATGTGACTTAAACTGTGCTAGTCTGCAGTACTTTGAAATGTGTCTTTAAGGGACAATTTACCCTGGGTTTAAAGAAAATGATGCATTCGCAAGAGCCGCAGTAATTTATCCGACTGTGAAGTTATTTTAAAAAAAGGATGAGTTTATTACACATTAAATGTGATCTAAAATGAAAAGTAATGTAAGGTTTCCCTGTAATCAATACAACATTTTCTGCTGTTTCATTTGCAGGATGGCTCCAAACAGAAGCAGGTCAGGAAGAAAACCGTGTCCTTCAGCTCTATGCCGAGTGACCGTAAAATCAACAGCACTGCTGCTTGCATGGCCTTTATGTTGGAGGGTTGTGAAATGAAGAAGGTGCGATCCAACTCACGCATGTACAACCGCTACTTCCTGCTCGATCCAGATATGCACTGGCTCAGATGGGAGCCATCGAAGAAGGATTCAGAAAAGGCAAAACTGGAAATCAAGAGCATCAAGGAAGTCCGTTTGGGGAAGAAAACTCCGGTTCTGCGCAGCAACGGTCTCTCGGATCAGTTCCCTGATGAGTGCGCCTTCTCAATCATCTATGGAGATAACTATGAAAGTTTAGATTTGGTAGCCAGTACCGCAGATATCGTCAGCACGTGGGTCATGGGTCTAAGATATTTGGTGTCTTACGGTCGCCACCCGGTGGACATGGCAGAACCCAGTCAACCGAGCTTACGAACATCCTGGATTGGTTCAGTGTTTGAGCTCGCAGATATGGAAAAAGGAGGACACATAGACCTATTCAGAGCAACCCAGATAATCAAGGGGCTCAATCCTGGAATGAAAGAGTCCAGGATAGAGCTGAAATTCAAAGAATTACAGAAAGCTAAAGATCAATATGGGGAGGCAATTAATTTGGACACTTTTGTGGAGGCTTATTGTGAGCTCTGTACACGACCTGAGATTTTCTTTCTGTTGGTTCAGTTCTCCAGTAACAAAGAGTATCTGGACAGTAAAGATCTGATGCTATTTGTAGAGGTGGAGCAGGGAGTGGAGGGAGTAACGGAGGAAATGTGCAGGGATATTGTCCAGAAATTTGAGCCGTCTGCCAAGGGCAGAGAGAGGGGCTACCTCTCCATCGATGGTTTCACACACTACCTCCTGTCCTCGGAATGCCACATTTTCGACCCTCAGCACAAAAAAGTGTGCCAGGATATGACTCAGCCTCTCTCTCATTACTACATCAACTCTTCCCATAACGCCTCCCTACTTGATGATCATTTCTGGGGTTCATCAGACATCAGCAGCTACATCCGAGCTCTGAGGATGGGCTGTCGAAGTATCGAGGTCATAGTCTGGGACGGCCCTGATAATGAGCCGGTCGTATATGTTGGGAGTTCTGTGGCCTCTCAACTCGCTTTCTCTAAAGTTCTGGACATCATAAACCAGTATGCTTTTGAAAGTTCTGAGTATCCTCTCATTCTGTGCTTGGTGACCCATTGCTGTATCCCCCAGCAGAGGGTCATGGTTCAACACCTGAAGAAAATTCTTGGGGATAAGCTGTATGCTGAACCACCCAACAAAGAAGAAAACTACCTACCCTCACCTGAAAAACTTAAAGGCAAAATACTCCTCAAGAGTAAAAAGTTGCCACCAAGCTGCACTGATTCCGAGGGGGATGTGACAGATGAAGAGGAAGGCCTGGAAATGTCACGCCGTGTTGGAGCCGATGAAAAGGACCAACTGAATGGTTTGGGCTGCAAAAGACTCAGGCTGTGCAGGGAGCTTTCTGACCTTGTATGTCTTTGCAAGTCAGTACAGTTCAGGGACTTTGAACTCTCTAAGAGGGAGCAAAAATACTGGGAGATATGCTCCTTCAACGAGGTAGATGCAAACAGATTTGCCAATGAATTTCCGGAGGAGTTTGTCTGTTATAACAAGCGCTTCATCTCCAGGGTTTATCCCACATCGATGAGGATTGATGCCAGCAATATGAATCCCCAAGATTTCTGGAAATGCGGCTGCCAGATCGTGGCCATGAACTACCAGACACCAGGCTTGATGATGGACCTCAACCTTGGTTGGTTCAGGCAAAATGGAAACTGCGGTTATGTATTGCGGCCTGCCATTATGAGGGAGGAGGTGTCCTACTTTAGTGCCAATGCTCGGGACTCTCTACCAGGTGTGTCTGCACAGCTCCTCCACATCAAAGTCATCAGTGGGCAGAATTTACCAAAACCTCGGGGCTCTGCTGCTAAGGGTGATGTGGTTGAGCCTTACATATATGTAGAGATCCATGGCATACCAGCTGACTGTGCTGAACAAAGAACCAAGACAGTTTCCCAAAATGGAGATAACCCCATTTTTGACGAGAGTTTTGAGTTCCAGATTAACTTACCAGAACTCGCAGTTCTACGCTTTGTGGTTCTGGATGACGACTACATTGGAGACGAGTTCATCGGTCAGTACACCATCCCGTTTGAGTGCCTACAGCCAGGCTATAGACACGTCCCTCTGCAGTCTCTCACAGGAGAGTTCCTGCCCAACACCACTCTGTTCGTTCATGTGGCCATCACCAACAGGCGCGGTGGAGGAAAGGCACATAAAAGGGGTCTGTCAGTAAAGAAAGGTAGAAAGGCTCGGGAGTATACCACCACCAAGACCACGGGGATCAAAGTAGTGGATGAACTCTTCAGAGCTTCTACCCAGCCCCTCAGGGAGGCAACAGACCTCAGAGAAAACGTGCAGGTAAGAAACTGCATCACATAAATATGTACAAATTTCTTCAGTAATGTATTTGGTTGGGATGGAAATAAAATTAATGAAAATTAGAATAGCATGAATAAATTGGTACCTTCATAAAGAGTAGAGAATAACATAAGTATAAAAGTGTGTGAACCTTGAATTTGTATGGGGAGTTTTGTTTTTTTTTTTTTTTGTAAAGCTTCTATTTTGTGTAAAACTGAATTCATAATTTGCAACTTACATAAACTTCTTATGATCACATAGGCATTCCAAAAGTTTAATGTCTGCACAGCTATATTGAAAAGATCATTATTTAACCTTTCTGATTCCTTGAGCAAACAGTGAATCCTGAGCAAGTATTCACACAAGAAAGAGGAAGCGTATATGAAGTGTGGCTTGTTGCTATAGGGACAGTTGAAAGCAGATATTTACATAAAGTAACTTAAGAGACAAACATTTTGCTTCTCATTGTCTGATCTGTCTATTTGCTACATGGGGGGATAACAGTTTAGAGATGCTTTGTTATTATTTTTATTAACTCAAATTTATTGAGATGGATCTTGAACAAATGTATTATGTCAATCAATGCCCCCATGAAACTGTATGTTTCTGGCTTAAGTGGTTTGAGTATTTTGTTGTGAAACTGAACACATTTTTTAAAAAGCCTTTAAATTGTTAGACAGCTTAAAACAATCATGTGTAGGATTGGCAATGTTTTTTTTGCAAATCTCACACAAACTAATTAAAGATCATTACTTCTGTGCAACAGCAATCAACTAAGCAATGCTAAATTTGGATTTAATCATAGCCCTGCCCTGTGTGACAGATAAGAATCTAATCTTTACCATCAATCATCGTTGATAACAAATGTCCTCAGAATCCAATATATGGGCCTGTATGAAAAATGTCGCTGCGTGATTGAGCAGGAGTCTGTGTTAACCTGATCAAATAAAGCTGCCGGCTGCACTAAACGCTCACCGGCTCCTTTTTTGTTTTTTTTTTCTTCTAGGTTTTAAAATGTAAATTTGTCTTTTTGAAATGAAGATAAAAGTTCAGGAAATAAATTAACGTGCCAAAGTTGAGAGAGAGAAGAAGAGAGAGGGTGGGAATGAGGATAAATGCCTGTCTTTCTACAATAAGGACTTATCCCTTTTAAATGCAAAAATGAAGGGCAGATGTGAAGGCTTCATAGAGCCTACTTGGGAAACCAAAGGACCAACAACACACAAACCTGACTGAGTTTAAACCTCCTGACCTTTCTGACTACACAGGGGAAGTAGGTGTTAAAACAAAGTTTTTTTTGAGTTCATGTCATGAAAGCTGCAGATATATTTGTACCTCAGTAACCTGCAGAAAGACGTACCTTTTTCCTCAGCTATGTCTCCATTGTGTATGCCTTGAAAAACAAAAGAAAACATGATTCATTTGCTTATTAAAACGCATGGAGGAGTCTGTAAACACTGACAAATGAAGACATGTGTTTGATTTATATGCCTCCTATGTGGATCAAGGCAGGAGATGAGTTGTTTCAGTAGGAGTTAAGGGTTTCCTGTGAAGCTCATGAAAAACTGAATGAAGCCTTTAAGAGCGACGCCAAGCTGGAGTTTCAGATTTTGTTTGCTGAAACATCTTTGTGCCAGCCATCATTGTCACATTAGTGCTGTAAGCCAGAAGGGAGTGAGAGATGAAGAGACAAAAGCAGAAAAAAAAAAAGAGCGACAAGAGAGCTGGGCAACCAGAAACAAAAGCAGTGCTGTAACCGGACACGGAGCTCTCATTTGGGGAATGTTGGAGGAGGAATAAAGAGGGGGGGGAGGAGGGAGTAATTAAAAACACAAGCCTCTCATTGGGTTTTGTAGGATTGTGAATTGGAAACAGGATGGCTTTTATTACACAATGATTATCCAAAAACATTTATGCATGTCGTCAAAGACATGCATGCAGGGAATTGTGCCTAAGCCCTGTAATAACTTGAGCTCACAGCACACTGAAACAAAAACATCGAACAGTAGACGGGCTCACAGATCACACGCACCAAACCAAGTACTGAATTATTCCAGAGCCAGGGCCGGTGGTCCAAGAGGTGTTAACTGAGTTTGAGGCTCTGCACATAGATCCTCTGTCCCTCTGGACATTCTCTTTGTTGTCTTCAGGAAGCTCGTGCCTCACATCCTCAGAGGTTTTTCAGCAATCTTGGGGATCCAGCACAGAGACAAACATGGATGGGAGTATTGACATCAGTCAGCCCTACAAACGTAATTTCTTCTCCCATCTGAATCTTCCACTACTCACTGCTGTAAAAATGTATATGCCCCTCACATGTTTTTTTTTTCACGTTTTTAATTTTCCATAATATCTGGAAAGCGTATTTTAATTTGTCGAACCCATGCCTGATTTCTGTGAGAGCAGCAATCAGTAAATCACTTAAATACAGCCTATATGACATCAAGTCATGATAAAAGTGCTTAAAAGGCAGTACGTCATGCCCTGAACTAAAAAAAAGTCAGCAAAAAATGAGAAACAAAGTCACTGCAGGAAGAGAGACCAGACTGGGCGCCATTATCAGCAGATGGAGAAAACGTGTGAACAGCAGAGCAGAGGGACAAAGAAACAGGTCTCAGCTCTCAGTTTGAGGAGTACAGCACTTATTACTCTAACTTACAGTCTGTGCAGTCAGCAATCTGATTTTTTTTTTTTTGTTTCTTGTTGGGGTTTTTTTTGCTAAACTTCAGTCTCGCTCAGCATCCACCTGTGCCAGTGTGCAGACAGAGAGTTCTCACTGTGTCGCTTCTTGTTCTCCTGCAGACATGTCCACATTCCCCGCTTTTTTGCTCTTTGGTACGTTTCTGGACTTGTCGGGGTTGGATACATTTTCCTCTGCATAAGCTGGCATAGGCTCCTGATATATGATCTGGAATTTTTTCTGGTTTAGAAGCCACGGCATGACTTTAAACACAGAATTCATGTTGGAAACCCCTCCAGTGTTGCTGAATTCTAAAAAAAAAAAAAAATCTACAAAGACAAGTTGATCCAAATTCTTCCACATGCAAAAATGCAAAAATGTTCCTGGCCAGTTTTTGCAAAAGTTGCTGTCAAGGGTGGCTCAACCAGTTATTAGGTTTACTTTTATCCACGTAATGAGAAGTTATTTTGGATAGCTGTTGTCACACTGCATGACGCCGATGCTTGGATCCAGAATTTCAAAAAGAAAAACAACAACAACCTGAAAGTGAGGAGGCGCTCGTCTGAGAACAAAAACAATCACACTTCCTTGCACTCCTTTCCATTCTATGAGGAAAAACTTCAATTATAAATAAATGATTAATGGTTAACTGTTACTACAGTTGTTTTTGCCAATGTACGAGAGTAAATTAAATATACAAGCAGAGATTTTGGGGATAAAATATATTTATTTTTCGTGGCATTGAAGACGTAAAGTTTCTAAACTCCAATATTCACATTTCTGCCTGCTTTTTTTTTTATTTAATTTGCTGACACATAATTCAAGCAAGCAACATTTAAGTATAACAGTAATATTTCTTGTCTTACATAGCTATACTTTTTTGATTTCCATTCCAGACAATGACTTGAGAGTGTGCGAGGTTCAGGTAAATTTGGCTCGTGGGTTTGCTTTAGAATCATCAGAACTTCTAACAGGTTTGGTTTGTGACCGTACAGTTCGCTGATTAGGAGCTGGAAGTGAAGTGTCTCATTACACCCTGTACATTGCACGATGCAACACGTGATTTGATTAGGCCAAGATCGAAAATTGTTGCATGACTGGAAAATAATTTGGAAGTTTTTTTTATATATATTTACTGGCTATGTTTGATATAAAAATTGATGATCTAGTAAGGGACTAAATACTTTTTCAGAGAGCAATAGTTCTCCCTTCACGCCCCTCTCCCCATCTCAATACTTTTAAATGTCGGATAGCTTTCCCCCCCTCTCTTTTCTGTGCTACAAAGGCAATAGCTGGTTGCCAGATTCCCACGCTGGCAGTGGCAGTAGAGACTTTGAATCAAGATGTGGGTTGAAAAGTACGTTGGCAGAGGGATTTTGATGAGTAAAACAGAGAAAGAGAGCGAGGCCTGGGGCAGTTCAGATTAATTTAGTTTAGCTGCTACATTTGCTGACTACATATAATAAAAGGCTGAAGCCTCAAGATGTAACAGTTTACATTGATGCCTTGTGCGAAGTTGGTAACGGCTGTAAGTGACGAGCACAAATTGTATTATGTAACTTCTGTATGCGCCCAATTTACATTAAGTAAATTCACACTGCATATATCAAAAGTTGTTGAGATTTTGGCTTTTTGACAAGCTCAGGTTCGGAGTGCGTCTCAGGGACTCTCGAGCATGTGGAAAGGAGGTGCTTGCTGTGAAAATGACAGCAGACCTGCGCCACTTAACTGAGCCACATCTGCCCCTGAGGAAAAATAAGATTCATGGTTGGAGCTAGATTTAGTCGCAAGACATGTTGAGGCAAAGTCTGCGTTCCTCTTATAGCAGTGATGTATAATTTTCCAGCTGGGTATGTGTCACCTTTTGCTTTTTTAAATGTATCATATTTACAGCCAATTTACTCAATAAAGAACCAGAGACAGCAAGACGGAAATAAGTGACTTGCTCGTTTTATTTAGCATCTTTATGTGTGTGACCAGGTGTTTTTCTGAGTTTCTTTTATGATTATGACCTTGCATGTATGTAATGCCAGTCTCCTTTAGCGCTGGCTCTAAGGATGTTTTTCTTGATGAAGCTTTCAACCATTTTTTGGGATAATTTTTAGCTATTGTTTTTGCTTCAAGAAATATATATATATTTTTTTTCTGACAAGCCTTTAAGTAAAATATCAATATAATAAAACAGATTTGGAAATAACTGGGTCTCAGTTTATCTAGTGTGCAACTCTAAAGCAAACTTTTTTCCTATTAAAGCTTTTATCTAAAATATTATGGAGACGTTAGCTTATGGATAAATATGACAAATACCATTCTGCTTCTGACATAAGAAAAGAGTGTAGTTTGTCTCATTATGCCTCCTTGCTCAAAATAAAACAATGTATTCACTATCTTGCATTTTATTAGACTTGCAAGAACAGCTTTCAAATTGCCTAAGTTATGCCATATCCTTATGGTAATAATAACAATTCAAACCACACCATACATTTTTCTGGTTCAAAATGTAATTTCAGTCGCAAACATCATTAAAAACAATCAGAAAAAAAGAAAACTATTCTGGTTAATCTACTTTTTGTTAATAAAACCAATTAAAAATATGACTAATAAATTACATCCAAGCGTATTTTTTAAATTCTAATTTTAATATTTGTTACATCTAACACTGCATAGAAGGTAAGTAGTTCTTTACAGAAATCAACTTAAACAAAGATGAAATTGCTGATGCTGTACAAAATAAACACATGTTTCATTAAACTGCAATTACTGAATACAGAGGCTCTTTTTCTCTGTTTGCCAATAGCTAAATATTTGCTTTACTTTCAAATTCATGCTTATTTTATTTATTTATTTATTTATTTTTATTTTTGCTAGAATGCCATGGTGTCCTTTAAGGAGCTTTGTGGCCTGACGCCCGCCGCCAACATGAAGCAGTGCATCCTGACTGTCTCTACGTGGCTGATGAACAGTGAGCGGTCGCTGAAGGTGATAGTGGACCTGAGCGAGACCTACCCCACCATGGAAGCGCAGGGTCTCGTGCCTGAGCTTCTGCGCAAAGTGCTAAACGCCTACGACATGGTAAGCTGTTACGTCAAACACGGTTTGCTAAAACATTTGCATCCAGTTACTACTGCAGAGGAAAATATTCAAAGCAAACAGAAGTAAAGGTGTTATTTAAAGCATAACAATAGTTTTCTGTTTACTAATTGTTCTGTTTTTTACTTTATTAGAAATGCGGCGTTCTAGGCTAAGTTGGAGTCTAGCTAGGAAAGATGCTGTGCACAAAAAAGGTCACAATTGTGAAGATCACAATTTCTTTTACTTAGTTATGTTTCCCTTAAATGTTAAGAGCTTGGTGACTGCTGTGTTTTTGTGTGTATGTGAGTATCCATACAGATTCCTGTCTACCCAAATGTGGACTTGTTATTGATCATGTATGTCTCATTCATCACTTTAAATCTAACAAAGACCTCCCCTTTCACTTTAGTGCCAATAGCAAAAATGGTAGGTTTGGCCCTAACCGTCTAAATCACAGCTAGGATTTGTTATTTTATGTACCAACTATACCGATTTCTTGTGTGAGCTAATGGAAAAACTGAAGGAAATCAGGCAAGACTTTTAAGGAGGGAATTGTGGACCTCTGCAAGTCTGGTTGATCCTCGGTTACAGTTTCCAGATGCTTTTTTATTATGCTTTTTTTCAGCATCAGAGAAAAGACTGTTGTTTTTTTATTGCTGGCTTACCGTAATTGGGTGAGACTTTGTCCTTATCAAAAGACGAACATAGACTAAGCAAGGAAGAAGTCATTGCTGCAAAAACAACAGATAGATTATGGTCTGAAAATAGGAACATGTTTCCACCATTTTTGAGACCTGTTCTGTGGATACTTTTTTTTTTTTTTTTTACAATCTTTTCAAAAATGTCTCTATCATTATTCTGGCATTTAGCAAAATGTCCCATTAATATACCAACGTAATGCTGATTGACCTGCCATAGCACACCACTAGCTATGAAAACATTTTGTAAGAGCGAGAATCTCCCATGTTCATTTTATTGGACAAAGACAAAGAAAGCAAAGTTTTACTAAAATCAAAGTGTGAAAAAACATCAATAACTATCAACCTCAATCGACTCTGAATCTAACAAAGCTTAATTCAGCACCAAATTTAATGCATTTTGTCATGCTGCAATAAAAACTGATCTTTCACATCTCTGCTGAACCTCTGAGTCTGTGTACTGTGCACACGTAGGAGTCCACAGACTGCTCCACACACCAGACAGATTCACTTCTGCTTCTATTCTGATGTAAACACACGCAGCGGGTTTCACAGTGAGTGGTGCGCCATATGCCGCTCTGTGCGCATCACTCTCTTACACCGGTGACGTACACACTGTCATACACCTTAAGATGACTGCAAACAGTCTGTCAGCTTGCGTCTTGAGCTCGCCTTATCGTCTCCTATTTTTAAACATACACTAGTTTGATATCGTAGAATGAGAAACAAACTCCCCTGTAAATATTAAGTTTACATTTTTAATACTTGTGTGGGACCTTATCAAGGCGCATGAAGTCCAAACAATCAGAACACAAAAATAAATGCAAACTTCTAAATGAATCTTACTTTGCGATGCAATGTGTAATCTGTGTAGCTACAGAGTTCAGCTGAATAAACTTGCTTCTTTATATTATAATTTTCAAGCATATGATTGAAATATTCACACAGCTGGATGAGTTTTCCAAAGCTTCCAGACATGACATATGCACCACATACAGTAATTGACCTGTCAAGTTGTCAAGATGCAGCTGCTTATTGTGTAAAAGTGCTTTTCCTCCTGCCTCGTCTCTCTGAAGACCTTGATATTTTTCACAAGTTGACATATGAGCAGTGCAGAAAGGTTTTAAAAGACTCTAATATTAGTAATTACGTGCTGTTTTACACCGTTGCTTTTTTTTATTTCTACATATTTTCTTTTTTAGGTGGGAGCTGGGGAAATGAGTCGTTTGTTAGGTTTCAGGCTTTATGCTTCACTTGTGATCTACACACGTTTCCACGAGGGGATCGCTACTTCTTAACAGTATTTTTTTTGTTTTGTTTTGTTTTTTTATCATTAGCTTTTAAATGCAAGCAGTACCTAAATCATAAGTCAACGGACACACAGCAAATGAGCTACATAAGCTTTTGGTCACATTCATACATGTATAAGGAATATTTTAACAATCCGTCTATTTCAACTTGTATTTTTTTTTCAAGACATTCAAGGAATGAATGCTTTTTCTACACACTGTACATTGTGTTGCCATGTGAAACAAGACAACGCCTTCCAAAAGCAGAAATAACAGCATAAGGATCTAATAGAAGGTTGTATATATATCTTTATTAACATACAGTTTAGTCTTTTGATGCTAGGGTCATGGCAGCTAAGTGCTCGTTTCCTGCTGTCACACTCCCTTGCTCAAGAACAGAGGGCCCAGTCTATGGGCATGTGTGTGTATCCATGCAGTACATGTGTGTGAAGCCTATGACTTCACTGCTGATTGGCTTGCCAACTCCAGGGCGTTAACTGTTGAAAATCAGTGTGAAGTCTGTGTCTTTAGTAACCCACATGTAGGTTGTTGGCAGCGAACGTCACGATGTCTTCTAAAACAAGACATCAGTGCCGTTACGTTTTCACTGCTTGCTGTAGGCCGTGACATGTTTTCATTGCTATGCAGAAGCTTCATTTTTGATTTTCTAGTTTCCCAGATAATATGTTGAATGTGGAAACATCAGTGAGCTCACGTAGCACAAACAATGGTT
The DNA here is from genome assembly GCF_051168715.1 of Poecilia mexicana. Lineage (NCBI taxonomy): Eukaryota > Metazoa > Chordata > Actinopteri > Cyprinodontiformes > Poeciliidae > Poecilia > Poecilia mexicana. The sequence continues at coordinate 21,421,520 of NW_028263377.1, forward strand.
GCCGCAATTTAAATTTGAAATTCAAAACTACTTTATTGATCCCAAAGGGAAGTTAAGTGACGCATTTTCCAGCATTTTAAGGCACAATCAAGTATGTTTCCTTCAGTTGTATGTCACAAAGATGACTTTAAAGAAATTTGACTTTGTAATTTGATGCCTTGAATTTGGGTCCCTGTTCCTTTAAGAAGCTCCTGCGTCTTTCTAGTGCTCCACCTTCAGAATGTCATCGCAACAAAGCTTCTCATCATGCTATTAACAACCATGCTTAGGAGTGCCGACTGAGAAGCAGTTTGATTTTTGATGAAGTAAACACATCACAATAGAAAAAAGTAGATTTTACTAAATACCACCACTTTCATTTTCTGTAGAAAATAATTTTGTTTTTTTTTGATTCTGTCAAACTCGGAACAAATGTTGGGTTCCCAATATACTCCTTCATAGATTTTATTGTGCTCACATGGATGGGTTAATCACAGATGAGGCAAATATTCTTCATGTTTTGAATTTAAACAGTTTCGTCTCCAGTCGTTGCTTCAGCGAGAGCGTGCTGCCTATTACAGGAACACTTTGCATTCAAACTAGCTCCCATGAGAAGATTACTTGGAAAAAAAGGCATGTACATGCATATACTCATCCAAACAGTACAGCAGTCCACTTTCTGCCTCCCACAGGAGAGTGAAACTTAATTATCCTTCCCCTTTGTGCTGGAGCTCTCCTCCAGCTGCTCCCGATCAGCCCTGTTGCATGATGTCTGAGCATCACATCAAATATAGTTTTGGTCTCAATTTAAAATTTGAAGCAAAAATTATTATTTTTTTTTCTTTGTAGATGTAACAGTAAGTGTGGTCGAAATCTGACCAAACAAGTTGCGTGACTTCTTTACCTAAAATGTTAATAAATAAACGACTCGACAAGAGCAACAACTCAATAATACGATAAACTGATTTCATAATACTTAGTTTGAAAAGAAGAATTCTTACAGTCGGATAACTATCAGTAAAAATATAATTCATTACTTTTAGTAGAAACACAAAATAACATGAATGCAGTTAATTATTACATGTGCAAAAGTATTACAGTGTGTTTATTTTGATATGGACTTAAGCAGGAATTTAGAATAAACTTTGAACCAGCTAAATTTCTTATTGCAGTCAACATTGCACTGTTTTACCATTTTGCTGTTTAAATATTGCTAATCACAGGTTGCTAACCTACGTTCAGAGTTTGCCAGTAGGTACTTTAAAACAGGGTCAATAAGAGTGATGGGTGGTGCCAGATTGTTTGCAACAAGAAATGTTACCATAGAGACAAATTTGTCATTCTTGTAATCAGAGGGAAAATATACGTACCATTTTTTTTCAGTCAGCTGACCAGCAGTGCAAAGCAGCAGGAAGTAGAGCCTCTTCTCTCCATGCAATACTGCACTCACTCTGGCATGTTCCCTGATATGTTATGTAAATAAAAGTACTTTAAATTATAGAAACTGTATAAAGGGCTGGACAGTGGTTTATTTGTTACCGGCTTGTCATGTGCATCTAATTGGTTCCTTTGCAAAAAAAAAAAAAAACCTCCACACTTTGTTGTTTGTGCTGCAAATTCACTCAGATCACCTGCTTTTCTCAGCTACAATCTTAATGAAATCTAAAAAAAAAAAATATATATATGTCTGGCATGAGCTCTGGCTAATGAGGCGATCAAATTAGAAATAATTTGTAACAATAAAACTCACTCTTCTAGCATCTTTATATAAACTCTTCCTCTCGTGTTTCCTTTCTCTGGTTATTATCATTATATAAATTTGGTTGAGGCTCAGCTGATGGGTTTTCTTTCAGTGACTTTTAGTGATTAAGATGGACTAGAAATTAACTTTGTCCTTTTCATTTGTCTTCTAGATGATCCAAACCAGCAAAACCCTGATTGAGTCAGCTGATGTTGTCTACTCCAAGCTCACACAAGCACAAAGGGCAGGTATGCAGCATGAATGTATTCAATTCTATTCCAGAATACTTCCCAAAGGGAAATTAAATGAATTTGTGCATCCGCTTGACTTGAGCAAACTGCTAGAGTCGTTGTAATTTCTCCTCAAAGTAAAAGGAGGTGCTGCGTTTCTCTGCCGCTGGGATGAGACTGACTTACCATTCGGGGGCATGAATCAGATTTTCTCACTCACAGATATGCTTTGTTTTGCTTTAAAACTCAATATCATGAGAAAGCAACTTTTCATTCTCCTGTTATTGCTCCCCCCCGCGCTACAACATCCCTGTCAACATCAACATCGGTGGCTGCTGTCAATAAGTGGCCATCATCAGTGAGTCAACGTGGCGTAGTTATGGGCCGTGAGCAGGTGAAAACAATCAGTGAGCCGCACAGACAAAAGGGCTGCAGGGGGGGGAGAGAGAGAAAGGACAGAAGGCGTAAGCATCTTTTGAAAGGAGGAGAGAAATTAAAAGGCTTGACATTGCGGGCCGTTGGGGAGAGAGAGGACAGAATTAAACATGCATTAATCAGTACATCTTTATTTAAAAAAGATGGCATCCCGCAGAGGACAAATTTAGCCGGGACATTATCATTATTAGAGAAATGGCTTCAAATCAGGAAATTCTTCGTGGCTTGTCCTCTCCAGCCTCTTTTGAATTTGGCTCAACTCCTCCTCATTTGCCTCACTTCTGTCTTTAAATGGGAAGCACAAAGCTGGAATAGTGACATCTCAATTTTGCATGTTTTTCCTAACATTGTGCTGCTACAGTCAGCCACAGAACTGCAGATCATGGCCAGTTAAATACTTTGTTATAGCTGGTGTAAACCTGGTTAATTATATTTTATACCCTTCCACTCCTTGTTGTTTTGTGTCTTAACAACTGGGACTCAGTCACACACTTCAACCCCACATCCTGAATCAGATAAGAAATTTTAAGCCTCCTTTATGCCAACCTTTACTCCCTGGTGTTACACAATAGGAGGCATATGCTTTCTCCCTTTAACAGAATAAGCTAACCTGATATTCACGCTGTGTAATTATCCTGGGATGTAGGCTGAACGCTGGCGCTTCAATCACAGAGCTGTCCCTTAGCTCCATGGTTCCCCAGCCAGGAGCTGGAAGAATGTTCAAAGGCGATGATTTCAGAGTTAAGCAGAGCTTAAACCGCACGCAGCCGCACTCACAGCTGTTTCTGTTGCTCCGCAGCAACGCTCAGCTTATTGCCTCCGTCAGGTAAAAGGAACCTGCATGCGTCTTGTAGGATAATGCAGCTGGTACTTCTGGTTCAACTTGAGAAGGGAGGGAATTTGGACATTCTTTTATTAAGAGCTGCTAGCTTTTCCTGTAAGTGAGAAGAATGATACACGGAGGCAAAGGGGGAGCAGCGACAGCCCTCAGGCGCCTCAGCTGCATGCCAAACATAACACTCACCCCGCCGCCCACTCTCTCTGCTGTGCCCCTGGTTCTGACACTCATGCCTCAAATCAAACTATGGCCTTTTACAAATATTATGTCTATTTTACATCCCTTCTGTGTACTTTTATTAGTGTATCCAGAGGTTTGTTGCTATTTTGATAACAATAGGTCAGCCAGGAAGACTGCCTTTTTTTTTTTCTTGTAAAATGTTCATTAAGGAATGCCTCAAAAGAACGGGGTTTCCTGCTTATTTTTGAAAAACTTTGGAATTCGATTTACAGATTTAGAAAGAAATTATTTATTCATGTCTTTTCAAGGTTCTGTACTTGTATGCCTCTGTAGAAATAGTCAACATAAATTCAAAGCAAACTTTTTACTATTGAATAAAGAAGAAATTTTAATTGAAGAATATGTGGGAGTCCCAGAAAGAAGCTAGTGCTTAAATTTAGCTTTTCATGTCACTTGGAACCTGTACAATACAAACATCTTTTCCGAATTAAGTAATTAAATCAAGATAACGTTTTTTTAAGCATTAAATTAAGTTTAGCGTAACAGAACTTTGTGCCTGACGGCCGTATTTCATCACCTATTAAGCTAAATGTCATTTGTTCTAATAAAATATTATTGTTTTCCACATTTATCTCTTTGATGTCACTTGCACCAATGTGCTAATGATGCTACAACAATAGAAAATATGCTACAGGATCTTTTTTCTGCTTTATGACTCAACATTTGAGCTTCTAATTATAATCTGAAACTCATGTTTACTATTTTTTTTAACACTGTAGTTCTCAGCTTGTTGCTTCTGCTCTCCATTCACATCTCATTTCAAAGGACCTATAAAATAAATCTACAGTCTATGACAAGTTTAGTTTATTAAACTTAAGCTAATTGGGTAAAAGCAACAAACAAAAAAAGAAACATTCAGGCTCTAGAAGAGCTAAAATAATGCTGCTTATGTAACTGTACCTGCTTTAGCTGTTGTAAACAAACAGTTGAAGCTAAATGTAAGCCCCTTTAATTTAAGTTTTTTTTAATAACAGTCATTAGATCCAATGAAATACACTCGTTCTACAATTTGACCCAATCTCTTTAATTGAGATTTTTCCTCATCTGATATGTCTGTTTTATTTTGCTTGTGTTTCAGTCGATTACAGCCATTCCTTAACCTCTTATAACCAGAGAATCCACAGACAATATTGTGTTTAACCCCTCCCACATATATTTGTAGTGAATACGTCTCTTGAGATGCTGTATGTACCTCTTTTGAACCCATCTCTTAAAGTACGTGTACAGACTGTGACAGCATTAGGAAGGCGAGCAGAGAGAGGGATATGAAGAGATGGTGGATTTGCATGGAATTGAGGGTTTTGTCCCTATGATCATTCAAGATGGCAAAGGTATAATTTTGGCTTAATGGCTGTGTGAGAAACGGAAAGCAGTGCTATTAGAGGACGGCTTGTCAGTCTTGGGGAAGAGAATGTGGCGACGGGGTGGAATTTGTTAGTTTAATTTAAACTCCGGTGCCTTTGCCCTTGTTCTTTGCTCATCGGCTAAATACTGTTGTGGCAAAGACATGAATCACAAACGATGGCCTTGATATGAAATAAGGGAATTTCACTCAACTGCCACCTGTTATTTTTTAAATAAGGGCATTGGGCAAGATCAGAAACAACAGCGTGGAACAGGTTTGGATTTGTTCTGCCGTGTCCTGCAGCATCTTCCATTTTCTTCCTCCCCTCAGTTTATGCACAGTCATTGTTGCAGCTAATCAGTTTAATTTGGGCAGTGAAGCTTATGTGTTGATGAGAATGGAGAGGTGCTAGATGATTCCCCTGTGGGCCCTATTGGTGGCTCGCCATCACGCACGAGGATAATGGGCGACCAGGAAAACAGCTGGGATGCACACTCTGAGCACCTCCAGATGCTACCATCATATTTTTTGAGCACACAGACTCTGAGTTGGCTCAGATATCGGAAATCTAAATGCGGAAACCCCGATTCTCTCTTCTTTTCACTTTTGCTCTGTGTAGTGTTTATGTTTTTCAACCATTTAATCAGTTTCGATTGAAGAAATAAATTAGCACAAAGTAAATTTCACTCATTGTTTGTGTGTAATTAGAAATCTATATTCAGTGCACATGTGAGGGGATTAGACTGTTGTTTTAAAATCTTTATATTAACACTTGCAAAGTTGTGATACAAACTCAAAGTCTGAAAAGGAAGATGAATTGTTTTTTATTATTTTCTGGGTGAGTTTGGAAAAATTCTGGATTTTCCTGATATTTTTTCTTCTTTCTATAGTAGATTTGCCTTGAGTTACATTTAAATAACATCTTATACCCTTTATTCCACATCATACCTTGATTTTAACATTTTACTACCAATATTTTGGTTTTGAATTTAATTATTAGATGCACCACTATTTACCTTTAGAATTAGATTCTAGACAACCATAAATTCAGGTCAAACTGTTCTTAAAGTTAGCTTTGATATTATGATAAAATATGCATGCAAACAGAGATTTTATGGATAATTTGAAAATGCAATAAATCAACTAAGGATCACAAACTGTTTTTAAAAGAGTCAGCATTTCCAAAACTCACAGTTGTTTTGATGGCAGAATCTTAAACCTGGGTTGTGGCTCTCTGCCACTCCTCCAGAGATACTGCGAGCATTTTGGCAGCTACTCTGATTAATGCTGTCCTTTCTGGGCCTGTCCCAGAGGAAAACACTGAAGTCTGTTATTGCTGCATAAAAAAATTAAAAAAAACAGGCAGAAAACATACAAGGAAAATGATTCTGTTGTTTTTGTAAGACACATTATGCAGTAGTGCTGTTATCTAATCTTTCTGAACTATAAGAAAAAAATATTAATATTTAAATGTTGCCCAAAATAGACTTTGCTTTCTTTCTTTAAACTTGAATAGTGTGATAATTTGGGAAACACGGCTGGACCAATCATCATAAAAGAAAAAAAAAAAGGCATACCTGAAAATGAACAGACGAAAACGCTTGTAAAGGACGCACAGACCTCAAACTGGAATCAAATGTATCTAGGGCTGTTGTAAACGAATATTTTAGTAATCGAGTAATCTATCGATTATTCTTACGATTAATCGAGTAATCGGATAAAAAAAAATTCTGGAAATATTGGTAAATCTGGCATAATACCGGTGTTACTATCAGATATCAATGTCAGTCCAATTTTTCATATTTGAGCATCCCTAACAGTTGCTTTTTTGTAGTTTAGAAAACTAACCTGTAACAATAATAGCTCACTTTCTAAGTTAACCAGAAGAAAAGTTATAGAAAAATCTGAAATTCTATTGAATTTAATAACAAAGAGGCAGGCTCACAAATATGCTTATAAAAAATGTCTACAATCCAGCTTTTAGTTTATGTATTCATCTTCAGTGAGTTTAATAGATTAATTAAACTCACCTTGCCACCTAACCTGTCATGCTTTGGGTTTGAAAATACGGGAAATGCCGCCTGGAGTGGGAGGAGAGGGCGAATGAACGAACGTAAGATGGGGTGGAGGGGAGGAAATAGACCAGCGGACTGACGAACCGTTAGACCGGGGGACGAACACGGGGGGAAGCAATACGGGATATTTACGACACCTTCACTGGTCACACTCAGAAACTCATCTACCAGCCATGTACGATGCGCTCCGCCACCCGTTTCTTCAGACCGGGATATGAAATTTATTGTGCGGTTCGTCGGTAAAGCTACATTTACACGGTAAGCATCAGCTACTCAGCCGCCCGCCCTGTTCAGTCTATCCGCTCACCTCAGCGCTCTTCCCGCCGTTCGCTTTCAACCAGCAGCCCCGGAGGAGAAATGCTGCCATACTCCAGGCATTCCCCCAGTCATTTTAAGATCGGGCATTATCATCAATCAATAAAATCCCCACGGGCCAATCTTGAAGATTGGACTTTATGCCGCTGAGACTTAGCTTTTGTCAACAACTCAGAGGCGGAAGTGAGAACTCCGCGCAACGCAAATGAAGTCCCGACCGGAACACGGTGCGCTAACTAATAAAACATAAATTAACGAAGCTTCGAGGCAGGTAAATTTTCCTCGAGGAATTTTAGTAATCGAGGTACTCGAATCATTCGAGGAATCGTTTCAGCCCTACATGTATCATCAATGCAGTCCATGTTTTATCAGCTCTCTGTTGTGTTTATCTAGGTCCCCCTTCCATTCAAGCATGCTTTCTCTGCCTAACGACTGTGTATTTGTTCATTTTGTTTTTGACAGCTTTCTCGCTGTGAATATCCAAGATAGACATCTCATTCCCTTTGTCGTCTTTGGCTTTGCAGAGTCATTGTTTTCCTAGCTCATCCACAGCCAGAAAAAAAAAATCCCTCTCTGTGTTTGCAGTGATGACACTCCACATGGACTCTAGAGTGTATGAATTGGGATAAATTAAGCAAACATTGATCTGACTGGTGCAAATCTCCCTTTCACCAGCTACCATTTCTTTTCAGTGAAACAGGATCCGCTTTAAATATCCTGTTTTATTTGGTTATTTACCACCTTTTACTCTCTCTGACTTAAAACTGTGCTTCTTTTTTTCTTTTTTAGATCTGCTTGTGCATTAGGAACGCTTCTCGTTATAAATTTAGAAGATGTTTATCGTTTTCAAGGACTGTAAGCCCTATTCTGTAATTGTGTAGCTGCTCTACAGAGATGTTGTCTCCCGTGTCCTTCCATCTGAGCACCGCTTCTCCAGCTCGTGCCCATTAGGGAAGCAAACTAAAAAGTTCTTGTCTTTCTGCTGCACACGATGGGGGTCACACTTTGCACAACAGCATGAATTTCCCAGTGTTAAAGTGACAGTAAGGAACAGGAATTGTGTTAATGTTACACGGAGATGGCTCTTAATCATTGCCAGATTAAATACTCTGCGAAGCTATATTGGAACAAACCGCCAGCAGCTAATTTCGTATCATTTACAGCTCCCTGCTTGCTGGTTTCTGCCCCATCCTGCATTCGCCTTCTCCGTTTTCTCAGCTCTGCACAAGCAGCGGCCCATTAGCTGTAGCAGATTATAAAATTAGATCAGTCCTTATCCCTGTTAATGTAAATTTCAGGCTCCTAAGCTAGAATACTGTAGTAACACCACCTCTGGTGTAGTTAGAAAATTAAGAAAGAGCAGTCCGACATTGTGGATTGAAAATGAAAAAGCAGCCTCTGAAAACATAGTAGTTTTACATTTTTATGTACTCTGCCTCTGGAAGATGATCCACTTATGTTGCTACGTAGGAAAAGAATTTCAATTTGTTTGAGGTATTCTCCAAAATGCGTAAACTATTTGTTTACAGAAGAGGTGCAATACCTTCTCACTTATAAATATGAGGTGCTGAAAAGAAATGGTTCAAGACGCACAGCTATTCTCTAGTTTATAGTGGAAGCCTGGATTGTTTCTTCAGAAAATCAAAGCTTCTGTTGCTTAAGGCCATCTTTTCAGGGACAGACTGACAAGCAAGCTGAGTCTTACAGATTTAGTGGGAGTTTGTTGCTAAACCCTTTGGAGATTAGGAATAGTTTGCCTCAGTTGCAATAAAACCTGACCTACTCTGAAGCCTAATTAGAGGTTCGCCTTCATTGTACCGCTTTAGTTTTAGCCCTGTAAGCAATACCAGGCATCCATCCATCCATCTGGTCATCCATTTTCTGTACTCACGTAACTCTTGTAGGGTCGTGGGATGATCTGGTCCTAAATCTCCTGAATCAATAACCAAGAGATGATGAAGAACATCTTTGAACTATGAGAGAAAACCCACAAATTCCTCACAGAACACCACAGAAAAAATACACAACAGCCCGTCTGTTTAAGTATGCACACCATTACTTTGTTGCAATACCTTTTGATACAATTCCAGCATTCGGTCTTCCTAGGTACACAGTTAATTATAGAGAAATTAAGCTGCATTGATTAACTGTAATTAAAGTTCATACCTACTGATTGAAGTTCAGCCATCCTATTAGGACTTTATCCAAATTGCTAATTGGCATTCATAGTTTGCAGATGTTACAGTTTCAAGACGCTACAATGTGTCAAAATAATCAGATTTATGAAAAAAAAAATATTCCACAGCAGATAGTGTGGCACGCTGAAACATTAAGCAATAGTAACATTTCTAAAATCAAATATTTCCCAAAAATGAATACAAAAAGGCCAAATGGGAACTTGTCAGGGAGGCTCCTGAGGGGTTGGCAGTAGCTCTAAAGAAAATGCAAGAATTTCTCCATTATGTCTGGACTAAGAGTAGGGTTCAAAGGTCAAAGCATTTTCTTCCAAAGAAAACATTCAGGCCCAGCTAAAACTTCCCAAAAACTTGTGGGAGAATAGTTTATGGTCTGGCGAAACTAAGCCGGAACTTTTGACCAACATTTTAAAACATGTTTGGTACCAAAACAGTGCAACGCTAAAATAACACTGCACTTTTAGTGAAATACAGCGTCGGAGGGATCACGCTCTGGGGTTAGTTTTCTTCATGTGAACTAGACTTTTATCGAGGAGAATGAAATCAATCAGGTTTTGACCCAGACCTTAATGTACCTTTCACAAAATGCTGGCACTTTAAAGAAGGTGTCCACATGTTTTATGACTTTTGTAATATTGAATATAAATTTTTCTCCCCATTTTATTTGATCTGTTATTACTGTATAACAAATGGTAATTGTGTTTCCCCATGTCTCCTGTGGTGAATAGCAAATCTCTTGGCAAAGGTGCCTCACCTTTGAAACCTGCTTTACCTAAGACCTTTAAGATCTTAACAGGACAATACTAATTTGGTTATTCCAGTAGTAAAACAAAATGATGTCTGTACTACATGTACTATATTCCATTCTTAAAAAAAAATATTAATTGAATAAACGAATAAAAACTCTAAGCACCACGGTAGAGTATAGGTCCTTTGGAGATATTTGTGACTTTTCTGATATTGTTTTTAGGTGAAACTTGTCTGTCCCATTTCAGGTCTGGACTTCCATGAAGACCTGCATCGCATCGGAGCAAAGGAAGGTCTGAAAGGCCGAAAACTTCAGAAAGCCATGGAGAGTTACGCTTGGAACATCACTGTGCTTAAGGTGAGCAGACCTCCCCAATCACGTGGCTTCAAAGTCAATGCGCTGTATGACAGTGCAATACATTTAGAGCACACGCGACTTATATGAAAGATGGGAAGTTAAAGGATTATCTTATAAACTGCAACCAGCTGGACAAGCAATCCCAGACACTGTTGCAGAGATTTACCCGCACAATGTCTTAAGAAAGCTTCTTGGGCTAATTGCGTCTCTCTCTTCCCTAATCCCTAAATCTCTTAAGTAATTAGTGTTCATTCCAAGCGTTGTTTTATTTATTTCCTCTTGTATCTATTTTGACAAGACTTGATTGGATCGTTCACACTTGCTTGGAAGACACACAGCTCCATGCAGCTTGGCCATATGTGCATGTGCAAAAGACGGCGCATTCTTGTCACTGCCTGCCCTGTGACTCGAGAGATAAGGCCGGCCAATTCGCTCATCTTATTCCCTCTTTGGATGCCGATGTTAGAGAGCTAAACTCGAACAGTATAGTTGGGATCTTATCTCATTGTGTCACCTTGACACCAGTTAATTGTAAATGATAGTGATGATTGTGTGGTTTATACTGTTTTTCATTTTATTGACTTTTATATGTTATCGTAATTTTCTTTAGTCAAAATGAAATACCTTGAATCACATTTTTGTGCAGTAGCATAATTTTCATTCCAAATATGTGAAAATATAACTTCAAATTAGTCATTTTGAGTTTACTGACATAAAAAACGGCACCTAATCTAAAAAATAAATAAAGGAATTTCTTGCACAGAATCTTTAGAATGATTTTATCATTTTAGCTATTCACAGAGCTGTGACACTAAAACCCCTGACAGTGGGTTTCAGTGTGCACTAAGCGCTGGATGATCCGAGAAATTACCACACACACCCACCGCAAATGTTTTAGTGGTTGGCACCCAGACAAAAAAAAAAATAAAAAATCAGTGACCAAATCTAAACTGCTACTTAGTAAACCCTATGTGGCAGTTAGCTCTGCTACAGTTCTAATATTAGTAGCAAATAGGTGGAACGCCTTTAGCCGCGTTGCTTGTATTTCCTCTTCTCTTCTGTAGCTGGAGCTAACGATGTTGTTGTTCTTATCTCCAAGCGTGTGAAGGAAGTACTGCACACATCACTCATTTTCTAAGCAAATATATTTTTAAAGGTGCAGTTTACGTGAAAGTTCCTCAATATGTCAGTAAAAACCTATCCAGGCTAAACATATATACATATATATATATATATATCAAACCCTGATGTCCAACTGGCTCAGTCTCAACTGAGCCATTTGGACAACAACAGTCTCAAAATAGTGAAGTTTGGAAGTGGTAACATCATAATGTGGGGCTTTTTTCGAATATGGCGCTGTCAACTTTTGTTTAGTTGAAGCAGAGTTGCTATGCTGCAGTTTTCCCACACATAGGAAATGCTTTATTTAAAGTTATCACACACGGGTAACTAAACAATGTCCTCAGCAATGCCAGTATTAAAACTATAAAACATACTCACCACAGTAATCATCAATATTTGATACCTGACAATATTCAAGAATAAAATCTTGAACTGTTATTTTTCTAATTTCTTGTGCCAGATAGCTGTGCTACAGTCTTAAGTACCATAGGAACCAAGTGGAAATTTGCTTTGATTTGTGTTATTTATATTTCTACCCACCTCTATAATGCCAACATATTTGGCATTACTTACATTTTTTAAGTAATGTGTTTTCCGGGGTTAGTTGCTATAGCAGCCAACCACTTCCCGCTCTAATGGTTTCTCTCTAAATGTTTTTTTTTGTTTGTGTGTGTGTGCATGTGTGTGTGTTTCACCTCCTTATGTTATTACTGCTACTATGGCAGAATAGTGTGTCAGTTTGACCTGCTTTTTGACTTTTCTTGCAGTTTACAGTCATAAAAAAAACATTCATTGAAGTAGGGAAGGCTTCAGGAGGCGATGCTCATGGTTTCAGGTTTTCATGATTTTGCACATTGTGGTTTGTGAAGATAAATCTGATGCATCACGGAACGCACAAAGAAAAACAGGATGCTGAGAGGCAACAAGTTCTACTCATCTCATACAAAATGTAGAGTCTTACAGGTTTAGTCATTCTCCAAATTTGTAAAGATTTAAAATAACAGTATCAGAAGGTCTTGTTGTTGAATCCCTCCAACATCTCTCACCCTGTTCCATCTACATCTATCTAACTATCCCATCCATCTCCACTCATTTGTACTTGCCCTTTAAGTTGCCCACTTCCCTGTTTCTCAGCTTCCTCATCCTCGTTTCATCGATGAGCCATGCTCTCAACTGAAAGGCATCTTGGCATCCGCATAGCTCCGCCTCCTCTTCCTCCCTTCCTTCATCTATAATCTCTCTCTCATACTGAACATTTGGTGAGAGCCTAGCGCCTGTTTGCCAAGGCTGGCAGTCATGCCTAGTTATTTCACCCCTCAACCTTTTTCAGATTCTCAGCAGGCTGGAAAGTGCTAGCTGGTAGAAGCATGGGACGGAGAAATAGGCAGTTGAGTGGAAAAAAAAAGAGGTGTCCTGTCTTTCTTTCTCAGCTTCCCAAACTCCCACTTCGACTGTACTTTGACAGTGACAGAAAGATCAGAGCTGTCATGGTGGATGATGTTTTTTGCACATTTCTGTCACTCATTGTACCTCTGTCAAAAGAAAAGCAGAAGCAGAGAGACAGAAAGGGCGGCTTTGAAATGAATGTTAAGTTCTTCTTAAATAGAATAAAAGGCTCCTTTAAAAAAAGAACTCACGGAAATGTGTGCTGTAATTAAAATGTGTCCAATGAATACACATCTAATGAACTCCACAAAACTAGTTCAGATTGCAGCCATTGTTGTTTCGACCCCTTTTTGTTAAATCAGATATTTTCATCACGTTCAGCGAACCAATGTCTGCCTTACAATTTATAAATAATATACAGCAAGTTCAGGTTATTTCAAATGAATTGTGCATCAGACAAGAATATTGGACTGGTATTCAATAAGGGCACTGTGTGGGAATCGGTGACTACCCCTGTTTTATTTTAGCCCTCCCTGTGGACAGCTTTGGGTCAACTGTTGGGGTGAACGCATCACCTAGAAGTGCAATTCTGATTTGGTTGTTGCAGCGCACGACCAGCTTTTCGCTGTCTTGTTTCATAGCTGGTGAGTCATGAGTTACATAATTTTTTTTTTCTTTTTTAAACATATGAGTTATTCATTCTCCTGGTTTTTGTGCTGGAATGTCTTGGGTAAAAGGCCACTTGGAGAGCATCAGCATCACCTGGGAGCTGAATGTTGACCATTAGGCGGAGGGCAGGACCTTTACTCCCTCTGCAATATGTCAGACTTCCATGTGCGCTGTATTCTTTTAACATTTGCCCTTCACTGTGGCGTACGATAGGTTAACACGTGTCACTTCAGTGAGATGTCAGTCCAAAAGCATGTCAGAGTGGGCAATGTAATATTTTCAGAATGCCAAATTTGACGCTCATTTTCGAGTGAGTAAACTGAAGAAAACAACCTACCTAGAAAAATAGTGATGATTCAATAATGACCCTTTTCTTATTTTTCTTTTTCTCACATGTGAATATTTCTGTTATATATGTACCTCTTCTGTATAGAAATAACGCCACCGTATTTTCATGCAGCAAAGACAGCTAGCTTAGGGAAGCGGGCTGGAAATGGCCTTGGCCCCGATTTTCTTGACAGTGCTGTGAACACAGAAAGGCTGTTCTGGCCATTTCCTCCATATATGGCATGCATTCATCTCTGGGGTGCTCGAATAAAGAGCAGAAACATAGTGGTAACATTATCACCATATGACAGCACAGTTCACCAGCAGAGAGGAGCTGTACAAACTGCTGGCAAACATCCAACCGCGTTTCAGTAAGTTTGTACTGCCCCCTTCCGGCTGTTTTGGGTTAACGCAGGCAAATAAGAGAAATCTTCAGAGAATATAAAAAGTGTTGAAAAAGGAAAAAACAATAAAATGAATGCAAACTGACTGCAATTAATATGCATGAAGTATTTCAAAGGAGTTGTTTTATTGAATGCCAAATGTTCAACAACATATATTTTCTTGATATATTTTCTTATTAAATAGGAAATAAAATTAATAAATAAATGATTAAATGCATTTAATAATTATTTAAGTGTTCCAAGTAATTAAATGCAGACATAAATTTAGAATGTGAAACTAAATAATTAAAATTCCAGTAGTTAATTATTCCTTGCATGGTGTGCATCAAAGGATTATTTAAAATGTCACAGCATTTGATTGGCTGAACTGTGTAGCAAGTCAATTTCAGACAAATTATATTAACAAGAACTCATCATTCATTGATGTCCATGTTAGACTGATACACAAAATAGATGCAGGAAGTTTGAGAAGATACACATACAATAAATATGGGAGTAATATAGTTGCCTTTTTCAGAATACATGTTTATTGACAACATTTTTATTCATTATATACTTGATAACTACAATTAATGTTTTACTGATTGATTTAGAAACAGAATTTTATAATCAAATACTTAATAATTGAATTGTGGTGTTTTGGGGACTTCCAGTGCTTTATGCCTCATCAAAACTGGACATTATCGCAAAATTTACGTCTCTTTTTTGATCTCTTTTTTTCTTAACCTCAGGGCCAGGCAGACCTGCTGAAGCATGCAAAAAGTGAGGCACTGGACACTTTGCGCCAGATCCACTGTGCAGCTCAGTCCTGCGGCCTCAGTAAAAACGGAGCGGCTTCCCCGCAGCTTCCTCACCATCCTCTTCAGCAGCCACCACAAGTACAGCAACAGCCTCCGACCAAGCTCCACCCACAGTCTCTGCTGCTCCACCCACCCCGCGTTCCTCTGCAGCCCCAGACGTCACCCCAGTCGTACCTCCACACCCATCAACAGCAATACTCCCAGCTGCATTCCCAGTCGTTTCCTTTCCCTCCCATCCAAACTGTTTTAAAACCGCCGGCCTACCCACATCCTCCACCCTTACCCACAAATCAGCTCCAGTCACAAAGCCAGCAGCAGAGGGCGGCAGGACCTCTCGATGTCATCCCAGAGAGAGAGAAAGAGATGGTCAGCGACGGTCCTGCAGGACCCTGCTGACTAGCAGCCTGCGCCCACAGCGAGTCCCAGCCAAAGAGAGACAAAGAGATAGAGAAGCAGAAGGATGTTGAAGGAAAACAGGAGGCTAATAAGGAAGGCGAGGTAAAGGATGTCGCAGAGAGACCTAAAGAGGTGATGACGGTGAAAAGGAGTCACCGTGTTCGAAGCGAAACACAAGTCTGAAAATACGGATGAAGACAGATGTAACAGTCCAGTCATACATTTCTGAAGAGGATGCTTGTTCTCTCAATTTTGAGCATTATCCATTCCAGCAAGAAATTAAAAATGTCTTTGTCTTCTATCTTGCAAGAAGTAAATAAAATAAAATATAAAAAAATAAAAAGGAGGGAGAAGCAAGGGATGATGAGAGGAATATTTCAGGCTCATGTTTCTAGTTAGGAAAGTACATTCAAGGCAAATTGATGACAAAGATATCCCTTTCTCTCTCTGGGCATTGCTAGTTACATGCAAATCCACAATGTACACTGGCTCTGTGGGTGCAGGCTTTACCTCACATCAGTGTTTTACGCCACAAATATGCCTTTTCTTTCTTTTTTTTTCCATTTCAGAGGCACTTTACCACGTCTTTGAGCTTTTATTTGGTCACATTCACACTTCTCTCCCAATGTTTTAGTTGTAATGCTCAGCTCAAACCCTCGCTCCTTTCCCGTAATGAGGGTGCAGATTTCATTTTCAATGCACAAATTAGAGCAGCTCTGCTAGGCTGGGCACTGTAGGAGTCACAAATGACCTTTTTAGCACAAACCAGGGAGCATTAGAGTTAGTATCGAGAAAAAACAATCTGCATTTGTTCAGTGTTCATTTATTTATGCTTTTTTTTTTTTTTTTTTTTTTTTTAAGCTGCTGTCAACCTCCATCTGGTCCTTCTCTTGGGTTTGTGTGTGTTCAGGTTTGAGTTCATTCTTGGGATACTCACCATAGCATTTTCTTGTCTCCTACCCAGGGGCTCTGTGTATGATGTTATGTAAGTTGATGTTTTGGTCCCCAGGGTGGAGCTAACCCACATCCTTCAGTGGTGGAGCTCAGCATTCAGTCACAACTGGAATATTTGACCCTCCCTTTTAGAAGTGAAAGGTCAAAATCACCATGGTACTGCTGTCTGTGGAATAACACAGTGACTATATAGATGTAAACTCTGTGTAAAATGTATGAAGGGAGCATATATTGCTATAATTCTCAGACATTATTGATTGATATTCTTCTTGTTGTAAGTTTTATTGATATTCAGAGTCTTTTTTTAACATTACTTCCACATGTACAGTGCTTTGACACCTGTTGTTCTGTGGATCAGATCAAGAGAACCAGTGCGTTTGGGACTGAAATGACGGGTCACGGGTTAGTGCCACAACACAAGGGGTAAATGACGACATGACAGTGAGAGTGTGCAAAACTGTAAGAGCTCCTTTGAGTTGCCCATTAAAGCTGGCTTCATTGGTTATCCTGTCTCCTCGTGTTCATTTCTACCTAGTGAGATGTAGATACACTATAAAAAAAGTTAATATAGTTAATATAACAAAATATGTTAAACATTTTCGACATGCTTTCATACTGAAGTATTTATATTATGGTAAATATTTCTATTTTGCCCACATAAACTGGGTTTAAGATATTGTTCTGATTGGTTGGTGGTTTTCTTAAGTTACACATATTTTTTTTCTAAATATGTATAGACACTGTTGTTTCTACAACACTTCTCTAAAGATGGCTGAAGAAGTACTTTGGTTTGTTTGTTGGTTTGGGGTCTTTTTAAATTGTAATTTGTCTATTCAGATTTTTTTCTTTAAAAAAGTACGAAGTGTAACACTTTATTTGAAGGGGGTTGAATAAGACTGTCAAGACACTGTCATAAACATGACATAACACCTGTCATGAACATGAATAAGACTTCATGAATATTTATGACTGTTGCCATAAAGCGTCATTCGGTAAATTATGACACTTTTAATACAAAGTTGACATTATTCAAAATGTCTTTGTTATGACAACTTTACATTAACCAAGAAATCATTACTGTTTAAAATTTACCTTTAATAACATAAAGTTACCTAATTTTTAAAGTGCAGTCAGTAATACTTTTATAACAAATTTATATCAGTAATGATTTCTTGGTTAATGTCATGTTGTCATAAAGACATTTTGAATAATGTCTACTTTGTATTAAAAGTGTCATAATTTACCGAATGACGCTTTATGACAACAGTCATAAATATTCATGAAGGCTTTTTCATGTTCATGACAGGTGTTATGTCATGTTAATGAAAGTGTCCAACAGTCTTATTCAACCCACTTCAAATAAAGTGTTACCGTACGGAGAACCACACTAATATAGCTAAACCTCAAACAAACAAATATAGCAACAAAAAGCACAAAGCTGGGCATATTCAGCTTTGTGATAAATATATGAGCACAGATGCATCACTCTTACCAATATCTCAATATAAATTGAGGAGAACAAGGCAGAAGACTATTTGTGAGGTTAAATATCAAGAGGGATTTCCATCTTGTTGTGCTCATAGGTCCAGAAATGACGTCTGGATATTCCGAAAAGATTTTGT
Source organism: Poecilia mexicana (assembly GCF_051168715.1). NCBI lineage: Eukaryota > Metazoa > Chordata > Actinopteri > Cyprinodontiformes > Poeciliidae > Poecilia > Poecilia mexicana. The sequence continues at coordinate 21,439,698 of NW_028263377.1, forward strand.
CCGTCTCTCCATGTCTAATACCCGAGGCAATTCTGAGAGCCATTCCTTGAATTGTAGGAACAGCTTCCGATTTCCACTACCTTAAGGTCAATCTCTAAGCAATTATTAATATGAGAGTCATTTGAATCAACAAAGAGACAATGATTATCAAAATCTGGGATCAGGTTTAAACTCACAGCTGCAAATAAAGAGACAGTTGTTCAATTTATTTTTGCGGATCAGAACAGTAATATCCTGGTCTGTACCATAAGACCATAAAAGCAACAGTTGCCAAATTAACAAAGTTACACACACCTAGAAATATATTTATTTTCTTCAACACAGTGATATACATTTTGGATAATTACTTAAACATATAATTCCAACAATCATATGTTGGAATTATAAGAAGATGACTATGCTGAACACAATCTAATGTAATCAATGACCTGCCCAAATGCTTCATTGATTATTTCTGATGCACTATGATGCAACGTTAATAGTCCTGACCTAAAATTATGTTCTCATTGATTCAAACCTATTCTTCTTCTTCCATGAAAGGGTTTGTGTGTTTAAAGCAGTGCTTCCTGTTGTCCATAAGATGGCAATAAACATTAGCTAAATGGATGTACAAATGAGTGGCTGCTTTCAAGTTGTTGTCCTGAAGTTTTGACATGAAAATTGTATGTTGATTAAGCTAAGAATTAGTTTCTCCTTTATATAGATCCTTAGATGGCCCCACCTAAACTTTTGGATGTTTGGATTTTTTTAGTTAAGCAAGAGGATGCTCTTTGAAGCTTTTGATGTCACTATAGACCTTTACTATGAGAAATCACAGCACACACAGAGCTATGCTCATTAGCATGCCCTTTCAAAGCTTGTTAGTTTCCTTATGTATTTGTGTTGTTTTTTTTTTTTGCTTTACTGGACACAATAGTTTCTGTCTTTGGCTGCTCATAGTAATGGCATGTGTTAATAAACCCTCCCTATGCAGTCACAAAGGCATACCTGTAGTTCATCAAATCTCTGTGGAGATGATCTCTAATAGGGCTCTAATTAACAGTCACGAGCGTGGCAGCAAACTTTAAATGAGCAGAAATAAAAGATTTGTGGGGTTTTTTGTCTGATTGTGGCTGGCCTGAATGACGCCCAAAGCACTGACGATGTGGACACAGTAGAACAATATAAAAGAGACTTCCTCCTGTGGGACATAAGAAGATCAGATTATAACCCCATCACACCAGAGTGAAGATGACATGGTACACCACCAACTTCCACAACACTGCTGGGATGGACACACCTAACAGGGTAAGACCTTTCAGGGTAAGCCTTTGTACAAAGTTTTGTGATTACATGTTGATGCTCTGAAGAATTCAGACTTTAGTTCATGTGGAGCACCTTAAACATGACCACTGAATGTGAAGAAATGATTTAACAGTGAGTCAGTCCTCTTGTCAAGTGACAATGCAGATTCTTCTAATTTGTGTTTTTTTTTGTATTATTATTATTATTTCTTCATCAGATCTCTTATAGACAAATATCTTCATTTCAAAGTGGCATTTTATTCATGATTAAATCAAGAAATAAAAAGTAAAATCTATCAGATAATGAATATTAAATCATAAACGTGATACAATCTGGCAAAAATAAAAATAAAATGCAGAATTTCAAAAAAGGAAACATATGCAAAGAATAAGAAGATAAATCTTTAATTGGTTTTTAAAAAGGTTGGAGTCTCAAGTCTTGAGAAAGACTTTTCTCCAAATTTGAGGGTTTTATTAAATGACTCACAGCAGCTTTAATTTTAATTACAAGAACCATCGGAAGAATGGTGGAATCTGAATAGTTTTACAACTCAGCCATTAGTAGCAATAAAATAAAACTTCATTATCAATCCTAAAAATTCATATTTAGCAGTTTAGCGTCTTTAAAATCTTCATGTTCACAGATGAATTTGGTTAAACCTGCAGCTGAGCTGTGCTTTTCTTGGAAGATTCAGAAAACAGAGCACTGCAGTTGTAAAAAAAAAAAAAATCTCTCTTGAACTAAAGCAGAGATTGCTGAACTCTTGGATTGATCTTTAGATGATAAGATAGATTTTTTTTGTTTAATTTTTAATTATTTTGACTTGGTGTGAAAAATTCATTGCCGAACTGCAAGTTTGAGATGTGAGTTTCTCTCTCCGAAGGCTTGTGCCAATAAGTAAAACTTAAATTTAGCTACTCTTCCATCCATGACTTGATATTCACTACAGTATTTATGTTCATCAGCTGGTTATTGGGAGACACGGCAGCTCAGAGTGGTGTTTTATTGTTATCTAATTTCATAGTCATATTGCCCAAACTAAAACAGCATTGCAGTGGTCTTATGCCATCAATTGATGAAAACACTGACTGATCAACATTTTCTTGTTCAGTCTGTACCAGTATCTGAACATTTTAAACAAAACTTATTGATGCTCAGTATGAGCGACATGTTTATCTGAACAAATGCATTCCAAAGCTACTTTTCTTCCCCTAACAGAAGACTCTGGCGTTCATGTTGATACTGCTGCTTGCTCAGCTGGGATGTAGCGCGCAGAGTGTGTCTGAGTGCTGCAGACAGCCAGCGCGGTCCTGTCGCCTGCAGGTCCTGCTGTGTCGTTCTGGCAACAAGAGCACAGGGGGAACCATCGCAGGAGACGCAGCCGCTGGGATCCTCACCCTGGGTAAACGGAACGAGGACGAGCTGCATTTGCAGAGCAGACTCCATCAGCTTCTTCATGGCCGCAAGAACCAAGCAGCCGGGATACTGACTATGGGGAAGAGGACTGCAGAGAGGGACAGGGAGCAATAAACAGACTGAGTCTGTCAAAAAAAAACAAAAAAAAAAACACAATTGTAACACTTTAGCCTGTGTAAACAATGTTCATAAAATGTTTATAGAAAATGACATTTATATATATAAAAAAGAGATAACAATCAAATGATTTTCTTTAAAATGCATCTTTTCGGGAAAAAAAATGTAATAGAGATTAAGAAATTTGTGGTGACATAATTCAAAGTTTAAGCTGATGACATTGTCTTTAATAAAGTATTGAAAACAAAAAAGAACTTGTCAATATGTTGGTTCACAACATTCACTTATACGATTCAGTCTGATAGAAAATGACTATTTATCATTCACTAAACTACGATTTTGAGTATACCAGGAAATCTTTATTTTTTTTATTATTATTTCTCATCCTTGCAGAAGAAGGTTGTTTTTCTCTCGTTTCTCCTGTGGATCATATAAAAGACAGAGAGTGAAGATTAAGAAGAGGAACAACACATTAAAGACAACATGGGGCTATAAAAGGAAAGAGACAATAAAACCAGAGGTGTAGTGGCCAAAGACATGTTTCAGAGTAGATTTCATAGAAACTGTAGGCCAGACTATAGTTTTTTACAAAAATGTTCTCAAGGATGTACTCCCTGTGTTCATGTACTTATAGACTCTACTGTGTTTCCATGCTTTTCTGTGCGGTGCGTGGGTGTGCCATAGAAATTGTAATAGAGACTGCAGAATCCTTCAACTAGCTGAAAATGAATTATTTTAGCTGTAAACATTTATTTCTGTTACAGAAAGTGAACTGACTGCTTTTTTTTTTCTTTAATTTTGCAAGCCTATCTGGTCAAATACATGGGAGGAAAGATTCCCTGTGGGGACTCAGAAAAAGTCTCATTACTTTCTATGCTTCAGAGTATCCACAGCAACCAGCAGCTCGAGATGGAGCTCTGACCTAGTGGTTTTACGCTGCACAAGTACAATTATTTGATGAGCTGAAGAGAAAAGCATTGAGAAGTCTCTCTTTACACCTCAGTGAGGAGCTTGTAACAGAAATCAATGTAAAGGTGAGAAAGCTGGAAGATAAGGAGAATGAAGCTAATTTCTGTTAACTCCTATGAGGAAAGATAAGTAGGAGGAGACAGGGTTTTTTTTTTTTTAGAGAAGGAAAGAGATGTGCATTGAGCTCACGGTGTGTGGAGTGGAGAAATGACTGAGGCTCCCATAATGGGAGGGGACTCAGATGGCAGGAACTATGCTTTGTGGAGCTGAGACTGACAGAACAGTTGAGGATATGACAACACTGAGCAATGTGCAGCTGAACCTGAAAAATCCTGATTCAGTTCTGGGAGAAAATCTCTGGGAGAACAGCAACTATCCTCATCTTCTCAAAACAGATCGGGCTTATCTGAAAATCTCTGCTTTTGATTTCTGCATCCAACAAAAGAACTTTATACCAAGGCGCAGCACTTTGATTTTATTTCAGGTTTTATGGATTAGTGACAAACTACGAGAAGCTGAAAGTCTCCTTTTAAAAGCTAAAGATGCCTGTGATGAAGGGCCTCCTTGCTCCACAGAATACCTTTTTGGACAGCATTGCAAATCACTTCGATGGAACTCGTAAGTACTTTAAAAAAGATGTTTTACCTTTTTTTTTTTTTTTTTTCATCAAACACTGATCAAGAATAGCGCAGTGGCTCATTTGATAGCCCAAATCAGTTTTGTGGGACAAAATACTCAGTTCCGCGTAGAGCAGAACTGAGTATTTCTGTTCTATGCAGAAATACTTGTTTCGTTAGCTAAAGATTGTGAAGCACATTAACATACAAAATGTGTATAGTTACTGGTGAAATCCTTTATTTTTAAACCAATAACATAAATGTGAAATTATTTTTTAAGGATTTATTTTGGACAAATCTGTAAAAAAAAAAAAAATGAAAAAATTGCACAGTCATTAACTTAATCAGTGAAAAATGCTGTGGTTGTTTCCACCTGGATAAAAATAAGTATCCTTTCACACTTCAGGTATGCTTAAGAAACAAAAGGCCAACATAAAAAACATGCAGTACTCGCTAAAAAGATATTTATTAATTTATTTTTGGGTTAGGTAATTCAATCTTAATATCAATATAAACCTTTATATTGTCATAAAATGGTTGCGGTAGTGGTGAGGAGTGACGCTGTGACCCAGGTAAGGTGATGATAATGATGAGTTTAATGATAATCAATAGCACAGAACAACGGAGACCAGCACAGAGAAACAGGCATCACACGACAAGGATCCAACGAAGAACACAGACAACAGGTGGGTTTAAATACACACAGGGATAATCAAAGGAACGAGACACACCTGGGAAACAATCAACGGGGAAGACGCAGAGACAGAGACTCACAGGGAACAGGGTAACAATAAACACAGAAATAACTCAAAAATAAACACAGAAAACTACGGATCATGACATGTATAGCCAGGATAACATATTAAAAGTCTCCTATACAAAAGATTCATGATAAGTGGCAGCAGCGCAATCTAACAAGTTAAATTTCAGGAAAATGGATGAAATAATGAACATTTCCCATTTTATGGCTCACATGGTTCAACACGGTGGTTTCTTCATACAGATCCTTCACCAGTAGAGGCTTTGTTTTAGATTGACTGAACAAAGCCTGTTAATCTCCATCAAGTAACATAATAATCTTGCATTTGTCCAACCAACAGAAATTTGTGACAGTGACCCTTCAAGGGGACAGTCAGTTTTCAGCATCAGCTGTCAGTTCATTAGATTAGATAGAGCTTCAGCAACAAACACCACTAAGTCCATGAATCGTCTTGAACTTGTCTTGACTGAAATGTGAGCAGCAGCCATTGAAAACTCATAGCAAACAGGAATGGAGACACTATCCACATGATCCTGTTATGAAACCAGGGAGATTGATTAAAATGAATTATGTAGTGGTGGGGAGCTTATCAGATATCAACTGAGGTCTTGCTCAGTGAACCTTTTTGAAAGCTGGAAACTCACCTAAATTATTAATCTGATCACCCACCACCTCAAAATGTAGAAAACAGCCACTCAATAGAGTCAGAACTGATGTTTAGATTAACTTTTTCAGCTTCTGTCATTGATATCGGACTCTTCATGGACACTCTTTCCTGACCTGAGTCTGTATTTCATAATTTTCACACCTTAATCCTTGCTGGACTGCAGGGGCTGGTGCCAGTGGTTAACACGTGAGGTGTGTTCCTAGATCGTCATTTTAAAGAATTGGAAAAGCTCTTTGTTGAACACAACTCAGATTTCTGTTTTGCATTTTTGCTGTCAACATTATTAATTAATCTGATCAGCATATATATATATATATATATATATATATATATATATATATATATATATATATATATATATATATATATATATTTTTTTTTTTTTTTTTTTTTTTTTACTTTAATCATGACCAATAAAAATATAAAGAATCTTTCAATTTCTGACTGTAGGCAAAGGAGTAATTTGAAGATAATTACAAATTAACAGTTTTTGAAGTTACTTTTCCACAGTAAAATAATGCAAAGGATGCATGCTGCTAGATGTGTAGATGTTTTCTCTAAAGTATGTGGAGATGAAGTCATAAACCTAATTAAAGACCTTTCTGGTTTTGTGTTGCTATGGGGATTTCTGAGCAAGAAGAGAAGGAAAACATATGACAATTGTGCAATTTTACAAGAATTTAGTTCTGGGACGCAAATTGAATCAGGCAAGCGCGCTGAACGGAACAGCCAATTAGAAATATGTGAAAGATTTTTACCTTCCTTAATGTATTATTTCTTAGATAAACATATACAATTATGCCACTGAATGATGAATGAACTGTTTGCTTTGTTTTCAGCAGGAGAATACAAATCTCCTCTCTGACATTCAAGCCAGCAGGTGTTCCATGCTGTCCTTGGAGCTACGTTACTGTTTAAAAGTTTTCTTCAGCAAACAAAGAACGTTTTAAAAGGCTGTTTGCTTATATTCAAAGCCTCACCTGAAAACGGACGCCTTACTCATTATTTGTACAGAAATAGAAAGGAGACATGTACCTATTAATGTGCTTTATTGAATTAAGAACAGATTACCAATAATAATTTCTTCCACAATGCTTTTCAAATATTACTCACCAGCTTGTGTATTAAATCAGTACAAAATTGCTCTTGCAAACATTTCAGTACAAGCTTATCTAGCGCATTGTTAGGCTGTAGAGAAAAGCAATCTTTGGCATAACAATTAAAAATTAGTGAAAATTAATACTGATACTATTATTATTCTGATATTATTTTTTGAATAATATATTTAATTAAATAGGAAAATGTAATCTTCTTGAGTTCAGACTTTGCATTAGTGGCTTCTAGAGCAGTAATTTACAGAATCTTATTGTACAAAGGTATCAGTCAGGAGAAGTACAATAAATTCCTACATCATTCTACATTTGCCATCGCACAATAAAGACAGTTATATATGAATGGAGAAAAAAAATTCAAAGACTTACAAGAATCCATCCTTTGTGTTTTCTGCATGAGATCTTTAAATAACTACTTTTCTGTCTGCCTGTGATGGCAAGCTGTTCAGTTGCTTGCCCTAACATAAAGCTAGGAACAGCTTGCAGATATCTAGTCTTAGCAGTGATATTTTTCCAAACAAAATTGTCTGGCAGTATTTGTGCTGCTGCTTTAAAAGAGGGAATTGGTGAAATTCCTCTTTGTGTTGAGCTCTAATGTTGTTTTTCAACCTCTAATCTCTGCTATTTGTCTTTTTGACTTTTTCACAGACAGCAACTTTCTTCTGGGAAATGCCAGGGGTCGATACGATTACCGGATCGTCTATTGTTCAGATGGTTTTTGTGAGCTGACTGGTTTTGTTCGGACGGAGGTCATGCAAAAAACCTGCACCTGCACCTTTCTTCATGGGGCAGAGACCAGTGACGGTGTAATGGAGCAGGTGCACAAAGCTCTGGAGAGTCAGCAGGAATATCAGGGAGAGATCTGCTTTTACAGGAAAAATGGTAAGAAAAAAATACTGTTTCTTCTGCTAAAGTCATTGTTCATCTACTTATATTTAGCCATCAAGTGAACACTTTAGTCTTTGTCTAATATCTCTCTGTAACTCTTTGGTACTCAAAGGAAATCAGTTCTGGTGTCTCCTGGATATTGTTCCAATTAAAAACGAGAAGGGCGAGGTGGTTCTGTTTCTGCTGTCCTTTAAGGATGTCAGCGAATCTTACGGGAAAAGCCATCACTACATTCATGAAGACGGTGAGTCCTTACTGCATGCTTCTAAAAGCTCTTTTCTGAGTGATTCTAAATGATCTCTAAAACTGTTAACATGGTTTTTCGTTGGCTTGATTTTACCTAAAACTGTATTGAAATGACTAATACAGCTAATTTTGTAGTTGCCTTTGATTTTGCAGAGGACCCTCAAGAAAACCGAAAAAGCAGTCGATCATATTTTATTCAGGCTCAAGACAGGTGGAGAAGTGTTCTGCACCACCTGAGTAGCCTGTTCACAAAGAGAGGCAAGAGGAAACTGACCGATGTGAGTTCAAAACTCTGTCTCAACTCCCACATGATGGAAAACAACCAGAGACCAAGAAAATAAATGCACATTTTAATGTTGCTCTGAATACTTTCTTCATTGTTCCTCAAGAGCCCAGTACAGATTAAACCTCTTTATAGAATGACTTTTATTTACCTGAGTGTAATTGAGGGTATTAGAGATGTGGAGTTCAAGATTTCGTGTCATGTGGCATTTTCAGAGCATGTTCCAGAAACCCTCCGTACCTGAGTACAAGGTGGCCTCTGTGAAGAAGTCCCGTTTCATTCTGCTGCATTACAGCATTTTCAAGGCCATGTGGGACTGGCTGATTCTGCTGGCGACTTTCTACGTCGCTGTCACTGTACCTTTCAACGTCTGCTTTGTCAGTCACAGCGAAGGCGGCGATCGTCTCTCACTTGTCACTCGTAGCACCACATGGAGTGACATAGCGGTGGAGATGCTCTTCATAGCTGGTACGATTTCTGTGCATTGACTTCAAATGTTGGATTTAGTGGAGAAAATGTTTAAGCGTTTCAAACCTGTTGACCATCATATTGAAACCCAAGTAACATTATGAAAAGACAAGAGCAGTAAGTTTAAACTACAGCTGTTACCTTGGTGATGGCTGGCACGTGACTACCTCCCACCATTTCTCACCCACTCAGTGTCAATGTTGCCCTAGGTTATGAACATAATTAGATTTTTCTCACTTCGTCCCAGTTCTTCTCCAATGGAAGTGCCATAACACGTCTGTCACACAACCTCTCGACAAGTTTGTCTTTAAAGAGACAGTCGTAGAAAATTAGCTCACCCGCTACCTCGTGCATTTCCCTGAAAGTCTCTGGAGCAAGTTTTCAATCATTGTGCATTTTCTCTCTGTTTCATGTTATGTTTCTGAATCTTTGCAGATATTATTCTGAATTTTCGCACCACATACGTCAGCCAGTCGGGTCAGGTTGTGTATGACACCCGATCCATCTGCCTACATTACTTCACTACCTGGTTCTTTGTGGATTTGATTGCGGCCCTGCCATTTGACCTTCTCTATGCTTTCAACATCTCAGTGGTAAGACGGTCATGATAATGCAAAGAATGTCATGTTTCTTTGTTTAATATTTTTTGGCTAGTTTCTTTTTCGGTATACCTGGTAAAGTTTTAAAATATAGCACTATTTTATGTCTGCATCATAATCTCACACTGAAAATGTTTGAAAAGTGAGATGGGTCATTCACTCTCCTTTGCACAAAAACACAATCTAAAATTCATGTGACCAAGTTAAAGTCACAGCACAGATAAGCAAATTTTGGGTGTTTGTGTCAGTAATAGTCAGACATGAAATGAATTTTTCTGGCATTGTTAAGCCAGAAAAGACAAGTGCCAACAAGTTTGTCCACTTCCATACCTCAAATTTTGCCCATTTTTCTTGGTACTCTTCTTTTTCCCACTGTTTTAAGTTCTCGTTAACTTTCCAGTTTCTAACAAACAAAATCATCTGTTTAGCTTAAAACATAGAAAAGCAGAAAAATGTAGAACCTTTTAATGCGTGTTTTGTTTTCCCACATCCAGACCTCACTGGTGCACCTTCTAAAGACGGTTCGTCTGCTGCGCTTGCTTCGGCTCTTGCAAAAACTGGATCGCTACTCCCAGTACAGCGCAGTGGTCCTTACACTGCTCATGTCTGTGTTTGCCCTGCTGGCTCACTGGATGGCCTGCATCTGGTACATCATTGGACGCAAGGAGATTGAAAGTAGTGATCCTGTTACCTGGGATATAGGTGAGTTCAGCTACTCATGATAGTCTCCTTTAGTCAGAAGATACTTCTTGTTTTTGTTTGAACATCTTGAGTCGTGACTTAATGCTTTAAAGCCTCTGACTTTCCTCCTTAGCCAAGAGGAAGTCTAGGTCACAGAATGTCCAATTTGACCAATTCGCAAAGCAGAAATATCTGTCCGCTAAAGCACAATAAATCAATAGAACATGAACAATGTTTGTGTTACACTTTATTTTCTTCCTCCTGAGTGAATAACAATATGTACCCATACCATCAGGGTGGCTTCAGGATTTGGGTAAGCGTCTGGAGACACCATACATCAACAGAACCATAGGTGGACCCTCCATCCCCAGCGCCTACATTGCCTCCCTCTACTTTACTCTCAGTAGCCTCACCAGCGTTGGTTTTGGCAATGTGTGTGCCAACACGGATGCAGAGAAAATCTTCTCCATTTGTATTATGCTGATTGGTGGTGAGTTTAAAACCATGAACAGAAATTTTCCATATGGGTTAAATTTTCTAAGCGCACCTTTACTGTTTCATCCATCGTCAGCTCTGATGCACGCGGTGGTCTTTGGTAACGTAACAGCCATTATCCAGCGCATGTACTCACGGCGCTCGCTCTACCACACCCGCATGAAGGACCTCAAAGACTTCATCCGTGTGCATCGACTCCCTCAGCAGCTGAAGCAGAGAATGCTGGAGTATTTTCAAGCCACATGGTCAGTCAACAATGGCATAAACACAAATGAGGTAAGCGAGGAACAAAGGGGAAAAAAATCTATCTTTTTATTAATTCTTCTAGGGTACAAGACTTATTAGTAAAATTAACATTGTGCTCGTAATTAGATCTTGTATGTATTTTTTATGAAAGAACTTGTTCATTTTTGTTCAGTAATTGAAACACAAATTAAGGCATATCAAGGCATTTGAGGCATATCAATCAGAACAATAAATTCTCTGTGGGTGTTTCTCCTTTCAGACATACTATCCTTTTAAATGTGGGACATTTTATTTTATATTCTCTGAAGTCTTATTCCATTCCCTTGAGTAGATGTCAGAATTTCAATGACAATGTTAGAATCCATTTTGAAGAAGTTGCCAGAGCTGAAATGGGGAGAATACTCATTAACACACCCACCATCACCTCTCTTAATAATTAATTCAGAGTTGAAAGCAATAGATGCAGCCACTGGTTTTAACAGGATGTATTTTCGTATCAGCTTGATACATCATGAAAGTGCAGCAACCTCTAAAACCTGGTTTGCTGCATTTAAAAATCAAAAGACATACATTTTTCAAAGTTGATTGAGTAGAGGTTGGCTGTTGTCTAAAATATTTAATAATACAAAGTTATTTTTTGAAGATTTCAAAAAAGAACCTTAGTAAAATATTATTTTATTAGTAGCTCATAAAATTGCATGAGCTACTAAAAGCAACCAAAACACGCTATAGAGTTTTAAAATTCATTTGTAAATGCGTTGATATTGGGAAGCCATTACAAATTTGCACATTTTTTAAGGTTATCTTTGTTTACTTCCTTCTTGTTTGCTCATGTTGGTCCTTGGCTAAAATCGTGTATATCAAAACAATATGCTTACAGTAAAACTTAAAGTCAGTAACTTAATTTCTGAGGTTGAACTGCAGAATGCTGATTTACTTATAACAAAAGTCTCTTTTTTCTTTCTCTCATTCGCTCTCAGCTGCTTCATGACTTCCCAGATGAACTGCGAGCAGATATCGCCATGCATCTGAACAAAGACATCCTGCAGCTGCCTGTGTTTGAGAGAGCCAGCAGAGGGTGTCTGCGCTCTCTCTCCCTGCACATCAAGACTTCCTTCTGTGCACCAGGGGAGTACCTCATCCGCCATGGAGATGCCCTGCATGCCGATTATTTTGTCTGTTCCGGTTCCCTTGAAGTCTTGAAAGATGATATGGTCCAAGCTATTCTGGGTGAGTGTGCACAAAGTGTGAAACACTTCTAGCTGTTGACTCACATCTTCATCTAGTAGTAGCATCTTTTGGCAACTCCTCTCTCTGACTATCGCTACAGGCAAAGGTGACCTGATAGGGGCTGACCTGCCAGAGCATGATCAGGTGATCAAGACAAATGCAGACGTGAAGGCGCTCACCTACTGTGACTTGCAGTACATCAGTGTCAAGGCTTTAAGAGAGGTCCTCAGGCTGTATCCGGAGTACGGCAGTCGCTTCAGCTCTGACATCCACCACAACCTTACCTACAACCTCAGAGAGGGCAGTGAGCCTCATGTAAGACTTATAATTTTATGGTACCACAGAATTAATCTGAACAATTTTACTGACCTTATAAAAGAAATTAGCTGGCTACTTCACTAGATACAGCTTGTTGAACATATGCTTAAAAAAAGGCAGATCTGAAGACAAATGGGGGGCCCAACCGAGCACTAGGAAGGTGTCTGTGATGTGAATCTGTTGTTCCACCATCTCTCAAAGGTGCTCTGATGGATTAAGATGTGGCAGCAGTAGAGATCATCATGGTACAGTAACCAAGAAACCATGAGGGGATGAGTTGAGTTTGGTGACATGGAGGCTACTTTTTCTGCAAGAAGTAGCCACCAAAAGATGGATTCAATATTGTCATGTGGGATGAAGAATGCATCACAACAATATTTGGGAGGGCTCTGGTATTTAAACAATTTTCCACTATGAGGTCCAAATGGGTCCAAATTACTTCCACTGAAGCTCAGTAAGTCTTTTCTACAACTTCTAAAAGCCTAATTGGAATGATTGGCTTGTTTATGATTGGCTGATTCACTGTTTATATTAACAACCAACTGAAAAGCTGTGCCTAATAATGTGATTGGTGAGTGTACATATTCACTGTGCATGGTTTCTTGGTACAGTAACCAAGAAACCATGAGGGGATGAGTTGAGTTTGGTGACATGGAGGCTACTTTTTCTGCAAGAAGTAGCCACCAAAAGATGGATTCAATATTGTCATGTGGGATGAAGAATGCATCACAACAATATTTGGGAGGGCTCTGGTATTTAAACAATTTTCCACTATGAGGTCCAAATGGGTCCAAATTACTTCCACTGAAGCTCAGTAAGTCTTTTCTACAACTTCTAAAAGCCTAATTGGAATGATTGGCTTGTTTATGATTGGCTGATTCACTGTTTATATTAACAACCAACTGAAAAGCTGTGCCTAATAATGTGATTGGTGAGTGTACATATTCACTGTGCATAATCACACTTTAAAAATTATGGAAAAATGTTTGTTTGTTGTTTTTTTTGTCTATCTGCAGGCAGTAAAGAGATTTACATGGACTCCCAGGCAGTCTTTGGTACGTGTTCAGCTATTATGTCTCCTCTTTACTTAGACAGAGCTGAGTCAGGTGTTTCTTTTATTAAACTAAAAAAACACAAGGCACATTAATACAGTGTATGACTACCACTGTCCGTAGGTAAATAAAAATACACATATGCTTTGTTATGTATGCAACCTTTCAGAGGCCAGAGAGAGAGAAAAATAAAGTAACATTTTATCACAATGAAGCTACCAGATATAATCATTTTATGTGGGTGTTTTAAATATTTTAGACTCATGCTTTAGTTTATGTTTGCCAAATGGACACACACAGTAAGTTCAACAGCAAAATGTAATGTGTTCTATATCTCATAGCACATTAATAAAATGTGTAATTCTATTACATTGTCACATGTAATGTTGATAACATAACATGTTAACATGTTGATAACGTAATAACATAAAGAACATGTCATGTTCTCAAACAACTTTGGAATTAACTTCATTGACTTTCAATCTCTCTTCCAGCATCACGTCTCTTTGGATCACAAACTACCCAACTTCACTGAAGCAAATGAGGAACTTCCAGATGACACGAACCATTTGTGGCAGAGCAGAGTACAGGGTTCTGGAGGTACTCTTCAGTTTTCCCGTCTCAGCACTTTAGGACAGGAGCTCCAACACATCCAAACGCTCCACCCATGTCGGTCACCTGTTTCTCAACGCCAAGGCTATTGCATCTCTCCTCAGTCCTTTGCCAATGAGGATCTCACTCTGTCACCTTCTGTCAGTCTGAAAAACGAATCCGATTTAAGTCATCAGTCATCCAAGCTACTGCTTCCATCCTTCCCTTGTGTTAGTCCTCTTAACCTGAGCCCCAGGTGACTTTTTCCACCTTGTTTTTCTCTTGCTTGCATTTGCTCTTTTTACATTGATGTGATATTCATTTGTTTCATTGTCAGGGTCGTGGATGGGATTGAGGACAACAGTCACACATTTCAGTTCAACATAGAGCAGGATAAGACAAGGATTAGTATGTCAGGTAATGTTTTTTTTTTTTTAAAGATGTTGACCATTTTTTTTAAGTTAATGGAAAAAAAATGCTTGAAATTCTTCATCAACTGAATTTACATAAGATGTAAGACAATTTACATATTTCATTTCTTGTTTTGATTTTTTTTTCTCTAATACATAAACTGCTTAGTTCATGTTAGGTAATTAATTAACATGTTTAGCTTATGTTACCTAGTAAGCATCATAGACAATGTTATCACATTAACTCTGTTTTCTTTTTAATGTGTTTTAGATGAGTTACAGATGAATGCTAACCTTCTAATTGAGACAGAAGAAGTGAAACAGAACATGACCAAATTAAATAAAGAGGTGAGATTCAAACATAAATCTTGTTTCCCCCTATAAATGCAATACTTTATCCTGATCAAAAGTTATATGGGATATTTATACATATCAATAATCCAAAAGAAAAAAAATAAATTACATGAATGTAATAATAAAACTATCTTTGGCCTTCATGGGTGAGTTTCAATGAACAATATTGTTTTCAGGAAAACAATACTGCCAACATTTCGTACATTTTAGGGTTTTGAGTAAGCTGCAGCGGCCTTATTGATTTTTTTAAGAGACTTGTATAAATACCGTTACAATAATCACATTTTCTGAAAATAAAATTGTGCAACATATATCCTGCAATTTGTTTTGATCTGAGACCTGTGTGGTGGACAATGAATATCACACATCACTTGAAACACGCTATTAATGCAAGGAAACATGATGGTGACAGCATCATGCTGGCGTTTCAGTCCTACACCTACTGGATGATTGGTGGAGCTTTATAAAGGGAACTCATGGGGGAAAAAAAGCTTTAAATTAGTTTTCAGTTAGCATGATAGTTTTATGGGGCTTTAATCAACATCTGAGACTTTAACTTTTATTTTCTTCTCGCAGGTGAACAACTTAAATGAAGAAGTCTCCAACCTGACTAAGGAGCTCCATGACATGATGCATTTTCTGCAGTCAAATATGCCTATGCTTCATCATGTCTCTCCTCCTGGTGTAACAAGTTGTAAAGACTGGCAGCCTCGTATCCCTTTAGATTCATCTGGAAATGCACAGGACTGCAGTGGGTTACGGCCCCACAACAGGACTCCCACTTTGCTGCATTCATCAAGCTCTGTGTCTGCCTCTTTGCACCTATGCTGCTCTGATAGAGATAGAAAAACAGCTGATGGGCTGCAGGGTCAGTACAGTCCATTTCAAACACCCAGAGCCACCCCAAGCTCCCTTTACAATCACAGAATTGTATCCCTCCTCGGCATTGATTCAGACCCCAGCACCTTTCCAGAGATTTGTCAAAGCCAGCGAGGCGTCTACAATACATCTAGTCCTATTAAAAATAACACTAATCCAGTAAATTGTGGACACTCTCATCCTACATTGAATTTTTTAACCAACTCACAAAGCCTCACCAATCCCCAGACGCCAGTTCATTCTCTGAGCAATCCCACTGGACAGGCACGGTATCGCACAACCTTCAGCTCTCTGACACCCTCAGGACCTCGCACTTCACTGTCCACAGATCACAACAAGAGCCAGCAGAGCTCCACGAGACAAAACGACCCAGCGGGATCCGGCCTTGTCCTTCACTCGCAGGACCATGTGTGTTCTTTGCTGGGGCAGATTTCAAACAGAGAGTGTGGAGGATCACTCTACCACGACAGGACAGACAATTATGGAGCGAGTCAAAATGTATCAGAAGACTCACAACGATAATGACTTCTGTTTGTGTTACTTTGTCAAAATGACAAGTTTGTTTAAATGGTAAAGGATTGTTCTTTCCGAAATAATAAATTGCTATTTACCAACTGCTGCAGCCAAATATTATCTATTTGTAAAATAACTCTTTATAAGTTATGTATAAAGTAATGCCTAAAAATTTGAGACTGAAAATTTAGATACATCAATAAAACTATGGCAACAGAGACTGTACATGTACTAGTAGATAATTAATGTAATATTATTTTATTAGTTGCACAGCAAGACATCAGTGAAAGCTGCTTTATTTGCTGTTTCCACAGCAGCTGACATCATTTGTCCTTGAAATAATGCTAGATAAAGAGATGTAGCGCCACTATGTGGTCACAGAAACAAAATGCACAGACTATAATTCATGACTGAGCAGGAAAAACAGATTTGATAGGAAACCGTGTTGTTTGTTTCTCATAAGTTTTGCTTTTATGTAAAAAAGAAAGTTTCCATGACAATGTCAATACAGTTGAGGGTAAAGCCAAGTACACATGTGTTGCTTTGGGTTGATTTTAGTGGTAAGCAAGCAACAAGGCCTTATTTATGAAATTCATCTGATAAAATGATCAAGTTCTCCTATAATAGCAGATCTTTACAGCAGATGGACCCACATGAAATGGACAATCACACTGCCAACAACATAGCTAGAAATTAGCAACAAATTGATCAAAATCCTTGACTAAACCTCAATAAAATGCTCTAAGATAGAGCTATTAAAAATAGGTCAAAAATCTAAAAAAATAAAAAATAAAGAAAAAGAAGGCTGAAGCCCTTTACATTCTCAATTTTTAATTTCAGTCCAATCTGAAGGGAACTAGTAAATAAATTATGCTTAAATAATTCTAGCCATACTACAATGAGGAACACTGCAATTTATTGTCAAAATATCTATATCACAGCAATCACATTAATTATGATGAAGTTATCTAGTGATTTATTTAGTGATTCTATAGGTATCACCAAATATAACCTATTGCAAGTGGAGTTAGGAACCTTTAACAATCTTAATCTTCTGTAAACAAAAGAAACAGAAAAAACAGCTGTATTTGATGACTCTTGGTTTTTACTGATTGCAATTAGTTCATTCTAAAAGAGACGATTCAGGACTAAAACATGAAAAGAATTCTTGAAAAAGTCTTCACATCTAAAAACGCATGGTAATTTTATTACATTTTGGTTGTTTAGACATATTTTGACGTTTTTGTTTCTCTTTGGGTTTCAAATAAACAGAAATGACCACTTTATTTGAACTGGATGAAATAAATGAACTATTTAATGATACACTCACTTCTTTAATGTTCACTGTTTATCGTTCCTAAATTTCTCTGGTGTAACCTTTTGTCATCATATGCTAATTAATACGAAATTCTCTGCTGTGAAAAAGTAACATAGACGGGGATAGCAGAAAGTATCTTTTAATCAATGTGCAACACTTTCAAACTTATTTCTACCCTCTGAAAAGAACTGTACACATTTAGCTTCAAGCTTTGAAACTTAACCGGTGTTCTGAATCTGATAGTTTATGCAGGCTGACGTTGTCATTGGTCAGACAGGCACTGACAAAAACAGTGGGAGGTTCCCGGAAAAAATCGCTTAGCGGAAGGGAAGGCCAGACCCCACGAAGCAGAAGACAACCACTGCCGATGAGGCTAACGAAAGAAGAAAAAGTCATGTAAGTCGAGCTGCCTAATATGATCGAACATGTTAGGAGGGGGAACCCTTAAAGAATGTCCACTCTATGTTATTGAAAAGCTGTTTAGCCTTATTTGGTACAATTTAACCGAACCGATGTGCCAAGTCCGAGCTCAGCCTAAATGTCCATTAGTGTGGATCGAGTGAAGCTATGAGCTTCGGGCTGTAAGAGACGGAAAATTGAGAAACAACGTTTCAAAGCCAAATAACAACTGCTGCTTGACAGGGTTTTGATATGGTTTCAATTCCGGAAGAGACACAGTTAGAAAGACCCCAAGTTTCTTTCGGACAGCGTGAAACAGCTGACGACGTGCGGCCGAGAAAATGAAAGTTGTTTTAATGACGTTTTTGACACAGCTGCTAACAATGCTATCAGAAGTTAACCAATTAGTACTTTTTTTTCTCTCCAGAAACGCATTTAGTCGTCGCATTTAACACGTTAAACAAAGTTTCCTTTTCAGTTGCTTAGCATTTATATTTTGCTGTCGTTTACGCCACTAAGCTAGTGCTAAAATGCTAGGCGAAGAGGAAAGATTAACAGTTGGAGTTTGTTTCAGGCATTTAGTCAGATGTTTATTGCTGACAATATTCTTGTTCACAGTCGGACCTTAAAATACCACATTTTAAGGCCTTTGTTGGATACTTGGTCGTTTATTTATCTGCTAATGTCGCTCAGCCTGTGTTAGCTGTTGTGCTAAAGCTAACCACAACCAGAAAGAAGTTTTGCTAACTTGGAAACATTAGAAACTTGAATCATTTCATGTGCTCCGGATGTGTATTTAGACCTCATTTGTTTCGACTACAACAAACACTGTTTATGGAGACGGTTAAGTACTTGATAACTGTTTTTATCTGAGAGACTCAGCAGTTTAACTGACGGATTCGTAAGCAATCTGCTTTCTTCAAATGCTCATACAGCTAGGAAACTCCTTCCACGTCCATTTTATTAAATTTGCTTATTTTTGTAACCTAACATTTAATTTTGCCTTACAAACTTCACTCCAATCATAAATACCTTTAAATGTCATCTCATAAAGTGTCATTACCGTTGACAGGTGTTATGTTGCACTTCTCTCCGTTATATTGCTAAAGTTATCTATCTACACGTGTGTCTGCTTACATTTAACAGCACATTAAATCACATGTACCTCCTGTTTATGACTTAATAACAGGAGCAGAGTTTGGACCTTTGAGACAGAAAGGGATAACCAGCCATGTGCATGGGCTGTTCTGGTGTTTATGGTGTTTGGACCTTGGCCTCATAAAGCGGCAATACGTTTTGGCAAATCAGCCCTGATAAAAGTTATGTTTTCCTTTTTTTAAAAGAGTATGCTTAAGTTTGTTTTCCAAAGTTTGCTGTGTATTGTATAAAGTTCAAAGGTCACAACACCTAAAATGGAAACAAGGGTTTGCATTTCTAATCAAGTGTGTCAATCTTTGTGTTTTGTGCCGTCATTATTTGGAATAAAAACAATTTGAGTTTTGATGCTAGGAATAAGTACTTAATAGTTTAGCTTCTGATGCATAGAAAGAATCTAGAAGAGCAACCTAGACATTTCAAGGCCCACTAATCTGAAGAGGTGAGCAGTAATTCAGTCTACTTACTAGAAAGGAATGTTGTTTTTTCAGTTTCCTTGAAACATTCAACTAAATGACAAGATGGTGATTGGGCTTCTGACTTCTCTGTTTGGTTACCCAGTGTCTAAGAGACGTCACAAGAAAGGGAAGTTCCTGTGATTTCCTATTGGCCTTTAAAGTGATTACTATCTTGTTTGCTTGTCCTGTGTTACATCAGTGCATTTATATTTAAACTTTCAAACAAATTTTTGACTTGAGACACCGTTTGAACAACCTTTTATGAAAAGAATTTGTCATTTCATTGTAGATTCTAGGCGATAATCTGCCTGTGTATCTTTACCGTTTTAACAAATGCATCTGACTTCAGTGTGTAGAACTTGAAATCTTGCTGACTGTATATTTGAAACTGCCTTAGCCAAGACTGGATGGTTACTTGGTATAGGGAACAAAGGGAGACCTGTGGTGCAGCCTTTATGTCAGATACAACCAGCTGTTCTGTGACCCCACCCTTTTTCACAACATTCGTCTCTGGTTGCCTTCATAAAACTTGTACCGTTTGCTTATTATACTATTAAGACCTGAGGAGCCGTCTAGATAAACATACCAATTTGCCAATATTTTCACTTTCAGATATGCATTACGTTTAGCGCAATTAAAGGCAAGGTTAATGTAAAATTTTGCTCTGGGATTGAGTTGATGAAAAGTAAGGACAGGTAAAGAATGTAGTTTGTTTTCTTCATTGATTATAAGTTTGAATTTTTTTCTTTTATTTGTAGAAAGTCTAAATAGATGAGAGTTATAAGTCAGACAATGATATGAAATGGACAAACTTTGTATTTTTATATTTATATAAAAACAAAACAAGTTGAGAACTTGATGTTGAACCTTGGGGTACATCAGCGTCATTAACTGTTTCTTTTGTATTATTATTATTATTTTATTTTATTAACAATGCAGGAAGGTTCATATTTTCCTGAGGAACAAAAATGCTTTTTAGTTATAGTACTTAATTTCCATGCACATATTTAAAGTTTGCACACACTGCCATATTTTGCATTAAACGTAGTGCAGTCCCTGTTAGTGTCTTGGACATCACGCTGGGTGCAGAGCAAACAGGAGGCCATGATGAATATTTAACAGGCTCTTGTGACTGCTGCTGCTGCTTCTTCCTCCCCTTTCCCCTGACCATGTCCTGCTTTTTTTTTCGCTCTCTATCCCATTTCATTATCAAGGTTCTGAGTGCACTTTAGAGATTCCCTCTCTCATAATGCATGATTAAGGTACAAGTGTTACAAAAAATCTTGGCGGTATTTCAGTTATTACCACTGATTCCTTAAGCGAGGAATGCAGGCGAGTTGTCATCAGCTGCTTGCGAGCACACAAGTACAGACTGACCTTTGTTTGTCCAGGTGAGCAGAGCGCCTTCTTGATTTTTTTGTTTGTTTGTTTGTTTTCCTTTTGATGTGCTGTGAAATTGCATACTTGTCTGCCAGGTACCTTCACAACACTGTTAGCATCTGCAAGATATGTAAAAGTTGCAGTTTTTTTGAAAAAGGAGTAGTGCAGCTTACTGATGTTTTAATGCTAACACATTAGTAGAACATGGTTGCTGCACTGTCAAATAAAACATGCAAGTCCTGAATATTTTATGGACAAAGCTGTGATCTGCAGTCACATGCTAAAGATTAAGAATGAGTTCAGCTGCATGCCGGGGAAAAGCCCTGCTTCTTTAAAAAAAAAAAAACTGTCCGCACCTATTTCTTCCTTTCAGTACATTACCAAACTCTACCAGCAAATGTCTATCCTTCATACTCGGTGTAAGAATTCAGCGTCAAACTGTCTGTGTTAGACTGCTGGATTTATTGTGTTCAGCAGTTAAGTGTTCTGCAATCTTCACTTCCTGCTTTTAGCTGAGTTGTTTCCTGTCCTTTGACGGAGCAGAAGCTGACTGACCTAATGTTCGTCATCCAGCTGAAAAAAAAAATAGATTTGGTGAAGTTTTAAGACTGTCATGTCTGGCAAACATGAAGCGAAATGCGCTGGTATGTAAGTATGCAGTAGTCAAAAAAGTCTGTGGTTTATAAATACTGAATTACAATGAATCAAATGTATTGCTGTGGCTTACTTCTGCCTCCATTTGAGTTCCCCTTTTTTGACTCTTGACTACAACAAGTCAAACAATGAATAGTTTTAGAGTTGCTCAGTCTTTGCAACAAAACACATGTGGATATTGAAATGGGATATTTTAAAATCTTAAGTTGAATTTTGGGATTTATGTTCATCTTAACTGACTGAATACATGAAATCTATCAGAAGGCCTTGTTGCCAAATGTCTATGGGATTTTAATTAATATACACCTTTTTGTTTATGTGGGACTCTTTGGATGCACTTTAGCAACCAATGGTAAACCTCTACCAACAGGAAGTCGTTTATGGTTATTTTGGCTCAGCTGGTTTAGATGAGGGCCATCTTTAGAGAGAAAAAAACATTTTATCATTATGTTTCTGTATAATTCATCAAAATTATGCAGAAACTAAATTAATCCTGGTCACCTGTCTGACTAGGCCACAGTTTGATCAGCTTCTAGGTTAACTGGCAGCACTTTAGTTAACATAGATAAGCAACCAACTGAGCTGTTGGTTGCTTAATGTTGCACATTTTGTATTTTATTTGCATGCAATAGACTGAGGGCCTGTTATTAGACAGCTGTTTTGTTATGACATGCCAGAACCGGGTGCATTAATGAGTGTTGCAGTTCATGCTCTGCTTCTTTGCATGTTCTGCAGATAACCAAGGTAACCAGCTGGATTAGGGCACTGCAGCTTTTGGTTAATAGGTCTGTTTACATTAACCATTCAGGTTGGCCTTTGTCAAGTACCTTCACCACTTATTCATGTCTGTATATATGTTGCATGATATGGATTAAGGACTAGTATCTCAATATTTCTATTTTACAAACAATTTTAACTTTAAGTAATTGAACTGATTATTTTTGCCTCTTGTTTCAGTCCTTAGCGTATGCAGTAGCATCTTAAGAAACTTAGTAGTATGGTCTGAGTGTAGCCTGTGGGAGAAAAACCAAGGGCACAATTTCAAATAAGCCATGAAGTGTTCTCCTTTAGCACCTGTTTATACTAAACAAGGCTAAATGAATAACTCTCAAACGGGGTAATGAGTCTGATAGTGGTGCTTTGCATCAACAACTTCAGTTTTAAGGTTTTTGAAGCCAACAACAAAGCTTTGGTGCAGAAGCATAAGGATGATTTCTGTTTTTGGTGGATTTCGATTTTGATTGTATTCGGAGACTGTGGTTGTTTAGTAGAAACTCAATAAACTTAAATGCTTTTCTCTCTTCTTTTGCAGCTCTCAGTAGTGAGGTGTCGTCTTCCTCCAGGAAAGCTACCTGCATGACCTGAGCCCACCTGCGTTTACCTCAGCTTCACCGTCCTTCTGCAGAAAAAACTTAAGCCTTTACTCATTCATCCTCTCCTACCCCTCCCACACACTGCCTTTTTTTTTTTTTTTTTTTTTTTTTTTCCCTTTCCTTGTAATTTCCAACGCTACAATATGGCAGGGCGAGGTGGACCAGCACGGACCAACGGCACCGCTGCTAGCAACAAGATCTGTCAGTTCAAACTAGTGCTACTGGGAGAATCGGCAGTTGGAAAGTCCAGCCTGGTGCTGCGCTTCGTCAAGGGCCAGTTTCACGAGTACCAAGAGAGCACCATCGGAGGTAAGGAGTCCAGGATTTCTGTATGTTTTCCATGCAGGTAAACATGCATTTTTGTTTAAAGCACTGTATTTGTAATCTGTAGTATCAGTGAGTTCTGATGATGTAGTAATTTATAGATACATGGCATATTCCAAATACAAATCAACATAAAAAGGCCTTCAGATTTCAGAAATTCTCACTTTTATCCTTTAAATTACAAAGCACGGAATAAAGTGTGACTAAAACTAGATTAGCTAGATTATCTTAGATTTCTAAGATAATAAATGGAAAGTTAATAAATTAAACTGTAACTTTTCACAACTGCATATGGGGGGAAAAAAAACATTGAAATCCTTGTTTTTCTTTCTCAGTTTCACTGTTTTTTTTGTGCTGCATTCTTCCACCAGCTGATGGTATACAGAAGTTATTTAAAAGTCATCTGGGCTATCTAAAAGGCGCAAAAAGCTGGTAGACTTCTAATGAAATATTTCTGCACATGAAGTTATTTGGTTTGCGTCAAACATCCATGTGGGTGTTAAGGTTCTGAACTGATTGTGCACTCTTGATTTAAAACATCAGACTCCAGCCCTGAAGCAGAAGACTTGTCCATGCCAGTAGAAGTGATCTGACTTCTGGCAGGTCTTGCTCATATTTGTTGTCGGTTTAGTCAGGAGAAGGACTGGTAAAACCAGTTCTTCCAAGACCAAAGGATGACTTCAACTGGCTTCAGGCTCTTCACGCAAAGTAGGCAGACATCTTTACCAAAACTGGTCAAATTGCAGAAAGTGACACACGTCTCTTGACTGTTTCAATGGACCTAGATTGTAGCATCAAATCAAAATGAGGGCAAATACCAGTTAAATGGAGCTTTGAATTAAAGGAGGAATGTTACGAATTGAATTGCTGAACAGAAATATGTTAATCCATCTGAAACTGGATTAACAACTGGAAACTTTCCACCTTTCTTTGTTGTGTTCCACAGGTTTTTGTGGGTTTTCCACATGTTTGCCTATTTCAGAAGATACAAACACACATTTCACTGGGTAGCAGTTTTAGAAATGTTTTTTTTTTTATGTATATATAAATGTTCAGTATCTTCAGGGCAGTCAAGTGAAAATTTAAGATTGTACATGTATGAAATAAGTCATTTCATAGTCACTTTTTCCCTAACTGTCTTCCCTGCTGTATCCGGTTCTGATGAGTCAACTTGCATAAGAATGTAGGAACAGGATACTCGCCAAAGAATGGGTGAAAATAAAACGAGTCAGCACTTTTCTTGTTTTTCTTTTTTGCTTTCTTTTGAACTTGTGGTCAGCGGCATGCCTGGTCAAAGATTACAAAGCTTTAAAATGTGTACTATGCAAGAAGGAGCTAAGCTTTAGGTGTCATGTGAGAGATGGCTGATTGTGTGAGTGTGCATTTCATAAACTAACATTTCCTCCTGGTAAAGTCAGTTGCTTTCTTTTGTTTTCTATGTTTTTTATTTCTTTGATTTGTAGCGTTTTCAGCAGATTATGAATGTTAATTTATTTCATATTATTAATGTGTCCCAATTTAGTGACTTGTGTTTTTTTCTTTATCATGACACCAAGACTTATTCTGAAGAGAAGTCAAATATACTTTTTTTTATTTTTTTTTTTTATAAACCCGTTAATTATTTTTCTAATTATCTTTTTAGCTGCCTTCCTCACACAGACGGTATGTTTGGATGATACAACAGTCAAGTTTGAGATCTGGGACACTGCAGGACAGGAACGGTATCACAGCTTGGCGCCTATGTACTACAGAGGAGCCCAGGCTGCCATTGTGGTCTTCGACATCACCAACACAGTGAGTCACAACCAAAACGCTCTGGTCGGCTATTTGAGTAATCGAGTCAGATTTAAGTGTGGTATCACACTATTTTGCACCTTTCTGTTGTAAAGGATACGTTCACACGTGCAAAGAACTGGGTGAAGGAGCTGCAGCGACAAGCCAGCCCCAACATCGTTATTGCACTGGCAGGAAACAAAGCCGACCTGGCCAGTAAGAGAGCCGTAGATTTCCAGGTAAGGGGAATAAATACAGAATCTCCTACAGATTAATTTTCAAGGTCAAAATGCCCTGAGATGTTTGCTTTGGTCCTGTAGGAAGCACAAGCATATGCAGACGACAACAGCTTGCTCTTCATGGAAACTTCAGCCAAGACCGCAATGAATGTTAATGAGATTTTTATGGCTATAGGTGAGTGTTTCTCAGAAGTCCAACTATTAATTCATGAATGATTTATACAGGCTGAGAATAAATTGGCACCTCCTAGTAACACTGTAAATGCACTTAAATAAATTTTGCTTTTGACTGAAAAAAAGTATTGGAGCCTTCTATCATAGACATTTCAGTGTAAAAGTTTTCTGTTTTTTCTTTCAATATATATTTAATCTTAGTTTTAATAAATGTGATTCTACTTAAAATTTTGGTCATTTGTCACATGTTTTTTTAGGTTCATTGGTAGATAATTATTGGTAGAATCCATTGTCGCAATACTTTAAGCCGGAGATTGACCGATTATCTTTATTCTCTGCAACAGCCAAGAAACTTCCAAAGAACGAGCCTCAGGGCGGAGCGGGACCAGGCGGACGGGCCAGAGGTGGCGTGGACCTGCAGGAAACCGCTCCACAGGGCAGAAGCGGCCAGTGCTGTGGGGGTGGAAACTAACTAACTCAATAAATCAGCTGATCCAGCCGATCAACAACACCAGATATTACCCAGCTGTAAAACGACGCCCCCGTTGGTCCAACCAAACCACCAAAAGACCAACTTATCCTCTCAGCACCAACTAACTGTTTGACAAAATGAGCATACTGGCCAGTTGATTGCCAGATCCCCACTGATGGTTCCAGCTTGATGAACCTGCCAAAAATACCAAGAAATCAACCTACAGGCTTATTCACAGAATCGTGTTTTTTCACCCCTGGACTCGCCATTCCATGACCTTTCTTTTGATGGACACATGACATCACCTTGGATTGGGGAAAAAAAAAAACCATCCCATTCATGGAAGGAAAACAAACAGAAGTCATTAACAATTTCTCCTAAGAGAGGCATCTTGTCCACTGTTCTGTGTTTGTATAGAGGAAATCGAATTAATGGAACAGGAAGGAAAATGTGTAGGTTTGATAACCCTGTTGTTGCACAACTTGGACTCACTTTACAAGTGCACCATAAATGTTTCCATCATGGTCTTATGTTAAAAGCAGGGTGCATATGGAGTCTTAAGGAATTGGATCAGGAGGTTTTCACCAAGAGAGAACAAATGGGCAGATTTCTTATAGAGCTGAGGTGTGTAGATTGATTATCTATTAGTTTTTTTTTTCTTTTGGCACAGACTGGTCAGTATGATTTTGAAACCTATCTTAAGGTTTTACAATCATTTATCTATGTTATCCAAACATATACAGTAAATGCAACTTTATTAACAATTTCACCCGTATGTAATTTTAGCATTAATGTAATGTTCCTGAATTATCAGTGTAAAATGGGAGATGTGTAAAGATTCTTTTTTTTTTCTTGACCAAAATCACAACTGCATTTAAAACATATTTCTGTATTTGTAACAGACTTTTGAAGTTTGTAATCAATCTGTAGTTACTGTAAAAAAAAACAAACAAAAAAAACACAATCTGTTTGTATTCTGTCAACTTTATTTTTTATGTCTTAATTTTTTTTTTCCTCTGGAGATTCATGGTATTAAATGCACTGGTTCTGTCTCATCAGCTTTGTGAATTGAGATGTTATCCTCTGCTTCTTTCATTTCAAGGAGGGCTTGAGTTTGAGTTATCTTGTCATCCTGCTGTGGCATCACCATCTTGCACAGAAGAACTTGCACCAGAACAGCGCTCGCTGCTGTAAAGTGGGTATCGGGTAGAGAAGATGTGTAGAGAAGGAGGAAAGAAAATGTAATTTTACAAATAAAAGAGCCGAAGGTATCATCTTTGAGTGATTTTTTTTTTTTTTTTTTCATATTAACTGTTAACTTGTTTTTCGAAGACTAAATCCACTTTTGATGGTAGATTTATTTAAGCTATGGAGTAAATGCTCTAATTTTAGCATTAAAAATATACATGACATTAAAGCCTCACCTTTTATAGATATACGATTTGTATAGGTGTAAAGATGTTGGAATAACCAGAGTTGGCACTGGTTGTTTTGGTGAAATACCACGATGCCCCGCCCACACTTTTTGCAACATATATGTTGCAAAAAGTCAAAAAAATGGCCACCAACTTCCCTAGCAAAGATTGCTTCAGGAAAAAGGTCAGGGTAATTAAGCAGCTAATATTGCCCTAAAACTCCCAGCGTTGTGTGGTGAAATGCAGAACAGTTGAAACGTCGGCTAGTTTTCGCATTAGATACTTCGAAAAATGCTACATTTTTCAGAGTATGCTCTGTTTTTGCATATTAAAATATCAAACTAAAGATAGTTTAGTGACTCTCTTTATCCGAGTCCCGTGACTCCAGAGAGTTAAAAGAAACAGGTTTGACTTATTTTTGCAGTAGTTTGAAAATTTTTGCTTTCCTGTTTTAAATAAAAGCCATCCGATCATGTTATTTTTGTAAGTTTAAGTATTTTTATTTTTTATTTTTTTACTCATCGCCTGTCCATGTCCACATTCAAAACAGTAATTGTGTTGCAGTTTCCCTCTTTTCCCACTAGGGGCCGGTAAGGATTTGAAAACCTGCAGGTTGCTGCAAATCTCAGTTTAGCGGATAAATATATTTTTTACAAATAAAATTTGACTTTTTTTTTTTAATTAAGCGTGAGATTCCGTTATCTGAATATAACACAATCTCCAGGTAAAAGTTACTTTTAGGTGTGTTTATGGAAAACTCATTTTTCTGACTGCACCTAAAGGCAGCGTATGAGCTAATCGGTAGCGGAGGGAGTCTGTATCCGCAGCGTGGATATGTCGGACCCGGCTACACAGGCCTTACAGCCCCGGCTTCTCCAAGCCCAGTCGAGTGGCTCAGCGGGGTCCGGTGCTGCAGCAGCAGGCTCCGGTACAGGGAACAGCGACCCGGTTAGACCAGGACTTAGCCAGCAACAGCGTGCGAGCCAGAAGAAAGCCCAAGTCCGAGCTTTTCCACGGGCGAAAAAGCTTGAAAAACTTGGCGTATTCTCCGCGTGCAAGGTAGCTAACATGGCTAGCCAAAGTTTACAACAACAAAGCAATGGTGTGATTGTATCATATGTAATATACCCTATATAACAACGAACTATTAACACAGTTTATCGGCGTAGCCGTACAGCGTTGTAGCTAGCTACTCTGGCAGAGAAATGGGCATTTAAAATAAACGCAAACCTGTGGAAGGATATTTCTCCTCGGCTAGCTTAATTGATATCAGTTATTGGCTTGCAGAAACGTGAATTGGTGTGCAATTTAAGTCGCCCATGTGGTTTGTTTTGTTTTTATTCTCAGGCCAGTGACACATGCAAGTGCAATGGATGGAAAAACCCGAACCCCCCTTCAGCTACACGGATTGATCTGCAGCAGCAAGCAGCCAGCCTGAGCGAGCCCTGCCGCAGCTGTGGACATGCACTGGGTACAAACTAACCAGACCCCTTCTCCGAATAACATGCAGAGCGCTGTGCATTTAAACACCAGTTACATTTCCGAAATTAGAATTGGTCAACCTGCAATGTGGATTTGGTTATTTTTTTCCCCCTACCAAGCCATACACAAGAAATTATATTTCTATTTTTGCAGAGATTATCTGTTTAAGTGGGTTCCAGTTAAATCATCCCAATGTATTTCATAGATTAACCCAAATTACTGCTGCAGTTTCATGGACTTGGGGGGGGGGGACAGAACAAACAAAAAAACATATTCTTACAGTGTACATATAGACAGTGACGGTGTTTTTGGATGATTGTATTTTTTTATTTTATTTTGCCTTTTACAACCAGAAATGTCTCATATGGATACACATCTTTTATGCGAGTCTGATGCACAAGTTTAGGGTATATATAAATACATTATTTAAATATAAATAGTCTTTGATAAATCTTAAGGATGGGGTTCCACATGGTTCTGTTCATGGTACTATTTTACGTACATTTCATTTGCTTCATTATGTCATCTTCCAGGATTGTTCTCAGATGGTGATTTATTATTTAAGCCATATTAAAAACTAGTGTCAGATGGACAAGCGGAGATGGATTTTATATTTAAGATAAAAAAAGAATATCTATTTACAAAACCCTTTCATTGATTTTTTTTTCATCCACCGGTAAGGAGACCGAATACTGATACTGATGTTTTGTCCCACAGCTGATCACGTGTCCCATCTGGAGAACGTGTCTGAGGATGAGATTAACAGGCTGTTGGGGATGGTGGTTGACGTCGAGAACCTTTTCATGTCTGTACACAAAGAGGAGGACACTGATACCAAACAAGTATACTTCTACCTTTTCAAGGTAAGCCAGTGCTTCAGTTCAGCTGCAATGATTTTAATTGCCACAGTAGACAGCTTTGTGATCAATGTATCCCCTTGTGTCCCTTAAGCTACTGAGGAAATGCATCCTGCAGATGAGTCAGCCAGTTGTGGAGGGATCCCTGGGAAGTCCACCGTTTGAAAAGCCCAACATCGAGCAGGTAATACAAAGCTTATTATAACAAACAAAGTCTCAAGAACAGTTTTTGTTTTGCTAATTTTGTCCTCCTTTTCGTTGTGCAGGGTGTTTTGAATTTTGTACAGTACAAGTTCAGCCACCTTGCGCCAAAGGAGAGACAGACCATGTTTGAACTCTCAAAGATGTTTCTCATATGTCTGAATTACTGGAAGCTTGAGACACCGACGCAGTATCGTCAGCGCACGCAGAAAGACGATGCAACAGCATACAAGTTGGACTACACCAGGTGTGTGCAGGAGTTTACAACGAGAAAGCATGTGTGTATTTTCCTGATCTATGCTAGGTTCTGTGCTTAACAGACGTTTTGATCTCCATTGCTGCCAGGTGGTTGTGCTACTGCCACGTCCCGCAAAGTAACGACAGCCTGCCTCGCTACGAGACCACGCAGGTGTTTGGCCGGAACTTACTCAAGTCCATCTTCACCGTTACTCGCCGCCAGCTCCTGGAGAAGTTTAGAGTGGAGAAGGACAAACTGCTGCCAGAAAAACGCACACTTATCCTTACGCACTTTCCCAAGTAAGAGCAGCTTCTCCGATGCCGCCATGTGGCTTCTGCTATGGCTGTGACTGTAGATGCAACAGGGTTTTTGATGAGTTTCGGTATAATTTTACATTTCTAATTTTTCAAAAATCACTGCGTTTACAAATGAATTTAATCTTGAATATTTACGTTGCAGTCTATATCATCCTTTATAGATAAGTTACTCATTTATGTTTGTTTCCAGGTTCTTGTCGATGCTGGAAGAGGAAATCTACGGGGAAAATTCACCGATATGGGAGGCTGACTTCACCATGCCTGCTTCAGAAAGCACACAGATTGGACATCAGACAGGTGAGGTGGTGCTGGAGTCACTTATTTTATTAAAATGGACATTATAAGAATAAAGCACATTTTAAGAACCCACTAATGGTCCTGTGATGACATGTCAAGGTTTTCTGCATTCTGCTTCGATGGCCATACCTGTGCATCCTAAAAGTTGCCTCCAATTGTACATTATTTTTTTCACCTAGCAGAATTGCTTATTTCAAATTCTCTTGAGACCTCTTTAAATTCCTCACCTCATTTCTCAGTACCGTTAAATTAGAATTTGAGTATTCATTGGTTCGAATACATGAGAAAAACAGAAGCTATGTGGAAATGATATAAGGTTTAATATATTTGGTCTAACAGACACAAAGTGCAGAGTTATGCTGCTCTCAAAGTTGTGTGGATTTGTAACTGTGTGGTTTTGTGTTTGCAGTGATCAGTCCTACTTCAGCGTCCGGGTCTCCTGCTTTGTCCAAATGTCTGAACAGCTCCTGTTCTCTGGGCAGCACGGATACGGGAGGCGTAGAGCCCATCACAGGTCAGTGACGGACTCTCCTTTGGTTTACTCTTGGAGCTCAAAGCTCCACTCTGCCTGGCTAAACAGAAAAGAACTGCAGGTAGATGTTTACGCTGCTTGACGCCGATGATTTGACCCGTCTTAAACAGTCTAACACCTTTTCCAAGACAACATGATTTGTCTTTAGAGATGATTGTTTAAGAAATTAGAAACAGTTAGCCTTGTAGTTATTTGGTTAGTTAAATCCAGGTAGCAACATTATTTGGAAAGGCAGTGCGGCACACAAATGTATTTGATTTCATAAAATATAGCAGTCTGGCCTAAAATATGAAAATATTCTCACAAAAATGAACAATATAAAACAGCCTAATCGTTGTTTTAACCTGAAAAATGTTGCTTCCTCTTCAGGGGACAAACGCAAACTTCCAGAGGCGTTGACGCTGGAAGACGCTAAGAGGATCCGTGTGATGGGGGACATTCCTATGGAGTTGGTGAATGAAGTCATGATGACGATCACTGATCCTGCTGCTATGCTCGGACCGGAGGTCTGTCCCCATAAACCTGCTCAGCAATTAGTATCGTTTGATTTACAGCAATCTACTAAATATTTCTCCCTTTGTGTTAAATGACTGCAATCCAGCGTAGTTTGTATGTCTATGAAAAACTGGAAATGTTAACACATAGTTAATGGTTCTAGACTAATCTGCTGACACCTAACGCTGCTCGTGACGAGACGGCCAGACTAGAAGAGAGACGGGGCATCATTGAGTTCCACGTTATCGGAAACTCCCTTTCCCAAAAGTCCAACAAGAAGATCCTGATGTGGCTTGTTGGCCTTCAGAACGTA
Source organism: Poecilia mexicana (assembly GCF_051168715.1). NCBI lineage: Eukaryota > Metazoa > Chordata > Actinopteri > Cyprinodontiformes > Poeciliidae > Poecilia > Poecilia mexicana. Next base: position 21,471,759 of record NW_028263377.1, read on the forward strand.
TTTTCCCATCAGTTACCTCGCATGCCCAAAGAGTACATCACACGACTCGTGTTTGACCCGTAAGTAAATGTTCTCCTACTTTATTTTTTGTCATCTTTTTTTTTTTTTCTTAGCAAACCTTCCCTAACAATCCCTGTTTTCACAGGAAGCACAAAACCTTGGCCCTCATTAAAGATGGCCGCGTCATTGGAGGCATCTGTTTTAGGATGTTCCCCACTCAGGGCTTCACAGAGATAGTATTCTGTGCCGTCACGTCCAATGAACAAGTCAAGGTAACTATGACCTGGACTAACTTCCACGCTGCTTTTGTTTTTCTGACACTCTAAAGTTTCAGTATTTTTTTTTTTTTTCCAGCCTCATTGGAGACTTTTCAAGTAGTAACAATCACGTTGTAACATCTCAATCAGATTTAAATCCAGACTTTAACAAGACCAGTAAAAAATATTGATTTTAGGAAAAAGAGAAAACATTTTGGTCTATTCAAAGTTGGAATTGTTGGTGTTTGTGTTTGGACAGAGTTGGCCCAAGTCATAAGCAAACTAGGTTGCTCCATATGGCCCAGTTGATAGACAGCTTATTGAAAATGAGGACACTGATTACATCAGCTTAGATAAATTAAAACATTTTCAAGATTCAAAGGAATTGGCAAGTTTAGTTTGTAAAAGCGCTACATGAATACAGTGTGGGAAGATCCGCAATATATTTTGTTTGGCATCTGTTTGTCATACATCTCAGTAAATAATAACAACGTATCTGTGTTTACTTTTTTTTAAAGGGCTATGGCACCCACCTGATGAACCACCTGAAGGAATATCACATTAAACACAACATCCTTTATTTCCTCACTTATGCTGATGAGTATGCCATTGGCTACTTCAAAAAGCAGGTACTGGAGGAACAGCAACTCCATTATCAGTGCCTCTGTTGATTCATGTCTCCTTTTATCCTTAATATTATTATTTTTTTCCATATAGGGTTTCTCCAAAGATATCAAAGTCCCCAAGGGTCGATACCTGGGCTATATCAAAGACTATGAGGGAGCAACCTTGATGGAGTGTGAGCTAAACCCAAGGATCCCCTACACAGAGCTTTCTCACATTATTAAAAGACAGAAGGAGGTGTGTAAGGATAAGAATCTTTACTGCCAAAAAAGACCAGTTTTGAGTGTATCTGTGTTTGTAATATGTTTATTATATCCAATTTTGGTGTGATCATTCTAGATTATAAAGAAGCTGATTGAGAGAAAACAGAGTCAGATCAGAAAGGTTTATCCAGGTCTGACCTGCTTCAAAGAGGGCGTGCGACAGATCCCAGTGGAAAGCATCCCTGGAATAAGTGAGTGTGTACAAGGTGTAAGCTGACATGTACAATTCAATTATTCATCATATGACTAAGATCTCTGTTCGTTTCAGGAGAGACAGGCTGGAAACCCAGTAGCAAGGACAAAGGGTAAACACCTTATTTTACTCAATTTTTGTATCTTTTATTTGCATGTAGATAGTCTTCTGCATCATTTATAGTTTAAACATTGATCTTCTGCAGGAAAGAGGTGAAGGACCCTGATGTGCTTTACAACATGCTGAAGAACCTTCTGGCACAAATAAAGGTTAGAATCACCTGCCAACAGAAAACAAAAATGACCAAACTGGGACCAATAAAAATGGTTCTACGCTGTCTTGAAAACTATAAAATTTGTATGAATTGTTTTCTGTAACTGGTTCATTGTTGGAAAGAAGAAAATATAGAATACCAAAGGTTTGCTTTTTCTGAGCATATTCCTTAAACCACATGTTCACCAATCCGTACACTATTATTGGTCAGTTTTCAGGAATTAAAAATATCTTAAATTTTCTTTTCTATTCAATAAATGCATTAAGACTAAGAACGACTGATGGAATTCGGTGAAGAAAATCATCAACCACCAGTGTGCACTTTAAAAACATCTTTTACAAAAATCGGGTAAACCCTGCAGACACCTAATTTGATGGATAAATTGGAATAAACTTGTAAATCCTTGATATTATGTTTTTAAAAATACAAAGTACTTGCTGCATAATTTTTCTCCTTTGCTCACACCAAACTGGAAAACCACTTTATGCTCATATCACCGCTTCCATTTAAAGTTTACCATCAGTATTTTGTTTTCTGGGTTGTAAAATAGAAGACCTCAGAGTTTTATACCATGACAACACATTGAACATTTCCACTGTTGGTTTTGTCAAATCCATTGTTGGCCAATTTTAGTATTTTGCAGCAGCCTGAACGTTGAAACCTTTCAACAGTTTCAGAAACAGTTAAGAAGTTGCAAAGTTTTTGTTTCTTAAAGAAAGCACACAATTTATCATCTAACCAATGAATAATCAATGAGGACAGCTGGTGCATAAAAGCTCCTTTGTGGTAGCATTAGTACGTTATCAGTAATGCATTACAGTAACCAAAGGTGTGCCACTCAGACATGCAGTGCCTTAACTTTTTCAGTTTGTTGTGTCCTGTGATGAAGCACAAGGAAAGGAAAATAAAGAACCTTTCTTATGCAATTACACTTCATGACTGATTTAAAATTGTAGAGGAAGTGTTACATTTTTCCTTAGATACAGAATTTTCTGAGTTTAAAGTTGGAAAATTGACAGAAAGGTCAAAGGTTGCTGAACCAGCCCTTTACAAATATGCCTGACATACATATGGAGCTTTGTGATTGCCACAATAAAGTTTCAATATAATTTAATTTGACTTTGTCAGATTTGTCACGTTGTTTCATTAAATCTTTTACACATTATGTAATTCTCATAAAGTGAAAATCATTGTGTTTTGAATAATTCATTTTTTGCAATTAATTTTTTGACTACAGCACAAGCATTTTCAGGGTTTTATATTCACTGGTCTAATATGTTCTTAAAGCCATCGAGAAAATCTGGAATTTGGGATCTAGAAAAGTGTGTAGTTATGAAGCTAAACATTTTTTGAAGCTCTGTGGCAATTCGATTTTATTCTATTTTCTTGTCAGACTCATCCTGATGCTTGGCCTTTCATGGAACCAGTGAAGAAATCTGAAGCTCCTGATTACTATGAAGTCATCCGCTTTCCTATTGGTAAGAGAGCATCTACCTCTTTTTAATAGATTAATATCATCTATATGTTTGTTCTTATTTTAAATGTCCAAAGCCTGGTATTTCATGAAATATAAACTATATCGAACAAATTTAAAACAGCATGTCCTATTGGTTTATTTAATAAATCCCTCACTATTTCCTTTGATTCTATTTTTATGTAATAAATAGATCTTGAAGTTTTTCTTTTTTTTCCAAGAATATTTTAATCCACTTCTTTCCTGGACTGGCTTAGAATTAGCAAATGTATAAATGTTGTGTCTTATTATGGAATTCCTGTATTTCCTAAGCACTATTAAGTGTTTTTCTTTACTTTTACATTGAGACCTGAAGACCATGACAGAGAAACTCAAGAACAGATACTATGTAACCAAGAAGCTCTTTATTGCGGATCTTCAGCGAATCATCAGCAATTGTCGCGAGTACAACCCCCCAGACAGCGAGTACTGCAAGAGTGCCAACACGTTGGAGAAGTTCTTCTACTTCAAATTAAAAGACGGAGGCCTGATAGAGAAATGAACTATAGCTTATGTGAAAAAAAAAATATTGCCAGCTTTCGTCATATCTGGGGTAAGAAAAAAACGTATGAAAACAATACATTTTGGAAAGGATTTGTGGGACTTGAGAAAAGAAAGGCATCAGAGTCGGCTGAGCATCAACAGTGTCAAACTGACATCTTCTTCAAGTCATCTTGTGGCATTTCCCAGAGCTCAGTGGGAGAATAATGTGAATTATTCATGCCTCATTGAGTGTACCAAAGTTTTACAGGTCCAAGATTTAAAACTGCTTCTGTTGTGTTATTTACTGATTCATATTTATTGTCATTGAATGATGGTTTGGTTGCATAAAACAAGTCACAGGAGCCAGTGTATGTCAGAAAACTGGACTTTGGGACCTAAAGCCATGTTGCCTTCTGTTACTGAAAGACACTTGAACATCCCAGCCAGTTCACAGGTATGAAGGTTGCCCTTCTCAGAGGGTTTGTTTGGAGAGAGTGAAAGTTCGCTCAAAATACTGAGTCCACTTGAATCAGTCATTAATAAAAAAATGTAAATAGATTTTTGTTTGTTATAACATGGGAAAAAAAGTGTTTTTTTTTTCGTTTGTTTGTTTTGTTTTCCTCAAGTACTTGTGGTCCTTTTTTTTTTTTTTTTTTTGATTATAGAGAAATAAGTTTTATCATCATTTAGGGAAACAGCTTTTTAAGGCATTGTTTACTCCAGACAAATGAATCTTCTTCTGAAGTTAAAGGACATGTTTGGCCTCACTTCCAGGCATGGAATTGGTTTCAAATATTTCCTGTGCCAAACTGTTTTTGTGTTTTCTGATCACAAAAACAAACGCTTTTGTGATCAGAACATCACGCACCTTCATGATATTAAAAGAACCTCTCCAAGCATCATTCCATCATTAACAAGGTTTTGTACCAGATACTTCACTACAAGTTCTCATTATTAGCTTTAAAAATCCCTGTATTGGTGAATAGTAGGTGATGGCACCGACTAGTTTTTTTTTTTTTTGTAGTCAGTTTTCTCAAACATGTTATAAATAGAAATGTGTTTAACATAACACGCAATGTTGTTTTTTTTTGTTGAATTATTGAGATGAAGATGCAAACAAAGTGGGGAGAAGAGATGCAGGAAGACTTGACTTTGGTTTAATTCTCACATCATATTGACTCCACACAACCCGAAGTAGGTGTTAATGCGTAACAGTTTACATTTTTCGTAACAGCAAAAACCACTTGTTTTTGCTGTTTATGCATTTGCTATTTACCTATAAAACATTTTTTTTATTATTATTTTTATTGGTCAGTGTCAAAGTGCTTCCTGAGCTGCATCTAGTTTTTCAGGGAAGTAAATGTCAAATGCTGACTGATTCAGCGTATTGAATGTTTCATTGACACTGTATGTGTGTGATAATCTTTTATTTTGTACTTGAATGACTTAAGAGCTTTGTTGAAGTGATGTCAGTGCTGCATTATTCAGGGTTTTCAATAACGCAATTTCACCTTAAATCCACCTATGCTGCATTTCAGTCTCTTAAACAAAAAAAAGGCTTCGGTTGGAGTTGAATGCCATTTACTGTAAAACTGTTCACGACAATAAATATGTTTTTATGTAAATATTTGATGTTTTCAGGTGATTTCCATCTCTGACTCACTCGGTAATTAACCCTGAAGAAAAGCCTCAACTTGTGTGATTTAACTTGGAGGTCTTCCAAGAGGTTAATCATCTACGGAAATTCTGGTTCTAAAAAGTACAGAAGGTAATTTTTTCTTTCTTGTAGAGTGTGACAATTATTGAATCTGTAAGGCATTTATTATTAATTTTAAGCTGTAGTCCGTGCCTCAAGTGGGAGAGATTTTCCTCATATCGCCCAGCCCTAGTGCCAATGGATACTTTGAAAGAAACTACAAAATGATCCAGTGTCATTTGCGTTAAAACAAATGTTTCAGCCTTTATACATCAGAAACTGCAACAGCTAACTAAATAGGTGTGTCTTCTCTGCTGCAAGGCTACAAGTTTCACTTTCCCAACAGCAAAAAGAAAAACAAACACGCACCACTGTTAAGGGTCTGCATGCAAAGTCTTACTGTTTGTTGTGGCCATCCAGCTATGTTAGCAGTTTTAAACATTTGAAGCACCCCAGGTTGGATTAAATCAAGTTTGTGCGAGAATTACTCCACATTTTGTTTTTGTTTTTACTTTTTTTCCTCATTTGGCTCTCCGTACAGCTTTTATTGTAATTACTCTATCAAACATCTGTTCTAAACATGTAGTAGTGCATTCAGGACGATATTTATTTTTGAACCTCATGGTCTAAGTAGCAGTAGGTGCTAAGTAAATACAGCATATTTTTCTTTATCCTAGTTCCAGATTTGTGTGTGAAATTAGTCAAATCAGTTTGCTCAGTGCAGTTTGTTTATAAATGTACCCAAATATTCCTATTTTGTTATCGCTGTTTATACTTTGACTATTCTTTGAACTTGATGCCACTGAAGCATTTTTTTTAAATCAGAAAGTAACTAAAGCAAATAAAAACAATTTGCAGGAACAAGCAGAGACTTGGATGTTTTATGAATAAGCAGAAACTTGCTGTAGGTTTTGTTTTCCTGGTGTAAGAACAAGAGAGGGGCCCGGTTAGGGTACATCGAACTGACCAGGAAGCAGAACGTTTAATAGATTTGAACTTCTGCCGACAAACATATTACATAAATAAATGTAGATTGAATCCATAGGTGCATATGAGGAAAATATTTCATTTCAAATGGAGGTTGTAAAAAAACATCCTCTCTGAGTTAGGATCAGGTTTCTTGTGTCATTGCATAATGACTGTAAAGTGTTGCTCTTCCAGAAACTCCCTCAGTAGGGCCAAGCTTACTGGATCAGATGTTTTTTACTTTCGTTTTCCAGTTTAAACGTCACGACTCGAAGCTATTTAAAACCTGCCTTGAGAAATGACAGTAGAGAAGACGAAGCTGAAAGCACAGAACCTACCTTTCTTACATCTAATTGGTAAGTTTAAAAGCCTCTCTTACTTTTCTAACAGATTAATGAGAATAATTAAATCCTTTATGCTCCCCTCGTGGAATGCTTGTATTTTAGAGGCTTCCTAAGACTTAAGCACAGGATGGGAGAGTTTGAACTACGTTCCTACCAGAAGGAAGTGATTGAAAGGGCACTGAAGGGAGAAAATGTTATCATTTGGCTTCCAACTGGAGGCGGAAAGACCCGAGCTGCTGTCTATGTAGCCAGAAGGCATTTGGAGACCACGGCAAATGCTAAAGTGATGGTGCTGGTCAACAAGGTACCCAAGCAATGAAAAGAGAGAAAGAGAAACACAAGTTTTGCATGTATGTATTTAAACACATTTCTTTTGGGGTTACTTACTACTCTAATCCACTCATAATCACAGGTTCATCTTGTGGATCAACATTACACCAAAGAGTTTGAGCCTCACCTGGGTAGTGGTTATAAACTCATGAAAGTCAGCGGTGACAGCCAGGAGAAGGATTTCTTTGGGATAGTGGTGCAGGACAATGACGTGATCATCTGCACAGCTCAGATCCTGTATAATGCTTTGCTCAACAAGGAGGAGGCAAAACACGTTGAGCTCTCAGGTCTGTGAAGCTGAACAGGAAACTTCCAACTTCATGGTGCGTATGGTGCTGAGGAAACCTAACCGCATCCTCCATTTATGTTTGCACTCAGATATCACTCTTCTGATAATCGACGAGTGCCATCACACCCACAAGGAGTCGGTCTACAACAAAATAATGAGATGCTACGTGGAGAAAAAGCTGAAAGGACAACGACGGATACCACAGATCCTGGGTCTCACTGCATCACCTGGGACAGGAGGTGCAAAGGTCCTGGAAGAGGCTGTGAATCATGTGCTGGAGGTCAGATGAACTAAAATTCAGGATTTTGCCTCTTTTACCATCAGTAACTCCTACTGAAACACACTCTTTTTTTTCTCCCTCTCCATCTTTCAGATCTGTGCCAACTTAGACTCAGTTATTGTCTCAACTAAAAACTACATTCCTGAGCTGGAGGAGAAGGTGCCCCGGCCCCAAAAGACCTTTGACATTGTGGAGAAGAGAACATCAGTAAGCACATTTTTGTGATCTGCAACGTAGCAGACAAACCGTGTTCAGTATTTGGCTAATTTAGGAAGTTAGGTCACAAAGAGGTGAAATATCTGCTACACAAAGCCCTTTTAACGGATGATGTTCCACACCACCCAGGGTGGCATGTCACACACGCACGCACATGAACAAGGCAGTATGTTTTTCTATCTTCACAAAGACTCTACATTGACTCCCATTCATTTGTAATTAATTTCTATTCTAACCCTGGCTCTAAACTAAAGGTTAGATTTAGGACACCTTGGTCCTAAACTGAAATCAGCACTTCTTCTCATGTGGACTGGGCTTTGGGCCCCGTAAGGCACACTCCATGCCCACCCTTTTGTTTGAGAAGGGTACAAGATACAACGCCACACACACAAAAGCAGGTTGTGTTGACCTAAGATGCACCTGTTTTCTTAAAGGACCCATTTGGAGACCATATCAAGTGGATGATGCAGCAGATCCACGGATTCATGAACCTTCCTCCTGACGTGAGGCTCAGAGAATGTGGCACGCAAGAATATGAGGCAGATGTTGTGATTCTGGAGCAACGAGGTAAGACTTTTGAGTTCAGTTTAATTGTTTCATTTGTTTTTTTAGACTGGAAAAAAGCAATTTGATCCTAGAAGAAGGCATCCCATTTCATTGACTATACTAATGTATCTTTTTGGATCAGGAGTTAACCAGGACAACAGACTCTTGGCACAATGTGCACTCCATCTTAGACAGTATAATGACGCTCTGCTCATCAATGACACGCTGCGCATGATGGATGCATATCGCTCTTTGGAGGAATTCTACGACACAAAAGCCATTACGGCCATTGATGGAACAGATTACTTCCTGGTGGGACTTTTTCAAGGTGGGAATTCTGAGCTTGTTTAGTTTTTTTCTGCCTCCATTGAAGTTCTATGTTCGTTATACAAACATATGTATCTGTGTTATGCTTTTGGTTTTGCTACAGAGAATCAGGTGGAGCTGAAGAATTTTGCTGCAGATCCCCGCTACGAGAACCCAAAAATGGCAAAACTTGAGAGCACGCTGCTTGGCCAGTTCGGTCCAGATGTCCAGTCTCGGGGCATTCTCTTTTCCAGAACTCGCAGGAGCACCCGCTGCCTCCTCGACTGGGTCCAGAAGAATAGGACATTGCAGAAAGCGGGGATAAAGGCTGCCATCCTTACAGGGGCTGGTAATGGCATCACTTATATGACACAGGTGTGTCTATGACAGATTCAATCAAACAAAAAGTTTTTCTCTCTCTTTAGCAACTTTTCAAAGATGGAATTTTATTTATTTTATGATTTTTTTATAGAATGAGCAGGCGGACACAATCCGCAACTTCCGGAATGGTACACTGAACCTCCTGATCTCCACCAGTGTGGCTGAGGAAGGCCTCGACATCCCTGAATGCAACCTAGTGGTACGATATGGACTCCTTACGAATGAGATCGCACAGCAGCAGGCCAGTGGACGTGCCCGAGCGCGGGACAGCCAGTATTCAGTGGTCGCCCAAGAAGGCGGACGGGAGATCCGCCGAGAGCACATCAACGAATACCTGGAAGAGCTGACTGGAAAAGCCATTGCTAGGGTCCAGAGCATGAGTGAGCATGAGTTCCGCAGAAAGGTGAGGATGCAACAAAAGTTCCTTGTTTTTGCTACATTTTTCTTTGCTGCTTACAATTTATGTATATTTTTTTCTTCTTCTGCATTTCTAGATCAATGAAATCCAAACACAGGCCATTATTATGAATAAAGTTTTACAGGATCGTAAAACGGAAAAGAAGAACCGACATGCTGCTTCTAGCATCAGGATCTTGTGCAGAAACTGTTTTGCACAAGTGGCATCTGGGAGTGACTTTAAACTCCTTGAAAATGCGCACTATGTCAACGTAAATCCTGACTTTAAGTGAGTTCACCTCTTCCCAAAGACACATTGTCCAAAGTAAACCCTACTGAAACATCCTTCATGTCCTTAATGTTGTGTCTATGTTTTCTTAGGAATCGCTACAAACTGGGTGGAAAGGTGGTGCTGGAGAGACGTTTTGAAGACTGGGAGCCTGGATGCACAGTCAGCTGTAATAATGGCAACTGCAACAAAGTACAGATGGCACTCTGCTGAATAATACAAATCATCATTAGAGTTCATGGTGGTTATTTTGGATTCTGAGGCTTACTTCTGTTTTCATCTACAGGATTGGGGATTTGAAATGAAATACAGGAAGGTAGCCATACTTCCAAATCTCGCCATCAAGAACTTTGCCTTGGAGACACCCGACGGAAGGATCACAGTTAAAAAGTGGAAGGATGTTCCTTTTATGGTCGAGGAGTTCACATTTGAACAGTACTGCAGTGACTTCTTCCCAGACTTGTTTGATTAAGACATAGATAAGCTCAGTGTGTTTTTCTTACTCCGTTTTCCTTGTTGTTTCCTCTATATTTTTAGAGGGATATGGTAAACATTTGTCGTACTGTCGGAGCTACTTGAAAATAAGCACATCCTTTTTAAAAAAAAAATTTTAAAAATTCACTCCACGCATGTTAAGTCATATTAGTGCTGGCGGGCCAGTGAGATAGAAGCTTAAAAACCCATTGCTCATCGATCATGCTTGAAATTAGCGAGACGGCTTTGTTTATGCCCAAGGTCTTCCCTGCGCTGCACGTATGATACGCTTTTCCTCAGCTTCATTGAAAGTCAAAGCAGAAAACTTAGCTTTGGTGTTGCATAAGCTTCGCTGAACATTTTATATTCACACGGGACTCTACATGAACTCTCTTTCAGACACTTGAGTGGGAATAAACATTTAGAATCACTAAAGAATACATTTTGAATGCTTTATTTTTCTTCGCTCATGTATACATTTTAAACTAAATTCAAAGCTGAAATAAAAATGTTTTAATAAATTTCTTTTGAAGCTGTTCTTTGATTTTCCACTAGGTGGCAGTGTCGATTAATCCAAGTTGTTTCCAAGCTATGAGTGGTGGATCACTGAGATTCAGAGAGCCTTCAGCAGCAGAAATTATTCTTAATCCAAAGATGTGCTACAACAAACAACAAAAAATGAGGAATGATCACAATCTTACTAGTATTTTCTGAAGAGAGACCCTGAACTTCTCCCTTTAGTGAAGGACCTCCTAAGACACAATACACAAAAAGTAGTCAGTTCAGTTTGAAGAAAATTAACTTGTTCTTTTTTTGTTTTTTTAATATTTATCACACAAGATTGAAATAAAACCATAGTTGCCCTTTTTTAAATACTCATTCTTTGATTCAAAATGGGAAGTTGTGGTTAATATTAATAGCTTGAAATAGCTTCTCTTTGCACATGAATTGGCTTTCATTAAAAAGCAGCAAAGATTCAACTATCAAACTTCAGTCCAGAAGGCACGCTGAACAGATTCATCGTTGACCTATGAAATGTCTTTGAGCGTTTCTCCGGGCAGGGACATAAATGGGTCGGCCCTGCGGTATCAAATCTGCCCTAATCCTTTCGAATCTGTCCGAGAGCTGAAATCAGAGCCGCTTTCACGGACGTAATCACAATAAAAACAGACTGTTCCACTGTCACTCCTGACTCAAATGTTGGTGAGCAGAGGGAAGCCATGCAGGATGATTTTCTCTGATCAAACTCAAGCTTTTACAATCAGCGCTGATTGCTTCCTTTTTTTTATTTATTTTTTCCCCAACTCAACGCCCTATGCATCCTAATTGCAATTAGCTGTCTTGTGAAATTAAAGCAGCTTGGAGTACATGAGAAACAGATGACAGTCTCTCTCTGTAGATACGTGAGACTGGTTGAGTGTGTTTGTGCTACAAACACAATAGAGTCTACTGTCTGGAGACCAGGATGCACACATGTAGACACACCTGTATGTGCAAAAGCAGGCCAGAATATTTTTTTCTGTCATCACAGAATGCCTATGAATAAAAAAAAATATGCAGTTTCATCCAGCTGATGGCAGAGGCTAGAAAATAGCATATTAGCTATCGTTGTGTTATGATTATGTGTTGTGTAATTGGATGTTCTTGCTGGAGAAAATTTAATTGGATAATTGGTGATTAGAGTTTTGGACTGAACAATGTGGAGCCTGTTGCCTTGTTCTCTGAACAGGGCCACGGCCAGTCAGTTTTGAATCTCAGAAATTGCAAAAAAATATTTCAAACAGGGATTTCAGATTATAAATTACAAATAGTATGTGTTTGGAAATGATTATGTTTCTCTAATTTCAACTTCTCTCATGTGCTCCATGTTTACCCAAAATAATCAAGCATCATCTTATACACTGCTCAAAAAAATAAAGGGAACACTCAAATAACACATCCTAGATCTGAATGAATGAAATATTCTCATTGAATACTTTGTTCTGTACAAAGTTGAATGTGCTGACAACAAAATCACACAAAAATCATCAATGGAAATCAAATTTATTAACCAATGGAGGCCTGGATTTGGAGCCACACACAAAATTAAAGTGAAATGTTCCCTTTATTTTTTTGAGCAGTATATATTACAGCTCTGACTGTAGCTTATGTTTTCATCAGAACACATAGCTCTCAGTTTGCTGGTTTATAGGTGATTTCTAAATGGTTCTAGAGTTGAACAGGAAGCGGATCTTTCAGTTACAAAGCTGCTTCATGAAGAAACAATTCCCAGTTCATGAAAGGCCGGCAGACACCCATTGTACCTAAGATCAGGCTTAAAGGAGAACTGAAACGACATCTCTAATATTGTTATTCTTTGTTTTCAGCATTTTTGTCAATCCCACATGAGGTGGTATTGGGGTTGGCCAGAGTAACCGTCCTCTGTCGTCTTTGGTTCATGACATGCAGTTTGCTATTCCATGCTGTGCCTCAGTCGACCACTAAAACAACACTGCTGTCTGGTTGTTTATTAGTGGAAATGGAAGAAGAAACCTAGATGTCCAGAACTGAGTGGAAACATCAGATTTCAAGACTGTCATGGCCGACAAGACAACAACCAAGTTGGGAGTGTGTATTGGTAAGAAGTGATGGCAATTTTTAATGTACAATTTGTGACTTTAGTGCATTAAATTGAATAATTATTCTGCACATACTTCTGTGCATAAGACTGACATGACACTGTCATAAACATGAGATAACACCTGTCATGAACAAAACGAAGTCTTTATGAATGTTTATGACAGTTATCATGAAGTGTCATTCGGTAAATAATGACACTTTTAATGCAAAGTTGCTCTAGAAGTTGCATTGAAAGTCTATTAAAAATGCCAACTTTGCATTAAATTGTCATTATATACAAAATCATGCAAGATTGGCATTTTAATGAAACTTTTAGAGCAACTTTGCATTAAAAGTGTCATTATTTACCAAATGACACTTCATGACAACTGTCATAAACATTCATAAAGACTTCTTTATGTTTATGACGGGTGTTGTGTCCTGTTTATGACAGTGTCATGTCAGTCATATGCACACCCCTTCAAATAAAGTGTTACCAAATTCCCTTCTGCTCCAAGAAGCAAAATTCAATAACCTGGAAGGATTAACCTTGACTGTGGTTACAAACAGCATGTGGCAGAGACGTAGTTTACTAAGCGACATCTAAGTTTTCTTCTTGATTTCAATATAATCTACCCTTGAATTAGTTTAAGAAATCCCAATGTCTGAGCCCAATTTTTGTTTTTGAAAGCCATTAAAATAGTTTATTTCAAATGGTAACAACAATAAAATAAAATTAAAACCCCAAATGTATGGTTTCACTGGAGCCCTACACAATAGATATGTTTTTTTTTGTTGTTGTTGTTGTTGTTGTTGTTGTTGTTGTTGTTGGCTACAACAATAAAGGCTGTAAAACACATCACTTGTTCTGTTTTGTGGTTGCAGACAGAAGTCACACCTGCTGGGTCATCTGTCAAATTGGTCTCACAAAAGAAACACTCCTGCTGTCTGCTGTTTAGAGCACATCTTTGTATTTTTTTGTTTTCAGTTTTGTCACACACTCCATGGTCCAGGACATGGACAGCTGCACTCTGCCCAGTTGCCCTCTGTGAGGTTGTCGACCTTCTTGTAGAGGCAAAACGACTTCACCCGTTGGTTTTCTCATGACAGCAGAGAAGGATGAGGTTACCTTCAGAGATGCAGTTCTCTGGGACACCTGAATTGTCCTTCTGTTTGTTGTTCCAGCTATGTGTTTTTTTAATTTTTAATTTTAAAGACTAGTGAAGTACCTGGTCACTCTGAGAACTCCATCTGCAGATCAGCTTTGTCTGGAATCTTTGAGTTGGAGAGAATTTTACTGCCATCTTCAAAATCTTTTGGGAGACAGTTGGTAATGCACTTAGAAAACCACCATTTCTTTTTTCTTTCAAACTTTACACAACACTATTAAGTAGTAATTAAATTAATGCTTTCATTTGCATCCAGATAATTCAAATCCCACATCTTAAAACATGTCTGAAGTTTTTGTAGTAAAATAAATGAGGGTCTAGCTCTCTGAAGTGGCCTGTAAGTCTGGTGTGAGTCAAGAGAGAACCAACCCACACTCTAAAAAGTATATTTGGGCTGCAGTTCATTCTTATGGACTAGTTTACATTAATTTCACTTAATTCTTTTGCTTTTGCTATGACAACTTGTGTTCATTTAACTCAAAACTTACAAATCTGTAACCTAAAGGAACTTTTCACTTTGACTTTAATTAAAACAATTGAGTTCAATGCCAGTTTCGTATCCTACGTCTGACCAACTCAATTTATTATGATCATCCAACTCAATTCACCAAGTCCTTCCATCTCAATTTGCTAAGTTTTTATAACTTAATTCATAAAGGGGTTTAACATGACAAATTTAAGTCACTCTTACTCAAATAATTTAATTTGTTCTAATAAACATTTAAAATCTCTTTGACTTAATTCTACAGAAAGTCAACTCAAACTTTTAAGTAGTTCCCAACTAAATATTTTAATTTGGAACTAAACTAAGAAGTTTGCAGCCCCGAAAAAGTTACAAATCTTTTCCTTAAAGGACCTTTTTACTTTGACTTTACTTGAAAGAATTAAGTTCAATATGTCTGACACCATGACTCAAGCTTACCAGGGACAGATTCTGTACCAACCCGGGTGCTGCGGTGGTGCAGGAGTAGAGCACAATCCACATAAGGAGGACTTAGTCCTTGACGCAGCCTTCGCTGGTTTGATGCCCAACCTGATGACCTTAGCTGCAGGTCTTCCTTTCTGTCAGTAACCCCTTTCCTGAATAACTATGCTCAAATAAAGGCTGCCTTGGATGTGCTGTGGTTGTGCAGGGGTAAAGCACAAGCCACATATGGAGGCCTTAGTCCTCGACATGGCTGTCGCAGGTTTGATTCTCATCCTTGGCGACCTTTGCTGCATGTCTTTCCACTTTCCTGTCAATTAACTATCAAATAAAGGCCACTAGAGATAAATAAATAAAATAAAGGCTGCCTCAGCTAAAAAAGATATCCTTTATTAATTTACTTTTTTATTTGAAGAAACTTAAATGATTTGAGTAAGACTGACTTAAATCTGTCATCTTAAACATACTTAATAAATTTGTTTAAAAACTTAACAAATTGAGTTGGATGATTATAATATATTGAATTGGCTAAACTTAATAAATTAAGTTGGATAAACTTAATTGAAATGCTTGTTACCAGTTGAAGCAATTCAATTAAGTTGGTTCAACTAATTCCTTTTTAGAGTGCATTTCATGCTTCATTATAGAGAAGGTAAACTCACACTTTGTGCTTCCTCTGGTTTATATGAGGCAGACCTGCCTTCCTAATTATTCTTTACTTCAGAAGGAATTTGCTGTAGCTTTTTAGTAGCGCTAACTGCCAAGCAGCTATTTAAATCCATTGTAAAATGGTTTGATTTCCAAGTGTTTTTCCAGTCAGTTTACTTTGGGTTGGTACATTTAGATCAAAGCACAACTACTGCTCTGTCCTCTTTCCCTTGCCAATTATTAATCCACATTGAGTAATTAACTCAGTCAGCCTGCTGAGGATTATTGTAAGCTCAGAAATCAGCCAAACAGTTCTTATTCACTATGTTGGTAACGATGACTGACTGAATACTTATGTTATTTAAAAAGAAAAAAATAGATAATCAAAAATGTTTTGTGGTAAATTTGCCCCCCAACCATCAGTATTTGATCCCAGTGAGGCATATTTAAAATGTGTGGGGAAACAATAAAAAGGGTCACATTTTTGAGAACCACTGCTTTACAGTAAAGCATAAATTGATTATAGGAAGTTATTTTAAGCCACAGCTTGTCAAAGTGAATAAAACATCTTCTGGGTGGTTTTGAACTTTGGTGTGTTATGTGAATAATTGCCCCAGGCAGGCAGTTTGTTTTTGTACTAAACGGTGAAAACGTTGAAACTCCAAAAGAAAGAAATGGTTGAGGGGTGAAATCAACAGCTCACCCAACTCATTCCTGGTGAGAGGGGGTATAATCCGTCCAGTGAGCTGTCAGTCTCCCAACGTTCATAGAAAATGTCCAAAGAGGCATCAAGGTGATGGACCTTCTGCCCTCATCTCTGAGTCCAACCACCTCGGTAAGTTCACTTTAGTTGATCCTTGCATCAAAGTGTAAATATTTAGTTAAAACATTGAATGAAAATGGATCACATAAAAAATGTATTCATAGAATTCAAGATTTTTGTTTAGTAAAAGCAGGCCTTATTATTATTATTATTATTATTTATTTTTTATTTTTTATCTCCTGTTGACTTTTCTTGGTGGATTAAAAACCAAAACTGAGCACCAGTGCAGTGGCTTAGGCTGTACTGAGAATGCTGTAGTAGTCAGTGAGGGTCATTTAGTTTTACAATGAAAATAATACCTCTTTTATGAAACAAACTGTTTTTTTTAGAAAAAAAAAACTTAAAAACTTTGATAGAAGTAAAAAACTAGTCGCTCTGAGTTTAAAAAAAAAGAATAAGTAAATAATACATACTTATACCAACACACAGTTTTATTTCTACCCATATTGACTTCCATTCATTTTGATAACCGTATTTCTACTTTTTCTAATGATAACCTTAACCAGAATCTAATCCCCACCTTACCTCTTAACCTGACCCTAAAACAAAGGGGTTCACCATATTAGGACTGTGTTTTGGTACCAATAAGGCCTATTAGTCTCCAGAAGACTAGTAAATGAAAATGGTTCTGAACAGGATCATTAAACAAGTACACACACAAACACACGCACACACACACACACACACACACACAATACAATGAGAATTGTGAAATAAAAACGTGAAAGCTAAGACAGAGAAGAATGAAAGTAAATGAGGCCGTATCATTGGGTGGGGAATTGCAATCTATCACGCAGGTGTCAAAACTCAGAACAGAGCCTTAAAAACCACAAAGAAACAAAACCAACACTGTTCTGATAACACAGCCTGGTAAAGGCCTTTTTTTCTGAGTACCAGTGTAGCCATGTAGCATAAAAAGATTTATGCTGGCATAACAGAGTAAAGTATTGATCTAACTCTCTCATTCGAGACAGATAAGTGGTAGAAGATACTACAGGAGAATGGTCTACATACCTTTGATTTTCTTTTCTGTGTCATTTCCAGGAGAGAGAATGATGGCAAAAGTTGAAATATACTGTATTTTAGTGAATCTGTACGATTCAAAGTTTCACTCCAGTAATTGTTAAATAGAGAAGCAAAAGATAATTGAGTGTAAAAAGGATATAATAAAATGTAGTGTTAAAATGATATTCTGTAGAATATATGCAGCTGACCACTCAGCTTATTGGTGTATTTGCTGATGCAAGATTTCTGTAATTGTTCTTTTTTAAAATCATCCTTCTATTTATTATACTGGACATGGCCTTTGCATCAGATTTTTAAAAAATTGTTTTTAATGGCGCGTGTGAAGTTTGAATTGCATCAATGTAACTTCTTTAAAGTTTTTTTTTTTTTTTTGCAAAAATAAATCTTTCCATTGGGAAATAAAGACCGTTAGTGTGGATTCTTTTTTAGTTGAATCCTGTATCTTAGAAATAATAATAATAATAATAATAACAACAACAACAACAACAATAATAATAATAATAATAATAATAATAATAATAATAATAATAATAATAATAATAATAATAATAATAATAATAATAATAATAATAATAATAATAATAATAATAATAATAAAAAACACAGGGAACTTAAAAAAAAACATTAAAATATCTAGGTAAGAAGAATAAATCCTTTCTGTATCTTGTGTAATACTGGCAATAAATTAACATCCTTATCACAGAGATTATCACCAATGACCAAAACAACCCCAGTGAGAACACCTCACTGTTGGATTGGGCCATTTATCACAAAGCTGAAGCTTTTCCTAATGGAGGCAGTAAATTAACTGCTGGTGAATTCAGACAGATCCAATTAAGATGAGGTCCATGTCGCTGCCACACCTCTCAATTTCATGCAACCAGCTGCTCTGTAAGCAAATTCGCAACAACAGTGCTTCACCTCAACCTCAGCCTCTTTAATCTCCACTGTATTCAGTTGCTTATAACAGTATCCTGCGAGTGGCGGCAACATCTTGCGGCAAAGGGTTAGGGTTACTTTTTGTGACTGTTGTCACGAAAAGTAACCGTACACTATTCGTAAACATTTTATTAGCAGAGGAGCCATGCTTTCATGCTGAATACATTTCATTCTGCCGCCACACCCCCTTCTTTTTCAGAGTCCCTCAGAATTTCTATTCCTGTCTTTGGTCTCCCATCTATCCACAAATGTACAAATGATAGGTTTTGTGTTGAATGAGAAAAGGGAGCCTTGCTTCACCAGATGGAGAATGGCAGAACATCTGACTCGTGCCAGGGAGAGGAAACAAAGCAGGCTCATTTCTGCAGAGTGTGTCCTCTCTCTTCCTCTTCCCTGGCCAGCTTTCTTTGTCTACCCCTCACTCTCCTTTCAGCCCTTGTAATTATAAAACAACAAGAAAAAAAACAAAAAAAAACTCTTGTCAATCTTTTCTTTGAATAGCTAATGGTGTATCTATCCTCATCTGTCCAACAGTAAAGCCAATTAATTTGATCAAGCTATTTGAAAGTCATTTTCAGGCGCAGCAGGAGCACAATGTTAGACAGACAGTGCTGACAGTATGTATCTATTGTTAAAGGAACAGCAACACTGAGAAAACCAAAAAGAAATGAGTCTAAACGGATCCAGTTGTAATTTTCTACCTTCTGGATTATTCTATTATCTTGTTCTGAGCATAATTTCCCTGTTATTTTGACTGTACAAAAAGAAAACAAGTAAACGTGGGGTTGCTTTCTTGGTCATATACAGTACAGACTGTAAACAGTGTTATGAAAACAGTGTAAATCCAGAGAATAAATATAAAATACATGCAAACACATATATGTTCAGTTTCGACTCCAGGTCTGAACTCTCTCAGCTAGATCTTCACAAAGAGTAGCTCTGGAGACAGTGTTAGAAATGGATCAGCCACCTTTTCTCCATTGGTTTCCATCAAGTTGTCAGAAATTAACTCACTGATCCACCTAACCAGGACACACACACACACACACACACACACGGGACCTTAGGATTTCTTGTCCAGTAGGTTTTCTGTTGCTGTTTTGATGGTTTGTATCTGGAAGTCCTACAGGATCTTAGCACAACCCATTGTTTGACTCAGAGGTCTCCTCTGCCTTCCAGGTTTGTACTCTGCCCAGATGTTTCTGTTAAAAAAAAAAAAAAAAAAGTATATGTAGGTCATTTGGTGTCTTTCCACGGTTCAGTTTGAGGTCCTTAGCATACTTTCTGAATTTTGAAGCCCACATTAGAGAACTTGCAGAAAATGAAAACTCCAAGATAATAATGTACAATCTAAATAAAACAGGATGAGAGTCCGTTAAAATGATTTTTCTTCCGTTTTTTTTTTTTTTTTGCTGAAGTGAGCTATCAGATGGCTGATGCAGGTCTTTGATGCAGCACTCCATTGTCTTGCAGAGCTGCAGGAAATTGAAAAGCGGAGATCTTGAGATTGTTAGTGAAGGGAGGAGCGGAGGTGGAGGACAGGGGCGACGTGGAACCCCATCAGGGCTTGCTGGGACATTGAGCACGGAAATGAACGAGCCTTGCTTCACCCGAGGGCGGGGGACTCATTCTCAGAGTGTGGATGTTGAGAACACAGGAACAAGAGGAGTTAAAAACAAAAATCAATCAAAAAAAAAAAAAGGTGACCAAATTTGTTATGTCTTTGCTAAAATTCAGTTTAAAAATTTCTGCAGCATGCTTTCAAGCTGACGCATCCTATCGCACTTGCGTCCAAGGTTCTGTTCTAGTTCAGAGAAAAACATGAATTGCACAGAGCTCTCTCTCGCTCGGCACTAAAAGACCATTTGTTACCTTATAGTTAAGACTAAAATTTTAATGGAAACTTAATTGGATTTGCTTTTTCTTTGTGTCTTGAGGAGCATAAATCTTTTTACTTATTTTTTTTATCAGTGAATGTGCTGTTTCATATTTATCAAAGGCTGCACTTTCCCATATTATTCTTCCCTGTGCTGATGAATTATGATGACAGCATGAACATCCTGTTGTAGGCTGGGAACTACAAAGTAGTTTTAGGCAAGGTTAACGAGTCAATTTCTGCACTTTTGTTAGACCTGGAAAACAAAAGTAGCATTTTTCAGGCATGCTGTTGCATACTTTGTGAATATATTTGAATATTCCAACACTACTTCAAGACTTCCTAAAGTGCTTCTTTTAAGAAGAAAATCTACGAGAGATTTTTACTTGTTCTGTCCTTGGTTTTAAAGTAGCTCCTCCAGGGAGTGATTCAGATTTTCAGATAATTGTGATATCATATTTGAATTTGGATAGCTCTGCCTCTCCATTTCTACCTTTGATCTCCACCTGTTTTCAAATCAAGCTGTATTAAATGTACTTTAGAAATTGAAAATCACAATTATATTAATTGAAAAGAATAAGACATGACTTTATCATAGAAAAAGCTGTTTTAATTGTTCCACTGTTGTCCTTTTAAATCTAAGATTTATTTATTTATTCATTTTTTTTATAAATTGCAAGTTTTCTCCAGGGTAAAAGTTAGAATGCAAAATTGCCACACAAGCCATACATTGTTTATTATGAATATACAACACCTGTACATCAAAGCTATTTATTAAGACAGATTTTTGGGGGGGACTAGAAAAGCAGACAGGCCATGAAAATGCATACTGTTGTGGGTCACCGTTATGTCTCTTAATGCTCCTTAAGTTCAGCACATTTTGCTGCTATATTGCACCTAAGAGAATTATTAACTATAGCCTAACAACCTCAATGAAACAGCAGGATATAGAAACCCACACTTTACACCTTCATGCTTTCTTTTCCATAAATGCATTAAATATTTTTTTAAAAGTGTGCTCTACATTTAGAAAGTACTGCAAGTGTAAAAATTACTCCTGAAAGCCTCACACCCCATGAAGAAGAGCGGTAAAATGTTTTATGCTGTGCCCTGGTAACAGCTAGAAGAAAGAAAAGAGTAAAACACAAAAGATGCTGTTGTCATTTCAAAACCCCTGTTGTGTTTGTACTTTCAAATACTGCAGAAAATCCTTTTTCACATATGAATACCTCTGAAAACAAGCATGTTTTTGACAAAAGAACAGTGTTCATAATTCTGCTCTTCACTACTATGGATACAGCATTTTAGTAAATCTTGTCCGATTTAGAGATAATTTTTTTTTTTCTTCTTCATTTTTGTTCGGCCCAACAATTCATGGTGGAACAGTTTTATATTACAAACAAAATATGTATCTTTTCAGTGAAAAAAATCTCTGTTTTCCAGCCAAACGTTTTGCTTTCTGATAAGAAAATAAAAATCACATTTAACCTAATTTCTCTTTTCCTCTGGGGTTCAATATGAATGTTTCAAAAACTACACTCTGGTCTTAGGTTTGTTTACATTTTGTGGCTGTGTTGAAAATAATAGATGTTCTAAAACATCATTAACTTCTGATTCGGAGTAGATTTTTGATTTTTAATTTCAGTGAGATATTGATTTAAAATAATGCATATCCTAGTGTTGAAAGCACTTTGAACATTCTTTAAAAACTCTTTGAGTTTGTAGTCATACCTCCAGACAGACATTGTAATCCAAAATCCACTTTGATGGAGCTCATGCAAAATTATACGAAGCCTCTGAATGAAACATGGATATGAGTGGGTGGATCAGTTTTTCCGTATGAGGAAGAGGACACCTGCAGCACTCACTAGTCATACTCCCCCGGAAGCGCGTTCAGGTATTAGAAGAGGAGGTGGGACATGTTATGTGGGCTTGTAATGTGTAACGCGGCAGGTCAGACGCAGGAAAGTGGGTTTGCTCTGGCGGGAAATGGCTATTTACGTAGCTGAAAATGGAGTGCGCCTCTCTGACATTTTCATAGCCCTGCAGGCAGGAGTAACCTTCATTGGAAAACAGAACGATTAAAGAAATGAGAGGTGGAGATGGAAAGGGACGGGCAGAGTGAGAGATGGGGCAGAAATCATGGGAAGTGATTGCATGGGAAAGTGAAAGTGGATGGAAATGGAATTTTGAAGACGGCGGAGGGGAAATAACGAAAGGCAGAAAATAAACAATGAGCATTTGGAGGCCAAAAAAAAGTGTTGAAAGAAGAACTAAGGGATTAACAAAATAAATGGAGCAAAAAAGGTTAGTAGTGGACAAGGTTAGTAAAACACAAAAAAACATATCCAGAGGAATACAATTCACCAAACGGGATCATTTTTTGAAGGGCAAGTTTTACGAAGGTTTGGGCTTGTTAATAGTCATTGTAGTTCCCCTCAGTGTTTATAACTAATAAAGCTACAGTATGGTTTCCTTTTTAAACCTGTTTCTGCAGTTATTTTCAATGAATATATCTGTATGGATGGCTGACCAATTCCTCTTCCATATCTCCATACATGGGAGTGACTCTGCTGAGCTTGACCTCCTGTTTAAATGTAAAACTGAACTAAAAATACAGCTTTTTAGAGATCTCACTGACCCATGACAGCTCAAATACATAGCATCTTTTTTATTATTATTATCATTATTATTATTATTATTATTATTATTATTATTATTATTATTATTATTATTATTATTATTATTATTATTATTATTATTATTATTGTATATAGCGACTAGTTTCTGATTTCTCTTTTGAGGTATGATTTCACAGTCAATCTCATGCCAAGTCAGCCAACCACACTTTAGACTTCCACTATAAATATGGTTTGTTTTAGTGCTTATGTTCCAGTTCTGCAAGTTATTGCTGTACGAAAAAGTCAAGAAACAAAACCTGAAAGTTAGCAGACAAAAGGCAAAATATGCTTTTAGACCCCGAAAACCATCCAAAAACAGAATATTCCCCAGCTGTCACCAGCTACCAATTACATTGTGCACCGCGAGATTATAATTATTTCAAGTTTTATTTGTACAATTTTATGTAAATATATTGCCTATAAACATCTGATTGTGATCAAATGCCACCACTTATGAAGTAAAGACCTAATTGTAACTTTGGGGCTCACCAAATACTTTAAAGATGTCCTAAAATGAAACCAATCTATAATTTAAATATAAACATAACTTTTATTGACTTCTTTCAGATTGAAAGCACCACATATTGATGCGTTTTGAAAGGGCAAAACTAATTGGAAAGCTCAATGTCTGCGTTTGCAAAGTTAGCAAAGTATGTTGAAGTTCAGAGAGAAAAAGTGATGGATATGTCAAAAATTCTTTTAATCTCTATCTGGATAGATTTAATCATGTTCACAGATGCTTACGTTCTGTTTGCTCTGGAGTTAAAATCCTTGACTGGAGTCTTTCTGGTGTTTGCATGCTCTCCTTGTGACTGCGTGGGATCTGGCTCATCCATCGACTTTCTCTCATAGTCCAAAAACATGACCAGTGGATTCATCAACTAAATTCAAAGCTTGTTTTTTTTTTTTTTTTTTTTTTTTTTTTTTTTCATTTGCAACAAGACAGCATATTTTTCTTAAAATTAGAACAAGCTAAACAATAAGCCAAAATTATATTTCACAAAGCCAACAGCCAAGAAAATCTCACAGGTTTGTTGTCTGTCCACTGAATGAATTCCTGACACAAAGAAAGGCATCTTAGGGGTTTAATAGCGCATGACCATTATAACATTTGGAAAGCCATATATATATATATATATATATATATATATATATATATATATATATATATATATATATATATATGAGCCAACGTAAAATGCATGTTGCACAGACAAAATCCATGTGACTGCCGTAGCACCTGTTGTAATGCACACATTTTGGAAAATTTTATGTGCTATTCTGAACCAAATCTATGTGACCGTGTAGCCAAAGGAGATTTGATTATATCATCAGATGAAGCAAATGGACCCTGATTATGTCCAACTTCATTTCCTTCAAATTACTCTTGTAGAACCATAAGGGGTGCTGCTGGAATATTATTTTTTTCCTCTCGTGCATGCTGTTTTTTTTTTTTTTTTTTGACAGAATAACAATGTTACCATAATGAGAAACTCAGTAAGGCTGTTCACCTTATCTATGAATTTTCTTTCTGATGCATCAGCGGCACTATAATTATGTGAAGGCGCAAGTTCATGATCTTGCCTTTCATATTTAAATATAAAATGATATGCTGATATGAGTAAGAATTGGACGAGAGTGCTATGAGTTAAGCCTTTATTAGTTTTATTCATTCCTCGCATAACATTTGAGAATCATTAGCTTTCCAGACTGTCTAAGCAAGTAATCATTTTTATCACATTTGGACTTTTGTTTGCCTAATTTAGGCCTGATATATTATTCCAATCTCTTAAGTGCAACATATTTTTGAGCAGCCATAGATTTAATTAAGAAGCACCTCTTTATGAAAATCAAAAACTCAGGAGAGATAATTAAGTTCCAGTAGGCTTGGGAGAGAAAAACATGTTTTTAGATTCATTTATTTGTTTTCTGCACTTCAAATGCAGGGTTTATCTCTAGCTTTATTAAACTATTTATATGTAATATTTATTATTCACCAACTCTTAGTATCTCAAGCTGTTTTCTTCACAGCAGAATTTGAGCTCCTTCATACTGACAATGGTCCAACTCAGGAGCATGCCACTCCAGCGAAAAAAAGATGTGCGAACAGATACCGTCTCTACTTATTAATATGTATAGCTTTTGCTTCGGTGGGCTCCCTGTGGAATAAGAATCTGATAGAGTGTGTTGGGAAGAGCTGGGAGGCTTTGCTCCTCAGTCGTGGCCGTGCGTCTCTCATGGGAAAAAAAAAAAAAAAAAAAAAAAATGCTCTGAAAGTCACCGCCACCACCGGAGGTTAATTGCCACATTGTAAATCACTCAAGACAGTTTGGGAGCTGCTGGCAGTTAAAGGATACGGAGAAACGGCCGCTGTCGACGGCTGAGCTTCTGTCATCCGCCAACACGTTATTAATGTGTCTTCCTTTCTCTCATATTGCAGGTGAGCTGAAATAATTGAAATACAAATATTGAGTCCTTTGAGTCATTTTAATCACAATGAGACCTCATTTTGATAACAAACAGTTCATTGTGTGCCTGCGAATCCAATCAAGACACATTTTGATCAAGCTTCAAAGATTTAATCAGGGGTTCCCTGTGGCACCTGAGACAAAAGGAGCTTTATGACAATTTAATTGTAATGTTTGAGAAATCGAAACAAAAACTCTGCTAATACATGTGAGTGGGATATCCACTTGCTGGTAATTCTTAGTAATCGGTGACCTTTCACCTGCCGTCATCGGTACGAGTTTCCTGCAGATACGCAAAGACACTGGGAGTTTTTTTGGCAGTATCTTTAATTGTGGCATTAAATTTGCTAAAATGTAATGCTGCATTGAAAAATGTGTGTCTAATAAATGTAAATCAAATATAAAACAATGCATTTTACTCTGGCTTGTTGTTTCTGACATCCTCATACCAGCAATTGCTTTGCTCTCTAAATAGGGGGAAAACTCCTCCATTGGCGCTTCATCATCATATTAACTTGTGGGATCTAACCTTGCTCATTGTTGAGAAATGTACCAGTGCCTCAGGTTAGAGTTACCCTTTCAGCTGATCTGTATCAGTCAATTAAATCACCAGGTATTAGTCCAGTAATCACACAGGAAATGTTCCTCAGTTTCATTAAGGAACCTAATGATGATGTCAGATCATCCTGCTGCGCAGTGCTGCAGTGGGGTGATTTCCCTCTCTGGCGGTTTTCCCAGTTCCTCTGGCTCTGCCGACCTTATCTTCCTCAATTATTTTTAAGTTCACATATATCAAGTGTGAATTGGATAGGAGTTTTTCTTCTTTCCTCATACATTCAAAATAGGTTGGAGAACTCGTGCTTATGACTGTAAACGGTAACCAAACTTGGCACCAAGCTGTCGCTGATTTAATAGTTCTGGATTCATTTTAACTGCCGGTATGGATCATATTTATCATATTTCCCAATTGCAAATCTTTTTCTATCTCGGGCATTGATTCTGTTTGCTAACCATCAGTCAAATCTAAATCT
The DNA here is from genome assembly GCF_051168715.1 of Poecilia mexicana. Taxonomy (NCBI): domain Eukaryota; kingdom Metazoa; phylum Chordata; class Actinopteri; order Cyprinodontiformes; family Poeciliidae; genus Poecilia; species Poecilia mexicana. Next base: position 21,498,063 of record NW_028263377.1, read on the forward strand.
GTCCTGCTGCTGACGTCTTGAAAATTGACAGTGAAAATTGTCTTCCAAAGTCTGACTGACAGCGTCTTTGAAGTAAACTTTACCCGTTTAATCTTTAAAAGAGTCAGATATTTTGGTTGCAATTAATTTCTTTCTTCCCATATTTCAACATGCTTTTGTCAAATTGAAAACAATTTTAAATCTCTTTCCTGACCTTAAAGATATGTAATGTCATGTCAAATTACCACTTAAGATCAGCAAAAGTAATTTAGATTTACAGCCGTTTTACATTACGTTATTTCAGATGGACAGGTAATTGTTTGCAACTCAAACTGTCTCATAATTATACAGAGCCGTAGTGTACTGCAATTACTTTATTTAAGAATAAGATGTCATTTGAATGTGTACTTTTTCAGTGCTAGGCAAACAGTTTCTATCCTTCAAAGAAATTAATTGAGCAAAGAACACTGTGTATTCTGAATACAAATATTCAGAATAAAAATAGTCTGGTTGTCTCTTTCTCAGACGCATTTCTCCTCATTTTTTTGTTTTCCCTTTTACACATTTATACTCCGACTGCATTTTACTGATGTTAATCAACAGCCTGAAGGGTTTTCATTTCTTCTATTACCCTCATATTGTCTTGCTCGTTGTCCATTAAGGCTGGCTTTTTAAGATGGGCTTTAAAGTTCACTTTGGATGAACACATCTTGCCACTTTTGTTGCTGGGGAAACCATGGGCAAATTGTTGAGAGCCGCCTGAGTGGGAGTTTGAGAGGCTGCAGAGACATGTCAAGTTTAAAGGACATTATTCTACAGCTACAAAGCATTTCAGTCTTTTATCCACATTTAAAGTAAAAAAAAATAATAATACAGTATGGTTGGAAGCAAATAGAGAAATATTAAAAACAGAGGTCAGATCACAGCCATTACAGAATTACAATTTCTATGCTTTTTTTCCACTTTGGTATTGCTGTTCAGGTCACAAAACAGTCAGACAAGAAGGTTCTCACTTCTTTCTGTGATGAAAGAAAAATATGAGATAGACACAAAACTAAAACGCATAAATAAATAAATAAATAAATAAATAAATAAATAAATAAATAAATAAATAAATAAATAAATAAATTGCAATACTAGCCGAACAGCCACATGTTAATTTTCTGTGGCATCTGGCCACAACTTAAGGGTGTGTACTATTATTATTATTATTATTATTATTATTATTATTATTATTATTATTATTATTATTATTATTATTATTATTATTATTTCTTTCTTTTCTTTTTTTTTTGAAGTACCAAATCAAAGTCTGGGAATCTGTAAAGCGTTGTTGCGCTCGCTGGTCATATCAGCCGGTCAGTTTGTCAGAGTAAAATGCGTCTTGAAAAGAGCAAGTACATCTAGTTTTCCATTTCAAAATAAAACTCACCATGGATTCAGAACAGATGATGGGCTAATCGTTCGATGCACAAAGCTGATGTGTATTAATCATTTATGTAGAGATGTGGCTGTAATGCTTCACATTTAATCGTCCAAGTATTCTGGTTACATGCAGACCCTGGGCTCAGATGGGGATTTTATTGTGAAAAGATCTCTGCCATCGTACAGTTTTGCACTGTGTTTAACTTGGCAACACCGCTTCCCCGGACAGGTTCGCTCTGTGCGTTGGCAGCCAGTCTTTATCCATCTGTTTCATCCCTGGACGCGCACTGTGGAGCTCGGAACGGAACGGAGCCGGTGAGGCAAAGCGCCTTTTTTCTGACAGCTGTAGATGCAGACACATGTGTGGTATGTTGTCTGTGCTAAAAGTTTGGATTTGGGCAACATGGTCTTTGGTCCAGAATGTTTTAGGCGCACCTACTGCTGTGCTGACAGTGGAGGAAACGATACCTGTTCTTTGGAAAGTTTGAATTTCACAGATGGAAGACGAAGAGTGCTCATGGTTTGGTCTAACTTTTGGAGCCTGTGCGTAATTGCGCATACATATTACGCTAGACGAGTTTTTTTTTTTTTTTTTTTTTTTTTTTACGCTTGCTGCTGTTAATTAAGTCCACGTTCACACATATCTCGAATAGACTAAGTATTAGGGATAAATAAGCTGTGAAATTATAATACTGTTATCATCTTTCATTGAATAGAGATGTTTCAAATTTGCATAAGGTTAGACTTAAATGATACATTACAACATAAATTATATCTGTAAAAAATAAAAATTCTCTAAGTTTGTTTGTGCATGTGTTTGAACTCACAATGCATATTAGTACAAAGTCCTGTTTCTTTGATATATTTTTTGTTTTGTTTTGTCTTAACAGCCTATTAATTAATTTCATATTATGTTAAGTACAATTACTTTTAATCCTTAATCATGCAACATTAAGGATTAACACTCAATTTACTTATTTTTTTAGAGTAAAATCATTGTAGTGTGTTCTTTAGCTATTCAGTCATAAGTTTAAAAGTAATATATAGCCTAATCAAACTAAAACCCATCTTTAGTTTGATCTGGATTGGTTTTGAGATCTCTGCTGCTGTTGTAACAAAGAAGAGGTCCAGTAATTCAAGTAAAAACAAACTGCAGCTATTATTTTGAGAAACTGAAATAGTGCTGCAACTTTATGGATGTTTTAAATATGACTGCAATTCCTGCTGAATGACCTTGTGCTGAATGTGTCTGCCTGTCCTGCTGTTGTGACAAAGTGCGCAATATTTTCTTTGACTTATTTGTATCTATTTTTTATTTAGATTTTTCTCCTTTTTTTTACTATTGAAAAATACATTTTGGCACTTTAGCCTTCCTTTCAAGAAAACAAACTATTACAATATACTACAACCAATTTAGTATATTTTTGGTTTATAGTACAATAATTACATATATGTTGACATGCATAACAATTTCAGCATGGCAATTTCACTTAAGAAAACCTTAGTCTTTTGTTGGCTCTTACTTAAACCACATTTCATAGAGCAAACCACATCATCATGGTGAACACAAATTAGAGGGAACTGTCACAATAAAAAAATAAAGCCTTTATTTCATTTGACTTTTTCTGTTGGATAGTACTTTTTGGGCGTGCCAGGAATGGATCCATCTCTGGATCATCATTCATGCCTCACAGTTTATGGTGTCTTTATTATCCCAAGATGCATTTAGGTTTACATCTCAAAATAGGAAATGGTACATAAACACAGTGACATTTTAAAATTCCATTAGTTTTGGACTTGCTTCTGTGCATTGGATCGTTGTCCTACATAACAAAAATGTGTTTGAGTTTTAGGCCACAAATTGATGGCTATACATTGTCCTTGAAGAGTTTTTTTTTTGGTAGAAAGCAGAATTCAATTACAGCAAGTTGTCAAAGTCCTGAAGCTGCAATGCATCTTAAGACCATTAAACTCATCTCATCTCATCTCATCTCAACTTTACTCGGTCATAAGGGTTTCCAGTAGCAATGATTAAGTACCAGTTCAGTGTTTTAGAACCTACTTCACTGGGGATCCAAACATGGGGGCTGAAAATACCACATCAGAAGACTGTCTGTCACTGATTCTGTCACAAGAGCAATTCCTCTACAATATTCTGACTTGCTATTTGTAAAAACTCACATCACCGCATTTGGAGTTTTTAAGGAGAATAGCAGACTGAGTGGAAGGTTCAACATAGTTTCCATGTCCTCCATTGTTGTGTTGTGTTTGTATCGTGTACAGTTTGCATCAGGCTGCTTTTTTCACTCTGGGATTGCCCAGCTACATGACAATCCCATTCACTAGAGATACTAAACAACCTGGACTGTGGAAAGTTGAGCCAAGTCCAGGCCTTCTGCTAAGGAGCTAGTGGAAAAGGGCCGGTTTGTAACTTTTACATCTGGTGTAACGGGACGCAAGACTTCCAAAAACTTCCTCTTTAGTCTTTTCAGTTCAAAGAATATTTTTCCAAAGGTCCTGGAGATCATAAAGATATTTTCAGGCATATAGATGGGCTTTTGTGTTCATTTTGGTCAACAGAGATGTTTTTGGTCTCCCATGGATGCCATTTTTGTCCTGGCTTGTTCGTTGAATCATTGCCACAGATCTGTACAGCAGAAAGTAAAGTCCACAGTTATTTAAATATTGCTCTGAGCTCTTTTTTGACCTAAAGTATTTAGTAGACCAGATCAGCATTTCTTGGATAGATTTACCATGTGTATGTCTTCTTCACATAGAGTCCTGTAAGTGGTCATGTGGTTTATGTCTTATAAGAAACAATGCAGATGATGTAAGAATTAAAACAGTTGAATGACATTAGATCAGAAGTTATTGAAAAGATTAGGAGGGAAGTCTGGAATAACGAATGCCCAGTCTTTCGAGCTGGCAGTGGATTGTTTCTAATCCATCTAAAAGCAGTACACTGTTCTTATAACATTTGTAATGTAGTTCCCCCCACCCCCATTGTTTCTTAGTTTTTCCTTTGCCCTTTTTCTCAAATACTGATGCTGCTCACTTTGTAATTTAGGTTACGGATTTTGCACTTTGCTGTCTTCCGGTGTTTTGGATTGACCTTCTTCTTACCCCCTTTCTTGCTACTATTATCTGCACAATCATCACCTGCTGGGGGAAGCTAACCCCCCTCATCACGCTGAGAAAAGCACGCAGGAGGAGCCGAAAGGCCCAGAAAAATTGAATGTAAACACTTTTGGATCGTTTATTGACCTCTCCGATCTCGCCTTTTCTGTATTCCTGCTGCACGTGATCCAGTAGCAGGATGCTGAAACTACAGCGAAAAGCACAATGACCTTCAGTAAAATTCTCTGAAAAGATCTGTGCTAAGATTGTGACATACTCTCTGGTTGCTGCTGTCTGCCGTGCCAAAACAAATACACAGTTAATTCCCTTTTAGCTGAAGGGGAGCTTGGCATTGGTGGACGCTACCATTCCACCATTGCAAAGCAGAGCATTGCTGTTGTGTTTAACACTCTCTTGACACGCAGATAACTAACAAAATACTGTAGTTTATTGTGCTCTTCATGCCTCAGACATACCAAGTTAGGTGCAGTGGGATTTCTTGCTGTACCCTTCATCAATGTTACAAATGTTGAAACTTGTTTTACAAAAACAGCAAAATAAAGAAATACTGACGTTAGAGTGATATCCCTGTATATCCAGAAAAATATACACATGACCTAAATACTTTTATTTAAAAGAGAAAAGTGCAAATGATTCCATTCCCCAAGGGATATTAAATGTTGTCATAACTCATGTCATCGTAGTGTCTTCAGACTCGCTGTGGATGGTGATGCTGTGGGAAGGAACAATCTCTGATAACAGTCTGTCTTGCAACCAATCTGAAATATAGAAATTTCAAAGGAATACCAAAGGAAAATAGATCAAAACAATTAAAATTTAACCCATCCTTTCAAGTATTGTTGATGAAGTTGGAGGAGCGCTGTAACAATACTTTTTTAACAAGCAACACAGTCACTCGCCAAATACTTTTTTTTTCACAAAGTAACTCAGATAATCTAACAAGTTGATAACTGGCTAATTAGCCAGGCTATCTTCTCACATAACACGTAACAGACAGGCAACCGTCTATTACAGTGTGCTAATCGCTAATGACAGTAGTAGTTGATGTGCCATTAGTTTCAGTGCAGCGACTTTCCAAATGTTCAAATCTTTCTTGTGCAAAACAGAACTGAAAAGGAGCGAGCAGCTGTGTTCCTAAACAAGTAAGGGAGGATATTAAACTGCTGAGATAGTGTGATGAATTATTTTAGAAGGTTGGAAATGTTTTGAACCTTGGTATATCTTGATACCAGTAAATGCTCCATGCTGGTTGCTTCAAGCTGTGTTTCGACCAAGCTGGTATCATAGACTAGTACAAGATGTGCAGGACTTTGGATGACAGGTGCAATCAAAGTGTGACTTCTATAATAAAAGGCACAAAATGTTGCCCTTCAAGACGTGTGATTCCGTTCCTGCGCCCCACGGCCGTTGGCTGGCCCGCGGCGGTTGTTGCCCTGCGTGAGGCCGGAGGTGGCAGACTTGGCAAGGGGTCAGAGATTCTGACAGCTGCACAGAGCCCATCTCAGGGCAAGCAGGCTTTTCTTTCTCCACGAACCCCCGCGTGGTTGACTGGCAGTACCGACCGGAGGTGATGGAGAAGACTTGGCGGCGGGCCGCCTGCGTCTCAGTCAGGCAGCTGGAGAAACAAGGAGACCCGGTTTCATCTCCACATCATCGCCTCCTCTGTAAGCCCCGAGCCTAAATGAGAACAGAGTAGGCAGCGAAAAGTAAAAAAAAAAAAAAATTGGGCGAGTCTGTATTTGGACCTACAATAACATCAGGAGGTAAATTACATCAGTACATTTCAACCATTATTCAATCTAATTTTAATTTGTTATGAAATGATTTTCCTCATTAACAGAAGGCAGCAGAAGGCAGCCTAACTGCACCATGTGTACACACACTTTCACACGCACTTGTAATGACTCACAGTAGCGCCAGTGTTGCAACGGTACGTTCACTAACACAAACACGCGTGTGCACAACGGCGCATTTATGGCATCAGGCAGCCGGTAAGTGACGCTGCTCTGAGGCTGAACACTGGCTGAGTGTTTCCAGCCAGGTACACCTTCCCAAGCCCGCCACGTAAAAACAACAAAAACTAAATAAACTGCTTGTTTGGATCCAGCGGAACTCCTCAGGAAGGGCAGTGGCCGGATTACTCAATCAAAAGCATGCTTTTATAGACATCTTCCCAGAGTATACATATCTGTTTGTGTTTTGAATTGATATTTTTTTTCATTTAAATGTTTCCTGTGAGCTCTACTTTCACACCTGGTGACTGCCAAAGGCCTTCACTGGACATTGTGTGGGTTACTCACCTCGCTAAAGTGTGTAACAGCCATCATAGCAACAGACGTGAGAGTGTTACTCACTTACTTACTCCGTGTCAAAACTGATTAGACGTGAGATGACTAAGTTCTCAGACTGATCCTGTGAACGTGTCAGTCCAGTTCCTGTCATTTTCCTGGCTTTCCACTGTTAGGATTATAGAAATGATATTCAGATTAGAGTGTCCCCTTAAATTAATAATAAAACTAATAATCTCAGAGGATATTATATCAAATATTTGCTCTTTCAGAGCTAGATATGCGCCAACTGCCCTCTTAAAATGTGCTTAATCCCACATAAGTAATTCAGAAAAAGTGCATTGTTTATAAAAGCATTGCTTGAAATGTTACAAGTGCTTCTTGCAGAATGCTCCATATATTGCACTAAAAGATCTTAACATCCAAAGAGATCCAGAGTAGGTTATGCAGCATTTCTGTTTTTTGTTTTTCTTAATAAATGCTCTTTATCCAGTCTGAGGGAGCTTTAGCCATTTTGTGAACAACATGGGCACACTTGTCTGTAGATGTGCAGAGATTGTAGACAGAAAATCCCCCAAACTTATACCTGTAATTGGAGTGAAAGTTTGTTTTAAAATGCTTAGACTTTGGGAGATAAATACAGACACAAGTGTTATGTCCTGAGTTGTTTGTAGTTATTTTTGAGGGTTTGGTTTCTCCGTATTCCTTAGTCTCATTCTTTGATTAGATCAGTCTTGTTTCAGTTTTACTTTAGTTCAGCCCTTCTTAAATTTTATAGTTATGTTTATTTCTTGTCTCTAGTTAGTACTTGTTAACCTAATTAATTAGATTTCTTAGCTCTAATCATTCTTTAGTGTTAGATTCATTTCATTGTCTCTCTCTCTTTCTCTCCTCAGCCTTCCTTCTGCTCTTTCCCCTCACACCTGCAACTCATTAACTCATCAGCCCTGGTCTTTTTTTTTTTTTTTTTTTTTTTTTTAATTCCCAGCATTCATGTTCACCTTATTTAAACCCCTCTCCTGCTCAGACTCCTAGCTGGCTCCTCCCGTTATACTCTGTTAGTTCCCCACTCTACCTCATGTTCTCCTCATGTCTCCTTGCTGGTTTTTGTCATAAGAGGATTTATGGTTCTGCCCTGGCTCCCTGTGAGTTTTGTAAGTATTTTTTGTTCATCATCTTTTGTCAAATATGCCTCATCTACAAGGTGCCTCTCCCTCTCTGCATTTATGTCCACCAATAACCACTACACACTATGACAACAAGCCACACTTTTCAGATTTTTTATTATTATTATTATTATTATTATTATTATTATTTGAAAGCCATGCATAATTTTCCTGCCACTTCACACTTGTGCACCATTTTGCATTTTCAGTGTGTGAATGAGTGGACTGAAGTGTGCTTCACTAATGAATTCTTAATCTGTAGCTATTGGAAGGAGATGATGGTAGAAAGTTTGATGCAATTCATGGAAGGCATAAATAGATAACTGTGTGTTTCCATGGCTATTAGTTCATGTTGAACCTGCATGTCAAGTAAAAAGATCGCAGCAGATGTCAGGTATCACCTTTGCTGTAGGACATTTGATTAAGACAGTAGAAAAATGTCAACAAATTTGAAGGCGAGGCAGTCATTTTATAAATGGATGATGTGAAACAGTTTTTTTTTTTTGGATGGTGTCATATTTTTAGCCAGGAGTTTCAGTTTTGTTTTTAGACCGACAGTCTATGTGCTTCCCCTGCTTCCAAATGCTAAAGATAACTAGCAGCCTCGGATACCTTCTGGTTAGTTCAACAGAGCAAATGGTTGAGTTTGCAACACAACCTGCGCCAAAGGAGGTCGCACCAAAACATTTACATCTACGTCTCTCATTAGTTTAGTGACTTATAAACACATGATGGCTGTCCGGACAGGAACTTAATGTTGGCTCAGGTCAATGCCGAAGATAGGTTTGTGATGCCATCATTGAGGTAGCTGCTGCTGACTAAGAATTGCTCATGTCAGACGGCTGTACTCTTTTATCCATTTTTGCCATCTCCTTCCAGCGAACCAGGGCTTAGCAAACTAAACTGCGGTGGCCTGGCCTTGATTAAAAGTCAGATTAGTCCCCTCTTACAATATGTGGGCTAAGCAGCTTTTGGAAAGTGAGATTGTTTATTCTTCCCGCATCAGCTTTCACACTGTTCAGCTTGAGTCATCTGTGTGCTTTTTCCAGCGGTATCTTCCGCGGCCCATTTTCTCATTTAAGGCCGATGTGTTTTTCATTTTTCTGTTTCACGAGTGTGTGGGTGATGTGCGTTTGCTCGCTGTTTGAGGCCTCTTATCATTGGTGTCAAACTGGTGGGCTGAGAGTGGACGAGGCCAGCTCTGTGCTCTCCAAGATCGCACATTAACTCCACTTCCTCCAGTTTAAAAATCCCTCTTAGCCCTTCAGAATTCAGCTGACGCACACATTGACTCACTGATCCAGCGAGTCCGTTCTGCTTACTGCTTTGATTCACCATGTCTCTCCCCGTTTCTTAGCTGATTGGGGACTTGCAGATTCTCCAGACCATTCATCGTTTCCTGAGTGGTGTTGAAAAGACTGTCATGTATTTTCTTAAAGACAAAATTGAACTTCGCTGTACGTGAGGGTGAACCCCACTTCGACTGCATTAGTTATCAGCTTGACTCTGTCTCTCCCAGCAGCCCAGTTCAGGTCATCACAGTCTCATGCCAGCCTGACAGGCCCTATAATTGAACCATATATTTTTCCACACTCACCGAAGGGGGACATTTCTCAGTGCGCCGCTTTAGAAAACATTTCTGTTGACAAGCCATAGGCCACTGGGCTGGGTTAACATTCACAACAAAGCTGCTGTCATAGAAGGGGTGTGATGAAAAATAGAGAGGACGGAGGAACGGATGGCTCCAGAAGAGACGTCTAAGCTTTTTCCACCAAACAAGGAAGAGGACAGACATTAAGAGCTTTCCTTAAGTGTACTTGACCTGCATGTCATCCCTTTAAACAGTATTCCCAAGACTTTCAGTCTTGAATGTTTTTTTTTATCGAGATAGTCAAATTTAATTTTCAAACAAAAAATGATATTTGAGTCTTTACTATACCCATGAGCTAACCTGGGTTTTATTATTGTAATTTCACAATTTAGTACCTAATCTAATATCTGTTAATCAAGTTTTCAGCAAATAGAATAGAATAGAAATGTCCTTCATTGTCCTTTTGAGGGGAAATTCACAGAGGTATTTTTTCTCGATGGGACAAATTCCCAGAGAATTTGTCACAAAAGTTTGTTTTTCTTTAAAATAATTTCATATCAGAAACCCATAAAACAGACTAATGCATCTCAATATGGGTCTCTAACCCAGTTTGCATTTTTTTTTTCTTGTACTTTTATTTTTGTAGCTATAATTTGGCTTCAATTCAAGGTGAAAGAGATCAACTTTGATGGGACTTCTGTTACTCATAGACTATGTGATGACACTCCTCCATCACGGTGAACTTTGTGAGGTAGGTCCACACCGCTTTTCCTGAGCTTGTGTTCACATCCAACCCCAGAAGCATTCCTTTGAGGTAGACGGATTCCTCACAGACGGCACCTTGTTCTCCTGGTTGCTCAAGGTTGGATACACTGGGGCCTTCAGAGGGAAAGCGGCACAGGGGCCGGATCGGTAGAAGGACACACATTGGAGCTCTGTATTTTAGTATTTACCTTCCTCCTCCCACCTCAGGTGCCTTCCTGTGCTCTGCCATGTTTTTGCTGTCTCTATATGCGAGCCTTTAAGACACATAATACTAGTGTAGTGCACTTTCTTCTAATTTCCTTGTCCAAGCTTTGATTTTCTACGGCCAGATGTTAATTTAACCAGAGTTCCTGTCTTTCTATCAAAGAGAAAAAAAAATGTTGTAAGACTGAGAGAGCTTCTTTGGAAATAAAAGAAGTTTTTCAATCTGTTGGTACTTCTCAGGGTTTTATCTAAACCTGCTTAGTGCTCGGCTTTCAGTGTGGCAAAAGAGGTGTTACATAAATGACAGAATATCCTTGACAGCCACTTTGTGCATGCTAAAAGCCTTCTCTTGGTTAGTGTTGATATTAATGATCCCACTCAGTGTTTTTTGAAGTGCTTGGATGTTGAGCTGCGAATCTAGGAACGAAGGAGTGACTCTGACCTTGTCCCACTTCATAGATTTGCTCTGGTTTCTGGCTAATAGAGTACGCCCTATTCTTTCTCCCACAACATGCACTCAAAATAACTTTGGCATGCCCCATTAGGCAGTATCGTAATTGTTAACACCGCATACTTTGTCCTTGGCACATATTACCTCCTTCATTTAAATGTCAATCCCAATTAAACAAGGGGGCTGAGAAGATAATTGTTTTAGCTGAGAACTAGTGTGGTGTTTCAGCTTCAGTTGACTTTATCAGGGTTTTTGGGAAGTTGCTTGCCGACTGAAATGGAACCGAGACCAACTAAACTACTTGGATTTATAGTCAATGTAAAGGGTATGTGATGTGTCCATTAGCAGTAATTCCAGATATTTTTAAATAAAAGCCTTTCATACAAATTGAGAGATGGCAGACATTGATACTAGGTCTAAAATTAGACTAGAGTTTCTCACATTCATTGTATTTCATTAAGGGATATCAGAGTGAAGGGGGTTGGATACAAATGCAATTCTGCACTTTTATGATAAATATTTGCAAAGTATATGTTTCTCCTTTCACGTTAGAATTATTGTTTACTCTGTGTTGGTCCAAATCCCAATACAGTAATCCTGTAGTTACTACATGCTAAAGTGCACCGCCTTGCTATTATCTCTCCTTAGTCTTCAAACAAGCCTTACTGATTGTTTGGCTTCTAAAACTGCTGCTGGTCCTTGTTGTCTCTGATGCAGTGACAGAATGTGACAGATGTTTAATTCCTCTTACATTGCACCAGGCCAACCAAGAGTTTCCAAGCTTTTCTCCTCTTCCATCTGTTCTTGGGTTAACCGTCATTGTCTCTCTCAGAGTATCCCACACCTAGAAGCATGCTCAACTGTGAGGGGACCCCAACTCTCTATCCCTTTAGAAAGCAATAGCGCAACCATGAGGTTCTGCACAGAGTGGTACCAGCCTGGGGGTTTGGTATGTCGTGGCCCACCGCTGCACACAGAGACATGCATATGCTAAATCTATTCCCAGTAGTGCAGCGCAAAGAGGAATGCTTCCAGGTTTGAACCGCTTTTTGCAGCTGGATGATAGGACTTCCAGCAGTGGAAGGTCAAGGCAAATGGGGACTGGCATCTATTTCCTCTTTGATGTTGTAACACTTAAATAAGGTATTTTCAGAGGATGATGTTCATGCTTTGTTGTTTGAGTGGTACATATTATGTGATATTCTAGTCGCTTTCTCGTTGACAATGTGCAAAGCATCAGCGGCCGCATCTAATTGCAGGTGGAGGTGCTCCTATTGGCAAGCAATAGCGGTGTTGTCATGGGGATGATGCGTGGACCTCTTTTCCTGCACTGTAGTGAATCAGTAGGTAGTGCTTGACTGCCCACCAACCAAAATGTGCAGAAGCTTTCTCTCTTGCTTTCTCGCGCATGCACGCACGCACACACACACACACACACACACACACATAGCTTCTCATGTAGAACATGGCATTACCAGCAGAGAGGATGAATCAGTGCACTCTTGAGCATCTCGACGTGGAGGAGGTGCTGGAAGATAGGGTTGTCTTGGTTGATCTAGTCACTTAGCGCAGGCAAGAATGAATCAGTGTTACCTGCTTTTTAAATTAGCTCTCAAAGGCCACAAGTGACTCACATCATTTGCATTGCTGCTTTCTATTTTCATACTAATGCGCTGTGTGCTGAACACCAGCCTGCTAGTGTAGATTTGATCATTTTGTCTATCTTTTTATAGTATCTGTCATTCTCCATCTGTCTTTGTCTTGCTTTTCTTCACCCTTCCATCTCAACCCACCTGTCTCTTAGACCGCCGATCTTACAGCCTCCGTGTCTGTCTACTGCCATGCTCTCATGTCTCCCATCAGGACAACAGATGAGGTGAGGTACCAATAGAAATATCTTGGGCCCCTTACCGGCCACCCAGGGAAGCAGCACAGAGGGAAGAGGTGTAGGAGGGAAGGGATTAGATAATAATATGCACATGAAATGCTTACAAATTGTAAAAAAAATGGAGAAAGAAGGTACTGCATTGTGAAGACAAGAGTTCGTGATCATGCTGAAAGCTTTTTCCAGCACATGAACCCAAGCACTCGCTGCATCACTTCTCCTGCTTTCCATCCTTCTTTTTTGTGGCGCAGCTGTCCCATCATTCAGCCTGCCATGCTTTTTCAGCACTTCTGAGAGGCCATTCCTTTTCTCTGCCTCCTGCCTGGTCTATAGCTCTTACGATTGTTTTGTAGATTACATAATATAGTGTTCTGCACTGGTGTTGAAAGCAGTTGGGTGTTTGTATCTAATTCAGTTTAGTTGCTTTCTGCTTTCAGATGTAAAACAATTCTGAGAATGTTGTAGTGGTACCAAGTGTTTTTCTGCCAATGCTGTAATTGCAACACAGCTTCCAGACCCTGCTAAAAGTCTGTCTTTATTGATAAACAACCTAATGTGCTACCACCAGAAGGTGCACTTTCAACAGTTTTTCAAAATGTTTAAATTCTTGCTCATTAGGGCTTAGATGTTTTCTGCAGGATTATGGAAATTGCTGTGCCACACATGTCCACAACACATATTTTCAGCTATCGTACCACAGGCTAAAATGGTTTAAATTGGGCATGCACATTCTACTTTCAAACCACTTTTTTTTTTTTTTTTTGTCTAAGTAAGACATGTTGTAAAACACAACAAAATAAATTAATCTTCTGCCACTAAAAGGGTTCTTCATCTGTCCTTTTTATCCTTGTTTGGAAGAGAGTGAAGGATTGAGCCACCAAAAGAGTGGCTCAACTCTGCCATGTTGTTATCACGTCTAAAAAACAAGGCCGGGGTTGAGGGAATCTTGTTTTGAGTTTTCTTCAGTCAATAAAGAAACAATGTAGTTTTATGCGAAGACATTTGTCCAAGCTCTAGTGTGCCTCGAGCATGATGGTTTGGCTTTAATTACATGGAGTGTCCAATGATTTGAGGAAAGCACAGTGGAATCCTAATGACTGTAACGATTATCTCTGTGGCCAGAGGAGCCGTTTGCCCGACTGGACTGTGGTGCCTGTTTTCTGCAGTTCATCCTGAAAGTAGCTGTAGCTCTTAAATAGACTAAAGCTGAAAAGCACAAGGCTTTTACTTTTGTAATTTATGTGAGTCTTCATTTATGGGTTTACACTCATATATATGCGATGGTTTACCTGCTAGATTCAAGGTTCTTGAACTCCATCACTATTTTGTGAAATACTACACAAATATATATATATATTGAAGGCTTTTCCTTATCTGAATGTAGGGGAAATTCTGCTTTTAGTAACAACATATGTGTATTTTAATTTAGACCTTTAGTTTATATTTGTAGTGTGGCTTGTGATGGTTTTGTCCATAAACAAGATTGATTTTTAAAAATCAGTTGCTAATGAAAAACAAAAAATATGGTGATATACAGATTTGTGACTGATGTCAAAACTTAAAATAACAACATATGTAAATATATCTCTCTTGCCTTCCTGATGAGAGTGGTAATTGTTTGTGTTTGGAGCGGAGGTGGACAATCTGAAAGAGCAAATATTCTTCAATGTTTAACCAATTCAAAGTGATTAAATGATTTGGAATTCCAAAAGTACGATCCAATCCAAAAGAGTCTCTACAAGGGACGGGAACCAGTCTATGGTGTCTGATGGATTAGGTACTTCATCTATTTCTGTACATGCACATAAAAATAGACTGAAATTCAGCAGATTATATTGTTTATGAAAAAATAAGTGATATAAATCCTTCCATGTTAAGTAGCCTTTAAAAATCTCTCCTTAGAAATTTGACAGCTTTTCCTTTCTAAATGTTCGTGCTTCTCCGTTTAAGTGCAAGACAGCACGGCTAAATTAGGACCAAGCTTATTAAACAAGTGAGCCTCTAAATTACAACAGACTGGTCTTCCATGCATGGTTGACTGTCAGGGTCCATTCCCCTCCACCCTCAGAGAAAAAACAAACACAACAGGGAGGGGCTGTGCGGCACTTTCAGAAAGTGACCTTAACTAACGCCAATATTTTTAGAGCACGATTTAACATGTTGATGAACTGTATGGACGTATGTGTTTTCTAACATTATGTTGATCCCAACTGGAAACTATTAATTTTTGCAACCTTTTACCTACTGTGACCAAATTGTGACCAAACGAGCAAATCAAGGAAATATATGTTGTCAATAGAAAGTTTTTGCAGACATATAGTTGAAATCAAATGTTTACATACGCTGCATAAAAAGGTTCACAACCTTTTCCTCTGTCTGACATTCAGTCAAAGTAAGCTAAGCATTTTGTAAATGCCAGAACAATTTAAAGGCATAATAATCACGGAGAATATAAACTTATGAATTGAAAGAAAGTAACAAATTCCTTAAAGTATAATGCCTCTTATTCTGGCATTTAGCTAATCGAAGCAAATGTTCAGTTCTTTAGAATTTTGATGCAGCGGGTTGTGTTTCCACTTTAGATGCCCAAATCTTCTGTTCTTAGTGATCTAGCATGGATTTGGTTTATTTCCAGTAGGATGTAACTTCAACTTGTCCCAAGTTTCTTTGCCAGTTTACTTGCACATTTTGCATTGAGGCATTACTAGCTGATAATTTTTATCCTATCAAGGTTCTGAGGTGAAGAGCATAAAAATGCTAACTTAAAAGGAAGCCATTGAAAGGTATACTCAGAACACCAACACATTCTAACACATGTAGGATTGCTATCCTACATGTGCTAATAAGGCCGTTCGAGTGTTTGAATCAGCTGTGTTGGAGCAGAACAATATCTAAACCATGCAGGACACCATCGTTTAAGGACTGAGTGGGCTCCCTAACGAGAGAGTGACAAAATGTGACCTTGCTTGCTGCCCTTCTCCTATCTCAAGTTAACTTTTCAATTTAAGTTTGATTTTATAACCTTGTAGCTGTTCAGTGACTGACTCATTGCAATGTGACATCACAATTTTATACTTAAGGGCAAGACATATTGAACACTCTGCCCACTGACTCACTACATATCTTTTTTTTTTCCGTTCCATTCCTGAATAAGGCTAAGCATCAGTCACATCAGTTCTCTGGCCTGTGGTGTGTGTGACGCATCAAGCTGCTCTCATCTCTGCTAAGGAAGAAAAATAAATAAATAATGTGAGACAGCAACAAATATGCTGGCAGGCCATCGACTAAAAAGGCTGTCTGTATGAATCAGATATTTTTTTCCAGGCAGGGTCCTTGGCAGCCCATGTTTAGACTTGTTTGGATTTTACTTTACATTAAGACAGATTGATCAACATTCTGTGTGTGTAAGCTTTACATTATTTGGGTAGAGTAAGTCACATCACTTCTGTCCAGGTTGGTAACTGATTGGCAAATTTACACATTAACTATGTGTATTTTAAAAAAAAAAATATAAACACTAAAATATACCAAAAAGGTTTTGTGTTTCCACGTACCACATTTGAGAAGTAATTTAGCTTGAACCGTAAGAATAAGAAGCTTCGACCAAGTTCTTGGAAAGTCTGTCTTGTGAGAAAGATTATCCCTACGTCTGCTGGCATATAAATATAGATTATTTATTTTTACTTGCAAAAATCAAAGAGCTATTTTAAGAAATAGTCATGTTTATCCAAGTCTATCTGCAGGCTCTCAGAGCCAGACATTATGCCTTAATTTGATCTCATGCAGCCACATACACAAACTGTAATTCCCATGAAAAATAATTTGAGTGACACAATCCTTGCTTAATCCTTTGTGGTTGTGTATGGCTGTGTGCATCTCCTGCATGTGTATAAACTTAAGCTAAACTAATCCTCTAAAATGCTTGAGATTAGGGTTTTTTTTTTTTTTTTGACAATGTGGAGGAGTTGAGCATCCATGACTCACAGATGACTTCTGGATGAAGGTGGGAAAAGAGTCTGAATTACAGTGACGGTCATACTTATCGGTACCCCAGATTTGAAAAAATGAAAACAATTATCTTTTTTTGAGCATCATTTTAAACTGAAAATTAAAAAAAAAATCGGCCTTTAAGTACATTTATACAGCTGATTAAAAAAAATCCTATGTTAAATACTTTGCTAATTCTTTATCTATTTGTGAATACTCAGCACTTAAAGCATAATTATTGGTACCCTAACAATCCATCCATCCATTCTTAAAATAAAACTAACAAAACAAAACAAATATTATTTCCTCCTACTATTTCAAAGTTGAACTTGCTGGAATGAAACACTCCCATATTTCTTTGGCATAAAGATGCACATGTTTAAATAGGTGGTCAAGGATTCGTTATGCTGTGGGCCAGTTTTGCTTCCAGCGCTTTTGAAATGTCGTTGGCATGTATAACATCACAATTTTTATTTGTTTACTTAAAGTAAATGCAAATCGCCTTCACTCTTCAAAAAGACACAGAATAGGTCTTCATTTGATCTTTAAATGGGTGATAATCCAAAAAAAAATATGGCCAGATCAATAGAGAAATGTCTTGCCAGACCCAAAATCTGCACTCTTCTATGACCGTCCCAGACTCCAAATCTAAGAAGTGTCCTGAAGAGACGAGAGAACAAGAGTGGAACAAAGACTCCACACTAAATCTAGAGAGATTGTACAAAAAAAAAGAATGGTTAAACATCCCTGGTATGAAGTTGTTCAGTCAGATTTACTAATAATTCTTCCCATGACTAACAAGATGGGTTTTTGAAGAAACACTCTTTGTAAAATTGTTACTGCAAAGGAGATAAGATCAGTTTTTTTTTTATATATATATACATCTGTACCCTATAAATATGGCAGGCACTGTAAGTGCTCAGTGTTTTTCTCACTGGTGACTGATTATAGATTATTGTGATCTTTGTCATATTTTAATTCTCTAATGCAACACGTCGGTCCACGTAAATGAGGAAGCAGAAACCTCTGGATACATAACCCATACAATCCGTATCAATTAAACCTGCGTGTCTCAGGTATTTTATCTCTCACACTAAACAACAGGTGCTCTATCTTTTGCCTGATGAGTTAATCAGGACGACTAAGTGACAACAGATGAGGTGGAAAATGGTTTGAATTGCATGCAAAGCCTTTATAGGCCTGTAAGCCGCTGACCTTTACTTGAAAGGTCACCCACAGTATAAAGTGTGTGCTCTTTATCGTTTGGAAGCATGCGCCGTTGTGTGTGCTCGGCATTATATCCACCCATTAACAAAACCACAGTTACCTTAAATCTCTCGCAAGCAAAAGTCTCACAGTGAGTTCATTTGTTTACTCAGGATGAAGAGACACGTTAGCACTGCAACATAAGTGCAAGAATAGAAAGAACAATATCAGAGGGAGAAGATGGAAACAAGGATGTCCTGAGAGAGCCAAGCTATGTACAGACTGTTTTTTTGAGTGATGTCTAATCAGCGCATCTCTGCCCTCTGAGCCAAAGATGTACTGGATGAGAAAAGCAATAGATCAGTATCTTAAGGACATTTTGCCCCTACACTCATCACAGGCTATAAAGGGCTCTGACTTTAAGTTTTCAACCTTTTCCTGTCTTTCACTTTTCACATCCCTTCTTTGTCCATTTCCTTCACCTCTATCCTCTGACCCCTTTCTCTCTTGCCATCAATGGCCAGGTGGTCGAGGTTACATTATCCTCATGATTAACATATGGTAAATAATCTACCCTGTGAGGACTTACATTCCTGTTGAGGATGAGGGAAAAGGTAAAATATCTGCAGTCTAGCACAGTTTAAAATCTGTGCTTCTGCCTCACAATGTGTTTAAATGCATTTTTTCTGCCTCAATAGCTGCCCGCGATGCACCTCAAGACCTGCTCATCGGCTCAGTACCTTGTACCTGGTAGTTTTTGCACAATATGCTCAGAGATGAACTTCAAGTTTAGGAAGAATTTAATTTAAAAGAACATATTTGTAGCACTACATGTTGACATGTCTGATATGTGTGGAGATGATAAATTCTGACCAAAAGGTTTTAAAGGGAATGGGTACCATAGCTGTAAAACATCCTGAAAAAAAATGGAAATGTCAAAGATATCACACTTTTAAGGGGAAAATCTTGGAATAAAACTATCATGAAGATTAGAGCATTTCTGATGGACCTACAAACTATTTCTTATCAGCCAAACCAAACAAACTCGCTTGAGAAAGAAGCTCTAATATTGACCCGAATATAAAACAGTGAAATCACCCTTGTTACCTCTTTTTGCTTTCTTTTTTGTTTTGTTTTGTTTATTTTTTTACTCCTGGATACCAAAACTGCTAAAATAAATAAAATCACATTCTGACTTGATAAGGATTCACAAAGCTGACCTCTGAACAGATATAATAATGTTTTAATAAAGCATCCTCTGCCCTTTGCCATCAGTAAAGAAGAATCCAAGCTACATATTTACAATTTAAATGATTAAAATTCACTATTGGCATAATGAATTTAGTTTGTTTTTTTAGAACAAAGACTTCTACACACATGTAGAAACATAGACAAAAAAAAAAAAAAATCTCAAATGACCCTACAATCTACTCATAAGTCAAACGAATAAGCGTAGCCCATGTGATGAGTGGAGCGACTGTCCTTTGAGGAGGAGAGGGGGCAATTCTCTTTCATGCATCATTAGCCCTCCTCATCCTCTTGTGTGCATATGTGTTCACCATCTGCTGCAGCCAATCAGAGCAGCTCATCAGTCCTGGACCACTCCAACTCCACTTGCTGTGTGATGGCATCTCATTGCTATCCCATCTCTGAGCATGAACCAGGCATGGTTTTTTTTCACCCATTATGTTCTTCTTCCTTCCTCCATATTTCCTTTTCTTTCTTTGACGGAGCGGTACAATCAAAGTCCCTCGTGTTTCGAAGAGGTGGTCCATTTGGTTTTGGAAAAGTGATTTCATTTCTCCTCTCCCACTCAACAACCTCTGCTCCTGTTATCATTTGTGGCGCAAAATAGGTTGTAATGGCCACGCCATTGCTTTCTCCCAATGGACAATTGTAACTGAATGAGTTTGTGAGTAATGGGGTGATAATGGCGTAATAGGTAGAAGAATTAATGTGTGCTTCCTGTCAATGGACAGATCATTTGTGAGCTGGGTAGTTATGGTGAACATGCGGAAATCTTTTCACTTTCATTTTGGACGTAAAGAGAACCTTTTATTTCTCTGCCTTTTTTATCTACCGTGACATTTTCAGTGATTACCTTGACAGCGTCAACCATCATAATTATTGTGCTTGTTTTGCATCAGTAATCCAATGTTTCTTTTTTTTTTCTCTCACCTGGTTGATGTAATGATGGATGTGAATAAATTGTACTTAAAATAGATATTCCTGTAATGGCTGTGAGTGAGCTCGAGCTGAAAGTCTCTCCCAAATTTAGACAAAATGATAATTGCTGTGAGCAGAATGAGCATATGGGCAACATATGTGTAGCTCACACTGCAGAAGAGTGTTAAATGTTAAAAAATATCACACTTTGTTTTTCTCTAATGAAGATTCACAACTAACAAACTGCACTCTGTAAATCCAATATGCAACAAATAAATAGCAGTTACCCAAGTGTTTCAGTGTCATAGAGGGGTCATTGAATCAATGACAGGAGTAACCTGAGGAGTTATGCGAAACTGGGACCTGCTTTAAAAACTTTAGGATTGGCCAATGCTATTTTGTAAGTTTTTTTTTTTTTTTAATTTCTTACTTGTGTGAACAAAACAATTTCAAATGACAATCGGCAACTATTGTGTAATCACAGCAAAAATGAAGTATATTTTCTATCAGTGCTGTGGTTTTAAACAGTAATTGATGTTTTGTTACTAAAACTTCAGTTACACGCAGATTCCTTGATATTAGTACTAAATGCGCAACACAAAACTACGTTAAGTACACTGAAAATCACTGGTATGAACAAAATATGCTAAACCTTAGAATATGACACAGGGTGTACTTTCTTTTTTATGGATTATTGGCTTTATCTGGTGTACCATGGATGTGGACCGTGTTAATTTAGGTGCAAGAATTTAGGTAGAATATCTTCTAGCGAATAGAAACACACAGTGACTTGGATCAGTAATTTTAATCTGATTACTGGTTTGGAAATGATAATGCAGTAGGTCATATATAGGTATATTTTGATGCTGCCAGTGCGTGTAGCCCTCAAATGTATTATAGAGGAACGTGGTATAAAGTTTTCTTCTGTCTGTGATCGGATTTTTTTTACCTCACATTTTGGGCAGGGTAGCAATAAACAATATGAAGTTTATTGCTGTTTTTTTTTCAGATATCTGTGATTGGATTTTCTGTTATTATTATGATTAATGTGGCTGATCTATCCAAACATCTTTGCTGGTGAAGTTAAAGAGGAGCTCTTTGAAATCATTAAACAGTTGATTCCTTAATCAGGATTAGCGGCGGGTGGAGGATGTTGTCTCACTCATACTGATTTTTTTAACAGCTGGAGGGCTGAAAGACTCAGGCCAGATTTGATTTTTGACAGCTATTAAAAAGTCAACAAAATGATCAGCCCACACACTGGTTGATAAGATGTTGTCAGATTTCTCTTGACAGGATACTTGTGGGACGGATGAAGTGGGCATTATGACTAACTAATCTCATCCCTAATTAGAGCAAAGATGGACAGCTCCAGACTTATTTGGGTTTTCAATTCTCTCCCTGTACTAAGCATGACCTGAGCAATCCTTGGCTTTTCCAAATAATGTGGCTTGAGAAGTATGTCCTTGAGGGTTTCATTTTTTCTCTTTTCTTGGTCTCAGGTCAAGATTGACTTCAGACTTCAAGGATACGTGTTTAGTGTTTAGTAATTAATTTTTCTGTCTCCATTTCCCTATGCAAAAACCTGAAGTTATTTTACTGCATTATCCAAATATTAATCGATGTCTGATAAACTGAAAGATCAAACTCTTTGCAAACAGCTTGTTCGAGTTAATTATTTTTTAAGGTGATTGAAACTTTATCGTCTCAGGAAGGAGCAGTGAGCCGCAGACGTCGTTCAGAGTGACTGTACAGTAAAGCTTTCTGTCCTGTAGTATCTATGTATAGTACTGTTGCTGCAACCACTGACATTCTCATTTGTCACGACCACTAAGCCAATCGCACTATTCTAAGAGCGCAGACTGTACAGAAGCTGATCTGGTCTAACAACTCTGCACTGAAGACATCAATGGGTCAGTGTCATATTGACCCATTGATGTGTTTAACTGCATGTTTCCAGCCAGATCGACTATAAATGTTTATCGCATTGAAACCCATTGCTACTTTCTTGTGGTGTTGCACTTCCACAGGTAAAACATAAGTTAGTAACATTAGTTCTTAATATAAATGTTTAACACCATAAGAATATCATGAACATGTCATAGTGTATGGAGTATTATGTGCAATTTTAAGTATAAGTCTATATTGATTTTTGGAAGGCAAGGTTTTTGGCATGATGTGTGTTTTGATACACTCTAGTCACGCCTCAACTGTGATTTACATCAAATGAAAGTTTTAATTTGACATAAACCGATTTTATCCGGTTCCAAGTCACAAGTTTTACATAAAAAAAAGTTATTTCTTAAAAAAGATTTGCATTGCAATGAACTTTAATGTAATAGCTCATGTCTGACATACAGTATTTATTTAATCACATGCTACAAACCAACCTGGGCCTGAATATGAAAAAGTAATTGGTTGCTAAACCTAATATCTTTGTCATGAACAACTGGTCATGGGTTTTTAATGTTGGTGTGGGGAAACTTTGACCCACTCCCCTTTGCATGATTGGTTTAATTCAACTACCGTAAACGTTTTATGGTAGTTGAATTACAACCGAAATACACTGGAGCTAATGTCACAGATCGATGGTTGGACAGTCTTCCTTAGGATTTCCTGACGGTGAGCAAAATTCGTAATTTTTTTGTGTTTTTGGTGTGTGGGCCTCATTTTGAAATCACGATTTGACATAAGTGTCAATTATTGCTTCACATGGGCTCAAGTAAATTAAATCCTCAATTAAAATTTGTTAGATGATCTGAAACGTGTAAGTGTGACAAAAACAAGCAAAAATAAAAGAAATCTGTAAGGAGGGAATTACTTTTTCACCGTCCCATAGCTGTCACCATTTTTATTCCTTCAAGTGATTAATGAACACCAGTCGGCTCTGTCGCTACCTTCAAGGCAGTGATGGAGAGGCCCCTTAATCCCAGGTCTTATCCCAAAATACAGATGGAAACAGATAGGCTATATTACCACAGTGTGTCTGTGCAGTCATAAAGAGCATGTCAATTCTGTTTATTGCCTCATGATGAATAATTGATATGGTGATATAATTATGTTCCTCATGGAGTCACTTCAGCTGTTTTGGCTGTTTAGAGGATGGCAGCAGAGAATTTTGTCATTAATAGCCCTTTAATTATGAGCGTCAACCTGATTGATTCACTAAACTTCCTGTGAGAGCAATTGACAAGCCGTACACATAATTGCACATAACACTCCTTCCGACAATTGTGCCTTCTCTCACATCCGCACACACTTCCCCAGTGCTTAAATTGTCTGCTTCCTAATTAGCCTAGTTTAACTGTGTTAACAGGTTCCTTCGGGTCTTTCAACTGATAGAAATGAGAAAGACAGGAGGGGTGAGAGTGTGCGTTGCTTCATGTCTGCATGTAGAAAACATCTGGTACTTTTAGCACCACATCATGTCACCACACACGTACATGCTGCAAAGTTTTTCCTCATGAGTCTATTCAAACCTCAGCCTTAGCAGTTGCCTTTGACCTTCTCACGTCGAATATGAAATTAGCCACATGCTTGAAGGCACACACCGTGCAGATCCCAGTATGTCTTGATGGTGCTTGCTGTGCCAAGTAGCTCATGAGGTAGATCTCATTCTGGACGAATGTTTAATGTCCTTTTTTTTAAAATGTATTTTATTTTTTTTTTCCACAGAGTTCATGGGTTAAACTTTTTCCTCTCTTTAATAACAGGTTTGTCAGTGCAGTTTTCTGTAGGGATCACGATGTGGACTTGAAAAATACGTGTGTATGTGTGTGTTCACGCACCGCTCCTTGTGTACTGCTGTAATTGCACTCTATCAATCAAATCGCTACCACAGTGTCTCCCCACCATGTTTCTCTGCTCTAAAAGATTGCATGTGACCCAGATACCACAGAGAGGTAACAGAGTGATGATTTATGGTCTTGGATGTGTCTGTTCGTTTCCATGTTTCGCCATGCATGCTCAGTTGGCCTCATCTGTCGATGTTACACTGATCGGCATCCCATCGCTGAATACGTCCGCAGGGCATGCTGCTGGTGCCTGAGGGTTAAGAAAGCCATAAGCACATCCTCGTCAAAGGCATGGCATGCATATTGTTCACGTTACAGAAGTGTGTCGGTTACCATTCTCCTCCCATCAGCACCCCTCCTGCTGCTCTCACTCTTTGCCTCTGCCTTTGCAGTCTCTGCCGGCACAGGGCGGAAAAGCCTCTCTCAGATTGCTCTGATTTCGTGGTAAGAGCAAGAGTGACACAGCATGAGAACAGTCTTGAAAACTTGCTCACATGCTCCTGATTATAATTTCGCATATACTCATGTGGCATGTGCGCAACGCCACATTTGCAGCTTCAGACACGCCTGGCACAAATTGTAGTGCTTTTTGAATAAATGTTCATGTACAGTAGTTGAAAAGTTGCACAAAACTTTTTTTTTTTATTGCGCTTTTCCCTTCCACAGAAAGCAAGAAGTTTGATCCTTTTAAACTTTTCGACTATTGCATAATTCACTCCAATTAAGTCCATGATGTGACAACGGCAAGACTTTCATTTACACCTAAGCCATGACATTGTTGAAATAATATTGATGGAGCAAAGCCTGCCTAGAGTATTTTCTATGCTGTATTGTTATTTAAAGGGGGCTAAGGAGAACACAACAATGAATATGAAGGCAGAGTGAGAACGAGAGCTGGGGGAAACCATTTCAGAATGGATGTAGTATCATATGGGAAACCCATCAAACCACCACATTCTCAGATATGGAGATACTGTAGTTGGAAGAATCTGATTTTATATTTTGTATTAAAGATGAAAAAAAAAGTTAAAACCATATTTGACAATAAATCATTTAGATCTGAATCACATGCATATGTTATGGAGTTGTGTGCAACTAAATCCTGTCTAGGATTTGTTTAGTTATTGATGAAATACTGAGTTATGCAAATCCCCACACATGTCAAGCTATGTATTTAAGATATTTTGCCTGTTATGTGCATACTAATGATCAGCACCCAGACAAAAATGATTTAGATAGAGGTTAGAAACCCATTAGCAACAACTGGCTTCAGATGGACACTGAATGGATGGTGATTCTAGGGGATGTTATGACTATGGATAAACCTGCTTATGACCCATCATGAGGTGCTGACAGATATACAGTAACATAGCAGTCCAAACATTTCTCAGGGATTACTGTCACACCTCAAACTAGGCATCATCTTCTTCTGTTTTATGTCAGGCCAGATGTCTTCCTCCAGTTAAGGATTGGCAATAGAAGCTATAATATTTTGCACGTTATTTTTTTATTTAGACATCTTTCTCGTCCAAACTGTACCAGTATAGCAGAAGTGATAATATGTCTGTGTTTCTGTTTGCTTGTTTTTACCTGATTAAATCACTCGGAAATAGATCTTCTGTCATTTCAGTTCTGATCAATCTTAATCTGACAATGCTACAGGATTTACTCTGCTTCCGTAAATACGTGAAGAAATGAATTGGATTTGAAGGTGATGTTAATTTAGTCAGAATTTTGATGCATTAGTAGTTCAATTTTCATATTGGTTAATATAATGTATCGTTTTATGTATTAAAAATCATATAAGGTTCAGTAAACTGAAAAAACGTTCCTAAAGTTTCAGCAAATCATCGAGATGTTTTCCTTCTGAGCTTGCAAGTTTCACCGTTTGTTGCTTTATGTAAATCCCTGACTCAGTAATAATAAGATGGAGGATGTTTTGCAGCAGTATATCTTATAGCGAATTCCTCTTTCTTCAAATTATAGCATTTTATGACTTATTCTCTGTGATTTTGCTTATTACTGTGCTTTCAGGGTTATTTTGCACTCATCAGATTTCTTCCTGGTGGCTTTATGTGATGGATAAACATCAAAAGTGCCAGAAACCTTTTGACATTACTGTTTGTATCAAACCAAATAATCTCCATTCTTTCACTGTGTGTCCCCTTGCGTAGCATGGCAACATAAATAATGAGCACGTTCAGTTCTAGGTAGGTAATCCTTCCTCTAATCGGAGCTGGCAGCAGCAGGCAGTGATAGATGCAGGGGCAGCTTATTGGCAAGGACAGCTTGCATGCCAGCATCAACACCATCGCTGATCTGTGGATAATGCAGCTGGATCCTCACTCTTAGATACAACAACACACATCCAGACACACAAAACCCGCTCTGACACAGCACTTCAGCAATCTCTTCATCTCCCTTTATTGATATTCCTGTTTTTTAGTCTTTCTCTAGGGCTCACTCCAAGCACCAGTGTAAAGTGCATCCATACATTTGCATGAGTGTTTATATATTTGAAAATACAGAATCTGATTGATGACATAATGCTTCAAACGGTGTAAGTTCTAATTGGACTGTTTGATTTCCTCCTCCTCATCAGCTGTCAGTGGTGTTCTCTGATCCATACTGCTTATTTATTTATTTTTTTTAACTTAAGCCATTTAACAATATCAAATATCAAAGACTGTTTTTCTCCAAACTTCTTTAAAGCAGAGGGAGCTGTCAGTTTCCTCATTGGTGTGTGTTGTGAGCACACCATTAAATTATTTTATTGTAATGGCTACATACTGAAATCATTTCCAGTGATAGATTAATCCAAATTCTGTTCTTATTGGAGGGACTAGGCTTCTTCTTTTTTTTTTTTTTTAAATGAGCTCAAATGAATTTTCAAACTGGTTATATTCTCTTAAAGCAAACCTGGAAAAAAAGAAGAAATTTTGTATCTATTAAGATGTATATGTCCTTTTCTTCCCCTAAAAATCTGACAACATTATTTCTATTAATTTTTATTTCTTAAAATTTCGCATTCTTATATTATTGTATGTTTGGTATAGGTCATCTTTGGCTATTTACAATGTCAGTCAGCCAGATGCTTTATTTGGCTACAGAAGATCAGGAGATAAAACTTCAAAAAAATATTTGTTGTTGAAAATTCAGGGTTTGAGGTATTGTTATTTTTCGCCACTCTTTTATGGTCTAATTGTCAGACATTGGTCACTTTAATTCACTTTTTTGGGTTGAGAAAATTAACTCGATGTCTTGAGTCAAATGTATAATCCAAACTGGTGGTACATCAGCCCAGGCCTGGATTGGTCTATATTTGATGCAGGGCTGGGAACAATATTTAGGACAACATGCCCTAAATTTGGTTGGTTTTCACCCCACAGTTTTTAGAGTGTACACTATTTTCTCCAACATAGTTAGATTAACTGGTGAATGTAACTGTCCGTCTGTCATGTCTCTGTTTTGGTGTTGAAGTAGTGTCCTGTTTCAACTGTACTCTGCTTTTCGTTCCCTCTCAGGGCTGTGCATTTATCAAGCAAATGTAGAAAATGGATAAATGGGCGGATTTTGGAGACATTTCTCTGAAATAAACTATATGTTGACATTTTTACCATTTTTCTTTTAGTGTAAAGAAACAATGCTTCAACCTCTCAAGCCTGCACACTGAGAACGTCCCCAGCATATCTGTAGAACCATCACGTTGATAGCAACTGAAACAGCAGGGACAGATTCAAAGCGACTTCCAACATGTGTGGTGATGGGTTGCTGAAAAGACCAGCATGATTGTTTTAATGTCACGCCAGCGGCACCCTAACTGTCTCATTCTTTTGCTGCAATCGGAGGAGTCTGAATCCGTTTAGGTCACCCTTGTCTAACGTGTGTGTCATCAAAAGAACACAAGTTTTCAGTGTTTTACATGGTTATGAGAAGCAGTATGAGAGAATGTCTGCTACACTTCCCAAAGGCCAAACAGACCAGGAGCTGTTCCTGTACTCCAACGCCTGCTGATTCACCATACTCTTTTTTCTTTAAGGACTTACAATTATCTTCCCACTTGAAAAACATCTTAGTGGGATAACATGTTTACTTGGATGAGAGATCGTGTGTGTTTGTGCGTCCGTTTTTATGCACAGGCGCATGAGGTTTCTTTGGAGCCACGTTCGACATTTAATCAACTCACATCAGAAAATAAGCAAAACATGCACGTTTTTCTGAATGCCGACCTCCTCGTCTGTCGTAAGGTAACCTGTTTCATCTCACATTTAACTATCATGCTTCGTAGGCATGATTTGCCTCTTATTGGTATCTGTGTCATGAATGCTTTGTGTGAAAATCACATTGTTCATGAAACGAAGAATGTGACTTTTTTTCTAAGTCATATCAGACTATGTTTGCTTTGGTGTTCGGAAAGGCATGCAGGTACCTCGTTCTGACCTGGCCTGATTTCTCATCTATACAAGCTGGCAGGATTAAAGTCTCTTATCTCGAGGAGAAAATTTTTAATAACCTCATGGACAAAATCTTTGTCCAGTCAGCTCAGACTGACTTAATCTTGTTCTCCAGAGCACACATCAGCATCCGCAGTTAATGCTATAGCATGGCTGCTTGCATGCTATAAAAATGTCTGTGCTCATTTATTTAAAAAAGGAATTTTAAAAATATGGTCAGGGAATATTCTTGGGTATATTTGGAAGCTTTTTTATGACCTAGCTACAATGAAAGGGCATAAAAAATGAAGCCAAAACTTATCACTGCTAATAATTCTGACTGATTTTCTTAGACATGCAGGTTCAAACCAGGGAATGGCAAATTGTTTTTGTTTTTTTAATGTTATTTCTGAATCTGGGTATTGGAAATTTTATGCCCACATCAAACACCGGTGACATGGTTCTTTATAATTACGCTTTTTGTGTTAAATTTTAAAGCAATGTCTGCACACTTCTTACAAAATGCCTTGCAAATGTATTTGTAGCCATTGAATATGTTCACATTTCACATCTTGCAATGACAAGCTTCAGTATATTTCACTGAGCTGTTATGAAATCTTAACAAAATTACAGTGAAGTTTGTTTTTATATGACAAAATCTAAAAAAAAAACATATGCTATGAATAATGTAAAGAAAGACCTGTTATTAAGAAATGTTTTTTAGGGTTATGACATTTTTCATTGGCTCACCCTCCAAACACTGCTGTTTCTTTAACTGTACCTCATAACATTCACTAGACTGTGTTATTTAGCTGTTAGAGATTGTGTTAGGTCTAATGCTCTGGCCAATGCTGGTTGTAAAATAAACACACTTTTGCTGCTGGCTGAGTGCTAGACATCCTTTCATTCGGGAAAATGAAGATCTGTTTCTTCATTTGTGTGTTTTTTATCTGAGCCGCTGTTTGAGCAGCGTGCGGTTGAGCCTTGAGGTTTCTTCGTGTCTAAGTATAACTGGTGTTTTATGGAACATTTCTCAGTGTCTGTGGTTACTCCTATTGGGCAGTTCCCCAGTTGAGCTGTGGTTAAAAATGTGAACAAGGGATATATGGGTCTGTTTTCTTGCTTTGGCTAACTTTAGCTTGGTTGAGGCAGACAGATGTTTGAGTAGTAGAGCAAAACTGGACCGCTCTGTTTTCTTTGTGGTCAGAAATATGAAGGGCCACACTGGTTGAAGCTGACTTACTCAGCGCACTGGTTTTCTGTCATTTTAAAATTGCATAACCAGTCTCTCCCACTGGATTTGACTGGGTGTGTGACTCTGAGACCAAAATAAAAAATCTGTCATATTACATTAAATAATGATCAGAGCATACATGAGAGAGAGACAGAGATAGAGCGAGAGAGAGAGAGAGAGAGAGGTCGGGAAAAGGATCACATCATAAAAGACACTGCTGTTAAATATGTTGTGCTTCTTTATGTCTATTTTGAATTATGAAGAAGTGTGAGGACAATTATTAGCTCCTTATTGAGCAGATGCTTTTATTTCCTTTCAATGATTAATGCACCACCTAATTATATTTACAGTTGCAAACATATTTCTCCAGACTACAAATTACAAATTTGACATACTTATTAAACTATAAAAGAAATCTAAGTGCATCCCCCATATGCACTTAGATATGGGGGATGCACTTAGATTTCATTGTTGTTTCATTGTTGTTGTTGTTGTTGTTGTTTGTTTTACAGCACACACAATTTATGCTTAGAATATCAGTGCACCTATTTTAGACTTTGCAGAATTGATCACAGCACCCGAGAGGTTGCCATGTGTTTTGGCCATCAAGTTTCATTTAAGTGTGCTGTCCTTAACTGTGTTGTTGGAAATTCATACAAGAACATGGAAATGCATGCATGACATTTTCTCGCCACAGGCCCCCATGCACATGCAGCACCCACACATTTGCATGCATTTCCATCTCTCACGCAGATTCAGACTATTCGGCAGACATTAATTGCTGCTCCCTGGGGGCTGCGTGTCAAAGAAGTGGGAACATATTCATCAGAGAACAAAAAAAGGCGAGAGCAAAAAGGAGGAATGATTGTTAGCTTTGTGTTTCTGTGCAAAGAGGGCTTTTAAACAGTGAAAGATGCAGAGAGAATGATGGAGCCAGGTGTTGGTCAGTTAACCTGTAATGAAGTGGAGAGTCAAGCTTGTCAAATCGATCCTAATTATTCTCCTGCCTTGTTTCTTAAACTGAATTGAAACCTTCCCTCTTTGTCTCTTTCTGCTTAATGTATTACTGCGGGAGAGGAGAAACAAATATTCACTTCAGCTAAACAAGAGTGCCTCAGCTGCTTCCTGACAGCAGCACTGGGCATCGTGTCTCCTAGGTCAGTGATTTTGTTCAACCCAGATCGAATTTGGATGGATTGGCTGAGCAAGATCCCTTAGAAACTTAACATACAAATCACCATTGGCTCTTTGTTAATGATGCGGCTTCTCCCATAAAGAACTACTAAATCACTACAAGCAGTAGTGACTCTGGTATTATACGTATCAGCGTTTTGCAGGGTCAGAAAAAAAAAAGACTTTATGACGGACACTAACAAGCTGTAATGTTTAAAGATTTTAGACAAAACTGAATTTCTGCATTCAAACCCTGGCAGACTGAAAGTAAGAAGCAAGGACTGCTTGCTTCTTACCTTCAGATGATACTGTCAGGGTTGTGTGTTCAGAGAGCGGAACAATATTCGTTTTATGACACACTGTTTTTATTTTTAACCCAATCACCGTCTTTGCCATGTTTTCTCTGTCATCCATACGGCTATAAAACTTCCTACGGCTTTCTTTTAACAGTTATCTTCTTGGCACTGCTTCATCAAAGCCAGATTTATGAACTTTGCAGCTATTAGCTGTTCTGTGTCAGATTCTCTCACTTGTCCGAGATCATTTTATTGATATGTCATAAAGATGGCTCCACATTGGGTTGTTAGTTGTTTTTTTGCAGATCCTTCAGAGTCCTCACGGTCTTTATGGCTCCATCTTAGCCTTAGTCTTGTCATTTTTAGACGATAAATGCGGCAGAGCTCCATGAGATGTCCAAAACTTAAGATTATGTTTAACATCCAAACCCTGCTTTGAACTTCTCCTCAACTTTCACAATGACTTGTGTGATGGGTTCCTTGGTCTTCTTAATGCAGTTTGTTCACTCTTGTTGTCATCAGTTGGGTTACTTTACTGTCTTTACATAGGAATTGTAAAGAACGAGCTAAGAATGTTTCAAAATATTCTAAAATACTGTGATACTTCACAACTGCCAAAAGAAATGTGCTGTTGTCTTGATACAAGTGTTGGATTTGAATCGTAGCCCAGTGCCTTTCTGTTGGAGTTTTAATGTTCTCCCCCTGCATGTTTGGATTCTCTCTGGGTACGCTGATTACATTCTACAGTCTAAAAAGATGACTGCAGAAATGAGTGAGTGTGTGTGCATAGTTGTTTGTCTCTGTGTTGCCCCATGAAGGACTGGTAAACTGTCCAGGGTGCATCCTGCCTCTTGCTCTGTGATTACTGGAGACAGGCACAAGCCCCCCTGCCGCTCTACAAGGACCAGCGGTTATGGAAGATGGATGGATGAAATTCCCCCACTGGGACATGTTTAATGCCTTAATACTGCTTGAAACTGAGTGAACTGTATTATTTTTAAACACTAGCTTAAAATAATACATTCATCTTTTTCTTCTTTGCAGGAAGCCTCATACTCAGCTTTCCTAACAATTCAGTTTCCGTGCAGAATGAGATTGAGTATACACACTGCAAACACGTTTTAAGCAAGGACACGATGATGATGATGATGATGATGATGATGATGAACTGGTGTAAAAGTAAACACTGCGCCAATGGATTTGCTCACTCTCTTTTTCTCTCTCTCTCACAAAACAGACACCCGAAGATACCTGAAACAAATGGACTCTCTCTGCACTGCCAAAGAAGTACAACAAACAAAGATTAGAGAAAATACATCAATTTATCCGCCTCCGTTCTTTATTTACTCCTAAGCTCAGCCTGGGGTGATGGGGACTGCAAACACTCGCGTCTAACTTGCCAACTATTTCCACTATTGCTGATGCTTCCTTTTCAGTGAACACCCCACCGATTCTTCTGTAATTACACTAATTGGAGGATCTTATAGTCTGGACATTTTACAGTCCGCTCGGATGCCCTGGACACAGACAGGTAGAGTTTCAAGTCCAAGCTGTAGTTGCAGTGATGACAATTCATTTGTGGTGAAAGAAATAACACTTTGATGATGCCAATTATGCAACAGCCTTTGTTCGTCCCTCGCCAGTCTCTCAATCTGACTCTTTCTGCCTCTCTTCTCTTTTCCAACCTGATTCTCTGGGTTATTGTGGATTTTCAGGACTTTATTGATCTTTATCTGTATCAGAAGGAAAGCAAATCCCACCTACTGTTAGACTAATTAGCGTTACTTACTATGAGTCAGTCCATTGACTGTCGTTTTACTGATGCACAAGTATTAGATCTTTAATTGCATTACATTTTAAATACATAGGCTTTAATACGGTGTTTACCCATGATTTGCAGCTTTAACTTTGCAAGGAATGGTTAGGAAATTGGGGATAATTGACTATCTGTTCAGAAAAGTCTTTGTGAGATCAGACAGTGATGTTAGACAAGGAAATCAAGCTCATACTCTCCACTGTTAGTTACTCAAAAGATGAACTATTGAGTTCAGGCCCTGTGAAAGCTGTTAAACATCCTCTGTTTCAAACTGTCATCCATGCCCTATTTGACTTTGTCTTTTTGCAAAGACATGTTAGAACTTCAGTCTTGAAAGTGCACAATGCAGTCAGGTAAATACTGTCCTTCTGGCATACCTAACAATGAGGAAATGTCAAGACTGGACTTCTAGACAAGAGGAATGTTTCTTTATACTCCTGGGGTAAGTCATGATTTCAGTCAATGTGCCCTAACCGGTGAATGATACTCACCCGAGCTTTTAATTGTTCAGTTTTGTTTGTAGTTGTTCACGTTTGCTGAATCGCTTGCTGATTGTTTACAGCGTTGAAGGGCATCCTGTGTTTGCGATTGTACTTGTAATTCATGCGGTTGTGTCCGCTGGCAGCTCGTGCTACACGATGCCTGCATGACTTTCACTCATAGGTGGTCTCCTCTCATCAGTTTGATTTTGAAGCTGCTAACATGCCTGCTATGTTAACATTGATACATCTGCAGGCCAGTCTGTGTCCTACTCAGGAGGAACCAACGCCCCCATGCCCACAATGGATGGGTGGGGGGGTTGAACTCACAGGTGGGCCTGTGGTTTGAACTGCTCTGAGCTGCGGAAGTGATACAGTATTTCATGTGCGTGCAATAGACAAAAAAAATGATAGGTTTTATTGGTGAGCTGCTATGCCGGGTGGTGCTCTCTGGTCTTTCTCTTGTCTTCTGATTGATGGCTCCCATATGTTGAGGGAGGAGGTGTTACAGTGTGCGGGTGTATCTGAAAGTGAAAATAGCACCCCCGCCCTCTTCCCACAGGGTATCCCTCTGACAATCTCCTGTCCTGTCTCAGCCTACAGAACTCTGTGTGTGGACTCTGCACTGCTTCAATCTCACACAGCTTCTATATTGAGCTGGAGGACTGCTTACAGTATCTGTAAGCCATATAGTGCAAACACATTCACAGATGAAAGATGTAGACTCCTTTTGGTTCTAGTGAGCCCCTGTCCAGCAAGTGGATTCAAAGCTCCATGTACATGAAAGTAGCTTGACCCTGTTTCTCATCTGTCAAAGGGTCCTGACCCTAAAGACAGCAGAAGTACAAGGTGAAAGAAAAATACACAGGCAACCAGCTCTCCTTGTTAAAAAAAAGATTCAGCAACATCCCACTTTTCAGCTTCACTAGATAAAGATGTCAAAAATGGTATAAAGAACTCAGCCGTCTGAGAAAAATGATCTTGAATAAGAATCTACTCAAAATTGTACACCCATTGTAAAAATTAGTTACATTAAATTTGTTTTTGTGGGAGAGACCATAAAAAGGAAAATTTCTTAAGACCAATTTTGGGGGGGGGGTTCGCCAAAGTTGCAGTGAAATGTAGCATAAAATGTGGTTTAAAAGTGTTTAAACCACATTCAAGCTGCAGGAGCAAAATGTTACGACCCGTCTAGGGGGGGCCAGGTCGCAACATGAAGGATCCATCCTCCTCAAAGTTACCACTAGAGTACTTGGCTTCAGAGTCAGCTATCGCCAAAAACAACAAACAAAAGGAAACTACCTAAACAGTAACAGGAACTTACCTAATCGAAAGTAAATAAACCAAAGGACCAAAACTTACCTTCCTAACTAAGAAAAACATGAGAAAACTGAGGAAACATAAACGGCAGCTCATACACTCCAGAACTCAAACACAGATGAACAACGGAAAGGGGTGTGGCCGGTGGAGATAAGTAGAGGATGGAACCCAGGAAGTCCGCTTCAGCAGCCTTTATATTCCTCACCTCCGGGAAGCAGCCAATTAGACGTTCTGTCGTCTTCTGGAAAGCCAATCAGGGACGGGTACCTGCACGCTCATGTTAGTCTAATTAACCTTACGACGCCGGTCGTAACAAAAATGACTAGTAATGCACATCAAACATGTTTTTATCATCAAGCAACCTGCTGAGAAATAAAACTAAAATTAAAATGTTGCTTAGATATGAGTTTTGTTCAGTCTCACTGATCTAATCTCTGCTACACCTTTACAAAACTTTAAGGTTCTAAATAAAAAAGCTTTAATGAGTAACTGCTCTTAATAAAATTCCTCATAAATATTCATCAACCTCTTTTTTTCGCCTTCAGAAGTTTTCAAGAACTGATAAGATTTTCCATCAGCTTGTTTTTTTAAACATGAATCCCATCTCTGTGTAGAAACTTCTCTTGATTATTGGTTGTCTTAGAGGATAGAGGGGTATAATTTGCTGTACATATTGCACTGCAAGCTTTCATTTTGGGTTTTGTTTTCACAACCATGCTAATTGGCAGCAACTAGTTGCTTGGCTGGAGTGTAAGGGGATTCCTGGGTGAAGACTACAGTTTTTTTTTTTTAGTTTTTTTTAGTGCCAGAGACCAGCATTACTTAAAGCTCTTTAGAAAACATCTGATTGAGTCTCCTGAGTGCTCCCAGATTGGCAACGTGAATTGCAGCTTTCATGAAGCGGCTTTCTCTAATGTATTTTTGAGAACCGTATGCTCTGTGTCTGTGTTTGCGTGTGTGTGCGTGCGTGTGTGTCAAAGTGGGTTTCTTACATGCTTGTCAGCATATATGGGTTGAAGACTTGGCTTCACTTTGTTTTGTGTGCCTGTGCAGTTGAGGCTGAAAAGGTAAATAATTTGAAGCAAAGGCAGAAAATCAGCCACATAAAAACACAGCTGGGTGTATTTCGGGGATTTTTTTTTTTTTTTTTTTTGTGATGTCTCAATCCTTTGCAAAGCTACTGTAGGCTCACATTTTCACTTATTTATGTACAGATAGCGGCATATACAGCAAAAATGTCATCTTACTGTTGTGATCCATAGTTTTCTGTGTTTATTCTTGGGTTTTTTCTGTGTTTATTGTGATCCTGTTCCCTCTCAGTCTCTGTGATGTCCTGTCCTCCCTGTCTTGATAGATCCCAGCTGTGTCTCGTTCCTGTGATTACCCTCCTAGTGTATTTAGTCCCACCTGTTGTCTGTTCCTCGTCAGATCCTCATCTAACGTCAGTTGTTGTCTGTGGCTGCCTTCACAGTCGAACTGTCAAGTCCTGTGTTGGTTTAGCTCGTGTTTTCAGTTTTGCAGTTGCTACCGGTATTAGCTATGTGCTAGTGTTTCATTAAATCATCTTCATCATCATTTTCTGGGTCAGCTTTCATTCTCACCACCACCAACCATCCCCATGACACTTGCTTAGTTTTTTTAAAAGTATGTTTACCCCATGGTTTTGTACTTTCACAGCTGTGATATAATTCTATGTAAATGTTTGGGAATCCTTTCACAATTCTGCTGGCAGAGTATTTTTTTTTTCAAACTCTGTGCTGAGACATTTTGCTGTTTGCCTATGATAAATAGAGATTCATGTTGAAGTTTGGCTTGCAAGGGCAAAAAATAGGCATGAAGTTATCACTTCTAAAAGGTTTGGACAGTGGTTTTACTGTTCCTCAGAGAAACTGTGCTGCAGCACTCTGTCTCCCCCATGTGGATTGTTGGATCCTGTGATTAAGTACAAGTGCTTTTCTTGTCGGTGGTGTAATATGGTCATTGATGTGGACAGAAGATATGTCTGTGTTTTTACAGACAAGGAGGATTAATTAACATGAAATTCAAAGATGATAAAAAAAAATCATAGTCTCCTATAAGCTTTGCATGTTTCTCTTTTGGAACTGTCCTCTCTAGGCAGATGAATTTGTATAAGAGTGACACTTAATTGGATCAAGCTAAGCTAATAAAAAAATAGGAAATCATTAAATTTGTGGTGCTTTATGTTGTATTTAATGTCTTTTGTCATCTCCTCTCTTATTCTCTTGCAGGCATGAAACGTCCTTTCAGCCCGTCGTCTTTTCCATTTCCTGATCTGGAAAGGAGCAGTGTTGGCAGGGAACAACCTATTCAGATGGATAGCGAATCTTGCTTTGAGATCCAGGATGAAGGCGAAAAACTACATGACACATCACATGGGGGCACTCGGCACTCTCCACCCTACAGACCCAAAAGAGAGCGGAAGCAGCGGACCTACACGCTGTGTGAGGTCTGCAACATCCAGCTGAACTCAGCTGCCCAGGCCCAGATTCACTACAACGGCAAATCACACCAAAAGAGGCTGAAGCAAATCAGCAGTGGCAAAATGCCAGGAAACACAGGTAGGCCCCCAGGAGCTGCTTGGCTGACCACTTCTTTAGTTGCAGAATGAGGCCTAACTCAATTTTTAGCTCTGCACAGCACAATAGAGCCATGCAGATTAACAGAATCCCACACAGTGTTCACAGTGCAGAGTCACGAGCCTCCCTGCACGCATACCCGTTACTGTATACAACAGAAGTTAAACAAATTGGATCCTGTTTGCAGAAATGTGTTCAGACAGAGCCTTGGGGTGAGGAAACAGACCCACAAACACACTGCAATGCAATTGGAGCAAAGCAAAGTCAGCAACTGAGGAACTAATTAGGAGCTCAATGTGTTGATGTTTCTAGGAGTAAAGCTCCTAGAAATGTCTCACTTTAAGAGTAAAGTGAGACGTGTTATTTTTCATTCTCTGCTGTGCCATTTACAGGTCTGCTGAAGATAACAGTTGAATCTATTACCTTATATTTTTGTTTGGAATAACTAACAACTCAAAATGTATCAACATCTGGAAGCACTGATAAACGTTGTTACCAATAACTCTGAGAGAGAGGTGGAAACATCATGCAAAAGAAAAGAGTAAGGAACAAGTTTGCAACCGCACTGTTATAGCAACATTTAACAATATATAGATAGCATGATTTCTAAGTGTTGTTCTGCCACTTTAGAGAATTTTTTTATTCTGTTTTTAGTAGATCATTTAGTGTGAACTACTTCAGATTTCATCCTAAATGAGCACTTAAGTAACAAAAATAACATTTATTCTTAGCTGATAGTTTATATGTATTTGTTAAT
This sequence comes from Poecilia mexicana, assembly GCF_051168715.1. Taxonomy (NCBI): domain Eukaryota; kingdom Metazoa; phylum Chordata; class Actinopteri; order Cyprinodontiformes; family Poeciliidae; genus Poecilia; species Poecilia mexicana. Next base: position 21,536,213 of record NW_028263377.1, read on the forward strand.
GTTACAAAATCAATATTTCTTGTATTCCATTTAAAATCGAGGGGCAATTATTGAAAATCAGTTGACAAATCACAATCAATACTGAACTTTAACAACAGGTTGACAAAATCTGTAAAAAAAAAAAACAAAAAAAAAAAAAAACTTTACAGATGTAAAATTGTGGTACTTTTAAACGTGAAGTACGAGATTCACTGTAGGATATGAGACGTGTTGCATTATTTACCTTTTGTCATTTGTTTATGATGTCGTTTGTTTATCCAAATGTTGAGATTTGCAAGAATGAAGTCAGCTTGCTCAAGTCTAGAGAACAAATTTTCCAGAACTTTGTCAGACACTAAGCCCATGTGTTGCGGTCTAAATTCCCTGTTTTGGTACGCTGCTGCAGGGGATGCAGAGTGCATATAAAAAGATGTGTTTTTTTATGTTGGGGTGTGTATAAGAGGACATGCTGCAGTTGTGGAGCGCAGATTCTCTCTGACACACAGTCACAATCATGCAGCCTTATCTCTGCTCACCTTCTGCTGACTCCCTCAGGCTGCTGGCTCTTTGGTGTCCTCGACTCCACCACATCTCCTGTGCTCTGGATGTGTGCCTGTGTATACGTGTGCATCCTGCTCGCCTGCCTCTGATATTTTTAGAATTTCTAAATGCTACAGAGTTAGTAGTTTGTGCTGGGGAAATAGAAATATATGCCTCAGTGCGTCCATGTCTATGTCAGCCCCCATGTCATTTGTAAAGGTGGTTTCTGTGGCTGGTATAGATGCTAACATGTTGAGAGATCACAGGGCTTTAAGGGCAACCAAGAAAATGTAAATTAGTTTATGGTGTATATGTAGCATGCAACGTGTGCGTGTTACTCCCAGCACATTGTTTCATGTCAGCTCATGTTTGCCTTTCTCTCTGCTTCGCTGAGCTGACAGTGGGTCCGGGCTCTTCTCTCTTTCCCCTTTCCCTCTCTCCCTCTGGCATGGATACCAGACATGTGGAGCAGCCATTCCTTCGGAAAGATGAAAGTCTGAATGTCTCGGCGATTAAAAGATTTCATTCAGTGATTACGGAGAATATGCTGGGAAGCTCACTGACAAATCTGATTGGCAATAACTTCCCCAGATGTTAAAATTAGAGCCATGTTTTATAATGATGAAACACGGCTTTGCTAAATGCTAGATTTCATAGTGAATGCTAAGCTTGTTTGTGGGCTGAAGATGGTTGACATAAAGCAAATCCCTAAAACATCACCTTTTTAAAAAAAGTTTTGTTAAAAGTTCATTCTGTTAATAATGATCTTGTCACATTATTTTGCATCTGCCTTTTGCTTCAGTAGGGAAGGGACACCCGAGAGCAAAGAAAGATGAGTCTGTGCCAACACCTGAGGATGTATTACACACTGCAGAAAAGACAATTGGATCTCTAGATAATAGGTAGCCAAGGATTTTTGGGATGTGTGCTACAGAACAAAACAATTGGGACACAATTATTTCAACTATAACCCAATAATAATATAGATCTATTTGATGCTATGCCATGCTCTATGCACCGATGAAGATATATTCAGCTCACGTGTCAGGTGTTTAAATCTAGAATCAAAACTGACTCTTTCACCTACTGTGCTTTCTTTTAATCTGGAAAAAAAATATCTGATCACTTAGGGAAATTCGTGGAGCACTGGCATTTAATTTTATGATGGTCAGTTGATCCTTAAATATGGAAAGAAAACAAGATGGTGAGTGGACCACAAGAATACTCCTGACCCCGTGGCAAATGCATGCTTCAAAGACATGACAGAACTTAATGTTGCACAGACTCAATTTTCTCACACTTAGACCCCTGTAGCCAGGGCTTTTCAATATGCCTGCATGCATTGCATGATAGAAAATAGCCTTCTAGTGGCTTAAAGGAAAATGTACAACAAGAAATTCATTAATCACGAGTGACCTTATTTGCAAGATGACATGCGTTACGGGTGCAGTGAGTTACGGTATAGAGTTTACAGTTCCTTTATGAGTGTAAGAGTGGCAGAGATTTGCGATAAAAATTGCTTCCTCATCTTGCTTGTTGGTTCAAATTATGTCCATAAATAGCAGCACCCGTTGAAATGCTGTTGGTCTTGCTCCGTAGCTTACTGGTGTTTATAGTGTTAATGTACACACCATCAGCTCACAGCTCATTGATGGAGCTCACATCAATGAGCTGTGAGCTCCAGTCCAGTGACACGCTGTGTTGCTTTCACCACTGCGCAGAATGTCATGTTCAGCGTCTGTGTCGTTGGCACAACACAAGAGGAGAGGGACATTTGGCTGACATAAATTCATAATTCTAACATTTTGACATTTTTTTGGTCATGTGTGTTTGCTTCTGTTGTGTTAATCTTCAATAAGTATGAATGTTTTCTTTGAGTGGAAACAGATTTTGCTTTGTTTTTGTTGTGCTCTTTTATTGTTTAATTCTTCTGATTTATTCACATTTATTGTGGTATGAAGAAATGATGTCTTTTTCAGTGTTCCTGTTGTGTTCTGTGACTAACTATGGCTTTTTCTGTTTTCCTAAAGCATGAGAAACTGGATTAAAGCCAAGGATTTTGTGCATGAATGCATTTGAACATCTGCATTTATGTTTGTGTTGCCTTGCAAATTCCCTATTTTTCTGAAATTTTCCTTCTCTGTTTAAATGCCTTTGAACACAGATGTGCTTCTATAGACTTTGTAGTGTATATATTAGCAGTTCAGTGTGAGTATTCCTGGATACTCTATTAATGAAAAGGATAATCATAAATGTTAATGTGGATGTACCCTGTTTGTAGTTTCACTGGGCTGTCTTTTCCATGTGGATGTCACAATTTCTTGAAATTTGACGTGGCTTTGGAGTCATGTGCTTTTGTTGCCATTTCCTCACCTCCGGTCCCCTCTCCTCACTGTCCTTCCCTCGCTCTTCCTCACTTTGCCCCAGGGTGCAGCCCCGCTTTGTAGCAGCAGTTCAGACTCTGAGAAAAGGTCGCCAGGCAAGCCGGGCTGACACGCAGAGCTCTGTGTAGCAAAAAAAAACATGAAGTCTGGCATCTATAAGGCCACCAAGAGGGGGCATATCTCTCAAACGCCATACAATGTTTGTGTTTACGTGGGTTCTTACAGGTCAGCTTCATGTGTTTGTGGAGAAGGCCATTTGACTCTAACTATCAGCCCTTATCTGTTTTTTTCTGATACATAAACCTTTGCTGCCATCGCTCCTGCAGCCATATCTGCTAAATGAATTGAACTGTTGGTGAGTTTACTAAATGTCAGAAAATATCAAGCTGTTTATTCAGCATCTTGTCAGTTTGGTCACCTGGCATGACCCCTTTTTCAGTCAATTTTTAGTGTTTATCTCAAAGTCTGGATATAATGGAGCACATTTGTCATTTCCCCGGGTTTGCAGGAAGTGTGTGGATATGCAGTCATTTACACCAGCAACAACTCAGTGCATTTGGACATCTATTCACGGTGAAGATGTTTTTTAAGAAGTTTCCCTTGAGCATCAGGATAGCGGCAAAAGTGATCAAAGTGACTTTGAATGTATTTTTGCTGTTGATGACAGATGGGTTTACTTAAATATTTTAGGAACTGCTGATTGGATTTTTACACACAATCGTCTCTTGGGTTTACCAAGAATAATCCAAAAAAAGAGAAAACAGCAAGCGAGCAGCAGTATGTTTGCAAACTTGTCAGAATGTGCAGACTGGTTTAAGATCGTAATCGTAGCCCAAGCAACTGCTAATTAAGACAAAACATTCTCTGAATCCACGACACATTAAACCTTAAGTCAGATAAAGGAAACCACACTCAGTTTGTAGACCCTGCCATTTTTGGCCCATTTTGAGTGAATTTTCAACTTATGACAGTTTTTCGGATGGGGCTAAATGTCGGCTTTATTGTGTGTTGTGCACCGTGGAGCAAACAATGGGTAATGAGAAGCGATTAACACCTTAAAACCAGCTCCCAATCAGCAAGCATATGGTCGCTTGAAAATCAAACCTGTTTGAAATTCTTTTCGCCACTCATGAGGGTATAACACTGTTGGAGTATCACCATGAGGCAAATTTACCTGAATCTCACACTCTGTGGGTGTGCCAACATAAGAGCAGGAGTGAAAAAGGAGCTTTTCTGCACTTTTGTCTACACAGAACAGCAAGGATTGTCAAAGAAGCGTGCTTGTTTTTACTGAGCATTGTCTCATTCGAGAGTGACCATCTGCTCACTTCCAGCTTTTTCCTTCTTCCTCTTCTTTGTAGTCTTGGATTCAAGAGTCTGACGTGTCGTGTTCCCACATGCAGTGTGAGCAGTCAGGTCATATCAGAGCATAAGTTGTACCGTGTGAGAACATGATTCGTGGTTTGTGAATGTTTGAGCTTACACGTTAAGCTGAAGCTGAATAAAACTACTGAAAATACCGTACAGTATATGCCTAGATTAAGTAAAACAGACGTTCGGTTCGACAAAGTTGTACTAAAACAGAAGGGAAAAACATTGTTGCTCTGCTCAATCTAAAATTGAGCTGCTGCATTTAAAAGCTAGGGTGAAAACAACATTAAGACGTGGCTCTACCTTGCTTTTTATCAATAGTTTAGGTTGCTGGTTGGTTTAGACACTGCAGCCGACCTGAGTAGGTATCACTGCTGATCATCCTTCGGACGAATAGAGCACCTTTCTGAGGATAAATTCACATCAACAAACCTACAGCAACTTTGTGATGTTATCATGTTAATACATACCAAAATACAAACTCAGTGGCACGTTGGGAAAACTAAATGTTGTGCTGTTTAGCAAACTGACTAAATGACAAAACAGGGGATTGCTGAGAGACTAGCAACACTGAAGGAGCTGGAGATATTTCTGGAAAATAATGGTGATTGTCTACATTTAATAACAATTTCCTGTATTTTCCCCCCCAAAAAACAAAAAATACCCAGAGTTAAACATGGTGGTGACGGCACCATGTTCTGCAATTGCTGGTGTGAATTTGAACAGAATTTTGAACTATTTCAAATAACTTTAATGATTTATTTCATGTTTCAGCATCACAAGATGCTCAAGCCTAAATTCAAATGAATCAAGTGATATCTTCACTAGAATAAAACCTGAGCCCTGCAAAATTAGAATATCTGTGTAGGATGATCTGAAGATGTCTTTGCAGTTTTGACAAACTTGGACAAGTTTTGCAATTATGAGCCAAAGAGACTGAAACTCTAATCATTTTAGATGTTCTTATTGTGCTTCTTGTGTGTGTCATACTTTGGTTTTGTGTTTTGCTTTATTTGGGGGTTTGTAATATAAATTTCTTATGGTGGCTCGTGGTTTGGTATATTTTTATGGCCTCTGTTTTCTTGCTTACCCATTTCCCAGTGTATTCTATCAGCCATTTTCTCTAATTGTCTTCTTCTTTTGTGCAAGTTACTGGCAGCTGACAAACAACTTCCCATTGTCCTACTTGACATTGAGTTACTTGCCTTCCCTCAGAGCTGTTACTAATCAACCACCTGCTCCTCATTCAGTAATTACCTCCTTGCCATTAGTTGGTCACCTGTTGCTCAGGTCCTCCACCAGCCTGTGGTGGTCATCCTGTGATTTGTTTTGACTTTTCCCTGGACTCTTTTTTTTTTGTAAGCTTCAGATTTTCCTAATTTTTAGTTCAAACTGTTTACCACCCGTCCTCCTGTCTTCTCTTTGCTTTAGGGTGCTCTGACTCAACATCACGACAATTTAACTTGGGCAGTGATTGTGTCCACCATGTAAATAGGGGTGGGGTGTTCATCAAATCCTTACACACGAACACTACAATGGCCATTGTAACCTGATTAAAATCCATTCTGCACAAACACTGCTTGAATTAGGTTAAGAACCACATAATAAAGTAAACAGCAAGTGAAGGAAAATCAAAAGCCAAAGACAGATGGCCACATCTGTCCCAGATTACTTAAGTGTATATTGAAATATCTGACAGCTGTAGGCCCAACACTTGTCATCCTGCAAAACTAATTGCTCCATTTCTGAACTGATGTATTGAAAATGACTCTCTAGCGCAAGATAGCATGACGAATTAAGTTTGTTTAAATAGCTACTGCAAATCTTTATATGTCAGACTAACGCTTGAAATGAATGTGGTCCAAGGTTTAAAAAGAAAAATTGACATCTTGCCTGATTTGACTGAAGAGAAGAATGAGACTTCAGTGATCTCATAGTGAGTCAGATGGTATAATAAGCTACCTCATTTCTCCTTCCAAAATAGTCCTCGGAAGGTGAATCACAGCAAGTTCAAGAGATGATGCTTTGTACTAGTCAGCTAAGTTCTGGTGAAATCAACGCAGTTATTTTCATATTACAATAATCTATCCAATATTTTATTCTTTTTTGGTATTTGAAATATTGATTTTAAAATGTCTTTGATGTAATAAAGTCTACTACAGCTGGTGAGTTTATCTTTTTTTTAGCCCTAAAGCCCCTTCCATTTTGCAAAGTTTTATCCTTTTCACCCAGCGTCTGCCTCCATAAAGCCTCATAAAAGGCTTTCTTTCCAACCAGAGAAAAGGCCCTGCAACCCCTCTCATCTCACCTCCACCTTAGCCTTTCTCTGATCCCCATCATTACAGGCCTTTGGAAGGTCTAAATTACAGCAGAGTGACTTATTACCAACCGCATCTAAGGGCAGAAATGGAACCAAGAGAGGGAGAAGAGGTAGAAGGGAGATAGAGGAGGATAAAGTGGATGGGGAGAGATGCATGAGCAACACAGAGAAGGGTTAAAGATTGGTGAAGGCTCTTAGAGACCAGTCTGAACAGAGAGAGTGGGTGGTGTCACATGTTGAGGGGCAGACAGAGACAAACGCTGTCTCTTGCCTTGCATGCTGGAGCAGTCTGATAATACACACATGATGGATGTTGTTAAAAAGGTTTGCCATACCACGTAGTTCCCAAAGTTCACACGTATCCTCCATCCTTTGCATTCTTTTCAACACAAGCGATGAGCTATCGCTGCAGAGTCAAAGAGTGTCTTTGTGGGCATCAAGAGGAGCATCCTCTCAAAGTTTAAACTGATCTCACCAGAGCTATTGTGTAACAGCCAGTGAGCAGAATGGGCTGCAAACAGTTGGAGCGTTTCTTGTGTGCAGCTCGGTTGGACCTCCAAAGACCCTTGCTGTGTTGTACACGTAACTAAAGTCGACAAGCGTTGGTAAACAGATGTAATCTTGGCTGAATGAGATGAGGATGAGTGTGGTGGTGCATGTGGAGTATGCTAACAAAGCCAGAAGCAGACATCTCACAGGGGTAGGTGACATGTTGGCTTTTGCTTAGCATATATTCTAATGTTCCAGTCTTGTGCTGTGTGGGTGTTGCATGTATTAATTGTATTCATTTGTGCTATTTTCTTTTTTTTTTTTATCTTATTCTTATATGATGCAGCATAAAATGCAAATGTACAGTGCTGTGAAAAAAATATCCACTCCCTTACAGATTTATTTGAGTTTTGTAATCAAATAATGAGTTTATTAGCAGAACCTAATAAACTGCATGCTGAGGAGCTATTTTATTCAGGACACCGGACCTAAAGCACTGCACCACCACCACCATGCTTTCTTTTGAAATTCTAGCTCCAATGATATCCAAACCTTCCACAAAGTTCTAGGTTTTGCTCGTTTGTACGTAGGGGTCTTTACAAAAATACTTCCAAGTCATAAAGTAGTTTGAAAAATGTGAGACAATCCTTTATCTTCTTTTTTGGTCATCACTGGTTTTTGCCTGAAACTCTTCAGTGGGTACCATATTTGTGTCTCTTATTGTTGAATCATAACTGAGCCAAGTGTTGCCTAGAGTGCTTTTACATTAATTTTACCTTATTGTGTGACTGTTTGAGACCACAGTGTGCTGCTGGAAAGTTTTTGGCACGTTGGTCGTACCAGTAAAGGCTCATCACTGTTTCATCAAGTGATAAACAACTCAAAGTGTTTCAGTGGAGTTCGAAAGCCTTGGAAATGACTTCGTAAGCCTTTCCAGATTAATAGACGTTTGTGACATTTTCTTTCACTGCTGATAAAATTTAAAAATGAAAAAGTTTAACTTTGAATTAAATGTTTGTGTCCAAATTAAATAAACTTTATGAGTCTTGAGATTAAACTTTCCAATGTTTAAGTTGAGAGACTGAATCATTAAAGAATAAAATAAAAATAAAAAACTGTATTCATAACACTTGCACTGTTTGACTTGCGCTAATTCTATAGATTTTATGCAAATCAGACTATATACAACACCCTTTGGTTTTTACATTCCTCTGCTTCCTACACACATGCGCACACACAATTCCATTTAAAGATTGGGGGAGGAAACTCATGGATGATTTTCATTGTTATTCATGTATTAATTTATTCACTCATAGCTGACGTGAAGCGGGGCTGTAATATGCAGATGTGTGTTCCGTTTCTCAATGGGAATTTTCCGGTCTACTGCCTTTAGCTGCCACTAATAATAAAGACAGGCAAGAGAGGTGGGGGGTAGGAGAAGAGGAGAGGGGAGAAATAATAGTTAGAGAGGGAAGGTTGGAGTTGTCAGGATGCCTCCAGTCATCAGCTAGCTCTCAGATCCTCTGCTGGCTTTTCTGCACACACGGAAACACCCAGACAAGGAGAGAGACAGACACAGACCTGGTGAAATCATCCTGTGAATGATGTCGTCCTTGGCACGAAGGTGAGCCTGTAGAGGTGTCCTCCGTGTTGTTGACAGGACTCCTGAGCTGCATTGTCACGCTGTTCCATCTTGGTAAAGTAGAAAGTGATTTTAAACTGACTTTGTATCATGCAATAGGATCAAAGATATGAGATCAAACTTTTTTGTAGCCTGCTCACACAAAAAAAAAACAACAAAAAAAAAAACAGCTGCGGCTCAATATTTGCCAACAAGGATACTTAAAACACTCCAGTAAACTACTTCCTTACTTTTCTCTTTACAAGTTTATTTCTCGGCTCGTAAAGTAGCCGATAAAAAGCTAATGTGTTTTATTTGCTGCTTTGTTGGGATTCCTCCTAACAGTCTCTGCCAGAAAACAAACAGCTGAACAAAGTGACTTTATCACTTCCTGAGACAAAAATAGACATAAAATACCCTTTGGGTAATTGCCTGTGAGACACTTTGTTTTCTCTGCGTGTATTGCTGTAGTGTTGAACCCACGTTGGTTCCTGTGGGAGGGTCACAGGAGCAGAACGTTGACAAGCTGGAGGAGTAATGATGTCAAGGACAAGATGCTAACAGGCAGTGAAGGATTTAGTCTATTTTCTCTCAGCTGCTGCATCTTTAGGAGATATTAACCCCATCCTGTCTGAGTGATGAAATCGTGCAATGGTCGCTAGAAGCTAGGCTCTGGGAGAATTCACTTAGACACGATGCTGATGCAGTGGCATATACTGTGCCACCCAAAGGTATTTGTACCCCTTCTTACATTTAGTGGCTTTACCACTACAAACTTCGGTGCATTTAATTGGTATTTTATGTGGACCAACATAAAGTGATGCTTTCTAAAGCTTAACGGATCATGGGTTTTAGAACTTTTTGGGGTCGATAGCGCCACATCGCATTGCACCTAGAGCTGCAGTTCATTTAGGATCTTTCCAAAAAAAAGGCCTTAGGGGGAAATACATGCATATAGCGCTCTCAGATCTTCAGAGCCTCAGATCTTGCTTGATGCTTTACCCTTTGAATTTCTCCAAAACTGTACAGCTGACCTGTTTTCTCTCAGGTCTTCTTGCTAATCTTTGTTCAGCAGTATCTCCAACAAACCTCCAAGCATTGGTAGCAAGCAGTAAAGCGTGGTAATTATTACCTACGAGTAATTTTAGGCATTTTAATCTTCACAAATCCCTGAAGTTTTAGTTTTAATTGTAAATTTTAGACCACAATAAGCTCCGAATTCTAAAATGTGAAGCAGAACTGTAATATGTAGATGTGCTTAATCAACTTAATCTAGAAAATATACTTGTAGATATTTAATAGTTTAGGACAATACTATAAGGATCACCACTGTGATGGCTCCTCTGAGAGACCACATGCTGTTTGTAGACATAAGCATGTATCACTTACTACTTATAATTATAATTATAATGAAGTCCAAAAAAAAAATAAAGACAACACAGAAAATGTGTTTCTTGGCTCAACTACATCTTAGTTGCAACAACTGATACAATAAATCAATCTGGGCTACAGTGGTGGCTGGTGTCTCGGCTGCTCAGTCAGCTTAGTTTTGTTATTGTAACACGTATGTGTACAGCTAGAACCCTTCATATGGCCTGACAGAAATATTCTGGGAGCAAATTCTCTTCTTTGCTTCTAGTCAGTCTTAGTGTTATTTCCGAGTTTATCTCTTCCATTATCTTGTCATGTTGTCATCCAGAGCTGTCCTACGCTTGCTGTCTTGCTCTCTCATCAGTAATGTTTGTCTATTCTTTGTCCATTTCCATATCTGTGGCAACTTTTGTTTTCCATAAAAAAATAGGGTCTTTAAAAAAACCTCTCTGATTATACTGGGCATTGTAAACATCAATAACTTTGGTAATCCTAACTGACCTATAAGACAGATTGGGTCAGTTAAGCTGACCTAAATGTAAACCTAAAGACATTCATTGGGGAAAAAATTCTCTGTTACTCATCGGTAACATTTGGTGAAAAAACAGCTCCACGCCTAAATTGGCAACACAGAAACAGGCCCTGCACTTACTTGCAAATGTACCTTTCATCTCTCACCTGAACGGATCAAATTTTACTGATATATTAAACATTTGAAAACTGATTAATCTAAAAACCAGCCAAAACCTGCATCGAATGACGGTTATACGCACACTGATTTAGTAAGTTAGTTCATCTTCACATCTATGCTCCACATTGTAAATACTGTAGAAGAAACACACGTATGAGACAAAAATATTCAGAGGTAAAACAAAAAGAAAAAAAAAAAGACTTTCGTCTGGTATTTGTGTCAAGCACACAAACACATTTTTCTTTTTTTTTTTTTGTTGCCAGAAAAAAAGAAAACATTTAATATTATTGTTTTAATCGTAAAAGAAGTTGAACTCAGTTCTGTTCCACTGCTACAAATCCTCAAATCAAGCCTGGTGATGTCTTGTTCTGTTCTGACTTTTTAAACACACACGCCTGCGTATCTTCAGCTGAGGCCCACAGGCATGCACTCAGCAGAGTCTTCACCAGGGGCCAAATCTGCAGCATATAATTAGCTTTTAATCAGCACCCTTATTCAGGCAAGCAGTAAAGATTAGCTCAGCTTGGGCTCTGCCTAAAATAAGCTTTCATAAATGTGTGTGAAAGCCTCTGACCCATCGCATCCAATCATTCACAGACAATACCGCGCTCCCTCCCTGCAGTCCTTATCCCCCACCACCCCCTAATTTAGCCTTAAGAACCCAGATTTACTTTCTCCCTTCTCTCTCCCTCTCTCTGCTGTCCTGTTTCTTCCCAGAACATGTTGAAAGATTTCTGAGGATGTTGGTTTAATTCTTGCAGTAAATGCAGAGCAACCTCTGCAGTGAAAATCCACTCAGTATCTTTACCTCTGTTCAAGGGCACAGAGAGGCACAAACCTGTACGTTACCACAACAAGCCTGACCTCAATGACACCTTCTTGCGCTGGAGGGTCCGTTTAGATAATCCAATATTGAGAATTTAAAATGAGCGTCTTTATTAAAAAAAAAAAAACAGCCGGGGTTCAAGAGCGTAACATTTCAGATGAGCTCGTCTCATCTAATCCGTGCCTCTCTCTGGGGTGAGCCGTGGCGTTTATGCCTGTAATGAAGTGCACTGAGATGAAAGCCTTTTTAATGGGATTTAGTTAAACTGGGACACAAACCAGAAAGTCGGGGAAAGGGAGAGGAACGATTCCCCATCATCACCAGAAACGCCACTGTTACTTCGCCGCTCATGGATGGCTCACTTACAGACGTGTGATCACATAATGATCACACGTGTCACTTACTTACTGGGTCTGGGAAATGTCAATCTCAGAACTTGTTTTGATTCTCTGCTCTATGCGTCTGTTTAATTTTACCAATCAGCTCAGGGATTTTTTTTTCTCCTCGCATCATTCTCTGTTTCATAAAAGAAAAAGAAAATGCATAATGGTTGAGTCATCATGGTTTCTGTGGGTGTTTAGCTTGTTTGCAGGTGGCACCCTGTGGAGCTTGCAGTTGTCAATTCACTTTAACAACCATTTTTACAAATTCTGTCCTGGATTATTTATGCTGCATAAACCGCATGTGAGTTAGATGACTTGAAAGTGGGATTCCTACAAACACCAAACCTAAAAAGCAATAACCACAACAACCTCTACAATATTGCTTATTCACCAGAATTCAAGTGAAAGGATTGGTTGACTGGCTATAATTCAGATTAAGACTTTAAGATCTATTTGTACGATTTTTTTATTTAATAAAAAATGTATTAAATTTGTAATAAACCAACTTTAATTAACCTTTCAGTCCTATTTAATAGTTAATCATGAAATAATATCGCACCATATGAGAAAGGGTAGTCAGTGTTACCCAACTCTTCACTTTAATTTAAACAAAGACACTATTATTACACATTTTAAACTGTCTCAAATATTAGTAATCATTGTGTTTAGCATTAACAAATAAGTCGTTGCCTTTAGTTCCTGTAAAGTTAGATTTCCATAAGGCTGGTAGCGTTTCTAAATCCAGCATGTTTCTCCACAGACAGATCTGGAGTCTTCAAATAGATGCAAAAAAAAAAAAATATATATATATATATATATATATAAAATAAAATAAAAAAAATTCCCTTCTCACCCTCCGAGGGTGGTCTCTTTCATCCTCTGAGCTCGGGTCCTCTACCAGAGGCCTGGGAGCTTGAGGGTTCTCCTCCAGTATCTTGGCTGTGCCTAGAACTGCACATTTCTGGACTGAGATGTCTGATGTTGTTCCTGGGATCTGTTTGAGCCACTGCTCCAGTTTGGGGGTGACTGCCCCGAGGGCCCCGATGACCACAGGCACCACTGTGGTCTTCACCTTCCAGGCCTTCTCCAGTTCCTCTCTGAGGCCCTGGTATTTCTCCAGTTTCTCATGCTCCTTTTTCTTGATGTTGTGGACACTTGGTATTGCTACATCCACCACAACGGCTTTCCTCTGTTCTTTATCCACCACCACAATGTCCGGTTGGTTCTCCATTACCATCTTGTCTGTCTGGATCTGGAAGTCCCACAGGATCTTAGCTCGGTCATTCTCCACCACCTTTGGGGGTGTTCCCCTCTTCGATCTCGGGGCTTCCAGTCCATATTCGGCACAAATGTTCCTGTACACTATGCCCGCCACTTGGTTATGTCGTTCCATGTACGCTTTCCCTGCCAGCATCTTGCACCCTGTTGTTATGTGCTGGACTGTCTCAGAGGCCTCCTTGCACAACCTACACCTTGGGTCTTGTCTGGTGTGGTAGATCTGAGCCTCTATTGCTCTGGTGTTTAGGAGGCTCAGGCTGGTATATATATATATATATATATATATATATATATATATATATATATATATATATATATATATATATATATATATATATATATATATATAAAAAAAATTTTTTTGCATACCAGTAAAAAAGAAATCCATGCATCATTTCACTGCAGACTGCAGAGCCCAGCCAGAGAGATGCAGTGTGTGCAACGGTCACCGGGTCCAGCTCACTCTGGCCAGCCAGCGATCCTGCTGCTGCTCTGATGAGTTTGGCTCATGATCTTCTTGGAGCTGCAGTGCCATATTGGTCCCCAGTTTATTGTTCTGTCAACATCTGTTGGGCCCGATAACAGGATTAGACAAGCCCCCTATGGTCCTGCTGAAACTAGCCTGGATTAGCCGACAACCTAGCTCTTCATACATGTGAATGTCTGCGTGCGTTTGTGTGTGTGTGTGTGTGTGTGTGTGTGTGTGTAGATTTAGCTTAAGAGTCAGCTCTCTTACACTGCAAAGAAAGAGTCTGGGAACAAATGCATCTTTCCTATTATTCTATAGAAAAACAAAGAAGAACATCTTCCCAGCATCCAACCAAATGTACAACTCTCTCCAAGAGGTGAGAGGTCATATTATTGTTACAGTCTGCCATAAAGAACCCTGAAAATGCTGGTAGAAAATCTGGCGACAAAGAATAAATCACAAAATTATCTATAATAGGACATTGATTAAGGTATACATGACATATAAGCATGAGTCCAAAACACATTGTATACATTTCTCTGGACTTTGCAACCCCTTCTGCACATCCCAGTTGCTGCTTCCCACGTATTCCCTCACTGAGAAAATATCCGTTAAAGCGACCATGCTCTTGTAACATTCCTGCAAAGCTTTGCACCAGCTAACACTTTCAGAAACACTTGATGCAGGAATTACCTTTTTTTTTTCATTTTAAGTGAAAAAAGACATTTTCATGTCTGTGTGAGAGTAGATTTACTATGTTTTCATTCCCCATGTTTCTGTGTGTTTCAGTGTCAAACAGAAAGACTGAAAAGAAATCTGAACTTTACCTCCTGAAGTCAGAACAGAGTGGTGACAGTGAGAGAGGAGCTCAGCACACAGGTAAATACATTTGTTGACTCACCTGAAAGTCTCTTTCTTTGAGTATAGAGCGTGAAATCCAAACTTTAAGAGGCAAAGCAGATCGAATCAGTTTCAGAAAGTAATGCAGCATACACCTCATCACAGCCAATGTTTCTTCCGTGTACACAATTTTTCCCAGCCCAGAGAAAGTAGATTCTGAAGATAAGACACTGTGAAAACACTATATGCATAGATTTATTTTGGTTTTGCATTTTAGTCACACTTAATATTATGACGTTCCACTTGACATAGAATTTCAGACAAAGATAATCTGAGTTACAGTTAAGCACGGTTCACTGCATGTATTAAGAAAAAAACTGGCTTTACGTGAATATGTAGTATCCCTCTAAATGTAACATCTGGTTGTGGCGCCATTAATGGCTACAACTGCAATTTATGGAGTAATATTAACATTTTCAAGTGACTAGATCTGAATCTAATTGAGAAACTTTGAAAGGTTATAAGGATTAGGGATATGTCAAAGAGACCTTCCAATCTAAAAGACTCGTGCTCATCATCTCAAATTAGCAAAAAGCTGGCCAGCAGGTATAGAAGGCCTCGATTTCTATGATGTTAAAGATTTCTCTGTTTTTCAAGTCAAGAAATGGAAATGTAAATATTAGCTTCGTGAATAACTCATGGCTAAAATGTAACTTCATCTGAGACTCTTACATGGGTGTGGAATAATTTTGAGTGAAGCATCATTGAAGAACTGTTTTAATTCAGTCGGGAAGGTTTTCAAGCATAAAAAGTGAATGCCAGGTGCTCAATTAGATTTAGGGCCAGACTTTGATTAGCCTGCACCAAGACCTTCCATTTGTTTTGATGTTGAGCCAGTCAGAGGTGAATTGCTGGCTCTTTGTGCCTACTTCAAGATTTCAGACAGGGAAATTGTGGAATTGAACACAGCTTCCAGAAAAACTTGGTTAATCACAACTAATTGGTAATTTAACAAGGGGAGTGTGTGAGGGCTCTTTCTCACACAAAAATAAATTAATTGCTTAAAATATTAATTTTTTTGTTTATTCTGGTAGCTTTTGTTGGATGTTTTTTTTTTAAATTTACTTTATGATTTGAAACATTTAAATGTGACGAAAAGTACAAACTAAAGACACGCCAAGGAAGCAATACTTTTTCACATAACTTTTTTTTTTTTCCCCAGAAAAAAACAGTTCCCCCACTCCCTATTCAGTCAAGAGCTACCTTTGAAATGGCTGACAGATGTCATGCTGCAAAGTGGCGATTGATCCCCTGAACAATGTGCCAGCTCTAGTCGTTGTGTCAGTCTGCAGTTGGTCTAAAAATCACACGTTCTTCAGAAGAGTCCACAGGTCACTCTGACTTCATCTCCCACATTCTACATGAAGCAGAATTGATTCATCAGATTGGGGAAGCTGAAACATCTAATGCAGCTTTAACCTCTTCTTGACTTTCACTTTTCATGTACGTCACTAATCATTTGCATTTCTTACACCAAAGACTCAGTGTTTCTATGCCCTGTTTGCACAATATTCAGCGTGATAAAACAGTCCCTAGTTTTAGATGCAAGGTGCATACACACAGAGTTCAAAAGCATTTTGAAGTCAACCCCTAAAAAATAAATAAACAGTTGTCTTGGGATCTTAAGCAAGATTCTATCTGCTGCACTCCTATCTGAGAAAATATATGTAGGCATGTTGGTAATAGAGACTACAATTGAAGACGAAGAGTTAAGAGACATGTCACGCTGTCAGGTTATTGGCTTCCCCTTCCTGAATTTCTGGATATGTCCCAGTGGGAGGAGAACCCAGGACAGACCCAGAACTCTCTGGAGCGACAAGACCAGAACAGACAGACCGCCTCAGGGTCCACAGGAATGTACTGAGAGGGGGCTTGGAGAGAATAATGTCTTGGTTTCCCTCTTGGACCTATTCTGATCTGGGATTTGTGGAAATGGACGGATGGATTTATAGGAGACCCAAAATTAAAGACACTTTTAAACTTGTTAATGTCACTGCAGATTGGCAAACAGCGTCATATTATGGCAGCGTGACTGCTGAATGGCCACTCTCTCAAACTAAATATCCCTTTTGGAGAAATACTGTTACACAGCATGAATGGTAATGGGAGTTACTCCTCAGACATAGAAATAAACATAACACATTTCAACTTTCAGCTTTTCAGAGATACCATCAAATTTGTGCAGTTTTTTTTTAAAGTATCATCTTTAAAGCAATACATTAATAGTGTATTACCAGCCATCCATCATCTGACTGTAGGTCAAAATAAAAACTTTTCATCAGTGCGTATAATAAATTTAAACGATCATGTGGCCAATTGTGCACATATGTTTAAATGATATTTAAATATATGTGTTGTTTGTTGCAACAGTTGGCTTTGTACTCTAAGCTTGCAAAGCATGTGTAAGTCTTTCAGCTTTTTCCTCTCTCAAAGTAATAAAGTTACTTAATTGAAGATTTTTAGCAAAGTAAGATAAAAGATTAGAGTCAAAGTATTTTTTTTATTTGATTAAGAAAACATAAAACCTGCTTTAATGCCATCTGCTAAAGATTCAAGGTTTTATATTGCACCTGTAAGTGACGGTGACATCATTGGAGCTGGAGCACATATCAGTGCAATCAGCTGAACCAATTATGATAACGGTGCATAACAAAGATGGCTGTGCCCTCTTAATACAAAATTAGAAATTAAACAGCTTATCACTCTAGCAGAAACACATGCACACTTCCACCAAAGTAGTCAGAGAGGGTGAAGGCTGCAGCTGCAGCAGCAGCGAGACATAATCCTGTTTATCTCTTAAAAAAAAAAATCTCATATTTTTTGGACTGAATGTTAATTAATTGCATTCTTTTTTTTTTTTTTAGAAAATCATCTCTTTGTTGATGCTCTTTTGGCTAGGCATAAGTTGCATAATATCATCCGCCAGCCGAACTGTATTTATAGAGCACTTATGCAATATGTCAGAAAGTGCTTCGCAAAGTTCAAAAACGGACTGATCAAAAATAAAAAAGCATGATCAAACAAAGTAAATAAGCAAATGCACTCAATGAAGACAAAGTAGATAAATAAATCAAATAAAAACAGGATGGATTGAGTGGTTGCTGCATGCAGGCGGCGGGTTTTCCCCAGACAGAAATCATTCCCAGCTACTCGCATAACAACCTTAAACCAACTTCGTTCTTTAAAGACTATGGTTAAAGGTGAGTATTAAGTGAAATCAGCTTTTTTTTTTAGATTTATTTTATGTTGTTATTCCCTCATCAAAAACACACCTGGAGTGTTACTTTGATTCATTCAGACATGAATGAATGAATGGCAGCTATTCGGCATTGCCTAAACGCACGCTCACACAATTGGCCGCTTATTTCTCCATCTTGCATTTGCATGCAGTCCTTAGCTATAATTAGCAAACACCTGATGGAACTGCACTTGCTGAGTTTATCATACAAACCACTTCTCAGTCCATAAGACTTCTCAGTCTCAGCTCATAAGAACAGTTGTAAATGGCGTAATGCTGAAGGCAGAATGTTGGAAAGAGTGGGAGCTTCTTAAAGAGACACATGCTAAATTTTAAGGTGTCAAATTGCATAGTCAGAGTTCTTAAGTTATATTTGATATGTGTAGCATTTTTATAACAATTGAAGCCAACCTAGTTGCTTGATTGTGATATAAAATGTCACTCTGCCTTAAAAATACTTAATAACCTTGCGTCCATTCTCATGATTAGACGAAGCTGATCATATCTACAAATATCTGCCCACCTCACAAAGTTCCACCAACACAACATCCACTGCAAACATTTTTAATTCAGTCCTACTTGTAGTTCAACAGCTAATGTGTCAACACTGTGGTTTATAGATCTAATGCCCTTCCATTAATGTGAAAACACACTTGGAAGTGATTGTCTGAGCTGCTGATTATTCCAGCGATAAAATCAATTATCATCTTTGAGTAATCAGACTCTAAGGATAAGAGATTTTTCTTAGAGTAATGATGAAATAATTGAACTGAAAACCATGCAATAAGCCCAGATTTTTCACAAATGATTTGCAGTTGGAACTGGAACATCATGTATCGTTCCAATTTCTAATATTATACAGGCTCTTTTCCACTTTAATTCAGATCATGAAAAGCAATGTTTAATTTAGAGCAGTCAAATATATAAAAAAAATTTTGAATCAGTGACCCAAAAAGGATGTGTTCAAATGTTCTTTGAGGCTGACAAATTAATATTTGCGACTGCTTTCGAACTTAAAAATCAAGTCATATACACCCAAAATTGTTTTATATAATGAATGAGAAACGGTTTGTTATAAATCGGTATCAAAGCGCTGCAAACAATCTAAACTAAACACTTTCTGTCTCAGTTTATGAATGAAAATAATCTTAATATTTCGAACTTACACAAGGCTTAAGCTGTGTTTCTCAGGGCTTGTAAAATGAGTGGCTGTGCAGCATTGGTATGGAGATTCATGCTTGGGGAATAGAAGGAGAAAAAAAAATGTCCAGTATAAATATTTTACTGCAAGCTGACATTCAAACATTTCATTACATATGTCCACAGATAGGCGTTTTGATATGCCAACAGAGTAATACCTTTTCCACACTCGATGCTACAAAGTTGTCATATTTATAAAAAGCAGAAAAAACGGCAGCATACCCAGAAGAATAATACTGTGTCCCCTTTTGCGAGCTTTCTTTGGGCATGCGGTCTGGAATATCTTAGTTTTAGATGTCTACTTTATGTTCACTCAGAATTAAACCTAAATTATGTGTGTTTCCAGTGTGTTGAAAGACAAGAGTTTTGGCCCTTGATGATTCATATGCGCATAAGTCAACTGATTTTTTTTTCTGACACCTGAGATGTTAAACTCAAAGCATGACAAGCTGAGAAGATGGAAAAACTAAAAGAAACTCAAGACAGACACATCGCTGTAATTGTTTTAGTACTTTCTCTTTGACGCGACATATCAATAATGAATCAAAGCATATTCCACAGTCACTAGAAGAGAGAGTTGGTGGCTTTGTGAACTGAAGAGAGCAGCAGTGTCTTTTTCTTTCCGTTGTAAAAAAAAAAAAAAAAAACTGGAGAGATGTTGTAAGGGCACCAGTTCATGCTCTCTACGTCTCCCCCTCAACAGAACTCGTCTTTCTGTCTATTGTCTCAGAAAGACATTGACTCCCCGTCACCCACTCAATCTCTTATCCCTTCTGTCTGTCATTCGCCACTGTGCTCCCCTCTCCTCCACAATGTTAGCCTGTTTCTGTCAAACTGTTTCTGCTCGCTGGCCGGCTCTCTGGCTCCATCTCTTCCTTTCATTTTATCGTTCGTATAACCACATCTGTCTCTGTGGGTGCATGCACCCCAGGCACGTTTCTGTTCCCGGACGTTTTTGATGATGACTTCACAAAGAACACACACACACACCTACACACACACACACACACACCCTGGTCTACGTCAGCATATAGGCATGGTTGCTGCTATGCATGGACACACAGATGGTTTGCAGGTGTATGTGCAATATAGTCCAGTTTGACTCTTTCAGGCAATACGAAACGGTTCAGGCAAGAATCCAGAGTCAATGTTCATTCATCCTTGCACTGTTTGGTTTCTTTTCCGTCCTGCGTATCAGAATCTGCTCCTGCCAGTGGCTCTTATATTCTCTCCGAGGATTATGAGTCACACTTTGGATCTTTTTATCACTGCTATTCTTTTTTTTTTCCTTTTCTTTTCTTGAAGGTCAGCTGGCCTGCATCGCTGTACTTTCGCCGGCTTTGAATTGTCTTAAACCTGGAATATGTTTTAAGGTTATGTTTCTTTGGGAATAATGATTCAGAAATTCTACAAAATAAATCAGCCACCGTTAAGCCTTCTGATATGACTCATACTTGCACTGTAGTGACACAGTTACGCATGCATACACATTAGATTTGCACAGTGGCGCCCACACACTGTTGCTATGTAGTTTTATGTGTGTCTCTGTGTTTACTTGTGTGTGCGTTTGTAATGTGGAGGAGGGGTGGTGGATGCAGATTGTGCTTGGTCCACTAGACCCCTCCCAGTCAGAATGGAGCTGTCTCAGCTCGTCAGCATTAGACTCGCGCGGCATCCTGATCTATCCTGACAGTCAGCCATGGGAAATGATGGGTCATGAAACCGCCTAGAACTCCCCATGTGACCTGGTGTACAGGGGTGGAAGGGTGGATTATGAGGATGGGTTGTCTGATGAGACAAAGAAACAAGAAGGCAACGAGACGATGCATGCCCACAACAGCAGAGGTTGAAACCACAGACGTGGTTGCATGCCTGTGCACCCACCGCAGGGAAATTTGAAGACTTACTTGGTGGCACTGGGTGCATGCCATGACTTTTGTGATATTTTATCACTGTGAAGAATCTCAGCTTGCCTCGCTTGTCACATTTAGTTGTCTTTCAGTCCTTTTGTATCAGCTTCTCTGAAAAAAAAAAAAAACAGAAAAAGAAAATAGCAACAAATGGAGACTGAAATGTGCACTGATGCAATGGGGCATTTAACTTGTTTAAATCAACAACAAATTTAAGAGGCAAAAATTAAGGCAAAAAGCTGAGTAAGTGTACACAAATGAAAATTTTAAGCATTTTTTTGATTTTAACTATTTGCAGACGGCCGTGGTACAAAATACCAAGAGGAGTCCACTGTACATGCAAGTCAACAAAAGAAACGGTTCTTGAAAGACTTTGACAGAGTCTAAAACTAAATGCAACACAAATTATTTGCGGTAACCTAGAGAGAGATGGGGACTCAAGACGTCCTCATGGTCTGGTAATTTGAGATCTTTTGTGAGGTAGTTTGCAAATATTGGCAAGTAAAAATATGTGAGATATATTTTTATAGTTGTGGTCTGATTCACCGTGCAGGCTCATCTTTCCTGCAGTTCTTGTCACGGGGCTGGTGGAGGCTGCCGGTTGGGTGGGGCCGCACCTTCAGCTTGGTGTAATGGCAACGGGAGATTCACCAACACATACAGGGATTTTCCAAAGCCTCGTAGAATTTCACTTTTATTGTTCCTTTTCACAGATATTTTCCAGGCCTTCCGTCAGGTGCGTCAGGCGCTGTCATATTTTTAGAGAGGAGCAGAAACCCAGTGTTTCCACTATGTCATGCTCACTGGGTAGCACATTAGATTATTTTCCTCTACTTATAAAGTCCTCACAGCTCCCTCAGGATGGATCCACATCTCATAGCGCAGCAGTTCCACCGTTTTGATGCTCTTTTTTAAAAAAATATATATAAAAAAACTGTTTATATGATGCTCTGATGCCACTGACCTTGTTTCTGTGCTTTTTTTACTCTTCGAGATTCGCAGTTCATATGTGAAACGGAAGTGGCTTCCAGTGCAAAACTAATCATACTCCTGGAACTTTTTTCATTTTGCGAAATTATAAATACAACTATGTGTATCGTTTTGGTTTTATGTCATTGACCAACAAAGTGGTGGATAATCATGATGTGGAACGAAAAGTGGTTTTCAAAATGTTTGAATACCATTGCACGCCGTCCACTGATATACAAAATTTTGAAAATCGTATTTTTTTTTGCTTCTAAATTGATGCATACAATCCCAATAAAACATCTGCATATGACAAAATGTGCAAAAATAATAAAGCAAGAATTTACAGACATGCTTCTTCAAAAAGACAAAAAAAAAAAGTCTCTTTGTTCCTGTTTTCCCATCATCTGAATACGAAAATATTCAGTGGCTCTGCTGTTCTAGTAAAATCTGACCTACTTCATATTGGTTCTTTGTAACTTTCACTTTAATATGATTTGACCTTTGCTTTGTGTGTGTATTGCCGCTAGCCATATTTTATTACATGAAAACCTTTTGCTTTCAAGTCTGAATAGTCTTATCTTCGCAGTACAAAGCAGAATGCTGCCACTGCCAATGACTCTTTATCTGATGCAAAAAGCACACGTGCATTCACCGACTTTATCTTTGTATTATTTATTGAGCCCGAAGATGCATGTTCTTTCAAGGTGAGTTCCGAGCTTAGCCCAAATATAGCTACACTTCACACTCTTTTCCTTATTGTATTTGTCCACCCTTAACTCAAGTGTTGTTTCTTATTATAAGCATTGCTTGTTTTCCCTTGATTTCTCTGCTCTTATCTATATACCTTCTTTATTGCCTCGGGACTGTACTAACTAAAATTTCTCCCAGCATTTGCAGACATTTATGTAAATCCTCTTCCTCTTCAGAACAGTATGTGTGAATATGAGCAATCATGCAAAAACAAGAAGGCAGAAAAAAGGCTCTTATGTGCTAATGGTAGCCTTAAGCACCTCAGATGATAATGAGAAACAGACTGATTTATTGCATCTTGCAGTGCTTGTCTGTAGCAGTCAGATGATAATCTTTAATTTAATGTTTTAATGTCAGTCAATTAGCAACTATTACTACTTGTGTTTCATTTTAAGCCACTCAGACTGTGCCTTTACTCGCTGAGAAACACACAAAATATTCAGAGACGTGCGCTAAAACTGTTTGAGCAATGCATCTGGAAGTAAGTAAAACTGTTTCACTTGGCGATAAAAATTCAACAACTAACCACTCCATGTTAATTTTTTTTTTTTTAATACAGTGGAAATACAAATGAACTTCCATTTAATGGACTTGCTTTAATTGCAGTTCAGTTTGCCAAGGCAGTTATTAAGGAATAAAAGTGACATTCCAATCATATTCATATTGCACAGGGTTAGTCACTGGCCTGAAATAAAGAGCGAGGGAGGGAATGATGGAAAGTTTTAGCTTCATCACAGAGAGCAGGTTATTCAAAATTGATATCTTTCAGTATATGACTTGAAGCAATAAATGATGTAGTAATATTAGCCCATATCCAACAAAGCATTATGATATGGGACAAGGAAACGTAGGACTTTTGGTGTAGATTTTAAAACCCCACATTGGTATTATGTTTTAGAACATATTTATAATTTTGCTCTTGCTCTTCATAAAAGAGCAAGGAAGTCATTAAAGTCCAAGCAGGTTGTTAATTTGACACCCTGAATGTTTTAATATGATTTAATTAAAATCTGCCTGTTACCCTCTTCAAAATAAATCTGAAGTGATGACCCAGACCTTGTTTTCCCCAGATAGATCGTTATTGGTCTCTAATAAAAGCATTTGTGAATTCTTAACATGGAAGGATCTATGAGAAACTAAGACAGAAACTGACTCAAATTTATTCAAATGATACTTTGAATATATTTTATAAAATGTAAGTACATGGATTTCAGCTGGAACATGCAGTTGCTTGGCGCAATATAATGTGAACAAATTAGTTTTTGGCTGAAAAACTGTTCTTAGATATGAGTAGTCTTCACAGTGTCTTGTAATAATTTATGCATGGTTTGTAATAAATCTATGTTTTTTGTGGTAGAGGTGTGTATTGTGGTATGCTGTGTCTGGCCCTTTTAGATGAGCAGCCTTTTATTTTCTGAACTATTTATTTTATGGGTCTGACACCTGTTTATTCTCAGAATTGACATTCTGATTGAACTTGACATTTCTATTTATTTTTTATTTTTTTAATATGCTCCTTTCAACTGATGATTCACTTACACAGAATCAGCAGCACGCATGTTATTTCTATTCTTTCCACAAATGACTTGCCCTGTTGAAGTATAATTTCACATAATGACTGTTATCATTTCCCAAAACAATACCTGATCTGGTCAGTTAATGTTGAACAGCTGCCGCTGTGGCTCATCTGCAAAGAGAAGAGCCACATTTATATATGTTATTTAGATAGAAACTATTGTTATACCATAATTATAGAAATAGTCAATATATCCACTTAACTGACGGCAGCAGACTGAAGTAGGCAAACACTTACCATTATTATAAACAGTATAATGGTTTCCATGGGTTTTTTCTTTCTGTTTTTTTTTCCCTTTTTTAAAACCAGAAGTGTCTGGTTATTCTTGGCAGTTGTTGCTTCATCTTGGAAGCAGATGCTCTTGTGTTTTCATTCCTTTACCACTTGAGCCATAAAGCATACATCAGGATTCCCACCTGGCTTTTGTTCACCCCAGCCAGCAGCTCTCCTCTCTTCACAATCTGTTTCATTCTCCTTCACCACCTCCTCCTCCTGCGCTCCTCAATTCATCTTCCACTTGTGAACTCAGCCAAGGTGACGAGACACATTGATGATTTATTTATGTTAGGAAACCCATCTTCTCCTCTCATGACTCTGTCGCTTTCTCTCCCTCTCTCTCGCATGCACACACACCTTCAGTCTGTCTCTTTGGGTGTTTGTCTGTCTGTAAAACTCCATGTGACAGTGATGCTAAATGGGGTGTCCTCTCCTCTGTTGTGATGAGACCGAATGCACGCGCGCACACACACACACACACACACACACACACACGCATACTTGTACACGCCGCTGATTCCTCCTCTACAGCGTCATGCTGAGACGACGGCGTCTTCTGGCTTTCGGATAATTCATATGATTTGAGTGTTTGTCACTGTCTGGTGTATGCGTGTGTTTTTTTGTTTTTTTTTTCCTTTTTTCTAAGAGCATCACATTATCAACAAATTTGTTGAGGAGCTTAAAGTAAAAAGATCATTTGCCCCAAAATAAATCATTTACGTGGTAAACAGATGTTGGCCCTTTAGTGACATTAAACCTGAAAAATAAACGATACATTAAAGTCTTAAGTGCTTGTCTGTCTTCATAGCAGTAAATTTAGGGAGAGCTAACTGGAATATTCCACCACATGCTGAAGAGGGGTATCTAGATGTACTCTGATTAAAGTAAGCTTTTGTATTTTGAAAAAATTTAGGGATTATCAATAAGTAGTTTTTGTTTGGTTTTGAAATTTGCCAGCCTCTGTGATCTATTTTGTTCTCTTTGTTTTTATTGAATGATCAACTCTGACAAGTGACGTCTGCAGTGCTCTAGATGTTGTCCATTGTTTTTTTGTGACCTCCTGGATGAGTCGTTGTTGCACTTTTGAAGTAATTTCGTCAGGTTGGCCAGTCCTGGGAAGGTTAACCGTTGTTGCACGGTTTCTCTATGGATAATGGCTCTAACTGTGGTTTTTACACTTTCCAGAAAGATGTCAATAACTTTGTTTTCTATCTGTTAAAATTCTTTAGCTCAGCGCATGTTACATTTTAGATGGTTAACCTACTTACTGCTGTCAGAGAGGTTCAATTAAAGGAAGCCTGGCAGTAGTTCAGTCTTGGAGTGGCTTGCAAAATTTGACTCCCCCAAAAAATCTGTCAATCAGTTAATTCCTGATTTAGTGAGAAGAGCTGTTATTTTTACTAAACCTCAGTCTGTTTGGGATAGCTTTAGCTTTCCTACTGTAATAATTTAAGACATATTTTCACCTTTTTTTCTGATATTACTGATTGGTCTAGTGACCTGAGAAATTTAATTGCACCAAAACAGGAACATTAGGCATTATCTTTAAATGACAAATACATTTTCATGCCAACATTACTTTTAAATTACCCTTGTATTCTAACCCATGTCAACAGGGCAAAGCAACAACATGGCAGCCAGTTTAGATTGTACCCTGCATCATTCCTGTATCCTCCTGTGTACCAGGAGGATACAGGAAGCCTAACCCTAAATACATTATTGCAATAAAGTTTTAATTTTCTTGTGTTGATGCATTAATGACAAACAGCCTGGTCTCTACTTTTTAATTGATACAGTCAGAGAAGTTCTCCAGAGGTGCTCATGTGGAGTTCAGTGTCTAACATCGGCTCCTGTCTTACCTGTCCACTCCATCTCCAAATTACAGCAGATCCACACAGTCAACTCACTCACCGCTCCCCACACCTCCTGTCAGTCAGACAGCCGGCCATCCAGTTATAAGGTGTTCCTTTCCAGTGATCTTCCATTCATTTGTTTGTTTGTCAGAGTTACGCTTACAGAAGAGAGATTTTAAGTCTAGTGAAAGATGGTGGCGAGAGGAGAGAAAAATTGGCACGAAAAACAGTAGATTGACAGGAGTGGAAATGAGGGAGCCTGTGAGTTGTCAATTTGAAGTTTGGGATCTTAGCGTCCCACTTTGAAAGCAAAGAGAGCGTATGAGAGAAGTAAAGGAAGAGATACTCTGAAGAACACCAAGAAGGAAGGGACTGAAGAACTGTTTGTATGCAAAGTGGTGCAGGATGAACTGGCTAACAGAAAAAGAAAATTGTTAGTTTAGAGCAGGGGTGTCAAAGTCAAATGGATGGAGGGCCAAATAAAAAATTTAGCTACAAGCCGAGGGCCGGATTGATCAAAAGTTCATTGAATTTTTTTTAAATGACGCATATAGTCTAGTGAACCTAATTGAACCTACTGAAAACCTAACAAATATATTCCAATATGATCAGATAAATAAAGCAATATTTTCTTATGGCTCTGTCAGTAATCTTTAATTTTCAACAGACACAACTGAAATATTTTTAAAATATAATTGGATTGAAATACAATAAAATAAAGTGCAAAAATCTATTAATCCACATATGTCAGAGTCAAGGCATTTAGATGTGTCGCCGGCGACACATCTAAATTTGCAGTACCGTAATTCCGCCACACGTAGCGCTAAGTGGAAAAATTCCAACGGTTTCTGAAAGGGGAGATGTTGCACTTTCCAGCAAGTATCGGGTTAATACGGTAACTTCGCAGCTGCAGCTGCAGAGTGTAATTAATCCGGGGGGCACTCGTTTAATAGACGGTATATTTCGGCAATAACTTGGTGGATATTGAAAGTTCCGGTTGTTATGGATACATGGGTAAGTACATCATCTCACAGAACATTTAAAGAACTACTTACAGTTCAAATAAGGAAGATATTTTTTTTCAGACGGGGTGCCGGCTTGCTGCGGTCTGCGGGCCGGTTCTAATAATAAATCAAGATCATCCCAGGGGCCGTAAAAAACCTTCTCGCGGGCCGGATGTGGCCCGCGGGCCTTGACTCTGACATATGTGGTTTAGAGAAACCATTAGGAAGAAAGATGGATGGCTGTTTGCCTCTTGAGCCGAGCTGCCTGTCATTACCTACCAAGCATGGGCAGCAGGTTGGTAGAGTTGGCCCTAATGAGGAGGCCGGTGGCTCCAAGCTGCATAGACAGAGTGAGCTTTCCCTCTTTTCTTGTCCTTAAATTAGCCTGTCATTCATTGACTCGTGCCTTTCCAGTGATCCAGTGATCTGGTTTTGGTAAAAAATAAAATAAAATAAAATAAATTCAAACACATTTTCATCATTTGTCAAAAATGTATTTGAGTAGACCTGGGCTAAAATATAAACATATGTATACTGGCCTTATTCCAAAATAGCTATTTTAAAAAAATAAAAGTTATTAGCTTTCTGAGGAATCAGTAAGCATTTACTATCGCTGGTAAACTGTTACAGATATATTTAGACACATTGAAAAGTATTTTACAAAGCTCAAAGTTACAATAACTTTCTGTTCCCGTGTTTTATTTAACAAAGATGTCTGGTATTTTCCTAAAATGCACAGTCCAGTTTTAAGGAAAAATACCTCATGTTTTCCTTAGTTTTAAACAAGATGTGTCTTATTTTCAGAGTGCCAGTGATGTCTCTTCTTGATCAAAAAAATAAAACTGTTGACAGGAATTAGCAGATTTCCAGCTTGGTTGAACTAGATATGTGGCATGACGGTGAGAAACTGGAAAAAAAACAAACTGTTTTCTCAGTGAGTGAACATCATATTTGCTCTTAGCTCGTGCTAAAAGCAGAACTCTTTGGGAAAGATGTTATCACTGAGTGAAGACTCAAAGATAGCTATAATTATTCAAAGGGAAGCACAGATATGTAGGAACTTCCTTAACAGGAAACTGCATTTTGAACCAAGGCACAGTGAGAGGTGTGTACGCGTGATGAAGGCTCAGAGAAAGTGAGAGAGAGCAAGGCTTTTAGCAGATTAAAGGAAGGGTGAACATATTGCCGCAAAGGTACAATGTTTTATTCCTTTAAGCTTTCAACGTCTGTCTGACCTGGAAAAAGCTTGATTTGTAAATGGTGGCAGCCTTTCTGAAATCTAAGAGTTAAGGTGAAGATATGCGTTATGTGGGGAAGATGGACAGAAATATGGTTATTACAACTAATATAAAGTGTTAGAGAATTTAGATGATCAACTCCATTATCATATTGTGTTTTTCATGTAACAGTAGAACCCTGTTTTACATCAAACCTGCTCAGACGCATCCCTGCTCCTAATATCAGTAAAACAACCACAAAGATGTAGATGTTTTTCTTACATCAGCTGATCTCAGAGGCATCGCTGATTTAACATTTCTGTATTTCCCTTTCAAAGAGCATTGAGGGCCACTAAAAAACACAGCAAATCAATAATACAATACAGCCTTAGACAGTATCACTACACTTGTTTATCTCTTTCCAGCTTATTGGTTCATACCTCTTTGATATATTCATTATAGTTAAATTTGATCTTTATCAAGCTTAGATTAAATTATTCTACTCACATTTTGTCAGGGATTCATGCCAACTCCCAGAATAGAGTCCATGTGAAAAAAAATCATGATTTTATAGTGGTTGTATATGAACTCAGTTTGTTCTATTTATTATTTCAGGCTTATTTTTCTGAGTACAATAAAATCATGTAATTGTCAATGTCGTGGATACATCTAAATACATGCAAAGCACTCAAGTAATAACAAAATTCACATGAAGAGTGGAGTGAAGCCACTCTTTTCCTATGGAAAAAAATGTCAACATCTCTGTGCTTTGTCTTTTATTTTGAATCAATTTTCACCCACGTTTGCAACATTTAAAATGATGTTTTAATTCCATTTGTTTCTACTATTTATTGCCTGCAAACTTCACCTTAAACTTTAACTGCGCACTTTCCCTGGCACAACACTCAATGCACCAGTGTGATATATAGTAACATAAAAAAAAAAACTGCTCTCAAGCAGAAAATCCTGAAAGAGAATTTCTGGCCATGAGTTTGTGACCTTAATTTCAAGTGCACTTGAGTTATACAGCAGTGACCTTAAGCAGGTCCTTCATACTCAAAGACCCTCCAGTGTGTCTAAATTAAAACAGTTCAACAAAGATAAGGGGGCCAAATGTTTCCATAATTCTAGAAAGGACTGAATAACTGTTATTGCTAATGCTTAGTGCGAGCTGCTTCCATCAAAGATGGCGCTCAGTTGTTTTGCTTAGAGGGAAGTTACTTTTTTACACAAGGCCAGATTGATTTTCATAGTTTGTTTTTACCTCAGTAAATGAAATTATCATTTGTATATTATTTTCTGTACATACTCTGGTTATTTTTGTTTGATAGTAAAGTTTGCTGCTTTATTTGAAACATTTAAAAAGTAATAATAAGCAAAACCAGAAGATTTTGTTAAATTTGAAAATATAATTGTTTTTATATATTTATGCATCCCTGCATCGTATTGTTACACAAAAGGTGGATGTCAGAAGTCTGTTAGATGAGCCTGAGAAGTTTGACCTTCTGTGAATGACTAATACTACTTAGTGCGTGCGTGCGTGCGTGCGTGCGTGCGTGCGTGCGTGCGTGCGTGTGTGTGTAGATGAGGGGGTGGACATAGAGAACAGAGGAAAGATGCAAAGATGCCCAAAAGCCATATCTAAGCAGATGTCACATGGTATTAGTGCTGCATGACACAGTCTATCGGCATCATCCTCTCAGGTGACAGCAGAAATCTCTGTTTCATGCTTCCCACCTCCATCAAGTCTTAAACTGGCTTTGTCTTGAACGGCTCTCTCCCATTTTTCTCCGACCTAACAAGTTCTGCTCTCTTACAAAGATCTCAGTGCTCTGCAAAACTATTAATATAGTGTATAGTTTAGTAGAGCAATACTAAGGAATGCACAATTGAGAAGAGAAATTATTCTATATACAGGTGCTGGTCATAAAATTAGAATATTGTGATAAAGTTCATTATTTTCCATAATGTCATGATAAAAATTAAATTGTCATATATTTTAGATTCATTGCACACCAACTGAAATATTTCAGGTCTTTTATTGTTTTAATTTTGATGATTTTGGCAAACAGCTCATGAAAACCCAAAATCCCTGTCTCAAAAAATTAGAATATTATGAAAAGGTTCTCTGAACGAGCAATAAAAATAATCATCTGAATCAACAAAGTAACTCTAAACACCTGAAAAAGATTCCTGAGGCCTTTAAAAACTCCCAGCCTGGTTCGTTACTCAAAACCGCAATCATGGGTCAGACTGCTGACCTGACTGCTGTCCAGAAGGCCATCACTGACATCCTCAAGCAAGAGGGTGAGAAACAGAAAGAAATTTCTGAACGAATCGGCTGTTTGCAGAGTGTTATATCAAGGCACCTCAGTGGGAAGTCAGTAGGAAGGAAAAAGTGTGGCAGAAAACGCTGCACAACGAGAAGAGGTGACCGGACCCTGAGGAAGATTGTGGAGAAGGGCCGATTCCAGACCTTGGGGGAAGCAGTGGACTGAGTCTGGAGTAGAAACATCCAGAGCCACTGTGCACAGGCGTGTGCAGGAAATGGGCTACAGGTGCCGCATTCCCCAGGTCAAAGGTCAAGCCACTTTTGAACCAGAAACAGCGGCAGAAGCGCCTGACCTGGGCTACAGAGAAGCAGCACTTTGGACCACTGTTGTTCAGTGGTCCAAAGTACTTTTTTCGGATGAAAGCAAACTTTGCATGTCATTCGGAAATCAAAGTGCCAGACTCTGGAGGAAGACTGGGGAGAAGGAAATGCCAAAATGCCAGAAGTCCAGTGTCAAGTACCCACAGTCAGTGATGGTCTGGGTGCCATGTCAGCTGCTGGTGTTGGTCCACTGGGTTTTATCAAGGGCAGGATCAATGCAGCAGCTATCAGAAGATTTTGGAGCACTTCATGCTTCCATCTGCTGAAAAGTTTTATGGAGATGAAAATTTAATTTGGTCTGGAATCGGCCCTTCTCCACAATCTTCCTCAGGGTCCGGTCACCTCTTCTCGTTGTGTAGCGTTTTCTGCCACACTTTTTCCTTCCTACTGACTTCCCACTGAGGTGCCTTGATATAACACTCTGCAAACAGCCGATTTGTTCAGAAATTTCTTTCTGTTTCTCACCCTCTTGCTTGAGGATGTCAGTGATGGCCTTCTGGACAGCAGTCAGGTCAGCAATCTGACCCATGATTGCGGTTTTGAGTAACGAACCAGGCTGGGAGTTTTTAAAGGCCTCAGGAATCTTTTTCAGGTGTTTAGAGTTACTTTGTTGATTCAGATGATTATTTTTATTGCTCGTTCAGAGAACCTTTTCATAATATTCTAATTTTTTGAGACAGGGATTTTGGGTTTTCATGAGCTGTTTGCCAAAATCATCAAAATTAAAACAATAAAAGACCTGAAATATTTCAGTTGGTGTGCAATGAATCTAAAATATATGACAATTTAATTTTTATCATGACATTATGGAAAATAATGAACTTTATCACAATATTCTAATTTTATGACCAGCACCTGTATATATATATATATATATATATATATATATATATATATATATATATATATATATATAACCATTTTCTTTTCCCACCACCTTTTTTCCAACATTTTTATTCATTCACCATTTCTCTGTCTAAAACAGCATTACAACACACTTGGTTTAATCTTTGTTCTTTTTAAGTATAATTTCGTCCAGTAACAACACGTTAATCTTGGCATGCTTTCACCTGGGTTCAGCATTCCACAGAAAAGTAGAGAAATGAACCCCACTGTGGACTGATAACACAAATTCATTAAACTTTAGAGTGACAGCCTGACCTTCTCTTCTCTCCAGGGTCCTTCACTCATCACCATAGATACTTGGCTCACAGCAAATCAGACAACTTATTAATGGTCCACCAGTGTCAACTTCATATTCATTGTCCTCCATTTATAAAAGAGGAACTACTGGTCAGGCATTTCCATCTGCACTTAGTTATGGCAGATTGTTTTGTTCTTAACTGGTTCCAAGCAAATACACAATACTCGAGTAAAAACAATGACAGTGCAGCAAAAGATATACAATTTCAGCCTTTTGTAAATGTCATGTGTGTGCCCTGAAATCATTTTCTAAAGCTGCAATGCAGAGAAGCTATTATTCACTGCATACACACCTTGAGTCATTCTGTGACATTTAATAACAAATAAATGTTACATCAATAAAAATTAGTCACTAATATGTATTGATTATGCACTCAGCTATTCTTTCTTGCATTTTGTTCAGTTTTTCTTGGACATACAATTTAGACTAAAATTATTCAGACATGGGTTCCGCAACACGGGAAGAAATTCAAATGTTATGTTGCAAACCGGCCAGATGAATTTGATAAAGAATATGTGAAGAAAGAAAAAGATTAGGGTGATGGCAAAGAGATATTATCCTCAACATCTTAGAGCTAACAAGAAAAATTAACTATTAAAACAAAATGCATGGGAAACAACACAAACGTGGGCTGGAATTAGAAGATGCTTGCTGTGCTGAACTGTGAGGGGGAAAAAAAGTCCAATTACTTGCTTAAAAATGCATGAATATTTTTTAATGAAAATGGAAGCATTTGTATCTATGCCATTTTTATATTGTGTTATCTTTTAATACAATGTACTTTAATACTCCCATACAAAAATATTGCTTGTATCTAAATCTGCCAGTGGTAGGAAAAATTTAGCTGCTTTCAGCATTTACCAAGTGAATTCGTCAACTTTCATATTTTTAAAAGTCATTAACTGTCATGATCCGTGGTTTTCTGTGTGTTTTTGAGTTTTTCGATGTGTTCCTGTTTCCCTGTGAGTCTCTGTCCTGTCCTCCCCGTTGATTGTCTCCCAGGTGTGTCTACTTACCTGATTACCCTCCATGTGTATTTAAACCCACCTGTGTCTGTGTTCTTCGTCGGGTCCTTGTCCAAGTCACGTCTTGTTTTCGCTCCAGTAGAACTGTGAAGTCCTGGATTGCGTTAGCTCTCGTTTTTGTCCTGTGTATCAGTTGCTACCGGTATTTGACTGTGTGCCTGTCTTTCTGCCGTGCTGCCTGTTTTTTGGACTGAGAGCTTCATCATTAAATTCATTATTTTCACCATAACCTGGGTTCGCTGCGTCTCTCCTCACCACCAACAACCACCACTTCATGACAGAAGGACCCGACCAGACTGCGGTGAGGAACGCAACCTAGTCCACAATGGACCCAGCTGACCGTCGTTCCCTGTTAAGGGAGATCAGGAAGTACGACGTCGAAATGGCAAATCCGAGTTCCCTGTTCAGCCGCCTCAACGCCACCACACGTATGGCGGTCCATCTGGACAGATGGATCCCGTTTCTTCCTCTGCTGGGTTTGGAGGACTTCTACCAAGAAGTAGAGCAGGAACGGCAGGCAGTGGTGGCTGCGCTGGCTGCAAGATCTAAGCCAGCACCACCAGCTCCAGCGTCTGCCACAGTCTGTCCGTCTCCTGCCGTACTTACCTGCTCGCCAGAGTCCGCCGCAGCCGCGGCGTCCCTGCCTCCCGAGCTTCCTTCCCCCGAGCCAGAGCTCCCCGAGTTTGCTGCCGGAGCGCAGCCGCCCGAGTCTGCTCCCCCCGAGTTTGCTGCCGGAGCGCAGCCGCCCGAGTCTGCTCCCCCCGAGTTTGCTGCCGGAGCGCAGCCGCCCGAGTCTGCTCCCCCCGAGTTTGCTGCCGGAGCGCAGCCGCCCGAGTCTGCTCCCCCCGAGTTTGCTGCCGGAGCGCAGCCGCCCGAGTCTGCTCCCCCCGAGTTTGCTGCCGGAGCGCAGCCGCCCGAGTCTGCTCCCCCCGAGTTTGCTGCCGGAGCGCAGCCGCCCGAGTCTGCTCCCCCCGAGTTTGCTGCCGGAGCGCAGCCGCCCGAGTCTGCTCCCCCCGAGTTTGCTGCCGGAGCGCAGCCGCCCGAGTCTGCTCCCCCCGAGTTTGCTGCCGGAGCGCAGCCGCCCGAGTCTGCTCCCCCCGAGTTTGCTGCCGGAGCGCAGCCGCCCGAGTCTGCTCCCCCCGAGTTTGCTGCCGGAGCGCAGCCGCCCGAGTCTGCTCCCCCCGAGTTTGCTGCCGGAGCGCAGCCGCCCGAGTCTGCTCCGCCCGAGTTTCCAGAGTCTGCTCCGCCCGAGTTTCCAGAGTCTGCTCCGCCCGAGTTTCCAGAGTCTGCTCCGCCCGAGTTTCCAGAGTCTGCTCCGCCCGAGTTTCCAGAGTCTGCTCCGCCCGAGTTTCCAGAGTCTGCTCCGCCCGAGTTTCCAGAGTCTGCTCCGCCCGAGTTTCCAGAGTCTGCTCCGCCCGAGTTTCCAGAGTCTGCTCCGCCCGAGATCCCAGCCGGCCTTCCTGCCGGCCCGGCGGACCCGCCTCCGGGACTCCGCTTCCTGCGCCGGAGACGCCGCCCGCCGGACCCGCCTCCGGGACTCCGGTTTCTGCGCCGGAGACGCCGCCCGCCGGACCCGTCTCCTCGCTTCCTGCGCCGGCGGAAGAGACCGCCGGACCCGTCTCCTCGCTTCCTGCGCCGGCGGAAGAGACCGCCGGACCCGTCTCCTCGCTTCCTGCGCCGGCGGAAGAGACCGCCGGACCCGTCTCCTCGCTTCCTGCGCCGGCGGAAGAGACCGCCGGACCCGTCTCCTCGCTTCCTGCGCCGGCGGAAGAGACCGCCGGACCCGTCTCCTCGCTTCCTGCGCCGGCAACGTCCGCCGGATTAGCCTCCTGGTTCTCCGCCCACTCTGATGGGTAGTTTTTTGTTTTCTGGACTCAAGCCCTCCTGCCGTCGCCCCTCCGCCCACCCTGCTGGGTAGTTTTTTGTTTTCTGGACTCTGGCCCTCCTGCCGTCGCCCCTCCGCCCACCCTGCTGGGTTGTTTTTGGTTTTTGGACTTTTCTGTTTGGGCGTCTGGTATCCGCCCTTGAGGGGGGGGTACTGTCATGATCCGTGGTTTTCTGTGTGTTTTTGAGTTTTTCGATGTGTTCCTGTTTCCCTGTGAGTCTCTGTCCTGTCCTCCCCGTTGATTGTCTCCCAGGTGTGTCTACTTACCTGATTACCCTCCATGTGTATTTAAACCCACCTGTGTCTGTGTTCTTCGTCGGGTCCTTGTCCTTGTCTAAGTCACGTCTTGTTTTCGCTCCAGTAGAACTGTGAAGTCCTGGATTGCGTTAGCTCTCGTTTTTGTCCTGTGTATCAGTTGCTACCGGTATTTGACTGTGTGCCTGTCTTTCTGCCGTGCTGCCTGTTTTTTGGACTGAGAGCTTCATCATTAAATTCATTATTTTCACCATAACCTGGGTTCGCTGCGTCTCTCCTCACCACCAACAACCACCACTTCATGACATTAACCACATCCCCTGAAATTATAAATTCAAGGTGCAGACCCAAGTAGCATATGAATAAAGTTCTAGTATGTATATAGACAGCAGTTCAACAAAAAAAGGAAGCAGGGATTGAATCTGACAGCTCTGAGTTTACTCACAAATTTGCTTATGTAAAATCTCCACAGGCCACCTGTGAACGAATTGTTCTGTACCTTACTGCATTGGATGTTGGCTCACCTCTTTATAAGAGCAGGATTTCTATGTCTTCACATGCTCAGCAGTCTATCTATTGAATTACAGCAGAGCAGTGGGACCTAAGCTGTGCCTTTTTCCACAAACTTGCGACGGACGAGAACAACACCTGTAACCATGGTGACCAGGCCCAAAAAGGGTGACTGATGAAACCTGAAAATGTGTTGGGGACATTCAAATTACAAACTTAAGTGGCTTGACTTTCCAGGGTTTTTTTGGGGGGGGGCTGAGGGGGGAGTTGAGTCATTGTCAATTCTGCTGGACAACATCCTATCAAAGTTTTACATATAAACAAACTGTCTCTTCCAAACCAAATACAGGTATGAGACACGAGGGAGGATCAACTTTAAATCTTTAATACTATAATGGGACAATATAACACCCTTCATTCTTCAGCGTTTATGGCGACCTAAAGAAATTCACTCTGATTATGCTAGAATCTTTGTTTCCGGCATTATAGCTTTTGATTTATTTTCAACCATCTCTTGCTGTTATTCCTTCTCTGTCGTTTGCTGCAGTTTTGGAAACACTTTGACTTTAAAAGTCCTGTTCACGGGCATGGCTGATATGCTCAGACTAGACCGCTGAGATGAAAGTATCCTTACTATCCTCGGTGGGAGTTGTGACACATGTAACGACAAAGCTGCTTCCAGACTCTGCACAAGCTCATGAGTCTGTTTTACACCACATCAACTGCCTGTGG
Source organism: Poecilia mexicana (assembly GCF_051168715.1). Lineage (NCBI taxonomy): Eukaryota > Metazoa > Chordata > Actinopteri > Cyprinodontiformes > Poeciliidae > Poecilia > Poecilia mexicana. The sequence goes on from NW_028263377.1 coordinate 21,573,092, forward strand.
TGAGATCTTTCTGATCCCTCAATCCTTTAAAACCTTTTTTTTTGGAGTAACAATTGTCCACAATTCACTGAGGTTTAACGTTCAGCTGCACACAGAGATCCTGGTGACAGTCGATGTCTTGGAAGTGAATCTATGAACATGTTTTCTTTTTAGCTAGCAGTACTGTCAGGGCTGGATGCATCTGTGCAGAGTTTTAAGGCTGAATAATGTTAACCTAATGACACATTACAGCTAACCTCGCATTTGATTATTTTAAATTAATAAAGTTACATTTTTAAATCTGATTCAACACTCTTTATATAACATAACTGACCTTTTTTTTCTATTGTTGTAAATTGGTTTTACTTTTTATTTTGACCTCTCACATCTATAGATTTTTTTTAAATGCAATAAGATATAAAATCATGTATCAGCAATGTTAGCACAGCATTGAATAATAGCAGGTTAAAGTTATGAGACTAATCTCCTGGATCACCTTTTTGAATGTTTTGTTTTTAATCATTAACTCACTGTCCAGTACCATGGACAGCAGAACGCAAAAAGTCAGAATTAAATTTGATTGGAACACTGTGGATATTCAGTGTGGGCAATAAGGCCTAAAACAGTTGGTTTTTATGTTCATACAAAAAAAACTAACATCATTTACTAAGGAAAAGCATTGTATTCAAAATAATAAGAAAGTCACACAACACTGTTTAGTCTTATTCAGTTACTTTTAGATTCCTTGGCCTGGTTGGAAACAAATCAGAAGAGACAAAAGTTAAAGAACCTAACCACAAATAGCAAATTTAAAATTTTCTTCCGCAAAGATTTAGACTCAAATCTTGTTCTGACAATTACATCTTATTAAATTGCAGCATTTCAAATATCTACTATAAAGACGGGTCTGGTGTTTATCTTGGAGTGATTAAAATGTTACTTAGAAAGTGCCAAATTGGACCTTAGTCAGATTTCATTATGAATACTATTCATTAATTTGTTTTAGTGCTACTTAAATATATAATCTAGAGCGATTTGACTTGAATGCTCCATGGAGTTAAAGTAGACGTCCTGAAAGGAGTCGTGTTCTCTTCTAAGTTATCTCATAAAGTCTGGCCTGTGAAGGTATGTCTAAAGCTTTAAGCTTCATCTGATTAAAAGTGCAGCCCCAAACAGTTTATTCAAAAATGCAGCTCAGTGTATATGATAAGGTACCAAAACAAACCATTTTACTGCAGCTACCCTTATCATACAGGAAGAAACTGACAAAATCAATATTACAGCAGCGCCACCAGGAATAAGATGGATTTAAGCTCTTTTGTTGGTAACATATAAAAAACACCTTTTAAAATGAATTTGTAGCAAATCTATAGTTGATGCTTTCAGATTTTAAGTCTTGTTCTTTGAGCACAATTTAGATCGATAACTGTGTTTGTTTTCTTCTTTTTCTTTACATTTAACAGTTTTAAAATTTGCGCTGACGTGCAGCTGTGCTCGTCTTCTATCCTTCAAACAAATAGGCTAGAACAAATAATTTTGGCTGAGGCTCGCCGATGTCAGGCCTGGAGTCGTTCCCGTGTTTCTAATTAGCCCTGGCTCCGACATGCCAGCCCGCAGGCCGGCGGTTGGCATGAGGCAGTGGGACAGCCCAGCTGCCCCTGTATGCCTTGCTCTGCCTCGGGGAGAGAGATTTCTGGGACCGCTGCTGCCCTCTGTGAGCGGCAACGAACAGGAACCTGGATCAGAGGAGAAAGGCGGCTCACGCCCCACGTAGCACGCTGTCAGAGCCAATATTTCATGGCTTAAAAGGAACTCTCCATCAGCAGTCTGATCATTACAACCTGTCCCTGCTGCCATGCTTCACTTTCACACTTTGTAGTGCATCTGCAGACTGAGGCACATGATAACAAACTGGCTAGGAACGAGCATTGTGCATTGATTAGCAGTAGACAAGTGTGAAATTAGACAGAGGCAGGTGAAACACATTGGACACAGATGCAATAGAAAGCCTCCCCCTGCAATGACGGCATGAGCACAGCAGCTGGCATTTTTTGCCAAACCAGCAAATGTAGGAAAATGGAAAAATGTGGAGTGTTGAGTTTGAGGGGGCACAAATATAGATGGATGTGCAGTTTGAGGAGAGAGTGGTCCGCAAAATGAGAGGGAGTTAACAAAGGCGGAGAAAAGAGGAAACGAAGGGAATTTTGAGATGAAGAAGGAGCAGTTTAATAGTGTAATTAGGTTCCTGATAACACCCTAGATGATTGGTTTTGGCCCGACTCCGAGACAGCTTAGCATAGAGCAAAAGATCCTCACCATCCCTGGTGGAAGTATTCATTCCTCTTGAAAATGTGTATGTTCTGTCATGCTCCAACCGCACACTGGCATTGTGAAATAGAAGGGAAATTATGTATGGTTTTAAACCTTCTTCATAAACGAAAACATGAAAATGTGGCACGTATTTCTACACAGCGTCCAGACACTCCCAAGTCAATACCCAATAGTCATTATTACATATTACGGCTTTCAACAGTGGTTTTCTTCTTGTCTGTCTTCTCTTAAAGGCAAATTAGTGCTTGACTTGCTTGCCAAGCCTCTTAGCTTTGGTGGAAGGATATGCCATAGCAAATTTTTGCAGTTGTGCCACAATGATTTGAAGACGATTCTCTGAACTCTTCAAATGTTCAAATGATGGGTTGTTTTATTTTTATAACTATTAGTTTATTTGCTAATGTTCCCTTAACAGAATAGCTGAATTTATACTGGGATTAAATTACAAGCAGGTGAATGCACTGCAATTCATTTAAGGGTATCAGAGTAGAGGGGACTGAATGCAAATGGAAACCTTACTTTTCAGATTTCCTTTATTAAAAAAAATATTGACAACAATGCATCTTTTTTCCCTTCCACTTTACCACTTTACAGCTAGTAAAGACAATAATTGATGTTTGTGGCTGTGGGGGAGAAAATATGATTGGAGTCTGAATACTTCCACAAGGCATAAGGATTGTAGACAAACACACAAACCTTTTTGGACTTATTTGTTTGGTTCTGGCTCCAAAAAGCTAAAAAGCTGAGTCAATTCCAAACCCTGGGATATTTTGTCAGCTTCACCAAAAAGACCCACCAACAAGAGAACACACTAAGGAGTAGCGAGCTGGCAAGAGAGATGGCTGTGAAAAACCATCACTCGCAACCACTCTCACTTACACACTGTCATGCACACAAGGCAGCTGGAGAAGTGCAGACAAATCATCTTTTTTTTTAGGAGCACAAATGGAATGTTATCTCAGAAAATAATGTTTTCTCCCTCTTTATATTTAACAATCCTCGGTGATGCTTCTATCACCACTCATCTACCCTCCCCCATCCCCCATATCAACTGAAAGAACATAGGGGTACCTCAAACCTACAGTATTGCCAAGTCGGTCAGGTTTGAGGAGTGCGAATAACATAGAAGCCAAGGTAAAGGAGCTTACTGAGATGAAGAAGGGGGAAGAGGTAGGACAGAGAGAAAGGGATGACAAGGAGAGTCAGAGCAAAGGGAGAGCGAGAGAAGGAGCAGACAAATGCGCTCAGCTTCTCTCCAACAAACCCATTCCTCGCCTCCTTCAGGCAAAGCGGAGCAGCGGCGCCAGCGTGCGGATTTTGACTTGAGAGGAACGCGCATCGGTGGGATATTTCGAGTGGATTGGTGACCAGACATACAGGAAAGGATACATACAGCAAAAAAAAAAAGAAAGAAAGAAAAAAAGAAGAGAGGAAAGAAGTCGCCAAGAAGCGACTCTGGCATATTTCGAGCCCCCCGCGCGACTATAGGAAGTCTCCAGGTCGCACCTGCGCGCCGTGCGTGTCCTGTCTCCCAGGGGATAAAAAGTGCGTAAAAATTTCCACACCGACTTTTACGCAAGGTGATACACCGAGCAGGAGGCAGCCGGACACGCTCCTGGAAGCACGATGCTGATCGGTAAGTGTTGAGCACCTTGTGGCTGCGCCGAGGCAGAGAATCCCTCCGGCAGATGAGTGGGAAAGAGCCGCGTTTGTCGCCGCTTTCAGCTGCTGCTGTGGCGGCGGCGGCGGCGGCGCTAAGACGAGAGCAAATTACCCCCCGCCCCCCCCCCCAAAAAAAAAAGTGGCTGAATATGAAAAATGAGGACTGTGCATATTGATCTTACAAGCTGGAGAGTCACTGAGTGGTCAACCATGAGTGATTTAGCTCATCGATCATAGCAATCGGTCTGAATTTTTTTGCAAGTTTTATGAAGCGTTATATGCATCTTAAATCAAATGTTTTTGACGCGAGAGTAACATTATTTGCACATATCTATTGTTGAAAGTTATGGTATCAGGGGAAATAACGCTGCACACGACCGCAGTAGGATATGTTTTTTTCTCCCCCCTTTTGCAGTTGTTTTAAATCCTTGGAAGAAATCAGACCAGTTCTCAATGAAAAATCCGTTCGTAAATTTCACATTGAAGCAAAGTTATTAAGGATTTGTCCTTTTTAAGAAGTTTATGAGAGGTCCAACGGTACAAAAGGAAAGGAGATATTAGAAGCTGCAAATGGCACTGAGCAAGGACGCTTGAAGAAAATCCTCAACATTTCCAAAGATATTTACTTTTTTTTTATTTTCACTTTGCTCTCATTTTGAGTAATTTCCGTTAACATTTGCATTTATTTTCAGACTCGCTTACATTGCATAACCAACCTATTCAGAATTGTGTTAGAATTTTTCAAGGTTAAAAAAAACCCAGAGCAGTACATTTGTATACCAGAACATTTCTTCATTTGATTTGCATGCTTAACTCCATCTTGTCTCAGATTATGTGAGAAAATGAAGGTGTACTTATCATTTGTGTGGGTTGAGTTAATGGACCTGCTCTGCTGGGCTGATTTATGTCCAACCCTCAATCATATTTATTCCAGTTTCTGCAAAAGAAAAAAGAAAAAATAACAGAGGAAAAGAGAAGAAAAATAATTGCAATTCTTTAATGCAAGTGCACTTTCCCCCTTGTATGGCTGAATAAAGCTTTTTACTCTTTCATTCCACTTAGATCTGCGAGAAATCTGAAGGTGAAAAGGCATAAAATGAAAAAAGATTTCAAGAAATAATGCTGAGAGATTTTTCTACACACATGCTCACACTCGACAGATGTCTGAATCTGGCAAATCTTGTGTGAAGCTTTAAATTACATTGATCTCATAAAATGGCTTCAATGCATGGCCAAATGTCTCATGCAAATGGATGGCACATTAGCATTTCTTTAGTTTTTCTTTCAAACTTTTTTTTTTTTTTTCAAGGTGTGTGCAACATTCAGGGTCGTGGCATTCGTGCATCTTCTGTTGTCTTGAAATGGGATTGTTTCCCTCCCCGGTGAAGGCTGCCTTCTTTGTCAGACTTCACAGGCTTTTTCCTTGTTCCAATTTAACCTCTGCTGTCGTATCACCTCACGAACAAGTTGGGTCAGAGGGGAGCGCTGTTGCTGCTGTGGCATCACTGTTATACAGTTTAGAGACAGGGTTTGATTCCCGTGTGTGCTTGCTTGTGAAACTATACAACCATATTTTCAGGCTTGAATTCAACGCTTCCCATTCAAGATTTCTTTTGTAATCTTTTGGATCTGACGTTAGGATGGGGGGGAGGTCGAACTGGCAAATCCGCACTAAAGAGGGTCCTTGGTCTGATGGGGGTAATTACAAGGAGCTTGGATTACAGCCTGTGACCTCTCTGTGGGGGCTGAATACGCCCAGAAAGCAGAGCTGAGGAGAGATTAAAAGCAGATAAGCAAAATCGATTTTAAAAGTTGCTTTGTTTGTTTAGTGACGCTGATTCGGGTCCAGTTTTCTGGAATGGTCTTACTTGAAATCTTTTAAGTTGGTATTTCCACTGCCGGTGCGTTTGAAGTGGCAAGTGGAGGCATATGGAGGAGTTTAATGAAAAGGCAGTTCATTTGGACAGAAAGCTTTTGTCCGCTCAACCCTTATGTCCATACATCAACTAGTTATCCTCCTAAACAGAAGAAATGCTTTTCTTTAGACACTTATATTTGGCTGTGGATGTGCTGAAAAAAAAAAATGTATGCGCGTAGCAAAGCATGAGAGAATAAGGTGTTAGTGGACCTCAGCAGCAGAAGGAATGAGGGTGACAGCTCTGATCCTGCTTGATTCGCCTCTGTCTGTCTCTCTTCCATTTATAAGGCAAATAATCCTCACTATTAGCTCAACAGGGGTCTCCAACTCCAATCTTTGAGAACAACTGCCCTGCATATTTTAAATGTGTCCATGCTCCACCCTGAAACTAATGAATACTTTATTCCTGGACTTCTGATAACAGGTTGAGGAGAAAATTCACAGATTCAGGTATGTTGTAAAAGGTACTGGAGTTGGAGCTATTGTCATTTCTTTTCTTCTTTCTTTTTTTCTCATTTTATATTCTAACTTCCTATTCTGATTGCTGATGTCTGAATGAAGCATGTCTTCACTTTAATGCTCCAGCCTGTTTTTGCCTCTAGGCAACAGTAGCAGTAGATAAATGTAAAATTACGTTGAAACCATCTTTCTCCAAAAGTGACATCTTTTATTTGTTTTTTGTTTTCCTGTAAGTCAAAATCCACCTACAAGTTAATATACCGAGGTTGCTTGTAGAGGTTTCTAGTATGTTGGTAATCGTCTCTCTTTCTCTCTCTCTCTGGGAGGATTTACCGCGTAATTTTGTGATTAAAAGAAAAAAAAAAGACTGACTTATATTTTCTCAACTATATCGTTTTAACAATGCATCACATTTTTGTGTATCGGACTGTTTAGCTGCATAAAACCTTATAGTGCTCATATCAGAACATTTTTTTAAAGATAGAATAAGTATAAATATCCAGCATAAGAAAAATAGCCCTGTATAGTTGTTAAAAATAGCATATGTGCACTGATCATTTAAATAAGATGTACAAAATGTGCATGTGTATTTGTGGATAAAAACAAGCTATTTACAAGAATTTTTTTTTAAATACAGGTCAAATAGCAGTAGGAATCTAAACACTTCTTGAGTTTCTTGTTTAAAGTTTTACTGCAGTAATACAACTTTGTACACTCAAGATCATGCAATAGCCTGCCACTTAAGGATCTCTTCAATTCTGCAACAGCTTCCTGCATGGGGTGGGAGTCATTGTTTAACAGTACCAGTCTCCCACCACATGCACTGGATCAAGGGGTCATCCTAGGTCAGAGCTATAATCCCAGATGAGCTTATTTAACCGCTTCCTTCCTTGTTTTTTGGACTGATGCTTTTAAAGTACATGCTCTTAATGTGTTGATTTGTTAACGCTGTGATGTTCATTCCTAACATTTTATCCATGTACTAACAGCTCAAGTTCTCTTTTTCTTGATTCATTGTTACATTCATCAATCCCACATGCAAAAATGAGATGAGACTTTATTGTGCGATACCAGAGAAGTTATTCTCTCACATGGCTGTCTTTTTTCTGCATGGAGAGCTTGTGGCAAACAACATTTAGTTGCAATCTATTAGAATTGTCCTTTTTTGCAGCATTGCAGCACATGCAATGTTGGTAAAAATATCAAGCTACTACAAATATCCCTAATAATGAATGGAAATTAATTAATGTGAAATTGCACACTGAGTGTTAAGCCATCTAAAAGCCTTGAAAAGTAAAAATATACGTATACATGCTTTGTGGTGAAAAGTTGGCTGTAGGGGCCACACTGTCCATAACTAGCTGTGCTTTGAATCAACAGACTGCAACAGAATGTATGTCCTTTCACAGCTTTGTTCATCAGTACAAGGCCATTGCAAAAAATAAGCTCAAGTCTATTAGCTTTTGAATAATGATAGTTGCTCAGAAGAAAATAAAATAGGAACGTTAAAACTGAATATTTCAGTCTGTTTACTTTTACTGTAACATCTGTTCTTGAAGCATCGATGTATAATCTGGACATCATCCATTAACAGTCGAAAGTCACTAATGCCTGTGTGGATCCCCTCTTAAATAGTGAACAAAAATGTTTTGGTGAACATTTAATGTGACCCATTAGTCTCCTGTTATCTTTATAGTTCTTTATGGCCATTAGCCTAAACAACCTAAATGTTTTATTTCAGGATGCCATGACAGGCAGACAGATGTTTTATGGTAGTATCTCCTCATTACCTTTATTTGCACAACTGGGTTTCCTTCAGTCCTTCAAACCAACATCACTTCTGGTACCTAAATATTTCTGTATGTGTTGCCTTCAGTGTGTATGAATGAAAGGTGCTCTGTGAATAACGACTGATTAGTCATCCTTGGAGGGAACGTTTACAGACACAACAATATCCACAAACCTAAAGTGAAAGGCATTCACAAAGAAAAGAAATAAAAATGTTCAAAGTTCACCGTCAAGATTGTAGCTTAAAGAGTTAAAAGATGATTGTTCTTCACAACCTGTAATACTTATTGAATTGTAAAGCAATAATGCTGCTCCACGTTTATTTCTTATTTTGTTCCATAGAAGAAGGGTGTAAGATTTACACTAATCTGCAACATGTTGTCATGGAACTGCTGCCCAGACCTCACTCACTACACTTTCTGATGTGTACTGAGATCCAGAAAATATGTCCAGAACATATAGAGAGCAATAGAATACTTCTTTACAAATAAGCAGAAAACTGCCATTTTTAAATCTGTAAAGTAATCATATCACTACTGAAGCCAGAAAAGGAATGCATTAATTTGACATCGCTTGTACAATTTCTCTAAAACACCGAGTGTGAGTCGAAAGTATATCAGAGGATTTTATTTTCAACAAGTGAAATAATGTTCTTGGAAACTTCTTGTCCCCCAATTTAAAAATAATAATATCACAGCTTAGCTACTTAGCTTTTATCTCTATGATAGTCCATGACTGAAACCAAATCTGAATAGCTCAATTATAAAAGAAGGTAAGTGCGTCATCAATCAAAACATCTAAAAACCATCTATCACTTAAAGTTGAAGTGCAAGGACAAGCTCTTTATTATTTCATTTGACAGCAAATAGTTGAGTTTATATCAGTGAAAACATGATTTCAATAAAAAAAAATGTGTTATTAGCATTCAAGCATTTATTTTCTAGCATTTGGTCAAGCTAGAACTGTGTGATTTTTTTTTCTTTCCTTCATGTCAAATGATGTTACTGAGGCATGTGACTGACAGATGAATTTTTGCTTCTGAATTCAAAATTTATTGAAAGAAAGCAGACCAAATTAAGAAATGTCAGTAAGGCGTACGGGGTTGAATCTCAAGAAGCGTGTTTTGCAGATATGTATTGCAAATAAGCAACAGTTGAAGTGGACAGAAAACCATCAACATGTAAAGAAAACTTTTCATTTTTAGATCATGGGTTTATAACCAAACATGTTTTACTCACTTCCTTTAGTTGATCTTGTTGTTCTTCTTGTTCTTGTTCTTCTTCTTCTTCTTCTTGTTCTTCTTCTTCTTGTTCTTGTTTTCAGTTTAAGACATACAGGAGCTTTGGGGTTGTTGCTGTTGAAATTGTTTCAGTGGAGGAGACTACAGTTGCACACTGATGGTAACATTGATAAAACCTGCATACACCACTCTGCTGAGGACTTTCACATCATGTCTCATCTTCATCTGACTTGTAACTCTCTGACATTCCTTTTTCTCTTAGTAAATATACGCAAACTGATCTGCTTTTTAGCACAGGAGGGTCTATGACGTAAGAAGCTAAGTGTGTCTGCTTCGGCCCGTATGTTGTGTTTGAATGTCTTGTTCGAACAGTATGTGCCCCTTTCAGGCCTTGGGCCTCCTGTGGGGAAATTGCCCTTGTGTGTGCGAGTAACAGTTCGAGTCCTTTCATTGCAGTGAGTGTGTGGGTTTTCATTGGCCCGCCTGCTGCAGTGATGGCCTCTGGATGCTGAGAGCTGTAGGCATATGTGTGCCCCAGCGGGAGCTCTGACAACATGAGAAAATGTCCCACGCTGCTCCCTGTACCAAAACCTCACCATTTAGCCTCCCGTTTCCCGCGTGCCGAGGGTAAAGATGGGGACCTTGAAGGGAAACGGGATCGCATTACGTCACAGTTGCTTTTGCACATTTCTGCACAAGTGAATTCTCCAACAGATAAGGAAGCTTTCTGCTAAAATACGGAGCAAGTCCGCTTTGATGCCCTGATAAAGACATGAATTAGTGATTCAAGGGGAAACAGTTTTTAATCCAGAGAGGTGAGAAAGTTATAGCAGAGAAGAGAAACTGAGAGATGGCAAACATAAATGAAGCACAAACCCTTCCTTTCTCCCTTGCGATTCAAAGTTCTGTCTCCACCTCAGATCAGATTGTCTATAAAACTCTGCTAATTCTTTCCAACCATGGGGCTCGGCAGCTGTGAAAGTAAGACAGCCCATTGATTTTACAGTCAGCTCCAACCTTCAGACTCAGGTGCCCAGACCACCGATCTGCAATACCCCGGGGTCCAAAGCACATAATAGAGCGCAGCTCTTGTATAAAGGCAGCTAAGTGTAAACAGAAGACGCACTGATTCAACCCTAACCGCTTTCTTTGTTATCCACAGAGCTTCTGATTTACACTCGTACTGCATGCCATGTCGGGAGCCCTTTACAGCCTGCTGCTCTTCAGATTAATTACTCTGACTGGGAATTATTATCCAATTATTCCTCTAGATGCACTTGCACACACGAGCAAAAACATCTTAAACTATTGCATAGGAGTAAGCGTATGCAAAATGCAGAATAGATGCAGTTTAATATACTCTCCCTATCCACACAACTTTACCAAATTAACAAACATGGTTATAGACTTTTTTAAACTCGCATAAACCTTGAAGTAATATTTTTTTTTTATTTTAAGAATTTCTTGTGATGAGAGTTCTGCTAAAGGCTGCAAAACAGCAAATAATTGCACATTAATCAATTAACAAAATATAATTGCACAAAAGAAGTGGTTTGCGTTTTCTGTTCACACTTCTGAGATGCAATCACCGATATTTATGTTGTAAGCATTTTCCACACAGAGACTCACACAAATTGATATTCGATTAGTCACATAAATCAGAGCAAATACGCACAAATATGTGCCAGAAGCAGTGGTGGTTCATGCATAAATGGAACTCTGGGCAGCCCCCTTTCTGCCTTCTGCCTTCCTTGGCTGGGGGCATAAAGTCACTGCATATTGACTGGTGTGTGGAAGATTCATTCATTCCCCCAGGAAAAAAAATTATTTTGACCCCATAACTTTAATCGTGTCATTTTTCATACTTGTATTTCTGTGACTTCAACTGCTTTAATAAAGCTGGTACTTTTCTTTAAAACCTGCTGTGTTGAATTCTGAACTTCACTTAATTAGCTTGTACTTAAAGGAGGACGTAAATAGTACAACCTGCGAAAAGCGGTTTTATTCAAAAGTCTGAGATGACTGCAAGTACCTTCTGAAAAGCAGTTCTCACGATGCGTAAATTAATTTTTTTGAAATTGTTACAGTGAAATATAAAAAAGATATATAAATTTTTTGGGTTTGGTCAAGATTGTATAGACTGCCGTACTTTATGTACAGATACATTTTATGGGTCACAACTTCAATCGTTTTCTTGAGTTGATTTCTTGTTTTATTTTTGCTTTAAGGAACAAAAATTAAACTGCTTGAATATACTCTAAAAATATATTTTTTCATTTAGAATTTCAAATGTGCTTATTTTAGTAATCACATTGATATCTTAATATTTTTTCCAAAGAATGTGACAAGTTCATTTTTAATCCATCATTTCTTATTCCTTTGTGTTAGTCTTTAGCTCAGGTGTCTTCAACCGTAGTCTTCAAAATCTGCCACCCTGCAGCTTTCAGATGCAACCCTGCCACAACACACCTGAATCAAATGAATGGCTCGTTACCAAACTTGATGGGATGCTAAAGAGATAATTCAATCATTTTATTTAGCTGTGTTGTGCATCTAAAACCTTTAGGATAGTAGATTTTGAGGGTTAAGGTTGGAAGGTGATGCTTTAGTGGTCTAAAATAAGCAGACTAAATAAAGCATTTAAACAGTTTATAAATATGTATATCTTAAACAATGAAGTGTGTTGATAAGAAAAGCCCTGCAGAGGTGCTAACATAACTGTATAGCTCAAGCTGATGATACAAACTGGCTTTGTTTTGCCATCTTCCACACAGGTTTCTGTGTCTGTGTGTTGGCTAGTAGTTTTTTTTTCTAAAAATTGGCCTTCTTTCTTCCTCCAGTCATCGCTATGTCATTGTGGCGCGCCTGACTGCGAATGATCAGCTCTAATGATTTTATGAGAGCCTACATGATTAATGTTGGCACAGCACTCTGTTTGTGAACAAACCCTTCACTCTCTTTCCTCTTCCTCCCCCCATTTCACAGAGACTCGGAGGGAATATCCAGTCTCGGTGCGCGCTGATTTCTGTGGCGCTGGCTGTCGTTCGGCACATTTGAGTGTGACAATGGCTCTCTTTGAAGTAGGTTATTCTAGCACGGCTCGCAGCTCGGCGCGGCAGTGAAGATGCGCCAGCTCGCTGTGCCGACTGAGCCGGTGCTGAGCACACAGATCGACAGAAGGTGCAGACCTGCGCATGCACATGCACTGGGGTCAACACAATGCCTTTCACACCCACATCCTCTAGATGCTCTTTGCATAAGCACTTCCGCGTCAGACAAAACCCAAACGCCCCTCTCTTATATGCACGCACATCTGGTTCCTAAAACGGCTTTGAAAATGATCCATCGCTTTGTCGCCACGTTGTCATCCATCCACCCGTCCGTCTGTCCGTCCATCCACGTATTCGCCCTCTCTGTCTGTTTTTCTTGTCCTCTGTTCTCTTCGCTGGCCCAGTCCAATCCACAAGCTTAGTTGGGCTTCGTCTCTCTCGGCTTATCTCCAAAAGCTGCCTCTTTCATTTGAGTAAATGCCTTCATTCCCGGCTCCTCCATGAGGAAGCTGATAAGGGATGTCTTTTATCCACAGCGGATAGACCCCCCCCCTACCCCCCTCAGCCCTGTGTGGGTGTTTGTGTGTATTTATACGCCTGCACAGCATATGCAAAATTGTGTGCGAGAGATTATGCCTAAGTCTTGTGTGGATGTTTTATATATATATATATGCACATATACACATAGATATGTATATTTCTGCAGCTCACAAGAATAGTTTCATATTCGAGAACGTTTGATTTCTTTTGGAGCAGATATGAATCACATCCTTTTTTTTTCTGATGTTGCTTATCATTCAAATGAGACATTTCTATGATTATGCATAATCATATAAGACTGTTGCAACCTTGCAGGTGTCTGTAATAGGACCTGATTAAGTGGGACAGGCTAATCATCACAGTGCCTTACATGAGTGTGTGCGTGTGTGTGTGCTCAAAAAGAAGCTGTCTAACGAATTGATTAGTGCCGCAGAGTGGATTTGTTGCCAGCTATAGAGAGATTAGGTTCGTCTGTGGTTCCTTCAGTTTAAGCGGTTGTTGAGTGCTCCGCTTCTTTGCCCGCTCTTACACAACAAATATATTGATTGGCCTTTGACGCTGGAAATGTCACAGCCAGACGGTGCAGTACGTGACCCGGGCAATGTCAAGGCTCAGGGTTTTGTTCACGTGTTTGAGAAAATCATCACTCTTACTGCAGCCCTGCTGGACACACCAGAGGCATGCTGCCTTTTTCCTCAAGGGACATATGAATAAAATTTGTAAAGCCATTGGAGCCGGTCCAAGAAAAACACTTGTCACTGCTCCCTGCAGAGCCCCAACCTAATTGACTCGGGTTTGTTTGCTCGAGGCCAACAATTGTGCTCCGGCTGATCTTAGTGGAACGCCGAGCACAGACTCGGTGGAGAATGGTGCATTAACAGCTCGGCTCCTATTAAAGCTACTCTCTGCGGTTGAAGCCAGACGCCACTTTGCGGGGAATTATCAAGCCGCTTACCAAAGGAGAGGTGATTGAATTCATTTGCTTACTAATGAGTGGAGGGATTGCGAATTGTACGCTTCCCCAGCTATGCTTCCACCTGTTAAGGCCATTTGCTCATTACTGCAATCAAACCCAGTGTTTGCTCTCCATTACAATCATTCCTGTTTTTGTCACCTCATCAGACGCCTTTGTGCCTCCCTTTTCTTTTTGACCCCTGCTGGGTTTTGATGCCTTGTGTCAGTGATGGGAGGAGTTGATCTGAATATGGAATTGCATTGTGTATTATTGCTTTTTGTTTTTTTTTGCAAATGTATTGAGTTTAGGTTTAACATTAATTAAAACAAAGCATAAAATCACTGCGTTTAAATGGACTGAATGACTGATTATTTTCATAATCCTAACAGAAACACTCAAGCGTAACAAAGTCCAATCAAATGTTTGCATCTGCTTTAAATTCACCATCTTTGAAGGAATTAAATTTTATGAGGAGTAATTTTTCCCTCTTGGATGTTCATGATTTCTTGATTAGCCCTGCTCTCTGTAGTGCTGTTGTGGAGAATACACTCTCCTGCTGTTAAGGGCAGATTAATGTTTAATCCTCTTTGTCTCACCAGACGTCAGACAGAATGAGGTGGGTGAGTTTAAGTCCCCAAAGAGTCAAACGAGGTTAAACAATATAGAACCTGAAAGACCGATCGGCTTCTGAGGCTGGTCATGTGGAGGATGCTTTTAAGGATTACTTAAAAAAAATGTTAGTATGGATGAAAATGTGGTTTTAGCTAATATTCCAGCATGCATTCTGCTTTTCTGCCAAGAAGTTATCAAATCACAGGTAATATACAGAAGTTTGTGGTTCAAGTCAAAAATGTTAGGCTATAATGGCATTTCGAACTTGGATGTGTGATGGTTAAAGGTCACAACTCTGGTATATCGTTATTGACTTCCTTCTTTTATCAGTTTAGAGATCCAATTAGATGAGAAAGTTGTTTTTCATTTATCTGTTCTGGTGTGTTGCTGCTGTTTTTACTTTTAAGTTAGCCAATAGACACATTGAGAATAACTCTTTTTTTTTTTTTTTTTTTTTTTACTATTACTCTGTTTCACCAGCCGGTCAACAGTCAACAGTCGGTCGGTGAAGGGAAAAACTGACTGTTTCATCGCTATTAAAGCAAGCTCCTTTTCAAACTGTTTTAATTGAAGACCCAAAGGATAACCTGATCTGTCAGATTAATTAATTTGGTTCAATAAAGAATTGCAGAAGAATAAAACTCAAACTATGCACTAAAATAACAAAGATTGTGTCAGATGATTATTTCATGAAACATTGCCTTAGAAAAACAAAAGCATGCTTATCATTGATACAAAAGCAGAGGAAGGTGTCCAAAGTCTCTCACTGAGCGAGGGTTGTAAATAAAGATGATGAAAATCATTGTTCATTGTAGAATTATCAAAACTAAGATATAAGCATTAGCTTGTTCAGAATATTTGTATGACTTTAAAGATCCTTAAAAGTCTTAACTGCTTGACCTATTTAACCAAGAACTCTCTCTCACCATCTGCAACATGAAGTATCGACATAATCTCATAATGTAGGGATTTGATCTGTAATTGGTAAATTGCTTGTTCTGTGATGTCATCGAGGAGTTTTTGAGGGAATCAATAAAAACGTCTTGCTTTGCAAGACAATGTTGGTACCATTTGCATAGTACATTTCAGCAATTAGGCGATTCAACATGCTCTACATGATGGGAACATGAAACAGACAAGAAACAGTGCAGTGGCATAAGAAAGGCAATTTATGAAATAATGGAATGCAAAGTAAAATGAATGATGTTTCACTTATTATTAATCAAAGGCAACTCTAACCAAACAGGATTTTATCCAAGGAACTCCAGGTTTCAGCATTTTTGCAGTTTTCTGGAAGTTTGTTCCAGATTAGAGAAGCATATCAACTGAAGACTGCTTCTCCATGTTTGGTTCTGATATTCTGGCAATGTAGAGTGGACTTGCAGGTCTTGATGGACATTTGTCTTTTAATCCTGGAAATGTTCTTTAAGTGATTGAAAGTGATTGAAAACAAACTTTGTTATAGACTTTCTGTACCTGAAGGTTCAGGTCTGAGTAGACTTTGGATCTGATCATTGGTTTCTAGTTATAAAATGGGGCCATGGAGTCAGCATGCGGCTTCGGTTATGTCCTTTTTAATCCTAATTGTTATAATCTGAGCTAAAGAAAGCTCAAAAGTAAAAAGAGCCCTAAGATTGAACCTTGACTAACCCCCCAAGTTCTTTTTTCAAAATTTTGTCCAAGGAAATTACCGAGGGTCAGAGTCAGTTTTGGGAATGTCTTCTTAAAAAATTAGATCATAATTTGAAAAGTACATTTTGTATTTTCTCAGGTTTTCTTCGTCCACAGATAAAATATGTCTGATGAATTGAAGCTGGATTTTTAATAAAAAAAAAATAGAGGACGTTTCTAAGGGGACAAATGAAGTATCTAAAATATGTAGTGTAGGTCTATATCTTCCTGCCACCTGATCTGCAACGGTTAGAGATTATTAAAGATGATCTCATATTGTCAAAAAATCAAAATCTTAGATTATTACTTGTGGAACAAGGCATAACTCTCAACAGGAAAAAGAGTTTAATGTTCACTCTTATATGAAGTGTTGGAGGTTTTGATTCTTGTAGCTCCAGCACATGTAAGTCAGTAGTAAGAGTTCAGATGATCGGGCCTTCAAACACAATGTGTTTTACTGTACTGCCCCTCTGTGGGTGTCCATCCATCCCGGATAACCGCAGGTCGTCGGTGTGTCTCAGCCGTGCTCTCTCCTGATAAGCAGTAATGCTTTGACACTTGAGGCCACTCCAGCAACTCCAGCAGTTGAGATTAATCTGTCTTTGAGATCTGCCAGGGTCTCTGTGGATGCACAGTTGAGAGAACAGGAGAGGCTGGTTATGGAGACGGGCCATTTGTAGCTGCCGTCTCTGGGATGTGGTTCCCTTCCCTGTTCGCAACCGGAGGGGACAGCTCACTACATCATTCAGTGGTTTGTTATTTTGTTTCGAGCAGGAGTTGACCGACGGAGAGATCAGTTTGTCTGTTTCCACAGTCGCCTGAATGTGAATTCCATTCGTCATTTTGCAGGGAGCCCGTTTGCTTTTAAGTTCATTTTTGTAAGTATGTGTTTGTGTAAATGTTCATATCGGCGTGCACACAGAGAAATAGAAAGCCTGTTCCTCTAATACAATGAGTCACATTGTCCATAGCGAGTGGACCAGAATGGATTCCTGAGATTCAGTTTAATATTTCCATGGTGTTAATCCGAACAGTCCGGGACTCTGCTGTTCTTTTCTGTCAGACAACATTTGCAATAGTATAATAAATGAAGCATGATGTATAAACCAGGATTCATTTAACCAGGGTTCATATGTGGTCTGGAAAAGTATAAGAATTATTTTCCTACTCTGGATACATTTTTAAAAAATACAGTATGGAAAACATTTTTATTTTCAGACCTCATTCCCCATTTGATTGTAATCCATCCCTCCCTGTAGGAACCATTTTTTTTTTTTTTACTATTTTTTGCTAAAGCTTTTCACATTACATTTGCTAGCTCAGTCTGATGTTTTTTTTCTTCACATTTTCAGGGCTAAGGATCAGCTGGGAAAAAAAAAAAAAAAAGAAAAAACATCCGAAGTTAACTCTCAGGTTCAAACCACCAAAACCAGTTTTTATGGGCTCATATGACCACAAGCAACTGTATATCTGTTTGCATGTCTCAGTGCTCGCCTGTGACTTGCAGTGATCCGTGTTTCTGCTGATTCTTTGCCAGTTATTAAAAGCCAAGGGAAAGGTTACAGTAAATGCCACTCAGCTGATGTGCTGAATGTAGAGCTTCCTTAACATATGCTACACTCCCATTTCAGCAGTTTGTTTTTCCTCGCTTCATTTTTGCCAACACCTCTCTTTGGATCTTCATGTGACTGCTTTTTAAGCTTTTATACATTGCCATGGAATTAAAATTAAAAGCATGAAACTCCTTAATCTCTGTGTGCACCTGAGCCTGACAAATTGGCAGTTTCCTTTGCAACTTCTCCCTCCCTCCTCCTTCCTCCTCCTCCTCTTCTTTCTTCCCTTCCCTTGTCACTACTTCCCTCCAACATCCTGGGTGCTCATCACAGAGGTCATGCACCTGTCGCCTGCTGTAAACAGGAAATGAATAATTCAAGAGCTGGTGGAGGTTGAGTGCAACCGTGACGAGCAAAATCGCATCCGTACGGTCTGCGTTCTAATCCTCAGCTGGAATCAAACTAATGAGAAACTCTTGCTGGAGAGTCTGAGGACTCACTCAGAAGCAGGCTGCATGTCCTTGACCTCTGTGGGTGATAAAGTTGGTTTGAGATGGCAGTGGTGGCACGACAAGCTTCTTTGGGGCTCTACTGTTTTGCATGGTTAGTTTTGAAGATTATGCTTATGTAAAGCAAGGCCACATTCACTCATTACAAAGACAACAAGTTCGTCCTCTCTATTTTCTCAAAATAGGTAGGAAAAACAGCAAAACATTGTTTTTTTAATGCTTTGAACAGACAAGCTGCTGTTCAATCAGATTAAAATTGAGAGAGCTTTGCCAAACCTACGACTACTTTATCATGCTACAATCCAACAACCATAGACATGAAGCCACAGATATGTTTAAATGGTCTAGATCAAAGTATAGTCATGTGTTAGAATGGTCCAATCAAAGTCCAGACTTAAATCCAATTAAGAACTTGCTTCAAGAGTTGAACAAGAGTTTTCCCAGATTGTCTCTATCCAATCTGACTAAATTTGAGCTTCTGGTAAAAACTAATGCGCAAAAATTGTCTAGTAGAGACATACCCAACCTGTAATGTGTCTCTTGACTCATCCCACTTTTCTGATTTTTATTCTTAAAAATGTTGAAAAGAAGAATCACTTTCCTTCCACTCCACAGTTTCACAATATTTTGTATTCTGTTGGTGAAATCCCTTTGAAATCTGGGGTTGCAACGGGACAAAATCGGCAGTTTATGTCAGAGAGAAATACTCAAGTAGAATGTGAAGATGCAGCCGTCGAGCCTGCTGGGTACCCACACTGATTGGTTTTCACTCCTTATCACCCAACCAGCAGGTGTCTAAGCTGCAGTAAACTGTGGCACTTGCAGGGATTTTCACAGCTATAACATGCTGGCCACAGGCTCAGCTGCTAACAACTCATCTACTTCTGCTACCCTTACCTCCAACCCTCCACCCTGCCGTCCTCTTGCTCCTGCTCTGTCAAGTAGTAACTCTGGAATCGTGTTATGTCTTTGCTCCACCTAACACCTGCACGAATTCTGATAAGAATCCTTATCGTCTCAGTCCCATGTTTCCTCTCTGCACCCAGGAAGAGCAGGAGGTCTCTACAGCAGGAGTGGGCGACGAAAAACACTATCACCGGCGGCCACATTGTTTTTCAACCACACTATCCTAACGTGTTGGAAGGTTTTAGAAGCACGAGGAAGTGAGTGGCACTGGCAGTGGAGCAGGATGTGAAATCCGTTGTTGGGGTGAAGTTCCCCTATTTAAAATCATGCCAGCTGCCTGTATCTACGCCACCCGCAGCGCGGCTTCCTCATAAGAGTCGTCCCTTTATGCCATTCTCCAATCTTTGTAATTAAGCTTGAGGAATGAGATGAGACATCTGCATGCCAGAACTCTGAGGAGAGGAGGAAGAAGACAACAAAGGGCGCAGTAGCTTCTCACAAAGCTTTCCAATTTGCAGCTCGCAGCTGTTTGCGTTCAGAGAGCTAGTTGAATGGCCTGTCCTCTCTCAGTCTAAAATTGGTTCACAATCCAGTAACTGATTTCTCAGCACACGCTGGTTAGGGGCTGATTTTGGATGGATTATGCCACTTTCTTCCTTTGGGCAACAAAAGTTTGTCGACTGTTCCTGGAGCTCAATCCTCGGTTAATGGCAGACAGGAAGTTGTTGGATGTTTTCTCGTGGAGATGACATTTCACCTCCTATTGATAATTACATCTACACATTCTCAGTTTATTTATGCATGCAGGTTTTTTTTGTTTTGTTTTGTTTTCTCCGCCAAAACATTAGAATGCATATTATTTTTTTATACAAGCTCTAAATAGCTTGTACAAAATCTCCACGGTTTTCCCAGCACCATGTCAGATTGGTTTAGCTGCATATGCTGCACAGGATTGAAAACAAAATGAGCCTAATGGATCCACAAGGCATGGCACTGCAACCCGTAAATTAAGTCTCACAGATGTGCTTCTGCAGATTAATCTTCCTGCTCATGAGCAATTATTCTGGCGGTGATGCTGAGGCATGAGGCTAATTTGAAACAATTACAGCCCAGGTTGGACAAAATTAGCTAGTTTAATTCCCAAGGCCGCTGCTGACTGAGAGAGAGAGGACATTTTAAAAAGCAACCGGGGGTAATTGCTTTTTAACGCTGGATCATCCTTTGGCAAACCAGGGACTTGACTGACACTGCGTGGTTTAAATCATTGCCCTTATGTTGACTGCTTTCAGTCAGCAAAGGTATTCATCAGGAAATGTGACAGATTTTTGCTTCATTTTGTTTGCTCCAATTGCGTTATAGAAAATGAGCCAATTTGTGCATCACCCTCACAGCTGATGCCACATTGGGTCTCGTTCTGTAACCCTCATGTAATTTTTTATTTTTTTTGCTTCTTAAATTTTATGACAGCTACCCGTCCACATCCCTACTTTGTGTGAGAATCAAAGTGCAAAATAAAATTCCTCCCCTATGGTCCAGACTTGAAAAGAGCAGAAAATCTTTCTTTTTAAAGCCCGTACACTTTTCTTTTAAGAGATTTGATTGGCTGTAGTGGCACTATTGCTATTGTTAAAAGCAGGATGTAATTTGGTGTTTTCAAATGAACCCAAAACTTGAAAATGGTGAGGAAAAAAAACATTTAATTGCAGTGGACTAAGGTGGTGATTTATCTGTTTTCATGGACTGAAAAGGTCTTTCTGAAAAAGGTATTTTTTGCATAACAATAAATATGAAAATTAGAAAGGAAATGTTCTCTCTGTGAGCAGTTTGCTATTGTTGTTAAACTTCTCGCCTGCAGTTTGTATAATTTCCACATAAATTGCATCTCTAAATACATCAGTAACTTTGCAGGGTGTTTTTCCTCTGCATGTTAGACGATAGAGTTTAAAGAATTGGCTGTTTACTTAGAACTGTACCTTCCTTTTCTTATGCTGTAACAGCCAAATCACCAGTTTTGTGTCTGCGTCCCTCCATCTGAGCAAACGTTTCCATCCTCATCTCAGCAGCTGAGGAGATAAAATTAGAAAGCAACCTCTGTCTCGTGCTTATTTTCTCCTTCGAAGATCCCGTCATCCCAGCTCACCTACCACAGCTAATCAATTTATAATGAGTTGTCATGGTCGCCATGACGGCTGCGTGATGCTTGGCTGACCAGTCTGATATTTATTCATGTAAAAAACGATGTTGTACTTTACGCCGTTTACACAAATTACGCAATTTGCTGGGGAACTAAACCTCATCTGAGTTCCTGTCAATCCTGCTGTACTTTAACTCTTTCTGGATGTATACGCATTGGACATCGTTGAATTAGAAGTTTTGTTGAATGCTTATGGATTCAAGCCACATTCAAGCCACGGTTATAAGAATTGTGAGCAGAAAAGCTTGTGATCTTGGGCAGATGTTTAATGTTGATCATATTATTTTCTGTTATTGTTTTTTTTGGTTAATTAACTAACTTAACCAGGCTAATCCCAAAGATCTCTTTTACAAGGCCAAGTCAGCAGCAGCATAATTAGAATAAAAATAAACAAGACATTCAGAGCACTTTCTGAAAGTCTTCTGTTTAAATTTATTACAGTTGGAAACTACTGGTCATGTCCGAAATCTTGGTGTAGTGATGGAGTCAAACCTGAACCTTCAAAGACACATAAAGACAATTACCAAGTCGGGCTTCTATCACCTGATTAATGTTTCCGAGATTAAAGGACTAATGTCCCAGGAAGATCAAGAAAAACTCATCCATGCATTTAACTTTTCTCGCAATGATTACTGCAATACCGTCTTCACAGGTCTGACTAAAGATCAATCACAGAGCTGCAGCTGATCCAGAAGGCTGCTGCTCTTCTCACTAAAATCGGGAAGTTTTAAAGTCCTTATACAGGCTCCCTGTACCTCAGAAAATAGACTTTAAAATACTTCTGTTAGTTTACAGATCACTGAATGGCTCAACACCAAAAATCCATTAAATATCTGCTGTTGTTGTATCATCCTTCCAGACCACTAAGGTTCTTTTGGCTCTGGTCTCCTCTGCATTTCCAGAACCACGAAGAAGCATCAGTCAGTTTCTATGAAAAACAACTGAGATCTTTTAAATGAAGGCTACCTGTGTAGAGTTGGCTTTGATTAGTAGTCGGTGAATGATTAACACATTTCATGTTCAGCAACACAGTTCTCATTGCTGAAATGTGCTGTACAAGTGAGCTTGACTTGATTTAATTGACCCCAAAGGTCAAGCAGATGTCATAAAGATGGCAAAGTTTTATTTTCTGATATTTATTGGTGCTTCAAAGCAGGGGCTTTTTTTCAGCACCATCTGCATGGATTTATGTTTTCCTGACATTCCCACTCTGCCTTCTTGCTTCTGTTGCTACATCGGGAGTCAGTAGCATCTCTGTATCCTATCTGCAGCCCCGCTGCCTGGTAGGGCTTCACAGTAGGGAGGCTGAGCAATTTGTTTCTGGATGGCTCCAGGCTTAT
The DNA here is from genome assembly GCF_051168715.1 of Poecilia mexicana. Lineage (NCBI taxonomy): Eukaryota > Metazoa > Chordata > Actinopteri > Cyprinodontiformes > Poeciliidae > Poecilia > Poecilia mexicana. The sequence goes on from NW_028263377.1 coordinate 21,595,799, forward strand.
CGTCTCTCTTTGACAGATGGGCCTCGCCTCTGCTCAGGTTGGGCTTGGTAGCAACACGCTGCTCACCGTTTGCCTGACAGAACTCGTTATAGACTTACCCTGGGAGAAGAAGCATCTCCACGAGGTCCTGTTACAGCACCGCCTCATCCCACCGCCGAGCCAAAAGGCTGTAAATTCAAACATGCTGCTGAAAAGCCCATCTTTAGTTTGGAAGATTTAACACTTTGGGGAAATGCTACATCACTTTAGAAACTAAATGTGTAACGGTAACATAAAACAAAATAAATCTTGTAAAGTTTTAAAATAACAACATGCCAATTTCCAATTTTAAATTAATGCGTCCAGGTTTTTTTTTACTATTTCCTTTGATGGTGAAAATATCCTTCATCAAAGCAACGTTCATGCTTTGACTGTTCAGTTTGTCCTCCTTCGTCTTGACCGCTGAATTTAGACCACATCAAGCTGTAAAAGTTTTGTCTTTTCAGTTCGTTTTATTGTGCAAGACAAAATGCTAAGTTAAGGAAAGCATTCAGCAAAGCATAATGCTAGAAAAAAAAGTTAAAGCAAGACTTGGCTTTGCTTAATTTTCCCATAAAACCAAGCTACACAAGTTATGCATTGAAAGCAAGACACAGTTACTCAATTCAACTAGATTTAGATTTTAATATATATATATTTTTTTTTTTTTACCAAGAATTTTCTTTTTTATATGCAATAGAAATGTAAGTCGTCTTTATTTATATTGTACTTTATGGCATATTGAAAAATATTCACATCCTTCTCAATAATAAAGGAAAACCATTTATTGGGATTACAGTAATCAAACCCTTCTAAGAAGTGCTGACCTGCTTTTTGCATGTATCCGTTGACATTTTGATGATTTGAATTTAGTAACGGGCTCCAAGTGTTTGAGCTTGGAAAGCCTCCTTTCCATCACTGAAATCTTAATATCTCTGCACACATTCTCTGATTCACTTCAGAACTCTGACTGGGCCTTTTAAAAATTGTTTTAACTTCCAGAGAGAAGATACAAGGCAATAAAATTAAACAAATAGACAAATTTGTCGTTTCATGTTGCAGTGTTGCCATTGTATTTTATGTAGTTGTGCTTGAAAGTGAAGGTTTTTAGGTGGATTTCCCCACATGTGTAGTTTATTTATTTTCTTTTGTTACTTGCTTTAAATGTAAATGTCCATTTGAGGCTTAAATCTGTGTGTCTATTTTTTTTCTTTCCATTTTCTATCTGGTTACTACCTCTTCAGTCTAAACGTAGATCGCAATATTTCAAAATAGCACTTATATGGTCTTTGAAAGGTCTTGGATGTGGGTAAAAAAAAACAAAAAAAAAAAAAACAGTACATTCCCTGATGTGTGTGGCTGAGTGTGAGAGTCCTCCGACCTTCCCTGGTGTGACTGTGGTTTATCGTCATGGTGACCGCATACTTCGGTCCTGGGTGCTGCGTGGAGGACACTGGTTGCAGTGGTTGCTCATTACGTTTGGCCAGCGCAGTTCACTCCTCAGTGTGGACTGATTTGATGGCAAACAGAATGCTTTGGCCTAATGCTACCGCTGAAGCCCACATCCTGTTGGCAGTGCTCCAAATCATGGTGTTGTTGTACTTACCGGCTATCCACACATTTTTGCAAGCCTCCACTGGCTGGAACAAGAATCTCACAAAGCAACTGAAACAAAATAATCTGCCACGGCAAAATGACAGCGTTCTCACTTGGGAAGATGCTCGCTCACCTCCAAATTGTGCATGGACTGGTTGCTGCCAGACTGCAGGATGTTGTGAATTTTGAGGCAGAAGTTTAAATTCCAAAACTGAATTGTCAAATTGTCAAAGAGAAAGAAAAACACAAGAGAAAATCCTGCTGATGTGGCAGCATCAGCATCTTGATGTGGCAGAAAAAATTACGCTTTTCATTTTTTCTGATAATGTCACACCCAAGTTTTAATTATAGGTTCGAAACAACACAGCGTTATTTGCTTATTGTTGTGGTGCAAGGAGATAACAGCAAACTTCTCTACATTTTATAGATTCAAACAAGAAAAGAACATGTTTGGAAAATCTTGTTGTAGTTCCCTGTGGGAACTAGGAAAACCCAACTTTTTTTTTTGTTAAAATAGAATTCCCAATTAGGTTGCCTTGTACTCGTTTTGTGGCAATCTACTAACCAATAGAGGTTTGACTCCCCTCCCCACCCCCCCAAGCTCTGCATGACTCCGTTTTTTTATTTTTGAATTCAGTTAAAGCTCAAGGTCAGACCACCAATTAGTTTACGTTTATTCTAAATTGTGATAAAGTAGCCCAGAGAAATATCATGTAAAATATATATTTTGGGTTTTTTTCAGTAGAGGTGATGTTTGGATAGGTTGAGCTGACTCTAAAGCATTCTTCTGAAGGTGCATATTTTTAAAAGGAGTCCTGAAGTGTGGTGACTGCTCTACTTTTGGTCATGGGGTCAAACTGTGCTTAGCCTTGCATATAATCAGGCCACATGGAGCAGCCTGGCACCTTTGGCGGTTCTGGGAGAAGAGGGAGAAAAGAGGGCAAAGCACATGTGAGAGATTTTTTTTTTTTTTTTTTTAAGGAGAGAAGAGAGTGCCTCAGATGAGAAGTAGCTGTGCTGAGATTAAACATAATCCTGTGTGAACCTCTTCACAGGTTTATTAGACATCATCTCCAGTTTCTCTGCTTGAAATATCCCTCTGTATGTAGATTTTTAGATCTCTGCCAGCTCCTCTGCCTCACAGACACGCAAACATGCAGTAGAGGAGGTCAAACACATCTGTGCTCTAATAGTGAAATAAAAACCTGACTGCCTGGCAGCAGGCAAAGTGAGCAGTGTGTTCTAGTCAAATATTTATTGCACAGATTTTTATACTATATCTCTCTCCTAGGCACATGTTCAGAAGCATGCTGCCCTCTGCAAAACTCAGATAAACAAGATGTCAGTATGACATCAGTGCTGTCAGTATGACATGCTGAATCATCCAGAGGATATAGAAAGAATATGTTCATGTAGATATAAAAATTCCCAAAATTTGAAATTGAATGCACAAATATCTCCAAATATCTATCGGGTGAAATTTCCGAATGTGCATCTCACATTTTCAGTATTCATTATGATGAGATTATTCTGTCGAGTTAATAAATGGTTAATATGCAGCCATGAGATATGCACCGCCTTACATAACATGAGTTTCTAGTCTTTTAGATGGATAAGGACAGAGTTAAAGATGTAAAGGCTGTTAAGTCAAGTTTATTTCTATAGCACATTTCAGCAACAAGGCAGTTCAAACTGCTGTACACCATAAAAACTGTAAAAAAAAATAAATAAAGAGCACTGTTCAGGTCTTGGCTGCTTTCAGAGTGTAAATTACACACATTGATTTATTACGATGAATCAGTCTACCCATTTATTGGACATTTTAAACATTAATCTTTGTAGTCAGATGTCATCTAATAACTCTTCAAGAACCGAAGAGCCAGAAAATCAGACTTCATCTGCACAACACGAAGCACAACAATGACAAAGAGGGATGTGTAATCCAACAACATTTACACTGGCTGCCTGGCAGCCTCACTTCTGTCGGTTTGCTCCAGGGCAGCTGTGGTTTCAGTATAACTCATCACCGTCAGTGGGTGAATGTGTGTATGAGTGGGTGAATTACTGATCATACAAGTACCGGCCATGTACCGTTTACATAGTTCAAAAATTGTGTCGGTTTGTTTGTTGAGAACAGCTAAATTGAGTTTATGTCTAGTACGTCTATGTTTCCTTCCTGGTATGAGTTAGTAGGGATCGCGATCGCTGACTTTAACTCTAACAGCAGAATTTATCCGAGACTCAGTGAAATTCACATTAGTTAATCGTTACCAAATGTAGAATTTTTAGGATAAGAAATAGTGGGCCTGATCTTAAAAATGTATTGGTTTTTCAAAAGCAATTATTAATTTATTGACTGCTGTGTTCTGGTCTTTGTAACTGAGTAAATTTTGTTCATCAGATATTCTCTTTAAAGGATCTCCAAAACATTAGTTCACAAATGTTTTAGTTGGAAGAATCAACAATTAGTCTTGCGGATCAAAGATTTTTGATTAAACATGATTTGTTTAACTCAACCTAGAAGTTTGACTCAAATAGAAAATGAGGAGGGCATTCCTCAAAAGAAAAATAAAACAATGATTGGAAGGCGTCTTTGTAATCATCCAAATCTTTAACTTCACCCACAGATTCAACCCAGGACTCTGGCTGAGCCGCCTCTTAACGTCAGAAGAAATCTGTTCATAAAATGAAAAGTTAACATCAAGCCCAAATTAGTACAGAAAATTAAAATCAAATACATTCTCCTTATAGCACTTTGTGACCAATATCTTGAACGTTTCTGGATAAATAAGTTCATTTATTTTCTAGCTGTCAAATCATAGCCTACAAATAGAAAGCCCACTTCAGCCAATGGGAATAACAGAGCCTACCTTGTTGGAAATATAAAGTCCACGTTTGTTATAGCTGTTGATTTCTCATTCATATCTCTTTTTTTGGTGTCCTCAGTCTCTCTAAACTCTGGTGACTTTTTTTTTTCCTTGTTCTAAGGTTTCTTCCCATTCTTTTAAAAACATGAATGGTTAATTTGGAATCTGAAATTAAACCAACTTTGAGTTCTGTGCCTGTTTCTTGGCTCTGTTCTAGGCTGGTGACTGTCCAGTTAGCACCCTACCACCAATGAAAACTGACCAAATTAATCTCGTGATTGTTCTCTGTCTTATGCTGTAATTCCTCTCACAGCTTCTTTCACACCACCTGCTGATCATTTTGTAAGCTAATTGGCTGCTAGGAGTCATTTTTCTCTCTGTTAATGGAGTGCATTCGGACATCCCACAGCAGGTCAGTGTCATTGTGAGCCCTCGAATGGCCACAAGCCTCCAATCCACCATGAGCCCAATTTGCAGTTTCCAGCCACAGCACATCTGAAGCGGCTATTTATATGCACAACACATCATGGTTTGTTTCCTACCTCACTCCAAAGGATGCTCTGTTGGTTTGGTTCATTGTAACTAAAAAGCTCCTGCTCGTCATGCACGATGCTGTATTTGCAGTCTCTTCCGGTGCTGTCAGATCCAGTCCTATCAGCTCGTGGGCCGAAGAAGGGCAGGAGCCACTGGGATGTTTGCAGGGCAGCTGGAGGGGGGAGGATGAAACATCAACACTGCAGATGCACAGTGGCCGGGACTTTATATGTGCATAGCAGGACCTAACTTTGCATTCTCACTGACAGGCAAATAAGGACCGTGCTAAACATCATTATAAGTGAGTTTAATATATGCAGCTGGCAAATGACAGGAATCATCTACACTGCGCATGGTAATTATGTTCGGGTTTTGCATGCACTTAGTGCTCATCACTCCACCGGTCAGCAATTTCCCTTGCAAATTCCTGCTCAACACTTTTAAGTTGCGATGTTGATGCATTTATTATCACAGCTGGATAATCAGATCAGAAGCCTGATGATGAAGGTCTAACTGACAGTCCAACTGTTTCTCAGCTGGTGGGTGCAGCTGAGAATCAGAGAGCCGATGCCTGACACTCAAAATCCAACAGCAGTCAGAGGAAATGGATCATTCTGAGAGATAAATAACTACTTACAGGTTCAGGGTCTTTCATCTGTGACACCAAAGGGGGAATGGTGATAGATGGGTTGATTTGTGTTTTGTCTGCACTGGGGTCTATTAATTTGTCAGATGAACGTTTACATAGTTATTACAATTCTGTTTAAATTCCGGATCCTGGTGTAGATTGTAACAATTTAACTGGCTGCACAAACGATAAAGTGCAAGCACAATCATGCGAGAACGACGGCATAATTTATTTTGAAAAAAGAAAAAGAAAGATAGAACATATTAGTAAAATGATCTTGTTTAAAGGTTTTTGTGCAATTGAAATATTTGACATCATAAAATTTAATTAGGATGATGCCAAAATGCATCTTTTTTTTCTTTTTTGTCAAAAAAGCCACTAGAAAAGGATCATCCATCCATTTATGCATTATAAAGTATCAATTGGCATAAATTGCTGAACATAATGTGAAGACTAGTTCAGTCAGTGACATTTTATTTGAGGTTTAACTTAGATAGGCACAACAACAACGGAAAGCAGATATTTCTGCAGACTGACTGCTGTGTAATATAAATAGAAGTAATTTAGCTACCAGCAAAACTAAAGCAGCTGATGCCAGAGAAGTTATTTCTTTAAAGAAAAAGCAGTGGTTGAATTGCTTCCTGTTGGTCAGTCTGGCCAAAGGTTCTGGTGCTCAGCCGTCCATCTACATTGACCCGGTACCACCCACCGGCCTCCACCGCAGTGGGCTACACAGCCTCTGCTCCACAACAAGCCGTCTGTTATTTTGCATACTTTAATAAATGGCATCTTAATTTCAATGGGAACGGCATGGAGCCAAACATCAACTTGGTTTTCATAGCGCAAGAGGTCATTGCAGACGTGCACACTGCCAAAATAGTTTTTTTCTTTCTTTTTTTTTTTTTTTTTGTTTGTGGGTGTTAAACACAAAGATTCATTTGCATATCTCTGACAGTTTCTCATGTCTGTTCATGAAGTTTGTGATTTATTGTGTTTCTGGTGGCTCAGCAGGACATAATGTTGGAAAGCATCTTGAGTAATCATGTGAATCCCACATCTTCCACTATAACACTTTTAACTAGAAACCTCCCAATGCTCTTGTTTTAAGTTTGGCCCTTTCTGGTGGCTTTCCACTGAAATACTGTTTAAAAGCTTCTGGGATTTAAGTTTTTTTTTTTTTTTTTCTTTTGCTGACTGTTTAAACTAGCCAATAAAATAAACCAGGCATTTCCGTGGAGAAGGCAACAAACTGGACATGAAGCCATAACTTAGTCTCTTATGTACTGTAGATGCTTAATCCATGCTAGTATTACATAATAGAGAGACAAATTTGTAAATTTCTTGATTTTCTTCCAACATATGTAAGCACAACAGGGAAAAGCCATATTTTTTTCTGCTATGCAACAGGTACTCATAGTACGGAAGCTCAAATCAAACATCCGAGATATCGTTTTTTAAACAGAAACCATTTGCTGCAGGTGTCTAACTGAGGGCCTTGTGGCAAGCCTTTTTTTTTTTTTTTTTTTTGGCTTTTGGCTAATCTTATTTCTTTGTTGATTCTTTTTATTTTTACTTTCTTTTGCACTTTTTCAGTTATACTTCAAAATGTCATGAAGGTCCTGAGTTACACTGCAGCGCTTTCTCTTGTAGATGTTGTAGACAACGGGTTGAGACCAATTGAGTTTTACCTGGCTGGGATGTGAAACAAGGAAGGCTGAATTCATCTCATTAGTTTAAAGAAGATGCTCGTTTTGGACGTTTGCTTTGGTTAAAATCATTTTGAGTTAAACTTTTGCAGACTAAGCCTTTCGTACCAAAAAGAAACAAACATGGTTGTACGTCTGCGCCTCTTTTTCTATTTTGCTTGCTGTGCCATTTGCCAGCATGAATATGTTGAATAGAAATATGATTCGGGGCTTTTAGAAGTGAGAAAATCATTTTTATGAGAAAACCACTAAAAAACAGGACTAATTGCACAGGAATAACTGTTGACGACTTGAATCTTGAGCTGTTGGTTTTATTCCAGTCTGTGTCGCTGGTTTATGCTGGAAACCTTATATTTTCTCAGGTGCACATGTAAAAAAAAATAAAAATAAAATAAAAAATCTATGTTTGAACTCCATGGCTCAGATGCGCCACACAAACACACTCACACCCGAGTCGGTGCAATGTGACGGCTGTTGTTGTGTAACCAAGCCCAGTGACTCATGAAAGGAAGGAATGCGGCACAGTGATGGGTTGAGGAGGAGGAAGAAGAGGAGGCCTGCCTGGGGAAGGTCTAGCAGAGACAGTCAGCTATGTTCCCAAAGTCATCTGGGGGAGAGATGTAGAGGAAGAGAAAGATGCTGAACGTTTGGTTTTGGGTCATGCCTCAACTGCGAGCGCTTGTCTGGACACTGAACCGCAAGTGAAGCGCAAATACATCTAAGCTTTGATGCAGCCATGACCGTGGTCAGACAAACCAGATGGTAGCCTAACCACATACAAATGTGAACCCATGAAAGTCAGTTACTCAGTGGAACAGGATGCAGATTTATAGGAAAAGCCTACTGAAATAAAATAAAATGAACTCCTCATAAAGAACTGTGCCTCAGCTTGCTTTCAACTGTACTCCCTTAAGAATCATTCACAATATGTGCCAAGTACAAAATTATACCTTGTTTGATTTCGTCTGCCTGTGTTTTTATATATATATATATTTGTATGTGTGTGTGTGTGCGTGTGCTTTGTGGATTTGTTTATATTGACTTTCCTCTTGGCCCAGGAGCCATTTGTTTTTCAGCAATGCGTAGGCAGTTTTGCTGGGATGGAAGTGCATGATATTTGCCTAGTACACATGCGCGCACACTTCCACATTTGCAGTCGTACATGCATAGATTCAGGCTGTGCCTCCGTGCCCGTGTTATCATCCAAAGAGGCAAACAGCCAGCCCCTGATTTAATAAGCTGCCTGGGGAGTAACAGAGAGGTGGGAAAGTACTATCAGCTGATAACTGTCCTCCCTGCAAGCCCATCTTTTTCCTCTTATAGCCTTGCCAAGAGAAAGCTTGGCTTTTCCTTGTGTTTTGTGTGAATGCACATGCCGTGTGTGGGAGCGATCCCCTGCTGCCGGCTTCAGCCCACGTGTCTGTGGGCTGGAGCCGTGCTGGGCTGCCTCATTCTGGGTGTCAGACAGACAGCAGAGGAGAGCCTGCATATGGCAAAGGCAGGCCTGATCTCCAAGCTAAGGAGCATATGCACAGTCCCACACCCACTAATCATGCACACAAAACGCGCGTCTGGCGTCATAGATGGCACTTCTGCCAAGCAGGAGGAATCCACGGCCCAGAGTACTGACAGAATCCCCGTCCCCGTTGTCCTCTCTCTTCTGCACTTCACATGGCCCACATAACACAACGATCACTGTTCACAAACTTGACAGCAACTCCAAAAGAGGCATCTCCAAAGTGCCGCAACAAACGGGAACAAAAGTGTACCACAAAATTTAACAGAGCAACTGCTGCGCTGTATTTTGACATTGTATTGCTTGCAATGGTTTTGAAAGAATGGGCATGCCGTCTCTGTCAACTCTTTGTATGTCAAACAGGCGAATGTTTCTAAGTTGTTTGAATTTTAACAAATTCAAATATGAGTTTGATGGATGCTGTCACCACGGTGACATTTGAACATTTTACTTCCTGCTGAAAGTTTAGAATACTCCCAGAAAAGATAGACACTGAAAAAAAACAATTATTGGATTCCAATAATTGTTTTGTTTTTTCACTTATTTTTGAGTCTATTTGAGTCTCAATTATTTTGAGTCTAATTCACATTATAAGAGTTGTATTATAACAATGACCTGATAGCACTGATCCAAAAATATCTGATTTTTAAAGTTTCTGACCATCTGTTCTGCTGTCAGACGTTGTGGTCAGTTCTAGTCGAGGTGGAAAGCAGCTAATTTCTCAGTGCGCTTCTCATATTTAATGCATGACGTTCATAAGTCAATATCTGATTGTTCCTCTGGATCTGCGTTTTACTCTCAGGAAAAATACGAAAGTTGTTTACTATTGAAGACTTTCATGAAGTGTTAAAGTCTTACCTAATTTAGTTGTATTTTTTAGCATTATAAAAGTTTGGTTTTGAACATGTTTCATATTACTCAAACTTGGATTCTAAATGTAATTCTCACTTTAAAACAAAAATATTATAAACTTGTTTTTCCAAGTTGATATTTCCACAGTTTATAATCAACTAATTCTCTTTCTTTTAGAAGAAAATGGATGCCACAATTTGGTGTGAACAGCAGGAAAGCTTTCAGGAAAGAGCTCCTCAGATGAGGGGAAGCTGTTGCACCAATGCACTGCGCAGCTTTAGAAAAGAAACATTTCTTGCATCCCCACCCCTGACTGTGCCACAATTTCCATCATGAGCCGATAAAAGTTCAGCCGTAGTGTACCAGTAAAGTTGTTTTTTAGATGGGAGGAAAGCGACAAAATGAAAGCAAGTGTTTCCTGGACGCTTTTAGACAATCACACTTAGTGGCAGGCAAAATACTCAAATGCAAAAATGCAGAAAATAAGATATAACCTATCCTAAAAGTACTCCAGAATGTATAATGACCCAGAATCAGAACAGGGATGATTTATGTTTTTACTAGAGTTTTTTGAGGAATCTAAATAGATTTCAGAAGATCAAAGTGAGTAAGACAGCAGCGTTCTGCAAGAAGCAAGAGCAAAACCGGTTCTAAACAACTTTAACTTGCCGTTTGGAGAGTTAAACATGACCTGACGATGTACCAGCAATTACAAAAATAATTTTACTATAATTCCAAGCTCAGAAGGCTCATATTAAAACTATTCTCTTTGAAGGTGCATCAGTTACAGTTCAGAAGCCGGTGATTATGTGAAATCTGTGGTTTTTGCTTTGCTTTTGTTTGCTATTAGGGCAACAGTGCAGCCTTGGCTCTTGTGTTCCACAGGAGCCGAATAACAGGCATGCTTTGGGGTGGCCACAGTGACCCGCAGCTGACACCAATGATTGATCCCGGTGCAGGAATAAGTGCCTGCGAGCAGCTGAGCGCACCAGTCCACTGAAACGCAGCCAGGCGGAAAATTAGAAATCTCTTCATCCCTGGTCCATTTGAAATCCGATATCTCTCGTCTTCCTCTCACGCAGCCACCTTTCCTTGGCCAATATATCTGTTGTTAAATGATGTGTTTATGTGCACGCGTCGAACGGGCTGGGGGTTGTTTTGTCTTTGAGGGTTAAGAATGTGCATATGCCCAGTAAAACTTTCCATTCCTCCAAACACCTCATGGTCTACATTTAAAATGAAATGCATTTCTACATGCCGGCTTACAGTTGAGTGAGGTGCATCCTGCATAGGATGCCAGTTGAATTTGGTGCATCTGGTCTCCTCTGAATGCTGCAAGGCTAAGAAAAACAGCATTTCCCCCCCAAAAAAAGTTTGCTTGTCTTTACATTTTTCCCCCAATTTCATATTTAAAGTGAATAAGCCCATTTTATTATCAGATAAAGATCACCAAGGTGATTTATTTTTTTTATTACATTTTCAATTCTTCTTAGTTAGAGAAACTCCTCATAACCTAACATTTAATTGCTACTTGCTGCTTTGCAGAGTCATTTTAATTCGGGCACATTTTAAATGTTTTTTGAAGTTCAGAACAATTTCCAAAAAGTTTTATAAGATGTTTTTTTTTTTTGTTTGTTTGTTTTTTTCCCCCTGTAAATGTAGTGTTTGTGTTCGTTTTGGTCAGCAGTCGTTTGCTTCTTAAATTCTCCCATAGATTAAAGATATGAACGTTTCATTTTGTCCAACATGGTTCTGGTGGCTCTCCAGGTCTGGCAGTGATCAGAAAATCAAAGTAAAAAAATATATATGGTTAATAGCTGTTCATACATATATGATTTACCAAAGGAAGCAGATTACTTTTTCACATCGGCTCAGGTTTTTCCCTTTACAAGTGAAATCGTAATTTGCTTGCTTCTCTTTCTGATATTAAAATTAGTTTTAATTATCTAAAACGTTTACTAAATGTGCCAAAAAAAAAAGTTAAACAAGAATATAATTGGAGGGCAAATATTTTAGTAAAATACATAACTTGCAAATAGATATTTCCTCTCTAATGTATTGTAGCTCCTGAACCTTCACTGTTGATCTGGTTGTATTTCTCCAGGTACGTCTGCCCAGGGCAACCCCCTCCTGGCCTCTCTCCCGGTGCCGGGGCGGCCTCTGCAGCCTCAGCTCGACCTCAAACACCTCCTACCCTTCAGACTCAATGGATCCTCACCCCTTAGCCTCTTTCCCAACTTTAATACGGTGAGTCTCATGTCACAAAACCTGAAACTGTGAGCTTAGAATAGAAAAATAAGTTAACAAATTCAGCCAAATTAAAGCTCCTCAGCTGAGCTTAAACGTGTTAATGAGTGAATGAGCGCAACACTTAATTTTGTCCATCATATTATGATCTGTTTATTTTGTAAGCGGGCCTTTTGTTTAGGAAATGATCTTCATTCAAGCGTATCTGCTGTGAAAACTGCTGTTGTCATGACGCCGTCTCCATCCACAGACGGGACCCTTGCCACCTGAACCGTCGGCAGCAAACCTCTTGGTTTTCATGCACCTCAGCGTGACGCTTACCTTGCCTCTGTGACTGGAATTAAAAGCTTGTGTCTTTGATCCTTTCTCTGCGCTCTATGCCCATTGTCATTTTGTGTGTGCATGCATGCAGGCACTCCAGAAGTCTTTTGATCCTACTTTAACACCCTTGTTGTGTATTGGGTTCACTGCTTTCATTGCACTTGAGGAAAAAAAAAAAAAAAAAAAACTTCAGCTCTGTGGTCTATAAATGGAGGATAAGCTGCAGCTTTTACACTCCAGTATGTGTCTTTTTGGAGACTGGGAGGATGCAGACATATGGCTCCTTCTTTACAGCGGAGGACGTGTGGGAGGGGGGTGGATGAGACAGACGTTTGCTGCGTGGCGTTCATGTTTTGGGGGGGGGTCACCAACCTGCTTGTGAAAAGTTCAGTCAATTCGTTTGCTCCTCCGCCTTGTAGAACAGCGACTACGCGAGTCGCAGAGGCGGCGTGGTAAACACTTATTCCTCTAACACCCTCATGTATTTATATTAGCAGTGCAAGCTGTGGGCTCAAGTCTCCTGTCAGTGTTTTGTCTGTGTTTCACTTTGGGGAAAATTGCTGGTTCTATTTCCAGTCCATTGCACGTGCCCTGTGGTTCTTTTCAAAATAATTTGTTACAGTCACACTTTGCTGCTTTTGCATTTACTTTTGCTCATTCTGCTAGACAAATAACAGTAATTGTTATGGCAACAGCTACTTTAGGAGAAAAACGCAATCTGAAGTGAAGGAAGTACATTGCCTTGGAACAATATTCACACCACTTGAATTTTTTTTCACCTCTTATCCACTCATAGTGACAGTTTTTAGGTGATTGACAAGCACGAAGTGGTGCATGATTGCAAAGTGGATGGAAAATGGTACATGTTTTTAATTTTCTTATGAAAAATTGCACAGTGTGGTATGTATCTCAGACACTTTTTTCACTTTAATACTCTAAATGTGGAGTAGCCAAATGATTTCACATCTTACAAAGACATGGCTGTCGACCTAACCTCACAAGTAGGGAAAGAAGAGCATTACTTAGAAAAATAGCCATAGTGACTTTGGAGGAGCAGCAGACAACTGCGGCCTAGCTGGAGAATCTTTTGACAACACAGTAATTAGTTTTGCACTCCTTTACGGCAGAGTTGCACGAAGAAGACCATTTGTTGAAAGTTTGGTGAAAGAAAAGGCATAAGAAGGCTTTCCCTTCTATCAAATATGGTGGTGGTAGTGCTTCTTTTGTTTAGCAGGAAAAAGGTTGCTATACAGAGCTATCCTGAAAGAAAACAGTTTGAAGAGGCAAAACTGGAGGCTGAATACGGAACGGCCCATTTTTCAGATTTTTCATGAAGACATGCATTGTCTTCCTTATGTCTCACAATTAGCTACTTTTTTTTATCAATCTTTCTTATGAAATCTAAATAAAAGTCATACAAGTTTTTTGTTTTAGTTTCAAATCACTCAAATGCAAACGATTGCTGTAGATATTCCACGAGAAAAACACAGCGACAATTTAGAGGTGGTATGAAGGAAGTAGGTCAGAGAACGTATGGAAGCCTTTTGACGGTGTAACAATATAACATCATATCACCGTTACTTCAGTGCCAGAACAAGATGATTACCCCCGTTAAGCACGCCCTGGCAGTGCAGCTGCAGCATTAATCACAGCATCCATTCAGCTCGGAGTCCCAAGTTCTTTTAGTCCTGATAAGGCATCCGCTGCAGCCTGCATTTCCAGAGGGGAAGATGAATGCACCTGTCTTCAAACCCAAATAGTCTCCAGTTACCCTGGTGTCCCTTCTTATACAGTGCCTTCACATCTCTGTCTGCTTCTTTCTCTCAACCTTTACCGAAACCTCAGCACGGACTGAGCCGCCTGGCGCAGGACAAGTCCTGTCTGCGCCTGAATGGCAGGGGAGAGCGAAGCACTGGGACAAAAGAGGCATTTATAGCCGTCGGTTCAGGATGGCTGCAGACAGACAATGGACACATTCTTCAGTTCCTAAAACAAATATCTGTGAGTGCAGCCTGCCCTGAAGAGCTGGACAGAGGGCAGCAGGACTGGGAGAGCTACATTTCAGTGGTTGTGCTGTAGCTGGCGAGGAGAAAAGCAAAAGTTTACTCCCAGAGGTAGCCTTGAGTCATACAACACAAGACCAAAATAGAGCAGCTAAATAGTCTACCCTGGGGGAGACACACCACCAGCATGGAGGTATCTTTGTCAGGTGTGTTGATAGTGCCTCTCACACCTGGCCCTGAGGAATCCGTGGTAAACCGACTCCGTTCTTTACGAGGTAGCAGCTGCTCCGAACACAACGCAGCTTTGGAAGGATCTGAGGCAGCATCCGAGTCAATGCTATCAATATAGCAACACTCCTTGATCTCTGGGCAGCTGGGGCTGACAGAGGTGTCACCACGTCGGGTTCCGAGGATGTGTCGGTGCAACTAAAAGTGAGAACAACCCACTCCTCGGCTATCCTCACATGCAAGCCAAGGAACGGACGGGGTCAGGCCCTGTGCCAGCTGAGGATAAGATCCAGGATGATTGTGATATTTTATACCCGTCTGAAGGGTGTCGTGATGGAATCAGCTGTCATTCTGGACTGTAGAGCCTTTAATGAAGCCTTTTGCTTTCTTTGCTGTTCATAATATACCACGAGGGACTTTCTGCTGTCTGTTCACCGGATGTTAAATCTATATTAGTCTGTTTAAGTGATTGATAATGACGTAAATAGACATATTTTTGTGATTGGGTAAATTCTTCTATGAATTACTTTGTCTTTTTGCAGATAAGGAGCAGTTTCACAAATTTGGCTCGTTAACATTCAGCATTTGATCCCTTAAATGAAAAAATGTGAGACGACACAACTCCTTGTTTTGTCTCACGTGAAAGAAAGTCGTGCAGCTACAGACAGCTTTCGTGTAAACAAAATGATACAATAATAACCTGGAAGGTCACAAACGTGTTGTTTTGAGAAATTATTTATTATTTTGAGGAAGACCCTTCATTTTGGCTGAACTGAAGGTTTATTATGGCTAAATCACAATATTTAGCTAAGCAGATAAAATGGTAATGTTACAAAAATACTCCCAAATTACTGATTAAAATGTATTGCATAATCCACAAGGTTTCAGGTGTGAACACATATTACCTAATCAGTGCCACTAATTGTTTTGTCAATAAATTCTGAGTTTCTAGATCAATAAATATACATCGATTAAAGCCTGGATGTAGAACTTTTTGAAACCTCGTGTTTAGCTTGCACGTATTTGTTGTTTTCATGACATTTTTTAATATGGAGCGATCTTAAACAAACCTTAAATTGAAAGCTGTTGTTGTAGTGCGAAGAGACATAACATTGCATTGTACTAAAAATATCCAGGTAAAATAAAACACATCTCTTTCTAAGGATTTGTAATCAAAATTCAGCCACCGGTGACAATGCTTTTTTTGTGTGTGTGTGGCTGAAAAATGCGTTCAATATCAAGAAAAGCCCATCATGCACAGTCACTGCAGAGATACTGAGGTATTCAGCTCATATCAAATAGCGGCAGCATGCTGATTAACAAAGAAAAGTTGTTATTTGTTCCAGATTTATGCCTTAAATCCTACTCAGCTGTCACCAAGGGAACATCTCGGCATGATCCCTATTCTTGGTTTCATCCCTGTTTTTTCATGATGATGGGACGTGATGTGAGGATCTTTTTCTCTTCATGCACTTTGGCTGCATGCAGGGTAACCCCAAGGGAGAGATATCTTTTGATCCTAACCTTACTTTATGGCTGATGTTCAGCGCATTCCAGGAGTTGCACTGTGTTGGCTTTCTGCAATCTGAAACCATATTTTTGAAAGAATATGAACCTGTCAGATGAATTTGATTCACTCATTAGTTAAAAATTGGTACGTCAGAAGTTATAAGACCGAGACAAAATTGTTCAGCACAAACCTACAAAATCTGAGTTTCAGACAACAGAAGCAAAAAGCCGAAACTGGTCAGTGCAGACACAGAGGGAGTTTTAAACTTCCTTAATCAGCTGGAAGCAACTGAGAAAGTGGAAAGTGAGGAATTCGCATTTCTGCTCTGCTAAGCATGCATACATTTAAAATGAAACATAACTTGACTTGAATAATAAAGAACAAAGGACCAGCAGTCTTAGCTTGGATTTTTTATTGTTTTATTTTTTTTGTCTCCGTTATCAAAAATAATCTCATTAGAAGTCAGACCACAAAAACTTTGTGTGAATGGAGTTGTTTTGCCATTAAGAACTGAGATACCTGCAACAATAAATTAAGTGCATAACTTCCAGTCATAAGGAGGCACGTATGACGCAATCCCAGATGTCTGCGTTATGTGAAGGCACAAGCAGCAGAAGGGGGAAGTGTTTTCACCTGTTCAACAGCAGCAACATTTTTTATATATAACTCCCAGTTGAGTCTTGTAAAGCTATAACTTTCAGAAAGTGATAATTGCACCAGAGATTATCATCCAACAAATTTAGATGAACAGTTTTACATGTGCAGCCCTTTAACACACAGTGCAAATCTGCAAATAAGAAGGCCAACTTGTTGTGTTTAAAAGTGTTGACTGCAGTAATGTTCTAAATCACTAAGGGCTTAATTCAGTAATAATGCATCGCACTTTAATCCAGACACTCTAAGCCAAATTTCAAACTGTGTCCAAAGTTTGACTTGAGATCTGACCACAACTCTGGAACGGGGGCAAATGTTCCCATCAGCACCAGAAAACCTGACTGCACCCATTTATTGGTATTGGCATTTATTTGTACATCAATTGATGTCGACAAAAGATTTACAATGATTCACAACACTCTTGTAAAAGACATTTTTAATCTCAATGAGATTTTTTTTTATCCTCGTTGGATGAATGTTGAATATTCAGACTTGTTTGTTCACTTTTATGAAATATTGGATGTTTGGTTATTCTTTTTATCAGGAAAAGGGGAGAATAAAATCACTGTTAGTAGTGTTAAGTGCAGACTATTATATTGCACTGTTTCATTGTGTCATTATCCAATAACTTCACTGATTTCACATCATGACAAAAAGCCTCTAGAAAAAGAACTATTGTAACATGAATTAACTTTGTGGTCATTTTTACTGAAGTGCTAGTATTATTTATTTAGTCCTCCTTAGAGCAAAATTAATGAATACTTTATGCATTCTATTTACTGCATGCATATTTAATGAGTATTTGCAATATTTGCTTTTGCAGAGATTGATTTTGCATCGTCTGCCACTGTGTTTTAGACTCTGCAAAAGCGCAGCCTCTTGGCTTGACAGGAACATGCTGCTTGTGTTGATTTTTGCTGTCTGTGTCTCAGATGGACCCTGTCCAGAAGGCAGTGATTAACCACACGTTTGGGGTCCCTCACCCCCTCAAGAAGAAACAGATCATCTCCTGCAACATCTGCCACCTGCGCTTCAACTCAACGGTAAGAAAAGATTCGTTGTTGTTGGGGGTTTTTTCTGTAAGAGGAAGATGGGGGAAGTGTAGCAATAAAAGGAAGAAAGAGACATTATGCTTTTTTGACTGTATAATGTGCACTGACTGCATCGCCCTTAGTAAATAATGGGTCTACCTCAAGAGAAAATTGCACTCTGGAATTGTAGTATTTTTCTTCAATGTTTGTTTTCACTGGAAAAAGAATGTTTCTATGATATGCCAAGGAATCATGGAAAACACTAAGAACATCTAAGGAGTCATTGCTGCAATGTAAACATTGCTGTTTTGTGTTGTTGTTTTTCTAATGAAACTTTGTAAAGGTGCAAAAAAAGTTGTGCTGCCATATTCTTTAAAAAAAGAAGCTTTCTTCTCCAACATTTGCAAATATGCTTTACTCCTTTAATACTGTAATTGTCCAATAATAATCCATAAACCTAACCCTAAATTCTGTGAGCACTGAACTGCCTGACATTCAGCTGAATTTTGTTGGAAGTCCACTCCTTGGAAGTCGGGGAACTATATCAGATATGGTAGGATTTTATTATTTGGGATAATCTTTCTCACTGTAAAATAATGGAATTCAGCTAAACTGGAAATTTAGTTCTCCAACGTTGTTGCTGACGTTTTCTCATTTCCATTATAGAACAATGTAACCCGGAACTCCAGACTAACAAAATTCTTTCTTTGACAGACGTGTTCAAATCAGTCAAGTACATTTTATTTGCGTCATCTGGCTGCTACTTTCCATTCTTAATTTCAAGCATTTTCTTTGAGTAAATCAGACGTTGTTTTCTGTTTCAAACTGAACTGTGGTTTGCTGGAGCCGTGATTAGGTCAAAAAGGCCTTATATAAATAGCGTGGGGTTTTTGGTTTTGTTCTTGTGTGTAGATTTTTGTTCAGTTTTCATCTCAGTGCAACTTTATGTCTGTTGGTGAACAGTTGTGTTGGCAAGAAGGCTTAGATTGCAGCTTAGATTCCATTTATCAGCAAAGTGCAAAAAAAGAAAACAATCAGCAGCCACAACAGGACGCAGATTTCTCAGCTGCTCTATCCATCCTTTGTGTAGCACATGTATTGTATTTATGGAAACAGTCAAATTAAAAAGCAGTAAACAGTTTGGAAAGATGTCTTCAGTCCGGATGCAGCTAAAATGCGAAAACGGCAACAGAGTTTCATTTGGACTTTAGTCTTCAAAAAGCTCCGAAGAAGCAGAGGTAAGAAAGGGAATAAGATGTAGGCATTCTCTCTTATAACTACTGATAAAGTTAAAGTCAAGTTTACTGTAACTTTATCAGTAGCTTGAAGAATTTGGGCATTTTCAAACCTCCATAAACCTCTCCAGAGTTTTATGTAGATGCAATTTAAGCTTTCCGTGATGCACAATGTTCTAAGAGGAAAAGCTGCCTGGGCTACACAGCTTCTAAGTGTTAGTCTGATTTAACGAGCTGTTTGTAGCAGCAATTACATTTAAAGTTATCTTATTAGAAAACATACTAAACTATGTTTTAATCAGCATAAATCCAATTGAAAATCATAACTACTGTTATCCCTGACCTGTCTGGTATGCTCCTCAGTTGTGGTGACATGTTTGACAGCATTCTCTAGCAAATCCCCATGACCTTCGGACGACAGTTTTATTTTTACCGAGTTTAAACAACACACCGTTAGACTCTATACAGTGAATATGTGACTTTTGAAAGCAATCATTCAATCAGCTGAACTGGGTTCTTATTTTGTTCATTTAAATGAGATGAACACATATGAGGTGAAAAATTCCACTAAATACCTTTAATTTAGTGGTTGTTGTGTCAAAATGTGAAAAATGGGGGATGGACACGTTTGCAGTGCAAGTTTATTTACATCAGTGCTCATTGCTTTGCTTGCTCTTTTTTTTTTTTGAAAGCCTTTTCTTGAGGATATATTTCTCTAATGACCACTTCCTTTCTCTTATGTGTTTTTGGTGACTAATATCCATGTGGGACCTGATTGAAATCTGGGTTCAAGATACTGATGATCTTGCTCTCTCTATACATCTATATCTTTTATTCTGCTATATAAAATCTGGCGTCTCGCTGATTAACCAAAGCAGCTGGCAGTACAGTTTAACTTCTGTGTCTGTCTATTTTTCACTAGAGCCTGGACTCGGAGGCTCTTTAAGCAAGTGGAATGGAGCTAGCTTTTCACCCACTCAGCGTGTATATATGTCCACGCGATGTGTACAGCCCTCCGCCCACGTTTCCTTTCATCCCAGGGATTTCTTGATCACTGGACGATCTGGAATCCTTTTGATGAGCAGCACATCCTCTTGTAGTTTCTCTTGACTGAGCCGCAGCTCATTTCACGCCTTGTCCTTCTGCCTCCTTTGAGACCCAATTGGATGGCTGAGGAGGCTGAACTATTCACAACAGGCTGTGGAGTCGGATGACATGCTTATGTATTTTTTTTTGTCTGAGTTGGTTTCTCTGAGCTAATGCTACCTGAGCAGCAATCAGTCGTGTTGGTGACTCTCAGGTGATCAGATTTACTGGCGTTTTGCTCCGAGTGAGAAAAGTCTTGATGAATTTGCCTGTCTGTTATGTTTTTCCTGGATGTTTTCATTTGATCACAGAATGTCTCCTCTTTCTTTTTTAGTTGCTGCAGAAATGGTAAACCGCTGCCAATATGATACTACCCAGAGCTCAAAATATGCAAAACAGAACTCATGCTAAATCTACTTTCCTTCCTACATTCCTCACTCTGAATCCTTAGCAGTGGGGAAAATGCTCACCTTATTTGGCTTTTCGTGTTGTTTGTGGTGATTTTAAAGATTTACTCCCAAGCATGTAGCTCTTTAAGCCCAAAATGATGTTTTGTTCACACCGGCGGCTGATGAGGTTGTCTTAGCCTTTAATGAGTGATCTGTGCATTGATTTCTTTGCTATTTTTATGTGCCATTGCTTTGTGTAACAACGTGGCTTTTGTTCTCCGACTGAACAGGGTCACGGGAGTGATGAAAATGGAAACGTAAATTGCCGTCCACTCGAAAGGAAATTTGCGTGCTTTTATTGCTGCAGTGTAGTCAGTCAGGATGTGTTTTGAGTCTGATTTGTGTTTGTGTGCTTATGAGAGCCTTAAATGTGTGTAACATTAGTATGTATTGCCAAGTGCGTCTGGGTTCTGCAGAAGCTGACTCTCACAGTGCACATTAATAGGGTAGTTGTAGAGATGGAATCCTCTCTCTTGTTGCATATTACACATGCAATTATACCTCTGGCCTCCCAGTGTGCCAGCTCTGTTATCAGGTGGAAACAGACTCTCCTTCTTGCAGCCTCCGGATGCCTGTGAGAGAGAATTTTTGGGCAAGTGCATTTGAACATTTCTTGCACACGGGCTCTGGTCTTTGCAGCAGATATGGCAGTTGGTCCTCTATGCTTCTTTCCGCTAACATGTCTTTTTCTTCTTTTCCATTTGCCCACAGAACCAAGCAGAGGCCCACTATAAAGGCCACAAACACGCCCGGAAACTCAAAGCCATGGAGGCCCAGAAGAACAGGCAGCGACGAGGTGGAGATACCTCAACTACAGGGAAGGAGCGGGAGCGGGAGCGAGAGCGGGACCGAGAGCGGGACCGAAACAAGACGACCCCTTCTGATGCAGCTCTCCCAGCACCTATAGATACAAGCTTAGTAAAAGAAACAAGTAGGTGCACATATAGAAAGTGAGAAAGTCAACCCTGAGACTGGAATTCATTTCTCTGCCCTCTTCACATTGTGAATGAACTCTAACACATTTTCTTCCCTTATTTTATTTTAAACCCATCTGGTAGCCCTCAAATTAGAGACAGACTTTTAAAATACATTTTGTGTACTTTATCTTTTATCATTCCTACTTCAAAGCACTTTTTCAAAGCTTATGATGTCTGGGCTGCTCTTTAATTTGTAATTGGTAGGACACCAAAAATGAGAAGCAACTGCAAAAGCACAACTCCTTCTGTTTTTCTGTATCAATCGAAGCTAAAATGAAATTATTTTATAGCTTTAGTTTACCTGCTGAAATACAGTATATGGATATAAAAACATTTTAAAAAAACAGAATATTAAGTCAAAAATTACTCTGCAACGACAAGCTTTTCTAGGTTTTCTCTAATTGTTGATAATGCCTCGCTTGAAGTTCCAAAGCATTAGAAAAATCTTTCTGGCCGTTTCCGGACTGAAAGTTGTCAATGACTTTATTTTCTTGTCCATTCTTGATTTTATTGTTTTGTTTTTGTCTAGATCGGGGTCTGGTGTATTTCTCTTTGGTGCAATTCAAAGAGAAATACACCAGACATATTGCCAGACAGGTTCCATTTGAGTGATTTCTTGACTCTACAGGTCTTTCGATGATCCAGCCCTGGTGTGTCTAACGAAACTGAACGCAAACATTGTGGCTCAGTTTCTGATGATCTAATTAAGGGAGCAATTACTCTGGTTTATTGTCCAATATTAAAAGTAGTTACAGTTATAATAGTGATGAATGGTGCCATACAATCAGCTGTCAGTCTATAAATTAAGCTGAAAGACTTCATCACTTCAACTTGAAAAATGTTAACAGGTGAAGTGACGGTAGCAGAAATGTTTGGCTAAAAGCTGCTATGAAACTACTGTCACTCTAAGGAAACTACACAAAAGATTTTGGCATGGAGTTACCAAAAATCAACAAGACCTTAGTTTTTTTTTAGATATTATGGGATTGACACCTATTTTCCAGATTCCTAATAGTTAGTTGCCCTAGTTATCCTTTCAAAGTCTCTCATCAGAAGTTTAGCTGCAACATTATTTAAATGACGGCGTTAGGTGCAGACATCAAACTTTGGATTTGACTGCATTTTTTTTTTTAGTTATTCTGTTTGAAGATTTGTATGAAAAGCATTGAAGGCCATGCTTAATTAAGTTCAATTGGATGAGGATGGGATATGTAGAAGTAAATTAACAAACTTTCATTCTAAGTAAAGCACTTATGAGTTCACTGCTCTCAGCCTTGTGTCTAACGTTAGGTTCCAAAGTTTTCAGACTGCAAGAACGGTCCAAGATGTTGCGTAAACAACCAGGCTTGCTGAGATCGATTGGACTCTCTCTGTTCTTTGTTACCCCGTTTATTTTTTTCTTGATTTCAATTTCTTGACTCCCCATTACTCTCTTCTGCTCCCACCCTATTGAAGTTGGAATGAGAGGATGGTGACAGGACCCGAATTGGTGTGTTTGAGCACAATAAACGGCACAAAGTGCTGAATGAGCCATGACGGAGCAGAGCGGTGCAGAGGGGTTTCGTTTTTAATGGGCTGTCAAAAAAAAAAAAAACTAAAGCTGAACAATATCAAAGACATTCATCTACTTCTACAAAAAAAAGTTCAGCTGTTCGCACTTTAGTGGTGCCAATATAGATATCTAGTGCTTTACAAAAGGAAATGTGGTTCTTTTTTGTTTTCAACAAGAAAAATAAATGTAAACTTTTCCACTGCAGACAGCTGCACCTTGACTTCTAAGAACCTGAATTGTTTCTTTGGCATTTTGACTGCTACGTAAACCCCATTAGCTTCTCATATTGCACTTGTCTGGATCCAGACTTTTCATTTATCATTTTGAAGCAAGGGGACTGTGCCAAGGCTATAGCAGTTTTTTTTTTTTCCCCCTTCTTATTTCCTCTACCGTTTTAAGTTCCCCGCCTCAGAGAAGATCTCTAGCTATGCAGGGTTTTTAAATGCAGACAGAATATCTGAAATAAAAGAGAGAGATAAAGGTAGTCTTGGATAGGAGTGACACTGTTTATCCTCCAGACAGGGTAGTTTATAAATGGACACACATACACGCATTTTCCCCTTGAGTGCCAAGAGTCTCCTTCAGAAAGGAGAAATCAGACAAAAGTCCCAGAGCCTGATAACACTCTCATCAAATACAATTTTAATATTCTGCTGTTCCAAAGGCCCTGAAAGAGGAAAGCACGGCAGAGGCGAAACTAGACGAGATGAGTGGGAAATGTAAGATAAGATGAAATGAATGAGAGCGAGCGAGGGAGAGAGAAATGAATGAGAAAGGGAAAGCACGAAAGAAGTAGATAAGTCATAGCTAATTTTTATGCCGTGAATAATTTTGCAGTTCCAAGGCAATTTTGTGCCAAAGAACACTCTTTAATAAACCCAATTGTGCGACTGGCCTGATGTGAAATTGAAATGCACCAGAGTGAGCCAGTGCTGGCATCCCGCACAATGCCAAACTGGGATGGAAAAGTGTTCCAGATTAATACTTGATGAAATGAATTACATCTGCCATGAAAATAAAAGCTGCTGGGGAGCTTTGAGAGCCTAATGTCCAGAGTGTCTGTTCTCAGGAACCAATAAGATCCCCGTCGGTGGTTCACTGAAGTATGCGCAGTGTCTCACTCAGAACAAAACAAAATATTCCTCTGGACCCACAAGGTCAGCCTCTTGGGTGCGATGGAAATGCCTGCGGAATAATATGAACACGACGGGCAGCTTCTTTTCATAAATGACTGTTTTATTGAAAGGGAATAAATGGGATTAAATATTTTATTTCTCCTGCACATGACTGAAATAGCAAAATAACAGTGGCTCTTCATTTAACATCCCTTTGTTACTTTTTTAGAAACACTTCATATCCAAACTCACAGCCTTTTGATGAGCTTTTGTAGGAGAGTTTTTCTGTTGTTCCAAACTTCATCTTGGGATAAAAACCGCAGTGAATATTTGTACGGAAAATTACTTAAATGTACTATTTCTTATCATTTTCGCTCTGAATTGTTGGCAGTTGGTTTTAAAGACAAACATTATGCAAAATTAAAAAAAAAAAAAAAAAAGGTGGCATTCACAATTACAACCCTCTTTTGTTATACTTATCCTATAACATTTTACAAGTATAAAGTATGCAGACACATGGAAATTTTACTAATTCTCCTTGCACACTCTTTCCAGACCATCCAAAGTCCAGTATCCGCCTTATTCTCTCTTCTCTTCAACTCAGCACCCAGTTTTAGCATAAGTTTTAAGTCTGTCAACTGCAACGACCTCCGAGTTAATTTTTTTGTCTATTAAACCATTTCACTGATGGTTTAATTATATTTTCTGGATCATTACTCATTCATTTTAGCTTCCTGGAAGTGACTACAGTGTTTTAATGTAAAATGTCCTGGTGTCTAAAAGAGTTTGAATTACTTATTTATTCCAATATGTTTTCCAGCTCCATAGAAAGAGCAACACTGATCCTCCACAGAGCAAAGGAATATGAGAAGCGTTGCTGCTTTACCCCATTTGTTTAAAACTTATTATCCAATTTGTACCAAATTTCTAGCTTCTAGCAATAAGTCCTTTTACATATGCTAACATGCGTAGTCTCTCAAGTACTTCCCAATCACATTTGAGTTTGATCGGTATTTTATCATATCAAGCGCAACAAGTCATCCATGTGGGAAGGAGAACGAGAGGATAAACAGAGATGAACTTTCTAGTCGCACAAAGAGACAGATCGATTCTTATATAGCATGCCTCAGACTAACAAAGGACAGCCGTCTACCAAGTGTAAGAGTGCCAAGCTGGCGCCAGGAGACTGAGAGCCACCATCAATCATGACGAGCATCAATCACCCCCGGCTTTGATTGACTCCGCCGCTGAAGTCATCTTTTGCAGGGACTCTGTCTGTCACCGCAGTAATGATGATCTAAAGCAAGGATTTTTTTTCCCCTGGGAATTTGTTTATGTTCGGAGGCCGCCTCGGATCAGCGCTCGCCTACTAAATCAAGCGCTCAGCGTCTTGAGCGTAGAGGCAAGCGTGTGTATAATGAGTCCAATTTTCGTTAGCTGTCTGTCTGTGCTTTAAGTTCTTAGCCGATCACTCTGCCGACTGGTAATCTCTCAAGATGTTTACACCCATAGAAACATATTCAGATGGACTGCTGGAAACATAAATCAAATTATTCTCATGTTAAAGTTACTCATGATTGCTTGTACAACATCGATCCAGATGCTCTGTAATCGACGGTGTCTACTTCCATTCCTCAGAGGGCCAGCTGCCGATGGACTGGTCTTGGCCTGACAGTTTTGACAGTTCTCTCGTTTGTCTTCACAATTATATCAATACTTAGAGGACATATAGTACATCTGAAAAACAGAAATTATGCAGGACTACCAGAGTCACGCAATTGATAAAGTAGGTAAAAATACATAAGAATTTTGAACTATGTACTTGCTAGCAATGCACTAGTACAATAACCCTGTAAGAGCTCCTTTTTGCAGGGCTTTTATTCCTAGCTATTTGAAATAAACCGTTGTGGTTAAAGAGAATAAAGTAAAATGCTGCATTTTTGTTCTCCTTAAATATGATTAATCCAAAAGTGAAAATGTTCAGCTCCCAGCAGGAAATGAAGATCTTCGCATCAGCCTCCCTCTGATCTCTACCCATGAATTTTCAGAGTCCTTTGATTCCCACCAACCTCTACATCTTCCTCTATGAGGTTCCCACTAAACCCACTGATCAGTATCATTTCCCACCACAGACCTCTCAGGTGGCCCTGCATTTCACAGATCATTCCTACCTCCAGCCCTTCTTCCCTCCCCCACCCTCTCCACCTCTGGAAAAGCAGTCCAACCCCTCAAGGGTCACACTCATTACAGCGAGGGGAATGTCTAATCTTGCTCATATACTTTCTTTTACCTGGAAAGGAATGAAAAAGGAAGACCCTTATCTCCAATGATGAATTTACTCTAAGACATAAAAGGGAAAATCAATGGAGCACGGTCGCTCTCAGGTCGGCTGTGTGTGTGTGTGTGTGTGTGTGTGTGTGTGTGTGTGTGTGTGTTAAGCTCACTAAATGAAATGGAGATATTCAGTGAGCGTAGCACTCAGTGCTCTGGGGTGAAGTGTGTTTGATTCCCATGGGAAGACAACAGAGGTGAAGGGGGAATGGTAATGGAACTGCAGTGACTTATCGGCGGGACCCAGCAGCCGATGGGTTTGTTTATATTGACTGAAACTCAAGATCCACTTGATATTTGAAGAGTAAATGTGAAGAGCAAAGGTGCAAAGGAAGAATGCAAAAAAAATGGCTTGTGGCAAATGCTTTAATAAACCAAAAAAAGTTTATTAATTATTAATGTGGCATAAAGTAGTACGAATGGGGATCCTAACCCCAACGCATTAAGATGCTTCGTTCCCCGTATTGATGAGTCTTTAGCCGATAGAGCGTCTCAGACTGATACCTGGTTCAGTTGTTGTAGTTTCCCTAAAATCAATGACTTTCATGTGGTAGAAAGCTCAGCAGCATCGCAGTGCAGTAAAATTCATCCAGTGCTATATGGGACTGTTGGATCGCTGTTCCACACATACACAAATAGGACATGTTCATATTTGCATGTGTTTTTTTTTCATCCAACAGACAATACTAGACTGAAAATAAAGCTAATAAAGTGGCCAAAGTGTGAAAGAAAAGTTCTGGAAGTCCTTCAAAATCTATTAAGAAATATTGCTGAGGATCACTTGTTAAATCTCGCTCATGGTTTGTTTATCTCAGCTTCTTTTTTTTGTTGTTGTTCCTTCTGCTCACAAACCAATTGTAACAGAAATAAAATAACAGATTGCATTTCCACACCTTTGATCTGGCCTCACGGACTTAATTTAAAATAAAGCACCTGTCTCTTCACAAACCCGAAGTGAAGAGTGCCAGTACTTACAAAGTTAGTCCCAATCTGAGCATCCAGTTTGCCAATATTCACCATTTCTTTTCTACTTCTGTACAGGTCTTCAGTTTGATCTGGAACCAAGCATCCTGGAGGGAAAACTGGAGGAGAGTCCCAGGAGCTCGGTCATGCTGACACCGGTGTCTGAGGTTTCCTCTGTGGAGCTGGTCACGCTTTCCCCTCCTCACGTTTCGCCTTCCTCTCAGCTCTCTGAGACGGCGTCAGACACCAGCACTCCAGAGGGCGGAGAGGCCGCAGAGCCCACAGAGGCCACTGAGGCTATGTGTCTGACCGGCGAGTCAGGTAATGCTGCAGACCCATCTATCACGCCAGGGGAGCCATGCATGGATGACAACAAAGACCCCAAGAAGAGCAAAGCTCACCTCCACTGTCCTGTCTGTAAAGTCACAGTCAACTCCACTTCCCAACTGGAAGCACATAACAGCGGTACAATCGACTTGTGAACCTGATTTGTACACATTTCTTCATGTTTTGAAAAGCCACTTGCATTTGCCATTGAAATTTCTTGTAACGAAAGGCTTTGGATAACAAAGAGCCTGTCAAATTTCTGATTTTTTTTTTTGTTGTTGTTTTTTTTCCTATCAGGTACTAAGCACAAATTGATGCTGGATGGTCACAGTGTTCTGCCACGCCGTAGGGGGAAAGTAGTGGCAGCTCGATCTGGCTGCAAGAGCAAGCGGCTGGGGACCAAAGGCAGCGTCGGGGTGCCCAGCAAGAACTTCCAGTGTGAAGTGTGTGAAATATTTGTGAACTCTGAAACCCAACTTAGCCAAGTAAGGATTAAATTGCAATTCATATGTGTTTAAACCTTTGAGCAATATATATTTTTTTTTCTTTAAATTGGGGAGTTTGTTGCATATGGGGACACATCCACTGACCAGCCTGGGTTCCCTTTCAACCTGGTAATGCAGTCTGCCAAAAGTAAAAGTGGTTTGTCAAATGGTTGACGAGCACAATACTGTTAGGAGTACTGGACGCCGGCTTGCTTTGGCAGCAAAACCGACCAAAACACCATTAGGAAGATAGTCTGAGCATGGACTTCCAAGCTTTTTTATTCTTTTGAAGTGTAAAATGAAGGTGTATGAGGGGATTGGGAGAAGTTTGTAAAAAAAAAAAAAAAGCCATAGAAGTGATGTTGACTCTGCTGGGAAACGCACTAAAGTCCCAAATCACCTGGCAGTGGAGAAAACGTTGCTCACAATTTCCTCAAACCCGCTCCACGGAGAAACGATGTGGCTGCAGGATTAATCAGAAAACCGAAGCGCTTGCAGATCTTTATCCACCACAATGAACACTTGGAGCTTAAAATTGCATGTTTAGCTTAACTTTACATTCACCTCTAATCTACTGCGTTAAATTTGGTTAGATCGGTGATAAACACGAAGGGTGGAATTTTAAAGTCTGTTTAATCCAAAAGCTAATTTTAACACTTTGATGCAAGTAATCTGTGGCGCTTTCTTTAACAGCTCAGGCACATGAATAAAGCTATTAAGACTACATTTAAGCTGCTATTTTTACCACCTATTAGCTTAACAAAATGCCCAGTGAGCAGGCGTTTATTTGCCACTTATTGCAAGCTACTGTGCTTTATGTGTTTCTCCTGGATGTATTACCATCAAACCACGATCGGGAAGTAATTTCTCTCCTTTTGATGTTCACTTAATACTATTTCTGTGAGTCATGAGACTGTCTACACTGGAGTGGAATGTGGAAAAATAACAGAGAATGTGCTGGCCTGTGTATGAGCGCCCAGTCTGCTTTAGCCCTAACTGCATTCCACCAGTCTTATATAAACATCCTCGCTCCCAGGAGAACAAAAGCCTGTAAGGTACCACAGCCGGCAGGGCAGCTTTAATAAAATAATGCAATGTAATTTCTGTGCACCTCACTCATACCCATGCGTGTATTTATTATTCAGTGGACAACATTTGAGGTTGTTCCGCTGTGGTGCGACAGATGCCTGTGAGCTGGCTAATGGTATTTCTGCTGGTCTCGGCAGCACATGAACAGCAGAAGGCACAAGGATCGGCTGGCCGGAAAACCGCCCAAACCCAAATTTACCCCCCACAGCAAGAGCCAGCCGAGCTCCAGCTTCACGGTGAGTCTCGGCCCTTAAAGATGCGCACAAATATGCATGAAGTGAAGACGAAACGAGACACAATTCCGTTTTTTTACAGCAGAGATGGTTCAACACGGTGTATATATTTGCCAGAACTGGATCGTTTCAGTTCCACTCTCAGAGCTAATGGTCTGCTCATAACATTCAGGACATAAAAAAAAAAAAAAAAAAACAGAATCCCATGGCTTTTAAAGGTCTATACAGTGTATCATGTTGTGACAGCATGCCTGTGTCTCTGTAATGTCAGAGAGGTTAAACACACTCTTACAGTCGGTGAGTCCCCGACCCCAGAGACGAGTCTAAATTAGTCCTGCTCTCCCCGCTGTCCAGCTCTGGCAACAGCAGCCTGATTCAGCACTCCAGATTAATCACTTTTCTACTCCTGTCATATACACACTTCCCCCCACCTCTCTCCCTTCTCCTTCTCCTCTTCCTCCTCCTCCTCCTCTTTCTTCATCCTACAGAACGTGAGATGGAGTGGCTATGCAGGTGTGGCTGTGTCTGCCATGAAGAAAGCATTCACCCAGTGCAACCTCACCTCTCTCTCCTCGCAGGTCAGTAGCCGGCGAGGCTGAGAATGAAAGGAGAAACTTGTGCTGGCTGAAGTTTAGGCCTGACCGTGGCCAGGGGGCCAAGCAAAGAAAATAAGGAAGCCACTTTTACATTAAAGGACATTAAAGGGGTGGCTCTGATCTTTTTTCCACATTGTAGGTGTTAATATTTTGGTCTGTAGACCACAAAGTTGAAGATTACAAATGAAGTTTACCTTCATTACCAGCATAGTGGGACCTGTGTATATAAGTATATAAGGTGAAGTTTTAGCAAAAAAAAGAAGAAGAAAAAACACTTTGGGACCTGAAGCTTCTTCTATAATTTAGCAAAAGACAAATATATAAAACAGTTTGCATCTCAGATGCACAGCACATTATAAAACTATTCATGCCCCTTAAAACCTTTGTCATTTTTTTCCACATTGCAGCCACAAACCTCAACAGATTTTAGGTAATAGACCAACTATTGGTTTGGAAATGATACATGGTTTTCAGAGTTGTTGCAAATAAAACTTGTAAAGTGTAGAGTGCATTTGTATTCAGCCTCCTTTACTTTGATACCTCTAACCCTGAGCATTCAGCTCCATTCAGATGCATTCAGCTGCCATATAATACACAAGCTGGGTCAGAAACAAAGTTGTGGAGAATAGGTCTACAGTCAAAAGTGACCAAAATGAAACTTTTTGGTTGCATGAGGGAAAACAAACTGCGCATCACGCTAAATGCGTGATATTTTTGTGGCAGCAGCCTGCTCTGGGGAGCTATGTTGCTCAACATCTATTAGCAAAAGCATAACACAAAAGACTAGTGGTTCCACAATTATTCATTCAGGTGGGCTGGATATAAATGCATGTGTACATTTGTATTTATTAAGTCCATGTGTTTGCTACACTTTTCAGATTTATATTTGTGAAATGTGTTTCAAAGCCTGTGTCATTTTTCTTCCACACAAATTTTTTGAAACTCAGTGTTGGTCTGAAGGCCCATTAAAATCCGTTCAGTGGTTATTATGTGGCAAAAAGTGAGAAAAAAAAGTCAAAGGGGTGCGATTATGCTTGCTGTATCTAAAGGCTTTTCTTTGTGATTAATTTTTTTAAGAGTGGCATTTTAACGTTTATGTTCCCTAAAATCATAAAAAAGGAATGAAGATAAAATCATTTTTGCTCACAACAATCAGTTTTATTTGTAGTTTTGCGCTAGGACCTCTCAGCCCTTCCATGTGCATATGCAGAGAGCCAGGGGCAGGAAGGGCAGGAGCAGCAGCAGCAGCAGCAAACACCCCCAGAGTACAGAACAGAGCAGATGTCCATTACAACAAATGTGACGCTGATTAGGTCAGACGCAGTATGAAGAGCAGGAATGAACGGGCATGAAGCACTGTGGCTTCCAGAGGAGGCTCAAAGCAAGCAGTTTAAATACGCAGCTCTCAATTAAATTTACCAGTTGGACCAGGGGAGCTGTCTGCTGACATGAGCCTAAACTAATACCAATACAAACGCACAACTGGAATCAACTCAAGGTTTTTATGTTGATAGAAATGTATCCAGGAATTTGGAGGCTGTTTATTGAGCATTTTGTGGCTTTTGTTATTGTGGTAACTCCCTTTTATTTAAAATATATAAGCTTTGAACAGCAGTGTACATGAGCTGGGTAATCAGGTTAACTTCATTGACTAATCTTAAACTAAAATAATCTTCATAAAAGATCAGAATAACCCTTTTAATAACTACGAGCTTCAGGGATACATATTTTTTTCAACTTAGTGATGAAAATGATTGTGTCCATGTCATACTCCTAGATTGTCTATCTTGTTTATGCAAGTTTGGACACCTGTGGGTAAATTCATATTTCATCTGTTCGTCATGTGAAAATAAGTAAATATAATTTGCTCAGAGGTGTTTTGCATATTCCTTCGCTGCAGCTGAGTGTCTGGATGAAGGGCCGATGTTTTCGAGAAACATGCTCGCCCGATCGCTGTTGTGTTCTGCCCTCATTGTGTTCTTCTCTTGCTTCTTACCGGTCCCCCATTCCTGTCTTCTCCAGACCAAACTGGCCTTGCAGAAGCAGCTGACCAAGAGTTTGACAACTGGCTTCCTGCCCAGCCCCCTCACCCCACCAACTCTGTGCACAGTGGCGACTAACCCGCTGGCTCTGCGCCACCCGGTGGGCGCCACCACCTTCATCCAGACCCCATTCCTGGGCCCTGCACTGTTCCGGCCTGCCCCGGGGCCGCTGCGGGCCACGCACACACCCATCATCTTCTCCCCTTATTAAGGACTTAACCGATCTCCCAGTTAAGCTCCGGCCCTGTCCCTTTACCAAGTCCAAGGCCCTCGTTTTAGTGTGACCACGCAACAAAGGTCACATCCAAACTATGCAGCCCGCCTGACTTAAAATGGGAAGAGTGCACCAATTCCAATTTATCACCAGGCCCGACGGCCTGAGAGCGCTTCTCATCACAAAGGCCAATATCCCCTTTCATGCCTTCTTTCTGCTCCTTTGATGGCGACCTCAGGAGCAGCACAGGCCTCCAGACAGTGACTGGCACAAGGAGGCCACATTTATAGCCATTTCATGGGTCAAACATGGTTTAAATTATAAATATTATTGTGTAATTTATTAGAAAACATATATAGAAAAAAAAATCTAGATGTACGTTTAGTGTGGTTGCCACAAAATAAGGTCCCTTTACTTGATGCTCTTATAAAACCTTTTTTATCTTCTATGTTTGGAGGCTTGATGAAAAGTTGTTGTAGGTCCGTAAAGCAGCTGAAGCAAAGCCATACGTGTATGGCTGCAAAGGCCAGCCTCACTCATCAGTGTTTTCAGCTGACAAGCTTAAGCAACGCTGCTGCATGGTATTGTGAATATGGTTTAAAAAAAAAAAAAAAAAAACATAAGACGTCTTAGTTTAAGGATGGAGTCCTGAATTTTTATTGTGAGGTTTTGTTAAAAGGTTGCAAGGTGTTGGTGTCTTACCTACAGTAGATGGCACGCCTCAGCTGCCATCACAGATTCTACCTGGCCATGTATGCTGGCATATTTAAAAAGGCATTTACATGAGTGCTAACATAAAATAATTAAGGCACATTGAGTCCTATAATGCTTTTGAAGTACATGTTTAGCTTTTGATGCCATCTCAGTTTGAATAGTGCATGTGTCTTGGGATCAGTGATGTGTAATTTTGGGTTCTGCTACATCAGAATGATGTATTTTTCTTATTTCATACAAAGACTTGTATGATCTGGGAATGAAACTTCACTGCTCTACTCGTACCAAGTTTCAGTCCTAATACAAAGCTTGTTTCTTATATATAATTGGGTAATTCCTGTAATATTTTAGTCGTAGTTGTGCAAAATGCTGTAGCAGTGGTACATCGCTACATGAGTGAGACAGGTTTTACATTCCAACATGTCCTAAAAATCTGTGGCAGTCTGGTGTAGCAGACCATCAGATAATGCATGCTACGATCTCAAATATCTAGGAAGACAATGCTGGAGCTCAATTCTGCTAAGGCAAAATTTTTCTATGCTATGGAAATGCACGGTAGATATGTAATATTGCAGCAGGAATATTAGTAGAACCTTCATTTATAGATCCAGATTAGTTGGTCCCAAGCTAACGTTAGCATATAGCCTAAATGGAGCCAATGTGGACCTCTGCTTTTTAAAAGAACTGCAACTTCAGAAATCTGACAGTGATTTATGCAGATCATTTTTTATCAACACTAATCTGGTATCATGTTAACATTGGTTAGTCATTGGCACACATGTTGAGCATGAAAAGCATTTCTTCTCAGACTAACCAAATTAATTAAAACCAAAGCAGTGTGAAAATCAGAAACTTTTTGGAGGTCAATGTGAATGGTAATTTATGTATTTTTATTTTTTTTTAGACCTTCTCACATTTCTATCGATCTGTTGCGCTGACCGGAAACATTAAGCTCTAAAGTTCATGTCTCGCATGGGATGATCCAGGGTCAGCCTCGATTTCCCTCGTAAATATTCATTGGCTTTTGTGTAAACAACTGCCTGATGTGAACAAGACGCCGGTTTCAAGGTGTGTTTTTTTGAGATAGGAGTTGTTTCAAGCACTGAGGCACAGTTGCTGGCAATGCTGCCTTGCCTTGGTTGTTTGTTTTGTTTGACTGAGAAGCGTGATGTGAAACACCTGCACTCCCATGACCCTGCTAGACAAGTAGACATAGACAGGGGATGGACAGACAGACAGACAGACTGACTGGTGGAGGTGTTTTATGAAGGTATGAAACCTGTTTACTTTAATATCTGAAACCAACTAGTCTGGATTTAAGATAAATAAGGAAGTCAATAAATACATTACTGAAGGTAAGAAATTATTCGCCTTTTAATCTTTTAGCAGAAGCTCGCTTCAAAGATTCAAAATAAATCACTTTAAAGGCTCTCAAGGACAAAAGCGACACGTCACTGTAGGTCTATAACTATGTATTGTTTGTGTTAAAACGCAAAAAGAAAAACTGCATTACTGATGTTTGTTTCTTTCTTTTCAAGTAAGAGTAACAGCCCCTGCATCCAAGTTATTATTATTATTTTTTTAAATACACCCAGGATTAAACAGTCAGTAAGATCCAAAAAAGGTCAGCTTGTCAATGAAACTATCTTTCAGTTTGCAAATCTGCTCTTTGGAATCTAAAATTCTCGCTTCAGAGTATTACTCATGCATGCAACCTGGGATTATGCTTTTCCTAAGGTAGCGGCATGAAAATATTTTTTCGCAGCTACATGCGTCTTATCCTGCCAAATTCCCCTTTTGTTTCGCTCCCATCCTCACTGCTTTTTAACCCCATTCTCCTTTCACCTCACCGCCATCACCTTGACGTTGTCCCTGATTTTCTTCTGCTGTGATCTCAGTTTAAGCCGATGAGGAGCAAGGAAATGACGCACACAATCAAAGCACATAATGAGAACACAATGGATAACTTGATGACTTGATAGGATTTCAGTGTTTGATGAAAAATTTGACAGCGGGTGGGAAGGCTGCTCAGCCACATTCTGATTGACGTCCCAGTGCTGTGTCTGAGCGCAGGGCTGTGTGGGGGGGGATACAAAGCACAGTGCCATGGCAACCACATTAAAAAGCACCTTAAAATGGATTTACTTACAAAAGCAATGATTATTATGTTGATGTTCTCTTTTTATTATTATTATTATTATTATTTGTAGGTGTATATTTTATAAAATTCTGCTTTGGAAAAAAAAAAACCAATCAAGTGAGAATGATCCTGTTATAGTTTATCTGTAATGATGACAAGCCTCACATTTAAAGCAATACATTCAGTATGTTTATGTTCATGTCTGGTGTGTCAATGACTTTTTAACTCTTCTCTGCTGTAAACTCCTCATACAGTGTATTGTGTGCCCCTCCATAGCCAAGGCCAAGTCTGGTTTGTCAGTGAAAAGTCATCTGAAATAAAATAAAAAATAAAAAGTTGTGCAGCTGCTGCCCTTGATGCTTGATGCTCATGGCCAGTCTCGACATGAGAAGGGGGCGGGGAGAGAGAGAGG